>NC_141691.1:1541773737-1544173737 GCF_964263255.1 Lissotriton vulgaris | reverse complement strand
CACTTGGTGTTTCCCCCGGGAATGGGCGGTTTGATCGAGTATTCTGGAGTTCTTGTCTCAGAGCAGCAGATTGATGTAGAAAAGCAAATAGAACAGAGATGGACAGAAATGAGTTCTCACAGTTTAATGTATCAGAGTATTATCAATCTTTCCAAGCCTGCAATCTCACCGAAGAAAAGCCCATACCCCTGTACTGGCTCAATTTTTTTTTCAAGAGGCGGGTGATATAGAGGTAGTATAGTGTAGTTCCTATTTTCCCAATAGGCTCTGCGCATTGGAATAACATAAACAGCAGTGTAAACGTAGGGCTGAGGTCATCTAGGTCTCTACTGACTAGGTTAAACTTAATTTAGGTTTGCGCCAGCTAGCTCAGAGGTCACTGGAAACTTTCTAGAATGAATAGGGAGGGACAAGCTCCTCTGGCTCAGACAAGAATGAATTCAGTTTCCGACAACCGCATCAACATGACAACTTTGCTCCCTCAAAATAAGAGTGTATCTCTAGAGTTGTGTGAAAACAATAGACTGCTATTTCACTCAGTCAGCAGTGCATACTTAGTTTCACCAGAATGCAGAGAAATAGAAAGACAGGGTTTTTCAATAAAAGGTGTTATTTATTGAGCAGTCTTCTTCCTCATGCTAGAGAAATGAATTGCCACAATTGCAATACTTAAAGTAAAGTAAAGTGCGTACAGTAAAAGTAGTATTATGAAATAATACTGTAAAAGCATTGATATGGTTTCTTAGCCATATGATACTTTAAAATGGATAAAATATATACATACATAAATACATTGACTAACGTACTTAACTGGTGCTTCTAACTAAGCCTACCCCGGTGTACCTGACCTAAGCCTAATACGTGGGAAGGAATGAGTAAGTAGCAGTTTAAGTTAAGTTGGTTAAGATTATTTTGCCATGAATCTGCATCAAGAAATCTCTTAAGGGTTTAGTCAGCTCCGTACCTTGGTAATAGAATGTGGGAGGTCTGGTATCTCTTTCCTCAGGACTCGATATTCCAGCAACCCGCAAGGGTAGGCTGGAAACACCGGAGCTGAATTTTGTCGGCTGGAGAAAAAGACAGCGTCTCTCTCAGTGCGTCAAACAGGAGGGGCGGCTTCCGTGGGCACTCGCATCAGCTGGGCTCTCGGGCAAGTAAATGGCCACTCTGCTCCAAAGCACTGTGTGTTTGCTTAAGGCAACTGTTGGTATTTTATACCTGAAAGGTGCCGGGTTTGACGTAAGGTTGGACATAAGATGTCACCAAGAACTAACAGTTCTTGCAAGACTGCAGGAGTTCTTGTTCAAATCAAAACAAAAGCAGGGGGGAATTTCCCGGGCTGCTGGAGGCTTGGTTTGTTTAAAGAACACGTTGTGCTTTCTAGGAGTCGATGGGACTAGCCGTGCTGTGCTTTGGACTGCATGGGCTATTGATGAATATGGATCTGATTCTTATGCCTTTATCAGGATAATATTGATTATAACCTCATAAGGGCATAAATCGGGAATATCGAGTTAGGGTCCTAGATATAAACACAACACCCACTCCATGGATTGATGTCCATCATTACTAAAAACTAAGCAATAGTAAATATTCAACGATGCATGCGTGTTTTCCGACCCACCCCAAAATACATATTTCGCATTTGAAATGGTATAAGGTAAATGCACGAAATTTAGTGATAGTACTGTACGCTTTTCAAGCAGTGTCATCATTCAGATAAATGCATATATATATCAGTTGAATGAATTGAGAAAATTACACATGAAATGGCTCTAAATACAGAAAAGAAGGTCGAGACCATTTCATCACATTTTTATACAAATTGCTGTATATGTGCTAGAGGCTAATATTGTCTCTAGTATCCTAAAAATAGAAGCTCTGTTCTCTAAGAATAGTTCTATTTTAAGCAGAGTACCATGTGCCAAAATAAAAGGTAAATATTTTGAAAATATGGGCAAAAATAATTTCGCTTTCAGGAGAAAAGTTCCAAATATTTTCTGTAGCTTTGTTTATCAAAAACTGAAGGCCGAATTCAGAGTTCAGGGAACGCTGTGTGCTCATTGTTTTTATTTTAGAGTTATTCCCGTTGACTGGAGAGAACATTATTTCAGACAGACCAGTAAAAAATTAGTCTACCACATCAGGTGAAAGTTCGACCAAGTTCGAAAATACTGCAACTGTGCAGTTCTCTGCGTGATTGCTGTAATCGATGGTTGGATCAGCAATGCTCACAGAAGGCTGTTCCAGTTTGGTGCTGCTTTCCTCTCGTACTTCACCCCCACCTATTCGTAGTGGTGAAGTCTCAACGAATGCGGTCATCAGAATCGGTAGCCGCTGGGGACAACACGATGCATGAGTCGTTACAGGACCTAGCAAAGTATCGATTTCCAATGGTACTGCTGATTGTAGTGTAAGACAGACGTCCAACACGCATTCTTCTCCGTATAGCAGACAACTAAGCACAGGTATGATGCAATCTTGCCAGATCGGTCTGAATGAAAGAAACCAGGTTGTACTCAGATCTCTTACCGGGCCAATCCGAGACCTTAGTGATACGGTCTCGGTATCGTATTGCTAGGATCGTTTCTTCCATCGTTGCTAGAGTCTTGCCTGTGGATTGGCTTGCCATATCGGTGCAGAAGAAGCAAAAATAAAATTCCTGCCACGAGGCCTAAGATCAAGGGTAGGCCACCAAAGATAAAATGGACAAAATTCGGGAAGATGCCCAGAACTGTTTCAAAGGGTGCTAACAGTCCCGAATTTTTTTTTAAATGCATGTGCGATGCCACTGGTATCAGACATGATTAAGATTTGGCTTAACACTTCTGCAAAATGTACGGGGCAATTTGTTGGTAAAAGGGTATGTATCTTTGCTGCTGTCCTTGCAACTTGCAGATCATATGTTTCTTTTGATGACGTTAAAGGTACAGTTGTTTGTAAAAGAATAGACTTCATTCTGCTTAAAGTTTCAATTCGAATAGAAGAGATATTCAACTGAGGCCGTAACGCAGCCCCCATATCTGGATTGCTGTGTGGATACATTACTTGCATACAGCTAATGGCCCTGGAAGTTACAGTTGTCAGATAGGCTTTTCCTGGCAGCATTCCACAACAGCTGTGGTCACTTATTAAAATGTAACTACCGTTAGAAAGAGGTCTAAAAAATGGCTCTATCTGTTTTGCAGGCGTGCCATGCAGGTGACATGAAAGGTTAATTGAAGACCCTTCGCAGGCCCCATGCAAATTAATTCCTTGACACAGAAGTGTACCGCTTAGTGATTTTTTACAATTTTTACCACTAAGAAATTCCTCCTTGTTTCCTTCACTATAACATCTGTGTGTATAAGGTAAATCCCAGGTTGATTTGATGTATTCTTTACCCAACCTTTCACACTGGCCTGCTGGTATATACTCTTAACAGTATTTAAACTGGAAAGTTGTTATCGGAATTGTAATCGTTCCATGTAATATCCATTCAATGACAGGTCTCTCTGACATTGTCAATGGTAATCTCTCGAGTTTTTCAATGCTCAGAATCGTATAGTCTGCTCCTTTTTGTGCCAAACTGATTTGTTTATCAGTAAGATTAAAGATACAGAATAATGACGTTGTGTTGATTAAACGCCATGGTACGTAGCCTGAACGCAGATTTTGCAACGTCCATCCAAGCTGTACAATAGAACATATTAGAGACTGACCATGTTGTAACATTAGTAAGTCCTGCTCTATTATATAAAAGGCAGACGATACAATACTGTCCAGTGAATATATTCTGGAAGAACATACATTCTAAAGTTGTTAACCCATTGTCCACAACAGAAAGTGATTTTTCCAAATTTATACGATCAATTTCTCGTATTTTTTCTGCTGTCTCAATTTGCATTACTTTCCATGCTTCGTTGTATGCAGCGTATATACCGGCCGCTATGAAATGTTTTTGACGCTGTTTGCGTGGTCCCATTATGAAATCACGTAAGTCAGCACCTACTTTAAGTAAAGTCAAGTGTTGCTTCATTTCAGCCAGTGTGGATTTCTGTAGCCACTCAAGGCATAGTTTCCCTACACTGTATGTTATAACTATCCCTGGATGTTGTCTCTGGGAATATCTAGGGTCTGGTCTGGTCATTTGGAACCCTTGTGTTTTGTTAAGGAATCTATCTTGACAGTTATTCATGTCTGTTGGCCACATCAACCGCTTTTTCCAATCAGTATGTGTTCTGTTTTGGTGTAAAATATTAGAAACGTCTATCTCCACATCAGTAGTGCTGTCACTATCAGGTATGGGTTTCGGAATAGACGGTGTATTCAAGTCTTTTATATTAGCTAAGCCAAGACAAGTAGTTTGTTGAATTGTGTCATTCACGAATATCATTTATTCTGGGATCATGCAGGCCATAAACAAGGCTTCTAGGCCTTGTACTTGCCAATCTTTGGAACCCCAGATTGTTTTTGTTTCAATGCTGTTTTTCCAAAATTCGAAACCTAATGTGGACATTTTGTCATAAAAATTTTCTGAATAAATCAATTTAGTATTTATCAACATTATTTTCATTCCTGTTCTATTTAACATTTTAAAATAAAACGTTCTTGGATCACTGTTATTAAACCCTGAGAAGTATTGGAATTTCTCAAAAAATGTTTTCGAACTGCCTTTTGGTGGAGTTGGACAGTGTTCCCACTGGTTAAAAGATAAAACATTTCTAGGCTTAGCAGTTTTATGCAAATAATGATCACCATAATGGTTGTAGCAGTATAGCTCTTTGCTAATTGGATGAACCCTGCAAGTAATCATGTTCTGTAAATTTGGCTGACATTACTAAATTTGACATCATATTATTAATGTTTTCAAAGTCCCAGTCATCAGAGAAGGTACTAGGTGTCACAAAATCACTTAATGAAATCTTGATCTGGTGAGGATACTTCAAGAGCTCGACCGGGCCAAAAATGTCATAATCAGTTCTGTCCCATGCTACCCCACCGGGTATTGGAATGGCTGTGATGTTCACTGATGACCGTTCTCTTTTCTCGATGTGAGAGGATGTGTGTGGCTTTAGGACCAAGTTGATGTTCTGACTTGCTGTGTCCATTGTACTATATTTCCCCTCAATGAATTGTCCCAAACATAGAACCATGATGAGCCAAAGCAGGAGGAAAAGTACACCTAACACAATCCAAAATTCAATCCAGGGTGAAATTAGATATGTCTCTTTCAGTTGGTGAAAAAGTTCAATTACTTTGTTTTTAAAACTTCAGAGAAATTGTCGAAATTGATGAAGTAGCCTGATGCAGTTCTGTCAATTGTTGGAATTGCTTCCGGATTTTCATTTGTTTTTGCATTTTTATTTGTTTCATTTGCATATTCCGAGGCTACGTCGTTGTAGACAGGTGTTTCTTGACGAACTGGTGATGTTTGTGTTTCAAGAGGCACAAGTTCCATGGCTTTGTGGCATAGTCCTTTTTTATGCACTGTAGGTTTATCAAATGTGATTAGTCTCTCAGTTTGAACCTCTTGAATAGTTGCAAATTTTGGTATTCTGCTATTTCTTGGGAGTCCACTGGGCCTACTACTTATTATCGGCTACATGATTGGGGTTTTACCAGGTCGATGGATACAACTCGGTCCTCCTTTTTACCAGCAAGTGGCGATAGTACTACTGATCTTGTTCCGTTGATAGCTAAGAAAGGTACTGCTTTTCTGTACGAAGGCCCAAATTCCTTCTTTACCGCGATCTTTTCTCTGACCAGATCCCCAATCTTTGGAATCCAGACAGGTCTTGCTAGGATAGGTGGTTTTTCTTCAGTGGCTGTCGACTGTTGTTTCAACTTTATGTTACTCAGGTTTTTTCTTTTTTCATTTAAATCCTGTAAAACAGCCAAACGATCTTTGATATCAAAGGTTTTTCCTTCTACCACTGAAGTGTGACTATCAAGGTCCTGAATATGCATTCTAGTTCCGAACAATAGTTCGTATGGAGTGAGACCTTTTAGAGAGTTTCTTGGCAGATTGTTAAGACTACGTTGGACACTTGTTAAATGTTTGACCCACCCATCACCCGAACCTAATACCCTCGCTGTTATAGATTGCTTTATGTCCCGTTTTTTTCTTTCCACAACCGCATTTTCCTCAGGATGGAAGGGAGAAGAGTACCGCAATGCGATGCCCATACTGTTCATGGCCTCTTTGTAAGCTCGAGCTAAACGCAGGACCCTGATCAGAATGTAGCATGCCAATTGCGTATGTGCCGATAAAGACTCGCCAATCTTTTATAACAGTTCTGGCATCAGCCGAGTGCAGTGGTCTACATTTTTAAGTGAATTCAGTCTTAATTATTATGGGGACGCATTTCTCCGACTGGATTTCTGCGTTATAGATAGCCTGATGCTATCTAATAGTGGTTCACAACTGCGATCTCTGTTGCAGTCCTTGCAACTTTTTGCAAAATAGTAGATATCTACGCTCATTCCTGGCCACCAGTACTCCGATTGTAGTTCCATCAGAGATTTCAGGATCTTTTGGTGCCTCAGACCCAACCCCATATGTGCTTCTTGTAGTAAGAAGATTCTCCGGTTCGTGTTTGGACTTACCCTATCCCCCACTCCAGGGATTCGAGCAAACGGAACGGAGTTTGCATCAATTGTGTATGAGTGGATAGTTGAGAGGTAATGCTGAATAATTGCCTTTTAATGAGGCTTTTACCACAAGCATGGTTTCCCCATCTATGTGTTTTTCTGAACGTTTTTCAGTGGCTACGGAAGCCGGTTGAACCGCTTCCGCTGTGGCTGTGTTAGCCAATGAATTCCCTGCAACGTAAACGCCATCACGTCGATGACTCAATGCGGGTATCATGTGAGTCTTTCGTAGTTCTTTCTGCAAAAGAACTACCTGTTCCCAAAGCCTTTTATGCTTTATTGTAGCACCTGTGTCATCTTTGTAACCGTTTTTGATTCATGTCTGCATGTCACTGTTATAGGTTTTAACGCAGATATACGAATCGCACACTATTAGTGTGGGGAATTCCCGATCGGCATTTTCAAGCGCCATCTTTAAAGTTCTTATTTCAGCTCGCTGAGCTGAACATTTCCTGAGTGATTCCGTTTTGATAATCATTGGTTTGAATTTACCAGAGCACCAGCAACCTTTAACAATCGTGCACGCTGCATCATAGGATTCAATTTCTACATCATAGTGTTGTGCGAATCTATCCAGGTATATTTTTCTAGAGGCAGAATTTCAGCTCGTGATCTAATACCCCTTTAACCAGGTTACGAGGACTTGTTAACGCCTCAAGGGCTGATTCTGCTGAAAAAACAGATATTCTTCTGCCTTGGGCTAGGGCTCTTTCTTTAGCTAGAGCAGTTCTAACCGCAGTTAGAATTTTTTCTGTGGAGCTGAATTTCATTTCAGCTTGAGTGTACAAATATGATTTGTAAGCTATAGGTACCGTTTCTCCCTCATTAAAGGTCAGGTATGTGAATCCGCATCTTCCTGGGATGACTCGGATTACAAGATTGCGTGTGTTTTCACTTGTTTGCAAATTTGTTTTAGTTAACATGTCTGTTTGTAGTGATTTCAAAATTTGTGTGTTTCTGAGTCCAATTGGTTTGTTTGAAATCTGGTCTTATTAATTCATAGAGAGGTTTAACCCTTTCAGCATAATTTAGAATGTATGTTCTTCCGAAATTCAGGAAACCTAGTAGTGATTGTAAATTCTTCAGCGTTTTTGGTGCTTAGAGTACAGCGCATTTCTCTAAGAAATTTTCTGCCAGGCTTTTGTCTTCATTTGATAATTCATTTCCTAAAAATAGGACAGTTAGATGGGCAATTCGTGATTTTTTAAAGTTGAATTCGTAACCCTCTGAAGTGAGTCCAAGTATTATGGTGTTCACCATTTTTAAGTGAGTCTCCAGATCATCATCTGTGTGATAGATGTCATCGACATATGATAATGCTTCATCATCATATATTTGTAGTAACTCCGTTACCCTTGCTGAGAATAATCCTGGGCTATTCTTGAATCCCTGTGGGAGTCGGCAGAATTGTTTTTGCGATCCAAATATTGAGAAAGCAGTCAAATACCTGCTTTCAGGTGCAATGTTTTGACAGAAGAATCCATTAGAGATGTCTAATGTTGTTTTATATTTTTTGCGCACAATGTTATTCATTAGTGCTGCACTATGTGAGTTTTGTACTGCAAATGTTTTACAACAGGAGTTAAGGTGTCTGTAGTCCAAAACTAGAGGATATGAATCATCTGGCTTGGAGACAGGAAACAAAGGATTGTTCATGTTTCGATCACCCCTAGGTATTCGAGTTGATCTAAGATCTCCCTGACTTGTTTTTTAGCTTCTAGCTTAACTGGATACTGCCTTTGTGCAGTGGGCTGATTTTTTAACTGGATCTTGTGGTGAGGTGAGTCCTCATCCCATCCTACATGATTTTTGTACAAAGCAGGAGCTTGGGATACTGCCGTTTTCTTGCCAATGTGTATTTTTTATGAATCGGGATGTGATTCAAGAAGGCAGGCATAATAATTTCTTCGCCATGAGGGCATTCACTGACAAACTCTGGTGGCCAGTCAGCTAACAAAGTGTCATAGCCCTTTGAGAGTTTTTCTCAAACGAGACCTTTTATCTTTTTAGTTTTATCTCCCTCTATACGTAATGTTATTTCATATAGTTTATGGGGCACACTAACTCGTGTGTCTGCAGTTTCCACCTGAATGTACTCATTCGTGTCCACTGTCTCCAGAAGATTCATCAGGATCTTGCGAGCTATGCTCACTTCTGCTGCGCTGTCTAGCATTGTCTGTGCCCACTCTCCGTTTTTCAGCTGTGTCCTCAGAATTCTCAGCATATTTAATCTTAATACTTGCTACTTTCTTTGTGGGATATTGTAATTTTTTACTTTGATAAACAGGTTCCTTGTCTTTGGATTTGACGTGCTCTTCTCTGTGTTCTGACTGTCCTCTTCTTTCCGATTTCTGTGAGGAAGATCGAGAAAGGTTCAGTGAGAAGGATCGAGAGGGACGTGTATCAACATCTTGATGTCTGTCTGGTTTCTTATTTTATACCTATCTCTAAGGCTGTATCTTTTTTCAGAGGGTTCCCTTTGGGGAGACTTGTCTTCTCAGCCAGGAGATCTCTCTCTACGCTGAGGAGACCTTCCCTCTGGACTGGAAACGTTTTTCCCTGGGAATGGTTTATTTATTACCTTCCCAACTCTTTTTTGGAGTTTTTAAATTATTTTTAATAAATGTTTTTTCAGGATTTTCAGTTAGTTGGGGTTTTACCGGTTTCACACCCAAACTATCTCTTCCTAGCTCTTCATAGGATGTTTCTATGATTCTGGCGAGTTCAAATGGTTGTTCTGCTATATCTGTTTCCTTCAATTTCTGGTGGATCGTTATATCATCCCTTGCCACTTGAACTAATTCTCTATATGCCTTTGTTAATTCTTTTAGTTTAACTAGGAGTTGTTCGCTTGACATTATTTCGTAGTCTGGGTGTGTTGCATAGTTGCATAGGACCGGCCCCGTTTCTTCTGATCTACCTAGTGGACCGAGCCTGGTGATGTGATCATTATGTTTTAGGGCGCCTTTAAACCAGAGCAGGTACTCTTGGTATTTTAGTGGAATTTCAATCTCCTCGAAAGGAGTATATTCATCTGGAGGTTCCTCTATTTTGTAATAGTGGAAGTCTTTTGTTGTAGCGTGTGCTGCTGGAAAATGTATACAAGAATAGAATACCTCTGTCTGCCGATATTCATGTGCCTCTATCACGAATATGACTATACCACCTCGTGCTGTCATTCCATTTTCTATAAGTTTTAGAGTTATAGTTCTTCTTACATTGACCGGAATGATTATAGCATCCGGGTCGGTTTCATGGAGTCTTGTGTCTTCCTCTAAGAGTCGAGTTACTATTCTTGCTCGCTCCCTTTCCTTGTCACTTTCTGCAATTTAACTGACTGAAAGTTTTCTGTTGCAGATCGAGTTTCAAGGAAACAAAGTGTCATGATTTCCCAGACACTGCTCCCTTCTAAAATGTATAATCCTGAGGTACACCTTTAAAAAGGTATAATTGAAGACTTTCTTCTTATATGAAACCCACTCCTGTCCCGCGCACCCAGCACTCCAGTTATTCATGTATTTAGTTATTTAGTAAAAATGTTTTGGTACCAGTGCTTGTTGTTTCTAAATCATGTCAATGTCTGAAAAGGTGCAGGTTTTATATCAAAGTATTTGTGCCAGGGACTTATCTTTACACATGATAACTCTGAGCTATGTTCTGGGCATAAAGATCTGTTTAAGGTCGAAATCGGCAAAAAACGGCAAATAGAAAAAAAGATGCACGTTTAAATTCTGCACGCGTTCATGAGAAAAGCTCTCACGCTGTGTGATGTGCAACACAGCGTAAGGGCAAAAGTCATGCGTGCGTCTTCTAGAATATCCTGGGGTGTGGCAGGGCTATAAAAGCCACACCCAGGAGTCCAGAAGGTGCTTAGTCTTCCAGCTTCAGCCTCGGAGGAACATCGCGCTTGAAGACTTCTCCAGCGGAAACCCACGAACCGGAATTCAGGCCTGAGACTTCAGTGATTCATCTGGAAATCGCCTCACTGTAATTCTTCCTTTGACAAGAAGAAAAGCTAAGTAGCAATTATTCTTTTTTTTTTGAGAAAATAAGAAAAGGCGCCCAACGCTAGCAAAAGAACACTTGTTGGACATTCTAACTGAAGAAAGAAAACTTCGACATGGATATTTTTTGAGACTTTATTCCTGAGATTCAAATTCAACGTTGTTAAAGGATATTATGTTTAGAAGCCATGATGTTGATTTTGTTTAGGCACTAAGAGAAAACTTGTGTAGGCATGGTGTATTAGAATTTGTACAATTTCTTTATTCCTAAAGAGAGAAGTCGTGAGAACAGCAACAGGGGATTGTTAAGTGAGTAGATTTAAAGGAAGCTTTGATTTTTAGGTAAAAACTATTCTAAGGGAAAGTGCAAATTATTTCTTTTGTAATTTTATGCAGAATATTTTACATTCAGTCTAAAGATCGGGGGCGGACAGTTCAACCACCTTCGGACTTAAGAGAACAGCATCTCTTCAAAGCAGACTTCACCAAAAGACGACTTCCAGGACGCGAAGCCAAGTCCAGTAGATCGCAGGTAGGAATTTACAACTTGACATAGAACTATTTAAAAGAGAGCTAAAAGAAGTAGGAAAGAGAACAAAGGAGGAACAAAGTCTAAGGAATTTCTTGTTGCTTCGCAGGTCGACTACAAGAACATAATAGCGTCAGATTCCGGCCTCTCTCCCTGATTTCTATCCATCACCCTGCTGTACTAAGAAAGATTACAGGTTGTAAGGTAGGGTTTCTGGGAGTTTGGCCCATAGCGTCTCTGCAGAACCGATTAAAGCACCTTACAGGTAAGAGATCGTGAGAACACAGGTAAGAGTGCTTTGATCCGCCTGACAGAAGACTAAGCCCACGGAAATGTTTTGCCTAGACGCTATGGACGAAACTCCACAGATATCTCTGCAGGATATAGCTGCAGTATTATTAGAAATAAGATCTGAAAAAGCTGAATTGAGAAGAGATTTAACTGAAATTCAGAGTAGGTTACAGCCCCCTAGTCCTTCAACTTGGACCTAAACCTCAGACCAAAAATCCTATATAAAACCTCCAGTTTTTCAACCAACCATGCAAACCCTGTATGGTGGGAATGCCACATCTGAGCCTTCGGTTAGTACTCAGATTCAGGTAGTAACCCCAATCAATTTCTGTACCTTCAGCACCCCCAGAGAGATTCTATGGAGATTGCAATAAATTTACGATATTTTTGAACCAATGTCAGTTACATTTTGTGGCAAAACCTTCTGCATTTCCCGATGACTCTTCCAAGGTAGCCTTCATATTATCATATTTAGGAGGTGATGCCGCCTTGTGGTCAGTACCATATGTGGAGAGAAATGACCCGCTTCTAAATTATTTTAGATGTTTTAAAAGAGCCATGAAAAAATGATTAGCTAAACATGTCTTCGTACAGTCAGCAGATCATGACCTACTTAATTTGAAACAAGGCTCTTCTGATCTTTTACATTATATTTCTACTTTTAATAGACTAGTCATAGAAGCTGAATGGCCAGAGGAAAAAAGAATATCTCTGTTCTATCGTGGTTTACGTGATGATTTAAAAGACATGATAACATAAATCTTAGATCCACCAACCGATTGTGAGGACTTTATTGATCTTGTTGTAAAACTCAATCATAGAATCTCAGAAAGAAAGGGTGAAAGAGGAAAATTAGATTTCAGGATGATGGTCTTTAAAGAAAGAGGGACCTCGAAACCAGAACCTTCCTCTGCTAAATTAGACCCAGTAGAGCCAATGCAAATAGGGACAATTAGAGGACCTCTTTCCAAAGACGAGAGGGAAAAGCGTAGGAAATTAAACCAGTGCATGTACTGTGGGAAAGCTGGACATTTCATAAAGGACTGTCCCACTCGACCCGTAAGACCAAAGGTAAAACCTTCAGAGATAGCAGCAATTCAGCAGTCGGAAAACTAGGAAACTCGGTAGACAATGAGGTCAATCTATCGAGTGCACATACCAGTTTGGCCTCTCTAACCCCAACTGCCACTCATTGTCACCTCAGTATGCGAGTTTTTCTTCAATCACTAGAGGATAAAAATCGATCTTGGTCTATTGATGCTTTAATAGATTCTGGAGCTACAGGTAATTTTATTGACACTCAATTATTCAAAAAATTAGGTCTACAAAAGGTAGTAAAAGACTCTCCAGAAATCGTTAGAGCGGTAGACGGAAAGGAACTCACTTCTGGACCAATTAAACATCATACTGAGAAATTAACGATGACTTGTGCTGAGAAACATAAAGAGGAAATAACTTTCGACATAATTGATGCTCCTCAATTTGGTTTAATACTGGGCATTCCTTGATTAGTGCTTCATAACCCGTGCATTGATTGGACGAACAGAAGTATATTATTTAAATCTGATTATTGTCATGCCAAGTGTTTTCAACAGTACCAAGGTTCAGAGTTGTTAATACAAGGTTACGATTTTCCCAAAAATTCTAAAAGTGTTTTGGTTGTTGCTGGAGTACCTGATGAGTATCAAGACTTGGTGGAAGTGTTTGATAAAAATAAGGCTAATACCTTGCCACCTCATAGGGATTTTGATTGTAAGATAGATTTAGTTCCCGGGGCAACCTTACCTTGTAGCCGCATTTATGCGTTAACAGAAAAAGAAAATGAGCATTTACGTAACTATCTTGATGAATATCTAGAAAATGGATTCATTAGACACTCTAAGTCTCCGGTCTCTTCACCTCTCTTTTTTATTCCAAAAAAGGGGGGAGAATTGCGCACGTGCATTGACTATAGAGCGATTAACAACGTGACAGTCAAAAATCGATATCCATTACCGTTAATACCCACACTATTAGATCAAATCAAAGACGCCACTATTTATGCAAAATTAGATTTGCGAGGAGCATACCATTTGGTGCAAGTCCGAGAGGGAGACGAATGGAAGTCAGCCTCCGTACAAAATTTGGATTGTATGAATATCAGGTTATGCCTTTTGGACTCTGCAATGCTCCAGCTGCATTTCAGTTTTTCATAAATGAAGTATTAAGAGATTTCTTGGATATCTGCTGTATCGTCTATATTGATGATATACTCTTTTATTAAAAAGAGAGATCTGAGCATGTAAAGCAAGTGTGAGCCATCCTTCAACAGCTTTTACAAAATTCTTTATTTGTAAACCTTGAAAAGAGCCTATTTCATGTTAGCACTCTGGACTTTCTGGGATACATCCTTAGTCCTGCAGGTATAGAAATGGACCCAAAAAATGTTCAAGCAATCATAGATTGGCCAAGTCCTACGACAGTGAAACAAGTCCAAAGTTTTCTGGGGTTTGCAAATTTTTATAGAAGGTTCATAAACAATTTCTCACAAAAAGTAACTCCTATCACTAAATTGCTAAGAAAAAATATGAAATTCGAATGGACCTCAGAGGCTGAATTGGCCTTTCAGGATTTAAAAAACCAATTCATGACAGCTCCCATATTAAAACATCCTGATCCCTCTCAGCCTTTCATAGTGGAAGCAGATGCCTCCCAATTTGCTATAGGAGGCATTCTGTCCCAAAGGAGTAAAAATACCAGACAGATGCATCCAATCGCATACTATTCCAAAAAGTTATCTCCCACAGAACAAAATTATGCCATTGCTGATAGAGAATTATTGGCCATAAAAGCTGTGTTCAAAGAATGGCAACACTACTTGCTAGGGGCTCGTTATCCTGTAACCATTTATACTGATCATAGGAACTTGCAGTCCCTTAGATCTGCTAAAGCTATGTCTCCTCGTCAATTGCGTTGGAGTCTGTCTTTAATGATTATGACTTTATCATCACTTATCGCCCTGGTAAAGATAATAACAAGGCTGATGCATTATCCAGAATAGGTATAAGCGATGATTTGAGCGCTAAAAAAGAAACTGTACATCCAATTATTCCTGCGGAGCGTTTTCAAATAGGAGTTATTGACTCTGTAGTTTTATCGGACATAGAAAAAGCTCTACAAAATCAAACAAAGGAAGAATGGAATAGGAGTTACCCATTATTGCAATGGAAAGAAAATGTTTTATGCATGAATGATCAGGTGTTTGTCCCTAATGAATCTGTACAGGAAAAGGTGTTACAAATCTATCATGATTCAATTTTGTCAATTCACCCAGGTGTAACGAAAATGTACCAATTAATTAAAAGGCAATTTTGGTGGCCAACTATGTTCAAAGATATCCCAAAATATGTAGAAACTTGTGCAATTTGCAGTCAAAACAAACCAACTCATCAATCCCCACATGGTTTACTTTTGCCTCTGTCAATACCACCACAGCCATGGCACACTGTATCCATCGACTTCATTGTAGAATTGCCTCGTACTAGGTCTGGTTTTACCATCATTCTAACTGTTGTAGATCATTTTTCTAGATACGCTCATTTTATTCCGCTGAAAAAACTCCCTTCGGCTGTTGAATTAGCTCACATTTTTGCAACACAAATTGTTAAGCTACACGGAATTCCTTCGGTAGTGCTCTCGGACAGGGGATCTCAGTTCATATCACATTTTTGGCAGAACCTAGGAAAGTCTCTGAACATGGAATTGCGTTTATCATCTAGCTATCATCCACAAACTGATGGTTTAACAGAACGCACAAATCAAACAATTGAACAATTCTTGCGATGTTTGCTGGCCACTTGTGATCAGGAATGGTCTGAAGTTTTATGGGCTACAGAATTTGCTTACAACAATTCTGATCATTCCTCAATTGGTATGTCTCCTTTTTTCTGTGTTCATGGTTTTCATCCTAAAGACATGTTAGGTGTAGGGAAAAAAGTAACAGCTACTCCAGCAGTCACTGATTATGTAAACCATTTGGTTTCAGTTCAACAAAATGCTCAACAACATTTTATTCATGCAAAGGAGACTCAAATGAAATTCGCAGACAAACATCGCTCTAAACCACCACTTTATTCAGAAGGTGACAAGGTTTGGTTGTCTACAAAAAACTTAAAATGAAAATGTCATAAAGCCTTCCGTCCACGATTTATAGGTCCTTTCATTATACAGAAAGTTATAAATCCTGTTAGCATGAAATTGAAGTTGCCAACTACTTATTGATTCCATCCAGTATTTCATGTCTCTCTACTTAAACCATGCAATCCAAAACCAGATTGTTGAGTCGTCCTCCAGCAGTGGAAGTGGACGGTATACCGGAATATGAAGTAAAGGCGGTACTAGATTCCAAAAGAATTAAAGGCAAGTTGTACTATCTTGTAGATTGGAAAGGTTACGGTCCTGAAGACCGCTCTTGGGAACCCCTTGCTAATTTGAGAAATTCTCCCCAGTGCTTAAAAACCTTTCATAACAGATACCCAGAAAAACCAAAACCAGTTCCCACGATATTAGGGGGGATTCTATGGGGCGGGTACTGTCATGATTTCCCAGACACTGCTCCCTTTTAAAATTTATAATCCTGAGGTACACCTTTAAAAAGGTATAATTCAAGACTTTCTTCTTATATGAAACCCACCCATGTCCCGTGCACCCAGCACTCCAGTTATTCATGTATTTTAGTTATTTAGTAAATATGTTTTGGTACCAATGCTTGTTGTTTCTAAATCATGTCAATGTCTGAAAAGGTCTGAAAAGGTGCAGGTTTTATATCAAAGTATTTGTGCCAGTGACTGATCTTTGCATATGATAACTGTGAGCTATGTTCTGGGCATAAATATCTGTTTAAGGTCGAAATCGGCAAAAAACGGCAAATAGAAAAAAAGATGCACGTTTAAATTCTGCACGCGTCCATGAGAAAAGCTCTCACGCTGTGTGATGTGCAACACAGCGTAAGGGCAAAAGTCATGCGTGCGTCTTCTAGAATATCCTGGGCTGTGGGAGGGCTATAAAAGCCACACCCAGAGTCCAGAAGGTGCTTAGTCTTCCAGCTTCAGCCTCGGAGGAACATCGCGCTTGAAGACTTCTCTAGCAGAAACCCACGAACCGGAATTCAGGCCTGAGACTTCAGTGATTCATCTGGAAATCGCCTCGCTGTAATTCTTCCTTTGACAAGAAGAAAAGCTAAGTAGCAATTATTCTTTTTTTTTGAGAAAATAAGAAAAGGCGCCCAACGCTAGCAAAGGAACACTTGTTGGACATTCTAAATGAAGAAAGAAAACTTCGACATGGATATTTTTTGAGACTTTATTCCTGAGATTCAAATTCAACGTTGTTAAAGGATAATATGTTTAGAAGCCATGATGTTGATTTTGATTAAGCACTAAGAGAAAACTTGTGAAGGCATGGTGTATTAGAATTTGTACAATTTCTTTATTCCTAAAGAGAGAAGTCATGAGAACAGCAACAAGGGATTGTTAAGTGAGTAGATTTAAAGGAAGCTTCGATTTTTAGGTAAAAACTATTCTAAGGGAAAGCGCAAATTATTTCTTTTGTAATTTTATGCAGAATATTTTACATTCAGTCTAAAGATCGGGGGCCGACAGTTCCGCCACCTTCGGACTTAAGAGAACAGCATCTCTTCAAAGCAGACTTGACCAAAAGACGACTTCCAGGACGCGAAGCCAAGTCTAGTAGATCGCAGGTAGGAATTTACAACTTGACATAGAACTATTTAATAGAGAGCTAAAAGAAGTAGGAAAGAGAACAAAGGAGGAACAAAGTCTAAGGAGTTTCTTGTTGCTTCACAGGTCGACTACAAGAACATAATAGCGTCAGATTACGGCCTCTCTCCCTGATTTCTATCCATCACCCTGCTGTACTAAGAAAGATCACAGGTTGTAAGGTAGGGTTTCTGGGAGTTTGGCCCATAGCGTCTCTGCCAAACCGATCAAAGCACCTTACAGGTAAGAGATCGTGAGAACACAGGTAATAGTGCTTTGATCCGCCTGACACAAAGATTAGGTGCACAATATTTTGGAACACTGAATCCTTCAATGTTGATCAAACCAAAAACTAATACATAGGATTCTCATCCTATTAAGTTCCGGCGGATATTAACCTTTCACCCACTCCAGACGTCTATTGGAGTTTTTACGGGGAAAGGGTTCTGTGTGAAAAAGCACAACTGAGTTACTCAAGTGTCTTGCGTTAGATTATCGCCTTACCAAACGTTGGACGCCATGTAGTGTAGTTCCTATTTTCCCAATAGGCTCTGCGCATTGGAATAACATAAACAGCCGTGTAGACGTAGGACTGAGGTCATCTAGGTCTCTACTGACTATGTTAAACTTAATTTAGGTTTGCGCCAGCTAGCTCAGAGGTCACTGGAAACTTTCTAGAAATAATAGGGAGGGACAAGCTCCCCTGGCTCAGACAAGAAGGGATTCAGTTTCAACAACCGCATAAACATGACAACTTTGCTTCCTCAGAATAAGAGTGTATCTCTAGAGTCGTGTGAAAACAATAGACAGCTATTTCACTCAGTCAGCAGTGCATACTTAGTTTGACCAGAATGCAGAGAAATAGAAAGACGAGCGTTTTTCAATAAAAGGTGTTATTTTTTGAGCAGTCTTCTTCCTCATCCAAGAGAAATGAATTGCCACAATTGCAATACTTAAAGTAAAGTAAAGTGCGTACAGTAAAAGTAGTATTATGAAATAATACTGTAAAAGCATTGATATGGTTTCTTAGCCATATGATACTTTAAAATGGATAAAATATATACATACATAAATACATTGACTAACGTACTCAACTGGTGCTTCTAACTAAGCCAACCCCGGTGTACCTGACCTAAGCCTAATACGTGGGAAGGGAGTAAGTAGCAGTTTAAGTTAAGTTGGTTAAGATTATTTTGCCAAGAATCTGCATCAAGAATTCTCTTAAGGGTTTAGTCAGCTCCGTACCTTGGTAATAGAATGTGGGAGGTCTGGTATCTCTTTCCTCAGGACTCGATATTCCAGCAACCCGCAAGGATAGGCTGCAAACACCGGAGCTGGATTTTCTCGGCTTGAGAAAAAGACAGCGTCTCTCTCAGTGGGTCAAACAGGAGGGGCGGCTTCCGTGGACACTCGCATCAGCTGGGCTCTCAGGCAAATAGATGGCCGCTCTGCTCCAAACCACTGTGTGTTTCCTTATGGCAACTGTTGGTATTTTATAAATGAAAGGTGCCGGGTTTGACGTAAGGTTCGACATAAGACTTCACCAAGAACTAACAGTTCTTGCTGGACTCCAGGAGTTCTTGTTCAAATCAAAACAAACACAGGGGGTGAATTTCCCGGGCTTCTGGAGGCTTGGTTTGTTTAAAGAACGTGTTGTGCTTTCTAGGAGTCGATGGGAGTAGCCGTGCTGTGCTTTGGACTGCATGGGCTATTGATGAATATGGATCTGATTTTTATGCCTTTATCAGGATATTATTGATTATAACCACATGAGGGCATAAATTGGGAATATCGAATTAGGGTCCTAGATATAAACACAACAGTAGGTGACAGTAGATGCATAACCACTTCTATATTGAGGATGCCCAAAAGTCCACCCTTGATTCCGCCACCTAATGTTTATTTTGTTTGAGGTGCTTGTGGTTATGTGCGGCTCCCTGAGGGATAGTCCGGGAAGTGTTACCTTTCCTATCTCTTTCCCCCAGTTTATATAGCCCTCCTGACTACCACAAAACTCATCGCCTATAGTGTAGAGGTGTCCTAACTTCCAGGTTTAAGAGGATGATTGGTACCTCCGACTTAGACCAGACTGACATAACCTTGCAACAGTTTACTGTTCCTGATCCTACCCTTCTGGGGCCCTGTGGCAATAGCTTCAATATTAGATGACTCACCCAGGTGGTAGAGGGGGTTATCAAGATGATGGCAGGAATATTGACCAACATTGCGGTAGAGCCTCACGCCACGAGACTCGTTGCTCTTCAAAATCTGATGGTTTTAGATGTCATTCTCGCATATAGGGATGGAGCTTTTCGTCTCATCCGTAGCAGTTGTTGTGTCTACATCCCTGATCACACTCCTACTGTCTGTTCTGCTATGCAGAAGCTCTACAAGCTTGCATCTGACAGTCACCCAGATAATGGGTCATGGTTCTTGTCAGGGTAATTCTGGGGTCTACTGACATCATGGGGTTGGAAGATATTACATGTTCTAACAGCCATCGCAAGCGCTATTTTTACGTGTTGCCTATGTTTTAACTGTCTTCCATCATGTTGCACCTATTGTGTGGGTAAACTCACCCCGCCCCTAAATTGCCAAGATGAGATAATAAGGTCTCCACTATAATGATGCAGGACATCCAGGGTATCATGCTCTTAAATGAGGGCATCTTTGAGTATTAAGTAATTTTGAGGCTTCTGTGTTGATATGTTCTCTTTCATAACTTGAGCGATTATGCAATTCCTTTCTCCCCATTGCAAAGACCATACCGGATAGCCCGATAAATAATTTAGTCACCTATGCTAAAAGGAGGGTCTGTAGGTTTGAAAATCCCATTTCCGCAATGCATTTGTGTCATGCTGTATTAGGTTAGCAGTGTGTGGCTAGATCCCATTTGTATCCATGTTATGCAACCCACTGAGTTATCCCTGCAACATGCAAGCTTTAGGGGCCAATTATGATCGCGGACGGACTTGCGTCTGTCCGCGATCATTGAGGAGGAGGGGAAGTCCGCATGGGCTGCGGAGTCCCCTCCTGTGTGATTAGGATGTGACCGCCAGGGTAGCGGTCACATCCTCTATTTTTAACATTGCGGCGGGGGTGCGGCTTCAAGCTGCACCCGCGGCAATGTTAAAAATGCATGCATTGCATTTGCATGCAGAAAGAGGCAGGCACCGCGCGGTGCCTGCGGCTTTCTGCATACAAATGCAGGGGGTACCATAGGTACCCCCCATGTGCACCCCCCACCCCCCTCCACCTAGGGGGCCCGCAACGAACCCCCACAGTGAGGTTACACATGCTTTTCTACGGCGGAAAAGCCGCAGCGGAAAAGCATGTTTGCAGGCACATACTAATCTGACGGACGGTTTTGAGAGACACCGTCCCCAGATTAGTGCTTTTCCTCCGCGGTTGTAAGCCAACCGCGGAGGAAAAGCTGCGGACGGAAACCAGGACCCACCAGCCATCCTAATGTGGCGGTGGGTCTTTGGTGGGTCCGCTGCGGATTTTCCGCATCCTCCGGGCCGGCGGTGGCTTCCGCCGGCCCGGAGGATGCGGAAAATCCGCAATCATAATGAGCCCCTTAGTTAGTAAGTGTGACTCAATTTTGTATTTCGTAATCCTCATTAAGCTGCTTAGGCTGCATCTGAATTAGGCCTCATCATTCGTATTGCTTGCCTCAGCAGAACATTGTATTTCGTTATTATTTTCTCTCCTGTTCAAGGCTTTTTTACAACTTATTAATGAATGGGCCATTCTGCCTTCACATACCTATCTGAGTGTGTAGCTCTGCTCCAATGTTAGGAGAAGCTGAGACTCAACGCGGTGACCTCGACTTGATAATAACATGTACCCATATGGCAGGTGGTAGCCCATCTCCATGTGCCTTCTTTGTTCATGTTCGGTCCATTGTGGGCGTGGTTGGAGGTTTCTTCCAAAGAATTATTTTTCACTGTCGACTGTTGAGGAGTCAGTCCCTCGGCAGGTATCTTAGGGAGCAGGTCTGATTGGACTCCTCTGCAGAGTATTGCTAGTAAAAAATGTAAGTTTGTATTCTCTACTGTCTGACTGATTCTTCATTCTTGGGAAGGCATAGCAGGTGGTTGTTAGAAGACCCAAGTGGCCCCTGGGGCCACTTCCTTCAAAGAAGTTAGCCAAACAGCTTTAACGTGTGGCTTAAATGTAGAGATGTTTGTGCAAAGCCAAGTGTGCATCTATCATAGCATGCAATATAGCTTCACCGGCGTTTCCCACCTCACCTGGTTGATGGGCAGACAATTCCACACAGGGTCGTGTCCCAATTTTTTTTAAAGATAAGCCATCCTGCAATCTTGACTCTCTAAGCTACAATAGTATACTTTGAGATCAGGTACATACCAGGTAGCACAAACACAAGAGCTGATAGTTTATCCAGACTTCTTACTGAGAAACAAGAAGGAGTGCACAATTGCTGTGGCCCATTAATGCTTTCTTAGGAGTCTATATATAACACCTTGCATTATCCCTTATGTGCCAGCGATACCCTTAGAAGGAACTCCCAGTGGGCAAGCAATACTTACAGCGCCTGCAATTATGGGATGCCAAGAGAAGGGCATCCAAACTCGGAGACCTATACCACTGGGGCAATTCTTTGCCCATTGCGCGCTGGTTGCCTCACTTACGGCAAAATGGGGGGATGTCACTACAGAGCAGCGGAGGCATTTCACTATTCTGTACTTACATGTCATGGGACAGGGCAGACACCTATCGTACTGGTTTGCAGCCTCACTCAGAACTCATGCAGTGATAAGTCTTGACACACTTCACCACAAGTGGGAATGGGACCTGGGTCACTGGTTTACCGACAAGGAGAGGGCCCAGGTGCTTGAGAGTCCGACACGCATCCCCGGGAACATGCGCTTTCGGCAGATACAGTTTCACATAGTTCATAGGGCATACCTCACGCCTGAGGAAATCAACCAATATTTTAGTTGAGGAGATGCCACATGTCCAAGGTGTGCTGTGACTGGGGCTGACTTGGTACATATGTTCTGGAGCTACCCCCGGGTGGGTACATACTGGAGTGAAGTGGCTGCACTACTACGTGCTTGTAATGGTCGAGAGCTGCTTTTCGATTGGCCCTCCAATTTATTGCACAAATTCTGCAGGACACCCAATACGAAAGTCACGTCCAAATGTGTAGACCTGGGAATGATGGTGGCCAAGAGACAGATCCGTAAAAGGTGGAAAGCGCCAGACTTCCCCCATAAACAGGCATTGTGGAATTCCATGCACGCGTGGGAAAAAGGCGGAAAGCCTGGCCATCAAACGCGAAGAAACCGCGGGACTGCGTAAGATCCCTATCGCCTCATACTGGGACGCCCTCTATACTGAATTGCAATGAAGTGCAGTCGCACCGTCCACGGACCCCTCTGATGCACAGGCCATAGCTAGCTACCATACATACCAGCTAAGACAGCGTATACACCCTGTCACCCTCTTACTGGCAGATACGTGCTGGCTGTACCAATATACAAGCATACAATTTAGAAATGGGGAGGTAGCAAGTAGCTGCTAACTGTATGATCGAGAGCAATATGTAACACTGTTCATGGAACCGGGGGAGGGGTTGAGGGCTGAACAATTTATTGCACACGTTTCATATTTCTTTTCTTTTTTACCCTTTTCTTTTAGCAGTTAGTGTATGCAAAGTTCTATTTCTCTTTTTGCTCTCCTGGGAATCTGTTATTGTGCGCCCAACCGTATATGATCGCCAGTGCAATAGCTTGATTTGTACGTCTACACATGTAAAGAGCGCGCAGAGGTAGGCATGTAGCAACATATATGCTTCACAGGACACTCAAGAATGTAAGCTATAGTGTAACGGGCATGTCTTTTGTCCCCCCTTCCCTTCTCTAAACCCTTCCCTTAACTACCAATTGGAGACAATTGTAAATGCACTTACAGACTTGTTTTCTACAGCTTTTTATATTGCCCTGAGAAAGTAATAAGAATGCACAAACGAGCATGCACTGTACCTTGTGTGACATCTCGATCGCCCAGCAGTACCTGCACATATACGTGTTATGTTCTCCTAAAATACAAAATCAATAAAACAGATTTACCAAAAAAAAAGGAGTGCATAATGGTGAGTTGTTGTGGCAAGCAGGGATGTGGTGGAGGTTTGCCAAGGGGCCAAAGTGGAACAACAAATGGGATAGTGTGTGAGAAGGAACCACAGGACTACAAGTGCTTAGCAGAGCCTTCTAGAGGGGCAGGCCCCAGAATTAAAATGAAAGATGGCTGGTGCCATTTAACTAGAGTCAACATAAGCCACAATGTTCTTTTGGAAGGCAGAAGTTAGGGATGAAGCCTTGAATTGGAAGATGTCTTCATGCACCTAAAGGACAGAGCAACGCACACCAGTGACAGACATGTGTGATCAGACACTGTACAAAATAGCAAGAATAACATGATAGCATGATCAGCCACAGTGGGGCTGAATATGACGGTGGTCGAACGAGCGTCCAACGGCCATTATTGCAGGAACGGGACCGGCCAACAAGTAGTCAGCGTTCCTTCCCAGCAAATTACAATTCGACCGCTGTGGAGGCAGATGTAAGTATGCCTCTTAGCATTGAGGCTTATGCTGCAGCCTGGAAAAGGGCCCCAGCACAAGCCCCAATGCCAAAAGGCATGTTTGTAAACCATACACTGCCTGCCACATAATGCAGGGCCTGTGGTGGAGGCCACAGGGGACTGGGGCCCTGCTAAGGGTCCCAGCCTTTTCATGTCAGACAAACTGACGTGAAATGGATGGTGGAAAGGTGGATCAAAACCCCCCGGCAGTGCCTAAGAAGGCAATTCCTCCTTTGTGGGGAATGCAATACGACCAACTGCTTGACGGGCTCTTTGAGCTAGTTGGAAGCTGTCAGTCGGTCCCTGGAGCAATGCAGTCTGACTGACAGCATCCTAGTGCAGCTGTCTGACCATGGTTTTAGATGTCTGTGGGACTGACAGCATGTCGGTGTTGGTCTTGACTACACTGCAATCAGCCCCTGTGTGTCCAACTGTACCATGAAATTGCCCGCAAGTAATAATCACAAAAAAAACCAGAAACACTGCATAATAATACACTGACAATTGAGGGAGAGCTTCCCAAGGGATCTCAAGGATGCTGGCAGTACAACAAATGTAAGGTTGTAGTAGAAAGCCTCAGCAAGGCGCACTAGTGCAAGGGGTTCGCCCTTCTCTGCACAAAGCCCTCAGACCAATAGGAAGAAGTTGGCACAAAAACTAGAATAGAAAAGATAACATTTATTACACCTCATGAGGTGGTGCTACGATGCAGACAGTACCCTTTGGTATTGCAAGAAGTAACAACACAAACTAAAAAGAGCATGGTCCATTTATACCCACACAGGGGCTAAAAAGAAGGTGGTACAAACACAGAAGCCAGTTTTATGTACATATAAGGTAATATGGAAAGGCACAATCAATCAGTGTGAGAGCTAACGGTTTTGGGAACTGATAAATACATTCCTGTCTGGTACTAATCACTAACAGCTGTAGACCCTACTGGGCATGCGCGAATGTGGGGGATGCTAAATATAACTTGTTGCCGGGCAGATTTCAAGCGCAGTTAACAGGAAGATTGGACAAAGCACATGGTCGACACGTGGCAGTATGTAGCAAACAAAATGACTGCCTGAATGTCACGATAATAGCTAAAACTGAGATGTCTTCTGCTAATGCTTAATCTAATCCCTGTTAAATTACTACAGATGACCCTTTCAGCATTAGCTGAAGACATTCGCTTTTCTGGGATTATCTAAATATTCATCCTGTATATCAATACTCATCATTTCAGCTATTTCCTTATCTAACATGTGTTGTTCTTTCATTTCTGTAACATCCTTCTTGGCTGGTATACAGGCAGTAATACATATGGAGCAAATCGTTGGGCCGCAATGAATACACATACAACATGTGAAAAACACTGCAACTACAATATATAGTATAGTCAATAATTTCCAACCCCAAGCAGAGACTAGAGCCCAAAACCATCCAGCAAAAGTTCAGGTACCAGTTTCTGTATGAATTTCTGCAGCAATTTCATGCAGTTTAAATATTGCATCATATACTGAGGGCGAATTATCGGGAATAAAAACACAACAACTACTACCGATAATTCAACATGCACCACCTCGATCCGCTAACATCACATCTAACACCATACGATTTTGGAGCGCTACAATCCTTGCAATTTGCAGTTCCTTAGTAATATTTCCAAGCGCTATAGCTGTCTGATTAGTAACAGCTTCTACAACCCTAGTTAATCGTCTCACGTTCCTACTATTCAATGCAGCACCAACAAAAGACAACAAACCTAAATTAAAATCGACATATTGTAGACTAGTGTCTGTTTGGTCTACTTTATCAGTACTTATTGTCCTCTTATATCTGTTTTTAGTAATATCATTAAACAGTTTAAAATCTCGATGATATGATGCAGGTGCCAGAAACACATGAGGTAATAGAAAAGATGCATAACATATACCCGAACATCCAATTGGTAGTCAACAATATCCATAATTGCCACATACGAGGTATGTGCTATGTGAAGCTACAAAAGAACTATCGTTTACACCTTCAATATCTAAAATCGTAATACAATCACTTATTCCAACTGGAATTCGTCCAATACTTTGTACACATAAATCTGCAATAGTCTTTGTAAAAGTAATCACAAATTGTTCATTTTCAACAGAGTCTCTTGTGTTGGTGAAGACATATGGCATGGAAATATTGCCAGGTCGGTATTCCTCCCATTCCCATTTAGTTTCATTACCTTGAGGATATCTATCTTTGTCTTGATAACACACTTTATTAAGCCGTAAAAGAAGTCCGCCCACTGTAGGCCTTCTAGATGCAAACAAAAGCATATACCAGGCTTGGCAAGAACCATTATGTGAGAAAGGAAGAGGAATAAAAGGTGTTCCTCCTTTCTTTTGATGTGCAGGTATCATTCCACATACCCAACAGTTGGTAGTGTTTGTGGCAATATGAGTATGATGCAACATCTGAACAAAAGTGTTATTAAGATAAGATTGACAATGCTTCTGCTCATGATACGAAAGGGTGAAGTAGAGGTGGTCCTCTGGGACTGGAGAAGTAACAACGAAAAGCTCACGGGCAGGGGCCATCTTCTTGACAGACCAAGTGATTGCTGCCATAATCATCAAAACAGCAACAAACCCTATAGCCCCAATGATCATTTTCTTATTCATCTTAGCAGCAATGAAAATCAATTCTTTCCAGAAACAAAAAACAAAACGTTGGAGCTCTTATCCAGTGGGCAGCGGCTGATTTCTTCACCAGAGATCAAGACAGGTGTCACTACACTATGCAGGGCTGATCGGCATTCCGTTTCCACTAACCCAGGGCGGTAGCTCAACTTGTCTTTTTCAAAACTGCATATTATTTTCTTGGTCTCAAGTCGTATCGCGATGCTTCAGAAATGGTGGGGTCCCGGAAGAACTCTGCAGATTTGTCAGGTGATACAGCTTGGCCTTTCTTCTGAGTCAGGATCTCTCGATGATCAGTCAGCACAGTAGATTCCTTCAAGGTAGGCAATACTTTCTTGCATTGGGTGCTGTGCACCCAATTTTTCCGGTTCGTCACTCGAACTGCTGTTCTCGTGGCCAGGAGTACTTGCTCTGGCCCTCGCCACCTCGGTTCCAGGCTGCTTGATCTTTCAAATGACTTTACCATTACATAGTCACCCGGTCGGAGTTCATGGCCTTCACCTGCAGATCTGTCAGGAAGTGCTTCTCGAACCTGTTGATGAATAGAAACCAAGCCATCATTAACTATGCCAAATAGTCTTTCATCAGGACACAAGGTACATCATATACAGAACTCGGCTTCAGAACTCCCCAAATATTCATTGGCCTCCCAAACTCAACCTCGTAGGAAGTAAGACCTGTTGGAGAATGTGGTACTGATCTAATGGACAACAATGCCAGTGGCAGCGCATCTGGCCAAGTCAATGATGTGGAAGCCTGGATTTTCGCTATTTTCAATTTCAGAGAAGCGTTATATCTTTCCACCAATCCTGCTGATTGTGGGTGGAACACCGCATGAAACTTCTATTTAATCCCTAATCCTTTCAGGACATATTTAATAACTTCCCCAACAAAATGAGGTCCGTTATCATTCCATAAGAGTTTGCAAACACCAAATCTCGGGAAAAATTCCTTCAACACCTTTGCTGTAGTGATAGCAGTATTGTCCTTTGTGGGGTACACCTCGATCCATTTACTAAAGGCACAGACCACCACCAAGACATACTTTAGGTTGTTGCAACGCTCAAACGGAATGTAATCCATTTGCAAAACTTCAAAAGGTGCGGTTGGTGTAGCAAACCCTCCTGCAGGAGTTTGTGTCCCTTTTCCAGGATTATATTGTATACAGATTAAACAAGACTGTACCACACTCTTAGCTGTGCTAGAAATTTCTGGATTCTCCCAAACTTGCGTAAGCAATTTCGTTATTGCTGAAGCTCCAACATGCGCTAGCCCATGTACCATCTGAACCATTTATTGTACAAAGACTGTAGGCAGTTTCCACCTATCCATCTGCTTATTCTGCCAACAACCCTCATCATCCAACTCTCCTTCTTCAGACCACTGTTCACGTTCTTTCACAGAAGCAGATTTCTGTATCTCTAGTACTTCTTGTCTAGCATCATGCCAACGTTCAGCTTGTGACTTCACTACATACATGGGAGTAGTGCTTTGCTGCATCGCAGTCTCACGTGCTACGTGGTCTGCAAAGGCATTACCTTGTCCAACTTTATCAGTCACTTTCATGTGTGCACTACACTTCACAATAGCTATTTTCTTTGGGTATGTCAGTGCAGTCAAAAGATTATGTACTAGTACTCCGTGCATTATTTGCATCCCGTGGGATGTAAGAAAAACTCTTTCCTTCCAAGAGCAGGCCAAAATCATGTGCCACTCCAAAAAACATAGCGCCTATCTGTATAAAAGTTCACACATAAGTCAGTACTAAGCTCAAATGCTTGTGTCAAAGCTATCAATTCAGCTGCTTGAGCCGATATCTGTAGTATGCGAGCTGTCTCCACTATCGTGTGAATCATAGTAACCGCATATGCAGCCGAAGTCGTACCATCTGGCAATTTCAAACAAGACCCACCAACCCACAATTCCCCGTCTACATCTGGAAGGGGCGTAAATAGACCCTATTGTGAATTGCATCTCCCCCCATTGCGCGCAATGGGGGGCCCCACGGTCTGCCACGTGGGGCCCTTGCCCCACGTGGCAGACCGACATGATGGACACAATCCAATTGAATGTCCTGGACCTTCTCCTCATCAAGGATCTGGAGGAAAAGTGCCCCCACATACTCGCGTAGGTCATCCCCCTCTTCTTTCCACGGAACCACCCTAATTCTAATATTGTTCCACGAGATCTATTCTCCAAGTCCTCGGTGTGTGATTGGCGCTGGGGTGGGGAGTTTGGGGTTGTTTTGGGGGCTCTGCATCAGCTTTTGGTGGACCTGGGTGAGAATCCGGGGAGCAGTTGAGGCAATGTGGTACAGTAGGGGCTTTGGGGATGGGGCGTGCATCAGCTATCTATCCCTCTTAAAGATATGGTGGGTAGGGACCTAAAGGTAGTGAGCCTCAATGTTAGGAGTCTAAATAGCCCAGTTAAGCGCGCTGCTATCCTCTCCCTCCTGGAGAATGTGGAAGGTGGTGTGTGCCTGTTGCAGGAGACTCACCTCCTCTCTAAAGATATTAGGTGCATGGCAGAGAAGCGCTTTCCGCTACAACTTTGGTCCTCAGGTCCAACTAAAAAGCACGGGGTGGCCATTCTTTTTAGCATGCATGTGCATTGCAAAGTTATCTCACAGGTGGTGGATATTAAAGGTAGATTTTTGGCTGTTTGCGAGCAATGGGGGGAGATGCAATTCACAATAGGGTCTATTTATGCCCCAAATATTAAGCAGGAGCCTTTCTTGCAAGCGGCCCTCTCACAGGTGTTGGTGTTGCCGGACGCCCTGATTCTTGTGGGTGGTGACTTGAATATTGTAATGGACTCGGGAGTGGACAGGTCTGAGCAGAGGTCCCACCAGGCGGGGGCAATGCCACAGGGGGGGAAGCAGTGGCTCTTGGAGGGAGGGTTGCATGATGTATGGCGTGTACAGCATCCCCAGGAGCGCGATTATACATACTACTCTGCAGCCCATAAGACGTACGCGTGCTTAGACCATTTCCTTGCCACGTCCTCTCTTTTGCCTCATCTATCGGCAGCTGACATTGTGCTGCATTTCCTTGTCGGATCATGCGCTCATCTCAGTTTTACATACTTCCCACGGCGCTTCAGCGACTCCTTGCTTCATTCGGACTCGGTGGTTGCGAAGATACGTGACCCTATTACCCACTATATTGCTGATAATGAGGTTGGGGATACACCCCTAGCATCGATCTGGGAGGCATTGAAATTAGTAGTTCGGGGAGAATTTATAGCGCTTGCAGTGACGTATTCCCGACTGTGCAAAGAGAAGCACGCTGAGTTGGAGAAGGAAGTTTGTGGCTTGGAGGCGATCTATAAGAGGACTGGGGCCCGAGGTTCTGGAGAGAGTTGGAGACGAAAAAGTGCATGATGAAACACCTAGACCTTGATAGGGCTGTGCATGCTTTATTGCGCTTGCGTCACAAGTTCTACCTCTGTGGGGACAAAGGGGGAAGGATGCTTGCACACAGATTGCGGGCGCACACTCAATTAACCACTATCCAATCCATTAGGGACCCTCAAGCAACTGAGCAAACCACTGATGCCCCCATTGTGGATACCTTTTGACAGTTCTATCAGAACTTATATAGGGGAGAGGGCGCGGCCTCTGGGGGAATGGCGGACTATCTGGTGTCTTGCGGCATTACGCCTCTCTATTGGTAGTCGGCGGCAGCTTTAGACTAAGCGATCCGCATCGAGGAGGTCATATCTGCAATCGCGCGGTTGAAGGTAGCTAAATCTCCAGGGCAGGATGGCTTCTCTGCCATATTTTATAAAACGTACTGCATGGAGCTGGCTCCTCTTTTTGCCCGCCTTTTTAATTCCTTTCTTGATACTGGTGCGGTGACTCAGTCAATGGCTGAGGCGGCGATCACGATCATTCTTAATCCTGTGAAGGACCCTAAAGAATGTGGTTCGTATAGGCCGATCTCGCTGCTAAATATTGACGCCAAATTGTTCGCAAGAGTGCGGGCTGCGATACTTAGCCCCCTAATAGACGGAGTTATTGAGCCGGTCGAGTGGGATTTTTCCCAACTCAGCAAGGGGTGGATAATACCAAGCGGTTGCTCCACCTCATGGATTTGGTTCATCGCTCTCTAACTCAGGCCTTCTTTCTCTCTATTGATGCGGAGAAGGCCTTTGACTGTGTAGAATGGGAGTATCTATTCGCTGTTCTGAGGGCATTCGGGGTGGGGGACAACTTCCTACGGTGGGTCCAGTAACTTTATGCGGCCCCTAAAGCGGCAGTGCGAGTGAATGGCTGTAAATCATCCCTTTTCCCCATTACTAGGGGAACGCAACAGGGATATACCCTTTCCCCCTTGCTCTTTGCACTCTATATGGACCCCTTCGCCCAGCGCGTTTGGTCCAACATCGGTATCTCCGGTGCTGATACTCATAAGATCAACCTGTATGCTCACAACGTCATTCTGTCATTAACCAAACCTCACTCCTCCCTGCGGTGTTTGTCGGCGGAACTCCTCGAATTTCAGAAGGTAGCGGGCTTTAAAGTTAACTCCTCAAAATCACAAATTCATAACATCTCCGTCCCTGTCGCAGAAGTACAGGATCTGCGGAAAACTTTGCCTTTCAGTGGGGGCATTCCGACATTCCATGCCTGGGCATCCGACTGTCCCCATCCATTGCTAAAACGGTGTCCCTTAATTATAACTCCCTAGTTGAACATGTCGTCAAAGCCCTTTCAGACTGGTCCCGTCTCAGTTTGTATTTTGAAAAAGGGGGGGGAGAATTAGCACCGGGTTTTGTGCATATTTTGGCACATCCTATAGACGCCTCTATGTGTACAATGTAATTCAACTGACACTAAACCTTTTTGATTAGAATTTTATTTTATTAAAAATATTTTTTCTCTTTTTCTTTTTTCTTATATCTTATGTATTGTTGTTTTATCTGTGCAAATTATCAAATCTTAAATACATATCAAGATCCATATCAAAATCCACAATTCATTAGATACAGTATTTTTGTTCACAATTATATACAGAACATTTCCATCTCAATTTGGCCTGGTATGGGAGGCTGGCTGCGGTAAAAATGACTGTTGTCCCATGTATACTGTATCTCTTCCAAATGCTACCTTTGAGTCCCCCACCGAGCATTCTGCAGAAGATACAGGGGCTCCTCAATAGGTTTTTATGGAAGAATAAGCGGCTACGGCTGGCATTGTCCATAGCTACTACACCGAAGGCGGTGGGTGGGCTGGGCTTTCCCTTGTTGACGGCGTACTTTCAAGCATCCTGTCTTAGTTACATCGTAGAATGGAACAGGCCCCTGTCTAGCAAGCATTGGAACTTCATGGACCAAACGGGTGCGGGTTGTAACATATGGCGAAGTTGTGGTTGTCGCGCAAGCATAGGGCATGGGGTCTTTATTCTTCCCCGGTGACTTAACCGACCCTCAAGGCATGTAAATGTAAATGTAAATGTAAATGTCAAGGTATTTGTAGAGTGCACTGCCACCAAGCGGTTTCCTGGTGCTTTTACTCATACCGCTGTGGAACCCTTTCTGGCTTTCCCTGTGAAGTGTCCAATCCTGGGCACCCCCAGGGTGAAGCTAGGCATCCTAGCGCTGTTGGGGCCGGTGTGGAGGTTAAACAAGCTATTGCCCAGAGTTGCAGCATGGGGCCCATGATTAGAGTAGGCACTGAGGCGAGAATCGTCAGGTCAGAGGAAATTGAGCCCAAGACCCGCCGAGGCGGGAATTGAACCCTGGTCCCGGACCAGAACTTTGCATCAGGGTCTGCCGCTCTAACCATTGAACCACACTCCTCCACTCCTCCAAAGGCATGGGACCAATTGGCACAGCGCAAGGGGTGGACTACTTTCCCCTCCATAATGACACCTATCGTTGATAACCTGGACTTTCCGCCGGAATGCGCGTCTCCAGTCTTCCATCGATGGCGAGAGGAAGGCTGTAAGAGTGTGGGCTCACTCTTTGACCTGGATGGCCTAATTCCGTTTGCCTAGTTATGTACAGAATACTTCCAGCTGCCGGAGGCTAACGCTTTCCGCTATTCGCAGGTGGCACATTGGGTGACCCAAACAGCCAATGTTGGCTCTATGTCTCGGCCCTTGAGAGCGTTTAAAAAAATGGTTAGTCTGCAAGAAGTTCGACTGCAGGATTATCTCGGAGCTATATGCGATGATTCTGCGCCATCCTAAGAAGCAGCGTACGAAAGCACAAGTCCACTGGGAGATGGAGCTGGGGCGTCCCTTGATGAGAAAGGAGCGGGAGCACGTTTTCTATCATGCACATCACATGGCTTCCAACACTGCGGGTACCGAGTCAGCCTACAAAGTGGCGGCCCATTGGTATTATACCCCAGTGCGCGTCAAGGCATGGGAGGTTACGAAGTCAGGCCTCTGCTGGCGGGGGTGTGGCCTTTCAGGGACACTAGTGCACTTGCTGTGGCATTGCCCGAAGTTGGGGCGGTATTGGAAAATGGTATTTGATGAGTTAGATGATGCGTTTCAGATTACTTTCCCCCGGATGCCTGAGCATGTGCTGTTGGGGCTTCCTCACCATAAGTTCTTTCACTTGCGCTTGCTGAGGGGTAGACAGGTTGCCTTGGATTTGCTGACATCGAGGCAGGTTCTATCGGCGCAATGGGGCTCCCCGGCCTTACCCGACCCCCAAGATTGGATTCCAAGACTTTGGCACATTCTAGCAATAGACGGCTCTCGCTGGGCATGGATGGGAAGGGCTCTGAATATGCAAAGCTCTGGGGTCCGTTCTTATAACTCCTTCTAAAGACCTTCGAGAAGTGACATGCCCGAAGTATCTACAAATCCTGCAACTCATTCCTTTAGAGCCTAAGGGGGTTACGTCTGCTGTTGAGTGTTGCTTAATAGATCTGGCGGATCCTGAAGACTGGAGGTTGTAGGTGGAAGCTGATGTGGAGTTGGGTGGGAAGAGGGGGTTGTCAGTGGGGAGGGGTGTTGGGGGGTTGGGGGCCTTTGTTTTTCCTTTTTGTTTTCTTACAAAAGCGGTGGATACAGCTGAGAACGGTCGTAAACTGCAAGTGTTGGTCGCAAAACATTCATACATGGGTTCTGGACTCGGTATTAGGCAGGGACGTACTTGGAACGCCCCTTCCTAATAGCGAGTTGCTAACTCTATTTTGGGAGTCACTAATTGATTAGTGATTCGCAAAATAGGGTTAGTACATTGCCAACACGTTTTTTTGCGGTTGCAAACAGGCCTAAAACCCCTTTGCAACCGCAAAAAACAGCTGCACATCTGGCCCTAAATGTTGATTTTCCTTCCAATTGGTGAGGCCATCTGAAACCCATGCGGGCTGCAATTAAGTTCCTACCACCTAGGGAATACCTCCGATGTTGCCCTGCTATTTTCAGCCATTGAAATAAGGTTTTTCTAAATTATAATGGTAGCCTACTGATGTGTCACACAATTTCAAGAGGGAAAGCTAGGGATGAAATTCAGATTGATCTCCAAATAAGCCAACCTAAAGCATACACAATTCACAGGATTGACAACCTGTTGGAGATTCTGTGTTTCGGTGTGAGGTGTGACATAAAACTAAGAAGGATACAACATGCATTTGTGGTTTCATTGTATGTTGTTAGCTGTTTTTCACCTTGAATTGGTCATGTCACCGGTACCTCTGGGTTGCTTTTAGTATTGCTCACTCGAGAAATGAAATAACTTATGATATAATAATAATCCTTTTAGAATGGAGGAAAAACGATTACTTTTGCAACAGCAGAGCTGTTTATTGATTGAAGACAGAGAAAACCATTATTTGAGTTGCACAGTCTCTGCTTTCTTGTTATGTTTTCCAATATTCCTGCAGCTCTGCTTCGAGAAGCAGTTTGCAGACGTTCTTGTAAACAAAGATTTTAGACTCCAGGTGTTTCATTTGTGTTTTACACCTTCAACTCATAAAGAAAATGTTGTGGTTAACAGAGCTTTAAATGCAAACACATTTTACTTGCCGCTTGTTATGGTTTTTTATCTAACAATAGCATTGATTATCTCGTAAGAGAGATAATTGTGCTCTGGTGTGTCACAAACATGTTTAAAAAAACATATTTATTAAGGATTCGAATGACATTTTCAAAATAATTCTTAATGCTTCACTTTTTTGCGAGCAAATTGGGATCAAGCAGTTATGATGCTGTCGTTTTTCTTTGATAATGGGTTCTGTATTGCTTTGTCGGTGTGCTGCATTGCGGTAGTGTTTAGCTGCGGAAAAGATTCAGACGAATGGAAACTCGCGCTTCCAAAAAGTCCGACACTTTTGAATTTTATACCAGACTGACGTCAGTGCTATTTATATGTTAATATCCTTGCAGCATTTAACAATTACCAATGATTGGGAGAGAGTGAGAAGCTGTCCAAGCCATGTTTTCTTCGTTAAAGGCATGTGTGGCCCTTTGCAGAAACCCTATGTATGGGTTTATTAGCATTTGAACATTGTGGTAGGTCCGGGGTCACCCGGATCACTTGTGGGCTACTTTGGTGACCGTTTGGTGGTGCCCTTCAGGGCCATGCCCCTTGAGACAGCCTCGTCGAAGGATTGGAAATCTTCTTTGAATGCGATAGGCTCTTAGAATAACATTGATCCATGGCTCACCTTGTCACCACAGAAGTCACGGCACCACAGCAGCTAAGTTCAAGTTTCTTTATTAATACACAAAAACCATGTGCATTAGCAACAGGACGGCCTATATATATCACACATCCAATAGGGTCCTTCTGGAATCCCTCCCATTGCCAGTTGGTGCATCTGCCGGCAGGAGCCCCCTAAGCCGGCTCGTAATAATTAAAGTAAAAAAAGGGTAATGATGCAAAGTAACTTTCCACCAAGTTTTTTTAAATTCAATATACAGTTACGCGTTTCTACACAGTCTCGTGTCTTGCTCACACAACTTTACAGTATACATGGGACGTGCTAAATACATAATAAACATAAATGAGGCACTTGGTTCCTGTATCCGGTGTCAAACAAGTTCGTCCGCAATCTTATAATGGTCAAATACATCGTAAATGCATAAGTACGTATTACCAATCATACGTTCAATTCCTTACAGCAATTCTACATTTCAGAATGTTGTATTATTTATACAATTGCTATTTAAATTCCACAACCTATTTTTGTCTGTCAGATTCTAAATTAGGAAATGTTTTTCATGCACTGTTTTTAATTTATCTTTATGTCTGATTGCATTTCAGGAGGGAAGGAAGAGACCCGATACAATCACTTTTAAAAAGCACCTGGGTTCCCTACCCTTTTCTTCATCGCAATGGACACTGCACTTCGTTTAAGATAAGAAACTAATATTGCACTTTTTCTTGATTAAGACATTTATATATATTTTTTCACGCAGTATCGGGGTGATGGAGGGTGAATAGAGCAAGATGCCTCCTAGTACAAGCCAATGAGCGAGAGTAGTTAAAGATGTATCCATATTCATCAGGAATACTAGTCGGCCACGGGCACTAGTCAGCAGAAATTAAAGCAATCTTGTCTTGCTGGGCATTAGAATGTATTTTTCACCTACCTAAGAGGTCTGACAGAACGAGAAATATCCTGAGAGAACACAATAAGGCACTAGTCCTCGTCACTTTTCTCTTTAAGTCACATGCACGGTAGTGCAGAAAGGCACATTTCTTAATTTAGAATTCGACCGACAAAAATAGGTTGTGTAATTTAAATAGCAATTGTATAAATAATACAACATTCTGAAATGTAGAATTGCTGTAAGGAATTGAACGTATGATTGGTAATACGTACTTATGCATTTACGATGTATTTGACCATTCTAAGATGCCGGACAAACTTTTTTGACACCGGATACAAGAACCAAGTGTCTCATTTATGTTTTTTATGTATTTAGCACGTCCCATGTATACTGTAAAGTTGTGTGAGCAAGACACGAGACTGTGTCGAAACGCGTATCGGTATATTGAATTTAAAAAACTGGTTGGATAGTTACTTTGCCTTCTGAGAGTGCATCATTACCCTTTTTTGACTTTAAATATATATATATATATATATATATATATATATATATATATATATATATATATTTGAACAAAGTGCTTGCGCTTTCGAGGGGCACACACTGACAACATCTCCACCATCCGGTTTCCTTGCCTCTTGTATCTTGTGGGTCATGTGATCAAGGCTATCTCTAGCCGAAACGCGTCATGGCGGACTGGTGCTGGGCTGACATCTAAATAAAAAGAAAAATTTGCACCATCTTGGGTCTCGCCGGTTCCTGTTTGTTGGTGTGGCTGAATGCGCTGTGCTACCTGCTCTAGGAACTGGACATACCTCATATATATATATATATTAGCAGCCCACCCCGGCGTTGCCCGGGGCAGAAGAGGGCTGGGGGCAGCATCGCAGCAGTAGAGGCACAGCAGAGCGGCCGGGAGCAGCAGAGCGTACTTACAGTGTTTCCTTGCTCCGGTTTTGTTGCTCCTGGCCGCTTCTGCCCACGCTCGTGTCCGCTGTTTCCCCCGACATCCCGACTTTGAGGAAACGGCTTCCGGGCACTTATGGCCCCCGCCCGTCCCTCCGCCCGTCCCTCGGTGCGCACCCGCGGCTCTTGTCCGCTGTTTCCCCCGACGTCCCGACTTTGAGTAAAAGGCTTGCAGGCACTCATGGCCCCCGCCCGTCCCTCGGTGCGCACCCGCGGCTGCTTCACTTACCTCAGCCACCGCTCCTCCCCGCGCTGCTCAGTTTACCGCTCCACTGCTCCTCTGCTTCTCGCTGCTCCTCACCGCTTGTCCGCCGCTCGCCGCTCCTCCCCCCGGCCCCCACTCCTCCCCGCGCTCATGTCCGCCACTCTTCCTCGTGCTCCTGAACGCCGCTCCTCCCCGCGCTCCCGATGTCATCACGCACGTTGCGGTCGGCGCTACTTGCAAGGGACTACTTTTTTTTTATTCCAACATTTTTTAAAGAACGTATATTTTTTATTTTTATATAGTCTATGTCCTTCTGCTTGCCCTGAGGTTTTCAAAGATGTCTTGGAAGTTTGGATTGGTGGTGTACTTTTTGAGTTTACCTGCTCAAAGGACACAGTTCTCTCTTTACAATAGTGATATAGATATATATATATATATATATATATATATATATATATATATATATATATATATATATATATATATATATATATATATATATATATACACGCACACCACCAACATTATGTCAAATAAGAATAATTTGTATTTCAGATAAAGAACAAAGAGTCTGTCTACAATAGAAAGAGGGTAGTTCGATTACGTGGAAAACAGGAAGAGATTGGAGGAAGTAGAAACAAGGGTCATGGATGGACCAACAGGTCGAGATAAAATATTTAAAGGCGTAGCATAGGAGACCACACCATTAAGTGGCGTGCAAGGAAAAAGATACCACAATGGTTGTAGGCCAGATGAGTCCACATACATGTTATGCAGCAGAATATTGTTAGAGGTGAGGTTGACTAGCATGTCATTATTCAGAGTTTTAGGAACGATTTATATGGACATTGATTATTTTTTTTAATGTGTCTAATGCAATAATTGTAGTCTGTGACTGCCCATGGTAATGAGTTAAACATTTAGATGGAGATCTGATGCACACACAACATAAGTGTAAGTTGACCGTTTCTTTAGAAATATGAATTTTTTGATCGTATATTGGGACGTTCCTTGAAGAAGTTTTTGGAAGCTCTGAAATACATAGCAGTGACGTGAGAGCACCGAGTAACGATAAGAAACATTTGATCTCAAAGACAGTGCAAGAAAGAACGAAGCTGATTTTGCAATATGAACAGATGCATGAATCTACATGTATTTGTTTCTTGTGAATCGCTTTTGAAACACCTATTATGAAATGAGGAAGGAAACAAAATATTCCATAGATACACTTCCGAGTATTATGCTTATGATGACAGATGGGAGAACATGGATGCATATTATTGAAGCTTATTACTCAAACTAAAACTGAAAGGAGGGTGCAAGATATATACAATAGTTGTGAGAAAGTGGAGGATGAGTGTCCACCAGAGGTAGTAAAGTCTATCTCAGTGCTAGGTGTAGTGAAATGGTTTAGTTATTTAAATCTGAGCTCAACCCCTGGTAGCTGTGACAGAACAAATAGTCTTAACTGAGGAAAAATGTTTAAAGCATTTAGAAGTACCAAAACTTAGAAAGTCGGCAACACATCACAATAAATATACCACTCCACCTTGGAAACATAAAGTAAAATGTAAAAAAATCAAATGGTGCCAAATTACAAAAGTACATTTAGAGCAACCAGGAGAAGTGGATGTTTACAAATGTAAGTGAAATAGCACCAAAAAGAGCAAGGGACAATGTTAGTCAATGGTCACTGTTGACTGGGACCTTGGCATGATTTGGAGGCATACTGTGACAGTGCACATGTTGAGTACACCAAGTATTCCCTCCCTGCTAGGGCCTGGAAGTAGGGAAGTTCGAAAAAGTTTCAAAGATCCAATCTGAAAAGGGACTGCATTCATTTTCTAAAGAAAAAATCTTCTCTACATGGGACGAACCTGAAAGACAGTCCAGACTGTGAAACTGCTGATGATTTGTCCATGTGAAGCTTTGGAGAAAGAAGTTTCAAAAAGTTACCTAATTTTGTTTGTTGGTCAGAGAACCACAGGAGCACACTTCCAAAACCCCTCCTTCCCCAGGATCTCAAGGGTAGCATTTAAAGATTCTCAGTGTGTCAGGCAAAGGCCAATAGCAAAGTTCAGTACAGGTTCAGTTGCCACTAGTCATCTGTGATACTGTGAAGCAATGTCCCCTCAGCTTTATGATACTTAGAGATCAGTCTGTCATTGGATGCCAAGTGGAAGGGGGTCCTACCTTTTCAGGTCCTTCTCACAGGTCAGAGATGCCAAGTACAGCAGTATCAGTTGACCTGTTATCCTTCGGAAAGGCTATGTGTGGGTCCAACTTTGTAGGCATCACCAGCCTGTGGGTGAGGTACACCATAACACACTCCTGGTTCCTCTCTGACCAATGGAGTAAAGGTTCCTAGACCTTTACCCACCTTCTTTTGCAGTAGTTTCTCGTTGCTTTACTACAAAGAGGCCCAAAATACTAGGTGGTAGGGCATGTTCACGATGGCAAAAATCTTCAGCAGCACTACACCTAAGCTCTGAGTGGTGGGGTGGGTGGGGGGGTGTATTATGGTAATTCTAATCCAGTTTGAAGCAAGCACTGTGTTCACAACAAACCAAGAGACAGAGGACTGGCAAGACAAAACAATGGTCCTTCAACAAACAGTCAGGCGATGCACAAGAAATAACCAAACTTCCTGTTTGTTTCATTTGAAGGCAGGATTTGACACTGGGGTGTCAACAGGCAGGACAATGCCCCCACCCTGCATATTTCATTGAGCTCAGAGCTCAGTTGAGCTGCCCGTTCAGGACAGCTTATTGTGTGCCCCTGGGAGAAATTTCTCAACTCAATCAAGGCTGAGTACTGACGAGGAACAGCTTGAAAGCTAATGCAAATTGGCCTCTTAAAAGCTCCTGTAGGGAAAGGGTAACTTTCTAAAAGCTTCCTTTCCTGAATAGTTATTAAGAGTCTAATTTCACAATTGAATTAGATTTTTAATAACTATAGAATACAATACAAGAAAGCTTTCAAACCAATTTAGAAACACAGAGTAAGTTGAAAAAACAAAATGATACCACAATGACACAATTCCTATCAGTAGAACCAGAGATAATCCCCCTCCCCTCAGCACCTTGAGTCCCTCACAGGTAAGAAGAGCGCTCTACAAGTACTCTGATTGATTGATTGAAGTTTAAAGTAACTAAAGTGCCTAACTCGTGCTGTATGGAGGGAAATCACTGGTTCAGACTGACTGCGATGGAGCACGGTTAGGTACAGGGATCAGGCTAGTCCCACTGAAAGAGTTACCTTCTCAAAGTCAGGTTTGCAGAGTTCCATTCACTATGGTGGGGGCCGTTAGGAGCAGGGAAAGCGTTGTGGATGGTTGTCGTCTAGCATGAAAAGCAGGCTGGGCACAGCCTCTCTTTATTGCAGTGCAAAGAGCCCCTCAGGTGATGTGGATGGTCGTCCTGGAGCTTTTAGTTGGTTGTCACCGCATGCTGTTGATGCTATATCGCAAAGAGCAGATCTGGTATTGCTGGTTTATTTATTTATTTTTATTGTTTTCTATAGCGCGAACATGACCCTGCACAGGGTATCAGAGCGCTTTACAGTAGAATATAAAACATAATTTCTACATATTACTAGCCAGTGGTGAATGAAATATAAGCAATTCCGTAATGGCAGCACCATTAAAAGTTCACAGAAAGATAACCCATCCGAAAGTTCACGGATAGATTTCCATAGAGTCTTTAGAACGTAACTGAGATAAAAACTAGTATAACATTCCAAACTTAGGGGGCCCATTAGGATGTCGGGCGGATTTCCTCCGCCAAGGTAGCGGTGGCCACCGCCACCCTGGCGGAGGCAATCCGCTTGACATCCTTCCCTGCATTCCCCTCCACCATATTACGATGGCGGAGGGGACCACAGTGGTGGGAAACACCGCCCGCCTGTTTTCCATCCCGATCGCCTTGCGGCCGGGGCAGAAAAGGGATAACATGGTGGCGGTGTCTATCAGACACCGCCAGCCATATTAGAATAGGCATTTTGCAATGCATTGCCGCCACGGACAGGCATGCGGTGTTCACTCTGGGGGGCCCCTGTGGGCCCCCAGAGTGACTGCCAAAGGGGGGTGGCACATTGGGGTACCTGTGGTACCCCCCTGCATTTGCATAATCGCAGCGGCAGGCACCGCACGGTGCCTGCTGCTTCGATTATGCAAATGCGTGCATTTGTTTTTAACAATGTGGCGGACGGTGCAGTGAGCACCGCCCACCACAATGTTAATTTGAGGAATGCGCCCGCCACTGTGGCGGGCGCATCCTAATGCCAATGTCGGAACCCCCGCCCTTCAGGCGGGCGGTCCCGATGTCCATTAGGGTGGCGGGCGGACTTTTTCCGCACGCCATCCTAATGGACCCCTTAGTAACATGGCTGCTTGTGTGAAAATTCTGCCCGTCCTCTATAATGAAATACTTGAAGTACAGTTGTAAGGATTAAGGGAGAAATTTCCTCATTTAAAAAGATTTTGCTTCCTTTTTAAATTTTGCGATGGTTGGAATTCTTCTCAAGTTTGGGGAAAGGGCGTTCCAAATTCTCGGTGCAGCTCCTGAGAATGCTCGGTCATACGTTCTTTTGTTACAGAAGCGCGCAGGTTTCAATAGTAGTTCCGCATTGCTCCTAGAGGAACGTGACCCTCCTGACAGCGTAAGTTTCTTGGCGAGGTATACTGGAGATTTGTTATGTATTGCTTTGTGGGTGATGCATGCCAGCTTGAACTGGATACGTGCTTCAAACGGTAGCCAGTAGAGAGCTTTTAAGTGTGGAGAGATATGGTCAACTTTTCTGGATCCCGCTATGAGTCTTGTGGCTGCATTAAGACATGCTTTCAATGGTGCTGTTTAGATTTTTGGCAGCCCAGCTAGGGTTGTGTAACCGTATTCAATCCTTGAGAATACCAGTGCCTGAACTGCTGTTTTGAGGTCTGCTTTGTTTAGGAAAGGTTTTAGTTTTCGTAAGTAGCTTAAGTGGAACCTGGTGTTTTTTGCCATTGTGTTGATATGTGCAGACATATTAAGGTTTTTGTCCAGAGTTATACCCAGAGATTTAGTTGATGGAGTGCACTTTAGTGCAGTGATGAGGTTGGACCATTCAGCAATCAATGTTTTGCTTTTTTTGGAGTAATCAGGAGGAATTCAGTTTTCTGAGGATTTAGTTTTAGGTGGTTCTTGCTTAGCCATAGAAGTGTTCTTGTTAGAGCAAGACTCATTGTCTTTAAATCATCAGTCGACGCCACCTTAATGTACAGCTGAGTGTCATCAGCATACATATGATAAGCAATGTTGGCTTTTTGGAGTATTTCCTTAAGAGGTTCTACGTATAGATTGAAGAGTGATGGAGATATCGTGGATCCTTGAGGCACTCCTATAGTATTGTCAGTTGCGTTTGAGAGGGTTTGGTTGACCATTACTTTTTGTAATCTATTCTCCAGAAAGGAGCTGAACCAGGATAGCACTGTACCCTCCAATCCCATCCTGTTCTTCAGTCGATCAAGTATATAGGCATGGCTCACCGTGTCAAAAGCTGACGACAGGTCCAATAAGATTAGGAGGCATGTTTCAGTCTGGACCAGGGCCAGTAAAGCATCATCTACTATGTGCAGAATCGCAGTTTCTGTACTGTGATTTAGGCAGAACCCGGATTGGCAGTCTTTTAGGAGCTTGAATTCCGAGATGTGTAGGCTCAATTGATGTTGGACACATTTTTCCAGAATTTTAGCCAACATTGGAATATTGGTTACCGGTCTAAAGTTGTTTGCATCTAAGGGGTTCTCAGTCGTTTTTTTTAGGAGTGGGATGGCTTGTCCTGTTTTTAGAAAAGGGGGTGATGATGAACAGAGTGTCTGAATTAAGCAGACCACTACATGCAAATTAGCCTTGCTCATTGCACCATCAGGATTCAAGCAAGCCGGGCCGACGACGGCTGAAATGCCAGAAACCGGTCCCCAGAAGCTTGTTTCCTTCCCAGTGTAAGAATTGGCTTGGTAGTTTGGTTTGCCCTGTTCTCATCATGCACTGGGACAGGAACAGACTAATTTGCATATAGCCAGGTTCTGAGCTGGGATGGTGCAGTGAGCTAAAAAACGGTGTTGGATCTAGCCCTGATCTCTTGACTGGGTGAGAGTATTCTGCTTAATTCAGAAACTCTGTCCATCACCACCCCTTGTTGTTAAATATTTTGTCCACCCTAAGCATGGAAGGGTATACTCAGATGTGAGTCCCTTGCTCATTGCACCATCAGGATTCAAGCAAGCCGGGCCGACGACGGCTGAAATGGCAGAAACCGGTCCCCGGAAGCTTGTTTCCTTCCTAGCGTAAGAATTGGCTTGGTAGTTTGGTTTGCCCTGTTCCCATCATGCACTGGGACAGGAACAGACTAATGTGCATATAGCCAGGTTCTGAGCTGAGATGGTGCAGTGAGCTAAAAAACAGTGTTGGATCTAGCCCTGATCTCTTGACTGGGTGAGAGTATTCTGCTTAATTCAGAAACTCTGTCCATCACCACCCCTTGTTGTTAAATATTTTGTCCACCCTAAGCATGGAAGGGTATACTCAGATGTGAGTCCCTTGCTCATTGCACCATCAGGATTCAAGCAAGCCGGGCCGACGACGGCTGAAATGCCAGAAACCGGTCCCCGGAAGCTTGTTTCCTTCCTAGCGTAAGAATTGGCTTGGTAGTTTGGTTTGCCCTGTTCCCATCATGCACTGGGACAGGAACAGACTAATGTGCATATAGCCAGGTTCTGAGCTGAGATGGTGCAGTGAGCTAAAAAACAGTGTTGGATCTAGCCCTGATCTCTTGACTGGGTGAGAGTATTCTGCTTAATTCAGAAACTCTGTCCATCACCACCCCTTGTTGTTAAATATTTTGTCCACCCTAAGCGTGGAAGGGTATACTCAGATGTGAGTCCCTTGCTCATTGCACCATCAGGAATCAAGCAAGCCGGGCCGATGACGGCTGAAATGCCAGAAACCGGTCCCCAGAAGCTTGTTTCCTTCCCAGTGTAAGAATTGGCTTGGTAGTTTGGTTTGCCCTGTTCCCATCATGCACTGGGACAGGAACAGACTAATTTGCATATAGCCAGGTTCTGAGATGGGATGGTGCAGTGAGCTAAAAAACGGTGTTGGATCTAGCCCTGATCTCTTGACTGGGTGAGAGCATTCTGCTTAATTCAGAAACTCTGTCCATCACCACCCCTTGTTGTTAAATATTTTGTCCACCCTAAGCATGGAAGGGTATACTCAGATGTGAGTCCCTTGCTCATTGCACCATCAGGATTCAAGCAAGCCGGGCCGACGACGGCTGAAATGCCAGAAACCGGTCTCCGGAAGTTTGTTTCCTATCCAGTGTAAGAATTGGCTTGGTAGTTTGGTTTGGTCTGTTCCCATCATGCACTGGGACAGGAACAGACTAATTTGCATATAGCCAGGTTCTGAGCTGGGATGGTGCAGTGAGCTAAAAAACGGTGTTGGATCTAGCCCTGATCTCTTGACTGGGTGAGAGTATTCTGCTTAATTCAGAAACTCTGTCCATCACCACCCCTTGTTGTTAAATATTTTGTCCTGTTTTTAAGCATGCCGGTATTTTACCTTGAGATAATGAGGCATTGATGATCCTAGACCAGGCCGGGATTAGCAGGTGATTTATTGAGGACCAGCATTTCCCCGGAAGGGGATCGTTGTAATGATTGTTAGGTTTCGATGTCGCAATGATCTTTGAAATGTCTAATTCGCTGACCTGTGTAAAATCTGCAAACAAGAAAAAGGGGGGAGAAGGAGGATAAACTAAACTAGGTCGGCCTCCAGTCTATATCAGAAAATCAGGAACCCACTGTGATGGGTTCAGAGACCTAGTTTGTGTGTATGGTTGCTGCCAAATTTTGTCAGTTTCTACCAAAATGAGAAAGAAAAATTTATTTCTAGAGTCCCCTCACTCACCGGGGTTTCCCCACGGTGACATGCTTCATCATTGGGGCCATCCCAGTTCTCTACGAAAAGGGGCGTGCTGCGACTAGCGAACTACGCAGGAGCACTATATTTGTGAAAGGCTATGTGTTGTGTTGGAGTTGGTGTGTGATTAAAAATACTGTGCTAGTGGGCCTCAACAATTTATTCTGCTCCTAGTTTGGTATACTAAAATGGGGTAACACTGTTATCAAACCTTAAATTTGGGCTAGATCAGTGTTCTGTGGTCGACATGTTTCAAGCTCCCCAAGCTTTTCATCAGGACCCTTGGTCCAAAACACTGATACTTACCTTAGGGACACTAAGGACATACTCTGCCTCCTTAAAGATCTAAACTTTGACCCCACATCCAGTATCCTCATCAGCCTGGATGTGGAGAGTTTATATACAAGTCTGCCACACACAGAGACCTTACAAATACTGGAAGAGGTATTGTTTGAAAATGAATGGAAATACCATACCCCACGACATGTGGTGATGGAATGTTGCCAATTAGCACTATCTGAGAATTGTTTCCGTTTCGAGACCACACTGTACAAACAACAACACGGGACCAGCATGGGCAGCACTTTTGCGCCGAGCATAGCGGGCCTGTACGTTCACCAATTGGAGAAAAACTAAATTCTGAATGAGAGAAACCCCTACAGACACCATATACTGGAATGGAAACGCTACATAGATGACGTTTTTCTAATCTGGCAGGGTACGGAAGAAGAAGCAAATACTTTTTTGACATGGCTAAACACGCAAGACCCCTTTCTGAATTTCACGTGCTCAATGAGTAAGACCAACTTAGTGTTCTTGGATTTGAACATATATGCTGAGTCAGGAAAACTGATCACAACAACCCACTTCAAAGAGACATCCCGCAACTGTCTTTTAACATATGACAGTTTTCATCCTCGCCACCTCAGACAGAACCTCTCCTTTGGACAATTCCTGCGATTACGAAGGAATTGTAGCCACAAAGAGGATTACATGATCCAAGCGGAAGACCTGAGCAACAAGCTGAAAAATAGGAAATATCCAAGCAAACTGATAAAGGAAGTAAAAAAACGGTCTGGAAATAATAACAGAGATGCCCTTTTGGAACCGAAAGAAAAAAAGAATCGGATAACACCAGACCAATCTGCATTACTACATTTAATCAAGTATCAGACACAGTGGCCAAGATAATCAAAAAACATTGGCCTGTGGTCAACAGTGGAGGACTGACAATACCCACCCCTATGTTCAGCCACCGCCGGGGGAAGAACTTGAAAGATTTCCTGGTGCACACTCGCCCCATACTTACAAACCCTACAATAAGAACTCAACCACTACCAAGTGGACACTTTCCCTTTAACAATTGCAGTGTCTGTCACTTAACATCAGTAACAAAAACTGTAATTTTCAACAACGCCACGAAATGGGAACTAAGAGGTTTTCCCAATTGCAACACCAGTGGAGTGGTATACCTAATAACATGCACCTGTAACTTACACTATGTAGGTATGACCACAAGGAAGGTCAGCACCCGCATAGTGGAACATAGGAGCAACATCAGGTGCAAACGAGCCACTACCCGGATGACTAACCACTTCATCGAGCAGAACCACACACTCAACGATCTAACTTGGGTGGTGTTGGAAACAGTTAAAAATAAAGACAACCTGGATCGAATTCTCCATGAACGCTAGCAAAGATGGGTGTTCAGATTACACACAGACACCTTTGGGTTAAATGATGAAATTCCATGGGGCTCATTCAGAAATTAATGTGGTTCACAAAAGACAAGAAGAAATCATGAAAATTAATTTTACAACTCTTTCTGACCGTTCACAAAATCCATCAGGCGTTTTAGATGACATCTAAAACAGTCATAAGCCCATGTAGTTATAAATAAAACAAATACACCAGTATGAAGTCCTATTACAGAACCCAATGCACAAATAACCATAACCTTATGGGTCCGACCTTCTCACTGAACGAGTATCGGAAAAAACTAATGTCTCTTCATTTTTTTAAAAAAGTGTTCTAAATATCACCAAAAAGAAGCAAAACACTGGGACACCCATGAAAAAACTTTGTTTCTAAAAATCTCTGTGAAATACGACATCTGCGAGGGGTTTTAAATCACACTCGCGCCCACACCATTAGCATCCATCCAAGATGGCCGCCGTATACGGGACGGTCTAGCTTCCAACGCTCAGAACCCGGAAGCGCGGTGACTCTAAATACACCGGTTTACCCGATTACCGTCAATATGCGGTCGGGTGAGGATTGAGCAGGTAATACCGAGCGGGTTCGCCAATAGGAAGTAAGTACAGCAAGACAAAGCATCAGGAGATAATACTGGTATATCAACCTTATGGAGGGTCTTGACTCTTCATTGAAAACGCGTAATTTCTGATGAAACGCGAATTTAATTATTGCTTTAAAACTTTACAGCAATGTTTCCACGAGGTGATCCTGCCCTCGCCTGAGACCATGAGGTGTAACTTAGCACTCATACATGTAAATATGCTGTTTGCCATGACAAAACTGTGTGTATATATATGTTGTGTGTCATGTCTATAGTCACATTAAGTCCTGTGTTATTTAAATGTGTGAATTCACAAAACCACTTTTTTCACACTTTTTTATATATTTGCACTGGATTTGAAAGCCTGCACGCACCGATAAGGTGCACAAGGCACACTCACGCCCTAGACAATGTGAGCTGCATGTGTGATCCCCTTGCTCTTTAGGGGGGAGGTTTGCCACTAATTAAGTGTCATTCTCTTTTACAGATACGCCAATAAGATACAAATCGTATGTATAAAAACCCATGTTTAATCATTAACAGCGCAAAGTAAAACAAATTAAAAAACAAACCTATTTATTTAAATATAGGAGTGGAATATACAGGGCTGGACCCTGTATGTCCTGATGAAAAGCTTGGGGAGCTTGAAACATGTCGACCACAGAACACTGATCTAGCCCAAATTTTAGGTTTGATAACAGTGTTACCCCATTTTAGTATACCAAACTAGGAGCAGAATAAATTGTTGAGGCCCACTAGCACGGTATTTTTAATCACACAACCACTCCACCACCACAACACTCTACACCACACATAGATTTTCACAAATATAGTGCTCCTGCATAGTTTGCTAGTCGCAGCATGCCCCTTTTCGTAGAGAACTGGGATGGCCCCAATGATGAAGCATGTCACCGTGGGGAAACCCCGGTGAGTGAGAGGACTCTAGAAAGAAATTTTTCTTTCTCATTTTGGTAGAAACTGACAAAATTTGGCAGCAACCATACACACAAACTAGGTCTCTGAACCCATCACAGTGGGTTCCTGATTTTCTGTGTAAAATCTGACCATCTGGCATTATTTTTAGGATCTGCTGCATTTAGTTCATCTGTCACCTTATCTCCCCGGTCCTTCTCCACTTCAATGTCTTCCGCCGCTTTTTTGAGTTCCCTCTCCAATGAGTTGGCTTTGTTTGTAAAAAAGATCGAGAAGTCTTCGCTGTTTTAGTTAGTTTTGGCAGTGACTGGTGCCATTTTGGCTGCCTTGTTTGATTGATCTTTAAGTAGATCGAATAGTTTCCTTGGTCTATTTATTGCGTTATCCAGTTCTTTTCTGAAGAATTCTTTTTTAGATTTAATAATGCTTTTATTATACGCTTTCCTGGATTGTCTCAGTAAGGTTAGCTGGGGTGAAGAGGGGTGTTGACGCCATTTACGTTCCGCTAATCTCAATGATCTTCTTTCTTTATTTAATGCACCATTGAACCATGGGTTTTTTTCTTTGTCTGAGACCCTTTTTAATTTTAGCGGGGCTATGTCCTCAATATTGTTGGACATTGTTTTGTTGTAGTGTAGCGTGAGGTCGCTGACGTCATTCATGCTCATGGGTGGCTACAGATCAGTATTGCATTGTGCCGCTAAATTTTCCATATTAATTCCTCTGGTGTCTCTAGACCACTTTTTGGGTTTAATGGCTTGTGTAGATGATTTACATTTTCTGAGCGGAATTTCAAAGGTAATTATATGGTGGTCCGACCAGTTGCAGGGTGTGATTGCAATGTTCTCAATAGCTTTCTCTTTAGCTAAGATACAATCTAGAATAGATCCTTTATTGTGGATGGGGAGAAGGCAACTTTGGACTAAGGATTGGCTGTCCAGGAAGGATTTTAACAGGGTTAATTGAGTGTCATTGGGATCTTCCCAATGTATGTTGAAATCTCCTAAGAATATATCGCTTGTCTGCAGATTAGAGTTAGAAGTAATGATTTCTATCAACTGGTCTATGAATTTGGCCTTAGTACCCAGGGGGTGGTATAATGCATGTATTTTATAATTCTGGTTATTTGCTGCACTTAAAGACATGCCTAGATATTCGCAGGATTCTAAAGGCTCAGCCTGTATTTTTGTGATGGAAATGTCAGATTTATGTATGCACGCTATACCACCACCCTTTCTGATGATTCTGTCCTGCCTCAAAATCTGGTAGTTCGGGGGGACAAGTAGGTCTAGGTAGGGTGATGAGGGTGTTGCTCATCGTTGCTGGAAGTCGCTGTAGTACAGGTCTTCCCCAAAGCTTTATGTTGACAGTAATGGTGGGTGGCAGAGTCTCAACGAAAAGTTGCCTGTTCATGGTCACCAAGAGCCTAAACTTAAGGACTTTACCTTTTCCTCTAGGAAGGAGCTCGGACGGATGCCAGACAAGTGCCCAGGACCTGAGGGGAACATCTTGGGGATCTAGGAACTCACTCCATCAGACATCAGCAATGCTCAGGCACTTCCTGTTGCAGGTCCAGGCAGGTATAGTTGCAGCAGGTCTGCTGGGCAGGTGCAGGTAGGCCTGTTGAGCTTTTTAGGTCCCGGTGGCTCAAACAAGAGACCAGCCAAGGGACCCATGGAGTTACTCAGGTAAGCATGGGATGAAAGTAAGCAAGACCATTCTTGCTTCTCAGACAACAAGGCAGTCCTAAAGCAGATGTTCAGTATAGCAGCATATCAGTCCTTATTCTGTAATGTCCACATGTCCAGGACTGTTCTGATCTGTGGGTCTGGGGGTCCACTATTTATTCCAAGAGCCAGCATTTTTGTGAGTGGATTCCCTATACTACCACCACATCTCGTTCTGGAAAGTTCTTCCCTTACCCTGTCAAGGCTCCAAGAAGTCAGAGGTGAGAAGCTGCTGCTGTCAGGTTCCTATGTGTGTGCTGGAGGCAAGCTCTTAGAAGTGCAAATGGGACAGGGCACAGCTATGCCCCCGTCCATCCTGGCAGAATGGCCCATCCTGCCCACTCTACTCCAATTTCTGGGAGGAATACACAAAACCTAACAGCAGATACATTCACAGTCATGTGACCCAGGACACTGGCAGAAAGCAAAAATGCTTAGGATAAGAAAATGTAAACTTTCAAAAGCAGCAGTTTATGCCCTTTTTCTTTAGAATCCAAAATATTTGTACATTACAACATTGTGGTACCCATTAAAAGATTTTATGACTGCAATAATTCTAATGTTTTGTATGCAATAATATGCCTATGTGGTAAACTTTACATTGGACAAACCACACAAGAAATACAAGTAACAATTTGTCGACACCATAGCCATATCTGCTCTAAGTTCCCCTCTGCTTCCTTAGTAGAGCACTACTTAACTGAGGGTGACACAGAAAATGATATCCAAATGCAAGTTATTAGAGTCCTCATATTACCTGAAAAAGGGGGGAATATGGAACAATTGCTTAATGAAGAAAACTGGGTTAAAACAACAAGAGGAATGGACTCATTTAAGCTCAATTGACACAAAGATAATTTCCTTTAACCAAATGTACTAGATATTGTCTGGAATTTCTTTATGTGCATTCCTGGGTATTCCTTATGGCTCTCATCAGTTTGTGTCAATTGTGTACATTGAGGCAATTAATTGTAACAAATGTTTTCCTTTCATGTGTGATTCTTGTATGTGTTATTTTTCATAATATTGCCCTTTTCTTTCTCTATGTATGTATATGTTTTCAGATCATCTTACTCCTAGTCCCTTTCCAAAAGGGCAGCCACTAGACACGTGGAGAAGTGTGGCTCAGGGGTTAGAGGCGGCAGACCCGGAAGCTGAGATCGGCCCTGGACCAGGGTTCAATTCCCCGCCTCGGCGGGTCTTGGGCTAAAAATTCCACGGACTCGATAATTCTCGCTCCGGTGCCTTCTCGACTCACGGGTTAAGACTCGCGGCGGGATGCCTGGCTTTTACCTTGTGGATACCCTGCCGGGGTTATCTCACAGGGGAATACCAGGACGGGTTCCCTAAGCAAGCGCCGGGAAACCCACTGCGGGTAGCTGTGCGCTATATAAGCTCAAATACATCTCCATGTATTTTCTCTGGTCTGCCCTTTCTTTATTTTCATGGACTGGATGTCAATATTTAGGACAGTCTTTCCTTCATTTTTATTACCCAGGAGGCAGTCAATTTTGGAGCAAACCCAGCCATCTTCACTCAGCTCTCCTTTCAAGTGGGATTTGTCTGTTGTCTAGTCCAGGAAGATCTTGATGTACTCCTCTGGAGGTTTATTTACATTCTAGAACCAGCCCACTCTGCCCACACACATTACCAGGTATGTGCCCTTGTCATAGGACATTTATTGATAGATAATTTCTTTCCTGACCTATTTTTTTGGTTTACAGTTTCTGACTACTCACATTCGATTCCCCTGGAGTCCATTCATACAATATTGGCAATTTTTGACAAATGTGGAATTCTATGTAATCTTTGCACAGGTAATTTGATATTTATGGTAATCCCATTCACCGAGTCCCCTCCCCCAATTGTTCTTGCCATTTTGGCTGATGTTTTGTGTATTTTCATTCTATAGGTGTATCTGAATTAGGACCCTTGGTGCCTTCAACAATGATTGATTAGTGCCCAGTGAGTTTTTATTCATTGCAAATGCTTGAATCCCATATTATTGCTTTCCCTAATCTAACAGTATATTTTCTGTGCTCTCTTCCAATTCTCCATTTTTCTAGGCCTTCTGTACTCCAGAGTCTTTCTGATGATCCTTGTAACTGTTTGTCAACTAGTTCGACAGACCCAATTTGATTGTACATAAGAATAATATGAGGCATGTTGTTCTTGATACACACTTTTGATCATGTATTGGTAAACGTGTGTATCACGTGTAAGAGAGCACCAAGAACCTTTCAAAAACACACCTACTGTGCCATCATATTGTTTTTAATCTTTTTATATACAATGGAATAAAACGATGATTGGATGTATTTGTACATTGATTGTGATATCTCTGGGCTTGGGAACACTGTTTCTTACTTATAGGCTTAACCAATGTCACAGGTGACACTCAGGTTTCATTGTTACTTATAACCTAACTTTCTAAAAGTGGATTTTCAAAATTGTGATTTAAAATCTCACTTTGCCATTGAAGTGGATTTTAAATTGCAATTCATTTCAGTGTAAGCAGCATATTCCTATCTGCTCCCAATTCACCGTCATCATTTATTAAATGTAAATAAATTGACCCAATGTTAGTCAATGGAAATGATAGGCCTTACAACTGTGAAAACAACTTTAGCACTTTTTCACTGTCAGGAAATGTAAAACTTTAGCACACATGTTCTACTGTTTAAATATAATGAACCCTGCTCTGTGAGCATTGATTGCCTACCTTAGTGTTTCCTTATAAGTATTAAATAAAATAAAGGATTAGGACTGGGAAACGTTTTTTTCCAGGTCGAAGTGGCAGTTCAAAACTGTGCTACAGGCCTGCCTGAGCCACGTTTTAAAGTGCTACTTTTGTGGGTGCAACACTGAGTACAGCGGCCCACAAGTAGCATTTAATTCACAGGACCTGGGTACAAGTAGTACCAAATAGTAGGGACTTAAAGTAAATACAATTTATGAATCAGATGTGAGCCAATTTTACCACAATTTATGGAGAGAGCACTAGCACTCCATCACTGGCTAGCAAGGAAAAAGTGTGCCGAGTCCTAATGCCAACAAAACGGGTTCAACACCAGAAGGTAAACATCTGGAGGAAGCCCTACAAAAAAGGCAAGTTCCAACATACAGCTATGTTTGCCATGGTGAAATAGCATTTTGAGTGTTGTCAATGTTAACATTTGTTTCTACATACTCACTTTGAAATAGCATGCATCCCACCTTGTGGGTCACTAAGCCAATCAAGGGGTGACTTAATAGTATTTAAAGGATTATTTGTTTTACCTGTAAAAAAGGGTTATTGTAACAGGTTGCACTGCATGGTTATACTGCAGTGGTCCGGTTTCAATGGTAAGTTAAGTAATGTTTTCTTTGTCACATTAGTGGAATGCACAATAAGTGCTGTAGGCAACAAGTGACATATTTCTTTCCATGCCAAGAATGCCGTTTTTACATTGTATAATATAGCATATAGGGGAGATAAATACACAATTCAGGGATTACCAAATGTCTACATGTTTGTGTGGTCAGGGCACATACAGTAGGCAATAGAAAGCAGTGTTGCAGTGTTCAGAGTTTAGAAACCAGCATTAACGTTAGCAAGAAATCAGAGTCACCAGGTAAAAAGGGTATTTTTTCACAATAGTCATTAGTGTAATAGATATTAGCCACAAAATTAAAAGATAATCTAGAAAGAGAAACAGATAAAATAACAAAATAAATACAAATGTGACAAGCTTCACATTCACAAGAAACTAACATTAAATCCAAATATGAACATGAATTTGTGTAAACTACAACTGTTTCAATCCAAAGAGATTAAGCAGGTGTAACATGACTAAATTTGATTTTATGTTACAGGTGAAAGAGACTATCACAAGGACTGTAGTTGCTCCTAAGGCCAAAATATTACAAGGAAAATAATGACTTTGTGTTAGGAGGAACAACATTTTTTATATTAGTGTTAATTAGATTTAATTATTCATAATATTGAGTAACTATGTAATTGAAAATGTGATATGGATCTAGGGCAAATATTAATAAAGTAGAAAGAAACAAATCTGATATACAACATAACAAATTTAAAAATTACATAGGGAAACTTATGTTTATGAAAATGAGTGCAGGAAAAGGGCTTACTCCGAAAGGTCAACCTAAACATGTTGCCTTCCTTCTCCTCTCTTTCTGACCTTCTTTTTATTGGTTTTAGGACTCTAAGCACTTTACCACTGCTAACCAGTGCTAAAGTGCATGTGCACTCTTCTATAAACATGGTGACATTGGTTTTCGACCAGTTTGGCATATTTGATATACATGTAAGTCCCTTGTACAGTGCTATACCCAATACCAATGGCTTGTAAAGCAAATGCTACGATTGGGCCTGTAGCACTGATTGTGCCATCCCCAGAAGTAGCCTTTCAAATCAGTCTCAGGCCTGACACTGCAAGGCCTGTGTGCCCAGTTTACTGCCACTTCGATCTTGTATTTAAAACTAGTTGCCAAGTTTGAAACTTCCCTTTTATTAAATATCCATCACCCCTGGGGTAGGCTCTAGCTAGCCATAAGGGCAGGGTGTTGTGTAGATGAAAGTTAGGAAATGTACTGGTGCGGTTTGCATTCCCTGGTAGTGACAAACAGCCTATTATTACATTTGTAACTACTGTGAGGCCTACTTGTCTCAAAGATTAGCATTGGGTATTCCTTACCAGCCTTTATAGGCTGTAATTCCTGATTAGAGAAAAGTAGCTTTTTCTTGTTTCATATTTTTTGAATGGTAATGGCAAATCCTCCGTACTGATAAAGTTGGATTTGGCATTACTATTTTAAAAATGCTTCTTTTAGAAAGTGGAAGTTTCTCTGTACTTTTATCTCTGTTTGCTTTACAGACTGTCTCCAATACACATCTAGACTGGGTGACAGCTATACTTTGTGCATTACCTTGAGGCAGCTACAACACAGGAAGAATAGGTGTGTTTGAGTACCCATTTACATATATTTGCATTCTGATGGCCTTGCCTGGGCAGGAAGAAAGGGAGAGGCTATCACTGTACTTGAATAGGTAGTGTCCTATCCCCACACAAATGACTGATTACCTCCACAGAAAACCTTACAGACAGGACACTGAAAGGGATACTTGTGCACTTCAGTCCCCGGGAGCTTGTTTCCTTCCCAGTGTAAGAATTGGCTTTTGTAGTTTGGTTTCCCCTGTTCCCATCATGCACTGGGACAGGAACAGACTAATTTGCATACAGCCAGGTTCTGAAACTGGGATGGTGCAGTGAGCTAAAAAACGGTGTTGGATCTAGCCCTGATCTCTTGACTGGGTGAGAGCTTTCTGCTTAATTCAGAGACTCTGTCCCTCACCACCCCTTGTTGTAAATACTAAATTTAGACAGCAATTTTAAAAAACTTTCTGAAAACCTCTGGTTTCTCTACAGTAGGCAAAGAAATGTTATAATCATAGATTGCACTGTACGAAGCCCTTGGTGCAATTAAGTCAGTGCACACCGATTGTTTTATGTTCAGGCCTTCATTTTGTGATAGAACTGATGTACTAATTATTCACATTACAAAATGGCCATTTGCAGAAGGTTGCTAAAGCTCCTGCCTCATTGATATGATTGAGGCAGGAGTTAATTTGCAACCCCCTGCAAATGGCTATAGCGCCTGAGTTCGAACTCTACAAGTCCAATATTCACTCACTCACTCGCTGTAATATCAAATGGAATTAAGTTTTGAAGGAGCAGCAGACCACTAGCACTGCACTTGCATTCCCTGCATTCCAACATTGTTTAAAGCAGCTCCTGTGACATGGGCTGCTTTTGAAAGTAAAGGTTGACCTCTCTGGAATGACATTAGAGGAGTAGGCATGGTCTCCTGGACCAATGTTTGCTCTCCTTGAGGCAAGCATCCACCATTCACAAGGGTGATGTTGTCCAGGGGGACTGGCTACACTATGAGAATCAGATACCCCCTGGCACAGGGTCAAATACAAGGTGTGCACACAAGTAAATGTAACAATGTAACAAAAGATAACATTATGTATCATTCGTACACAGGAAAAGTGGTTTAAATAAGAGTATACTTCTCATATCACAGCAGTCACATAGTCAATTTATCAAATGTCTATGTGGGTTATATAACTAGGTATGACGCACCAAAAGAAGAGGAAAACACAGATGAAATGAACCAAAGTAAATTCCATGAACTAAAACCAACAATTATCTTTAGCAAAATATTTTCAAGTGTTTAATCGTACAGTTACAGAGATAACATTTCAAATTGATGCTTCAGTGTTGAAATTTCCATAAAGGTTTTGTAAACAATTCCTTGGGAACCAGAAAGAGACATTCTGGATTAATAGATTGAAACAAAATCACCAAAAAGTCTTCCTTAAACAGAATGTTGGGAATGTAATTTGTGAATAACTGGACATAAGGAAAAAACATTTTCATTTTGTTGGAACTGAGAAGGGCATTGACTGCTAATACTGGCATGGAATTATCAAATGTTCTAAATGAACAAAGTTGGCAGAGTCCCTCCTTATGAATCTTCTGTACATAAGGGCACCAGTTATGCTCTGCAAAATCATAATTGTTTAAAATCCTTTTTCTACTCTATAACACTACGCAATGGAGATGGGAAAATATAACATTGTCCAAAAAACATATAAAATGTATTTGAGGTAATCAACAAGGAGCCTGTTTAAAAACACAACGGAAAGTGCGTTTTTGAGCATGAAGAAAAGGAACAAAGTTCTAGAGTAGAGGGAGAACATGTAGGAAATGGAGATAGCTGAAACAAGGGATTACATAATCTGAATGAGGTAGTGTATTTAAGACATAACACAGGATGCCATAATACATGTATGCAGATGGTGGATGGCATTGATTGAACCCAAGGTAAAATAAAAAACTAAGATTGGGTAGGCAATTGGACCTTAACAAGGAATTTAAGTAACAGAGTATGTTTTGCTATGAGGTTGACTAGTATTAGCATTTTTAGAAGCGAGTAATTCTGACATAGACATTCTGCTGATTGGAAACATACTAATGTATTTGACCATACCTGGTAATAGATTAGGCATTTTGGACAAGATTTAATCCACAATTTACTGAAATTTTTGTGTTTTTACCTGAGACATAGATGCTATAATTACATATTTGTTTATTCTAGTTCTGGGTGAAATTTTATTACATCTGAGTTATTTCATTAATTTTGCGATGCTCTTGTGATGTGAAAATACCAAAATAATGTGATTACCCCCACTCGCATAATTGAGAGTAATTTGGGGTAAAATGCCTATTGCAAGAGCACAGGACCAGGGAGCGAGCAAATGCTGCTGTTTTTGCTTTGTTGGATGTTGTGCTGCAAAAATAGAGCTAAATGCATGGTTATGCCTAGTGGGCCCCCCCCGGGACACTGTAGGAGACGGCCCTGGGGGGTGTTGGTCCCCAGGGCCCTCGATAGCTCCAGGAGGGGGGCCACGCTGCCCCTCCCAACTTTTTTAAAGTCGCGGATGGTGGTGGTGCTCGTGGCTGGGAAGTCTGTCACGGATCCCCCAATTTAAATATTTAGAGCCCCAGGGAGGTGGCAGTCCCCGGGGCATGTGGGGGGATTGAGCTCCCTCACACAGGGCATTTTTTTTTTGTAAAAAGGCCCAGGGGTGGCGGTCTCCGGGGCTCAGGGGGGCCTTAGAGGCCCCTCAACATTATATTTAGAAACCCCGGGGGTGGTGGTCCCTGGGGCTGTGGGGAGCAGTGTACCCCCCTGCAATCTCTATTAAGTTGAGCCCCAGGGGGTGACAGTCCCTGGGGCTCGGGGAGGCCTTAGAGGCCCCCAACATTATACTATTAACCCCCGGTGGTGGCAGTCCCTGGGACTGCGGGAGGCCATGTGCCCCCCGCAATTATTCATGCTTTTGCCCCCAGGGGTGGCGGTCCCCGGGACAGTGTTGGGGGACTGGGCCCCCCAAACTATTTTTTTAACATGCTCCAGGAGGCTAATTAGCATCGGAGCGTGGGAGCCCACACTTAGTTTTTATTAATCGCCAGCATCCGCGCACCCTGTGTGGATTTTGCCAATTTAAATAAAACAATAAAATTTGGGGGGCCTTCGGGGTCCTTATGGGACCCCTGAGTAGGCCTAGGGGGTCATGGTGTTCCTACCATGCCCCCTTTTTGCATTTTGCAAGGTTTTGTTTCTGCTTTCTTGTGCCTCGGCTCTACTGAGGCACAAGATGGCTGCCAACACTTCATGGTTTGGAGTGTTGACAGCCAATTAGCATACAGCTCATGCTCAGCAGGGTGTGCTTAGGGTGCACGGATCCAGCGCGGCCATAGATATATATGTTTTGTCAATTTTGATTTTCTCAGGAACTACTGAACGGATTTACACCATTTAACCAAAAGGCACAATTCTGAACCAAGGGCTACCTTTTTGCCAAATTTGGTGTAATTTCGTTCAGCAGTGCGGGCTGTAGCTGCGATTAAAGGTTCTTATGGGAAATTGGATGGGAAAAACATACAGCTGTTTCCACATGCAGTTTTGAACCCATACATCTAGTGAATCAACTGTTCACAAATCTATGCACAGAGTCACACACCTCCCAGCCACCCACACACACACATGGAAACAGCTGTATGGGTGGTTGACTGTGTGCATGAGTGTATTGGTGAGTGAATGGATATCTCAGTGCTACATGTCAAAGTAAGTACATATGTAAAACACAGTACATGTGAGAGTTGACATATATAAATTACTGTGTATAAGAGCCAGTCAATGTGTAAGTGGCTGCATGGATTATTGAAAACTTGTATCAGTGATTGTATAAGAGAGTAAATATGTGTTAGAATATGTTTGAATAAGGAAGGTGTGTATAACTGTATAGTTGAGGAAATGGAGGTGTGATTGATTCTTTGCATGACTGACTAAGTGTATGAGTAACTCCATGGATAAGTGACAGTCTGTGAGTATCTGTTTACACTGAGTGTATCTAAGGTTATATTAGAGTCTGAAGAGGTTCATCGTATTATCACATGAATGATGTCATCAGTGATGTTGTCAGTGATGTCATTTGAGTTGTCATGAGTGATGTCATCAGTGATGTCACTGACCATGTCATGAATGATTTAATATGTGACATCATCAGCAGTGGATTGCGGGTGCGCGATATATAGTTAGTGCAACTAACTATATATGCGAAATTCAATGGTGTTGTGTGAGTAAACTAAGGTTTTGGAAATGCTAATCCCTAACTATATATGGTTTATAACCTATGGTGTTTTTCAGTGAATTTTCAAGGTTTTGTAAATGCTAATTCCTAACTATATATGGTCTATAACCTATGGTTTTTTCAGTGAATTTCAATGGTTTTTTAATAGCAAATATCAAAAGCTGTAAAATGTATTCTTCTTTTAAATGAAAAATATATTTTATATGTATTTATTTAAAAAAATGTATGCATCTGCCAAACCCTGACCTCTAAATAGTGCACTGTGGTTGAAATGATTTGGGCACTATGACTGGGGTAGGTCTGGAAATGCTTTTCAAGGACACCTTTGAGCAATTGATGGCACTTTTTTCCTCAAACTGCCTTGGTATATTCAAATATATGCCAAAGACAGAAATGGAGGTGGTCCAATCAAATTTGCCCACAAATTGAGAAACTGAGGAAGCATGTAAATAAGTATGTTTCAGCTTACATGAGAAACCATGGAATGGGCTCCATCTACAACAATAACTTGCGTTACTACATGCAAGATATCTACAGAGGAGATGGTGTGCACTTCTCAGATGAGGGGAACAGAGTTTTCATCCAGAATTTAAGACTGTGTATTGGTACCTACTTATAAGTACCTAAATCTTCCACAGACCCAAAAGCTCTTTTCAGAGCTACACTAACTTTGATCACTCTAAATACATTTTAAATGTAACTTTTTTTTTCTAATTTTCACGCACCGGGCGCTAACCGCGCTAAAATTTGAAAAAAAATAAATCTTTTTTTTGAGCATTTATGGGCCTCCTCATCCACCCTCACAAAACATAGGGGGTCAGGATATGTCTCCCTTGCCCCCTTTTACACAATCCCAGCATTGTTTATCATCCATCTTGTGTCCAAATTAGACCTTAACGCAAGATGGCGGACTCCCGTTACGCTGCTGGTAAGCTACCCGGTGCGCGAATCGGGGCGCGCAACGGCACGGGTACCCAGGAAAAAAAAATGTGGGAAGTTAATGTACCAAAAAAGCACTGGAGACACTTACACCAAATTTTGAATAGTCCCTACTACATACCAGTCCCTACCATTTTCCCAAATTTGATGGAATTCTATAGAGCCATTCAAGTTGTAGCCCTGTCTAAATAACCTGAGGTAAATTACATGGCAAAAACACATTAGAAAGAGTTGACATTTTCTACCAATGATAACATTACTTTCAAGTTGTATTTTTATGTGCTGACATTTGATTGGTTTGTTACATGAATATATATGAAAAATAAGAGGGAAAGACAGCCATTTTGACTGGAACTCCCTGAGGCACATTTACAGAGCATTTCCTGAGAAACCTAAGACACTTTTCCAAAGGTAAGTTAATATTTTCTAAGGAGAAATATGTTGTGCACCTAAAGTTATTTTTATAAAAACGTTTCCTGTTAGATATTTACTGTCCCTCAGTTATAGTTATAGATTGAGTTAGGCTTCTCTGTTGTAGTCATGGATTGAGTTAGACTTGATCACATGCAGTACTTTATATTTCTACTTCCTGCCTTGTAGAATACACTGCCCAAACATAAATTCACTCTTAAAAACTCAGAACTATGTTGTACACGTTAAGTTAAAAATAAAAATGTTGAAGTTTCTTACTTAAACTCTATTTCTCTCTCTCTTTTTATTCTACCTTAACAGCAATTATGGATAAAGAAGCACAGGAACCCAAAGTACAATCAGAAATACAGGACAATATTGACGATTTTTTTTATGTGACAGTAGACGAACAACTGTTGGAATTTATGGACAATTTTGAAAAACAAGAGACAATTTATGAAAATAAAGATCATGAAATTTCAGATGAAGTAATACTTGAAATTTCCAAAGATTATTAAAATTAATATCAATAAAATTGTATTTATAAATTAAAAATTGTTTAAGACATTATTTTTTTTTCAAAATTTAAGATATAATAGAGTAATTATAAAAAAAGTCAGACTAATGGTAAAGAGTACAACATTTTTATATTACTATGTGCTCAGGGAGTGCTCAAAGGATCTGTTTCTACTTTCCCATGAATCTGGGAGAATAAATTACTTGATGTGTTTTAAAAATTTGTTTTTTGACTTAAGATGACTCAAAGGCTTTGTAAATATGCCCCATGCTGACTATGAAACTCTAGCAGTATATATCAAGAAACCTAAATGACTTCATAAACGTTTTTAAACACATCAAGTAAGCAAATTATTCTCCCCATTCATGGGGAAGTGACTTAAAATGCCCTAACACACATGAGGGCGTATTTACAAGGCCCTTGCACCACTTTTGCATCACTTTTAACATGGGGGAAATAACTTGAAAGTGGCTCAAAGGCCTTGTAAATATGCCCCATGCTGGCTATGAAACTCTAGCAGTACATATCAAGAAACCTAAATGACTTCAAGAAACGTTTTTATACACATCAAGTAAGCAAATTATTCTCCCTGAATCACGGGGCAAGTGAAATATTTCTTTAAAGAAGCAGACACCATTTTTTCCTTCTCTGGGGTAGGTCTGGAAATGCTTTTAAAGGACACCTTTGAGCAATTGATGGCACTTTTTCCTCAAACTGCCTTGGTATATTCCAATATATGCCAAAGACAGAAATGGAGGTGGTCCAACCAATTTTGTCCACAAATTGAGAAAGCGAAGAAGCATGTAAATAAGTCTGTTTCAGCTTATATGAGAGACCGTGGAATGGGCTCCATCTACAACAATAACTTCCGTTACTACATGCAAGATATCTACAGAGGAGATGGTGTGCACTTCTCAGATGAGGGAAACAGAGTTTTCATACAAAATTTAAGACTGTGTGTTGGTACCTACTTATAAGTACCTAGAACTTACACAGAACCCTAAAGCTCTTTTCAGAGCTACCTTAACTATAATTACTCTTTTTAAATTTCCAATGTACCTTTTTTCACTAATTTTCACTTATGTTCGCTTCCCTGTTCGCTACCCGGTTCGCGTACCGGCAGCTAACCACGCGAAAAATTAAAAAAAAATTCTCGACATATATGAGCCTCCTCAGCCACCCTCAGAAACCTAGGGGGTCAGGATACGTCACCCGTGCCCCCTTATACCCATTTCCCACATTGTTTTGATTAAATTTGACCGAAACACAAAATGGCGAACTCCCGTTACGCTACCGGTGAGCTACCTGGTTCGCGTACCGGGTAGCGCTTCTACCGCGATAAATCGAAATTCTTTTTTGTTTTTTTTTTGCCCCACGGGACCCTTTAATAGCCCCCACATCATTCCTGGGGGGTCAGGAGGGGTCTACCTTGCCCCCTTTCATTATTTTCCCCCTTCGTTTTTCTCCACCTCTTGTCTCTCGATCCTACTGAGAGACAAGATGGCGGCCGCTCCGGACTGTTTAGAATGTTGACAGACACCGGAGAGCCAATCAGCTTCACTTCACGAAGTTCTGTTACGTGTCAGGTACGCGAACCGGGGCGCTAACCGGAGCGCTGTCACAGATATATCTGTTTTTTAAAACGTTAATTTCTCAAAATCCACTGGAGCACATATATTAAGACATAGCAAAGGCATGTCGGGCAAACCATATGTACAATTTTGCCGAGTTTCGTGTAAATCCATTCAGCCGTTCGAGCTAAAAGTGATTCCAACCGCCCTGTGGAAAAATGAATGGGAAAAACGCATTTTGGGACCCCCTTTTTCCTCGGCCCCCCCTGACGAAACCCCCCCAAATTGTCAGGGGCTGCTCAGAAACAAAATGTGCCATTTTCCTGAAAATTTCAGCCAATTCCGTCCACAAACGCCAAAGTTATTCGACATAGAATTTTCAGAAATCCCATAGGAAAAAAATCCTAACTATATATACCTACTGGCGACCGCCAGTAGGTAATATATATATATATATATATATATATATATATATATATATATATATATATATATATATATATATATATAACCTACTGGCGGTCGCCAGTAGGTATATATAGTTAGGATTTTTTCTCTATGGGATTTTTGAAAATTCTATGTCTAATAACTTTGGCGTTTGTGGACGGAATTGGCTGAAATGTTCAGGAAAATGGAACATTTTGTTTCTGAGCAGCCCCTGACAATTTGGGGGGGTTTCATCAAGGGGGGGCCGAGAAAAAAGGGGGGTCCCAAAACGCTTTTTCCCATGTTAATTTCCATAGGGCGGTTGGCCTCACTTTTAGCTCGAACGGCAGAATGGATTTGCACAAAACTTGGCAAAATTGTAGGGACTGTTAGCCCGATGTGCCTTTGCTAGGTCTCAATATATGTGCTCCAGTGGATTTTGAGTAATTTAGGTTCAAAAAAAGATATATATCTGGGCGGAGCCTAACCACACATCTGATCTGATTGGCTGTCAGCACTTCATCCAAGAAGTGTTGGCAGCCATCTTGGGACCAATATACATGATAGCGCCTCATTAAAAAGCATTGTAGTTAATAGAGGGTTTTAGGACTTTAGTTACATTATAAATCATTTGTTGATGGTACCATACTCGTTTTAGGAATTGTGGTGGGTTCTAAGGTGATTTTACCATGTGAAAAAACCTTCTGCTGTGATATCATGAATATTGTTTGAAAGAAAACTAATATCTCATGATTTTCCCACAGTGGTTTGGAAGAGGATCTATAAGCTAAACTGAAAGCATATTTTCTGTAAATTCACATTATCTTTCTCAGTCATGTGAAAATGAAGTCTGACATTCTCAGTAAAACATGTACATCCAACAAGGACAGAGACTGTCAGTTGATTCCTTTGTGTTCTACTGCAGCCTCCTAGAGTGTTCTAAAGAACAACTAGAGCGCTAACAGTCCTACTTATCACAAAGGTATGGCACACCTGAAGCCATCTTGATTGGAATAAAGTGGTAACTCTTAAAACATTTAATTTAAAAAGAAACAACATGAGGGGGTATATTTTGCCATAGAAAGTATGATTAGTGCTGCAGAATGAAAAATTAGGGCACATTTTGAGTGACTTCTCAAATCCTTTTCTATTTCATTAAAACATTCTGACATGCAGTCTCCCAAAATGGCCCCAGAGACAAAAGAGCCCAAATGTAGCCCAAATATCACCCAGATGTAGCCCAAGTATAGCCCAATGACAGAATGTCCCAGAGTGTTCTAAAGAACAACTAGAGCGCTAACAGTCCTACTTATTACAAAGGTATTGCACACCTGAAGCCATCTTGATTGGAATAAAGTGGTAACTCTTCAAACATTTAATTTAAAAAGGAACAACATGAGGGGGTATATTTTGCCATATGAATTATGATTAGTGCTGCAGAAAGAAAAATTAGGGCACATTTTGAGTGACTTCTCAAACCCTCTTCAATTTCATTAAACAATTCTGACATACAGTCTCCCAAGATGGCCACCAGAGACAAAAGAGCCTAAATGTAGCCCAAATATCACCCAGATGTACCCCAAGTATAGCCCAATGACAGAATGTCCCAGAGTGTTCTAAAGAACAACTAGAGCGCTAACAGTCTTACTTATGACAAAAGTATGGCACACCAGAAGCCATCTTGATTGGAATGAAGTGGTAAGTCTGAAAACACTCAATTTAAAAAGGAACAACATGAGGGGGTTAATTTTGCCATAGAAAGTATGATTAGTGCTTCAGAAAGAAAAATTAGGGATCATTTTGAGTGACTTCTCAAATCCTCTTCTATTTCATTAAAAAAATTCTGACATGCAGACTGAAACATGCACTTTGAATACCAGCAGCAGACGTCCCTGGTGAGCAGTAGCTTTACTACAGTGATCTAATGTGCAACTAGAGTGCTAACATTCAGCATTTTTATGGCAAATGTGTGACACATCTGAATGCCTTCTTGATGGAACCAAAGTAAACAAGCATTGAAAATGCAATAGATCTCGCCCTCGTTTAAGTTAAAGCCATTCTGTTTGTAATGAGGTGGCTTTTTAGCTTTGCTTTTATTAGTGTTTTTTCAACTTTCATCTAAATAACATGCATCTGTATGCATATAAGTATATGTATGCATGCATTTATGTTTGTATTTATATAGATATACAGATGATATATGTTTATATATGTATGTATATATATATATTCACTGAAAAAACCATAGGCTATAGACCATATATAGTTAGGAATTAGCATTTAGAAAAACCTTGAAAATTCACTGAAAAAACCATAGGTTATAGACCATATATAGTTAGGAATTAGCATTTACAAAACCTTGAAAATTCACTGAAAAAACCATAGGTTATAGACCATATATAGTTAGGAATTCGCATTTACAAAACCTTATTTTACTCACACAAAACCATTGAAATTCCATATATAGTTAGTTGCACTAACTATATATCGCGCACCCGCAATCCACTGCTGATGATGTCACATATTACATCATTCATGACATGGTCAGTGACATCACTGATGACATCACTGATGACAACATCCAGTGACTGTATGTTTCTGTAAAGTTAAAATGTGTCTTACATATTGAAGAATGAGTGGATGTATAAGTGTCTGGATGAAGGATTTAGTAGGTGCATGACTGACTGTATGAGTGAGTGATTAAATGTGTCTCACTGAGTGCATGGGTTAGTGACTAAACTGTCTTAATTTGTGCATCATTATGTCTGTTGTTCTGTAAACTGTTGCATGTGTTGATAAGTAGCTATATGAGTAACTATATGGGTTATTGATTGGTTGCCCAAGTATTTGTATGGGAGACTGAGTGTGTGTGTGGGTGGCTGGGAGGTGTATGACTCTGTGCATAGATGTGTGAGCAGTTGATTCACTAGATGTATGGTTTCAAAAGTGCATGTGGAAACAGCTGTATGGGCGGTTGACTGTGTGCATGAGTGTATTGGTGAGTGAATGGATATCTCAGTGCTACATGTCAAAGTAAGTACATATGTAAAACACAGTACATGTGAGAGTTGACATATATAAATAACTGTGCATAAGAGCCAGTGAATGTGTGAGTGGCTGTATGGATCATTGTGAACTTGTATCAGGGATTGTATAAGAGAGTAAATATATGTTAGTATATGTTTGAATAAGTAAAGTTTGTATAACTGTATAGTTGAGGAAATGGAGGTGTGATTGATTCTTTGCATGACTGACTAGGTGTGTGAGTAACTCCATGGATGAGTGACAGTCTGTGAGTGTCTGTTTACACTGATTGTATCTAAGGTTATATTAGAGTCTGAAGAGGTTCATCGTATTATCACATGAATGATATCATCAGTGATGTCATCAGTAATGTCAAATGAGATGTCATCAGTGATGTCATCAGTGATGTCATCAGTGATGTCATCAGTGATGTCACTGACCATGTCATGAATGATGTAATATGTGACATCATCAGCAGTGGATTGCGGGTGCGCGATATATAGTTAGTGCAACTAACTATATATGGAATTTCAATGGTTTTGTGTGAGTAAAATAAGGTTTTGTAAATGCGAATTCCTAACTATATATGGTCTATAACCTATGGTTTTTTCAGTGAATATATATATATATATATTCCAAAAGTTTCCAAGGTTAAGGGTGCTCTCAGTTCGCAAAAACACACGCAACTCCGCTGCTGCTCCAAGGGTGTTTATTTACCTAACAACATGTTTCGGCTGCGGACAGCCTTGATCACGTTAGGTTGTCATCAGTTTCAACCACTGATAAAGTATCGGTGAGAAAACATAGAAACAGGACTTTCAAAGTCTGGACCATCACACAACAGTAAAATGCATAAAACACCTATTATCCATAATCCAAGGTTATACAAGAGATTGTGAAGCCCAGCAAGATATTAATGCATATTTTACCGTGAAAAATCAAATGAATGTATGACAACGTAATTAAATAGTAATCATGTGATATATATGCATGAGCAGCAATAATACATGAAATTGATAGTGCTTGCTCTATGGGCAAAGAAGGATTTTGCATACACGCTCGCCATTTCAAATAGCAAAGAAATGAAAATCGCCGCCATGATTGTAGTTTGAACATACGGCAGAGAACTACGCAGAACCGTGCGTGTCAATGAGGTGACTGCCGCTCGTACAGAAAGAAAATAAACATACTGCAAGAACACCAATATACACAAATAAAGTGTGCGTCACCTTGGAATGTGCTAACATTCTATGTCTGTAAAATACACAGCTTGAGTATAGTGCTCCTTCAAGATTGCCCATAATCTCCACGGAGTTACGCACATAGCAGTACAATACATTAAACCGGGCAGATTCTAAGTATTGAACATTGCACTACATTCTATATATGTAAAATACACAACTAGAGTTCATTGTTGTCAAAGCTTGTGTCACTGATGACCTCCATGTGACACTATGCAACATATAAAGAAACAGTTTATAAAGAGGTCCAAGTTCTAATATACAAAGTCCAGAAATAGAGGGTTGCCCCCACGTCGGGGCATACCGTGCTCTTAAGAAACTGACGTGATGTCAAAGGGAGTGAGTGGCCGTGCTCGTGAAAGTGGTGTATTAATTTCCCATATAACAGGAAACATCAGGTAAGTGAAGTGGTGACGAGATCCAGTACTAGGTGCCAATCTATAAATAAAAGCATGAGAGAACATAAGATCAGAACTCAACATGTTAGTTAAAAACTCACTAAGAGCATCAGTATGAAAATAAACAGTGCAATCATACATGGAAGGGAGAAAGAGAAAAGGGAAAGAGAGGCACAGAGTATAAACTAGCATATAGAACCCTAGAGACAATAGAACAGCAGGGCAAAAAACATACATGTCATGCTAGATCAGCTCGGATTAGTCCCTGAGATGTACTGCAAGCTCCTCATCCTGGTTGAGTCCTCCTGGAGCCTTACTTTGAAACTCTATTATGTACTTGGACTTTTTTTGCCTTAGTTTCAAAGTCCTATCTCCTCCCCGGGGATTTCTTTCTATTTGTTCTAGCACGTGGAAACTCATCTGTGCTGGATTGGAGAAATTTTTTCAGCAAAATGTCTAGCTACAGGGTATTTTTCGTTGTTATTAGAAATAGCCCGGTAGTGTTCAAGGACACGGTTTTTGGCATGTTTGGTACTGCTGCCTATGTACCACAGGCCACATGGACAGACGATGACATAAATGACAAAAGTCGTGCTACATGTCAAGAATTGTTTGAGTTCTTTTCTTAACCCATTGTACTCTACAGTTTTCTTATGAGTGCTGAATCTACACGCTTTGCAGTGACCACAGGGAAAGAAACCAGCCAGCCCAAGGTTCTGCACCATGGGGAAGATAGTGATGTCACTTTTCACAACTATGTCACGTATGGATCTCCCCTTTCTATGTGTTATAAGTGGCCTGCTAGAGATATCATTGCCGATCATATTATCGGCAGTGAGAATGTTCCAATTCTGGGATATGATTTTTTGAATTTGCTTGGATTCAGTATTAAACGTGAGAATGAGACGGGTATGTTCATCCTTGCATGAGATTTCAGGAGCCTTTTCTTCTAGAGTATCAGATCTGGGAATACCATCCGCCCGGGATTTTGCCTTTCTTATCACCCAAGCTGGAAAGCCTCTGTCTCTAAATCTGGCTGTCATTTCTAGGCTGACTTGTTCATACGCTGCATTAGTGCTGCAATTCCTTTTGGCCCTGAGCAGTTCTACAAACGGATACTCCACTTAAGAGTCTCCGGATGGCTGCTCAGGGCATGTAGGACACTGTTGCCAGCAGTGGCTTTCCTGAAAAGGCAAGTTTGTCATTGTCCTTTAATCACCTCGACTTTCACATCCAGATATTCTGCCGTAGTGTTACTGATGTTACTAGTAAGTATGATATTCAGATCATTCACATTGAGATTTCTTACAAATTCTTGTGCAATTTCCAAGGACCCCCTCCAAATCATGAAGAGGTCGTCAATGTAACGCCACCAGGTGTTAACATATTGCCAATACCTGGTGAGATTAGGGTCAGAGCGGATGCTTTGCTCCTAGTGCCCCAAAAAAAGGTTCGCAAAACTGGGAGCAAAGCATGAACCCATCACCGTTCCAGTGGTTTGTCTGTACAGGACCCCATCATGTTTTATGCATTTTACTGTTATGTGATGGTCCAGACTTTGAAAGTCCTGTTTCTATGTTTTCTCACCGATACTTTATCAGTGGTTGAAACTGACGACAACCTAACGTGATCAAGACTGTCCGCAGCCGAAACATGTTGTTAGGTAAATTCACACCCTTGGAGCAGCAGCGGAGTTGCGTGTGCTTTTGCGAGCTGAGAGCACCCTTAACCTTGGAAACTTTTGAAACTTTTATTACCGGCGTGCTCGGCCGGCATTGGTGCCACCTCCCTCGGGCCGCAGTCAGCACGCACAGAGCGGACTTTTTAATATATATATATATATATATATATATATATATATATATATATATATATATATATATATATATATATATATATATATATATATATATATATATATATATATATATATAACCTACTGGCGGTCGCCAGTAGGTAGTTATAGTTAGGATTATTTTCAATAGAAAATCACAACATTCTATTGTGAATAACATTGGCGCCGGTTGAGGAATCTGCCTGAAAATTTCCTCAATTTTGCCTTGCAGCGCTCTGGTCTTTCCCTGAAAGTTTGGGGGGATTCGTCAAGCGGGGGCCGAGATAAAAGGGGGGTCCCAAAACGTGTTTTCCCCATGTTAATTTCCATAGGGCGGTCGACCTCACTTTTAGCCCGAACGGCTCAAATGGATTTCCACCAAACTTAGCAAAATTGTAGGGACTGGTAGCCCGATGTGCCTTTGCTATATCTCAAGATATGTGCTCCAGTGGATTTTGAGTAATTTAGGTTAAAAAATATATATATATCTATAACAGCGCGCTACGCGAGTTCACGCACGGAAAGCTGATTGGCTCTCAGGTGTCTGTCAACATTCCAAACAGTCCGGAGCGGCCACCATCTTGAGTCTCGGTAGGATTGAGACACAAGAGGTGGCAAAAACAAAAGGGGAAATGACCATAAGGGGGCAGAGTAGACCCCACTTGACCCTCCAGGTTTGATGTAGGGGCTATAAAAGGGCCCTGCGGGGCAAAATACATTTTTTTTTCATTTGCGCGGGGGGAGCGCCCGGTACGTGCACCGCGGAGCGTACCGGGGAGCGTACCATGGGGAAAAAAGAATGATAGAGTTTTTAAAAAATTTGGCCTTATTTTATAATTTGGAGGTAGTTCTAAAAAGAACTTTTTTCTTCTTTTTGTTGTTTTATATTTTTTTTAATGTTTTTAATGGCTCAACTGGAGCAAAAAACATCTGGAAAAAATTAAGGATTTTTGGGGCATTTGTGGTTGTCACCAGCACGGTTGATAAGCGTTATGCTTTGCTCACCATAGGTGATGGTCTTACCACAAAAAATACAAGAGATCTTGTATTGCCCAAACTTTGATTCAATGTTTGGGACCATCTCCCTTGTTTCTGGTCCCGATGGAGTGGGTTGCTTTCGTTTGGAGGTGCTGGGTGAAGATTGGGGAGGGTTGCTGGCCAGTTCTCTCACCTCTGCTGCAGCATAGTTGTTGGGATGCTTGCGCTGCATGTGCTGAATCATGGTGCTATTACCAAATGAATATTTCTTATTAGGGTTCCCCCTTGAAAGTCAATGCCACAGATTTGGCAAGTCACCTTTGGCGCATTCACTTTCTTCTTGCCCTCTGGCCTGTATGGGGTATTGTCTTCTGGCAGCCACCTCCTCCCCTGCTCCTCCTCCTCCTCCTCCTCCTCTTCTTCTTGACCACCAATGTGATGTTGTGGTGGTCCTCTTGGTGGTGGTGGTGGTGGTGCAGATGCTCCAGCTGCTGCTGCTACTGTAGCCATTTTAAAGTACAAAATATTACTCAAAGATCTCCAAACAGGTCTTCCTCAGTCAAAGGTCAAAGTCAGAATAAGGAAAAAAGGGGGGAGCTTTCATTATTTGGAAAAAAAAACTGTCCTGAACCAATGAAAAGTGTAATTTTCAGGTCACATGACCCGGGCTTTCATCATTTGGAAACCGAAACTGTTCTGCAATAAAAAGTGTTATTTTCAGGTCACATGACCCGACATGCTTACGCGACGCACCCCCGGGCGCGCCCGGGGGCGCGCCACGGGGCGCGTCGCGTAAGGGCGTCGGATGCTTACGTTGCGCGATCGTACTTGCTGGAGTGCTTCCGGGTGCGCTTACGCTGTGCGTATCATGCAGGCGCGGCTACGCGATATGTCACGATGTTGTTTTCGTTTGCAGCAACAGCAGTATCGGGACGCTCACCGGTGCGCGACCCGAGGCGCGCCGGAAAACTGCGCTTTACGGTGCGCACACCGGGGCGCGCACCGGGAGCGCACCAGGGCAAAAAAATAAACAAATAAATAAATACAGTAGTATTATATAAATATACAATATAGGATTCATTATAAAAAATATTACATTTCATAGGTTTGAGGCCCTATATATAGTTAGGAAAAAAACATAGGTTTCACAACGTTAGAGTTAGGAATTAGCATTTAAAAAACCTATTAAATTCACTGAAAAAAACATAGGTTTCACACCAGTTATAGTTAGCTGGAAATTTCACTGACATAAAAACATAGAAATTCCAACGTTATAGTTAGTTGGACTCACTATAACAAGCGCGCCTGCAATGCACTGCTGATGACGTCACATATTACATCACTCATGACATCGTCAGTGACATCACTCATGACATCACTTATGACACCATCCTTGTGACAGAGTGACAGACCTCCTTTTAGTGTAATGTAACCCTTGAAACAAATATTCAAAAATAGAAACTAACATTTTCAAAAACATGGAGATACCCATACCAGTTACAACAACCAATTCAGTAATTCCACCATCTATATACACATCCACTCATTCACCAACAGTTCTACATAGTCACTCATACATCTACTCACTCATCATATGTAGTGATACATCTATACATCCTGTTATACACCGACAGTCATCCAAAAGTTACTCACACATGCAAATACATTATTGAACATCCATTTATTTGCATATACAACTATACACACACTACCTCCTTACTTCAAAGGAAACTTACACATACTTACTCTCTTAAACAATCACTTATAGAAACACATACTTATTTACACAGGAACTATTATAATCTCTTACTCTCACATATACTCACTTATATACATCAAAACTCACATACACTAGATTAAAATATATGTTGTTACTAAAAAAGACAATAGTGAGACAGTCATTCACTCATTAACACACACATATACACACTCATCCACCCATACAGTCCTGCACATATGCTGTCTTAAAAACACATACAAACAGTGAGTCAATTACCAACACATGCAGCCACTTATACACAAAGTGAAACACTGATACATATATTTCAATATTTAAAAGTTACTCGCTAATATATGTATTTAATAGGATACACTTAATAAGGCAGTTAACCAATCACTTTTTTTTAAAAAAACATCCATTTACACACTTATTTAACCATTTATTCTTCCATCAACCTTTACAAATACATATATAAAACATATTGATTTTTCAGAAAGACACACATTCACTGGCTGTTGTCATCAGTGATGTCATGAGTGATGTCACTGACGATGTCATGAGTGATGTAATATGTGACGTCATCAGCAGTGCATTGCAGGGGCGCTTGTTATAGTGAGTCCAACTAACTATAACGTTGGAATTTCCATGGTTTTTTGTCAGTAAAATTTCTAGCTAACTATAACTGGTATAAAACCTATGGTTTTTTCAGTGAATTTAATAGGTTTTTTTAAATGCTAATTCCTAACTATAACTGGTGTGAAACCTATGTTTTTTTCAGTGAATATATATATATATATATATATATATATATATATATATATATATATATATATATATATATATATATGTATATATATATATAACTGACAGCGTTGAATCCTTCTTCAAGGAAAATACCAGCGCAGGACACCACTGGATGCTTAAGTTGATTTATTCAAGGCAAAAAAATGTGAGCTGCCAACCGACGCGTTTCGCTAGCTACGGCTGGGTCACCGTGAAGCTTCAAACGTAAGTGTTCTATTTACATACATTTTTATAGACATGAAAATAGGACTTTCGCCAAAACAATCCTACATTACAATGGCAGACATCTTAGGTGAAGTAGTGTGGCTCACTGGTTAGAGGCGGCAGACCCGAGAGCAGAGGACGGCCCGGGACCAGGGTTCGATTCCCGGCGCGGCAGGTTTCTGGACCAGGGTCAGCGGACTCGATAATTCTCTCGCCTCGGTGCCCACTCTGATCAGCGATCACACTCGGCAACTCTGGGCATTAGCTTGCCTCATCTTCACTAACGGCCCCACCAGATCGCCGGGGATGCCTGGTCTCACCCTGGAGATACCCATTAAGGGACCATCTCTCAGGGAAGCCAGGAAGGGTTTCGCAGCGTTCGAAGCGCCTTGGGACCCTACGGGTAAGTAGTGCGCTATATAAATGCCAATACATACATTTAGACTGGTTCAAGCCCAAGTTCATATGATTACAGTAGATCATAAAAGCGTTTTTTCAATCTCGAAAAGCACTTGGAATTCAATTTATAAATATACAAAATACAGTATATTAATAGCGCAATTTCATTTTTTGCGATCAAAAATTTGCAATGTTTGATTTACATGAATTCAGTCTGCCGTATTATATTGTTAAAACAGGCGAGTTACATTTCTGACATCTAGTGTGTAGTTATCAATTCATTTGGTTCTTCTAAATCCCGCCCATATGGGCAAATGTAATTTATTATGGTCTTTTAGTCAATGTGATCCACAGAGTCCCAAATACCAACTCTCTCTTGACGCAACTATGTGTTTATCGATGCGTACAAATTCATTTGGTTCTTCTAAATTCCGCCCAAGTGGGCAAATGTCATTGATTATGGTCTTTTAGTCAATGTGATCCACAGAGTCCCAAATACCAACTCTCTCTTAACACACCTATGTGTTTCTCGATGCGTGCAAATTATTCTGCCCTGTGACATTGGCATCCTATTTTCAGGAAAATGAACAAACAAATAAAAGAAAAAGTGTGCTATGTGAGAATAAAACGTATTCAAATGTACATGTAAAAAACATTATTTTTAAGTTACAGAAAAGATTTACAAAACGTTATCCTTCTACTCCAATTACACAATCAGGTGAACAGCTAGCTCCTCATTTGAATTCATGCCCACAGGTTGTAGAGTTTCAAAATCTATGATGTACTTAGACTCCAGTACTCTCAGTTGATATAATCTGTCCCCTCCTCTTGCAACCTGTGTTTCGGCATCCAGAAATACATAGGCCAACAAGTTGTCATTTGGACCATGATGGATCCCAACAGGCCCCCATGTCCATAGAGAGGGTGGTGGTGGTGGGTGGGGAGTGCTACAGGTCACTAGACCAACTCCCAACAGGCCCCCATGTCCATAGAGAGGGTGGTGGTGGTGGGTGGGGAGTGCTACAGGTCACTAGACCAGCTCCCAACAGGCCCCCATGTCCATAGAGAGGGTGGTGGTGGTGGGTGGGGAGTGCTACAGGTCACTATACCAACTCCCAACAGGCCCCCATGTCCATAGGGAGGGCGCTGGTGGTGGGTGGGGAGTGCTACAGGTCACTAGACCAACTCCCAACAGGCCCCCATGTCCATAGAGAGGGTGGTGGTGGTGGGTGGGGAGTTCTACAGGTCACTAGACCAACTCCCAACAGGCCCCCATGTCCATAGAGAGGGTGGTGGTGGTGGGTGGGGAGTGCTACAGGTCACTAGACCAACTCCCAACAGGCCCCCATGTCCATAGAGAGGGTGGTGGTGGTGGGTGGGGTGTGTGAGGGGACGGAACTACAACTCCCAACAGGCCCCCATGTCCATAGAGAGGGTGGTGGTGGTGGGTGGGGAGTGCTACAGGTCACTAGACCAACTCCCAACAGGCCCCCACGTCCATAGAGAGGGTGGTGGTGGTGGGTGGGGAGTGCTACAGGTCACTAGACCAACTCCTAACAGGCCCCCATGTCCATAGAGAGGGTGGTGGTGGTGGGTGGGGTGTGTGAGGGGACGGAACTACAACTCCCAACAGGCCCCCATGTCCATAGAGAGGGTGGTGGTGGTGGGTGGGGAGTGCTACAGGTCACTAGACCAACTTCCAACAGGCCCACATGTCCATAGAGAGGGTGGTGGTGGTGGGTGGGGAGTGCTACAGGTCACTAGACCAACTCCCAACAGGCCCCCATGTCCATAGAGAGGGTGGTGGTGGTGGGTGGGGAGTGCTACAGGTCACTAGACCAACTCCCAACAGGCCCCCATGTCCATAGAGAGGGTGGTGGTGGTGGGTGGGGAGTGCTACAGGTCACTAGACCAACTCCCAACAGGCCCCCATGTCCATAGAGAGGGTGGTGGTGGTGGGTGGCGAGTGCTACAGGTCACTAGACCAACTCCCAACCGGCCCCCATGTCCATAGAGAGGGTGGTGGTGGTGGGTGAGGAGTGCTACAGGTCACTAGACCAACTCCCAACAGGCCCCCATGTCCATAGAGAGGGTGTTGGTGGTGGGTGGGGTGTGTGCCAGTGCCGACTGAATGTCAAATATAAATTAATTTACACGTAATGGCCACATGACTCATCCTCACATTTTTGTTTTGCAGGGGATCCTAATCTGACGGCTGCAATAAACACCCGGCCTCCAGCCTCCCCACACTCAGAAGTTTCAGGGGACGATTGGCCAGCCACCTCCGGGGCTGAGGATGGTGCCGGCTCAAGCAGGCAGCCAGGGACATCTGGCTCCCAGGTCACACCTGCACCAACAACTACTACGGCCTCTGGCATTACCACAACACCGGCTACTGTGACCTGCATAGCTACCTCCAGCACCACCTCCACCATCACTACTACCACCACTTCTGCCCCTGCCACCCTGCCCAACCCACCGCCCAACGCTGGGCCAGCGCCATCCCAGCCACGCAGGGAGAGTGTGAGGCAAACCACAGATGCAAGGCCAGATCCGGCAGGCAGGAGCACAGCACAAAGAAGGCATGATGAAACAACTACACCCAATGCCGTGCAACAGTGTCTAGAAGCACTAGCCAGGGTGGAGGAAAACTATCTACGTGCACAGGCAGACCGGGCCCACCAGGACTTTGTTGACAACACAGCAATGTTGGGGGCCATCGAGAGGCGGCTTGGCCAACTCGTGAACATTTTTAGCACGTGGATATCCGCCAACACCACCCTCCCCACACCCCCTCAAACAACGCCACCGCCACCACCACCTGCGCCACTGGCGGCGGATGTGGTACCTGATCAGCCAGCGCCCCCAGCTGACTCCGTCCCGACACAAAGACGGAGGAGCCGTCCGAGGCTGGGCGAGAGCAGTGTCGAAGCTCCTGCCACACGCTCCAAGAGGAGCCGACAATGACTCTTTTGAGTACCTGAGCCTGCCATTCACCCTGCCAACAATCCGGTCCCACCTGGCACAGGCCTGCTGCACTAGGCAGACACCACCCTATGTGGTGTCTGCACGGACATCTCATCTGCCATAACCTTTGACTCCCCCACCCCTTCACTCATTTGTAAATATGCACCTACACCTATGCACAATCTGTAAATAAATGCCACTTACTCACTCAATGATGTGTTGCCTCCATGTTTATTCACATGATTGCATCAGAAACAGACGTAACCAGGTTCAGGGATCCAACTGGTACAGAATCATGCCGCAAGGGAGTGACCTAGGGAAACATAAAAAACGCAAACACACGTTAGGAAACACCATCACACTCATCCCAACCCACTGCAGTGCAATATTCAACAAACCACACACATCACAACAGGAATGGATGAGACTACACACATCATGGAGACGTGCATGTACTCATAAATGAAGAGACACACACACATGCATACATCACATAACAGAACACATAGATGATGCCCAACACAATGACACAAGAGCAGCAAACCTACACAGGGCATACACAAGCAGCACAAGAGGGGCACACTCACAATCAAGGGAAGTAGCGATCAATGAGCTGGCGCCTCTGGTCCACACCTTCCTACTCACCACTATCCTCATCAGTCGACATGGGTGGGTCGGGAGGGCGAGGAACTTGCTGTTCATCTGGGTCCAAGAGCAGTTCAATGTTATTGCGCACAGCCAGGTTGTGGAGCATGCAGCAGGCAATCACGATCTTGCATACTTTGCCTGGTGAGTAAGGCAGGGCCCCTCCAGTCTTATCCAGGCACCGAAACCTAGACTTAAGCAGGCCAAATGTTCGTTCCACCACTCGACGTGTCCTTCCATGGGCATCATTGTATCGCATTTCTCCCGCTGTAGTGGGATTGCGTATTGGACTCAGAAGCCAAGGCCTGTTTGGGTAAGCCGAATCGCCTGTGTTTGTGGAAATTAGAGAGAGAGAGAAACATCACTACCTGAACATGTGGGCACACCATGCCACACAGATATCACTCCTGTCACCACAGCATACTCACCAACAAGCCACGCTTGTGCCGGACGCAGATTTGCCATCAGTTGGGGGACAATGCTGCTCCGCATGATGTGGGCGTCATGTGCAGAGCCAGGAAATCTTGCACACACATGTGAGATTATGTTGTCGGCCTGGCACACCACCTGCACGTTTAGGGAATGGAAGTGCTTCCGATTCCTAAACACCTGCTCACGTGCCCGTGGTGGAATGATCGCAATATGCGTGCCATCAATGGAACCCACAACGTGTGGTATGCGACCCAGTGCATAGAAGTCTGCTTTGACCGCTGCCAACTCTGCCGCCTGTGGAAAATTTATGTAGTCATGCTTGTACAGCATCATGGCTGTCAGTACATCCCGAAGTACCGTGCTGAACATGGCCTGTGACATTCCCCCGGCATGTCCAACAGTGTACTGAAATGTGCCTGTTGCAAAAAAATGGAGTGCCGCCATCACCTTTTGGGTGGGTGAAATGGAACCTGGATAAGTTCTTCGCGGCTGCAGGTGAGGAGGCAATTGGTTCACAAGCTCCAGCAATCGACGTCGATCAAGCCTGAATTTCCTGATCACCTCCTCGTCCACCATATCCTCCAGCACAGTGTATGGGCGATGGACATTTTGAGCCCTCCTGTGTGGGAGTAAATGGAATGGAAGTCAATTCACAAACAACGCATGTCTGTGCAACTCACTCACATGTCATCGCACTCTATCCAACATGTAATAGTCAGTGTTCAATTAGCATATGTGTGACATCTCTGATTGTCACAACAACATGGATTGACGTAGCAACAATGTGCATCCACTAGCTACATGATGTGTTGCAACATGTGCAATGCACTTTGTCTCACCTCAACATTACTGCCAACAAGACATGTGACATGACCCACATGTGTATGCGCAACATCACATACACACATGCAAGTGCATGCACACAAACGAAAAGATACACACACACACCATTTCTTGATGCACCAATGGCAACACCAATAATGGTGACCAAACGGACATCACATGCATGGTGACCCAATAGGCAACACGCATGCACTGAACACAAGTGAACCCCCACCATAGTCAATATCACACTGACAACTGAATCACAATGTGCCAATACATCCGGGATCTACTGTGTAGATGTGAGGTATGATAAACTTGTGTATGGAAATAACCGATGTCGACATGCACATGTGATGGACATTTGTGGCACACCGATGGGCATGGTATGGACACACATGGGATAGAGCATGAAGTGTGGAGTCACGCAATCACGCACACAACCGTCATCATGCAGCTGCAGACAATGAAACAAGGTGCATCGTCAGCTGACATGCAATCATTGACCCCGCCATGGCGGTGCACTGCTTCCGCTGTTTACGTCGGGCCATACGCGGCCCGCGTTCAACATTCCCATTGTCTGCATGTGCACAGACCGTCACGCTCACACACCGGCAAGTGCATGTGGTAGACACCGGGACGGATGCATCATTTGCAACAAAGTTCAAACAGTGGCGCCACCATGGCGGGGCACGTATTCGGCGGGGGAGGTGCAGGCCAACATATCCATAAGCTGATGTCCATGCACATGGCAGTTCATGACCCCCCTTACAGTGACATTGCATCAGCCAGCCTACACCGGCCGGCCCAGCCCTGCCCATGACCGCCGTGCCGGCCATGCCAACTACCGCCGTTTCAGGCCCCGTCCACTTCCGCCGTGCCAGGCCCTGCCCATGACTGCCGTGCCGGCAGTGGACGGGGCCTGAAACGGCAGTAGTTGGCATGGCCAGCACGGCGGTCCTCACGGCGGAAGTGGACGGGGCCTGAAACGGCGGTAGTTGGCATGGCCGGCACGGCGGTCATGGGCAGGGCCTGGCACGGCGGAAGTGGACGGGGCCTGAAACGGCGGTAGTTGGCATGGCCGGCACGGCGGTCCTCACGGCGGAAGTGGACGGGGCCTGAAACGGCGGTAGTTGGCATGGCCGCCACGGCGGTCATGGGCAGGGCCTGGCACGGCGGTAGTGGAGGGGGCCTGAAACGGCGGTAGTTGGCATGGCCAGCACGGCGGTCATGGGCAGGGCTGGGCCGGCCGATGTAGGCTGGCTGATGCAATGTCACTGTAAGGGGATCATGAACTGCCATGTGCATGGACATCAGCTTATGGATATGTTGGCCTGCACCTCCCCCGCCGAATACGAGCCCCGCCATGGTGGCGCCACTGTTTGAACTTTGTTGCAAATGATGCATCCGTCCCGGTGTCTAGCACATGCACTTGCCGGTGTGTGAGCGTGACGGTCTGTGCACGTGCAGCCAATGGGAGGTGTGGACATGGGCCACGTGTGCCCAATAATAAGTCCCGTATGCTGTTCACCGCAACACCAGGGCCAATCATTGGCCCAATTCCAAACACGCTTCCACGGCTGACCAATGGCTGGCGCTGTATGCCACTGACATGGCCACAGGGCCCTATATATGTGTGATGTGCAAAAGCATACATTCTACGATGACCACCGACTGCTGCCTGTGACCATCACCTCCACCTGCTGCTGCGGAGCTGACCACCGACTGCTGCCTGTGACCATCACCTCCACCTGCTGCTGCGGAGCTGACCACCGACTGCTGCCTGTGACCATCACCTCCACCTGCTGCTGCGGAGATGATCACCGACTGCTGCCTGTGACCATCACCTCCACCTGCTGCTGCGGAGCTGACCACCGCCTGCCACTCTAGTGCCATACTCCGTGACCTTGGCATGTCGAGAGTCAAAGAGATCCGGTCTCGTCCCTTCACCGCCGCGGAGCTTGATGTCCTCGTGGACGGTGTGCTCCGCAACTACGGATGCCTGTACGGCGCACACGGACAGGTGGTAAGTGCAGTGGGGGATAAGTTGTTGTGCATGAGGTGTCCTATGACACCTGGGCTCTGGAAACTTGGCGGTGTGATGTGTGACCAACAAAAGATTCGAAATGTCCATGGCTCCAGAGAGAAATGTGTTGCCCCTATCTGGGTGACTGGCCAACTGTCCACTGAATTGCACCCTTTTGTCTCCCATCGTGGTAGGTCAAGCTGCACCTTCGCAAGGACGTGTGGAGGAGCATTGCACGTGATGTACGAGCAGTGGGGGTGTCCAATAGATGACATACACACTGCCACAAACGCTGGGACGACATTTCCAGACTGAGCAAGAATGTAGCCGAAGTGACACTAGGGATGATTCCAAGGACGGCACGTCTGGCCCGACGCTCAATGACCCCTCTCATGCACCGTATCATAGCTGTGACGCATCCTGACCTGTCCGAGCGGTTGTGTGTGGATGAACAGCAACGTGGCGGTAAGCATACTGTCAGTGTATGTTGCTTGTGAGTGCAATGCATGTATTGTTGCCCACACACATTAGTGACTTCCGTCTATCGTGTGGCTCGTTCCAATGGCATGTTGGTGACATTGGCGCAGTAAAATTTCAATTCCCAGAGCGGCATGTTGAGACGCCACCCGCTAAGCAGTTCAGTGTTCATGCACATGCTGTAGTGCTCCGTCACCCCTTGGCAACACTAGTGTGCAGATGTAGTTCCTCATGCCCAGTCTGCATGCTGTACATGTATTACGGCCAACGCCACTTAATTCCTGTGAGGATGACTGGTTGGGGTGGGCCGTGTGCAGGTTGGGGGATCGATGGACATTGTCATCAGTGGCTTCAGGGATTCCGTAGCAGTACTGTACGTGAGTGTGCCCATGACTTACACCAATTTCCTGTGCATTTCAGCTTTGGTAGAGGGCACTCAGCCACAGACGGCGGAGATGATAGAAGGCAATGCATCCGGATCAGACGTCGCGCACACGCAGACTGACACCGAAGGGGCCAGCGCCGGAGAGGGGGACAGGACCGTCCCGGAGGACTCGCATGTGGAGACAACATCGTCATCATCTTCTGACAGTGTTGGTGAGTCAGCACTGTTGTCACACACTGGGAGTGGGCAATCAACACCTTCGGTCTGGACACAGCACACAGGGACCACCCTGCCGCCAACTGCACCATGTACTGTTCGTGCACGCAGGAGTATGGGGAGCAGAGTGGCCTTCGGTGTCGGCACCGCTGCCCCAGCCTCGGTGAGCCAAAATGCACTTTGTGCAGAGGCTGTTGATCTGCTGCGACAGCTGTGTGTGGGGCAGACCAATATGATAAATGCTTTCCAAGACCACGATAGGAAGTTGGGGCAGGTGGTGGCATTCATGGAAGGTATGCATGGTGATCTGGCTGGTGTACACAGGACAGTCCAGTCATTGGCTAACAGTGTGCCGTCTGCCATTGTACAGTCGCATGGACTGGGTGGTACTTCTGTTCCACCATCTACAACACTGGATGTCTCAGGGGGGAGTGAATATTCTGACCAGGACTCTAATACAGTTTATTGCACTAGAAGCAGCGTCAGCCAGCACGTCAAGGCACGGAGGCCTCAGACCCCATCCCCTAGGTCAGCTAAATCTGTTCACAAGGACAACGTCAGATATAGTGGAGTACACACACGTGAAGCAAAAGAGGGGTTGGGTGTAATGGCTACACATGCTGCACAGCCATCCCACACACAAGGTACTACCAAGGCAAGCCTCACTCCCACTTCCATTGACACTACCTTGGACAAGGACATTCAGAAGACGAATAAATCTCTTGAGGGCTCGCATACTCCCAGTGCCAGGGAGACTAGGAAGGAAGGAGCCACTCCCAAGGGCAGGGAAACTAGAAAGGAAGGAGCCACTCCCAAGGCCAGGAAACTAGGAAGGAAGGAGCCACTCCCAAGGGCAGGGACACTAGGAAGGAAGGAGCCACTCCCAAGGGCAGGGAAACTAGGAAGGAAGGAGACACTCCCAAGGGCAGGGAGACTAGGCAGGAAGGAGCCACTCCCAAGGGCAGGGGAACTAGGAAGGAAGGAGCCACTCCCAAGGGCAGGGAGACTAGGCAGGAAGGAGCTTCTACCAAGGGCAGGGAAACTAGGAAGGAAGGAGCCACTCCCAAGGGCAGGGAGACTAGGCAGGAAGGAGCTTCTACCAAGGGCAGGGAAACTAGGAAGGAAGGAGCCACTCCCAAGGGCAGGGAGACTAGGCAGGAAGGAGCTTCTACCAAGGGCAGGGAAACTAGGAAGGAAGGAGCCACTCCCAAGGGCAGGGACAAGGACAGTCACAAGACAAACGCACCTAAGAAGAGCACGGACACTCCCAGGGGCAGGGACACACACAGGGAGAAGGTGTGTCCTGGGGATATGTACACCACAGACGACAAGTCTGCTGCCTGAAACAGGGCACCATCCAGGGAACAGGGAAAGTCGGCAGACAACAGTACTCCTACGGAAATGGAACATCCAAGTCCCAAGGCATCTCCCATGGACAGTGGCGCTGTCAGGGACAGGCATACATCACCCATTGATGCACTGAGGCTGCTGTTTTCTGGGAAACGGAATACAGATGTCTCCGCAGTGGAGTCACCACTTACCTCCACTCCCATCAGGGCCCGTCAGGGACGGATGCAGGTGGACCCTGTAGTAGCATCCCCCATGACACATGTTGCAGAGGCCACAAGGCAGCCACACAGCAAATGACAAGCAGGCTCCAGCACGTCCCCAGAGAGCATTCCCCCCCCAGCAGATGCACCTCCCATGGTGGGTGAAATTTCTTCTCAGTCCGGCCCACTTGTCAGTCCTGTCCTGTCCAGGGTGCAGGCACATGTCCACAAGAAACGTAGACACACAGCATTGACACATGCACAATCCGATGTCGGACAATTGCAACTATCCCCCGCTCCCAGAGCCACCCTGCCTCCTGGACCATACAGCCCTGTGGCTCTTCATTTCAGTGGTCCCAGTGGCGCTGGTGCAGTTGACTCGCATGTGTCTGTTAGTGGCAGTGTATCAGTTGAGCCCTATCCTGTATCAGGTGCTGGCAGTGTATCTGGGTCTATGGGCCATTTGTCATTCACTCGGGCTGTGGCTGTGTCTCACACTCCTGTATCAGGTGCTGGCAGTGTATCTGGGTCTATGGGCCATGTGTCATTCACTCGGGTTGTGGCTGTGTCTCACACTCCTGTATCAGGTGCTGGCAGTGTATCTGGGTCTATGGGCCATGTGTCAGTCACTCGGGCTGTGGCTGTGTCTCACACTCCTGTATCAGGTGCTGGCAGTGTATCTGGGTCTATGGGCCATGTGTCAGTCACTCGGGCTGTGGCTGTGTCTCACACTCCTGTATCAGGTGCTGGCAGTGTATCTGGGACTATGGGCTATGTGTCAGTCACTCGGGCTGTGGCTGTGTCTCACACTCCTGTATCAGGTGCTGGCAATGTATCTGGGTCTATGGGCCATGTGTCAGTCACTCGGGCTGTGGCTGTGTCTCACACTCCTGTATCAGGTGCTGGCAGGGTATCTGGGTCTATGGGCCATGTGTCAGTCACTCGGGCTGTGGCTGTGTCTCACACTCATGAATCAGGTGCTGGCAGTGTATCTGGGTCTGTGGCTCACGTGTCAGTCACTACATCTGTGGCTGTGTGTCACACTCTGGTTTCTGGTGCTGCCAGTCTGTCCGATGCGGGTACTTCACGCAATCCACCTGATAGTGTGATGTAAGTTGCTGTTGTGTGCCCTCTGATGTACCTGCTCTGGTGTCCACACTGCCCTGTTGCTGTTCTCATACTGATGTATGGCCTCTGATGTACCTGCTCTGGTGTCCACACTGCCCTGTTGCTGTTCTCATACTGATGTATGCCCTCTGATGTACCTGCTCTGGTGTCCACACTGCCCTGTTGCTGTTCTCATACTGATGTACTGCATCCGATGTACCTGCTCTGGTGTCCACACTGCCCTGTTGCTATTCTCATACTGATGTACTGCATCTGATGTACCTGCTCTGGTGTCCACACTGCCCTGTTGCTGTTCTCATACTGATGTACTGCATCTGATGTACCTGCTCTGGTGTCCACACTACCCTGTTGCTGTTCTCATACTGATGTATGCCCTCTGATGTACCTGCTCTGGTGTCCACACTGCCCTGTTGCTATTCTCATACTGATGTACTGCATCTGATGTGCCTGCTCTGGTGTCCACACTGCCCTATTGCTGTTCTCATACTGATGTACTGCATCTGAGGTACCTGCTCTGGTGTCCACACTGCCCTGTTGCTGTTCTCATACTGATGTACTGCATCTGATGTACCTGCTCTGGTGTCCACACTGCCCTGTTGCTGTTCTCATACTGATGTACTGCATCTGATGTACCTGCTCTGGTGTCCACACTGCCCTGTTGCTGTTCTCATACTGATGTACTGCATATGATGTACCTGCTCTGGTGTCCACACTGCCCTGTTGCTATTCTCATACTGATGTACTGCATCTGATGTACCTGCTCTGGTGTCCACACTGCCCTGTTGCTGTTCTCATACTGATGTACTGCATCTGATGTACCTGCTCTGGTGTCCACACTGCCCTGTTGCTGTTCTCATACTGATGTACTGCATCTGATGTACCTGCACTGGTGTCCACACTGCCCTGTTGCTATTCTCATACTGATGTACTGCATCTGATGTACCTGCTCTGGTGTCCACACTGCCCTGTTGCTGTTCTCATACTGATGTATGCCCTCTGATGTACCTGCTCTGGTGTCCACACTGCCCTGTTGCTATTCTCATACTGATGTACTGCATCTGATGTACCTGCTCTGGTGTCCACACTGCCCTGTTGCTGTTCTCATACTGATGTATGCCCTCTGATGTACCTGCTCTGGTGTCCACACTGCCCTGTTGCTATTCTCATACTGATGTACTGCATCAGATGTACCTGCTCTGGTGTCCACACTGCCCTGTTGCTATTCTCATACTGATGTACTGCATCTGATGTACCTGCTCTGGTGTCCACACTGCCCTGTTGCTGTTCTCATACTGATGTACTGCATCTGATGTACCTGCTCTGGTGTCCACACTGCCCTGTTGCTATTCTCATACTGATGTACTGCATCTGATGTACCTGCTCTGGTGTCCACACTGCCCTGTTGCTGTTCTCATACTGATGTATGCCCTCTGATGTACCTGCTCTGGTGTCCACACTGCCCTGTTGCTATTCTCATACTGATGTACTGCATCTGATGTACCTGCTCTGGTGTCCACACTACCCTGTTGCTATACTCATACTGATGTACTGCATCTGATGTACCTGCTCTGGTGTCCAAACTGCCCTGTTGCTGTTCTCATACTGATGTATGGCCTCTGATGTACCTGCTCAGTTGGGCACAATGCCCTGTTGGTGTTCTGATACTGCTGGCTGCCCTCTCATGTGCTGCCTTTGATGTAGCTGTTCGATGCCATGGACTGTTAATGCACCTGGCCCCTCTCATGTGCTACCTCTGATGTAGCTGTTCGATGCCATGGACTGTTGATGCACCTAGCCCCTCTCATGTGCTGCCTCTGATGTAGCTGTTCGATGCCATGGACTGTTAATGCACCTGGCCCCTCTCATGTGCTGCCTCTGATGTAGCTGTTCGATGCCATGGACTGTTAATGCACCTGGCCCCTCTCATGTGCTGCCTCTGATGTAGCTGTTCGATGCCATGGACTGTTAATGCACCTGGCCCCTCTCATGTGCTGCCTCTGATGTAGCTGTTCGATGCCATGGACTGTTAATGCACCTGGCCCCTCTCATGTGCTGCCTCTGATGTAGCTGTTCGATGCCATGGACTGTTGATGCACCTAGCCCCTCTCATGTGCTGCCTCTGATGTAGCTGTTCGATGCCATGGACTGTTGATGCACCTGGCCCCTCTCATGTGCTGCCTCTGATGTAGCTGTTCGATGCCATGGACTGTTAATGCACCTAGCCCCTCTCATGTGCTGCCTCTGATGTAGCTGTTCGATGCCATGGACTGTTGATGCACCTAGACCCTCTCATGTGCTGCCTCTGATGTACCTGCTCTGGTGTCCACACTGCCCTGTTGCTGTTCTCATACTATTGTACTGCATCTGATGTACCTGCTCTGGTGTCCACACTGCCCTGTTGCTATGCTCATACTGATGTATGCCCTCTGATGTACCTGCTCTGGTGTCCACACTGCCCTGTTGCTATTCTCATACTGATGTATGCCCTCTGATGTACCTGCTCTGGTGTCCACACTGCCCTGTTGCTATTCTCATACTGATGTATGCCCTCTGATGTACCTGCTCTGGTGTCCACACTGCCCTGTTGCTGTTCTCATACTGATGTATGGCCTCTGATGTACCTGCTCTGGTGTCCACACTGCCCTGTTGCTGTTCTCATACTGATGTATGCCCTCTGATGTACCTGCTCTGGTGTCCACACTGCCCATGCTCGAACCTAGACTGTGATGTTACTCCGATTATGCGTAAATTAAATTGTCAATCATGTGTCGTGGTTGTCGGAGTCATTCTTGCGTATGTGATGCTGGTGTGTATTTGTATTTACTTGAGGGCGGTGGGTTCAGATACATGTCACTCCCCCCTACCTGGGTGACGACCCTTGGAGGCGTTGCCGTACACAAGAATATGTGGTTTCCGGGACATGTCACTTCCCCCTCCCTACGTCACGGACCTTGCAGGTGCTCCTCTCCAGACAGCGAATGGTTTGTAGCCTACCTGCATCGTCCTCGATGGTGGGCCAGGAATAGGACGTAGTGGATCGCGAAGATTATCGGGTTAGCGTGTAGTGCAGGGTCCATGTCGGCGAGCGGCTCGTGGTGGGTATGGTCGCTGTGGGGCATCCGTAGTGTTCAGGCAGGTTGTTTTTCCGCAGCGCTTTTATGTGTATTTTCCACCATCTTGATTTGGAGGACGGTCCTAGACGTCAGTCCGTACGGCGGAGTCTCTGGATGGGTTACGCCCGCCGCGTGGTTGGGTGTGGTGGTGCGGCGGACCGCCTTCTCCCGCCGTGGACGGATTTTGGCCCATATTTCGTATCCTGATTTGGCGGACGGAGTGTCCGCGACGGGCGCACGGAAAATAGGCATGTTCCGCAAGCTCTGGGTCTGCGGAGGCACTTCCGTCCGTCATCCTAATGAGCCCCTTAGTTGCGTCAAGAGAGAGTTGGTATTTGGGACTCTGTGGATCACATTGACTAAAAGACCATAATCAATGACATTTGCCCACTTGGACCGGATTTAGAAGAACCAAATGAATTGAGATCTACACACTAGATGTCAGAAATTTAACTCGCCTGTTTTAACAATCTAATACGGCAGACTTACTTCATGTAAATCAAACATTGCAAATTTTGGATCGCAAAAAATGAAATTGCGCTATTAATATACTGTATATATTTTGCATATTTATAAATTGAATTCCAAGTGCTTTTCGAGATTGGACAAACACTTTCATGATCTACTGTAATCATATGAACTTGGGCTTTAACCAGTCTAAGATGTCTGCCATTGTAATGTAGGATTGTTTTGGCGGAAGTCCCATTTTCATGTATATGAAAATGTATGTAAATAGAACACTCACGTTTGTAGCTTCACGTGACCAAGCCGTAGCAGGCGAAACGCGTCGGTTGGCAGCTCACATTTTTTTGCCTTGAATAAATCAACTTAAGCATCCAGTGGTGTCCTGCGCTGTTAATTTCCTTGAAGAAGGATTAAACGTTGTTCGTAATTTTGAGGGTAACTGGTACCCGCGCAGGAATGCAGCAATTGCTGAAGCTTGGAGCAACCAGAAAACAAAGTGGCTGCAATATATATATATATATATATATTACCTACTGGCGGTCGCCAGTAGGTATATATAGCTAGGACCTAGTTACCATAAGAAATTCCGAACATTCTATTGGGAATAACTTTGGCGCCGGATGAGGGATCTGCCGGTAATTTTCCTTAAATTTGCCTCCCTCCTTCCTTGAAAGTTTCAGGGGGATTCGTCAAGCGGGGGCCGAGAAAAAAGGGGGGTCCCAAAACGTGTTTTCCCCATGTTAATTTCCGTGGGGACATTCTGACAAGGCTACAGCTCGAATGGCTGAACGGAATTACACCAGATTTGGCAAAATGGTAGGGACTGGTATGCAGCAGTGCCTTTTGTATGTTTGGTGTAAATCCCTCCAGTAGTTTTTGAAAAAAAAAATGTGAAATGTAGCCCAATGCAATTTTCCATTGGACCTTTAGATACGGCTACAGCCCAAACGGCTGAATGGAATTACATCAAACTTGGCAAAATGGTAGGGACTGGTATGCAGTAGTCCCTTTTTTATATTTGGTGAAAATTGCTCCAGTAGTTGTTGAGAAAATTGAATTTCCCCAAATATATATCTATGGGTGGGACACCGTGAGTTCACTGTAAGCTTACTGTACCCTCTACCTTCCCGAGTATGAGCTGCATGCTGATTGGCTGCCACTGTCTGTCAACACTCTAAAACAGAAATTGTTGGCAGCTATCTTGTGCCTCGATAGACTGAGGCACAGGAAAGCAGAAAAAAAACTTGTAGAACTCAAAAAGGGGGCAGGGTAGAAGCACTCTGACCCCCTAGGCCTGCTCAGGGGGTCCCAAAAGGCCCCCCCCAGGCCCCCCCCCCAAAATGTTCTTTCCGGAAAAAAGCGGGGGTACGTGCACCGTACTGGTACGTACACGCACGGTGCGTATACGGTGCGTGCACCCCTGCGATTTTCTGAAAAAAAAAATATTTTTTGGGCCTGGGGGGGCCTTGTGGGACCCCTTGAGCAGGTCTAGCGGGTCAGGGTGCTTCTACCCTGCCCCCTTTGTGTGTTGTGCACCTTTGTTTCACTGCTTTCTTGTGCCTTGGTTCTACTGAGGCTGCCAACACTTCCTGGTTTGGAGTGTTGACAGACAGTGGCAGCAAATCAGCATGCCTTTCACAGGAAAGCAGAATGCTCATTGGCTGTCAACACTTCTAACCAGAAGTGTTGGCATTCATCTTGTGTAGGTGGACCGAGGCACTAAAGAAGCAGAAAAACAAACGTGTAGAAACACCCTGACCCCCTAGGGCTGCTCAGGTGGTCCTACAGGGATATTAACATATTTAAACGTTATCCGCTAATAGAATTAGCATTTAAAAAACCTTGCAAATTCACTTAAAAAACCAAGGTTTCATGTCATATATAGTTAGGTATTATCATTTAAAAAAAACATGCATATTCACTGAAATAAACATAGGTTTCAGGTCATATAAAGTGATGAATTAGCATTTAAAAAACCATTGAAATTGCTCCTATATAGTTAGTTGTACTAACTATATTTCGCGCACCCACAATCCACTGCTGATGATGTCACATATTACATCATTCATGACATGGTCAGTGACATCACTGATGACATCACTGATGACATCTCAAATGACATCTCTGATGATAGATATGACCTGAAACCTATGGTTTTTTGAGTGAATATATATGTATATATATATATATATATATATATATATATTACCTACTGGCGGTCGCCAGTAGGTATATATAGTTAGGATTTTTTCCCTATGGGATTTTTGAAAATTCTATGTCTAATAACTTTGGCGTTTGTGGACGGAATTGGCTGTAATTTTCAGGAAAATGGCACATTTTGTTTCTGAGCAACCCCTGAAAATATGGGGGGTGTTTGTCAAGGGGGGGCCGAGAAAAAAGGGGGGTCCCAAAACGCATTTTTCCCATGTTAATTTCCATAGGGCGGTTGGCCTCACTCGAACGGCTGAATGGATTTGCATGAAACTTGGCAAAATTGTAGGGACTGTTAGCCCGATGTGCCTTTGCTAGGTCTCAATATATGTGCTCCAGTGGATTTTGAGAAATTAACGTTCAAAAAAATATATATATCTGTGACAGCGCTCCGGGTAGCGCTCCGGTTCGCGTACTTTTCGCGTAACGGAACTTTGCGAAGCGAAGCTGATTGGCTCTCCGGTGTCTGTCAACATTCTAAACAGTCCGGAGCGGCTGCCATCTTGTCTCTCGGTAGGATCGAGAGACAAGAGGAGGCCAAAACGAAGGGGGAAATGACGATAAGGGGGCATAGTAGATCCTCTCTGACCCCCTAGGTTTGATGTGGAGGCTTTAAAAGGGCCCCGCGGGGCAAAAAAATGTTTTTGTTTTTTTTTTGCGTGGGAAGCTTCCGGTTCGCGAACCGGGAAGCGGCCTGGGGAGCGTTCTATGAGGAAAAAAGAATGATAGACTTTTAAAATATTGTATGTTAATTGATTGTTTGTTTTGTTGATTTTTTTTATTTACTATGTAACACAAAAAAGTTGCACAGTATATTTTAAGTCTCATTTTATATAATATCTTTTGGGTACTTTTTCAGCATTTTCAAAAAAAAAAGAATAATGTCTGAAACAATTTTAACTTATAAAATTTAAATTTATTGCTCTGATTTCTCAAAATCTAAAAGTATTTGCAACATTATTTCATCTGGTATGTCGTCCTTTTCATTCCATTCTTCAATTTCATCAACACATTTAATTAATTCTTGGTCCACAGTCTCATCCAAAAAGTCTATTTCATCTTTTTCTTCCTTAGGATTGTTATCCATATTTATTTCAAATGAAATATTATTTTCCTTTGGTTGGGCTTCCATTTTCTTGCTGTAAATTGCATAAAAAATAATTATATCAGTAGAGATAGGGCACTGTTGAGTTTAAGTTCAGAGAGGTACTTGTGAGTATATAACAGAGAAGTTATCTTTGGGCAGTGTATGGTTTCAGGCGTGAAGTAGTACTATTAAAAAGAGCCTGTGAAGAAGCCTAAGTAAATTCATAATTATACAAGCCTTTCTCAATGTTTAACTGTTACAGAGGGACAGTATATAACTATCTGAAAATGTTTTTCCAAATTAATTTAAAGTACATAACATACTTCTCCTTTCAAATTTATAAAATAACATCTTACCTTTAAAAAAAAGTTGAAGTTATTAGTGAAAATCCTATTGAAATGTACACCAGGAAGTAGTAGTCAAAATGGCTGTGTTTCCTTCTCTTCCTTTATATATATTCAGGTACATAACCAATCAAATGTCAGGTAAAAAAAAAATGAAAATGAAAGTAACATTTTCATTGGTTGTCAATTCCAACACTTCATATGTGTTTTGTGAAGTAATTTACCTCAGGGTATTTACAGAGGTCCACAGTTTAAATGGCTAAATGGATTTCCAAATAAATTTATGAAAATGGTAGGGATTGCTATGTAGTATGAGCTAATCTATATTTGGTGAAAGTGTTTCCAGTCGTTTTTTTGTAAATTACTTTCCCACCTTTTTTAATGGAGCGCTTTCCGGAAAGCGCCCCGGTACGCGAACCAGCAGCGTTACGGGAGTCCACCATTTTGTGTTTCAGTCGAATTAAGATACAAGATGGAGGGCAAATAATGTTCAGAATGGGTAGAAGGGGGCACGGTAGACGTATCTTGACCCCCTAGGTTTTCTGAGGGTGGCTGAGGAGGCCCATATGTGCGCGGAAAAAAAAAATGTCAAGAAATTTTGCTCGGTTAGCTTCCGGTTCGCGAACCGGGTAGCGCTCCGGGGGGCGTAGTTTGTTGAAAATTAGTGAAAAAAGTTAGAGAAAAATAATAATTGTGAGTGATTAGATGTAGGGTAGCTCTGAGAAGAGCTTTTGGGTTTATGGTACATTTAGGTACTTATAAGTAGGTACCAATGCACAGTCTTAAATTCAAAATGAAAATTCTGTTGCCCTCATCTGAGAAGTGAACTCCATCTCCTCTGTAGATATCTTGCATGCAAAAACGCAAGTTATTGTTGTACATGGAGCCCATTCCATGGTCTTTCATGTAAGCTGAAACAGATTTGTTTACATGCTTCCTCGACTTCTCAATTTGTGGTCAAAATTGGTTCGACCACCTCCATTTCTGTCTTTGGCATATTTTTGAATATACCAAGGCAGTTTGAGGAAAAAGTGCCATTAATTGCTCAAAGGTGTCCTTTAAAAGCATTTCTAGACCTACCCCAGTCAAAGTGCCCAAATCATTACCTCCACAGTGCACAATTAACAGGTCAGGTTTTGGCAAATGCATAAAGGTTTTCACCAATGGTATCAATTGGTGACATTTTAATCCTCTGTGGCCAAACCACTTAATTTCCACATCTTGTAAATTGAGGTTAGGTAAATTTCTGTTCTCAGCATACCTTTGAGCCCAGTAGATGTAACCATGTCCAACAATCCAGACAGTAAACATGGTGAGTGAATTTTCTGCTGCAGTCAGATGAAGTGTGGTAATGAAATGGCATTTGAAACAGTAGGAGTTTGTGAAGAAAAAAAACTGTGGAGTTTCAGTGCTAATGATTCACTAGCAGTGATTGGTGGATTTCCATTTCTGAAAAGAGAAAGTTAGGGTGCATGGATGTGTTCTTTGAAAGATGTAATTTGAATGGTCAAGGAAAAAACATTTAATGAAAGATTGCACTGGATACGCAGGTGCACTGAGAGTTCAGAGTTCAATTGAAACATTGTTGTGTGAACTTGCAAACATCAGAGGTCTTTCAGGAGGTGGTTGCTATGCAAAAAAAGCAGAGAGGGCAGAGGGGGGAAGGTTTTTGATTTGAAAAAAGTGAGGGAAGAGTTTTGATTGGCTAACATGAGAGATATGTGTAATGAATATCAGCATTTCTGTGCTTTCTATAGCTGCAGCCTCTGGAGTGCATACTCTTTGTTCTGCTGAAGACAATTTGGTGTATTTCTGAGACTGTTTCAAAACTCATAATATGGCCTGGATACCTGTCACCCCCTCCCAACACAATCCCCAAGAATGGGAAGACGGATACAGTTCTTGAGCTTTTGGAAGGCGGGAGGGAGTTACCCTCCCGGCCGTATTAATTAATATATGAAACAAAATGAAACCATTAAAATAACAGTTTCATATCATGTACAATTTCATTTATACATTACGATGTTTATTGGCTAACCTTAACATATCTCTAATACAAAGGTTCTCCTAGCCGATTCTATACATCCTGTAAATGCATTTCTCAAAATTCAAATTGTACATCCTAACATTACGGGCCAACGGCAAGGTCGTAACCGGTGTCAGATCCCTATACCAGACTCCCCCCTTACTTGTGAGGGGCGGGTGCACAGAGGACTGTACCTCTGTGCCAAACTCCAATTTCCCTTGTCTTAACGGGGGCCCATACTTACTCGACGCCATCTTGGTGGTCGTCCGAGGACTCGTGTGAGGTGTCTAGAAGGTAGCGTAGACCCCCCTCCCATCCCACACTGCTTACCACATCCGCCGTCGCGGATGTCCTGGCCCGGGGAAATTCCAAGGAGGGGACCCGTAGCCCCTCCTCCCCAGGGAGGGGTCTTGACCGCCTTCCCTTTCGGCGGTCCCATCCTTAGAAGGGTACCGCCTCCCCGTGTGAGGGGCCAATGGCCGCCTCCCCCCGGGCGCTCCCATCCATAATTGGTGGCGCCCCACCTCTAGGGATCTTCCAATTACTGCTCACCGATCATGACCTTACCGCCCGACCAAAAAATAAATACTACGTTGTTTAAACTAAAGAGAACGAAATAAACAGTTATACTAGCATTTCGAGTATAAACTTTTATCTCTATAATACACTTCTTTCATCACAGCTGCGATACTCGCCTGAGTTCGTGCTGAAAAAAGCAACCATTTAAAAAACATCAAACTTTATTAGAAACAACCTGAAAAAGAGACATCACACTTTATTAGAAACAACCTGAAAAAGAGGTCATATCATCATCAATCGACTTTATTGCCATACAAAACGCTGTCATCAGGGGCTGGTGGGTGGGTCAAAATTGGCTCTTGTTCCGTCAAGGGCTCACGTGCAACGAGGAGGTGCAGCTTCCAAGCACAGGAACAAGAGGATGCTTCCTTGGATTGCTGCTCCATTTATTCTTCTCCGGGAGGGCTTGGACCCTCCTCCGACCGCCTACAGGGCGTGGCCAACGGTGTAGGTGTCTAGGACAGCCTCCTCTTGGGCGGGAAAAGGCGCGCCCCGGCTACGCCGCTTCGGGCATATCAGCCGTGACTCGCCTCCCGCCCAAAATGGCTTCCCGGGGGGATCGAGGCACCCAACCATACGTTCGGAGGGACCGAGTGGTCGCCCCTTTCCATATGGCCTGGATACCCGTCACCCCCTCCCAACACAATCCCCAAGAATGGGAAGACGGATACAGTTCTTGAGCTTTTGGAAGGCGGGAGGGAGTTACCCTCCCGGCCGCATTTATTAAAATATGAAACAAAATTAAAACATTAAAATAACAGTTTCATATCATGTACAATTTCATTTATACATTACGATGTTTATTGGCTAACCTTAACATATCTCTAATACAAAGGTTCTCCTAGCCGATTCTAAAACATCCTGTAAATGCATTTCTCAAAATTCAAATTGTACATCTTAACATTACGGTCCAACGGCAAGGTCGTAACCGGTGTCAGATCCCTAATACCAGACTCCCCCCCTTACTTGTGAGGGGCGGGTGCACAGAGGACTGTACCTCTGTGCCAAACTCCAATTTCCCTTGTCTTAACGGGGGCCCATACTTACTCGACGCCATCTTGGTGGTCGTCCGAGGACTCGTGTGAGGTGTCTAGAAGGTAGCGTAGACCCCCCTCCCACCCCACACTGCTTACCACATCCGCCGTCGCGGATGTCCTGGCCCCGGGAAATTCCAAGGAGGGGACCCGTAGCCCCTCCTCCCCAGGGAGGGGTTTTGACCGCCTTCCCTTTCGGCGGTCCCATCCTTAGAAGGGTACCGCCTCCCCGTGTGAGGGGCCAATGGCCGCCTCCCCCCGGGCGCTCCCATCCATAATGGGTGGCGCCCCACCTCTAGGGATCTTCCAATTACTGCTCACCGATCATGACCTTACCGCCACAGGCCGGATAGTTGACCGGCTATCCGGACCCCCCACAAAAGCTCCTACGAAAGGTCATGGCTACGTAAACTCTTTAACTAAGCTATGAAGTCTCCTATGAGTAAGACATTACCCTCCCGGGACAAATGGACCCCATCCTCCAAATACATATGGTCCCCCCGGATACATCCGTGTGGAATACAATGCAATTTACCTCTATGAAACAACCTACTCATTTTGTTATTAACCTTCTTTACCGACTGGTTCAGAGCCGACACTGAGAGGGCCCCCCGCCACACCATCCTGGGAATCATGTGTGACCATGCAATTGTGGACCCCGGAACCCTTCTCGCCAAGCAACTCACTGCGGACAAAATTGACTCGAGGAGTACTCGTCGACCAATGGTCACCAAATCATTGCCCCCAAGATGCACTATGATTACACATGGCGGTGACCTCGTCCGCCCTAACAGTCCCTCAATAAAATCTTGAAACTGGTCAATACAGAGCCCGCCCCTTCCGTGGAAGGTCACCCTGTACCCGTATTCCCCAGCCACGTGAATCATGTCACATGCTTTGAATACGTCCGCGGCACGCCTCACGTATGAGTGGCCAACGACCCACACCACTCTTTCCTCAGCCGGTGATCTTTGACCGCTGGTCCCCAGGTGTCGGGTCAACTGCACAGTCCGCCCCGCAAAGCCTGCTCGCGAAACTGTAAACCAAACAGAAAAACAAGAAGCGTGAGTTCATGACATAGGCTTCACAACATGTGCAACCACACATACCTTTATAACAGTTCGAGGACCAACGCCCCAACTGTTTCACCTTTTCAACACTCAGACCCCTGGCTGTAGCCTCTGTTGCAGCCCCTATCCGAAAGGAATGGGTCCCAAAATCGCTCGGGTTCAAGCCCGCTGCCGCGATTGCCATTGTTAACACCCGCTGAAATTGAAACCTAGTCAGTGGGGTGGCGTCGGTGTGCCTCAGCAAGCTTCCCCCCATGATGCCGCCCTCTGCGCTAAATACTCCTCTACGCATTTTACCGGGTACATGGGAGATCCTGGAACCCGCTGGACTACCACACTGTCCCCGATCGCTCCCTAATCGGTCTTGGACCTGGCTATAGAGACTACCATTGTCTCCCCCTGTATCCGAATGTGTTCTCGACACAGACCTCCCCCCGTATCCTGCTTGTTCCTCGCTACCAGTTCGCTTACCCGCATAGCCCCATGGAATGCTAATGCAAAAGCGGCCCGGAATAGCACCGTTTCTGATTGAGATGAACATGTCGCAGGGAGTACGGACAGTAACAAGGACAACCTTTCTAAACCTATCGGGTGCCTCTCATCCACTCTACGGCCCTCAATGCGTTGCCACCCACGCAGGGCCTTTTGCACCAGAAAGGACGATGTGGGGTCCTGGATACCATGAGCCCGTGCCATGAAAGAAATGGCGGCCCGGTGCCTATTGGCCGTAGCCACTGATTTGCCTGCCTGATGTAAAGATACCAGAAATTTCAGGACATACTCCTCCTGCCCCCATTGCTCTCCCCTAGCTGACCCTAAAAAGGACCAATAAGAACGGAACGCCCCTTCATATGCCTTCCTTGTCCTGGGTGCTAGACTCTCTCCCACGAGGTTTTGTAATCCGGGGCACCGAGAGACCAGAGAGCTTCGGGAAATGGTGCCGCCACCGAGTCCGCTGTGGGCACAAAAACCCCGGAAGGCCTGCATATGGGAACGAGAGAGCGCATCAGCTGCCTGGTTTAGTACCCCTGGCACGTGTCTTGCCCTAAAGAGGACGTTTAGTCTCATACAAAGCAGGACAATTTCCTTCAGCAATCTCAAAATCCATTTGCAGCGTGCTGCCTGACTATTGATACACTCCACAACGGTCATATTATCAGACCAGAACACCACAGAGCGATCCCGAAACCCCTCTGGCCAAGTTTCTAAGGCTACCAGAATAGGGAACAGCTCCAGAAACCCAATGTTAGCAGGGAGTCCATTATCGTGCCACCACTCAGGCCAGGTTCGTGCCGACCATTGATTGCCGAGTATGGCGCCAAAACCTACACTCCCAGCCGAGTCAGTCCATAACCCCAGTTCTTCCGAAGAAACCGGGGAGTCGGTCGACACGACACAACCATTGAAATCCGCCAGAAATGCCAGCCGTATGCGCATATCCTGGCGAACCTCTGCTGACAGTCTTGTGCGGTGGTGCCCTTCCTTGAGGCCCACCATGGCTTGTGCGATAGAACGGGAAAATGGGCGAGCCATCGGTATTACTCTCAGGGCAAAGTTAAGCTGACCCACAGCCTGTTGTAACTGATGGAGAGTTACTTTTCTGTCGCCGAGACATATTTTGAGCGAGGCCCTGAATTTCATCACCTTCTCTTTAGGCAGGCGGAAGCATCACTCTACAGAATCGAGCTCAATTCCGAGAAACTCCAGTGTAGTAGATGGCCCTACCGTCTTACCTGGTGCCAGTGGCACACCAAATACCTTCATAAGATTACAGAATTCCCTCAAGGCCTGTGCACATTCCATCTCCCCGGCTGCCCCCAGAAACAGAAAATCATCAAGATAATGCATAACATGTGTAAAAAACCCGTGGCTCTTGTGAAAGCCCATTGCAAAAAGCTACTGAATTTCTCAAAATACGCACAAGAAATGGAGCAACCCATTGGCATACATTTATCCATGTAATATCGTCCCTGAAAGCTAAAACCTAGGAGACGCTGATCGTCTGGGTGTACCGGGAGCAACCGGAACGCTGACTCGATATCTGATTTCGCCATCAGCGCTCAGGGCCCCAGGCGATTCAAAATGGCGACGGCCTCATCAAAAGATGCGTACCGCACCGAACAAACTCCCGGGTCAATCGCATCGTTCACCGAAAGACCCCTAGGAGCCGACAAATTGTGTATTAACCTGAACTCCCCTGGGACCTTTTTGGGGACCACTCCCAAGGGTGAACAAACAAAATCGCCAACTGGTGGTGTGTCATATGGTCCAGCAACCCGACCTCGGGCCACTTCTTTCCCAATCTTTGCCTGCACCACCGCCGTATTCTGCTGAACCGATAGTTGGTTCTTGCATTGTGCTTCTCCCCGAAAATCCCCCGCCGGGATGCGGAAACCATATGAGAAACCGTCTCGCAGCACCCCGGCGGAGATATGATCAGGGTATTCGTTCAGCCAAGGGATCAGTGCCATGATATCAACAGGGGTAGGTAATGGCGCCCCTCGGTCCATTTCAGACCTGTTTGGCGCCTCCCCTACCTCCCGTATCACCAGTCTTGGCTCTGCACGTACTCTCGGGTGCGAAGACTGTCCACACCCTGCACACTCATGCCTGAACTTGCAAGCTCCCTGTGGCCTAGAACACTTGCCTCTGTTAAAGCTCCAGCAAACCCCTTTCTTACCCGGGTTGCCATTATTCTTTGTGTTCTGATCACTGTTTGTACCTGCCCGAAAGGGCGCCTCCAATGAAGGGCGGGAAGGCTCAACCCCGTTCCCGCCTAAAGATGGCGACTTCGCCGTGCTCGACCTCTCAATTTTTTGCCAGGAAATGGAGTGGAAACAATCCCACGTCAGAGATGAGTCGTGCTCCTTGGACTTACCAAATATGCTATCATAACAACACCATTGATTACCCCCGTACGTTTCATAAAATTCCATGATACGTGTCTGATAAACAGGCAATTCCACCAATAATTCAGGCCTACGTTCCCCCATAATTGCAGTTAACATTCCAAACGCCCAATTGGCGATCGTTTCATCTACTCTGAAACCCGCCATCTTTGTGCGCCATACACTAGGATGCAAAAACTCTTTCTGGTTTTTTACATGCTCAATTTCATAGTGATCGGTCAACAAGGAAAACATGTTCACATATTTATCCGCCCAAATCCTTTCTTTCACCTCAATCGGGATATGTTGAACGACTTTTTCCCTCCTCGAGGGGACCGATCCCTCCCCCGCCATCGGCAGTGGTTGCTTACCTGAACCGGTAGCTGTGACCGTTGTTGCTGCCGAACCCACGCCCGATACTGGTTGTTCCACGGGAACCTGCGGGGGAACAAGAGAACACGGTGCTTTCGCGGCATCCTTCGATTGCCGCAACTGCTTCATTATCGACCTGGCTTCATCCGCCGTGGCCCCCTCATTCTCTCTGCCCAACCATGCCGCCAACTGGGCAGCCAGCTCAGGAGGCATATCTTCCCCATTCACAGGAGTGACTACCACAGGGATCGGTTGTCCTGCGTTCGGGACCGGAACTGGGGCTTCGGTCGGGGTGACCGGGTTCGCTGGAGGTGGTTCAGGAACCGGGGCCTCCCCACCCGATGCCCCCCTCTTGGCTCTTCTACCTCTCCCGTTAGGGACTACTCCCGGCAATGCTGGTCCGATGACTCTCTTTGGTCCACCCGCACCATTCATTGCCGCCATCTGCTTCTTCATGTCCGCCATGTCCTTCATCAGCATACGAAGCATCTGGTCGGTTCCAACCCTCTTTCCGACCATCTTGCCCGGCATCGTCTAGGTCCGAAAGCTGCGACTCACTGAAAGAAGAAACACAAAAATTACATTCTTCAAAATTGGCTCTTGTTCCGTCAAGGGCTCACGTGCAACAAGGAGGTGCAGCTTCCAAGCACAGGAACAAGAGGATGCTTCCTTGGATTGCTGCTCCATTTATTCTTCTCCGGGAGGGCGTGGACCCTCCTCCGACCGCCTACAGGGCGTGGCCAACGGTGTAGGTGTCTAGGACAGCCTCCTCTTGGGCGGGAAAAGGCGCGCCCCGGCTACGCCGCTTCGGGCATACCAGCCGTGACACGCCTCCCGCCCAAAATAGCTTCCCGGGGGGATCGAGGCACCCGACCATACGTTCAGGGGGACCGAGTGGTCGCCCCTTTCCATATGTACTGTCCATGGAATATTTTAGCAAGTCTCACAACCGAATCATTTGCACCAAGGAAAAATATATTCCTGAATAATCTTCCCATATAGTCAGAAATTACCAGAAAAATGTATGTACTGAGAGCTAATGTTTTCACATGAAATGCTTAAAAAAGTTGTCCAATTAGCATCATGTGAACCGGATTCCATGTTACCACCCCACGGCTTTCCTTTTTTAAATTATTATTAGCCAAACTTGAACCAATACTACTAATCTTTGCATGTGCTCAGTTGTTATACGAAGCACCACAAATGTAGTGTAAAAGTGGCTTGGTGTCATCTCTGGGCAAATGTCTAGAGCTAGATTTAGGACAATGAATCCTGGCTAGGTGTTTCATAAAACAGACCACAATAAATATTTCTTAGAGCGAGTCATGCCCCATCATTTTCAAATTGTGTTCAATCTAGTGGTGCTTTGGATTGCATCTACATGATGGCAGGGAAGAGAAAACAGAGTACAAGTAATACATACAACAAAATCGGGCCTTCAGTGATACTTCCCTTCTAGATAATTGATCCATAACATTGTAGTGCTAGAAACCGAGGGCTAGTTTTTTCAAGGGCTAGCATTGCCCTCATGTCACGAATGGTGACACAAAGGCAAAGCAAGCCCTTAAGTGAAATGTACTTTAGCACTCAGATCCACCTTGCATGGTTCAGCGTGGAATAGTAAATATGGAGTAAGCTAAGACAATGCATGTTGCAGCCTTGCATTACTCTGCCCTGGGAAGGAGTTTCATGGGTGAAGCATGGGTGTTCCTACGCATCCGCCCATGGTTTTTTCCACATTCCCAGATTGGCTAACACTAGTAAACCTGAAAATTAGTCAGAACTGTAGGCCTTCCCAGGGAAAGGCGCAATGAGGAAAATATGTTTATTTCACCTGTTATTCCTCTTTTTATGCCTACTGCATTCTGCAGCACACTTAGAAGGAAGAAAAAGCCTCAGAGGATGGTTTTGTGCAGAAAAACAATCCTGGATGTAATGCAGACACCCTCGCAGAATGGCAAAAGGGTGCTTGTCAGCCACAAGTACCAGCGGAGAGGGAGAGCAGAAATGTGCCATATCTTAGTAGATATGGTGCATTCCTGCCCTCTCCATCTGACATAGCTCAGCAAGATGTCTCGCTGCGTTGCATTGCACCAAATATTTGCAAATCTGCCTCTAAGTGCTTTCATGCGGGCCACCACCACAATCAGATTTTTATACAAAACATAAATTGGGGTGGTAGTGAGGAGGCTTACCATGGGAGACCAAATAGCCCTTGATTGATGTTGTTAGTTTGAAGAAACACTATGGTGTTAGGATAGGTATTCACTTAAAATAGCAGTTGGCATCACCAACAGTTCATATCAAAAGTATGCTAAAATGATTCCTTACCATCGCCAAGAATGATTACCCTCTCAAAGAAAGTACCCTGAATAAAGGAAAGAATGTCACACCTGAACTGTAGGCTGTGCAGGTTCCAATCTAGCCCTATGCAGACCTATGTTGGGCCATGCTTCACAGATCCCTGCCGCTCCGAATCAGCTGTTTTACCAGTTCTGATGCAGACTGGATCAGGGCCTAAACTTGCAGCACTTTGCAGATCCTGATTAGGGGTTCACTGGGTCGAAAGCAGAATGACACAGGATGACACAATGGTTTTCGCATTGCACCACCATGGAGCTCCTGAATGGTGGCTCATCGGACTCGACGCAGCATGATGCAGAGCTTTGCATCTCAACCCCTGCAGCAAGGACAAGTGATACAACTCCCAGCGGGCTGCACCTGATAGTCTATATCGCCCCAGCTCCATTGCTGTCAGCCATTTCGGGTGACTTTGTCCTGATCCGGAGCAACCAGATACTAGCCATTGGTGCTTCACACTTTTACGTGCTATCTTTGCCTTAAAGTTTACAAATTCATAACTCCTGTTCTACTGCTTGGGATTGTATTATGTTGATGTCATTTTATTTAATAAAATGTATTTATTTGAGTTGGCTTTGGATATTTCTTGTCCTGTGTCTTCACTTTATTACTGGTTGCATGCTGTATAAATACGTTACACATTCCCTCAAAGTTAAGCCTGACTGCTTTTGTGCCAAGCTACCAGAGGGTTAAGCACAGATGGATTTAATTATTTTTGATTACCTCTGACAAGGACTGTGTTTATCACTTGAGTGAGCTCATGCCCTCTCAACTAATATTCCAATTTCTTACAGTGTAAATTAGCAGACCAAATGCAGCTCTCAGTCAACAAATTCAAAAATATGTTCTCAAACACCAGAGACTGATAGACAAGAGTGAGAAACTAAAAGTTATTTTCTCAGAACAATCTTTGATGGCATATACACGTGACCAGAAAATCAAAGGCATTATTTTGAAAACATATTGACAAGCCAAAGATGTTTAAACTACCCTCCAAACACAAAAGAGGGACACTTTTTCAGTATACATTTTATGCTGTAACAATGTGACCAGGAAATGTGCTCACTTGAGCATCCACCCACTTATGGAGAAGCCATTTGACGTTTTGTGAAATACTTAAGTGTCCGCAAAGAAACACTCAAGAGCTCAGTTGGATTAGTGAATGTTCCATAAGAAAAACAAGGGCTATGCCCAAGGACATAGAAAGCACACACTACGCTAGCTTTCGCGGAGTGCCACTGATAAGATAAAATGGTTCTTAGTTATCTTTCTTAACTTTGCTATGTATCTTGCAGCCCATAACAGAGAAGCAAGAGGTAGACAGAGTCAAAAGTTAATAAATAACACAGCAAAAAAGAAGACACCATGCCTTTTCCACGGGGTGGGGTGAGGTGACAAGGGAAACAAACACGATTAGAACAGAGAAGTGATAAAAATGCGAAGAAAAAAATAACTCAGAAGCAGAGAGTATGAGAGTGCAGAAGAAGAAAACAAAACTACAAAGACGGAAAGAAAGATAACAGAGAAACAACGAAAGCAGGGTTAAAAAGACTGGAAGGAACAAAAGCTGAATAAAAAAAGAAAATGAAAAACAAAATAATAAAGGAAAGAAAGAAAGAAGGAAGGAAGGAAAATGCTCAGTGAATCAATTCCAGGGCACCTTCCTAAAAAGGGCTGGGACTGCATGCCTATTTTACTCGGAGGGAGCCGTACTGTTCAGAGTAGAAGGTATTTTTATTTTTGTCGCTACTCCCTTGGGTAGATCATCACATTCCACTCACTGGCAGGGGTGCACACGCCCCCCGCCCAGTTTAAGGGAATCTGGTATTTTCGTCTCCAGTGATTATTGTATAGATTAAAAGAACGCGCTGGAGGGTAGAGGTTTCATATATGTCACGGCCACACGGTGGAATGCCCTAACCACCAACTTAAAGACCAGTTCTTCTTTGTGAGCTTTTAGAAAGAATCTTAAGACCTGGCTTTTTAACTCATACATAATTTGCTGTCATAAACCATTATTTGTTGTGCTACCAGCGCCAAGACGCCCCCGGTAGAGCGCTTTATAAAACATATTTTCATTTCATACCATCTAGGACTTTAATTAAGGCTGAATATTGTTATTATAAAAAAAAACAGGTCGTGTCCTCCACCCTACACAGTTCAAAGAGGCAATTCGGCAACATCTGCATGAAATAAATGGACACGTGGCCCACAATAATCGAAGGTCATGTCCTCTTGAGCCTACAATATAATTATTTACTGAAGCTATGTTTGTACATTTGCAATGCTCTTGATTAATTTATGATGCTTTACATACTCACTTTTCTGACCATGTGACATGAATCTCCAATAAGAAAGGTGGCCCTGCAGAGCTGGGTCCATGTTACATGAACATGATATAATAAATAGCGTAACAATAATGAGATTATGTTATTCCATTATCTCTTGACAGTGGACACCCCCTCTTGCTTTATTCTGCTTGACATGTCCATCATGTTTGATACGTTGGACCATTCCTTTTAAGTCAAGCAGATTTAGGAGGGGTGAGGTTAGGAGGAACGGTTTTTGACCTGTTTATATCTTTCTTGAACACAAAAAAATCTGTTCTGACTGCCGTCACGTAGCTCGAATATTCTCTCCTCTGCCTGTTGGGTACCATAAGGATCCCCACTGACACCTGTTCTCTTAAATCTCAACCATTCGCTAAGATTCTAAAGCAATAGGGTGCTGCATTATTTTACCCCCTGATAACAATCAAATTAGTCTGTATCTTGACAATCTGTTTTGGAAGTTGAACATGATTATTATGAGCTGCTAGGTGGCAGTGTAGTGGATGAACACTAATTGAAAGGTAAACAGCTGTAAAACCCAAGTTATTGTATCTGGTGAAAATAATCCTTGGGGTCAACAATGTGGCCTGAAATGCTTAGATCCCCACCAGTTGCTTTGATAAAGGTAAAGAGCCTGGGATTTATTTTCAAAAAAGATGTATTTTAACCCATTGACTCAGGACCTTATTATAAGTTTGGAGGTCCAAAAAGCCGCTGTACTGGCGGTGGTGGTCCGAGCATGGAGAGCTCGTCAGACCAACCACGGTGTTACGAGTTGGGTGGACCGCTTTTGTGAAGACAGCATTTGACCTGCCAAGACCACCAGCATGCCGCCGACTGCCTGTTTTGTGGTTGGGGATAGACAGCCATCATAGGGCGGTACAGGGGAGCAGCACCGCTGTGCATATTATGAGTAGCTTTTTCGACAAGCTGACCAAAGCAGTCTGACCACCTGCTTCAAGGTGGTGGTGACAAAGGATTTGGGATGTATATTCACCCCGTTCTTGTTCTTCCAGGCAGATACCAACATGGATCCCTTTCTTCAGGTCCCTCCTTCACAGCATGATCTTCACCCCTAAGAATATGACCCTGTTTGCGATTGGTCTACAGGTGAGTCCTTTTTGAACCATATGCCCATTTCCCGGACTACCAACATATGGGCCAAGCCAACGGTAGATGGTATTTTTCAACGCTTGGCAGTCAAAATATCGAATTGTTAATATCGAAGTACAATTATATCGAAGTAGTAATATCGAAGGTAAGTAATATCGAATGTAAGTAATATCGAAGGTAAGTAACATCGATTTTGTTAATATCTATGTAAGTAATATTGATGTTACTAATATCTATGTTAGTAATATCGATGTTACTAATATCTATGTTAGTAATATCGATGTTACTAATATCAATATATATATGATTTTTATGTATATTGTTATGTATTTAATATGTATTATTTTTTTTAAATGTAATTTAAGTAAATTTTGTATTAAAGTACCATAGCAAGTTGTGAGTTTATAGGGGAATAGGGTGGGAAGTAATTTAATTATACTAAATTAATTATTAATTTATTAGGATTTATACATTATTTTTTAATTATTAGGTAAATAATTTTATTAATTATTAATTTATTTTAATTGATTGATTAATTGATAATTATGTTCTGTAGCTGGTTATGGGTTTGCAGGGGAATAGGGTGGGAAGTAATTTAATTATACAAAATTAATTCGTAATTTATTAGGAATTATAAATTAATTATTAATTAAAAGGTAATTAATTTGTATTAATTAGTCATTTATGTTCATTAATTGATTAATTGATAATTATGTTCTGTAGCAGGTTATGGGTTTATAGGGGAATAGGGTGGGAAGTAATTCCCTTGCACCTCTGTTATATTCTAAAGTCGCTAAAAACGATTGAGACACTAATTGTTTTTACTCTTTGTATATATTTTAACTGGTGCGTTTTTATGATACTGTCTTTCTGAGGCGAGATTACTTCGCCAAGACTCGAACTTCCCTCCCTCAGCGCCGCTGTAGTCAGGCGCAGGGAAGCTTTGCACTGAACTTGGCCGCCATCTTCCATTGGGAAGGCTGGCCGAGAGCTCTGCGCCCCTCCCACCCTCCTCCCGCCCCGCCCAAAGTATGTATAAAAATAACACTACCGCCGTCCGCGCAGCTGGCGGGCGCGCCGGCGGCGCGCCGAAGGCGCACCAAAGGCGGGCCCGTCTGGGCCCGTCCGCGCCGGGACCGGGCCCAGGGCCATAACCCCTGCCTCTCGCATCTCTTATTCCCGCAACGCACTCTTGGAGATTTGCCCATCCTACGCCCCGCTGTGTACCAAACTCGATGTATCCCTCATGCAGTCGGCATCACATATACAGTGTTCACACTGTAACACCCTGTCCATGCTTATTAACCCTACTTTGGACACTAAATCCTTAGCTACTGAGGCTGACATGCATGTCTCCATGGCACTCATTAACGCGCGCTCTTTGAGCAAACACTGCCAGGATATAGCCAACCTCATTAGTGATTTCAATCTAGATGTGCTCTACATCACAGAGACATGGTCCGACGAGGCATCTGCCCCCGACTATGTCACGGCAGTTCCCCCAGGTTACAGTGCCTATCGGCAGGACAGGCCTATAGGGAAAGGGGGTGGGATAGCCATCATAGCGAGAGACCACTTCAAAATCCGCTGCTCGCCAATTCCTATTAACTCATGTGAAGCCATGCATTTTGATATAAACTTGTCCCCCACTTATAATTTCAAGGGAACACTGATTTATAGACCCCCTGGAACTAGATCTGCGTTCCTCGCAAATCTTAGCAATATCACGGAGTCTATAGCTACAGAAGAATCTACCACGATAATGGGTGACTTCAATTTTCATCTAGAGCTTCTCAGTGATAGGGATACCATAACCCTCGTATCAGACCTAGACACTATGGGCCTTAGACAATTGGTCACGACTCCTACCCATCAGGCAGGCCATACACTGGATGGAATCTTTACAAATGTGGAAGGACTGTGTATTACTTCAGTTCTCCTATGACCTGGACAGACCATTCAGTCATCTTTAGCAGACTCACTATCAAAGGTCCGCAGAGAAAAAAAGTGACCCCCGCGAAAAAGGGCACGTTCAAAGCTTGGAAGGACATCAATCCTAACGATTTAACGTTGCTTCTCAATACCACAACCCCGGAGCTATCCACCGATCCCACGACTGCTACCAATCAATTCCAAAAGTGGTTGGGCGAAGCCACGACTCAGCTGGCACCCACCAAATCAATCTCAAAAAACAGAAATATGCCTAAAGCTCAGTGGTACACGACAGAACTAAAAGCCCAAAAACAATATACCAGGAACAGGGAACGACAATGGCGAAGAACCTATGACAGTGAAAATAAGGAAAAATATAAGAAAGCCCTGGCTACGTACAAAGCTATGATAATAGCAGCAAAAAAAGATTATTTCACACGCCATATAGAAACTGCAAAAAACTCCAGCAAACAGTTATATCACATTGCCAAAACCCTTGCTGGAAATGCCCCGGATCTTAACCCACCCCCATCGCAAACTTTATGTGATGCCCTATCGGATTTCTTTTTTGCTAAGGTCAACGATATCTATCAAGCTTTCAATCTTGACCAGGCTAGCAGTAGTGCTATCACCCCCATGATTACTCCTAATAGCACCATGACCTGTTTTAGCCCCCTCACCACTGACCAAGTCATGAGCATATTTAAAACGATTAAAGCTGGCTCAGCTCTGGATACTTGTCCAACCTCCGTACTCGCTACTGTGCCAGACACAGTTATTCCCATTATCACCACCGTCTGTAATACAATTCTGGCATCCGGATCCTACCCTGACTCACTGAAAAATACATTGATCAAACCTCTGCTTAAAAAGCCTGTGTTAGATAAAGGTGAACTAAAAAACTACCGTCCTATTGCAAGTCTCCCTTTTCTAGCAAAGGTTATAGAAAAGGCTATGAACCAGCAGCTATCAGCTTATATAGAAAACAACAATCTGCTGGATGATACGCAGTTCGGTTTCCGCAAACACCACGGCACAGAAACCGCTCTCATCAAAGCAGCTGATGACATAAGAGTCATCCGTGATCAAGGAGGAACTGCTTTATTAGTTCTCCTATACTTGTCAGCTGCTTTCGACACGGTTGACCATAAGATCTTGGTCGACCGTGTCGAGAGGATGGGCATTCAGCTCACTGCCAGGGATTTACTTGCCTCCTTCTTGGCCAACAGAACCCAGGCGGTTACACTGGGCCCCTTCCAGTCGGCTGACCTGTCGTTACCGTGTGGGGTACCCCAAGGCTCATCCCTAAGTCCGACACTATTTAATATATACGTGTCGGACCTCGCTAGTGTCATCAAAGCCCACGGGATGAGCCTAACCTCATACGCCGACGACACTCAGTTGGTGCTGGCTATAAAGGGCGATGGACAGAGGGTGGCAGAGAGATTCCAAGGTGGGATGATTGCTATCGGCGAGTGGATGGCAAGGAATTGCCTGAAGCTTAACTCCGATAAAATGGAGGTGATTATCTTTGGCAATCTCTCCCCAGTCTGGTCGGCAACCTGGTGGCCATCGGCCCTGGGCACACCTCCCCGCCCCACAGTCAAAGTCAGAAACCTAGGCGTTACCTTCGACGACCAGCTTAACTTCATGGCCCATGCAAACAAGGTGGCAGCTAACGCCCATTTCAAGCTAAGAATGGTAAGAAAAATTACACCTTACCTACCAGACTCAGCAGCAAAAACATTAGTCACCTCTCTAGTGCTTTCTTCACTAGACTACTGCAACGGTCTGCTGCTCAATGCCCAGAACAGAGTCACCAAAAAATTACAGACCGTGTAGAATGCTGCCTCCCGCGTACTGTCAAAAAAACCTAGATTTGCACCCATCTCGGACACGCTCAAAAACTACCATTGGCTGTCCATCCACAACAGGGTCAAATTTAAATCTCTGTGCACAGTCTACAAATCATTACAGGATCAAGGACCTCGATTCCTTAAAAAGCAACTGATTCCTTATAACCCTCCCAGAACGCTCAGATCCACCTCTCTTAACCAACTAGTGGTTCAACGCAGCCGAACAGCTTCCTGGGGCGATCGCCGCTTCTCAATCGCGGCCCCTAGACTTTGGAACACCCTACCTAACCATATAAAAACTAGCCCCACACTTCTTCAGTTCAGAAAAAAACTGAAAACATGGCTATTCAATCAGTAACTCACATCTCTGTACTTCCTGATCAGGGTGAGACTTCAATGCAATTTCAGCGCCGAGACGCCCAAGGGTAATTGTACGCGCTCTACAAATTATAAATTAATAAATAAATAAATAAATTAAATGTAATTAAGTAATAATTCTTTTATTAATTTTTTTGGTAATTATATTATTGTTAATTAATAATTATTTGGTATTTATTATTTATTACTTAGTAATTAATTTCTATTAATTTATTAATTGATAATTATGTTAAGTGTATTATTTTATTATTGGTGTGTGTTGTGTGCTCATAGGGGAATAGTGTGTAAAGTAAATGATATGTAATGAAGTAGTTATTAAATTTATATTTGTGTATTGGTAATTAATTTATTGGATATTAATTATTAATTGGTAATTATTTTTATTGTAATTATTTATTGGTATTTGTAAATAGTTTAGATTTATTTAATGAATCATATTTTTAATATTTTAAAATATTAAAGTATTTATAAGTATGTTAATTTTAATGTCTACGCTATCCAAAACTTTCCCTACTGTTGCACTCTCTGGAGTTGGATTGGTAATTTTTACCCCTACGCTATCCAACACTTTCCCTACTGTTGCTCTTTCTGGAGTTGAAATAGTAATTGTTACCCCTACGCTATCCAAAACTTTCCCTACTGTTGCACTCTCTAAAGTTGGAATAGTAATTTTTACCCCTACGCTATCCAACTCTTTCCCTACTGTTGCATTCTCTAGAGTTTGATTAGTAATTTTTACCTCTAATCTATCCAACGCTTTCCCTACTGTTGCACTTTCTGGAGTTGGAATAGTAATTTTTACCCCCACGCTATCCAACGCTTTCCCTACTGTTGCATTCTCTGGAGTTGGAATAGTAATTTTTACCCCTACGCTATCCAACACTTTCCCTACTGTTGCACTCTCTGGAGTTGGAATTGTAATTTTTACCCCTACGCTATCCAACTTTTTTCCTACTATTGCTCTTTCTGGAGTGGGAATAGCAATTTTTACCCCTACGCTATTAATTGGTAATTATTTTTATTGTAATTATTTGTTGGTATTTGTAAATAAGAGGCCTGATGCCAGCTAGGGCGGTTCATAATAATCTGGAATTGGTAGAGATTCCTTCTGAATTGAAGGATTTAAATACTTATGAATCTATTTTGATTCAAAGTATCCATCCCTTTCAGGCTATTGTAAGAATGGAGCCAAAGACAGGGAAGTTGCCTCCATGAGATTTACAGAGAGGATTAAAGGGAAGAGTTGTTTATTTGCCTCTAGATTTGAACAAAAACATTAACACAATTGGAGTAGAGAAAGTGGAAGAGGAACCTCTAGTTATCATAGTTAATGGTGTTCTGACAAAGAGTAAGAAAATATGGCAAGATTAAGTGGATGTTAGGAAAGTCAAAAAGGTAACATTGTATTTAAAAAAAAATAATAAGTACTATAAGAATGTATATGTTGCAGAAGAGGAAGTAAGTGAGGAAGAGGATAGCGATTTGTGTCCTGGTCAAATTGAAAAAGTAGAAGCCTCTAAAAAGGAAGAAATTTATGAACATTATAGTGTTCATCCTTTGCATTCCAAGGAAGCTATGGGGAATGCTATTGAGTTGTTTCAAATGAAACAAGCCAAAGGGAGTCCCGTTAGTGTTTGGGAGGAAAGTTTGGAAGCTCGGTGTTTCCCACAGCTATTTCCCACAGGTCGAAGAGGACGATATGATGAGCGACCTGTTCAAATTCCTGCTTCAGAATACCGGACTTTACGATTGTATGCAGAAGATGCTAGGTTTCGACAATGCATTCCCTATTTGTTTCATCTCCTGTTTGAAAGCAATCTGTCAGGACTGTCAAATGCAGTGAACCACATCTTGAAAAGTAGTATACAGATGCGAAACATCTCGGCAAGGGACTTTATGGATAAAGTCAATGTCCAAGACAGTATTTTGGATTCTCACCTGATTAATCTCATGGCGTGTCAGCGTGGTACTAATGAGTACTGGTACCGTCGTCATGGTGATTTAAAATGTATGCTGAGGAACTTAGGAACTCCGACTTGGTTCCTCACTCTGAGCTGTGCCGAGTATAGCTGGGAAGACTTACTTGAATTTCTACGAGAGACAAATGGAAACATTGAAAATATTGAATTCAAGACACCCGGAGAACTGTGCTCTTTGGATCCAGTCAATGTATGCAGGTACTTCAATCATAGATTTGAAGCTATGATGTCTTTCATCATGAATAAGAAGAATCCACCTCTTGGAGAGGTGCTGGATTTCTTCTGGAGAAAGGAGTACCAGGCAAGAGGTGCTCCTCATATACATATGCTGCTGTGGATCAAGGATGCACCTAAATTTGGAACAGATCCGGATGACTTAGTGATAAGTTTCATAGAACAGTATTCTACGTGTGCTGTTCCAAACGCAAAGGAGAAGAAAAGCCTAAGAGAACAAGTTCTACGTTTCCAAAGCCATCGTTGTGGAAAGTACTGTCGTCGTAAATTTAGAAACAAGGACAAGTTCTACACCAAATGTCGTTTCAATTTTCCACGACCGGTGATTTCTAAAGGAAGAGTAAACAGTTTGATGTCTTCGCTGCGACATAATGTGACGAGGAAATCACCCAAAAACACATACAATTTGAAAAGAAAAGAAGAGTCTAAATACATCAACGACTACAACCCTGTGATTTTGTCCATGTGGAATGCTAACATGGATATACAGTTTGTGGCTGACATCTGTATGGCTGTGGCTCGGTATGTGACATCTTACATCACCAAAAAAGAAAAGACAGAATTGAAGGATATGTGGGAGGATATTTCCCATGAAAAGAGCCTCAGCAAGAAGTTGTACAGTTTCAGTTTGAAGATGTTGTCGCATCGAGAAATCGGAGCTTACGAATGTTCTGACCGGTTGTCTTCAGCAAGTCTCTATGCCAAATCCAGGAGTATCGTTTGGACGAGTCTTGGTCTTGCTGCAACGCGAAATTGAGTTCTAAAACCTGTCCGGGAAATTGAGTATTTGGCGGAGAAGGAGCCAAACAGTACTGACATTTTGAAGACCAACATGTTGGATACATATTATCCAAATCGAAGCAGTCACCTTGAGAATGTTTGTCTATATGAGGTTCTACAAAATTACATATTCAAGAGGAACATCAAAGAAGATATTGAGAAAGGAGTGTATGCTGTAATTGGAAGTGAGGGATGTCTGGTCAAGCAAAGAAAATGCCACTTAGTAAACCATCGAAAATTGAGTGGCGAATCTCCAGAAAAAAAAGAGTTTTTCTATTTAGCACTCTTGCAACTTTTCAAGCCTTGGCGTGCAGAAGAAGAACTGCTTGGAGAATTTCTTTGTTACGAAGACTCTTTCAATGCCGCCAAGGAGACCATAGAATGTTCTGCTTTTCCCAAATATCTAGAAATGTTGACTTTGGAAATCGAGCAGGAAGCAACGATTGCAGCCGAGATTGCTAGAGACAGTTCTCAGGACAGTCAGAGTTCTGTTTCAATGAGTCAGGATCCACTAGGAGGACCTGTTATTGAAAATGAAGCCGCCACTGCTATGAATGAAGTAGAAAGAGCCATGGCACATGCTCAGGAGGATGCGGTTAACTTAGAAGACTTGGAAAGACAACTCAACGTTGAGCAGAGGAAAATATATGACGAAGTTACCAAGCAAATTGAGCATGGATTAAGTCATGAGAAGAAAGAGTGCTCATGTACGTCGTTGAAGCCTGTCCGATTGTATGTGAGTGGAGAAGCGGGAACTGGAAAAAGTTTCCTCATTAAAGCAATTTCTTGTTATTTGCAGGAAAGGACTAAGTCATCGCTGTCTTGTGTTGTCACCGCTCCAACTGGATTGGCAGCGCATAACATTAAAGGAATTACTTTGCATCGTCTGCTGATGTTGCCAGTGGAGCATGACAACAAATTACAATACCACAAGTTATCTGGAGATGCTTGTTGTGAAGTATCAAGAGTCTTGAGGAAAATGAAACTTCTTATCATTGACGAAGTAAGCATGGTTTCAAATCTCATGCTTGCCTTTGTGCATTTGAGAATGCAAGAAGTTCTTAAAACAGAGTATGATGTGTTATTTGGTGGCAAACACATCATTGTTTTCGGAGATCTTCTGCAGCTAACACCAGTGAAAGGACAACCTGTGTTCAAAATACTCATGCATGAAGATACCAGGAAGTGCCTAGGGAGCATTGGCAATGTCAATATATGGTTAAACTTCAATTATGCTGAACTGCATGAAAATATGCGTCAGGCGAAGGATGAAGATTACAAGAATATTTTACAAGATGTTAGAATTGGAAAAGTGACCGAGCATGCGAAAGAAGCTTTACATGCACGATTACTGTCAAATTTATATCCAGAACAAGACATTGTGCCTGAGAATATTTTTAAGAAAATTACTGAGAAGAAATCTGGAATATGTTTGATGCCAACTCTTGCAGAATGTGCCATCTTCAACAACAAAATGTTGAATTTAGAAAAACAAGAGATTGTGAAACTTGAAGCTATTGACAAAATAGAGCATATGGGAGCAACAATTATTTTGTCTGAGAATTTGAAATCTAAATTGGATTCATTAGAGAAGACTATATCTAAAACTGCGGGTTTTAAAAAGACTTTGAATGTGTGCTTAAATTGCCGAATCATTTTGAGAAGGAATTTACATGTTGAAAGAGGTCTGGTAAATGGATCAATGGGTAATGTTGTTGATTTTGAAAAATACAGAAATAGAGATGGTATTGAATTTTTAAAATTTAAATTTGATGGCATTGAGGAAGTACAGCTAATTGGTCGTTCTTCTGCTAGATTTTTGCTTGTAAAAGACTTATATGTGCGCCGTAAGCAGTTTCCTGTTTGCTTGGCATATGCGGTGACAATCCATAAATCGCAAGGTTTAAGTGTAGATAGTGCTTTAGTGAATATTGGCAGTTCTGTGTTCAAGGAGGGTATGGCATATGTGGCATTGTCACGAGTTAGAACTTTATCGGGATTGTACTTGATTGACTGTGATGTCACAAACATTTGTGCAGATCTAGATTGTGTTAAGGAATACAATAGGTTAAGAAGAGAGTATGCGCCACATTTGCCTCAATATCCTTTGTTTGAGAAACGTGTGGTAGGCCGGAAACGAAGAAATGTGACCAATAGTAGGGAGGTTATAGCAAAAAGACGAAAAGTTGATGAACCTGAAATTATAAGCAGAAAGAAAATGGATTCTGTTGAAGATGTTGTTGGTTTTAAATTTGAAAATAGTTCTGGTGTCAACTGCTATGCTAATGTAGTGGGTAATGTTCTCTTTTCACTAGAGACTTTCAAAGAACAGATTGTGATCAATTCGGAACAAGGTTTATGCTGTTTGTTGAATTCTGTGTTAGAGAAATGTAGTGCTGATAAAACGAGAGTAGAAAGTGTGTCTGAAATTCGTTTTCTGTTAGACGAATGTTCAGGTCAAACAGAATTCTCTGAAAATATTCAGCAGGATTGTCAGGAGTTTTAATGTATATGCTTGATGTATTGCAAGATGAGGGTGTAGATGTAGATTATCTATGTGTCCTTTCTTATCAATGGCAGCATGACTGCGAGAATTGTAGGCTATCAAGTACTACTAGTGTAGATTCTGAAAGATTTATATATTTAATTTTGCCAGGCAGTAAATCAGTGTCCTTTCATAAACTAGTAAAAGCAGCTGATCACAACATGGAGTGTAGCCAATGTAAATCTGAAATGATGTCAACATTATTTTTACGAAGATATGGCCTGTATGTCATTTTAATGTTCCAACGATGTAGGACTGATGGAACAAAATTGACAACTTTAATAAAAAATGTTGTTGCTTCGCAGTTGTCAATATCAGGAAGGACTTTTGTAACTGCAGCAATTATATTTCATGACGGTCCTACAACAACATCAGGACATTACACAACTTATTTAAAGTCCAGAAATGGCTGGTCATTCTGCAACGATTCTGCTTTAACTTTCAAAAAGAAATTGCCTTTTGACCTTAAAAATTCTTACCTGGTGTTTTTAAAACCAAACTTTTAGGGACAGAATCTCGGGATTTGTTCTGAGCAATTTCAAGAGGTTCATGGAGTAGAGGGAATGTAAGTCTGCAATGCTGTCTAGATTATTTATCCAAACTTTTGATCATAATGTCATTTTTAAAATTCAAAAATATAAACCTGATGCAAGTAACTCTGCTTCATAGTAAGCAGTATCAGTGTCATAGGAAATGTAGAACATGAGTGAGCAACAAGGTTAAGATATTAATAGTCCAGGATTGTGAAAGTAATCTTAAACGTTTTCTTTCTGAAAGTTGCGAAAATAGAAAATGACGGGATTTGCTTACAAGAATTCCAATAGTTGTAAATGGCTCTTACATGATTTGGCCTTGTGGAAACATGTGGTAGAAAACGAGAAGTCTTTTATCGTATGTAACATATTTTTCAAAACGATGGAGGTTTTCTTTCAGAAAGTGGCGGACTGAAAATATTAACAGCACAACAGAGTGTAAGCTGTTCATAGGACATCCTTCGACGTCATGGAAAGTAAGTTAATTTTAAGGAGTTTTGAATTCTGATTTTTTATGTTGTATGGGTTTTTTAAACACAATCATTTTGATTGTGTTTTTTTTTCCCCCGCTGTTACATGATGAATACCTTCAAGTCACTGATTTTAGTGAAATTTGATACATTCTGAGAACAGCAAAAATAAACCATTTAACATGTATAATTAATTTTCTACTTTTTCTACTTATGATATACATTTAGAAATGTGAGGTAGACATGGAGAAGCTGAGGCTTCTGTAAGTGTCAAAGTTAATGCATACAGTGCTGCACTTCTGGGTACTGTTTTATTTTGAAACCTGAGTAGGCCTCACCCCAAACAAGCCTCTGGATAGGATACATCTTATTTGCATCCTGAAACAATCATTTAAAATGTTAGGGACAATTTTATGATGGCTTTACATCTCTTTTGCACTGCCATTGCATTACTGTTGTGAAACATCAGCAGTGCAAAAGATGCAACATGTTCCAAAATAGGCCTCACTTCATCAGCATCAAGATTCTGTTAGTTTAAAATATGTATATTTAGGACTGTGTAGGAGGCCTGGAGAAGCAGAGGCTTCTCTAAATGTCAAAGTTGTTGAAAAACTGTTTGTCCTTCCACCTTTTCCCTTGTCTTTTCTAATTTTTAAATACATGTTTTAATATTTTTCAAATGTTTGTTCTCTCTTTCGTAGATTGAAAGTATGAAAAAAAAGTGAATAAATTAACAACAATTATAATGTAAATGTTTTTTACTCTTTTCGTTACATTTCTATCACATTCACCTACTATAGGGCTTCAGACTAAAGAGCTTTAAACAAAGTTTAACTAAATGTGGCAATTTGGAGCTGTGCCCGTGGCTTTTATGTCAATGCGCAAGAGCATTGACCTAAAATGCGTGTGCACATTACCAAATCGCCGTCTGTTCCCTCAGCCGCACTCCTCCCACACCTTTGAAGTGAAGATTAGCTTCACTTCAAAGGCCCCGGCTGCTTTACACCCTCATTCTGCTCTCCCCGCTCTGTCCCCTCCCCTGTCTGCCGTGTGCATTTCTCGTCCCCCCTTCCCCACAGTAACGCCACTCACACACGCAACGCCACTCACACACGCAACGCCACTCACACACGCAACGCCACTCACACATGCAACGCCACTCACACACACAATGCCACTCACACACACAACACCACTCACACACGCAACTCATTCACGCAACGCCACTAATCCACGCAACGCCACTCATCCACGCAATGCCAATCATCCACGCAACGCCACTCATCCACGCAACGCCACTCATCCATTTGCAAAACCAAAAGGACAAACTCTTCTATTGTGAGACCTATTGCATTTTCAATGCTTGATTCTTTCACTTCCTTATCTATTTTGTTTTCCACAATTATATCGTCTTCCATCTTTTCTTCGGTAAATACATCTATTAAACAGCATCTCTGGTTTAGTCCCTATAGCTGTCTTTCTTTTAACATTACTCTCTGTTTACTTCCTTTGTACTTACTCCTTTTTTAAAAAAAAAAGAAAAAATTGCGGTTAGCTCCCGGTTCGCGTACCGGCGAGCAAACCGGAAAGCGAACTAAAAAAAAACAGCTTGACAGAGTGTTACACTTTCTAGCAATTTTTGTATAAAGGGGAGGTAGTTCTGAAAAGAACTTTTTTTTAATGTTTTTGTTGTTTTATATTTTTTTTTTCTTTTTTGAACATTTTTTTTGTGTATTTTTTGAACAATTTTATGTTTTTTTTTGTTTTTTCGAAAGGGAAAGAACAAAAAACAGGCATTGAAAAGGGCTCAACAGGAGCAAAAAAAAAATTATTTCTTGGCGCGTTTAGGGGATTGGTGTTTTTCAAATGCTAAATTAATTAACTTAATACTCATGTTGGCACATGAAAATAAGGCGCCGCAATATAAGCAAACGATCTTCATATGCACAAAAATTTTCTGGATGCTTGGCACTGTTTCTTGTGCCTCTGGAACCGACAGAGATATATCTGCTGATGTCCTGGCCACAGAAGTTGGAGGGTTGTCTTGCAGATCACGCATCTCTGCCCGGCTATAATTTAGCGGATGCCACCTCTGCATGTGACGGTGCACAGTATGGTTCCCATAACTATACTTTTTTTCTGTGCCTCTAGATAACTCATCCTTGCATATTTTGCACGTCACATAGCGTGCATTTACTTTTTTCTGTCCTGATGGAAATGAAAAGAACTGCCAAATAAAACTATTTTTATAATGAGATACCCGGGGCAACTCTTTTAAAAATTGTGGTGCCTGTTCTTCCTCTTCCTCTTCTTCATTCTCTTCCTCCTCTGGGTTTGCAAGGAACTGTGGAGGTGGTCCTCTTTTCCTATGAGGAGATGGTGGTGGTGGTGGTGGGGGTGCACCAGCTGAAGCTACTACTGAAGCCATTTTTCACTGTGCAAAATAGGTCTTCCTTTCTCAAAGTTGAAAGTCAGAGTGAGAAAAAAGGTGGGGGCTTTCATCATTTGGAAAAAAAAATAGTTCTAAACCAATGAAAAGTGTTATTTTTAGGTCACATGACCTAGTCTTACATCATTAGGAAACCAAAAGTGAAATGAACCAATGAAAAGTTTTATTAACAAGTCACATGACCTGTTCCGCTTACGTTACGCGCTGCTCTCCGTGCTCCGGATCGCTTCCGGAAAGCTGCGTTTCGCGCCTCAGTTCGTGGTCCGGAGCACTTCCGGGTGCACTAACGCGGCACGTCATAAGACGCATTATGCGGCAACGTGATATGTCGCGCTTCCGCTACGCGCCACGATGTTGATTTGTAACGCGGCAGTTACGCAAACGGAACGTTTACCGGTTAGCGGACCGTGTCGCGGCATTAAATTGAGCTAACGGAAAGCTTCCCGGTTCGCGAACCGGGAGCAAATAAAAAAAATATTAAAAAAAATTGAATCATAAACATATCAAATATATTTTTGGATTTAAAGAAAAATACATTTTACAGCTACAGATATTAGCTTTTAAAAAACCAATGAAATTCACTCAAAAAAAACATAGGTTATAGACCATATATAGTTAGGAATTAGCCTTTACAAAACCTTGAAAATTCACTGAAAAAACCATAGGTTATAGACGATATATAGTTAGGAATTAGCATTTACAAAACCTTATTTTACTCACACAAAACCATTGAAATTTCATATATAGTTAGTTGCACTAACTATATATCGCGCACCCGCAATCCACTGCTGATCATGTCACATATTACATCATTCATGACATGATCAGTGACATCACTGATGACATCACTGAAGACATCACTGATGACATCTCAAATGACATCACTGATGAAATCACTGATGACAACATCCAGTGACCGTATGTTTCTGAAAAGTCAAAATATGTCTTACATATTGAAGAATGATTGGATGTATAAGTGTCTGGATGAAGGATTTAGTAGGTGCATGACTGTATGAGTGAGTGATTAAATGTGTCTCACTGAGTGCATGGGTTAGTGACTAAACTGTCTTAATTTGTGCATCATTATATCTGTTGTTCTGTAAACTGCTGCATGTGTTGATCAGTAGCTTTATGATTAAGTATATGGGTTATTGATTGGTTGCCCAAGTATTTGTATGGGAGAGTGAGTGTGTGTGTGGGTGGCTGTGAGGTGTGTGACTATGTGCATAGATGTGTGAGCAGTTGATTTACTAGATGTATGGGTTCAAAAGTGCATGTGGAAACAGCTGTATGGGCGGCTGACTGTGTGCATTAGTGTATTAGTGAGTGAATGGATATCTCAGTGCTACATGTCAAAGTAAGTACATATGTAAAACACAGTACATGTGAGAGTTGACATATATAAATAACTGTGCATAAGAGCCAGTGAATGTGTGAGTGGCTGTATGGATCATTGTGAACTTGTATCAGGGATTGTATAACAGAGTAAATATGTGTTAGTATATGTTTGAATAAGTAAGGTGTGTATAACTGTATAGTTGAGGAAATGGAAGTGTGATTGATTCTTTGCATGACTGACTAGGTGTGTGAGTAACTCCATGGATGAGTGACAGTCTGTGAGGGTTTATTTACTCTGAGTGTATCTATGATTATATTAGAGTCTGAAGAGGTTTACTGTATTATCACATGAATGATGTTATCAGTGATGTGATCAGTAATGGCAAATGAGATGTCATCAGTGATGTCATCAGTGATGTCATTTGAGATGTCATCAGTGATCTCATTAGTGATGTCATCAGTGATGTCACTGATCATGTCATGAATGATGTAATATGTGACATGATCAGCAGTGGATTGCGGGTTCGCGATATATAGTTAGTGCAACTAACTATATATGAAATTTCAATGGTTTTGTGTGAGTAAAATAAGGTTTTGTAAATGCTAATTCCTAACTATATATGGTCTATAACCTATGGTTTTTTCAGTGAATATATATATATATATATTCACTGAAAAAACCATAGGTTATAGACCATATATAGTTAGGAATTAGCATTTACAAAACCTTAATTTACTCGCACAAAACCATTGAAATTCGCATATATAGTTAGTTGCGCTAACTATATATTGCGCACCCGCAATCCACTGCTGATGATGTCACATATTACATCATTCATGACATGGTCAGTGACATCACTGATGACATCACTGATGACATCTCAAATGACATCACTTATGACATCACTGATGACATCTCAAATGACATCACTGATGACATCTCAAATGACATCACTGATGACATCTCAAATGACATCACTGATGACATCACTGATGACATCACTGATGACATCACTGATGACATCTCAAATGACATCACTGATGAGATCACTGATGACATCTCATTTGACATTACTGATCACATCTCTGATGCCATCATTCATGTGATAATACGATGAACCTCTTCAGACTCTAATATAACCTTAGATACACTCAGTGTAAACAGACACTCACAGACTGTCACTCATCCATGGAGTTACTCACACACCTAGTCAGTCATGCAAAGAATCAATCACACCTCCATTTCCTCAACTATACAGTTATACACACCTTACTTATTCAAACATATACTAACACATATTTACTCTCTTATACAATCCCTGATACAAGTTCACAATGATCCATGCAGCCACTCACACATTCACTGGCTCTTATGCACAGTTATTTATATATGTCAACTCTCACATGTACTGTGTTTTACATATGTACTTACTTTGACATGTAGCACTGAGATATCCATTCACTCACCAATACACTCATGCAGACAGTCAACCGCCCATACAGCTGTTTCCACATGCACTTTTGAACCCATACATCTAGTGAATCAACTGCTCACACATCTATGCACAGAGTCATACACCTCCCAGCCACCCACACACACACTCAGTCTCCCATACAAATACTTGGGCAACCAATCAATAACCCATATAGTTACTCATATAGCTACTGATCAACACATGCAGCAGTTTACAGAACAGATATAATGATGCACAAATGAAGACAGTTTAGTCACTAACCCATGCACTCAGTGAGACACGTTTAATCACTCACTCATACAGTCAGTCATGCACCTACTAAATCCTTCATCCAGACACTTATACATCCACTCATTCTTCAATATGTAAGACATATTTTAACTTTACAGAAACAATCAGTCACTGGATGTTGTCATCAGTGATGCCACTGACCATGCCATGAATGATGTAATATGTGACATCATCAGCAGTGGATTGCCAGTGCGCGATATATAGTTAGCGCAACTAACTATATATGCGAATTTCAATGGTTTTGTGCGAGTAAATTAAGGTTTTGTAAATGCTAATTCTCAACTATATATGGTTATAACCTATGGTTTTTTCAGTGAATTTCAATGGTTTTTTAATAGCAAATATGAAAAGCTGTAAAATGTCAAGTACGTGGTAGGTAGAAACATTTTCGTATTTATGCACGTTGATGTGCTTTGAACGCTGCCCCCCTCCCTCCTCTTGTCTTTTAAAAATTGGAAGAAACAAAAAGTATTCCCTTCCATAAATAACCCAAGACTTTTATTTTGTTATGGCAAGGGAACGAAATAGAGAATAAACTATAGTTGGTCACCATGGGGTTTAAAGAAGGGATGGTTCTTCACCGGATTAGATATTTACCCAGACCCTCATTCTCCAATGTGATGAACTAGGCTAAAATTCTTCTGGTGCCTGAACCCTGTCACAGAATATCACCCTAAAACATGGAATCTCCCAAACACCAGATTGAGTTGAACCCCACAGTAAGCCTTATTTCTTCAGGGCCTCAGAATTTCTTTTGCTTTGCTCATGGAAATTGTGGGATATAGGAGAGATAAGGTGTCACCATTAAGAAAGGGTAGTATTTAAATTTGCATATCAATTATGTTAAACCTTTTAGACATATGATATGCTAGCTTGAACTTATGCTTTACATTTGAAGCCGAATTCAACAGCTTAAGTAAGTAGGTTTTCGTAGTTATAACTTTAAAGGGTGATCTAGCAAGCTGTAAAGATTTTCTAAAACAGTGGAGCGTATTTAGTTTTTTAATGTACATGTTTCTTAAACGATTACACAAATGAAACATTTGTGAGTTTTAAATTTCCAGAGAAGTATAATTCACCAATAGCTTTCTCTGTAGATGTTTTTCCATTAACAATCCCAGTTCCATCACTCGCCCAGGATATCACTACTGTTAGTTGTCATTGTTGCTTCTGTTTTAATAAAAAATGTTTTAAGATGTTTACTGTTTTTGTTGCGATGTATATATTTATAAGTTATTAAAGTGTTATAATCCTACTAATTTTTTTATCGATTATTGCTCTTTGAGATATTCCCTGTCTACAAAAAGAGAAGAATAGGAATATTCTGTCTCCCTTTCCAGATAGTGAAGGATAGGTAATGCGGACTTTTGTCCCCCGTTGGAATCCGTCATGCCTGTTTTTCTCCCCACTGATTGATTGATTGGCTGGACATTTATTGTTCAAAGAATAGTTCTTTCGAGGTATTCTCTGTTTGCAAATAACGTGGAATAGAAATATTCTGTCTAGTCTTTGCAAGTAGTGAAGGGTGGGCAATGCGGACCTTCGTCCCCCGTTGTAATCTGTAATGCCCATCTACTCCCCACTGATTGATAAACTAGTTCCACCCGGACCATTTATTAGAGGTACATCATCTGGCTCAACCGGAGGGTACCCCTAAAAAAGAAGACATATGTAAAATACGAAGTAATCACTGTATCCGGTTAAACAGAAACTTTAGCATGAAACACACTTGAAAAGGAAAGGAAAGAAATCGAAGAAAATCAGCAGGCCACTGATGAGTTTTTGACTTCGCTAGAAATAAGAAACATGAAAGTGGTGAGAGAAGCCAAGCTTGACGTTACGGCAGCCACGAGGTAGCTAGGCTCCGCCACCCCCCCACTGCTCCAAGCATGTCTGTCCCACCGCCTGCCACGCCCAATAACGGTAACATGAAATAGATACAAATCAGCAGATACCTACCACCATTCCTGAAACTCCCGAAGTGCAACAGGTCCACGGTTACGCCCATCCAGAAGATGAGGCCTCGACACGTGCAGGGTGGGGCCCGACTAGCCGCCATCAGCTGGAGAAGTCGTGGGATGGTCGGCCCGGAATGTACTGGTCCTCCCATCCTCTTCTGGCGCCCTGCAGGCCACGGGGGGATGTCTTGCACATGCTACCGACCCCCCCCCCTCCCCTCGTATCTCCTGGTCTGGCCCCGGCTTGGTATGAGCTCCCCGTTCGGCCCTGAAGCGGCGCCCTGCAGGCCACGGGGGGATGTCTTGCCTCTGCCTCCGACCCCCCCCTCTTCTTTCTTCAAAAATTGCTGTGACAACGGTGGGGGGGATGTCTTGCACATGCCACCGACCCCCCCTCCCCTCGTATCTCCTGGTCTGGCCCCGGCTTGGTATGAGCTCCCCGTTCGGCCCTGAAGCAGCGCCCTGCAGGCCACGGGGGGATGTCTTGCCTCTGCCTCCGCCCCCCCCCTCTTATCGCCTGGTCCGGACATCACGGATATCAACGCCAGGTGTCGGCGTGGGGTGCGCTGGGAGGGAGAGGCGGCGCGGAGGAGCCTCTCCCACCTCCCCAGGTGGAGGCCCCCAGCTGCACCCCCAACGCTCCACTCACCCGACAAGGGTTCGTCCACTCTTGCGATGCAGCTGCGCTCCACTCACCCAGCGGGGCCTCGTCCACTGTTGCGGTGCAACAACGCTTCTGAGTTCAGCTAGAAAATGAGTCCTGCGTCCAAAAATGTTCTCCTCAACTTTGAAGATTCTATAAGAGCCACGGGGGCCCCGACCCCCACAGACACCCCCGAAGGGAAATGACTTCCATGATCACCCACGGAACGACCACGACGTAGCCGCGGGACGTCGGCGCACTCATGCAGGCGCCAGCCTCAGTCTTGAAATTACCAAAATCCTGCAAGACTACCAACTTGATCAGTTCCGGTGGGACACCAGTATGACCCAGTAGGAGAGATTATTGCCTCCCACCCCACTTTCACTGATGGTTCATGTCGCCAGTCCCCTCTGCTACCCTTCAACAAAAACTTTTGGACTGCCGAAAGAGGTCCCGTTCCAACCACGAGTTGGTGGAGACATTTTGACTATACTTGGACCTTCCTGACCTCACCCAAAATGGCGCCGGTACAAATGAAACTCTCAACTCCTTGTTGTGCCCCGATTGCTCAGCCTTGATATCATAAGATATGTATGGAGTTTTTAGCACATGAATTGATATGGGATAAGACTGATTATATGTTCGGACAATGAATTGATCCGGGATGGGTATTGATTATACGTTCGAACAATGAATTGACATGGGACGGGTACTGATTACACGTTCGGAAAATGAATTGATATTAAGTTCTAATGCATCATTGATTACTGTATTTATTGAAGGTTCGAATTGTCAACACTTTTGGTACTTGCTCACAATGAATTATCGATATGATTTTGTTGCACTTGTCGCACTTTTTACTATGAAATCAACGACCACTTACTCTGTTATGTTTTCCACAAATAAATACCCCCCCCCATTTACAGTTCCAGCCTGCTCCGTGGCCGGCCCACGGGGTTGTAGGCCCATATTTGTGCACCAACATTTTTATTAAAGGTTTTTGAAAAAGCAAACGGAGTTGTAACGCGTAGATTGGTAAGTTTCGAATAAATGGCCACTGTTTCCGATATAAAAAAAAAAAGCAGGTGAAATGAAGCAGCTCGATTAGTTAAGGGTTAAAAAGTATAGTACGCAGAAACATTGCAAATATGAATGGTCCAGGTTTGTTGTATGTGTTTTTCATTTTTGTACAGCATAAAGCAATCGATAAAGATCCTGGTATTTAGCCTCTACTTTATATGCTACCTGTATCAGGGAAGTTGTTTTAAATGCCCCTAAGCCACCCCGAACGAATGTCACCTGGCCCCCCTAGTACTGTAGGTTATCTCTCTTCCTCAAAGGAGAGCACAAGCTCGCCCCCACTTTACACCGACTGCCCTTTGTTTTGACCCTCCCCTGCACACGATCTGTAATGCCACACTTGGGCGACCTATGCTATCCACAGGCCTCCGATAATTATCTCTCCCACATTACCGGTCCCCCCTGGGCTTAAACGCCGAGATGGTAGGGACTGCATCCCGTGGAGATAGCCGAGTATGTAGTAAGTAAAAGCCTTTTCCTTTTCTTTTTCCCTCTTTTCTGCAGGTCACTTCGGAACGTCGATTAAAGTACGGAAAAATGGTGACTTAACGGCCGATGGGATGGGAAAAAGGCTTTGAATATGGTGCCTATACACAACGAGCAAACAATGACTATGTCTCTCTCTGAACCCAGCGCTTGGGAGGGCAGCCTGAAGCAGAAACTTGACGGGTTATTACAGGATGACAACATATGACTTCGCTTGGCACCCCGAATAATACAACCAAGAATGACGTGCACCAATGAATAAATTCCTACGTTTAATTAAATAGGGAAAGTTTAAGGAATATTCCGAGGTGAGGTTTACCCAAGTACCCTCCGTCAGGAGGACTAGGAATGTTGCCAATGTTTAAGATTTACCACCTCCTTCTCGCACCCTCATAGACATGAAACTCAAAGCTGCCCCATTGTTCTCCCGACTGACACCTACCGTTGCCTCAGCCTGGAAACCCATTCGCTAAAAATGATCGAAGATCACCCCTGAGTATTAGCCCGACCAGGTTAGTTCCCGACCAATTGACAAAGGTGTAAGTATTTGCAACCGAAGCCACCAGTGAAGGCAGTCGACGATAAGAGAGAAGAAAAAGGTAAAAAGAGCTCAGCCCCCAGATGAATTAAGTAGGATGCTAAGGATGCGCAGCATGCAGAAAGAGATCTTTTTGGCCAGCAACTGTTCTATGTTTTGTCTTGGATTTTTGTATATAATACATGTACTGTCTCCCCCGCCCGAGTTTGTGTGTCCGTAATGTATGGATCTACGTCGTCCCTCTGCCTGTGTTTCCATATTACTTGACCTCTGCTGTTCTGTGTTGTGTGCGCACTAAATGGCCTATTATTGTACACGTCTCTCTCTCTCTCTCTCTCTCCCTCTCTCTCTCTCTCTCTCTCTCTCCATGTCGTACGTGTACCGAATGGTTCGTTTAGAGTGCGGACGACTCTCTCTCCGAGGGTCCCCCTGTTCCCTCTTCCCTTGTGTGGTAACGTTGTGCCCCACCGGCACAAACCTAATTGGGTCTCTTTGAACACAAAGGTGTTCGTCAAAAATTGACTGGAACTAAAACGATTGTAACTTGCCATATTACTACCTCTCCTTTCTGTTTATCAATACGAATTAATTTATAACAATTATTTTTAACAATATATTTACTCGCAGTGTCTAAATGGCGGTCAACACTTCCTGATTTCCTTCGAATCGAACGTTAACAGACGTCACGCAGCAAAAAAAAAAAAACGCTCACGCGCAGCCGCTGGAAGACAAGTATCAACATATATGAGCCTCCTCAACCACCCTCAGAAAACATAGGGGGTCAGGATACGTCTCCCGTACCCCCTTATACCCATTTCTCACATTATTTTTCCTCCATCTTGTAATTTAGTTAAATCGAAACACAAAATGGCGAATTCCCGTTTCGCTACCAGATCGCGAACCGGGAAGCGCTTCTACCGCGAAAAATCAATTTTTTTTATTTGCCCCACGGGACCCTTTAATAACCCCAACATCATTCCTAGGGGGTCAAGAGGGAGCTACCTTGCCCCCTTTCATTAAATTCCCCCTTCGTTTTTCTCCTCCTCTTGTCTCTCGATCCTACCGAGAGACAAGATGGCGGCCGCACCGGACTGTTTAGAATGTTGACAGACACCGGAGAGCCAATCAGCTTCGCTTCGCAAAGCTCCGTTACGCGAAAAGTACGCGATCTGGAGCGCTATCCGGGACGCTGTCACAGATATATCTGTTTTTTTAAACGTTAATTTCTCAAAATCCACTGGAGCACATATATTGAGACCCAGCAAAGGCACATCGGGCTAACAGTCCCTACAATTTTGCCAAGTTTCGTGCAAATCCATTCAGTCGTTCGAGCTAAAAGTGAGGCCAAACGCCCTGTGGAAAAATGAATGGGAAAAACGCGTTTTGGGACCCGCCTTTTTTTTCTCGGCCCCCCTTGACGAAACCCCCCCAAATTTTCTGATCAGAAACAAAATGTGCCATTTTCCTGAAAATTTCAGCCGATTCCGTCCACAAACGCCAAAGTTATTAGGCATAGAATTTTCAAAAGTTCCATAGGGAAAAAATCCTAACTATATATACCTACTGGCGACCGCCAGTAAGTAATATATATATATATATATATATATATATATATATATATATATATATATATATATATATATATATATATATATATATATATATATATACATATATATATATATATATATATATATATATATATATATATATATATATATATATATATATATATTCAATGAAAAAACCATAGGTTATAGACCATATATAGTTAGGGATTAGCATTTACAAAACCTTATATTACGCACACAAAACCATTGAAATTCGCATATATATTTAGTTGCACTAACTATATATCGCGCACCCGCAATCCACTGCTGATGATGTCACATATTACATCATTCATGACATGGTCAGTGACATCACTGATGACATCACTGATGACATCTCAGAAAAAACACTGGAGACACTTTCATCAAATATAGAATAGGCCCTACTGCATAGCAGTCCCTACCATTTACCCAAATTTGATGGAATTCCATTGAGAAAATTATGCTGTAGGCCTGACTAAATATCCTGAGGTAAATTACATGACAAAAACACATATGAAGTGTTAGAATTGACAACCAATTAAAATGTTACTTTCATTTTCTACTATTATTTCAAGACATTTGATTGGTTATGTACCTGAATATATAAAAAGAAAGAGAGAGAAACACAGCCATTTTGACTATTACTTCCTGAAGTACATTTCAAGAGCATATTCACTGACAACTTTAACTTCTTTTTCAAAGGTAAGATATAATTTTAAAAATTTGAAAGGAGAACTATGTTATGCACTTTAAATTAATTTAGGAAAACGTTTTCAGATAGTTACATACTGTCCCTCTATAAGAGTTAGTCATTGAGAAAGACTTAATTATTTAAATTATTGATTGAGTTAGGCTTCTGTGGTATAATTATGAATTTACTTAGGCTTCATCACAGGCACTTTTTAATAGTTCTACTTCCTGCCTGAAACCATGCTCTGCCCAAAGATAACTTTACTGTTAAAAACCCACAAGTACCTGTCTGAACTTAAACCCAACAGTGCCCTATCTCCACTGATATATTTATTTTTAATGCAATTACAGCAAGAAAATGGAAGCACAGCAAAAAGAAAATACAATTTCATTTCAAATTAAGATTGAAAACAATCCTAACAAAGAAAAAGAAGAAATAGACTTTATGGATGAACCAGTAGACCAATAATTAATAAAATGTGCTGAAGAATGTGATTCTTGGAATGAAAAGGAGGACAATAAATGTAAATTTTAAAAGTTAAAATTGTTTGAGACATTATTCTTTTTAATATGAAAATTATGAAATAGTACCCAAAAAGTAACATAGTAAGTTTGCTCATAGTTACTTCCTTTCTCCCACTATATTATCTCCAATGTGTATTTATCATCTCTTTATCATCTCCTGCCTCCATGTTCTTTCTGCTTTCCTGACAGACTATGTTATGAATTCCATATACCACAATAACTTCTGGAACAACATGCAAGATATCTACAAAGGAGACGGTGTTTATTTATTTTTAGACTCTGCATTGGTACCTACATGTTGCTACTTAAATAAAAAATAAAATAAAAAAAACAATCAATAAAAATACAATATTTGAAAAGTCTTTCATTCTTTTTTCCATATATTACGCTCCCCGGACCGCTTCCCGGTGCGCGTACCGGGCGCTCCCCCCGCAAAAAAAACGATAATAAAAATTATTTATTTTTTTTTGCCCCGCGGGGCCCTTTTAAAGCCCCCTCATCAAACCTAGGGGGTCAGGGAGGATGTACTCTGCCCCCTTATGCTCATTTCCACCTTTGTTTTTGCCACCTCTTGTGTCTCGATCCTACCGAGACACAAGATGGCGGCCGCTCCGGACTGTTTACAATGTTCACAGTCACCAGGGAGCCAATCCGCTTCTCCTCGCGAAATTCCGTTACGCGTCAGGTACGCAAACCGGAGCGCTAACCGGGACGCTGTCACAGATATATATATATTTTTTGGAACGTTAATTTCTCAAAATCCACTGGAGCACATATATTGAGACATAGCAAAGGCACGTCGGGCAAACCATATCTACAATTGTTCAAAGTTTCGTGTAAATCCATTCAGCCGTTCGAGCTAAAAGTGAGTTCAACCGCCCTATGGAAAAATGAATGGGAAAAACGCGTTTTGGGACTCCCCTTTTTTCTCGACCCCCCTTGACGAAACCCCCCCGAATTTTCAGGGGCTGCTCAGAAATAAAATGTGCCATTTTCCAGAAAATTTCAGCCAATTCCTTCCACAAACGCCAAAGTTTTTCGACATAGAATTTTCAGAAATCCCATAGGAAAAAAATCCTAACTATATATACCTGCTGGGGCGACCGCCATTAGGTAATATATATATATATATATATATATATATATATATATATATATATATATATATATATAAATATATATATATATATATATATATATATATATATACATATATATATATATATATATATACACACATATATATTAACAAAAAATAAGACAAATATTTAAAATAACAAAAAATTGCATTAATCAATCATATTAAAAAAACTTAAAAATCTAAATTAACAAACATTATTAACAGTAAGACATGTCCCACACGAACAATGAGTATGAAAGAAATACAAGTTAAATAAAAGTTTACTTGTGAAAAAATTAAGTTTACAGTTTAAAAATATTTAAAAAATAACAGCAATTAAAAACACAGAATGGCAGCAAAAGTTTTTGATTTCAAAGGAGTGACATTTACTATTCTAACTCTAAGCAACTGTAGGAAAACTATTGGACTCTGGAGAGGTCATTTTCATTATTCCCATTACAATGTAAGCAAAAGCTGGTAATATATTGGCCCTTGGGTGTTCAATTTACTATTTCCTCTCCCACATAATAAACAGAACCGAAAGAATTTGGCTTTAGATGAGTTTCATTTAACAGTAAGGAAAGTGATGTCTTTGTAGGTGGCTCCTCGAGGGAGTGCTGCGAGTGGTGGGGTGGGGGAGTGGCAGGGTGGGGGTGTAGTAAACTCTGGCATACAGCTGAGAGGAGTTAATTAAATACATTAATAAATAAAAATAATTACATTGCACGCGCTGCAACGCCAATCGGCGATGTAGCACGCGCAATGTAATTTGCTTATTTATTTATTTACTGAACTCCGTTCTGCCTTATGCCGGAGTTTACTATCGACCAGCCTGCCCCTCCCCGTCTCACCGCCCCACAACACTCCCTCAAGGAACCGCCACTGGTTGCAGGGACTGTTTTTCCAATCGCTAGAGAGGAGCTGACAAAATGGATTTTTGTATTCTGCCATCCAAGCTGCAGCGGACGAGCCCTCCCTCAGAGAACGATCAGGAAACAGCAGTACGCAGCCAATGCTTCCACAAATTAATACCAGAGCCTACTAGCCAATGTCTTTACCACACCGGCTCACCCACTAGCCTCAATACTGTCAGATTTAATCTCGTCATTCCCTGTGTGTGAGTCTCAGCCACTCCCTATCCAGTTGAATATCTCATTCCCCTTCAACTCAACTCCACCATCAGTAATTTACATCGAGCTGTTTCTAGTCAGATGAGTGGTGCTCGAGTCACAAAAACACAGCAATCATCCGGAGCAGTATGTGACAGAGAACCACTAAAACACCTCCAACAGCGGTCTCACAGAGCAGGACACTCCCACTACTTCATCACTCTCACACACCTGACAGACCTGCAGTCACCTACTGCTTAAACGTATACACTGTGTGTGAATGTAGGAATAAGTGAATGTATAGATTCATTGATACATAAGAGTAAGTATGGCTGCACAAGTGCTGGATGGCTTACTTCATGAATGGAAGCATCATGACATTATCAATTAAAAGCCAGATTTCTGTCTTTTCCATTGCTTACTTAGACAAACGCGGGGCCTAATGGTTTTACCTTACTAACACACACGTTTCATAGTCATGGTAATAGCTAAACATGCCAACGAACCACTAACATCATTGAAAGCGTTATCCATGGCAGCATCTTCAACTGTGTGACATAGGAACTTCACCTCCTTTAATGTAAATGTTACTATTGTTCTTTTTTGGGAGATTCAAGGCTCGGCTGTTTCTTCTGCTTATAGAAATTAATGTTCCTGGGGTTACCGAGTTGCACTACCCAATGGAACATGTGAGCAAAGCTGTAATACACAGATATTGGAATCACTTTAAAGTATAGATTGCATTTCTGTTGCATTACAAAATAAGTTCTCCTTTGTGTATACTGTAATAACCTTCTCCATTAAATTGCCTTGTCGATGTTGACATACAGTTTTAAAGCAAGATAATAACAATAACAATAGCATAATGTACAGATACTGTCTTTTGAAGCATTAGCTTTCTCAAAGTACGCGTTATTTGAAATAATGACCCACCTTTGCTACAGGAAGAGCTTCTCCCAATGCTACAAAAAAGATTGTTCCACTTTAATGATAAATTACTCTTTCTTTTGTTCCAACAGTTCTATTGATTACATTTAGAGATATACAGAAACAACAAAAGCGTACTTTATTGTAGGAATGCATGCGATCAAATAATGTATCTATTTGGAAAGGAAGAAAAAGTCTGAATTACTGAACATTAAATCGGACAAGACTACATTTAATGCAATAGCTATAAGGAACAAAGTGACATATTGGTCATCCATGCACAGTTTCTCAAGACAAGCATTACCTGTTCAAACAGGAAAAGCGCGCACACAGTAGCAAAATATGCCAGCGCATTACATGCTGAGGGGTAGAACTGCCCACGAGCCTGGTATCGCCCTTATGAGGTTGGGAAGAATAAGTCTTTCCGCAATTTTAGTTGCAATGTGTTTTTCCCCATTTTACAAAATGTTGCATGATATTTCTTCACTGGTTTGAACTGAAAACGTGCAGTGGAGGCTAGAGACATGTTGTCCTAGAATGAGACATTGTCTAGTCGAACCAGCCACCGATAGGTATGTTGTAGAGCTTCTTTTGGTGAGGAATACCTCTGAGGAGAACAGAAACTTGAGACACTGGACTTTGCATAAGCTATGCATAATCTGCATAGTTTCACAATAATAACACATTTCGCAGAAATAAAATCTGCAAATTCCACATACCCTCAGACTTGTTGCCTGCCTGGCTTTCGTGCCACTATCAGCACTTGCAATGTGACAGTATTGGAGTAAATAATTCAGGTCATAGGTGTGATCTTTTGAACGCATTCAGTTCTTATGCATCATCCTACAATTTCACCTCAAATGAAAATATGTTTTTGAATGCCTCTTCTCTAATTGTGTTGCTCTCCATATCTGGGGTCAGATTTATCCTACTTTCACTCAACGCTGCAGGGCGCCTTGCTGCGCTACGTGAAAGGGAGAGGGCAGCAATGCGCCATATTTAACATATGGCCTGGATACCCGTCACCCCCTCCCAACACAATCCCCAAGAATGGGAAGACGGATACAGTTCTTGAGCTTTTGGAAGGCGGGAGGGAGTTACCCTCCCGGCCGTATTTATTAAAATATGAAACAAAATCAAAACATTAAAATAACAGTTTCATATCATGTACAATTTCATTCATACATTACGGTGTTTATTGGCTAACCTTAACATATCTCTAATACAAAGGTTCTCCTAGCCGATTCTAAAAGCATCCTGTAAATGCATTTCTCAAAATTCAAATTGTACATCCTAACATTACGGGCCAACGGCAAGGTCATAACCGGTGACAGATCCCTAAACCAGACTCCCCCCCTTACTTGTGAGGGGCGGGTGCACAGAGGACTGTACCTCTGTGCCAAATTCCAATTTCCCTTGTCTTAACGGGGGCCCATACTTACTCGACGCCATCTTGGTGGTCGTCCGAGGACTCGTGTGAGGTGTCTAGAAGGTAGCGTAGACCCCCCTCCCACCCCACACTGCTTACCACATCCGCCGTTGCGGATGTCCTGGCCCCGGGAAATTCCAAGGAGGGGACCCGTAGCCCCTCCTCCCCAGGGAGGGGTCTTGACCGCCTTCCCTTTCGGCGGTCCCATCCTTAGAAGGGTACCGCCTCCCCGTGTGAGGGGCCAATGGCCGCCTCCCCCCGGGCGCTCCCATCCATAATGGGTGGCGCCCCACCTCTAGGGATCTTCCAATTACTGCTCACCGATCATGACCTTACCGCCCGACCAAAAAATAAATACGACATTGTTTTAATCTACTAAGAACGACATATACAGTTATACTAGCTTTTCAAGTATAAACTTTATCTCTACAATACACTTCTTTCATCATAGCTGCGATACTCGCCTGAGTTCGTGCTAAAAGAGCAACCATTCATTGTATATCAAACATCATACTTTATTAGAAACACCTGAAGACAAAAAAGACATCGCACTTTATTAGAAAACAACCTGAAAAAGAGATCATATCATCATCAATCGACTTTATTGCAATACAAAACGCTGTCATCAGGGGCTGGTGGGTGGGTCAAAATTGGCTCTTGTTCCGTCAAGGGCTTACGTGCAACGAGGAGGTGCAGCTTCCAAGCACAGGAACAAGCGGATGCTTCCGTGGATTGCTGCTCCATTTATTCTTCTCCGGGAGGGCGTGGACCCTCCTCCGACCGCCTACAGGGCGTGGCCAACGGTGTAGGTGTCTAGGACAGCCTCCTCTTGGGCGGGAAAAGGCGCGCCCCGGCTACGCCGCTTCGGGCATACCAGCCGTGACACGCCTCCCGCCCAAAATGGCTTCCCGGGGGGATCGAGGCACCCGACCATACGTTCGGGGGGACCGAGTGGTCGCCCCTTTCCATTACATGGTGCATTCCTGTCCTCTCCTTGCATTGATGCTCAATGTGCAGCCTTACTCTGACTCAGGCACCCTTGTGCCATGGTGCTAGGGTGCCTGTGTTGTAGGCAGGATTGTTTTTGTGCAGGCAGGGATACCTTCGTGCACATAAACAATGCTCAGAGGCATTTTCCTCTTTCTAGCTGAGATGCAGAATGCAGCAGACTTAGAAAGAGGAAAGAAGAAACAAAAGTATTCCTCCTTGTTGCACCTCGACTTGGGAGGCATTGCATTTTGAGATATTTACAGGTTTACCAGTGTTGATAAATTTGGGAGTGCACCAGATTCCATGTCCTGGTGCATGTGAACACCCATGCTCCACCCATGCAACTCCTTCCCAGGGCAGAGCAATGCAAGGCAGCAACTTGCAATGCCTTGAGTTATTCCAGATTAACCCAGCAATCAGGGCCATGCAAGGTGGCCTTGCAATGTTTATTAGATCTGACTTAGACATTGTGTTGTTCTTGTAATACTCTGTGTGGTGAATGGGCAACACAATCCCTTGCTAAATCTGGCCCCTGGTGCTTTAATCTGTGAAATGGCTTCAGCCTGCTCAATAGGCTCAGCCACATGTTTAAAAGGATAGATTTTTTTGTCAAATTGACATCACTGTCACTTTACTGTGCACAATTGTTTTGGTGCTGGGAATTTGGAAGAAAAGAAGAATAACCTGTGATTATGCATTTCAAATGTTCCCTTTACCCCTGCTACATTGCACACCCCTATTGTGTAAAGAAAAATAAAACATGATGGGGTTATTCATAAAGGTAACTTACAATGGTAAGTTACACATTTAACTTTACCCTTCCACTGTTTAGTAACTTTGCTACTTTGGCTATTCACAAAATATTCAAAAACATTACTCAAAAGTGTAGACTTTGGGCCCAATTACGACTTTGTTGCAATTGTGCCAGTTCTCCACCGGCACAGCTGTGCCAAAGTCACACAAGGACTGCTCGCCTTATTACAAGTTAAACTCGTATAAGTAGGACGGTCCTTTGCCTTTCCCAAGGCGGTGACTGGAAAACAGGCACCGAGAGGGGAACAGCAAAAAAGGTCCAGCAGCGCATGGGTGACAATGTGTATTCTGTGCTGGATTTTTGGGGGAATAAGGCGGGTGGGACATGTTTTGCCCCCTGAACTTATCCCTATGGCATGGGGCATGGAACGCAGGAACTTGTAATATGCTCAGCGGTACTTGCGCAGTCCTGCTGAGCATTTCACATTGTGGAGCAGCTTCCCTAGTGCAGACAGTTGGCCACAGCCAGTAGAACTTTGAAAGTCGTACTCCGGCAGGCGGTGGACCACCACTGCTGAGCCACCACGAGTGCAGTGGTCGGAAGACTGCCGCAATAATAATCAGACCCTTATATGTCTTCACATCCTGAAACGGGATGAAACCCAATTTACTAGACCTGGGTGGAACTCGTGGAGTTTCACTCTATGGAATTCCATGAAGTTAACTAAAAGCTCCGCGAGATTCCACGGAGTTTGGGGAGCGGCAGAGTATTAGTATGTAGCACTGCTTGCACTGATTCTTAGTACCAGGAGCTTGTCCTGCCCTGTAAAATCAGTTCAAAAGGCACCACACTACACGCCAAAGAGCACTGCTTCTTTCTGCTGCTTGAGTAGACTATTTAACTTGAGCTGCCGCTTTCTCATCGTGAGCGACAGTGTTCTCAAAGCTAGCGGTAGCGACCTGTCACGACCACCCAAATTAAGAAATCTCACTGGGAGGTGGTCTAGAGCTTGATTTTCTCACTCACTAAGTTAGAGATGGCAAGACACGTGCGGGGAAAAACTCCGCCACACAGTTGTTGACAGGGTTTTTCTGGAGTTCCTTGCTCCAAGTGGGGCACGGAGTGAGCAAAACTCTGCAAACACTGCAAGTCTTATTTTAATTTATTGTATTAAATTAATGTAAAGATGTAATTTAAAATTTTTGAAGCATCTTTTTTCTGTTGCATCATCTTTTGTTCTACATCTAAAGTAAATATATATATTCATGTTACCACTTAGGGCCTTAACACAATTTTGGAGGCAGATGAGCAGTACCACCCTGCTCCTGCACCACCAAACTTGTATAGGAACCACCTGCCAAATCAGGAAGTTTCGCCTAGTCTGGCGGGCCGTTCTTTGGCATTCACAGGGCACTGCAATGGGAACATCAAAGGCAATACGGGCAATGCATGGAATGTTGCAGTCCATGCCTTGCATGTACTATTGTGCATGCACACGGAGGGCACATGTTGTTCCCCCATGTCCCCCAGTGTGCATGCACATGGCATAAGGCTTTATTTCCTCACAGCCACACTTTTCATGGCATTTACACAGCCATTAAAATTGTGGCTGTGAGGAAACTCACAATATTCTTGGCAGAATGGCAGCAGCCCCAACAAGCATATTGTGGCCTCAAGACCCTCACACCACAGTTGCAGTGGTCCCAGGTCAACCTCGCTGCTCTGGTCCTCATTTTGCGGTCGGAAGACCGTCCCAACCCTGCTAGTCTGGCGGTCCGTGGACAGCCAGATTCATAGTATGCCCCTAAGCAAAAAATATTTTACAAATTTGTTCCTAGTTTAATAAACGTATTACATTGTCCCTAGATCCCCACTCCAGCTGCACACTCCGACTATGGTATAGTACAGGGAAAAGGAAAACATTTTTTTAAACACAAAACAAAATTTGTGACAAAATGTGTATAATAATTACATCATCGTAATCTTCTGTTTGGATTCATTACCGAATGACCGGTATGCTGTCTAAATATTGAGTTTTTTTATTGAATGGAGATAATATCGAGTCAGGAATATTGAGTCTGCAATAATATTGAGGTAAGTAATATTGAGGTAAGTAATATCGATTTTAATAGTGAAAAAAAATATTGAAGGTAGTAATATCGAGTTGTTAATATCGAGTGTTGAAAATATCGTTTTTTTAGTAATTAAATAATATCGAAAGTAAAAATATAGAGTGTCAGAATATCTAATGTAAAAATATAGATCGTCAGAATATCGAAAGTAAATTTATGGAGTGTGAAAATATCGAATGTAAAAATACAGAAAGTGAAAATATCGAAATTATAAATATAGAGTGTAAGAATATTTATATTTGTTTTTTAGTTTGGTAAATATTAAATTTAATTTATTTAAAAATATACATATATATTATTATATAAATTTTAAAGAATTATTTAAAATAATTATTTATTTTTTTAAAATGTACATAAAATTTAGGAGCGGGAAGTGGGTTTTTAGGGGAATAGGGTGGGGAGTGTTTTAAAAATGTGATTATTATTTATTTTATTTTTTTAATTTTTTATAAAAATAACATTTCTATTTAAAAATTTTACATTAATGTATAATAAAATTTAGGAGCGGGATGTGGGTTTTTAGAGGTAAAGGGTGGGGAGTGTTTAAAATTTTTTTTTAATTTTTTATTTTTATAAAAATAAAATATTTATATAAAATTTTGAAAATAATGTATAATAAAATGTAGGAGTGGGATGTAGGTTTTTAGGGGAATAGGGTGGGGAGTGTTTTAAAAAAGTGATTTAAGAAAAAAAGTTTTGGATTTTTTAAATTATAAATTTAAAATTCTTTTGATAAATGTATAATACAATTTAGGAGCGGGATGTGGGTTTTTAGGGGAATAGGGTGGGGAGTGTTTTTAAAAATTATATTTGATTTTTAAATTTAGAAAAAAAACAAAAAAAACATTTAGAAAACAATTTGGGAACGGGATGTATTTTTTTGAGGTGAACAGGGTCGGGAGTGTTATAAAATGTTACATTTAAAAAAAATAATTTTTATTATTTTTTTTAATTTTTAAAAATATTTAAAAATTTGGGAAAAAAATATAGGAGTGGGATGTTGGTTTTTAAGGCAATCAGGTGGATATTATTTTAAAAATTTGAATTTTTATTAATAAAATTTTAAATTAAAAAAAAAAAATTTAAACATTTAGGAGTGGCATGTGGGTTTTTAGGGGAATAGGGTGGGGAAAATTGTAACATTTTTAATTATTATTACATTTTAAAAAACATGTAAAAAAAATATTTAAAATTTTAAAAATGTATTCTTAGATTTAGAAATGGGATGTGTGTTTTAAATCTTAAATTTTTTTTTTTTTAAATTTTTAAAAATGTAATTAGTTGATCAAAATTTTAAAAATTTAAATTGAAATTTAAGAGTGGGATGTGGATTTTTAAGGTATAGGATGCGAAGTGTTTGGAATATTTGAAATTGTACAATATTTTACTAAAATGTTACAATTAAAATAAATGTAAATAAATATTTTAAAAAAATAGTAAAATATAATGGTTTTGTGTACATTACATTACCTGAGTTTGTTGTTGGGGAAGTGGGATTACTTAAGAATATTGTTTGATTATCCTGCATCTTCCCTGAGTTTATACTTGGTGGAGTGGGAATACTAAATTATATGGGTTTGTTCTCCAGCACCTTCACTGAGTTAATAATTGGTGGAGTGGGAATAGTAAATTACATTGTTTGAGTGTCCAGCACCTTCCCTGAGGTTATAGTTGGTGGAGTTGGAATAGTAAGTTATATGAGTTTTGTATCCAGCACCTTCTCTGACTTTGTACTTGGTGCAGTGGGAACAGTAAATTATATGGGTTTTGTGTCCAGCACCTTCCCTGACTTTGTACTTGGTGAAGTGGGAATACTACATTTTATGGGTTTTGTGTCCAGCACTTTCTTTGATTTTGAACTTGGTGGAGTGTGAATAGTAAATTTTATGGGTTTTGTGTCCAGCACCTTCCCTGACTTTGTAGTTGGTGGAGTGGGAATAGTAAATTATATGGGTTTTGTGTCCAGCACCTTCCCTGACTTTGTACTTGGTGGAGTTGGAATAGTAAATTTTAAGGGTTTTGTGTCCAGCACCTTCCCGGACTTTGTACTTGGTGGTGTGGGAATAGTATGTTATATGGGTTTTGTGTCCAGCACCTCTCCTGAGTTTGTACTTGGTGGAGTGGGAATAGTAAATTATATGGGTTTGTTATCCAGCAAGTTCCCTGAGTTACTACTTGGTGGAGTGGGAATAGTACATAACATTGTTTGAGTGTCCAGCACCTTCCCTGAGGTTAAAGTTGGTGGAGTTGGAATAGTAAGTTATATGGGATTTGTATCCAGCACCTTCTCTGACTTTGAACTTGGTGGAGTGGGAATAGTTAATTTTATGGGTTTTGTGTCCAGCACCTTCCCTGACTTTGTACTTGGTGTAGTGGGAATAGTAAATTATATGGTTTTTGTGTCCAGCACCTTCCCTGACTTTATACTTGGTGGAGTAGGAATAGTAAATTTTAAGGGTTTTGTGTCCAGCACCTTCTTTGATTTTGAACTTGGTGGAGTGGGAATAGTAAATTATATGGGTTTGGTATCCAGCACCTTCCCTGACTTTGTACTTGGTGGAGTGGGAATAGTAAATTATATGGTTTTTGTTTCCAGCACCTTCCCTGACGTTGTACTTGGTGGAGTGGGAATAGTGAATTTTAAGGGTTTTGTGTCCAGCACCTTCTTTGATTTTGAACTTGGTGTAGTGGAAATAGTAAATTATATGGGTTTTGTGTCCAGCACCTTCCCTGACTTTGTACTTGGTGGAGTGGGAATAGTAAATTATATGGGTTTTATGTCCAGCACCTTCCCTGAGTTTGTACTTGGTGGAGTGGGAATAGTAAATTTTATGGGTTTGGTATTCAGCACCTTCCCCGAGTTACTACTTGGTGGAGTGGGAATAGTAAATTACATTGTTTGAGTGTCCAGCACCTTCCCTGAGGTTATTGTTGGTGGAGTTGGAATACTAAGTTATAGGGGTTTGTATCCAGCACCTTCCCTGACTTTGTACTTGGTGGAGTGGGAATAGTAAATTATATGGGTTTTGTGTCCAGCACCTTCCCTGAGTTTGTACTTGGTGGTGTGGGAATAGTAAATTATATGGGTTTTGTGTCCAGCACCTTCCCTGACTTTGTACTTGGTGGTGTGGGAATAGTAAATTATATGGGTTTTGTGTCCAGCACCTTCCTTGAGTTTGTACTTGGTGTAGTGGGAATAGTAAACTATATGGGTTTGGTTTCCAGCACCTTCCCTGAGTTACTACTTGGTGGAGTGGGAATAGTAAATTTCATTGTTTGAGTGTCCAGCACCTTCCCTGAGGTTATAGTTGGTGGAGTTGGAATAGTAAGTTATATGAGTTTTGTATCCAGCACCTTCTCTGACTTTGTACTTGGTGCAGTGGGAACAGTAAATTATATGGGTTTTGTGTCCAGCACCTTCCCTGACTTTGTACTTGGTGAAGTGGGAATACTACATTTTATGGGTTTTGTGTCCAGCACTTTCTTTGATTTTGAACTTGGTGGAGTGTGAATAGTAAATTTTATGGGTTTTGTGTCCAGCACCTTCCCTGACTTTGTAGTTGGTGGAGTGGGAATAGTAAATTATATGGGTTTTGTGTCCAGCACCTTCCCTGACTTTGTACTTGGTGGAGTTGGAATAGTAAATTTTAAGGGTTTTGTGTCCAGCACCTTCCCGGACTTTGTACTTGGTGGTGTGGGAATAGTATGTTATATGGGTTTTGTGTCCAGCACCTCTCCTGAGTTTGTACTTGGTGGAGTGGGAATAGTAAATTATATGGGTTTGTTATCCAGCAAGTTCCCTGAGTTACTACTTGGTGGAGTGGGAATAGTACATAACATTGTTTGAGTGTCCAGCACCTTCCCTGAGGTTAAAGTTGGTGGAGTTGGAATAGTAAGTTATATGGGATTTGTATCCAGCACCTTCTCTGACTTTGAACTTGATGGAGTGGGAATAGTTAATTTTATGGGTTTTGTGTCCAGCACCTTCCCTGACTTTGTACTTGGTGTAGTGGGAATAGTAAATTATATGGTTTTTGTGTCCAGCACCTTCCCTGACTTTATACTTGGTGGAGTAGGAATAGTAAATTTTAAGGGTTTTGTGTCCAGCACCTTCTTTGATTTTGAACTTGGTGGAGTGGGAATAGTAAATTATATGGGTTTGGTATCCAGCACCTTCCCTGACTTTGTACTTGGTGGAGTGGGAATAGTAAATTATATGGTTTTTGTTTCCAGCACCTTCCCTGACGTTGTACTTGGTGGAGTGGGAATAGTGAATTTTAAGGGTTTTGTGTCCAGCACCTTCTTTGATTTTGAACTTGGTGTAGTGGAAATAGTAAATTATATGGGTTTTGTGTCCAGCACCTTCCCTGACTTTGTACTTGGTGGAGTGGGAATAGTAAATTATATGGGTTTTATGTCCAGCACCTTCCCTGAGTTTGTACTTGGTGGAGTGGGAATAGTAAATTTTATGGGTTTGGTATTCAGCACCTTCCCCGAGTTACTACTTGGTGGAGTGGGAATAGTAAATTACATTGTTTGAGTGTCCAGCACCTTCCCTGAGGTTATTGTTGGTGGAGTTGGAATACTAAGTTATAGGGGTTTGTATCCAGCACCTTCCCTGACTTTGTACTTGGTGGAGTGGGAATAGTAAATTATATGGGTTTTGTGTCCAGCACCTTCCCTGAGTTTGTACTTGGTGGTGTGGGAATAGTAAATTATATGGGTTTTGTGTCCAGCACCTTCCCTGACTTTGTACTTGGTGGTGTGGGAATAGTAAATTATATGGGTTTTGTGTCCAGCACCTTCCTTGAGTTTGTACTTGGTGTAGTGGGAATAGTAAACTATATGGGTTTGGTTTCCAGCACCTTCCCTGAGTTACTACTTGGTGGAGTGGGAATAGTAAATTTCATTGTTTGAGTGTCCTGCACCTTCCCTGAGGTTATAGTTGGTGGAGTTGGAATAGTAAGTTACATGGGATTTGTATCCAGTACCTTCTCTGACTTCGTACTTGGTGGAGTGGGAATAGTAAATAATATGGGTTTTGTGTCCAGCACCTTCCCTGACTTTGTACTTGGTAGAGTGGGAATAGTAAATTGTATTGGTTTTGTGTACAGCACCTTCTTTGATTTTGAACTTGGTGGAGTGGGAATAGTGAATTCTATGGGTTTTGTGTCCAGCACCTTCCCTGACTTTGTACTTTGTGGAGTGGGAATAATAAATTCTATGGCTTTTGTGTCCAGCACCTTCCCTGACTTTGTACTTGGTGGAGTGGGAGTAGTAAATATGAAGAGTTTTGTGTCCAGCACCTTATTTGATTTTTAACTTGGTGGAGTGGGAATAGTAAATTATATGGGTTTGGTATCCAGCACCTTCCCTGATTTCTACTTGATGGAGTGGGAATAGTAATTTATGGGTTTGTTATCCAGCACCTTCTCTGAGGTACTATTTGGTGGGGTGGGAATAGTAAATTACATTGTTTGACTGTCCAGCGCATTCCCTGAGGTTATAGTTGGTGGAGTTGGAATAGTAAGTTATATGGGTTTTTTATCCAGCACCTTCCCTGACTTTGTACTTGGTGGAGTGGGAATAGTAAATTATATGTGTTTTGTGTCCAGCACCTTCCCTGAGTTTGTACTTGGTGGTGTGGGAATAGTAAATTATATGGGTTTTGTGTCCAGCACCTTCCATGAGTTTGTACTTGGTGGAGTGGGATTACTACATTATATGGGTTTTTTGTCCAGCACCTTCCCTGAGTTTGTACTTGGTGGAGTGGGAATAGTAAATTATATGGGTTTGGTATCCAGCACCTTCCCTGAGTTACTACTTGGTGGAGTGGGAATAGTAAATTACATTGTTTGAGTGTCCAGCACCTTCGCTGAGGTTAGTTGGTGGAGTTGGAATAGTAAGTTATATGGGTTTTGTGTCCAGCACCTTCCCTGACTTTGTACTTGGTAGAGTGGGAATAGTAAGTTATATGGGTTTTGTGTCCAGCACCTTCCCTGAGTTTTTACTTGGTGGTGTGGGAATAGTAAATTATATGGGTTTTGTGTCCAGCACCTTCCCTGAGTTTGTACTTGGTGGAGTGGGAATAGTAAATTATATGGGATTGGTATCCAGCACCTTCCCTGAGTTACTACTTGGTGGAGTGGGAATAGTAAATTACATTGTTTGAGTGTCCAGCACCTTCCCTGAGTTTATAGTTGGTGGAGTTGGAATAGTAAGTTATATGGGTCTTGAATTCAGCACCTTCCCTGACTTTGTACTTCGTAGTGTGGGAATAGTGAATTATATGGGTTTTGTGTCCAGCACCTTGCCTGACTTTGTACTTGGTGGTGTGGGAATAGTAAATTATATGGGTTTTGTGTCCAGCACCTTTGAGTTTGTACTTGGTGGAGTGGGAATAGTAAATTATAATATATGAATGTTTAGTATTTTGTGAATGTACATATAATGATATTAACTATGTTGAACTCATGTTGTATGGTAAAATTATTATTACAATATTAATTCATTTTTGTAATTGTTAGTAATTAAAAAAACAATATTTAGAGTCACAGCATTTGTCTGAAAAAATTATTGCAAACATAATTTATTACAATTATCTTGAAGTAAAGTAATATTTATTCAGTGTACATTGTTTGGTTTATTTCACAGTTTTTAATGTAAAAATAAAAATTCATTTGACACGTTATATATAACAACTTTTTTTAGAATTTTCTAACATTGTGGTAGTATTTTTAAACATTTTTGTAGTACAAATATTTATAAACATTAATACAAAAAGGTAGGTTTTGTTAAGAATATGATAATATTTACATTTGTATTTTTTGAAATACATTTTTATTATTAATATATAAAATAATAATAATTTTTACAGATACATTGGTAATGTTTTTAGGTAAAACATTGGTTAATACAAACAGTAAATAATAGTAATATTATTAACAGTATTGTACATTCATACAGTCATGTAAGTAATTTTTAATAAGATAAATGTTTTTGTATTTAATATAAAGTCATTGAAAATAACATATAGTACATTGGAATAATATTTATAACAATGTTAAATTTTTCTTTAATTGAAAAAAATACAATAGTAATATAATGTATATTGTAACATGTGTAAAATAATTTTGAAATGTTATTTAATGTTATTAGAAATGGGACTATTTGTTTGTTTGGGCATATTTTGTAACTCGCGCCATGTTATTTTGGGTCATTTCGACTTGGAAGAGCTCGCGGTTGGAGCCTGGTTCGCGTGTGGAAGGGTAAGTTCCATTTTAAGTACTTTATATAAGTTATATGTTTAGTTTGAGTGTTTGTGGAGTGTGTGTAAGTTTTCTATTGTTTGGTAGTTGTAGGATGTTTCTGTTATAGGAGGTAGTTAGGGTTTTCGTTGGTTCCGGTTTACTAATTTTGGGTTAGTATGTTGATGAGGTAGGAATAGGGTTAGAAATGTAATGTAATGTTTTGTATTGTGTTTAGTAATGTTTTCTATTGAATGTTGGGGTGTATTGTGTGCGGGTGGGTATGTATTTTTTCTATTTTACAGGTACTTTATGTGGATTTCTTTTTTGGGAGAAGATTGCATGTTTTTTTCATAAGAAGGGTCTCTATTATTTTTTAATATATTAGAGACACACTTTCTACCATTTTCGGTTTTTCCTGGAGCGTTTTATTATGTTTTACACTATTTTTGGGTCTTTAATGGCTTATCGGTGGATCCATTATGGAGAAGAATCGTTATGGATCTGTTTTTTTCATTTTATTTCTATTTCATTTCCATGGAGAGTTTTTTTTCTATTTTTGTGAACTATTTTCGGGTTTTTTAAGGATTTCCGAGTGGATTGTGTTGAAGCAGATTTTTGGGGATTTCGTGTTATTTTTGGATGAACCCTTTTGGATTGTTTTGGTGGATTATTTCAAAAGAATTACTTATTTGGTTACAAAGGTTTTCTTCAGCAACAAAGTGAGTAAGTATTTTTCATTTTTTTTATTGGGTGGGATTGTTATGTTATTTTTTATGTAATTTTATGGTATATGTTAGTAATTGTAAGGAAATTATTTAGATATATTTAAATAAATATATTAAATATATTTCAATAATTTTGTTACAGTTTCTAACATGTGTTTAATATCTATATTTTATGTTTACTATTTGAATATTGTAGGTATGTGACTTATGTTTAAAGACTTCTTTTAGCTATGGTAGAAAGGTATGGTAGGTCTCTGGTAGTTGGGTATAGGGTTACTTGGCTTTGTAAGGTGTTGTACATTTTTTTCATTTCTTTAGTTAGTTTCGGGCCTTTTTGTGTTACAGATTGCTCCATTCGGAGTTCTTGGTAGCTTTGCTCTTTTTGTAATGCTTGAAGGAGTTTACGTATTGTTAGGGAACCTCTGCCTGTACCTGCTTGGAAAGCATTGTGCCATCCTTCGACAGCGTTGTTGCTTTTAGCTTGTTTATTTAGTGTACTTAGGTAGACGTTCCACCAGGGGATTTGGAATTTGGGTTGCCTTCTGTGTTCAGATCTGTGTAGTCTCCCTACCCATGCATCTTCGAAATAATCTAAGAGAGGGCTTAGTTTAGTTTCATTTTTTTTATAATGGGGGCTGTCTATTGATAAGTTGTAATGTTCCGCTACGTCTGTAACTGGAAAGTAGGCCAGTGCAATTAATTTTTTTACCTGGTAGGCAAAAGTACTGTCAGTGCAGTATTGGGTGCTTGGGGCAGATTTTTGTATATGTTTCCATATACATTTGTTAAAGTGGAAGTAGCAACCTTGGATTGCTGTGTGAGGGTAGGTTTTTAGAATAGTATTCATCATTGCTTTCTCAAAGTCAATGATCATTTTTTGGGGGAAGTAATTATTTGTTAGGTCTTTTATTTTATTTAGTACCTCAGTATAGGTTGCTTGCTGTTTGTAGGTAGTAGGGCATATATGAGGGGGATATTGCAGTTTTGATAGTGTCCATGGATGGTGTATAATTGGTAGAATGGTTTTGGGCACACTGAGAATGTGCCATCCATCATCCAGGTTTCGCATTGGTGTAATTTCACCATATTGTCAGCTGTAGCAAACATTATAATTATATTTTCTTTACATGCATTGTCATACATGATGAAAGGTTCATTATTATGGGTTATTGTTAGTTCAGGGGGTATTTGGACTTCCTCAAATGTTTTTGGGGCAGGTGGTGTAGCTGTAGTTATTCTTTTTTGCCTAGCTATTGTCCTTTTTAGAGAATCTATAGAAGGGACTTGACTTGATGCATGTTGAGGGAGAGTTCTTAGATGGTCTTTAAGAATAGTTGTAGATGGGCAGTCTGTGTTATTGCTTGCTTCTTTTAGTGAGTCAAGCATTTGTCTAATCTGTTGTGTTAGTTAGAGTTGTTTCATTAGTTATATCATGACCATAACATTTATTACTGTAATATTTACTGCATTTCAAAAACACTTTCAATTGATGTTGTTTTTCTTGGGTATATGTGTAGCCCATATAACAAAGAAGCACTTCCCTTTCTGTGAAGTTACAAATTTAGCTTCTTCTTTCATTGTTCTGTTTTTTTTCAACAGTAAATAAATTTTACATAGAGAAATGTAGGTTTGTTTTACGTTTATCATTACATTTATCACATTTGCACAGTATATTTACCAGTTTTTCAGATGTTTGAAGGGCTGTGCTCTGTGTTTTGATGGTTTTCTTCTCTGTTTCTTTTGTAGATGGCTCTGTTGGTAAAATACATTTTTTTTATTGTATATGTTTTGTTCTCAAGTATTGGATTCCTTTTCACTTGGATGTTTTCTTTCTAAGTTTCGTTTTATAACTTGTCTCTGTTATTTCAGTTTGTATACTTACGTTGTTTTTAGAGTTAATAGGTTTATAAATGTTGGCCTTTTTTTCTTTAATTGTGGTATATCTACAATAAATGGTAAAAATGAAAGAAATTGTTTAATTTATTAATTGTAGTTTGTAGTGTTAAGCCTAGTAGTTAATATCAGGTACTTACTTTGGTATTCTTTATCCTTTGTTTGATGGTAGAAGTTTTCTGTTCTGGTGAAAATTTGGCAGAGTTTCCCCTTCTTCATGTTTTGTAGCACCAAGTGGTATTGAGTTGTGTTTTTTTTTCTTTATATAGTGTCTGAATTATGTGTTGGTTGATCTCATTTTATCGATGTAATTGTTTGGTGTGTTTTATTGGTTGTTTGAGACATTTTGAATTTTTTTGGTAGTTCAGTGAATCGTTTTGTAGATGGTAGGTAATGATTTTATATTGTGGTGCATTTATTGTTTTGTTTTTTTATTTAATATTGTTTTGTAATGTGACCTGTATAATGTTTTATATGATTATATCATGTGAACTTATTGCATTATAAAAATGTTTTATATGTGTTAAATGTAGCTGTTTATTTATTGTTTAATTGTAGTATGTTATATGTTATATAAGTATGCTGATTTATGTTTTGATTAATGTGTTTTTTATCGATATATTCCTATATTTATTATGTATAGTGCAGTCGATAATTTAATTTCTCAAAATTTTAGTGGTCTATATTTTAATTTTTGATATTTTTTATTATTTCTGTATGTGTATTGAAAGTCAATATATTTTAATTGCGATATTTTTTAGGGTCGATAATGTTGTTTTTGAGTTTTTTTAGTATCAATATTTTTGTAGTTTTATGTTTAAGTATAGAGAGTCGATATTTTTGTAGTCGATATAATTACGTCGATAATTTTTATACTTGATATTCGGTCCGTCGATTTTGTTTCAGTGATCCCGAATGACCCATTTGGATGGAGTTGGTTGGAAATGAATCCAAACAGGATTTCCAAATGGCTTACGATGGGCTCAGAGAGGCTGTCTGCCATTCAAAAAGGAGGCCTATAATCCCAAGGATGGCTCTTTCTGCCTGAGGGATTACGATGGGAGATTCCTACAGACTTTCTGTGCTGGTCTTTCCGACACAGAAAGGCTGAGGGAATCAAACTTTTTAGGCCCACAGCAGGGCCCCCTGGGTGCTAGGCCTCTGGATAGCTGACTAGGGGGCACCTATGGTATCTCCCTTGTTGATCTCTGCACACAGTGACAGGCACCCACCAGACCCCCGTAGCAGGCATGTTGAGGTGTCTGGTGCCGAGTAAAGGGATGACCTGCACCTCAGCTCTTTACAATAAGAGCATGCATTCCAGTCAGAATGAATGCTCCTTTTGGAACTAATAGTATTGCAACCGAACAGTGTTTGGTTGCATCCTAATTGCAGGTTTGGGACCTCTGACAGGAGGTCAGTCAGTCAGTCGTTCCCAGTTCCAGCTCGATGTCGGAAGGACTCAGGTCCGTCCGACATCGAAATCGGCCCCTAAGTTGTAAAATTATATGTGTGAAGATCTTCCCTTGAAAAGATAGTAGAGGTTGAGGTGGCGATTTACACTCATAGGTTTGTGAATAAAATGTTGTAGTACTTTAGTAATGCTATTGTAGTAGTACTAAATAAACTACAAAATGCAGTCAGTCAATAAGCACATACACTTGTAAATTTAATAAGGTTTTGTCTTTGTGGTAACAATAGTATCTACAAGAACCTCAGATACAAGTAATTTTTAATAAATAAAATTCCTTATAAGGTATTGTTCTGACATTCTAAGTTAATACATTTCCATACAATTTCCGACCTGCTTTGCTTGTGTGATTGCCCAATCTCCTGTTTGAACCTGCTTTTCTATTCTCTTAGGAATGATAACTAGGCCCCAATTTCCTCCTCATCTAATGATGTTACCCTCAAGTGCTTGTCACACAACCTCTAACATGGCAAGTACAATCCAATATACTGTTCTTTCATTCACATTTAAAGTCATGCTTCCTTTCTGGAATAGGTTATCTAAAGCACACACCTCGAAGCTAAAATGTCTGCTAGGGAGCAGATTCTCAAACGATCTTTCAAACTTGCACCTGAGAAAATAGGAAAATCTCACTTTCGACATTTATCCTAGGGTAATTGAATACAAAAGACTTACCATATTCATGGGTTTAATTAATTGTTATTATTTTTTGTCCTCATAAACCGTGATGGGCATTCTTGATGGGAAACAAGGCATCCCCTCTCAAACGGCCAACCTGTTTCAGCCCTGGTGTTAAGGCCTATGAAGAGAGGAAGATGGAGATGCCTCAATCCGATACTGTTTTCTTAGTCCTCTCCAGTTCACACCACCAACAGGACCCTGTGTTACTTAGGAGACAAAGAACCAACAGTGCCAGGGTAAAATCATAGGACCACCATTACCTGTTTCGCCGGGCCACTAGGGCCGCCCGGATCCTATTATAGCTCATACTATCACAGGCCGTATCTGATTCACTTGTAAAGATTATACGTTTCAGACACTCTGCAAAAGTTGGGGCATTTACATCTTTCCAGACCCTACATATCTCTTGCCTTGCCAGGATTATGACATAAAAAATACATTTAGAGGCTAGATTTTTCAGGTGGTAAACTGTCGTAAGGCCAAAAAAGATTGTCCCCGGAGTAACCTCCACTTGTTGATGGAGCACCTCCTCCAAAGATTCTTGTATCTCAATCCAGTAATTGGAGATCCCCGGACAACCTACGAACATTTGAAGATCGTCCGCAGCCGGGTGCTTACACCTAGGGCAATGGTATTCTAGGCCCGTCACCTTAGCTAGTTTTCTAGGTGTTAAATATACCCTACTTTTAAGAGTAGCAGGTTTAACAACTGCCTGCAACATAGTAAAGGAATCCCCCCAGATACCCCTGATATCATTGGAGTTAACTCTGATGACATTGCCCCATAGTTATTGAAGTTCAGGTTCAGTCACTTCCCCGGCTTCTAGAAGGGCCCAGTACCAAAAAGAAATCTCCCGTTTCTAACCACTCCTCCTTGAGACTGAATCAAATTTCGAGCTGGATTCTTCAAGGTCCCAGGATTTTGTTGTCCACCATCCTGACAGCTGATAATACTTAAATCTAGTGAGTGTCCCACCTGTCATACCCGAGAGGGACTCCCAGCTCAAAAGCTGCAAATCCTTCTGCAAATCACCCCAACATATTAGGCCTGCCATTTTCAAAAGCCCGGACAGTTGATCTTTAAGACAGTCCGGAGTACCTGGAGAGTCCCAAATTGGGGCCTGGGATGCATAGTTTTTTCTGTATATATATATATATATATATATATATATATATATATATATATATATATATATATATATATATATATATATATATATATATATATATATATTTGAATTTTTTATCTCCTTGTTTTCTTCTCATCCTAATACTTATTCCTAACCGTGTAGGATAAAGGGGGTGAAAAGGAGTGAAGAAAAAAAAAAACCATTTTAGTGTGCCTCCCAGAATTCGAATATGGGGCCAACCCTCCACATTTAAAAAGAAATCTAATGTGAATTTTCTTTCATCAGGATCAAAAATAAATCTACTTCTTGGGGGGAAGTAAAGTTATAGGACTTATTTCTCCACATCACCTTCAGTGAAGCAGGAAACTTCATCTGGACATGTGCACCCACGTTCCTTAGATCGGGCATTCTAGACCCCAACTCCCATTGCATTTGTGCAGTAAATCTGCCCACATCAGAGCGGATAAGATATTTTGTCAAAATGGAGGGCTGTATCAGTAAGTGCTCTTCCCAGTATCAACTCCTTGACTGCAAAGGTATGGAAATTAACAAAAACATTTCTAGGAGCTTTTCTATCTGGGTTTTGCCTAAAAGGATCTCTGTGTGCCCTTTGAATTTCTTTTTCAAGGTCAATATCTGATGTATCTTTTAATATTCCCTCTATGAGAAGTTTACAGATGAGTGATTTAATGTCCCCGTTCTCAGCTCCCTCTGGAATCTTCAGAAATTTTAGGTTGTTTCTTCTAGCATGAATCTCTAACCTCTCAATGTCCATTTGTTGTGACTGATTCTGGGCCTTCAACCCCGCTATATCTTTTGCATGTACTTGAATTACTTCTGAGAGCGTGAGCCCCAGTCCGCTTCGAAATATCGTCTAGTTTAGTTTCCAGATTTGCACACTTCTCGTGTATTCCCTTCTGGTTTGCCTCGGAGATTTCAAATTTGGAAAGTAAGTCCCCTCTTAGGGACTGTAAAAGTGACTCTAGCTGTATATGTCCACTACTCAAATCTTCATGTCTCATCTCTGAAGCACCTTGATGAATTCTTTCCCCCACATCTACATCGGTAGAGGATATTAAACATAGGGTTGACGGAGGACAAACTACTGTGCAGGTCTTAATATTAGCCCTAGAAGTAGGATCTGGGTCTTTATCTGGATACTGGGTTGGGGTCGGGATGACAGGTTCGGGTAAGACTGGGAGGTTAAATACCTCTAACACAGGGGAGACCATCTCTCCAGTATCCGGGTCACAGGTTAAGGGAGAATACCGATTTTCAATGGAGATATGAGGGCTAATCTGTGTGGGGGAAGATGGAGAGGGAGCCTGCCCCCTTAGAGATGTCCACTTGCTCCATTATCTTAAAATAAGATTTTAGTGAGGGAGTGAGTTTTAGGGAGGGGGCAAGATCTTTCAAGATGTTACGTTTTTTGGACTCCCCTATCTTAGTATTTTTTTCCTTTCTTTCTTTTACCTTTTTCAGAGGAGTCAGTGGGACAACCGCATCCACCCTCCTATGCCTCTCCCCTGTGGAACCAATACATCTTTTTTTTGCAGCTCCAACTGGGAGCGAAGCTGGTACCTGTTCTTCACAGGTAGCACTCTCTCCCTTCTCCCGTCTTCTGAAACTGGAGTCTTTTTCCTGGTTCTGGAGCATGTAACTGGGCACTGTTTTAAGATGGTGTCTATACTCACAGAGCCTAAGTTAGAAGGATCTCTTTCCATGAGCAGGACCTGAAAAGTGCCTAGTTTGCTCCGTGATGACACACAAATAAAGTTCTGGAGATTTTGGAAATATTGCTGCACGCGGCCCTTCCTTACCCCCACTGACCATATCACAGCAGCTCCTCGCCCCTCAGGGACACGAAAATCAATTCTTGCACCCGCCGACCTGATTCTCCTCCATAATCTCACCCGACATTCTCCACAGCCTCCGCCCGTCTCGAACACCGCTGGCTCAGCCTCCACTACCATCTCGGCTCCCATACAGATCTCACCTCCTGGGTCCTATGGCCCGTTTTTTGCTGACACGCCGACTCACAAAAGGAACATGAAAAGGCAGAGAAAACAGAAAAAAGACCCAAACAAATCAAACTGCCACCCTCAATAGCGGGCACAGGGTCTCCCCTCCGTTCTCACCGCAAAGAGTGGATCAGTTATCGAGAAAAAGGGTCAGCCTAATCGGGGTATACTTCTGGTTGGATCTAGAACTCCCGCGGCCAGCGTCAGCCCGCTGCCATGTTCCTCTATGACCGGGTCTCGTTGCTCTCCTTCATGGGTTTAATTAATGTACAATATTATATGTGGCAGGCCCATTAGTTCTTAAGGGTTTTCACAAATCCCAATTCTAAATCCTGGTATAGTTCCTGCAAGTTATGAATTCCATCTAAAAATGTTTCCTCAAGACCTATTGCAATACACAGGTAAACATTCATGATTCACTTACGTTTACTTGATTAAATATCATGCCTTTCCCCATCTCCAATATGCATCAACCATGCTTCTATTACATTCCCCATAAATGTCAGCCCATTTAGATTGGTTTAATTTGTTTAAGTATTATAGTTCGACCTATAAAACCGCTGAGTTTAGAAAACGCTATTTTAGCAGTATGATGGAAAGTGAATTTTCTGGTGCTTCTTTTGAACACATGGTACCCGAATCACAAAGGTAAACTCAGAAAAAGAGTGTGAGTTTGCATAGGGACACCATTCCCCTTTGTGCAGACATGTTCGATATCGACAATTCCGTTCAAGGGTATAGGAGTCTTTGGGGATAGTCACATGACATTAAAGTTGTAATCAAGGAAACCCAGCACCTTAAACAGCTTTCCAGACACACTCCTGTTAATGGCTGTCAAGTCAAAAAAAGATTAAGGGGCCCATTAGGATGGAGGGCGGAATGCCTCCGCCAGGGTAGCGGTGGCCACCACCACCCTGGCGGAGGCAATCCGCCCGCCATCCTTCCCTGCATTCCCCCCGCCATATTACGATGCCGCCACGGAAAAGGCATGCGGTGTTCACTCTGGGGCCCCCTGTGGGCCCCCAGAGTGAAGTACAGGTGGGGGGTGCACATGGGGGGGTGCCTGCCGATTTGTATATGCAAATGCTGACAAGCATTTCTAGCATTGTGGCGGGTGGTGCTGAGCGCTCCGCCCGCCACAATGCTAGAAATGCAGGATGTGCCTGCCACAGTGGCGGGCACATCCTAATGCCACCCCCGGGACCCCCGCCCTTATGGCGGGCGGTCCCATTCCCCGCTAGGATGACGGGCAGGCAAAGTCCGCCCGTCATCCTAATAGGCCCCTATATCTCCATTCACACATATATATGTAAATCTATGGGTGCAGCTTTATTACTTGTTCATGAATTCTTTTACAGCCAACAATTTCTCTGAGTGACATGGGTTTTCAATATCGTTTTTTATCTCATCTACGTGGGATATGCTTCAGTTAGTAGAAAGTGATGCTGTCCTCATCATCAGCAGCTTCGTCTGGGAAAATAGCATCAGTGAGAGCAGGATGATAGCATGGACTAAATGTTCCTTTAAGTTATGAAAGTCTAACATCATCTCTATTTGGAAAGGGTGCTTTCATGTTTGAGAATTCAGCATTTCAAAATAAAGATGTTAGCATAATGCCAGTGAATTCTTTGAAGCTGAAGCCAAATAAGAAATACTGACGAATTTGTGATAATTAGATTGATGTACCTTCATGAAGTCAAACATGACATGATTGCACATTTAGAATAGGCCTGAGTGAAATTTTAATTTTGCTTGAGTAATCATGGTAATTTAATTCATTATGCAATAGTCTTGTGATACGAAATTACAAAAACTATGCAATTACGCCATCTTGAGTAATTAAAAGTAATTTTGGGCATAAATCCACTGAAGGGGCACGGAAACAAAGAACTTAGCAAGAGTGAGTGACTGCCAGCTACTACTGTTCATGTCCTATAGCATTTATTGCTATATTCTTAGTGTAAAATGCATCCTCTGGGCCATTTTAGACATGATGATTGTGGATTACGGTTATCAAATAAATGCGCATAACTACAAGTCATTTTGCAGTACTTATGAATAATTACGCTAGAGAAATTTACTCCAGACCATGGCCCATGACCTGCATTGGCACTAGGCAGCACATTGTGCGCTAGCACTGGAAAAGGGAAGGAGTGCACTATATTGTATTAAATAAGGCACTAGGTTTACCAAGCCACACAGAATGGCCTTGCATGGCTGGAAAAAAGTCATTGTAGGTTTTGTGCCGCCTTGCGTCGTTTTGCGTGGTGCAGGATGACATAAGCCTTTGATAAATATGCCCCCTAGTCTAATTATAGAGTGTTCACTTGATTTGGTGCAGAAATAACCTACTTGAGCTAGCTTTTCCGAACTTCTTTGGCTGACATAAAGTAATGGCATTTACAGCCCAGGACCATTATCTTAACATTGCAGAATTTATATAACCCTATTGACAGCATGGAACACAATTGAACTAGTGCTAAGTTATGGTGCCAAAAATGTATTTATAAAGTGCTCTTTTATATAGCATGTATGAAGTATTTTCCTGTTGATTCAAGAATTCTCTTTGCATCATGGAACTTTCCTTTCTTTTGTGGCTAGAAAGTTCCCTCCTTAACAGTATGAAACAAATGCTTACACAATACAACTAAATATAAACTTTTAAAAAATCATTTAGTAGAGTAAGGAAATTACTCCAGCATTGCCATTTGCCAGACAACAATTTTAATTTCAATTTCATTTTTTATTGTTATAAGTTAATAAAAACAATATTTTACAGATAATACAAGATAATAAAACTGTTTTGAATAAAATACTTCATAATTACTTTCCTGGTTTGTCAATTTCATAAAGGTTCACGATATTATTTCAACAATACGAAATATTAAAATCATTTAGCGTCTCCGGTGTTGTCAGACAACATTTCGGACCATATTTCGAGGAATGATTTGCATTCTTCCCGGAAATTATTAGTAAGTGAGTTAGCCTGGAACTACGGCTGATCATGTGTGAATCTCCATGGTTTTAGGGTGCTCTGATTAAGAAATATGGATCTAAACAGTTAGATCCAAGGTGAGCTAGTAAATATTACTTCTCAGCCATGTGCTCAATAATTACAGTGTCATGGAATCGTGCTAACCTACGACTTGGAAACTGTTATAGTTTAAAATGAAGCCATCAAAAAATAGTTGTTATGACATAAGAAATATCCCCTAAAATGTATTGTTATTTATGTATTTATGGTTTTGGTCGCACAGTTGAGTAATAGACCTGCCCAGGATCCCCACATGGTGGTTGAATGAAGTTAATTTTCCAATCCATCTAGAAGTCCTGAATCTTTATTAGTTTGTGTACTGTAGGTGAAGCCTTTTTGCTGAAAGAAAAGAGCCAGCCGAGCACTGCACATTTGAAATAATAAGACTGGGTCACCAGTAAGGGGGAGAGGCAAGATGGCGGCGGTGCTCTAGACCGCTGCGAGAAGCTCCGCTGACCAGTACCCCATGGCGATGATTTGAGAGGTGCCGGTTACGAAGGTCGGAGGAAAACATCAAACGACGTAGCCAAACTTAATACGGGCTCAGCAGAATGAATAATAAAGCCTGATACAAGCCTGTTACATAGTAATGCAATAATGTAACAACGTAACGCCCAAACTTACTTTTGGATTGTTTCCGACGGCGTTGAACCGGATGGAGGGGCTCCGTGCTGAGGATTCGCTGGACTCGCTGGATATAGCGGCGGTCTTGGTACTGCGATCTCGCCTGTCCTTTCTGTCCTCTTTAATTGGTTTTGCCGTGCTGAGACTTGCTGGGCGCACCCAATTTGCTAGAGACGTCGCTGATCGCCGCAGTATGGGCGGCTCGCTGGCTGGTCCCGTGGCCGTGATTGACTCTGTCTGCTTTCCCGGGGGTGATTTCGCCTATCAAATGAGCACAAACAGAATGGCCCCAAAGAACGCCGCTGCTACGGCCGCCGCTGCTGCTTCTAAAACTCGAGCGGCGAAGCAGGCTCTCCGTGATCGAGAGCTAGCGCTGAAATGAGCTGGAGCGCTAAGCTCTGAGGAGACTCTGACATTGCTCAAGCTTCAGCTCCGGGGAAGCAATCCAAATCCTCGAAGCAACTGCCATCCACACCCGGACCTGGTCCCTCGGTGGTTGATCTCCTCAGGAAGACGCCCGCTTCTCTTCCCCCTCACCTGTCAACGACTAGAGCGCCGACTACGGTGGTTCGATCCATGATGGCTGGTCCCTCCCCTCCCGGACTGGAGATTGTAGGTAAGACGGGGGGAGTGCTGCCAGGAGGTAGTGCTCTCGTGCCTGATCAAGAGGGGGGATATCAGGGAAGCCTGATGCTGTGTCTGCAAATGGAGATTTGATCATCTCAGTGATAAACATGCCTAATCAACCTCAGATTACGGAGAAACAGCTCCCTGGGACCTGTGAAGGTATTGATTTACAGGCATCACCTTGTGTTCCCTCTGCTCCTATCTCTACACCTGTGGCTACTGTTTCTATTTCTATTCCTGTGCAGAGCTCGGTTCTTGAAGACCCCAATGTACTACCACCTCCAATAAACACTCTGACATTGATTAATGAGCCTGAGCTCGAACTTGAAACTGAAACTAACGTTGAATTCTTAACTCAATCTATGGCGCAAAACACAGAAAGTACAAAACTTAGTGGGAAGATATCTAAGGCACGCAAGGACTGTACTGTATCTGACTCGCTGGACACAGATTGAGATCCGTCTGATTTCTATTCAATATCTGAGGGACTTGATGATCTTAAATGGTCACATGAATCGGACTTGGAATCAGAGGTCGACACTGGCTCTGGCTCTGATACTAGTGCAACAGAGAGTGATCACGACCCAGCCCGAGATGATTCGAGGGGAGGTAAGAGAACTGTACGGAGGAAGAAAAGGACCCACCATGGCGCATCAGGACTATTGTGGGATTATTCTCCAGCATCAGTACCAGCCCTTAATTCTCAGGAGCATGCCTCCATAACTCAGCCTGAGTCATCCGTCTCTTTAGATCAACAAAGTGCTACACTGACTACTGTAATGGATACAGTTCTGCAAGCGATCACCTCCCATCGGGAACAGACCTCAAGGGATGGTCAAAGGGCACAACTAGCGTTACATAAGGTACAGGGTGTAGTCCGAAGACTTTCAAAATCTGTTGCAGCTTCTAATGTAAGGATGACGGAGATGGAAGATCGCATAGTAAGCAACGAAGCAGAAGCCACAGTTACTCAGGAACGAGTGGATTCCCATGAGGAGGAACTAAAAGATGTTAGATGGAAGTTGGAGGACATGGAAAATCGTCTTCGACGCAATAATCTTCGCGTCCTTGGAATTCCTGAAAAAAGCGAGGGCGAGAATATACGCACTTTCACTATCCAGTTATTTAAAGATACTCTCCCGGAGCTTGCCTCTTGGAATTGGGATTTGGAAGTGCAACGAGTCCATAGAGTTCCATCTACCCTGAAGGCCTCTTCAACGCAGGGGAGATATCCCCGTGCAGTGTTGGTATATTTTGGAAACTTTCTTCTCCGCCAGGCCATTGCTGACAAAGCAAAGCCCGAAGCTCGGCACACCAGAAACACTATCTCTTACTTTGTTAGGCCTGACTTTTGCCACAATACTGTGGAGAGAAGATGGCGTCTTCGCCAGTTGATCAAACCCTTTTGGACAAAAAGACTCAGGTGTATCTTAACAACCCTGCTAAGCTGAAGGTTATTTATAATGACCAGGTTAAATGTTTCACCTCAGAGATAAAAGCAAAAGAGTTCTTAGACAGTTTGACCTGAGTTTTTATATTTTCCTGTAACAGTAGAGTAACTGAATGTATAGAGTAATTTGAGACTGAGCAGTGATAGAGATTTCACAGTGAAGCAGCTAGTTATCTGGCATATGTTAATTGTATATGCAGATACAATATTACGAATTATGTCATTAAGGATTATAGATATTAAAATATTACTTTCTTATTTAACTTATTTGGTCTGTACTTCTCTCTATTTTTCTGAGTCACTATTTTTGCACTATTCTTGCACTTTCTCATTTCTATCGGCTTTTGAACGCACAAGTTTAACATTAATGGTACTAGTTAGGGAACGTCTCACCATCACCACAGACTTTATTAGAGTCTAAATGCCTCGGTGGTTGGTGTGTGGGGGGAGGGGGCGGTGGGTAGGGGCAGGGGAAAAATTATAAAAGTGAGCAACTTCAATCAAATAAGACAATGTCAAGCATTTCTTTTTGTATATGGGATCAAATGATAGTAAAAAGGAAAAGTCAGATTATGAGCCAGCGGCTTAATATATGTGTTTACATGTTTTACTGCGTTGTAATGATCAGGTCCGGGATATACGATCCTAAATGGGGAGAGTAAAACTCTGCACCTGGAATATCGCAGGTATTAACGATAGAAATAAAAGGGCACAACTATATCAACTACTGCGACAAGATCCTGTTGATATTCTTTGCTCACAGGAAACCCATATTGCAGAATCTGATAAGGATCCCAGGTTACAATGTGATCGTAGCCACTTCTCAAACATCTAAAACAAGGGGGGTTGCAATTTTAGCAAAACCTGCGCTTGGTGATCCTAGACACAAATTGGCCGACAAACATGGCAGATGGGTTATAGCGCAATTAGAATCAGGTCCTTCTATATGTACGATATATATGCATCAAATCTAAATGATCCCTTATTGTTTAGCGATCTAGACATAGAATTAGCCTCCTGGCCTGGTCCTCTCATTCTTTGTGGAGACTTTAACATTTCCTTAGGGACCTTTGTACATAACCGATTACCTCAGAAATACAACGGACGTAAGCCTAAGGTATATAGGGCCATATGCCAATTGATGGATAGCCACAATTTGCTGAATGTTTGGGACTTGAGGAAACACCACGATTCTGGTTTTACTTTTTTTTCATAACCGCATAACAAATATGTTAGAATTGATTACATTATGACTTCTTTGGCGGACTTGGAATTACTGGATATAATCAAGTCTCCAAAAACGATATCGGATCATAACGCACTTACCCTTATTTTGGATTTACCCAGTTTTAATAGACCTAAGCCACAATGGTCCTTTGACAGAAAGCTACTTGTCAACTTGGAATATATAACCCATATAACATCTTGGGCCCAGGGTTTTTTTGACTGCAATCAATATAGCGCACCCAGATTGATTGTCTGGGACTGTTTCAAAGCAGCATTAAGGGGTGAAACTATATCATTTGTTGCCAAAAGTAAAAAGATAGAGGATAACAACAACCTTGAGCTCAAGCAGGAGTTATCTAATCTTGTGGCTTATCATGCCACCCAGATCCATCAAGGAGATCTAGCTACTGACACTCTTCATAAAATATTAGTCTTGAAGACTGAAATCAATAGCTCTTTAATCCGGAAAGCCGCAGAAACTTATCAAGCAAACAAAAGCAGTCTATATGAATCCGGAAAAAATGTAGGCAGGCAGTTAGCCCTTCATACACGCCAAAAACAATCTTATAATAATATAAAAATGATTGAGTACGAGGGTCAGCAATACACGTCCTCACAGGATATAGCAGAGGCTTTCCAGAAGTATTATCAAAAGCTATATCAAAGTGAAGATTTATATTCCGGTAGAGATTTAAAAACCTTCCTTAACAACTGGATGTCAGAGATAGATCCCAATTTACTGATCGAGGAATCGGTTAAAGAAGAACTGGAAAGGGAAATCTCAATTACGGAGCTGGAGCTTGCATCGGCTGAGCTCGCAAACGGTAAAGCCGCAGGTCCTGATAAAATCCCCTTGGACCTTTACAAGATCCTGGGCAAACAAATACTTCCCTATTTATTGGATCTGTTTCTAGGGATCCAATATCATGCAATACCGCTTGAGTCCTGGAAATACACATACATAGCGAATTTTTCTAAAAAAGGCAAACCGCCCCAGCTTCCATCCTAAATATAGGCCCATATCTCTTATAAACTCCGACTCAAAACTATACGCCAAGGTCTTAGCGAATCGGCTGAGTTGGGTTGTCGAGTGTCTTGTCTCCCCGTGGCAGCATGGCTTTATTCCGGGAAAGGGCACCACAGATCATACCCGTAGAGCCATTACCCTCTTTGACATCATGGGCGCCACGGGGGGCAGGTTGTCGATGATCCTTCTTGATGCCGAGAAGGCATTCGATCGCGTCTCTTGGCAATTTTTGTGGAACATCTTGGAACTGAATAATTTTGGGTATAAGTTTATCAAAGCCATAAAGGCCTTGTATGTAGGTCCAAAGGCAACATTTTCCATCTGTGGTTCTGAGTCGGAGTTTATCGATGCACAAGGCAGGGTTGTCCCTGCTCCCCGATATCATTTGCCCTCTATATCAATCCCCTAATTTTAAAATTACTTTCTTCACCTGTTATTCAACCTGTCACGGTCGGCCTGTTTTCGACAAAAATGTTGCCCTATGCCGATGACGTGGCCGTCTTAACAACAAATCCAACTGAGGCAATCAATGAAATTGAATTAATTACTCACACTTTTGGCATTTACTCAAGCTAAACAGGGATAAAACAATGGTCCTATGTACAAATAAAACGACATTTGAAAGCCCCTAAAAAGTGAAACAGGCAACATACTTAGGTGTATGTATATCCTCTGATGTGAACGAAATCAACCATCTTAACTACACCCTCTTGATTAACAAAATAAAATAAGATCTTAGGAGAGTGGATAATTTACACCTGTCTATAATTGGAAGGGCCAACTACTTAAAAATAATTATCTTTCCAAGAATACTCTACTTGTTCCGAACAATTCCGCTATTGGCTGGAGGTAGTTTTATTAAGATCCTTGACTCCTCTATGTCTAAGTTCATCTGGAGTTTTGGGAAGCTTAGAAGAGCCTTACCACTCCTAACTTTACCTCTAGATAGGGGGGGGGGTTAGCTATCCCTAGCCAAACTTTATATCTATGGGCAACACTCATTCAACACATGGGTCCTCTGTTAAATTGTAATATATCCACTCCAACCACTAGAGCATTTTATATTCCCTCCATTTACGAGCTTAGTCTGGAGACCAAATGCCAAGGGCTATTTTTAAGGCAGGTTTAACCATCGTACTTCAAAAAAATTAAGTTAATGGTAATTACTGATGCGTGGAAGGTTTGGAAATCTGTATCTAAACAACTAGATATTCCAAAATTTACAAAATACACTCCCTTGTGGAATAGTTCGATCCTTCCGGCCTGCCTTAATGATGATACCTCCCGGAGGTGGGAAAATTTAGGCATTAAGACAGTGGCAGACTTTTTTAGTCAAGAAAATACTACCACCTTTGATTGGCTTCAGCAGAAGTATACTATTCCTGCTACTGATTTTCTTAAATACTTTCAAGTGCTTACGAGTATTCATAATTGTTTTCCCAGAATAGAATTAGATAATATTCATTTTTTCTCAGTTATTGGAAAACGATCTACTAGTATAGGTAGCCTATATCGGTTATTGATTGAAAATACTAAGGATGATTTAGAGCGGGTGGAACAAGCTTGGGCCCTAAGGCTGGGTAATCCAAATATAGAAATTGATTTCTCTTTGGCCCTATCATCAAAGCTGTTCCTAGCCTCCAACCTTAAAGCTCAATACTATAGAGTTATATATAATCTTTACTATACACCGGCAAAATTGTTTTCCTGGGGTTTACAGGCTGATGACAACTGCCCAAGATGTAGACAACCTCAAGCGAATTTAATTCATATGTTCGCCGAATGCCCCAAACTAGATCTATTAAAAATGATGATTATGAGATTCTGGGCCCAGGTTTTTGGACGGAATATACGAGATTCAGTAACCCTCTATGTGATGGGACATGATGATTCTCTCGGTCATAGTATTGAGGAGCAAAGGCCCATGTTTTTAGCTACTGCAATTTTTTGTATTATTCTTGCTGCCCGTTGGAAGGAACTAGAACCACCTACATTTCAGATGTGGCTTAGTCGATTTCTGTCCACTTATAAACAAGAGATCTCAATCTATGGCACTAGAGGTAAAACAACTAGACTTCTTGGAACCCAGATCTGGGCCCCAGTCTCTAACTGGTATTCTAATGTGAGGCCTCCTGCCCTTATTGTCTCATCTTGATCTGATTGGATTGCACTGTTTAATTTACTGAAATATACGATATAGGATATATTTAATTCTGTTTTTCCTTTCTTGCTATGCTATCATATTCTGTTAATGGGTGATATAGTTATTAATATGCATGGTTATTCTTTTTGATGTTTTAATATGTTTGAAGTACTTTTTTATATATTTGATGAATATGTATTGCTGTATCTTTTGACTGAATGCTGCTCAAGAAAAACAAATGAAATAATAAGACTGGGAGTGTGTTGTAGGGAGTAGTTATGTGCCATGTGGGCAGTATTCATAGAAATATAGACAACCCACAGCAGGGGCTCAAATGTTAATATTACGAAAAACCATCTTTGTAGTTTAACATTTTATACCACATGAAACTATTTATTTTGAACACATATTTGCATTTCTCAGTAAGTTCTTTCTATTCAGAGCTGGGCTGACCCGCAAATATCCTGTATATACCTAACAGGCTAGTGCTATTATGTGTACAGAATCCTGCATGTTTGTTCCATTGTTTTTTTCAATTTGGTAGTCTGAACTGAGAGAAAATGCTTTCTATGTAATGCTTTCTTTTGCAATTTGAGTAATCATAGATAAAATTACTCTTTGAGGACATAAGGTCAGTAGTGTAAAATAATTTTAGGATGAGAATTACTTTGAATTGACACTACACGCATACCTATACTTTTAATTCATATGGCTTTGTATATTTTATACAGAAATGTACTTTTAGTTCAGGTATCATGTTTATATAATACCATGTAGAAAAATGTTATAGAAATCGTTGCCTTTTTTGGCTGTCATTATTCTCTATAGATATGATTATTAGTCGGGAGTAACTCCAAACCCTGAGCAAATGGGAATCAACATTAGGGGATATGATAATTATCACAACCCAATTTGACAAAATATATTTGAGAAAGATGCCTGGAAAAAGTCAAGTAGATTGTGATGCAATAAATGCCACATAGGCATGTATGGTACATATTCATAATATAAGTTATTTCTCAAACTTTTTGGGAGCCGAGAAATACCCAGGAATTTTCACATTCAAATCAGGCTCGTATTTGTGAAAGTCACTTGTGATAAAATGACAGGCTCTAAAACCTTTACACGTCATCCACAGCACAGTCATAAAGACAATTCAGCTATCCACCAATGGAGTCCCGTAAACTGAGAACCTCATTTTGAGTTTGGCGGACAATTGCTCTGTCTCAAGCGTGTTGGATTTTTTTGTCCGTCATATTTAGAATTGTAGTATATGCCATGGTACTTGCAATAAGTGAGACAACGTATCCGTTACGTTTGTGTAGAAGTGCCCGTCCACCAAACTCTAAATCAGGCCCCATGCTTTTTCATTTCTTTTTGTTTGAGTATTTCCTAATCTGTGAACACATACAAGTGGTTGACTAGACGCTAAGCAGAGTTGAAGGAGGATGGGCAATACCAGTGATTCAAAGTGGATGGTTTAAATAAACCCTCACAGACGTGTTTTAGTGAGGGAAAAGTCATGGTCTGTGTTTGTTTGTAGGTAACAAGGTTCTGTCTGGCAATCAGATGGTGTTCTTTGTCTTTCTAAATGTAATTTTAATTCTTATCTGGAACCGTGGACATAGAACAAGATGACATGTAAATCAAATTTACTCAAAAAGAGACTCTAACTGCAAATACCAACCCAGTAAAAACTGATATCAACACTATTTGTTAGTTCTGTGCTCCTGCCATCGTAGTTTGGTAAAGTACTTTCTCTCAAGAGCATTCCTTCCCTTCCAGGTAAATAGTACTTAGTAGTTGCAAGCTCATCATCTCTTCAGATGCACAGAATTCCTTGACAACAATTCACATATACAATATTGTAGAGATAATCATTGAGGCAGACCATTTGAGTCTTCAGACCTGTGACCAGAACACTGGCCAGCTAAAAGCAGTCAAATGCAATGTATCTTCCCCTGTGGATTGAATTTCTACAAGCATCTTACCCAGCTGATGCCTCCTTTAGTATGTCCTGCTTCCACTTCCAGGATTGTGGTGCATGCCACATTAACAAAGCCCACTATTACCTCTTCAGGAGATTGAGTATGAATTTGCACGCAATACCAGCATGTGCCAAGGCCAAGTACTCGTTTGTTCTTGATAAATGTTGATACATAGGCCTTTGCTCTCCCTCAAGTGAGGATTTTTGCATATGCATTTTCAATTTGTGATGTTATGTATTTGTAGGTTAGCATACAATATGTATTGTACATATATCTGACTAGTTTGCCACTATAACATGTCCGCCATGAATTTTTCATTGGTCCTTTCTCGCTTTCTGCACTACAGGCTATTAGAGTCTCCCTGATTCAATGTATGTTTCACGTGATCAAGGTTCTTCGGAATCAAAGCGCGTTGTGGAATAAATGGTGGATTGCCACTTTGACGGATTTTGTGTGTTACTGAGAGTGTACTGATCTATGCTAAACTTTGGGAATTGAATTGCCGGTATGCTCCGCGGGTGTGTGTGCCACTCTCCTGGGGTCCCAGCAGTCCAGCAGTCCAGAAGGAGAGCTCTTCTGGTAGAATATATATATATATATATATATATATATATATATATATATATATATATATATATATATATATATATATATATATATATATATATATATATATATATATATATATATATATATTACCTACTGGCAGTCGCCAGTAGGTATATATAGTTAGGATTTTTTCCCTATGGGATTTTTGAAAATTCTATGTCTAATAACTTTGGCGTTTGTGGACGGAATCGGCTGAAATTTTCAGGAAAATGGCACATTTTGTTTCTGAGCAGCCCTTGAAAATTTGGGGGGGTTTTGTCTAGGGGGGGCCGAGAAAAAAGGGGGGTCCCAAAACGCGTTTTTCCCATGTTAATTTCCATAGGGCGGTTGGACTCACTTTTAGCTCAAACGGCTGAATGGATTTGCACGAAACTTGGCAAAATTGTAGGGACTGTTAGCCCGATGTGCCTTTGCTAGGTCTCAATATATGTGCTCCAGTAGTTTTTGAGAAATTAACGTTCAAAACAAGATATATATCTGTAACAGCGCTCCGGGCTGCGCTCCGGTTCGCTTACTTTTCACGAAACGGAAATTTGCGCGCAGAAAGCTGATTGGCTCTCCGGTGTCTGTCAACATTCTAAACAGTCCGGAGCGGCCGCCATCTTATCTCTCGGTAGGATCGAGAGAGAAGAAGAGGTGAAAAACGAAGGGGGAATTTAATGAAAGGGGGCAAGGTATACCCCTCTTGACCCCCTAGGAATGTTGTTGGGGTTATTAAAGGGTCCCGTGGGGAAAATAAAAAAAAAAAGATTTTTCACGGTAGAAGCGCTTCACGGGCCGCGAACTGGGCCGCAAACTGGTAGCGAAACGGGAATTCGCCATTTTGTGCTTCGTTTTAATTAAATTACTAGGTATAAGGGGGTGCGGGAGACGTATCCTAATCCCCTATGTTTCCTGAGGGTGGCTGAGGAGGCTCATATATGTTGATACATCTCTTCCAGCGGCTGTGCGTGAGCTTTTTTTTTTTTTTGCTGCGTGACGTCTGTTAACGTTCGATTCGATGGAAATCAGGAAGTGTTGACCGCAAATTTGTCAGTGCGATAAAATATTTTGTTATAAATGAATCCTTATTGATAAACATTGTCTGCGCCATCTTGCCTTTTTTCCAATGCCACAATTTTGTCGTGCACGGCAGCCATTTTAGATGCCAGGCCGGTCCCAGGCTATCACCTAGCCCTGCGGATGTAGTTTATGGCCCCAGCTGTAGAGAATCGAGACATGCCAACCCTCCCGATTCAGGCGTGAGACTACTGATTTCAGTGCTAGTCTCCCGCCTCCCGATTTCTGCAAGCAAAAACCCGGGGGCATATTACCAACAACTAGCGATAATTTTTGTCTCTAACTTGTTTAGAGACAAAAATTATCGCCGCACATCGGCGATTTTTATCGCAGATAAACCTTGCTATTAGCAAGGTTTATCGCAAATGCGATAAAAAACGGCCGCAATGCATGAATATCGTTGAAAAGTCAGCGATATTCATGCATTATCGAGCAAATGCTCTTAGCCATGCTATCCACCTCCCATTGGATAACATGGCTAAGAACTGCTCAGGGCAGGTGTTAGCTTTTTGAGATATTCGTGCTTAGCGCGAATATCTCCAAAAGTTGGTAATAGGAGATAGCGATGTTAGGGACTGTTTCCAGTCGCTAACATCTTGGCACGCCCACTTTGCATGTCATTAGTGATAAATATTACTGACATGCAAAGTGGGGCCCAAGATGGTCGCTATCTCCTTTTAGCTGTCACTAACTGGTGTTTGCGACAGCTTGGTAATAGGGAGATCATTTTATCTCCGCTTTCTTGGCTTTTAAAGCCAAAAAAGCGGAGATAAACCCCCTTGATAATATGCCCCACGATTCCTCGGGGGTTTCAGCTGACAAGGCTTGGTATTGTGTTACGTGGTAATTGTTCCAGGAAACGTCAGAGGGTCGATGCAGGGGTTCTAGAAGGGGTGATAAACCATTTAAGCCTCATGAACAAGCGCATGGTCTTTTAAAGATCTGTGAAGTACTCGGGCGGCGGTGTGTCCTCTTTCAGGAGCGGGCGGGCGGGGGGGGGGGCACTGCCAGCAACTTGCCAGGCCAGGCAGTGTTCAACACTTGCATCACCCTTTCTCTGCCTGCTATTGCGCTCCATGCTTCGGAAAGTTAAGAAAAAGAACGTGCATTTGAGTTTGAAATGTCCGATCCAAAGCCCACACATGACAATAACCCGATTCAAGGCCCCATTCACCCGATTTTTTAAAAATATATAGCACTCCAACAAAGTGGGATTATAAAACTTTATTAACTTTTAAATATAATGAACGGAACAAAAACTGTAACAAACATTTAAACATTTTTGACAAAAAAAAGCAACAATGGTCAGAAGCTGTCTTTTGTGCGAATAGTCCCAAGGCAGCACAACGTGCTGAGTTCTGGACGGCACCCAGGTGATGTCACCTGGGCGCCGCACTGGTTTTTGGGATCCTACAATGCAGCAAAGAAAAACAGCATGGGGCGTCCAGGGTGGTGCGGAGGGAGGCCTCGTCAGTAGCGGTCTGTTGTGCGAATAGTCCCAAGGCAGCAGAATGCGCTGAGATGTTGATGGCACCCAGGTGATGTCCAGTAAACTGCCGCACTGGTTTTGGTATCCTACAATGCTGCTCCAAAAATTGGCGTGGGGCGGCCCGGGGGGGGGGGTGTGGGGGAGGCGGCGCGAACGGGCCTCCCCAGGTGGCGGCCATCCAGCTGAGTTGCGCCTGCTCTTGCGGCTACAGCGTCTCGCTCACCATGTTGTTGAGTTGCTCCCACTCTTGCAGTGCAGCGATAGGCGGCTGCCACATGACTCTTAAAATGGCGGACGGCTCTTCGGTTTTGGGCCTGGTCCACTAAAATGGCCCTGGGACACCTTGGAACTCGGACGCTTGCCTGCTAGGGCTTGGGCTCCATTCTCGAAAAGCGTCCCCTCAGCCGTGAAGATTCTACAAAAGTCTTGGGGGCCCTCGACTCCTGCAGGCTTCCGGTGGGGAGCGGCTGCCATGATTGCTCGCGGAATGACCACGACGGAGCCACGAGATGGTGGTGCTCTCATGCTGACGCCAGCTTCAGTCTGAATCATCCAGAAACAAGGTGGGGCTTTCATCGTTTGGGAAAAAAAAATGTTCTAAACCAATGAAAAGTGTTATTTTTAGGTCATATGACCAAGCCTTCCATCATTAGGAAACCAAAAGTAAAATGAACCAATGAAAAGTTTTATAAACAAGTCACATGACCTGTTATGCGGCATAGGGCTACAAAAAGCGTAGAAAATCCGTTGGCACGTGAGGCGGCGTCAGTAGCCGACCGATGTGCGAATAGGCCGAAGGCAGCACAACGCGCCGAGATCCGGATGGCACCGAGGTGGTGTCCAGCAAATTGCCGCACTGGTGTGGCCATCCTACAATGCTGCGCCGAAAGACGGCGTGTCCAGCTGAGTTCCGGTCACTCTTGCGGTACAGTGACTCGAACGCGCCGAGATCCGGATGGCACCGAGGTTGTGTCCAGCAAGTTGCCGCACTGGTGTGGCCATCCTACAATGCTGTGCCGAAAGTCGGCGTGGGGTGCCCCGTTGGCTTATGAGGTGATGTCAGTAGTGGACCGATGTGTGAATAGGTCGGAACCAGCACAAGGCGCCAAGATCCGAATGGCAAGTCCTGGATGTTGAGTGCCATAGTTGAGAGTTCTGAGCAGTGCTTGTAAGACTATCTGAAGCTTATTTGCACCTGCTGCAGCTTCACTATTGCCCAAGGTGGTGTCCAGCAAATTGCTGCACTGGTGTGGCCATCCTACAATGCTGCGCCGAAAGACGGCGTGTTCAGCTGAGTTCCGGTCACTCTTGCGGTACAGTGACTCGAACGCGCCGAGATCCGGATGGCACCGAGGTGGTGTCCAGCAAGTTGCCGCACTGGTATGGCCATCCTACAATGCTGCGCCGAAAGACGGCGTGACCAGCTGAGTTCCGGTCACTCTTGCGGTACAGTGACTCGAACGCGCGGAGATCCGGATGGCACCGAGGTGGTGTCCAGCAAGTTGCCGCACTGGTGTGGCCATCCTTCAATGCTGCGCCGAAAGTCAGTGTGGGGTGCCCCGTTGGCTTATGAGGTGATGTCAGTAGTGGACCGATGTGTGAATAGGTCGGAACCAGCACAAGGCGCCCTGCACTGTTGAGCTTTTTTCAATGCCTGTTTTTTGTTGTTTCCCCTCCATCAAAAACAAAAAAAAAATATAAAACTGTGCAAAAATACAAAAAAATGTTTAGAAAAGCAGTGCTTGTAAGACTGTCTGAAGCTCTTTTGCACCTGCTGCAGCTTCACTATTGCCCTGGTGTGGCCAAAGATCGCCCATGACATAGGCGGCCGGCTCCCGAGGTCCGGCGGAACTTTTTTCCTTTTCCTTTCTGCTTGTCCCACAATCCGTTTCACCTGAAGACACGACCAGGTTCCTGAATGTGTGCAGGGGGATGCTATTGATTGAATGAAAATGGCGGCTTGACACAAAGCTGACTCAAGCGTTGCTGTTGATGCTATACAGACAAAAATTGGTTTTCAGTTTGTACATTCTTCAGGATTTTTTTTTCCATCCAAGGCTGATTGAGAGTTTGTAGAAAAATGGCTTCAGATTTTCCACATATTACTCTTCAACATTCTTCCTAAATGTAACAATGTGAGACTCACTAGGAGAACGGCTGTTTATCTTTCCTTTCAAAATGCTGCCAACAATATTTTCTGAATGGAAGACACCATCTTGTAGCATAAAGGGCCGAAAGGGGTTCTGGTCTGGCCGATTGTTGGTGGAGACATTTTGACTATATCTTGGACCTGCCCGGCCTCGCCCAAAATGGCGCCGGTATAAATGGGACTCGTAACTCCTTGCCCGCAAATGTATATCTAGAAAATTTTATTGTAAGTGGCCCTGTCTTATTTTAATTACAAAATGTACGTCCACCGATTCCGCAACTGTTAGACACCTTAGTTCTTGCAACCTAATGGCCCGCTCGTTACGTTCCTCTACAGTGTAAATGTCTCCTCATCATATACGATTTCAGTTTGCTCCGTGGCCGGCCCACGTGGTTATAGGCCCGTATTTGTATACTGACATTTTCACAATAAAGGTTTTTAAAACAAAACACGGTAGTAGTATTTACATTGGTAAAGTTTTTACTTTTAGTCACTGTTTTCGAATCATAAAGTGATCGATAAGAATCTGATAATCAGGCGTATCGGCGACTAAGACAGCAGGCCGAGTCTCTTTTACTCAACGGCTCCGTCATGGAACGAAGAAACGCCCTTTTTCTCGAAAAAGGAATATATTTTACTTGCAGGACAGTTGTAAATTTTCCGGGAAAGTACATTAGCCTGGAATATTATAACATATATGTTTTTTTTAAAAAGTTCGAAATCAATAAAAAGCGTAATTTTTAGGTCATATGACCAAGCTTTTCATCATTAAAATAACAAAAGTAAAATGAACCAATGAAAAGTTTTATTAACAAGTCACATGGCCTGTTATGCTTACGTTACGCGCTGCGCGCCGCGCCCCGGATCACCTCCGGGTGCGCTAACGCGGCGTGTCATATAACGCATTACGCGACAACGTAGGTCAAGAATATAGTCAAAATGTCTCCACCAACCAGCGTTCGGAACACAACCCCTTTCAGCAGTCCAAAAAGTTCTGTTAAATGACAACAGAGGGGACAGGCAACAAGAACCATCAGTCAAAGAGGGGAGGGCAAGTTCTTCTCTTCCGGGTCATGTTGGGGCGCTACCGGAACTGATCGAATTGGTAGTCTACAGTGTTTCTGGATGTTTCAGACTAAAGCTGGCGTCAGCATGAGAGCACTACCATCTCGTAGCTCCGTCGTGGCCATTCCACGAGCAGACATGGCAGCCGCTCCCCACCAGAAGCCTGCGGGAGTCGGGGGCCCCCAAGACTTTTGTAGAATCTTCACGGCTGAGGGGACGCTTTCGAGAATGGGACCCAAGCCCTATCAGGGAAGCGTCCGAGTTCCAAGGTGTCCCAGGGCCATTTTAGTGGACCAGGCCCAAAACCGAAGAGCCGGCCGCCATTTTGAGAGTCCTGTGGCAGCCGCCTATCGCTGCACCGCAAGAGCGGGAGCAACTTAACTACATGGTGAGCGAGACGCTGTAGTCGCAAGAGCGGGCGGTAAACAGCTGAATGGCGGAAGAGGCACAGTGTAGCAAAAGCGGGCGGAATGGCAACTAAAACGGTAAAGGGGCGCCCCACTACAGCGTGTCTTCAGGTCAAACGGATTGTGGGACAAAGTCCAGAATAGAAGAGTCATCAAAAGGCAAAAAGTTCCGCCGGACCCCGGGAGCCGGCCGCCTATGTCGGGGGCGATCTCAGGCTACACCAGTGCTATAAGACTTGGGGAGGGGGTCGGAGCCAAGCGTCTTCTCCGAGTCCGTGCCATCACACCGCCCCTCGGGGGCCTCCGTCAAGCGGTTTAGGGAGGTACCATATAACATTGTTTTCAAATGCAGTCAGGTCCACAAACGACCCTCACTTACTTTGAGAATAGTGAAGCTGCAGTAGGTGGAAATAAGCTTCAGACAGTCTTACAAGCACTGCTTTTGTAAACATTTTTTGATTTTTTTGTATTTTTGCACAGTTTTATATATATTTTTTTTTTTTGATGGAGGGGAAACAACAAAGCACAGGCATTGAAAAAGGCTCAAACTCAGAACTCTGAACTATGGCACCCAACATCCAGGACTTGCCATCCGGATCTTGGCGCCTTGTGCTGCTTCCGACCTATTCACACATCGGTCCACTACTGACATCATCTTGTAAACCAACGTTATGTAAATAGTTATTTAATAACATGTTTTACCCTGTTTCTTTGCTGGTGTGTTGTCTATATTTTTAATATTTGCATAGGGTTTGTCGTTATTTTGGGCGGGATGGGTGACGGAGCCGAGCTGTCTTGCAGCCCTCATGGTGTGGAGCTCAGTTCATCTCACTAGTTTCGTATTTCTCATGAGGGGTTGTGGTTAATGTTTCTATTTTAGCGAGGTCAAAAAGAGATCCCATTAGTGGCCTACTGATTTTGCTCGATTCCATTTGTTTTTTTAAACGATTTTTCACTATCTGCAAAGACTAAACAGAGTATTGCGACTCTGTGCTTGTTTGTAAATAGAGAATGAACCAAAGAGAACCAATTCTAAAACAGTAAATGCTTGGATAACAATCAATCAAATGGAGAGAGAAGCAGGCACGACGGATTACAACGGGGCAAAGGCCTGCGTTAACTACCCTTCACTATCTACAAAGAGAGAGTACTCCTAAGAGAAAAGAGAGGGGAAGGGGGTGCAGCGTTCAAAGCACATCAGCGTGCATAAATACGAAAATGTTTTTATCTATCACGTACTTGACATTTTAAAGCTTTTCATATTTGCTATTAAAAAACCATTGAAATTCACTGAAAAAACCATAGGTTATAGTCGATATATAGTTAGGAATTTGCATTTACAAAACCTTGAAAATTCAATGAAAAAACCATTGGTTTTAGGCCATATATAGTTAGGGATTTGCATTTACAAAACCTTATTTTACTAGCATAAAACCATTGAAATTCCATATATAGTTAGATGCGCTAACTATATATCGCGCACCCGCAATCCACTGCTGATGATGTCACATATTATATCATTCATGACATGGTCAGTGACATCACTGATGACATCACTGATGACAACTCAAATGACATCACTGATGACATCTCAAATGACATCACTGATGACATCACTGATGACAACTCAAATGACATCACTGACAACATCACAGATGACATCATTCATGTGTTAATACGATGAACCTCTACAGACTCTGATATATCCTTAGATACACTCAGTGAAAACAGACACTCACAGATTGTCACTCATCCATGGAGTTACTCATACACCTAGACAGTCATGCAAAGAATCAAACACACCTCCAATTCCTCAACTATACAGTTATACACACCTTACTTATTGAAACATATTCTAACACATATTTACTCTCTTATACAATCACTGATACAAGTTTTCAATGATCCATGCAGCCACTCACACATTCACTGGCTCTAATGCACAGTTATTTATATATGTTAACTCTCACATGTACTGTGTTTTACATATGTACTTACTTTGACATGTAGCACTGAGATATCCATTCACTCACCAATATACTCATGCACACAGTCAACCGCCCATACAGCTGTTTCCACATGCACTTTTGAAACCATACATCTAGTGAATCAACTGCTCACACATCTATGCACAGAGTCACACACCTCCCAGCCACTCACACACATACTCAGTCTCCCATACAAATACTTGAGCAACCAATCAATAACCCATATAGTTATTCATATAGCTACTGATCAACACATGCAGCAGTTTACAGAACAGCAGATATAATGATGCACAAATTAATACAGTTTAATCACTAACCCATGCACTCAGTGAGACACATTTAATCACTCCCTCATACAATCAGTCATGCACCTACTAAATCCTTCATCCAGACATTTATACATCCACTCATTCTTCAATATGTAAGACATATTTTAACTTTACAGAAACATACAGTCACTGGATGTTGTGATCAGTGATGTCATCAGTGATGTCACTGACCATGTCATGAATGATGTAATATGTGACATCAGCAGTGGATTGCGGGTGCGCGATATATAGTTAGCGCATCTAACTATATATGGAATTTCAATGGTTTTATGCGAGTAAAATAAGGTTTTGTAAATGCAAATCCCTAACTATATATGGCCTAAAACCAATGGTTTTTTCATTGAATTTTCAAGGTTTTGTAAATGCAAATTCCTAACTATATATCGACTATAACCTATGGTTTTTTCAGTGAATATATATATATATATATATATATATATATATAATATATATATATATATATATATATATATATATATATATATATATATATATATATATATATATATATATATATATATATATATATGTACAGGTCTGCCATTACTCCCTTCACTCTTGACTGGGTGCTGTGTACGTGGGGACAGACTCCACATGGAATTCACTTCCAAAGCTCAATCACACAAGAATAATGCAAAAGCACTCTCAGGAACGCTGTAACCATAGATTTAATACAGGTTACATCTGCATCACAAGATGCTTTTCGGCTTGCTGCCTTTTTCAATAGTGATCGGCGCCGTACTGTGGCAAGTATTTAAAATAAACACCACACACCTTTTTGGCCACAAATATGAGCAAAGGACACCAAGTAAGGTTCCACTAAGGTGTCGGCCATTCCTAAACATGCAAAGTATATGCATAAAGTAAAAGTATTACATAGCATACATCTGCTATTATGACTGTTGACATGGTTATATAAAATGTACAACAAAAGAAAAGAAAAACAATGCCCTGGATGGGCTAACATTCTAAGTTACAAACACTTATTGATTGTTACTGGCCCTGGATGGGCAGAGAAGAGCAATACCTCTACATGTGTGGTAGTTTTCTCAGAAGAAACAGGCTATGCACAATAGACCAAAAGAGCAGAAACAAACATAATAACTTTCCTCATGACTTACATCCAGGGGGGGCACAGAAGAGGGATAATTATGGCATCTTATAAATGTCTGGCCATTTCTTCACCACTGTTCAAACCACCTGGCTTTTTGGTCAGATTTTCAATAATGTGCCTTGACTCTAATCTACGCAATCTTAAGAGTCTGTTACCTCCTCTAACATCAGGGGGCACTTGGTCTGTACAGAAAATGCATAGAAGGTCTCTGTTACTTTCATGGAACATCTCAAAAGGCCTTGCCAAAGGATACGTGGGATCTTTATTCTGTATGGCCCTCAGATGTTCAATAATTCTGATTTTCGTGGGGTGGATAATACTTCCAATGTAACGCAAGCCACACCGACATACCAGACAGTATACCGTGTGGCTTGTGTTGCAATTCATCAGGCTTCTGATCTTAATCGGTTCTTCAATGCCTGGAATCTGATAATGTAACACCTTATGGCTTCATTTACAGGCCCGACATTTCAGACATGGAAAGAACCCTGCCAGCTTGCCAAATGGAGCAATCCTACTCTCCTTCCTACAATGGTTCTGTACCAGACTGTTACGTAGGGATCTAACTATTCTAAAGGTAATAAGTGGCACCCTCGGTAAGTCCTTACCTATCACAGGGTCAGATTTCAATATATGCCAATTGGTGGTTAGGAGCCGCCTGATGTTCCTGGCCTCACTCAAGTAATTTGTTATCATTCTCAAAGTGTCTCCCTTATGTTTTTTATCTGGAGTCTGCTGCTGGTGTACAGTTTTGTCAAATGGTTCACCTGACACTATCAGATCTTCCCTTTTAATCTTATTCACTTTGGATTTAGTTGAATGAAGAATTGCCTTACTATACCCTCTGTACTCAAACCTTTTGATACATTCCTTCGCTGCAGCCTGAAAGTCACATGCCCTGGTGCAATTTATCTTAATCCGCAGGAGTTCACCATATGGTATGCTGCCCACAGTAGTTTCTGGGTGGCAACTCTTGGTGTGTAAAATTGAATTCCCTGCAGTTGGTTTCCTGTGCAACAAAGTGCACAGTCTCCCATCGGCAGGAACCTTCAGGTCTAGGAAATTCACCAAACTTTGGCTAATTTCCCCAGAGAATTTAATGTTCAAGTTGTTCATATTGAGGACCTGTATGTATGCTCTGGCAGATTCTTCAGTACCTCTATAGACAATAAATAAATCGTCTATGTATCTTGTACAACTTACGACCCTATTGGTCCAATCCATGTTGTCATCCGCCCAGGCCACCTGCTCCTCCCACCAGCCAATGAAAAGATTTGCGTAGCTGGGGGCGAAGCAGGTGCCCATCGTGGTTCCACGGATTTGCCTGAAAAATTGCTCATGGAAAAGGAAAATATTGTTACTCAGACAAAATTGGACAAACTCCAGCAACATAACATTATGTTTGGCCTGATTGATTGGGTTAGTGTTGAGAAACCATTTAACTGCTTGCATCCCCTGTGCATGATCAATGCTAGTATATAAACTAGAAATTTCAAGCGTTATCATTATCATGTCTGACTCCCACTGCAATGTCTCAATTGTCAACCGAAAATCCTTTGTGTCTTTTATGTATGATTTCAATTTATGTACAAAATTAGAAAGAAAGTAGTCCACAAACCTGGACATGTTTTCTGTCAAGCTTCCTACTGACGAAACAAAAGGACGTCCCGGTGGAGAGGTCACGTTTTTGTGCAGTTTGGGCAAGTGATAGAACATCGGTACTCTGGGGTATTTACATTCCAATTATGCGTATTCCTCTTTATTAAGCATTCCCCTGTAATACCACTTGTTCAGGATCATTCTGTAGGCGTTGACACTCTCATCGAATGTCTTCCTTGTCACTTTCATGTAACTCGTTGCATCCCCCAGTTGTTGAAGGGCTTCTTTGATATAGTATTCCCTGGTTAGAAGCACGACATTCCCGCCCTTATCGTATGGTTTACATACGATGGTCTGATCCTGTTTTAAATCTACAATCCCTTTCCTTTGGTCCTCTGTTATGTTAATTTCAGTTCTGAGTCTGTTCCACGTATTTCTTAACTTCAAAAGTTCGCTATTGGTCATATCTGTGACTACATCAATGGAGTCCATCGGCATCATTGGTCAAGATTTAGATCTGGGTTTAAAGGGGCTCCCCGGATTTACTTGTATGACTCCAGCTCTTCTTATTTTCAAATCTGATGATGGCATTAATGTCACAGGATTGCCCTCATCTATCAGATCCTCCATGACCGCTAGGGTTTCGATATCTCCTGCAGTCAATTCGTCCATGTCACTCAAAACCAGTACTTTGAGATTAGATTTGATATTATCTTTGCCTTTGATAAATGTCATCAGTCTTAATTTTAGTTTTTGTATACCCTGATGTTTTAGATGGGCAGAATTTGAGTCCCAGTTGTAAAACTTGCTCTTCCACAGGCGTTAATGTCCTTGACGTTAAGTTCACAACTGTAGGGACTTCAATAGCATTTTCAACTTTTTGTTCCATTGATATTTGCTCCGGGTTACCCTCGGCGAGGCAACGTTTACGCTTGCACCAGCCTACCCTCCTCGTCCGGCGTTCGTTTTCTTTTTTCTTTGGGGTGGTTTCTCTGGTGCCTTTTTTCCTCATGTCTCCCGAATCACCTGAAATTCACCTAAAAAAGGAACCGATGAAGAGATTGCCGGTTGTGGCCTTCCCGAAGCGCCCCCTCTCTTTCTTCTTCACTTTGTTTTACATTAGTAGCTTCAGACTCCGAAGTTTATTGTCGTACAGCTGTTATCTTCGCTTTGTTGCTTAGCAGCTGCTTTCTTGGCTGATCATATCTTTTAGCAAAGGTCAATATGCGACCTTGCTGGTAATCCCTCTCGTCCCGTTCAAATTTGTCCTGCTTCCTTTGTTCATAGATTTTAAGGCATTTTTTCATAACCTCCCGTAGTGACTCCTGATTGTGCTGATCAGTGCTACTCGCAATTAGAGTTTCTAGCTCCTCAATGTCCTTGAGTGCCTGTTCTCTATCTCTCTCTCTATATATGTATATATATATCCATATATATATATATATATATTACCTACTGGCTATCGCCAGTAGGTATATATAGTTAGGATTTATTCCCTATGGGATTTTTGAAAATTCTATGTCTAATAACTTTGGCGTTTGTGGACGGAATCGGCTGAAATTTTCAGGAAAATGGCACATTTTGTTTCTGAGCAGCCCTTGAAAATTTGGGGGGGGGTTTGTCAAGGGGGGGCCGAGAAAAAAGGGGGGTCCCAAAACGCGTTTTTCCCATGTTAATTTCCATAGGGCGGTTGGACTCACTTTTAGCTCGAACGGCTGAATGGATTTGCACGAAACATGGCAAAATTGTAGGGACTGTTAGCCCGATGTGCCTTTGCTAGGTCTCAATATATGTGCTCCAGTAGTTTTTGAGAAATTAACGTTCAAAACAAGATATATATCTGTAACAGCGCTCCGGGCTGCGCTCCGGTTCGCTTACTTTTCGCGAAACGGAACTTTGCGCGCAGAAAGCTGATTGGCTCTCCGGTGTCTGTCAACATTCCAAACAGTCCGGTGCGGCCGCCATCTTGTCTCTCAGTAGGATCGAGAGAGAAGAAGAGGTGAAAAACGAAGGGGGAATTTAATGAAAGGGGGCAAGGTATACCTCTCTTGACCCCCTAGGAATGTTGTTGGGGTTATTAAAGGGTCCCGTGGGGAAAATAAAAAAAATAATGATTTTTCACGGTAGAAGCGCTTCACGGGCCGCGAACTGGGCCGCAAACTGGTAGCGAAACGGGAATTCGCCATTTTGTGTTTCGTTTTAATTAAATTACTAGGTATAAGGGGGTGCGGGAGACGTATCCTGACCCCTTATGTTTTCTGAGGGTGGCTGAGGAGGCTCATATATGTTGATACATGTCTTCCAGCGGCTGTGCGTGAGCTTTTTTTTTTTTTTTTGCTGCGTGACGTCTGTTAACGTTCGATTCGATGGAAATCAGGAAGTGTTGACCGCCATTTTGACACTGCGAGTAAATATTTTGTTATAAATGAATCCTTATTGATAAACATTGTCTGCGCCATCTTGCCTTTTTGTCCAATGCCACAAATTTGTCGTGCACGGCAGCCATTTTAGATGCCTTGACCAGACCCAGTCTCTGCACGCTGTTGATTCTCAGCACGGCTCCCCACCCTCGCAAGCATTTCCCCCACGCACTGTTCACCCCCGCTCTCTCTCTCATGCATGGGTCACATACTTCTCCCCATCTGCGCTGCTCTTCCCTGAGAATCACACCCTGTGCCCGCCGGCCGACACCTCCCTTTCACCCTATTCACTACCGCACCCTCTGACACTCCTCTTCCTCTGTGTCCGATTGTCCAGGCCGGACCCAGGCTATCACCTAGCCCTGCGGATGTAGTTTATGGCCCCAGCTGTAGAGAATCCAGACATACCAACCCTCCCGATTCAAGCGTGAGACTACTGATTTCAGTGCTAGTCTCCCACCTCCCGATTTCTGCAAGCAAAAACCCGGGGGCATATTACCAACAACTAGCGATAATTTTTGTCTCTAACTTGTTTAGAGACAAAAATTATCGCCGCACATCGGCGATTTTTATCGCAGATAAACCTTGCTATTAGCAAGGTTTATCGCAAATGCGATAAAAAACGGCCGCAATGCATGAATATCGCTGAAAAGTCAGCGATATTCATGCATTATCGAGCAAATGCTCTTAGCCATGTTATCCACCTCCCATTGGATAACATGGCTAAGAACTGCTCAGGGCAGGTGTTAGCTTTTGGAGATATTCGCGCTTAGCGCGAATATCTCCAAAAGTTGGTAATAGGAGATAGCGATGTTAGGGACTGTTTCCAGTCGGTAACATCTTGGCACGCCCACTTTGCATGTCATTAGTGATAAATATCACTGACATGCAAAGCGGGGCCCAAGATGGTCGCTATCTCCTTTTAGCTGTCATTAACTGGTGTTAGCGACAGCTTGGTAATAGGGAGATAATTTTATCTCCGCCCTCTTGGCTTTTAAAGCCAAAAAAGCGGAGATAAACCCCCTTGATAATATGCCCCACGATTCCTCGGGGGTTTCAGCTGACAGGGCTTGGTATTGTGTTACGTGGTAATTTTTCCAGGAAACGTCAGAGGGTCGATGCAGGGGTTCTAGAAGGGGTGATAAACCATTTAAGCCTCATGAACAAGCGCATGGTCTTTTAATGATCTGTGAAGTACTCGGGCGGCGGTGTGTGTGTGTCCTCTTTCAGGTGCGGGCGGGGGGGGGGGCACTGCCAGCAACTTGCCAGGCCAGGCAGTGTTCAACACTTGCATCACCCTTTCTCTGCCTGCTATTGCGCTCCATGCTTCGGAAAGGTAAGAAAAAGAACGTGCATTTGAGTTTGAAATGTCCGATCCTGTAGCAGTACACTTGCAAAGCCCACACATGACAATAACCCGATTCAAGGCCCCATTCACCCGATTTTTTAAAAATATATAGCACTCCAATAAAGTGGGACTATAAAACTTTATTAACTTTTAAATATAACGAACGGAACAAAAACTGTAACAAACATTTAAACATTTTTGACAAAAAAAGCAACAATGGTCAGAAGCTGTCTTTTGTGCGAATAGTCCCAAGGCAGCACAACGTGCTGAGTTCTGGACGGCACCCAGGTGATGTCACCTGGGTGCCGCACTGGTTTTTGGGATCCTACAATGCAGCAAAGAAAAACAGCGTGGGGCGTCCCGGGTGGTGCGGAGGAGGCCTCGTCAGTAGCGGTCTGTTGTGCGAATAGTTCCAAGGCAGCAGAACGCGCTGAGATGTTGATGGCACCCAGGTGATGTCCAGTAAACTGCTGCACTGGTTTTGGTATCCTACAATGCTGCTCCGAAAATTGGCGTGGGGCGGCCTGGGGGGGCGTGGGGGAGGCGGCGTGAACGGGCCTCCCCAGGTGGCGGCCATCCAGCTGAGTTGCGCCCGCTCTTGCGGCTACAGCGTCTCGCTCACCATGTTGTTGATTTGCTCCCACTCTTGCAGTGCAGCAATAGGCGGCTGCCACATGACTCTTAAAATGGCGGACGGCTCTTCGGTTTTGGGCCTGGTCCACTAAAATGGCCCTGGGACACCTTGGAACTCGGACGCTTGCCTGCTAGGGCTTGGGCTCCATTCTCGAAAGCGTCCCCTCAGCCGTGAAGATTCTACAAAAGTCTTGGGGGCCCTCGACTCCTGCAGGCTTCCGGTGGGGAGCGGCTGCCATGATTGCTCGCGGAATGACCACGACGGAGCCACGAGATGGTGGTGCTCTCATGCTGACGCCAGCTTCAGTCTGAATCATCCAGAAACAAGGTGGGGCTTTCATCGTTTGGGAAAAAAAAATGTTCTAAACCAATGAAAAGTGTTATTTTTAGGTCATATGACCAAGCCTTCCATCTTTAGGAAACCAAAAGGAAAATGAACCAATGAAAAGTTTTATAAACAAGTCACATGACCTGTTATGCGGCATAGGGCTACAAAAAGCGTAGAAAATCCATTGGCACGTGAGGCGGCGTCAGAAGCGGATCGATGTGCGAATAGGCTGAAGGCAGCACAACGCGCCGAGATTCGGATGGCACCGAGGTGGTGTCCAGCAAATTGCCGCACTGGTGTGGCTATCCTACAATGCTGCGCCGAAAGTCAGCGTGGGGCGCCCCGTTGGCCTGTGAGGTCGCGTCAGTCAGTGGGGGCTGTGCGTCTCCCCCAAGATGGAGGCTCCTCGGCTGCAGTGTGGCGCCCCTTAGCGTTTCACTCGCCGTCCAACTGAGTTGCGTCCGCACTTGCGGCTACAGTAGGCCAAAGGCAGCACAACGCGCCGAGATCCGGATGGCACCGAGGTGGTGTCCAGCAAATTGCCGCACTGGTGTGGCCATCCTACAATGCTGCGCCGAAAGACGGCGTGTCCAGCTGAGTTGCGGTCACTCTTGCGGTACAGTGACTCGAACGCGCAGAGATCCGGATGGCACCGAGGTGGTGTCCAGCAAATTGCCGCACTGGTGTGGCCATCCTACAATGCTGCGCCGAAAGACGGCGTGTCCAGCTGAGTTGCGGTCACTCTTGCGGTACAGTGACTCGAACGCGCCGAGATCCGGATGGCACCGAGGTGGTGTCCAGCAAGTTGCCGCACTGGTGTGGCCATCCTACAATGCTGCGCCGAAAGTCAAATGAATTCAAGTGAGAGGCCTAATTTCACTTGTGTGTGTTGTCGACGCACTTATTATAAGAATCAGACTGAGTTGAAGACTGTCTGAAGCTTATTTGCACCTGCTGCAGCTTCACTATTGCCCTGGTGTGGCCAAAGGTCGCACATGACATAGGCGGCCGGCTCCCGAGGTCCGACGGAACTTTTTTCCTTTTCCTTTTTGCTTCTTGTCCCACAATCCGTTTCATCTGAAGACATGACCAGGTCCCTGCATGTGTGCAGGGGGACGTTATTGATTGAATCAAAATGGCGGCTTGACACAAAGCTGACTCAAGCTTTGCTGTTGATGCTATACAGACAAAAATTGGTTTTCAGTTTGTACATTCTTCAGGATTTTTTTTTCCATCCAAGGCTGATTGAGAGTTTGCAGAAAAATGGCTTCAGATTTTCCACATACTACTCTTCAACATTCTTCCTAAATGTAACAATGTGAAACTCACTAGGAGAACGGCTGTTTATGTTTCCTTTCAAAATGCTGCCAACAATATTTTCTGAATGGAAGACACCATCTTGTAGCATAAAGGGCCGAAAGGGGTTCTGGTCTGGCCGATTGTTGGTGGAGACATTTTGACTATATCTTGGACCTGCCCGGCCTCGTCCAAAATGGCGCCGGTATAAATGGGACTCGTAACTCATTGTTGTGTACTGGTTGAACAACCTTGATATCACGAGATATGAATGCAGTTTTGATGCTCATGGCGGGCGGGGACGAGAATTGATTGAATATTTCGACATCCCTATTGATATTAAGTTCTGATGTGTTATTGATTACTGTACTATTGAAAGTTTGAATTTCAGTTTGCTCCGTGGCCGGCCCACGTGGTTATAGGCCCGTATTTGTATGCTGACATTTTCACAATAAAGGTTTTTAAAACAAAACATGGTAGTAGTATTTACATTGGTAAAGTTTTTACTTTTAGTCACTGTTTTCGAATCAGTAAAAGGCAAGTGAAATAAAGCAGTCCAATTACATGACGGATAAAAGGTATAATATGTAGGAACGCAGTAAAGATAAATGGTCAAGGGCAGTTGTGTTTTCCTCTCCTGCAACATAAAGTGATCGATAAGAATCTGATAATCAGGCGTATCGGCGACTAAGACAGCAGGCCGAGTCTCTTTTACTCAACGGCTCCGTCATGGAACGAAGAAACGCCCTTTTTCTCGAAAAAGGAATATATTTTACTTGCAGGACAGTTGTAAATTTTCAGGGAAAGTACATTAGCCTGGAATATTATAACATATATGTTTTAAAAAAAAAAGTTCGAAATCAATAAAAAGCGTATTTTTTAGGTCATATGACCAAGCTTTTCATTATTAAAATAACAAAAGTAAAATGAACCAATAAAAAGTTTTATTAACAAGTCACATGACCTGTTATGCTTACGTTACGCGCTGCGCGCCGCGCCCCGGATTACTTCCGGGTGCGCTAACGCGGCGTGTCATATAACGCATTACGCGACAACGTAGGTCAAGAATATAGTCAAAATGTCTCCACCAACCAGCGTTCGGAACACAACCCCTTTCAGCAGTCCAAAAAGTTCTGTAAAATGACAACAGAGGGGACAGGCAACAAGAACCATCAGTCAAAGAGGGGAGGGCAAGTTCTTCTCTACCGGGTCATGTTGGGGCGCTACCGGAACTGATCGAATTGGTAGTCTACAGTGTTTCTGGATGTTTCAGACTAAAGCTGGCGTCAGCATGAGAGCACTACCATCTCGTAGGTCCATCGTGGCCATTCCACGAGCAAACATGGCAGCCGCTCCCCACCAGAAGCCTGCGGGAGTCGGGGGCCCCCAAGACTTTTGTAGAATCTTCACGGCTGAGGGGACGCTTTCGAGAATGGGACCCAAGCCCTATCAGGGAAGCGTCCGAGTTCCAAGGTGTCCCAGGGCCATTTTAGTGGACCACGCCCAAATCTGAAGAGCCGGCCGCCATTTTGAGAGTCCTGTGGCAGTCGCTTATCGTTGCATCGCAAGAGCGGGAGCAACTCAACTACATGGTGAGCGAGACGCTGTAGTTGCAAGAGCGGGCGGTAAACAGCTGAATGGCGGAAGAGGCACAGTGTAGAAAAAGCGGGCGGAATGGCAACTAAAACGGTAAAGGGGCGCCCCACTACAGCGTGTGTTCAGGTCAAACGGATTGTGGGACAAGGTCCAGAATAGAAGAGTCATCAAAAGGCAAAAAGTTCCGCCGGACCCCGGGAGCCGGCCGCCTATGTCGGGGGCGATCTCAGGCTACACCGGTGCTATAAGACTTGGGGAGGGGGTCGGAGCCAAGCCATACTTTGAGAATAGTGAAGCTGCAGTAGGTGGAAATAAGCTTCAGACAGTGTTACAAGCGCTGCTCAGAACTCTGAACTATGGCACCCAACATCCAGAACGTATGCCATTTGAGAATGGCAGTGACATTGAAGCAACTCAGGGACCAAAACCATTAACGTACTTTCACGTATGAAAATCTTACTTGGGGAGGGGTCAGGAGCGAAGCGCCCCCTCCCAGTCCGCGCCACCACACCGTATGTTGAAAATCTGAAGCCATCGTTCTACAAAGTCAACCAACCTTGGATGGAAAAATCTAGAAAAATGTACAAACTGAAAACCAGTTTTGGTCTGCATAGCATCAGTAGCAACGCTTGCTATCAGAGTGCATGAGTTTCATGCTCGATCGATTGAGCTAGCCGGATCGGGCAATAAAAAGTATAAAATAGTTATGTAAATAGTTATTTAATAAAATGTTTTACCCTGTTTCTTTGCTGGTGTGTTGTCTATATTTTTAATATTTGCATAGGGTTTGTCGTTATTTTGGGCGGGGTGGGTGGCGGAGCCGAGCTGTCTTGCAGCCCTCATGGTGTGGAGCTCAGTTCATCTCACTATTTTCGTATTTCTCATGAAGGGTTGTTCCTAATATTTCTATTTTAGCGAGTCAAAAAGAGATCCAATTAGTGGCCTACTGATTTTGCTCGATTACTTTTATTTTTTTACACGATTTTTCACGATTTTTCACTATCTGCAAAGACTAAACAGAGTATTGCGACTTTGTGCTTGTTTGTAAATAGAGAATGAACCAAAGAGAATCAATTGTAAAACAGTAAATGCTTGGATAACAATCAATCAAATGGAGAGACAAGCAGGCACGACGGATTACAACGGGGGTAAAGGCCTGCGTTAACTACTCTTCACTATCTGCAAAGAGAGAGTACTACTAAGAGAAAAGAGGGGAGGGGGGCAGCGTTCAAAGCACATCAGCGTGCATAAACACGAAAACGTTTTTACCTATCACGTACTTGACATTTTACAGCTTTTGATATTTGCTATTAAAAAACCAATGAAATTCACTGAAAAAACCATAGGTTATAGGCCATATATAGTTAGGAATTTGCATTTACAAAACCTTGAAAATTCAATGAAAAAACCATTGGTTATAGAACATATATAGTTAGGAATTTGCATTTACAAAACCTTATTTTACTCGCATAAAACCATTGAAATTCCATATATAGTTAGATGCGCTAACTATATATCGCGCACCCGCAATCCACTGCTGATGATGTCACATATTACATCATTCATGACATGGTCAGTGACATCACTGATGACATCACTGATGACATCTCAAATGACATCACTGATGACATCACTGATGACATATCAAATGACATCACTGATGATATCATTCATGTGACAATACGATGAACCTCTTCAGACTCTAATATAACCTTAGATACAATCAGTGTAAACAGACACTCACAGACTGTCACTCATTCATGGAGTTACTCACACAACTAGTCAGTCATGCAAACAATCAATCACACCTCCATTTCCTCAACTATACAGTTATACAAACTTTACTTATTCAAACATATACTAACACATATTTTCCTCTTATACAATCACTGATACAAGTTGTCAATGATCCATGCAACCACTGACACATTCACTAGCTCTTATACAGTTATTTATATATGTCAACTCTCACATGCACTGTGTTTTACATATGTACTTACTTTGACATGTAGCACTGAGATATCCTTTCACTCACCAATACACTCATGCACACAGTCAACCGCCCATACAGCTGTTTCCACATGCACTTTTGAAACCATACATCTAGTGAATCAACTGCTCACACATCTATGCACAGAGTCACACACCTCCCATCCACTCACACACATACTCAGTCTCCCATACAAAAACTTGAGCAACCAATCAATAACCCATATAGTTATTCATATAGCTACTGATCAACACATGCAGCAGTTTACAGAACAACAGATATAATGATGCACAAATTAATACAGTTTAATCACTAACCCATGCACTCAGTGAGACACATTTAATCACTCCCTCATACAATCAGTCATGCACCTACTAAATCCTTCATCCAGACATTTATACATCCACTCATTCTTCAATATGTAAGACATATTTTAACTTTACAGAAACATACAGTCACTGGATGTTGTGATCAGTGATGTCATCAGTGATGTCACTGACCATGTCATGAATGATGTAATATGTGACATCATCAGCAGTGGATTGCGGGTGCGCAATATATAGTTAGCTCATCTAACTATATATGGAATTTCAATGGTTTTATGCGAGTAAAATAAGGTTTTGTAAATGCAAATTCCTAACTATATATGTTCTATAACCAATGGTTTTTTCATTGAATATATATATATATATATATATACATATATATATATATATATATATATATATATATATATATATATATATATATATATATATATATATATATATATATATATATATATATATATATATATTACCTACTGGCGGTATTTATAGTTAGGATTTTTTTCAATGCAAAATCTCAAAATTCTATTGTGAATAACTTTGGCGCCGGTTGACGAATCTGCCTGAAAATCTGCTCAATTTTGCCTCGCGGAGCTCCGGTCCTTCCTTGAAGGTTTGGGGGGGATTCGTCAAGCGGGGGCCTGAGATTAAAGGAGGGTCCCAAAACATGTTTTCCCCATGCTAATTTCCATAGGGCGGTCAACCTCACTTTTAGCCCAAACGGCTGAATGGATTTCCACCAAACTTGGCAAAATGGTAGGGACTGGTACCCCGATGTGCCTTTGCTATGTCTCAAGATATATGCTCCAGTGGTTTTAACGAAAATTAACTTTGAAAAGATATATATCGGGCTACATTGGGCTATATATATGTTAGAGCCCAAATGTAGCCCAATGTAGCCCAAAGATGGCCACCAGAGACAAAGAAAACCAAATGTAGCTCAAATATCAGCCAGATGTAGCCCAACTATAGCCCAATGACAGAATGTCCCAGAGTGTTCTAAAGAAAAACTAGAGCGCTAACAGTCTTACTTAAGACAAAAGTATCGCACACCTGAAGTCATCTTGTTTGGGGGGGATTCGTCAAGCGGGGCCCTGAGATTAAAGGAGGGTCCCAAAACATGTTTTCCCCATGCTAATTTCCATAGGGCGGTCAACCTCACTTTTAGCCCGAACGGCTGAATGGATTTCCACCAAACTTGGCAAAATGGTAGGGACTGGTACCCCGATGTGCCTTTGCTATGTCTCAAGATATATGCTCCAGTGGTTTTAACGAAAATTAACTTTGAAAAGATATATATCGGGCTACATTGGGCTATATATATGTTAGAGCCCAAATGTAGCCCAATGTAGCCCAAAGATGGCCACCAGAGACAAAGAAAACCAAATGTAGCTCAAATATCAGCCAGATGTAGCCCAACTATAGCCCAATGACAGAATGTCCCAGAGTGTTCTAAAGAAAAACTAGAGCGCTAACAGTCTTACTTAAGACAAAAGTATCGCACACCTGAAGTCATCTTGATTGGAATAAAGTGTTAACACTTAAAACATTTAATTTGCAAAGGAAAAAAATGAGGGGGTTCATTTTGCCATAGAAAATATGATTAGTGCTGAAGAAAGAAAAATTAGGGCACATTTTGAGTGACTTCTCAAATCCTCAAATTTTTCATTAAAAAAATTCTGATATGCAGTCTCCCAAGATGCCCACCAGAGACAAAAGAGCCCAAATGTAGCCCAAATATCAGCCAGATGTAGCCCAACTATAGCCCAATGACAGAATGTCCCATATATATATATATATATATATATATATATATATATATATATATATATATATATATATTCACTAAAAAAACATAGGTTTCACACCAGGTATAATAAGGAATTAGCATTTAAAAAACCTATTAAATTCACTGAAAAATCCATAGGTTTCACACCAGTTATAGTTAGGTGGAAATTTTACTCGGATAAAACCATTGAAATTCCCACGTTATAGTTAGTTGGACTCACTATAACGTGCGCGTGCAATGAACTGCTGATGACGTCACATATTACATCACTCATGACATGGTCAGTGACATCACTCATGACATCACTGATGACATCTCAAATGACATCACTGATGACATCATATAGTTAATGTGTATCTTTCTGAAAAATACATATTTTTTATATATGTATATCTAAAGGTTGATGGAAGAATAAGTGGGTAAATAAATGTCTAAATGGATGTTTTTTTTGTGTAAAATTGATTGGTTTTCTGACTTATTAAATGTATCTTAGTGAATACATATATTAGCGAGTAATGTGTAAATATTTAAATAACTGTATCTGTGTCTCACTCTGTGTATAAGTGGCTGCATGGGTTGGTGAGTAGCTACATGAGTGTTTTTTATGGGTTATTCGTTGTTTTTTTGAGTATCAGTATCAGTGTCTGTAAGGTTCCCGTGGGGGATATTACTTAGAGCACAGATGCATGAATGAGTGACTCACTATTTGTATGTATTTTGAAGACAGCATGTGTGCAAGACTGTATGGGTGGATGATTGCGTGTATGGGTGGGTTAGTGAGTATGTGTTTTTATAATTGATTGTTTAAGAGAGTAAATATGTTTCCGTTTCTGTAGAAGTATGTGTAGTGGTGTGTATATAGCATTATAATCAAGTAAATGATTTTTTGATAGTTTATTTGCATGTGTGAATTTGTGTGTGAGTAACTAAATGGAGTATTAGTGTGTAACAAGATGTATAGGTGTATGAGTACATATGATGAGTAAGTACATGCAAGAGTGACAATATAAAACTGTTGGTGAATGAGTGGATGTGTATGTAGATGTTGGAATTACCTAATAAGTTGTTGTAATTGGTATTGGTTTCTCCTTTTTTTAAAAATGTTAGTTTCTATTTTTGAATGTGTGTGTCAAAGGTTATTTTATGCTGATAGGAGCTCTGCCACTTTGTCACAAGGATGTTGTCATCCGTGATGTCATTTGAGATGTCATCAGTGATGTCATGAGTGATGTCACTGACCATGTCATGAGTGATGTAATATGTGACGTCATCAGCAGTGCATTGCACGCGCAAGTTATAGTGAGTGCAACTAACTATAACGTGGGAATTTCAATGGTTTTATGCGAGTAAAATTTCCACCTAACTATAACTGGTGTGAAACCTCTGGCTTTTTCAGTGAACATATGTAAATAACTTTTCCATTTCTATTAATTTGTTTGTCACGTGATGTATCACGTCAGCACTGAGCACTTTAAATGTATGTATGTGGATGCACAAAAACTATCGTGACCAAGCCTGCTGGGTCAGGCGAAACGCGTCGTAAGCGACTTTGAAAAATAAAGAAAGTTCTATCACCACGCTGTGTCGTCTCCTTCGGAAATCGTTTCGGAGTTTGGAGCGCTTATATATATATATATATATATATATATATATATATATATATATATATATATATATATATATATATATCACTGAAAAAAACATGGGTTATAGACCATATATAGTTAGGAATTAGCATTTACAAAACCTTATTTTACTCACACAAAACCATTGAAATTTCATATATAGTTAGTTGCACTAACTGTATATCGCGCACCCGCAATCCACTGCTGATCATGTCACATATTACATCATTCATGACATGATCAGTGACATCACTGATGGCATCACTGATGACATCACTGATGACATCTCAAATGACATCAATGATGACATCACTGATGACAACATCCAGTGACTGTATGTTTCTGAAAAGTCAAAATATGTCTTACATATTGAAGAATGAGTGGATGTATAAGTGTCTGGATGAAGGATTTAGTAGGTGCATGACTGACTGTATGAGTGAGTGATTAAATGTGTCTCACTGAGTGCATGGGTTAGTGACTAAACTGTCTTAATTTGTGCATCATTATGCCTGTTGTTCTGTAAACTGCTGCATGTGTTGATCAGTAGCTTTATGATTAAGTATATGGGTTATTAATTGGTTGCCCAAGTATTTGTATGGGAGACTGAGTGTGTGTGTGGGTGGCTGGGAGGTGTATGACTCTGTGCATAGATGTGTGAGCAGTTGATTCACTAGATGTATGGGTTCAAAAGTGCATGTGGAAACAGCTGTATGGGCGGTTGACTGTGTGCATGAGTGTATTGGTGAGTGAATGGATATCTCAGTGCTACATGTCAAAGTAAGTACATATGTAAAACACAGTACATGTGAGAGTTGACATATATAAATAACTGTGCATGAGAGAGAGCCAGTGAATTTGTGAGTGGCTGTATGGATCATTGTGAATTTGTATCAGGGATTGTATAAGAGAGTAAACATGTGTTAGTATATGTTTGAATAAGTAAGGTGTGTATAACTGTATAGTTGAGGAAATGGAAGTTTGATTGATTCTTTGCATGACTGACTAGGTGTGTGAGTAACTCCATGGATGAGTGACAGTCTGTGAGGGTCTATTTACTTTGAGTGTATCTAAGATTTTATTAGAGTCTGAAGAGGTTCACCGTTATTATCACATGAATGATGTCATCAGTGATGTGATCAGTAATGTCAAATGAGATGTCATCAGTGATGTCATCAGTGATGTCACTGATCATGTCATAAATGATGTAATATGTGACATGATCAGCAGTGGATTGCGGGTGCGCGATATATAGTTAGTGCAACCTCCTAGGGAATCCTACCTCATTGTGAAAGAGCTATTGAAAGTTCCCGTCTCTTCTGCGCCCACCACCCCCCAGGTAGACAGAAGTAATGACCTAGCCTCATACTTCAACAATAAAATCGCCCGCATCCTTACATCCCTCCCTCCCCCCAGCTCCCCTACCCACAGAAACATTACCCAGCCCCCCGATCAGACGGGAATACGTCCCCAACTCGAGACATTCCAGCCAGTAACGCCTATCGAGGTGGAAACTACCCTGAATAAAATAAAAAGTGGATCTCCTCTAGACCCTGCACCCCTGAGATTCCTCAAAAACGTGGCCCCCGCCATCACCCCCACAATCATGGAGCTTATCAACTGCTCACTTGCTCAAGGTTCAGTCCCCGACAGCTGGAAAAATGCAGTGGTGAAGGCACTCCTTAAAAAACCTCAGCTCGATCCAACTGATATGGCTAACTACCGGCCCATATCACTCCTCCCGGGGATTAGCAAGATCACCGAGAAACTGGTGAATAGTCAACTCTCCCGATTTCTCGAGACTAACAACATCCTGCGGCAATCCCAAACCGGGTGTTGTCCGGGACACGGTACAGACACCGCCCTGCTTGCCGTCATCGAGGAAGCAAGGCGCATTCTAGACTCAGGAGGATCAGTGGCAGTGATCCTCCTGGATCTGAGTGCCGCCTTCGACACGGTCAATCACCGTGTCCTCCTTCATCGATTGGCGACAGCAGGGCTCACCGGGATGGCACTCAGATGGATAGAGTCCTTTCTTACCGGACGCACGTTCCAGGTCTGGGACGGCGAATACCACTCGTCCACACTTCCACTTACCAGCGGGGTTCCTCAGGGCTCCTCCCTGAGCCCTACACTTTTTAATGTGTACATGGCCCCCTTGGAAGACGTGGTTACACCATTCGGGATAAAAATCGTGAGTTACGCTGACGACACACAACTGGTCGTCTCCCTCTCCCAACTAGACGACCACCCAGACAAATTACCAAACTGTCTCACCGAAATTCACCGGTGGATGTGTGAATCGTCACTGAAACTCAACGGTTCCAAAACCGAGGTGATGCTCATGGGCAAACAATGGGCGTCCATCCCCCCGGCAATTTGGCCAGACGTGTTCGGGGAAATCCCCACCCCGAAACACGAAATCAAGACCCTCGGAGTCTGGCTAGAACCCGACCTCTCAATGAAGACCCAAGCGGCCAAAACCGCCGGAACCTGTCTTGGGCTTCTGCGAACTATTCGCAAAATTCTCCCCCTCCTACCGCCCGGATCCAGGAAACTACTAGTACAGGGCCTCATATTGTCTCGGTTAGACTACAGCAATTTGGTCTACCTAGGTGCGCCGGAAGCCACCTTAGCAAGACTGCAAAGAACCCAGAACGCTGCAGCTCGCCTAATCATGAGCGTACCTCCTAGAGTATCCGCCAAACCCGCCATTAAGGCTCTGCACTGGCTGCCAGTCCGCCAAAGGGTGGAGTTTAAGGCCATGTGCACGGCCCATAAACTAATCAATGGATCGGGACCTGCGATTCTTAGCGGTTTGGTCACCCCCTACATTGCACCAAGGGCTCTACGGTCTGAGAACGAGCACCTGGCCAACATCCCTAAATTCAAGAGAACACGTACTGGAGGCCGACGTTTCTCTGTCAAAGCGTCCGCTGGTTGGAACTCTCTCCCACGCTCCCTTAGACTGGAGCCCAACCACCTGACATTCAGGAAAAAACTTAAAACCCTTTTGTTCCCTAAATAAACCCTTCACCTCTCTCCCCATCAGTAGGACTCAATGTTAACAGCTCGGGGATGCCCTCGGGTCACCAGGCGCTATACAAATTGCTAAATAATAATAATAATAATAATAACTATATATGAAATTTCAATGGTTTTGTGTGAGTAAAATAAGGTTTTGTACATGCTAATTCCTAACTATATATGGTCTATAACCCATGGTTTTTTCAGTGAATTTTCAAGGTTTTGTAAATGCTAATTCCTAACTATATATGGTCTATAACCTATGGTTTTTTCAGTGAATTTCAATGGTTTTTTAATAGCAAATATCAAAAGCTTTCAAATGTCAAGTACGTGATAGGTAAAAACATTTTCGTGTTTATGCACGCTGATGTGCTTTGAACGCTGCCCCCCCTCCTCTTTTTTTTTAGGAGAATTCTCTCTTTGCAGATAGTGAAGGGTAGGTAACGCAGGCCTTTGCCCCCGTTGTAATCCGTCGTGCCTGCTTCCCTCTCCATTTGATTGATTGTTATCCTAGCATTTATTGTTTTGGAATTGGTTCTCTTTGGTTCATTCTCTATTTACAAACAAGCACAGAGTCGCAATACTCTGTTTAGTATTTGCAGATAGTGAAAAATTGTTAAAAAAACAGAAGGAATCAAGCAAAATCAGTAGGCTACTAATGGGATCACTTTTTGACCTCGCTAAAATAGAAACATTATGAACAACCCCTCATGAGAAATACGAAACTAGTGAGAGGAACTGAGCTCGACACCATGATGGCTGCAAGACAGCTCGGCTCCGCCGCCCACCCCACCCAAAATAACGATAAACCCTATGCAAATATTATAAATATATACAACACACCAGCAAAGTAACAGGGTAAAACGTTTTATTAAATAACTTTTTACATGGCAGCCTGCTGCAACATCGATCCAAACAATCCTTTGTATTTGGGGCTCAAAATCAACAAGAAACAGGGTAAAACGTTTTATTAAATAACTATTTACATGGCAGCCTGCTGCAACATCGATCCAAACAAGCCTTTGTGTTTGTGGCTCAAAATCAACCATCAATAGTAAGATTTTCATAGGTGAGTGTAGGTTCATGGTTTTCCATCCACAGACTAAAAGCCTGGAGTGGGAGTGAAAGAACAATAACTAGGTAAGAAGGAAGGCAGAGGTTGTGGGAAGGACTCTGGATATGGTATTTTGCTTGGTCCCTGAGATGCTTCAATGTCACTGCCTTGCACAAATGGCATAAGTCCTGGATGTTGGGTGCCATAGTTGAGGGTTCCGAGCAGCACTTGTAACACTGTCTGAAGCTTATTTGCACCTGCTGCAGCTTCACTATTCTCAAAGTAAGTGGGGGCTGTTTGTGGACCTGACTGCATTGGAAAACAATGTGATGCGGTGCCTCCCTGAACCGCTTGACGGAGGCCCCCGAGATAATTGCGCCTGCTCCACACCTTGTCCCACAATCCGTTTGACCTGAAGACACGTCCTGCGGTGCCCTGGTCCGACCATCACATATACCTGCTCCAGGAGACGGCGTGGGGTGCACTAGAAGGGAGAGGCGGCGCGAACGAGCCTCCCCCACCTCCCCAGGTGGAGGTTTCTCAGCTACACCCCAGCGCTTCATTCGACCAGCTGACTTGCACCCACTCTTGCGACACAGTGCCTTACTCGGCCAGCTGAATTGCGCCTGCTCTTGCTATTACAACGTCTCACCCGCCATCCAACGGAATTGCACCCAATCTTGTGGTACAGCGACAGGCGGCTGCTACGGAGCTCACAAAATGGCGGTCGGCTCCACAGACTTGGGCCTGGCCTGCAAGGATGGCTCTGGGCAACCGTGGAACTCGAACGCTTGACTGCTAGGGCATGGGCCCCATTCCCAAAAGAGTCCCCTCAGCCTTGAAGATTCTACAACAGTCACCGGGACCCCCGACTCCCGTAGACTTCCGGTGGGGAGCGACTGCCATGATTGCTTGCGGAATGGCCACGACGTAGCCACGAGATGATGGTGCTCTCATGCTGACGCCAGCTTCAGTCTGAAACATCCAGAAACACTGTAGACTACCAATTCGATCAGTTCCGGTGAAGCCCCAACGTGACCCGGTAGAGAAGAACTTGCCCTCCCCTCTTTGACTGATGGTTCTTGTTGCCTGTCCCTTCTGTTGTCATTTAACAGAACTTTTTGGACTGCTGAAAGGGGTTGTGTTCCGACCGCTGGTTGGTGGAGACATTTTGACTATATTCTGGACCTGCGTTGTCCCGTAATGCGTCATATGACGCGCCGCGTTAGCGCACCCGGAAGTGCTCCGGTGCGCGAGGCGCAGCTTCCCGGAAGCGATCCAGGGCGCAGCGCGTAACGTAAGCATAACAGGTCATGTGACTTGTTAATAAAACTTTTCATTAGTTCATTTTACTTTTGTTTTTCTAATGATGGAAGGCTTGGTCATATGACCTAAAAATAACACTTTTCATTGGTTTAGAACATTTTTTTTTCCCAAATGATGAAAGCCCCACCTTTTTTTTCTCACTCTGACTTGTAAAGCAAAGGACCCAGATGCATTTACAGTTTATCACTAACAATGTTCCAGGCTAATGTATTTTCCCGGGAAATTTACACCTGTCCTGCAAGTAAAATATTCCTATTTCGAGAAAAAGGGCGTTTCTTCGTCCGATGAGGGAGCCGTTGAACAAAAGAGGCTCGACCTGCTGTCTTAGTCGCTAATAGGCATGAATATCGGATTCTTATCGATCACTTTATGTTGCAGGAGTGGAAAACACAACAGCCCTTGACCATTTATCTTTACTGCTTTCCTGCGTATTATACCTTTTAACTGTCATGTAATCGGGCTGCTTTATTTCACTTGCCTTTTACTGATTCGAAAACAGTGGCTATTATTCAAAACTTTACCAATCTAGGTACTACTACCATGTTTTGTTTTAAAAACCTTTATTGTGAAAATGTCAGTATACAAATACGGGCCTATAACCACGTGGGCCGGCCACGGAGCAAACTGTAATCGTATATTATGAGGGGACATTTACACTGTAGAAGAAAGTAACGGGCGGGCCATTAGGTTGCAAGAACTAAGATGTCTAACTGTTGCGGAATCGGTGGACGATCATTTTATAATTAAAGTACGACAGGGCCAGTTACAATAAAATTATCTAGATATACATTTGCGGGCAAGTACCATGGGTGACGTTAATTCGAACTTTCAATAGTACAGTAATCAATAACACATCAGAACTTAATATCAATAGGGATGTCCAAATGTTCAATCAGTACTCGTCCCCGCCCGCCATGTGCTTCAAAACTGCATACGTATCTCGTGATATCAAGGTTGGGCAACCAGTACACAACAAGAAGTTACGAGTCCCATTTATACTGGCGCCATTTTGGGCGAGGCCGGGCAGGTCCAGGATATAGTCAAAATGTCTCCACCAACCAGCGGTCGGACCAGAACCCCTTTTGGCGGTCCAAAAAGGTTCCGTTAAATGACAACAGAAGAGATAGGCAACAAGAACCATCAGTCAAAAGAGGGGACGCTTTCGGGAATGGGGCCCATGCCCTAGCAGGCAAGCGTCCGAGTTCCAAGGTGTCCCAGGGCCATTTTAGTGGACCAGGCCCAAATCCAAAGAGCCGGCCGCCATTTTGAGAGTCCTGTTGCAGCCGCCTATTGCTGCACCGCAAGAGTGGGCGCAATTCAGCTGGATGGTGGGCGAGACGCTGTAGCCGCAAGAGCAGGCACAACTCAGCTGGATGGCGGGTGAGGCACTGTGCCGCAAGAGCGGGCGGAACTCAGCTGGATAGCGGGTGAGGCACTGTGCCGCAAGAGCGGTCGGAACTCAGCTGGATGGAGGGTGAGGCACTGTGCCGCAAGAGCGGGCGGAACTCAGCTGGATAGCGAGTGAAACGCCAAGGGGCGCCCCACTGCAGCTGAGGAGCCTCCACCTGGGGGAGCAGGAGAGGCCCGTTTGTGCCGCCTCCCCCCCCCCGGGGCATCCAATGCCGTCTTTCGGCACAGCATTGTAGGATGGCCACACCAGTGCGGCAACTTGCTGGAAACCACCTCGGTGCCATCCGGATCTCTGCGCGTTGTGCTGCCTTCGGCCTACTGTAGCAGCAAGTGCGGGCGCAACTCAGCTGGACAGCGAGTGAAACGCTAAGGGGCGCCCCACTGCAGATGAGGTGCCTCCACCTGGGGAGGCGGGAGAGGCCCGTTTGCGCGTCCTCCCCCCCACCCCCCAGGCACCCCACGCCGTCTTTCGCCGCAGCATTGTAGGATGGCCACACCAGTGCGGCAACTTGCTGGACACCACCTCGGTGCCATCCGGATCTCGGCGCGTTGTGCTGCCTTCGGCCTATTCGCACATCGGTCCACTACTGACGCCGCTTCACAGGCCAACGGATTTTGTAGGCTTTTTAAAGCCCAAAGCCGCATAACAGGTCATGTGACTTGTTTATAAAACTTTTCATTGCTTCATTTTACTTTTGGTTTCCTAATGATGGAAGGCTTGATCATATGACCTAAAAATAACACTTTTCATTGGATTGAAACATTTTTTTTTCCCAAATGATAAAAGCCCCACCTTTCTTTTTCTCACTCAGCAGTCCAAAAAGGTTCCGTTAGATGACAACAGAGGGGACAGGCAACAAGACCATCAGTCAAAAGAGGGGAGGGCAAGTTCTTCCCTACTTGGTCACGTTGGGGCTCCACCAGAAGTCATCGAATTGGTAGTCTACAGTGTTTCTGGATGTTTCAGACTGAAGCTGGCGTCAGCATGAGAGCACCACCATCTCGTGGCTCCGTCATAGCCATTCCGCAAGCAATCATGGCAGCCGCTCCACACCGGAAGCCTGCGGGAGTCGGGGGCCCGATGACTTGTGTAGAATCTTCAAGGCTGAGGGGACGCTTTCGGGAATGGGGCCCAAGCCCTAGCAGGCAAATGTCCGAGTTCAAATGTGTCCCAGGGCCATTTTAGTGGACCAGGCCCAAATCCGAAGAGCCTGCCGCCATATTGAGAGTCCTGTGGCAGCCGCCTATCGCTGCACCGCAAGAGTGGGCGCAATTCAACTGGATGGTGGGCGAGACGCTGTAGCCGCAAGAGCGGGCGCAACTCAGCTGAATGGCGGATGAGGCACAGTGCCGCAAGAGCGGGTGCAATTCAGCTGAATGGCGACTGAAACGCTAAGGGGCGCCCCACTGCAGCAGAGGAGCCTTGTTCGCGCCGCCCCCCCCCCCCCGGGGGGCCCCACGCCGTTTTTCGGTGCAGCATTGTAGGATGGCCAGACCAGTGCGGGAACTTGCTGGACACCACCTGGGTGCCGTCCGGATCTCGGCGCGTTGTGCTGCCTTCGGCCTATTCGCACCACGGTCCGCTACTGACGCCACCTCACAGGCCGACGGATTTTGTAGGCTTTTTATAACCCAAAGCCGACTAAAAGACAGACCAAAGCAGCCCATTGTTGCTACTCCGGGGAAGGAGGGGCAAGGACAGTATCAAGCGGATGGTGAATGCTTTTAGATGGATGTTGCAGCAGGCTGCCATGTAAATAGTTGTTTAAAATGTTTTTTTTACGTGTTTACTTTGTTAGAGCGTTGTATATATTTATTAAAGTGTTATAATCCTACTACTTTGTTGGAGTGCTATATATTTTTAATGTGACACATAATTGTGAAGACTTTGATTTACAAAAAGGCATCCCTGGAATCTTCTACTTCAGGCTCGGTCCCACACACCCTTACAGTGAGAATCCCCTCCCCAATCACAATACAGGATCATTATCAGATGGTAGGAACGTGTTTGGTGTGACGGATCTCATGGGCTGGGGGCCTTGATCTACTGTAACTCCTTTGAAGAGGGGTGATTCTTTACAGTTGGGGCCATAAACTACATCCGCAGGGCTAGGTGATAGCCTGGGACCGGCCTGGACAATCGGACACAGAGGAAGAGGAGTGTCAGAGGGTGCGGTAGTGAATAGGGTGAAAGGGAGGTGTCGGGCGGGCACAGGGTGTGATTCTCAGGGAAGAGCAGCGCAGATGGAGGGAGGTTTATGGCCCATGCATGAGAGAGAGAGCAGGGGTGACCAGTGCGTGAGGGAGATGCTTGCGAGGGTGGGGAGCCATGCTGAGGATCGGCGGCGTTCAGAGAGTGGGTCTGGTCAAGGCATCTAAAATGGCTGCCGTGCACGACAAAATTGTGGCATTGGAAAAAAGGCAAGATGGCGCAGACAATGTTTATCAATACGGATTAATTCATAACAATTATACGTCACGCAGCAACAAAAAAAAAATCCGCTCACACGCAGCCGCTGGAAGACATGTATCAACATATATGAGCATCCTCAGCCACCCTCAGAAAACAAAGGGGATCAGGATACGTCTCCCGTACCCCCTTATACCCATTTCCCACATTGTTTTTCCTCCATCTTGTAATTTAATTAAAACGAAACACAAAATGGCGAATTCCCGTTTCGCTACCGGTTTGCGACCCGATTCGCGAACCGGGAAGCGCTTCTACCGCGAAAAATCAAATTTTTTTTTTTGCCCCACGGGACCCTTTAACACCTTGGCTGCTAGGGGTTTTCCCGCTGGGTGCTGGATCCTTTGAAATCCCATTGTTTGTGACAAAGCCAGCCCGTCATAAGCACAGGGCAGGTAAAGCCCATGACGAGCTGGCTTTGTCATCAGCACTGAAGGGGTTAATCACCCCAACATCATTCCTAGGGGGTCAAGAGGGGTCTACCTTGCCCCCTTTCATTAAATTCCCCCTTCGTTTTTCTCCTCCTCTGGTCTCTCGATCCTACCGACAGACAAGATGGCGGCCGTTCCGGACTGTTTAGAATGTTGACAGACACCGGAGAGCCAATCAGCTTCGCTTCGCAAAGTTCTGTTACGCGAAAAGTACGCAAACCGGAGCGCTACCAGGGGCGCTGTCACAGATATATCTGTTTTTTAAAACGTTAATTTCTCAAAATCCACTGGAGCACATATATTGAGACCTAGCAAAGGCACATCGGGCTAACAGTCCCTACAATTTTGCCAAGTTTCGTGCAAATCCATTCAGCCGTTCGAGCTAAAAGTGAGGCCAACCGCCCTATTGAAAAATGAATGGGAAAAACTCGTTTTGGGACCCCCCTTTTTTCTCACCCCCCCTTGACGAAACCCCCCCAAATTTTCAGAGGGTGCTCAGAAACAAAATGTGCCATTTTCCTGAAAATTGCAGCCGATTCCGTCTACAAACGCCAAAGTTATTAGACATAGAATTTTCAAAAGTCCCATAGAGAAAAAATCCTAACTATATATACCTACTGGCGACCGCCAGTAGGTAATATATATATATATATATATATATATCCAAGAACACGCTGTCTCAAACTCCTCACAAGACAACAAGTCGAGGCCCAGTTTGCATTTCAAGTGAATTAATTTAGGCAACAACACCCAACGCGTTTCGCAGCCTTCGCCGCTTGCTCACGAGTGACAGGTTTGTGTTTTACCAATAAAGATATATACAAAAAAACGGAAACTTAGTCATGTGACTTACAATAAAAAGTGAAATCAGACTCTCAAATTTAACATTACTTCATGTCAGATAATACACTGATACAATTGTTAGTTTTCATTGCATCACAGTTGCATTCCAGTATTTAGATTTTCAGAAATAATTTAGCCTTTCGCGAGATTCAGAACAGTCTTAACTTTTTCAGGACTGCTTGTCCCATAATGCATCTTAATGGGCTAGTAAAGCATTCCCCACTCTTTTGTATATTTTAGACCTCCTTTTTCACTGAATTGCTTCATTCAGTGGAGTGCATTATATCGCACAAAATAGTCGTGGGTTAAATTAGACAAAAGATTTAGTGTATCCGTTTAAGCGACTTCTAACGAATTGTAAGTAATCGCATTTCTATTGTCTAGCCCCTGTGGGCCGGTCATGCACTTGGCTTGCCTCTTTGCACAATTCATTGACAAAGTTTATAAAATATGCTAACATCTTTGCACATTTCATTTACATAGCCATCAACGACCAATATTGAAGCATACTGATTGAGCCCAAGTGGGCTGGTAACCTTAAATCAGTGTCAAATGTTTCTCACTCTAATCATTACAGTTCAGCTTTCATTGTGCTTATTGCACTCATGTTCACTCTTCACTCTTGTGGCTTTCAAACGTATTCATACACTCTGGAATGCAAAAGATTCTTGCGTGACCTGAAAAATGAGTGAGTATACCCATGAAAATTTAGCATCGACATTTTTGCACCTAATGTCATTACTTCATCATTAAAAAACATTCATTTCCATGATTTCATTGTATTCAGCAAAATTCATTTGAAAACTAAATCAACACTAGCACATTATTCTCCCAGGTGAGATGCCAGCCCTTCTTCCGCATTGTGTCCTGATGGAAAGAGTCTCTGGAATTTGATTATAAACCTAGATTCCAATCTTCTCAATTCTCTCACCCAGTCACCAACTCTTTCTCTCTTAGGGATACAATCTAGTACCACAAATGATAATAGGTTCGTGTTTTGGTTGTGCTCATTGTAGAAGTGGCGGGCAATTGGATACTGTTTGTCGTGGTGGTTTATAGCCCTCAGATGCTCAAGTACTCTTTTCTTTGCTTTATGTATGGTACTCCCTATGTAACTCAAGTTACATGGGCATCTGAGGGCATACACTGCATATTCAGTCTCGCATGTCAGGTGTTTCAGAATTTTGAATGGACTGCTGCTGGCTGACAACTTCACTGATTTACAGTTGGTACTGTGTCTACAAGCTTTACATTTGCCACAGATATTAAATCCTTGTATCGGACTTGCTCTTTTTGTTGACATTACAGAATGACCCTAAAATAGTGATCAAAAAATCTGACAAGGGTGGTAATGTGGTGGTGTGGGGGAGAGATAGATATGTAAAAGAAGGCTTAAGGCAGCTGAGTGATGTGAACCAATACGAAAGAAGCTCTAAATCATGCTTTGAAAAATCGAACCGAGAATATCAGGAAAGACTACAAGAATACTATACTATACTCTGTTTTTTAAAAAGAGTATAGTATACAAGTCCTTGTATACTATACTCTTTTTAAAAAACAGAGCCAGACTTAAACCTGTTTCACAACTAAACAAGGTTTAAATTTTTTCCCCCCTAATGCAAAGAAAATGTACAGTGATCAAAATGTATCTGTGTAGTAATATGCTATTCTCTTTCAGAATTCGAAAAATGACAATCTGATACTGCACAAATAGTGTGAGTACAATTTCTATGTTTGTGTGTTTTGTCTTTTGTACAAGTCCTGACGAAGGCTCCATAGACCCCTCGGGCCCAAGGAGCTGAAACATGTCGACGCATTTGTACTAAATACTTATAGACCCAGTAACTTGGTCTACGTAAAGTACAGTTCTTTTTTTAAACTATAGAGAAAATATACCCCCTAAATAAATCCTTGGGGTAATTTTCCCTTTTTTAACCAATTTTTGCACATCACCTTTTTCACTTTTTTGTTTTTCTTTTCGCACTGTGTTTAGTGGGGAAACCCTCATATCTCTGGACACTGCACCATATAATCCAGAGGTGCCTCGGGCGAGGCTGGCAGCTTACAAATAGAAGATCAACCCGATGATAACTGCCATAACTACAATGCGGGCGGATGAACCATATATACCGCACCTCCGAATGCATTGAGTTTTTGAGGGTACTCTTCATCCTTTAAACCGATGGTTAGAAGGTGTAACTAGTGTCCTTTTTCACTCAGTGTATTATCTGACATGAAGGAAAGTTAAATTTGAGAGTCTGATTTCACTTTTTATTGTAAGTCACATGACTAAGTTTCAGTTTTTTTGTATATATCGTTATTGGTAAAACACAAACCTGTCACTCGTGAGCAAGCGGCGAAGGCTGCGAAACGCGTTGGATGTTGTTGCCTAAATAAATTCAATTGAAATGCAAAATGGGCCTCGACTTGTTGTCTTGTGAGGAGTTTGAGACAGCGTGTTCTTGGATTGACTGGGGTGAGACGAAACCCCGTCGAGGCCCGCCATCAAAAGGAGGCGCAGGCAGATCTTCGTCAAACCTGTGGTGTATATATATATATATATATATATATATATATATATATATATATATATATATATTCACTGAAAAAACCATAGGTTATAGACCATATATAGTTAGGAATTAGCATTTAAAAAACCTTAATTTACTCGCACAAAACCATAGAAATTTGCATATATAGTTAGTTGCAATAACTATATATCGCGCACCCGCAATCCACTGCTGATGATGTCACATATTACATCATTCATGACATGGTCAGTGACATCACTGATGACATCATTCATGCTATCACTGATGACATCTCATTTGACATTACTGATCACATCACTGATAATATCATTCATGTGATAATACGATTAACCTCTTCAGACCCTAATATAACCTTAGATACAATCAGTGTAAACAGACACTCACAGATTGTCACTCATCTATGGAGTTACTCACACATCTAGTCAGTCATGAAAAGAATCAATCCCTCCTCCATTTCCTCAACTATACAGTTATACACACCTTACTAATTCAAACATATTCTAACACATATTTACTCTCTTATACAATCTCTGATACAAGTTCACAATGATTCACAAAGCCACTCTCACATTCACTGGCTCTTATGCTCAGTTATTTATATATGTCAACTCTCACATGTACTGTGTTTTACATATGTACTTACTTTGACATGTAGCACTGAGATATCCATTCACTCACCAATACACTCATGCACACAGTCAACTGCCCATACAGCTGTTTTCACATGCACGTTTGAACCCATACATCTAGTGAATCAACTGCTCACACATCTATGCACAAAGTCATACACCTCCCAGCCACCCACACACATACTCAGTCTCCCATACAAATACTTGGGCAACCAATCAATAACCCATATAGTTACTCATATAGCTACTGATTAACACATGCAGCAGTTTACAGAACAACAGACATAATGATGCACAAATTAAGACAGTTTAGTCACTAACCCATGCACTCAGTGAAACACATTTAATCGCTCTCTCATACAGTCAGTCATGCACCTACTAAATCCTTCATCCAGACACTTATACATCCACTCATTCTTCAATATGTAAGACATATTTTAACTTTACAGAAACATACAAACACTGGTTGATGTCATCAGTGATGCCATCAGTGATGTCACTGACCATGTCATGAATGATGTAATATGTGACATCATCAGCAGTGGATTGCGGGTGCGCGATATATAGTTATTGCAACTAACTATATATGCAAATTTCTATGGTTTGTGCGAGTAAATTAAGGTTTTGTAAATGCTAATTCCTAACTATATATGGTCTATAACCTATGGTTTTTTCAGTGAATTTCAATGGTTTTTTAATAGCAAATATCAAAAGCTGTCGAATGTCAAGTACGTGATAGGTAAAAACATTTTCGTGTTTATGCACGCTGATGTGCTTTGAACGCTGCCCCCCCCCCTCTTTTCTCCTAGGAGTACTCTCTCTTTGCAGATAGTGAAGGGTAGTTAACGCAGGCCTTTGCCCCCGTTGTAATCCGTCGTGCCTGCTTCTCTCTCCATTTGATTGATTGTTATCCAAGCATTTACTGTTTTAGAATTGGTTCTCTTTGGTTCATTCTCTATTTACAAACAAGCACAGAGTCGCAATACTCTGTTTAGTCTTTGCAGATAGTGAAAAATCGTTTAAAAAAACTAAAGGAATCGAGCAAAATCAGTAGGCCACTAATGGGATCTCTTTTTGACCTCGCTAAAATAGAAACATTAACAACAACCCCTCATGAGAAATACGAAACTAGTGAGATGAACTGAGCTCCACACCATGATGGCTGCAAGACAGCTCAGCTCCGCCACCCACCCCACCCAAAATAACGACAAACCCTATGCAAATATTATAAATATATACAACACACCAGCAAAGTAACAGGGTAAAACATTTTATTAAATAACTATTTACATAACTATTTTATACTTTTTGTTGCCCGATCCGGCTAGCTCAATCGATCGAGCATGAGACTCATGCACTCTGATCTCCTTGGCCTCAGTCAAGCATCAATAGTAAGATTTTCATACATGAGTGTACGTTCATGGTTTTGGTCCCTGAGTTGCTTCGATGTCACTGCCTTGCACAAATGGCATAAGTCCTGGATGTTGGGTGCCATAGTTCAGAGTTCTGAGCAGCGCTTGTAACACTGTCTGAAGCTTATTTGCACCTGCTGCAGCTTCACTATTCTCAAAGTAAGTGGGGGGCGTTTGTGGACCTGACTGCATTTGAAAACAATGTGATGCGGTGCCTCCCTAAACCGCTTGACGGAGGCCCCCGAGGGGCGGTGTGATGGCGCGGACTCGGACAGGGCGCTTGGCTCCGACCCCCTCCCCAAGTCTTGTTGCCCTGGTATGGCCTGAGATCGCCCCCGACATAGGCGGCCGGGTCAAGCGGAACTTTTTGCCTTTTGGTGACTCTTCCATTCTGGACCTTGTCCCACAATCCGTTCGGCCTGAAGACACGTCCTGCGGTGCCCTAGCCCGACCATCACATATTCCTGCACCAGGAAACGGAGTGGGATGCACTAGAAGGGAGAGGCGGCGTGAACGAGCCTCCCCCACCTCCCCAGGTGGAGGTTTTTCCGGTACCTCCCAGCGCTTTACGCAACCAGTTGACTTGCGCCCGCTCTTGCGGCTACAGCGTCTCACCCACCATCCACTTGAATTGCGCCCACTCTTGCAGTGCAGCGATAGGCGGCTGCCACAGGACTCTCAAAATGGCGGCCGGCTCTTCGGATTTAGGCCTGGCCCACTAAAATGGCCCTGGGACACCTTGGAACTCGGACGCTTGACTGCTAGGGCATGGACCCCATTCCCAAAAGCGTCCCCTCAGCCTTGAAGATTCTACAAAAGTCACCGGGGCCCCCAGAGGGGCTGCTCAGAAACAAAATGTGCCATTTTCCAGAAAATTTCAGCCGATTCTGTCCACAAACGCCAAAGTTATTAGACATAGAATTTAAAAAAAAGTCCCATAGAGAAAAAATCCTAACTATATATACCTACTGGCGACTGCCAGTAGGTAATATATATATATATATATATATATATATATATATATATATATATATATATATATATATATATATATATATATATATATATTTACTGAAAAAAACATAGGTTATAGACCATATATAGTTAGGAATTAGCATTTACAAAACCTTATTTTACTCACACAAAACCATTGAAATTTCATATATAGTTAGTTGCACTAACTATATATCGCGCACCCGCAATCCACTGCTGATCATGTCACATATTACATCATTCATGACATGATCAGTGACATCACTGATTACATCACTGATGACATCTCAAATGACATCACTGATGACATCACTGATGACAACATCCAGTGACTGTATGTTTCTGAAATGTCAAAATGTGTCTTACATATTGAAGAATGAGTGGATGTATAAGTGTCTGGATGAAGGATTTAGTAGGTGCATGACTGACTGTATGAGTGAGTGATTAAATGTGTCTCACTGAGTGCATGGGTTAGTGACTAAACTGTCTTAATTTGTGCATCATTATATCTGTTGTTCTGTAAACTGCTGCTTATGTTGATCAGTAGCTTTATGATTAAGTATATGGGTAAATGATAGGTTGCCCAAGTATTTGTATGAGAGAGTGAGTGTGTGTGTGGGTGGCTGTGAGGTGTGTGACTATGTGCATAGATGTGTGAGCAGTTGATTCACTAGATGTATGGGTTCAAAAGTGCATGTGGAAACAGCTGTATGGGCAGTTGACTGTGTGCATGAGTGTATTGGTGAGTGAATGGATATCTCAGTGCTACATGTCAAAGTAAGTACATATGTAAAACACAGTACATGTGAGAGTTGACATATATAAATAACTGTGCATAAGAGCCAGTGAATGTGTGAGTGGCTGTATGGATCATTGTGAACTTGTATCAGGGATTGTATAAGAGAGTAAATATGTGTTAGTATATGTTTGATTATGTTTGATTAAGTAAGGTGTGTATAACTGTATAGTTGAGGAAATGGAGGTGTGATTGATTCTTTGCATGACTGACTAGGTGTATGAGTAATTCCATGGATGAGTGACAATCTGTGAGTGTCTGTTTACACTGATTGTATCTAAGGTTATATTAGAGTCTGAGGAGGTTCATCGTATTATCACATGAATGATATCATCAGTGATGTGATCAGTAATGTCAAATGAGATGTTGTCAGTGATTTCATCAGTGATGTCATTTGAGATGTCATCAGTGATGTCATCAGTGATGTCATTTGAGATGTCATCAGTGATGTCACCAGTGATGTCATCAGTGATGTCACTAATCATGTCATGAATGATGTAATATGTGACATGATCAGCAGTGGATTGCGGGTGTGTGACATTTCAATGGTTTTGTGTGAGTAAAATAAGGTTTTGTAAATGCTAATTCCTAACTATATATGGTCTATAACCTATGTTTTTTTCAGTGAATTTTCAAGGTTTTGTAAATGCTAATTCCTAACTATATATGGTCTATAACCTATGTTTTTTCAGTGAATTTCATTGTTTTTTTAAAAGCTAATATCTGTAGCTGTAAAATGTATTTTTCTTTAAATCCAAAAATATATTTGATATGTTTATTAATAAATTTTTGTAAATATTTTTTTTGTTCGCTCCCGGTTCGCGAACCGGGAAGCTTTCCGTTAGCTCAATTTGATGCTGCGACCCGGTCCGCTAACCGGTAAACGTTCCGTTTGCGCAACTGCCGCGTTAGAAATCAACATCGTGACGTGTCGCGGAAGCGCGACATATCACGTTGCCGCATAATGCTTCTTATGACGCGCCGCGTTAGCGCACCCGGAAGTGCTCCGGACCGCGAACAGAGGCGCGAAACGCAGCTTTCCGGAAGCGATCCGGAGCGCGGTGCACAGCGTGTAACATAAGTCATGTGACTTGTTAATAAAACTTTTCATTGGTTCATTTCACTTTTGGTTTCCTAATGATGTAAGACTAGGTCAGGTGACCTTACAATAACACTTTTCATTGGTTTAGAACTATTTTTTTCCCAAATGATGAAAGCCCCCACCTTTTTTCTCACTCTGACTTTCAACTTTGTGAAAGGAAGACCTACTTTGCACAGTGGAAAATGGCTTCACTAGTAGCTTCAGCTGGTGGACCCCCACCACCACCACCTTCACCTCCTCATAGGAAGAGAGGACCACCTCCACAGTTCCTTGCCAACACAGAGGAGGAAGAGGATGAAGAAGAGGAAGAGGAAGAACAGGCACCACAATTTTTAGAAGAGTTGCCCCGGGTATCTCATTAAAAAAATAGTTTTATTTGGCAGTTTTTTTCATTTCCTGCAGGAGAGAAAAAAGTTAATGCTCGGTATGTGACGTGCCTAATATGCAAACAGAACTTATCTAGAGGCACAGATAAGAAGTATAGTTATGGCAACTATACTATGCACCGTCACATGCAGAAGTGGCATCCTCTAAATTATAGCCGGGCAGAGATGCGTGACCTGCAAGACAACCCACCAACTTCTGTGGCCAGGACATCAGCACAGATATCTCTGTCAGGGCCAGAGGCACGGGAAACAGTGCCAAACATCCAGGAAAACTTTTTGCACATGAAGATTGTCTGTTTATATTGCGGTACCTTACTTTCATGTGCCAATATGAGCATTAACTTAGTAAATAGAGCATTTGAAAATCACAAGTGCTCTAAACGCCCCAAAAATTTTTTTGCTCCTGTTGAGCCCGTTTCAATGCCTGTTTTTTGTTCTTTCCCTTCCAAAAAAACAAAAAAAAACATAAAATTGTTCAAAAAATACAAAAAAAACAAATAATGTTCAGAAAAGTAAAAAAATATATAAAACAACAAAAACATAAAAAAAGAGTTCTTTTCAGAACTACCTCCCCTTTATAAAAAAATTGCTAGAATGTTTAGCACTCTGGCAAGCTCTATTTCTTTTAGTTTGCTTTCCGGTTCGCTCGCCGGTACGCGAACCGGGAGCTAACCCCAAAAATTTTTAAAAAATAAATAAATAAGTAAAAGGGAAGTAAACAGAGAGTAATGTTAAAAGAAAGACAGCTATAGGGTCTAAACCAGAGATGCTGTTTAATAGATTTATTTACCGAAGAAAAGATGGAAGAGGATATAATTGTGAAAAACAAAATAGATAAGGAAGTAAAAGAATCAAGCATTGAAAATGCAATAGATCTCGCAATAGAAGAGTTTGACCTTTTGGTTTTGCAAATGGATGAGTGGCGTTGCGTGGATGAGTGGCGTTGCGTGGATGAGTGGCGTTGCGTGGATGAGTGGCGTTGCGTGGATGATTGGCGTTGCGTGGATGAGTGGCGTTGCGTGGATGAGTGGCGTTGCGTGGATGAGTTGCGTGTGTGAGTGGCGTTGCATGTGTGAGTGGCGTTGCGTGTGTGAGTGGCGTTGCGTGTGTGAGTGGCGTTGCGTATGTGAGTGGCGTTGCGTGTGTGAGTGGTGTTGCGTGTGTGAGTGGCGTTGCTGTGGGGAGGGGGGAGGAGAAATGCACACGGCGGGCAGGGGAGGGGGCGGAGTGGGGAGAGCGGCATGAGGGTGTGAAGCAGCCGGGGCCTTTGAAGTGAAGCTAAGCTTCACTTCAAAGGTGTGGGAGGAGTGCGGCTGAGGGAACAGACGGCGATTTGGTAATGTGCACACGCATTTTAGGTCAATGCACTTGCGCATTGACCTAAAAGCCACGGGCACAGCTCCAAATTGCCACATTTAGTTAAACTTTGTTTAAAGCCCTATAGTCAGAAGCCCTATAGAAGCTGTGGAACTAATAGTAGGTGAATGTGATAGAAATGTAACGAAAAGAGTACAAAACATTTACCTTATAATTGTCGTTAACTTATTCACTTTTTATTTTCATACTTTCAATCTGTGAAAGAGAGAACAAACATTTGAAAAATATTAAAACATGTATTTAAAAATTAGAAAAGACAAGGGAAAAGATTGAAGGACAAACAGTTTTTCAACAACTTTGACACTTACAGAAGCCTCTGCTTCTCCAGGCCCCCTACACAGTCCTAAAGATATATATTTTAAACTAACAGTATCTTGATGCAGATGAAGTGAAGCCTATTTTGGAACATGGTGCATCTTTTGCACTGCTGCTGTCTCACAACAGTGATGCAATGGCAGCGCAAAAGAGGTGTAAAGCCATCACAAAATTGTCCCTAACATTTTAAATGATTGTTTCAGGATGCAAATAAGATGTGTCCTATCCAGAGGTTTGTTTGAGGTGAGGCCTACTCAGGTTTCCAAATGAAACAGTACCCAGAAGTGCAGCACTGTATGCAACAACTTTGACACTTACAGAAGCCTCAGCTTCTCCATGTCTACTACACATTTCTAAATGTATATCATAAGTACAAAAAGTACAGAATTAATTATACATGTTGAATGGTTTATTTTTGCTGTTCTCAGAATGTATCAAATTTCACTAAAATCAGTGACTTGAAGGTATTCATCATGTAACAGCGGGGAAAAAAAACACAATCAAAATGATTGTGTTTAAAAAACCCATACAACATAAGAAATCAGAATTCAAAACTCCTTAAAATTAACTTACGTTCCATGACGTCGAAGGATGTCCTATGAACAGCTTACACTCTGCTGTGCTGTTAATATTTTCAGCCCACCACTTTCTGAAAGAAAACCTCCATCGTTTTGAAAAATATGTTACATACGATAAAAGACTTCTCGCTTTCTACCACATGTTTCCACAAGGCCAAATCATGTAAGATATTTAACAACAAGGGGTGGTGATGGACAGAGTTTCTGAATTAAGCAGAATACTCTCACCCAGTCAAGAGATCAGGGCTAGATCCAACACCGTTTTTTAGCTCACTGCACCATCCCAGCTCAGAACCTGGCTATATGCAAATTAGTCAGTTCCTGTCCCAGTGCATGATGGGAACAGGGCAAACCAAACTACCAAGCCAATTCTTACACTGGGAAGGAAACCAGCTTCCGGGGACCGGTGTCTGGCATTTCAGCAGTCGTCGGCCCGGCTTGCTTGAATCCTGATGGTGCAATGAGCAAGGGACTCACCTCTGAGTATACCCTTCCACGCTTAGGGTGGACAAAATATTTAACAACAAGGGGTGGTGATGGACAGAGTTTCTGAATTAAGCAGAATACTCTCACCCAGTCAAGAGATCAGGGCTAGATCCAACACCGTTTTTTAGCTCACTGCACCATCCCAGCTCAGAACCTGGCTATATGCAAATTAGTCAGTTCCTGTCCCAGTGCATGATGGGAACAGGGCAAACCAAACTACCAAGCCAATTCTTACACTGGGAAGGAAACCAGCTTCCGGGGACCGGTTTCTGGCATTTCAGCCGTCGTCGGCCCGGCTTGCTTGAATCCTGATGGTGCAATGAGCAAGGGACTCACATCTGAGTATACCCTTCCACGCTTAGGGTGGACAAAATATTTAACAACAAGGGATGGTGATGGACAGAGTTTCTGAATTAAGCAGAATACTCTCACCCAGTCAAGAGATCAGGGCTAGATCCAACACCGTTTTTTAGCTCACTGCACCATCCCAGCTCAGAACCTGGCTATATGCAAATTAGTCAGTTCCTGTCCCAGTGCATGATGGGAAAAGGGCAAACCAAACTACCAAGCCAATTCTTACACTGGGAAGGAAACCAGCTTCCGGGGACCGGTTTCTGGCATTTCAGCCGTCGTCGGCCCGGCTTGCTTGAATCCTGATGGTGCAATGAGCAAGGGACTCACAACTGAGTATACCCTTCCACGCTTAGGGTGGACAAAATATTTAACAACAAGGGGTGGTGATGGACAGAGTTTCTGAATTAAGCAGAATACTCTCACCCAGTCAAGAGATCAGGGCTAGATCCAACACCGTTTTTTAGCTCACTGCACCATCCCAGCTCAGAACCTGGCTATATGCAAATTAGTCAGTTCCTGTCCCAGTGCATGATGGGAACAGGGCAAACCAAACTACCAAGCCAATTCTTACACTGGGAAGGAAACCAGCTTCCGGGGACCGGTTTCTGGCATTTCAGCCGTCGTCGGCCCGGCTTGCTTGAATCCTGATGGTGCAATGAGCAAGGGACTCACATCTGAGTATACCCTTCCACGCTTAGGGTGGACAAAATATTTAACAACAAGGGGTGGTGATGGACAGAGTTTCTGAATTAAGCAGAATACTCTCACCCAGTCAAGAGATCAGGGCTAGATCCAACACCGTTGGTAGTTTAGTCTGCCCTGTTCCCATGATGCACTGGGCCAGGGACAGACTGATTTGCATATAGCCAGGTTCTGAGCTGGGATGGGGCAGTGAGATAAATAACGGTGATGGATCAAGCCCTGATCTTTGGACTGGGTAAGAGTGGTCTGTTTAACTCAGACACTCTGTTCATCACCACCCCCTTTTCTAAATCGTTTTTGGCCACTATAGGTGTGGCAGGGTATACTCAGACATGAGTCCCTTTCTCACTGCTCCATCAGGATTCAAGCAAGCCGGGCCGAAGAAGGCTGAAATGCCAGAAACCGGTCCCCGGTAGCTTGTCTCCTTTCTGGTGAAGAATTGGCTTGGTAGTTTAGTCTGCCCTGTTCCCATGATGCACTGGGCCAGGGACAGACTGATTTGCATATAGCCAGGTTCTGAGCTGGGATGGGGCAGTGAGATAAATAACGGTGATGGATCAAGCCCTGATCTTTGGACTGGGTAAGAGTGGTCTGTTTAACTCAGACACTCTGTTCATCACCACCCCCTTTTCTAAATCGTTTTTGGCCACTATAGGTGTGGCAGGGTATACTCAGACATGAGTCCCTTTCTCACTGCTCCATCAGGATTCAAGCAAGCCGGGCCGAAGAAGGCTGAAATGCCAGAAACCGGTCCCCGGTAGCTTGTCTCCTTTCTGGTGAAGAATTGGCTTGGTAGTTTAGTCTGCCCTGTTCCCATGATGCACTGGGCCAGGGACAGACTGATTTGCATATAGCCAGGTTCTGAGCTGGGATGGGGCAGTGAGATAAATAACGGTGATGGATCAAGCCCTGATCTTTGGACTGGGTAAGAGTGGTCTGTTTAACTCAGACACTCTGTTCCTCACCACCCCCTTTTCTAAATCAAATCATGTAAGAGCCATTTAAAACTCTTTGAATTCTTGTAAGCAAATCCCGTCATTTTCTATTTTTGCAACTTTCAGAAAGAAAACGTTTAAGATTACTTTCACAATCCTGGACTACTAATATCTTACCCTTCTTGCTCACTCATGTTCTACATTTCCTATGACACTGATACTGCTTACTGTGAAGCAGACTTACTTGCATCAGGTTTATATTTTTGAATTTTTAAAATGACATTATGATCAAAAGTTTGGACAAATAATCTAGACAGCATTGCAGACTTACATTCCCTCTACTCCATGAACCTCTTGAAATTCCTCAGAACAAATCCCGAGATTCTTTCCCTAAAATTTTGGTTTTAAAAACACCAGGTAAGAATTTTTAAGATCAAAAGGCAATTTCTTTTTGAAAGTTAAAACAGAATCGTTGCAGAATGACCAGCCATTTCTAGACTTTAAATAAGTTGTGTAATGTCCTGATGTTGTTGTAGGACCGTCATGATATATAATTGCTGCAGTTACAAAAGTCCTTCCTGATATTGACAACTGCGAAGCAACAACATTTTTTATTAAAATTGTCAATTTTGTTCCATCAGGCCTACATCGTTGGAACATTAAAATGACATACTGGCTATATCTTCGTATAAATAATGTTGACATCATTTCAGATTTACATTGGCTACACTCCATGTTGTGATCAGCTGCTTTTACTAGCTTATTAAAGGACACTGATTTACTGTCTGGCAAAGTTAAATATATAAATCTTTCTGAGTCTACACTAGTACTACTTGATACCCTACAATTCTCACAGTCATGCTGCCATTGATAAGAAAGCCCAAACAGGTGATCTACATCTACACCTTCAGCATGCAATACATCAAGCATATACATTAAAAACTCCTGACAATCTTGCTGAATATTTTGAGAGAATTGTGTTTGACCTGAACATCTGTCTAACAGATTTCGAATTTCAGACACACTTTGTATTTTTGTTCTATCAGTGCTACATTTCTCTAACATAGAGTTTGACAAACTGCAAAATCTTTGATCCGAATTGACCACAATCTCTTCTTTTACATTTAATATAGAAAACAAAACATTAACCACTACATTAGAATAGCAGTTGACACCAGAACTGTTTTCAAATTTAAAACCAACAACATCTTCAACAGAATCCATTTTCTTTCTGCTTATAATTTCCGGTTTCATCGACTTTTCGTCTTTTTGCTATAACCTCCCTACTATTGGTCACATTTCTTCGTTTCCGGCCTACCACACGTTTCTCAAACAAAGGATATTGAGGCAAATGTGGCGCATACTCTCTTCTTAACCTATTGTATTCCTTAACACAATCTAGATCCGCACAAATGTTTGGGACATCACACTCAATCAAGTACAAACCCGATAAAGTTCTAACTCGTGACAATGCACATATGCCATACCCTCCTTGAACACAGAACTGCCAATATTCACCAAAGCACTGTCTACACTTAAACCTTGCGATTTATGAATTGTCACCGCATATGCCAAGCAAACAGGAAACTGCTTACGGCGCACATATAAGTCTTTTACAAGCAAAAATCTAGCAGAACAACGACCAATTAGCTGTAGTTCCTCACTGCCATCAAATTTAATTTTTAAAAATTCAATTCCATCTCTATTTATGTATTTCACAAAATCAACAACATTACCCATTGATCCATTTACCAGACCTCTTTCAACATGTAAATTCCTTCTTAAAATTATACGGCAATTTAAGCACACATTCAGAGTCTTTTCAAAACCTGCAGTTTTAGATATAGTCTTCTCTAATGAATCCAATTTTGATTTCAAATTCTCAGACAAAATAATTGTGGATCCCATATGCTCTACTCTGTCAATAGCTTCCAGTTTCACAATCTCTTGGTTTTCTAAATGCAACATTTTGATGTTGAAGATGGCACATTCTGCAAGAGTTGGTATCAAACATATTCCAGATTTCTTCTCAGTAATTTTCTTAAAAATATTCTCAGGCACAACGTCTTGTTCTGGATATAAATTTGACAGTAATCGTGCATGTAAAGCTTCTTTCGCATGCTCGGTCACTTTTCCAATTCTAACATCTTGTAGAATATTCTTGTAATCTTCATCCTTCGCCTGACGCATATTTTCATGCAGTTCAGCATAATTGAAGTTTAACCATATATTGACGTTGCCAATGCTCCCTAGGCACTTCCTGATATCTTCATGCGTGAGTATTTTGAACACAGGTTGTCCTTTCACTGGTGTCAGCTGCAGAAGATCTCCGAAAACAATGATGTGTTTGCCACCAAATAACACATCATACTCTGTTTTAGGAACTTCTTGCATTCTCAAATGCACAAAGGCAAGCATGAGATTGGAAACCATGCTTACTTCGTCAATGATAAGAAGTTTCATTTTCCTCAAGACTCTTGAAACTTCACAACAAGCATCTCCAGATAACTTGTGGTATTGTAATTTGTTGTCATGCTCCACTGGCAGCATCAGTAGACGATACAAAGTAATTCCTTTAATGTTATGTGCTGCCAGTCCAGTTGGAGCGGTGACAACACAAGACAGCGATGACTCAGTCCTTTCCTGCAAATAAAATGAAATTGCTTTAATGAGGAAACTTTTTCCAGTTCCCGCTTCTCCACTCACGTACAATCGGACAGGCTTCAACGACGTACATGAGCACTCTTTCTACTCATGACTTAATCCATGCTCAATTTGCTTGGTAACTTCGTCATATATTTTCCTCCGCTCAACGTTGAGTTGTCTTTCCAAGTCTTCTAAGTTAACCGCATCCTCCTGAGCATGTGCCATGGCTCTTTCTACTTCATTCATAGCAGTGGCAGCTTCATTTTCGATAACAGGTCCTCCTAGTGGATCCTGACTCAATGAAACAGAACTCCGACTGTCCTGAGAACTGTCTCTAGCAATCTCGACTGCAATCGTTGCTTCCTGCTCGATTTCCAAAGTCAACATTTCTAGATATTTGGGAAAAGCAGGACATTCTATGGTCTCCGTGGCGGCATTGAAAGAGTCTTCGTAACAGAGGAAATCTCCAAGCAGTTCCTCTTCTGCACGCCAAGGCTTGAAAAGTTGCAAGAGTGCTAAATAGAAAAACTCCTTTTTTTCTGGAGATTCGCCACTCAATTTTCGATGGTTTACCAAGTGGCATTTTCTTTGCTTGACCAGACATCCCTCACTTCCAATTACAGCATACACTCCTTTCTCAATATCTTCTTTGATGTTCCTCTTGAATATGTAATTTTGTAGAACCTCATACAGACAAACATTCTCGAGGTGATTGCTTCGATTTGGATAATATGTATCCAACATGTTGGTCTTCAAAATGTCGGTACTGTTTGGCTCCTTTTCCGCCAAATACTCAATTTCCCGCACAGGTTTTAGAACTCGATTTCGCGTTGCAACAAGACCAAGACTCGCCCAAACGATACTCCTGGATTTGGCATAGAGACTTGCTGAAGACAACCGGTCAGAACATTCGTTAGCTCCGATTTCTCGATGCGACAACATCTTCAAACTAAAACTGTACAACTTCTTGCTGAGGCTCTTTTCATGGGAAATGTCCTCCCACATATCCTTCAATTCTGTCTTTTCTTTTTTGGTGATGTAAGATGTCACATACCGAGCCACAGCCATACAGTTAACAGCCACAAACTGTATATCCATGTTAGCATTCCACATGGACAAAATCACTGGGTTGTAGTCGTTGATGTACTTGGACTCTTCGTTCCTCTTTAAATTGTATGTGTTTTTAGGTGATTTCTTCATCACATTATGTCGCAGCGAAGACATCAAACTGTTTACTCTTCCTTTAGAAATCACCGGTCGTGGAAAGTTGAAACAACATTTGCTGTAGAATTTGTCCTTGTTTCTGAATTTACGACAACAGTACTTTCCACAACGATGGCTTTGGAAACGTAGAACTTGTTCTCTTAGGCTTTTCTTCTCCTTTGCGTTTGGAACAGCACACGTAGAATACTGTTCTATGAAACTCATCACTAAGTCATCCGGATCTGTTCCAAATTTAGGTGCATCCTTGATCCACAGCAGCATATGTATATGAGGAGCACCTCTTGCTTGGTACTCCTTTCTCCAGAAGAAATCCAACACCTCTCCAAGAGGTGGATTCTTCTTATTCATGATGAAAGACATCATCGCTTCAAATCTATGATTGAAGTACCTGCATACATTGACTGGATCAAAAGAGCACAGTTCTCCGGGTGTCTTGAATTCGATGTTTTCAATGTTTCCATTTGCTTCTCGTAGAAATTCAAGTAAGTCTTCCCAGCCATACTCGGCACAGCTCAGAGTGAGGAACCATGTCGGAGTTCCTAAGTTCCTCAGCATACATTTTAAATCACCATGATGACGGTACCAGTACTCATTAGTACCACGCTGACACGCCATGAGATTAATTAGGTGAGAATCCAAAATACTGTCTTGGACATTGACTTTATCCATAAAGTCCCTTGCCGAGATGTTTCGTATCTGTATACCACTTTTCAAGATGTGGTTCACTGCATATGACAGTCCAGACAGATCGCTTTCAAACAGGAGATGAAACAAATAGGGAATGCCTTGTCGAAGCCTAGCATCTTCTGCATACAATCGTAAAGTCCGGTATTCAGAAGCAGGAATTTGATGATGTCGCTCATCATATCTTCCTCCTTGACCTGTTGGAAATAGCTGTGGGAAACACCGAGCTTCCAAACTTTCCTCCCAAACACTAATGGGACTCCCTTTGGCTTGTTTCATTTGAAACAACTCAATAGCATTCCCCATGACTTCCTTGGAATGCAAAGGATGAACACTATAATGTTCATATATTTCTTCCTTTTTAGAGGCTTCTACTTTCTCAATTTGACCAGCACACAAATCGCTATCCTCTTCCTCACTTACTTCCTCTTCTGCAACATATACATTCTTATAGTACTTATTATTTTTTTTCAAATACAATGTTGCCTTTTTGACTTTCCTAACATCCACTAAATCTTGCCATATTTTCTTATTCTTTGTCGGAACCCCATTAACTAAGATAACCAGAGGTTCCTCTTCCACTTTTTCTACTCCAATTGTGTTAATGTTTTTGTTCAAATCTAGAGGCAAATAAACAACTCTTCCCTTTAATCCTCTCTGTAAATGTGATGGAGGCAATTTCCCCTTCTTTGGCTCCATTCTTACAATAGCCTGAAAGGGATGGATACTTTGAATCAAAATAGATTCATAAGTATTTAAATCCTTCAATTCAGAAGGAATCTCAACCAATTCCAGATTAATATGAACCGCTCTAGCAGGCATCTGGTTTTGGTTTAATTTGTTACAACAATAAGTACACACACGTTGATCCGATCCCAAATCAAAACAATTTTCTACCATCAAGTATGTTGCGAAATCCTTCCATTCACTATTATTTTCCCTTTCACTTTTTGCATATAAATCCACTAACTTAGTCTGATTCTTATAATAAGTGCGTCGACAACACACACAAGTGAAATTAGGCCTCTCACTTGATTTCACCTGAAACGTGGCAATTTCCTTCTGAAAACTATCTGTACTGGAAGCCTGTACATTATCTTCAACATTACCCTCTTCTTCTGGGTCAATTTCAACATTCTCCTCTTTACTTCCAAAGTAACAAAACTCAATTTCTTCACAAATATTCTTCACATCTATTTCAGAACCATGCAAAAGAGCAGCGCATAATTGTTTAAGCATAATTGCTGGACTCTTAGCATAATACAACATTCTAACTAATTTCCTCACTTTATTATGATGCACTGCTAGCATCCTGAAATGATGAAAAACACTCTGGCATACTCTCCTGGAAATACAAGCCAGTGAATGACCATGCAAACCTGTCACTTCTCTCACTTTGCAAGGATCTAATTCTTGCAACAACTTCATTTTCTGCTTCAAACTTTTCTTATTAAATGTCCGTAGAAAATCACAAAGCAAATCGATTGAATCCTGTCGCACACTGCAAATACTACTACACTTCCAGGTGTACACAGGACCCTTAGGACATCTTCCTAAAACCTCATTACCTAACACCTCTTCTGCATCTGCAGACACAAGTTTTTCTTTTTCAACTGGACAACCATCTTTCACTTCATAAGCTCGACCACTGGTGTCAACTGCATGTACCAAATCATTTTCCTGGAAATAACTCTCCTCATTAAAAAATGCCTCACAACTTGAACTATGCATCCATTCTCCGGAAAAAACTTCACAAAAATTACTACAATTAATTATTCTCTTCCATCTACTATTTGTTTTGAAATCATAAATTACCTTGTTTACCTTCCTAATTCTGTTGATTATCAAAATAAATAACTTTCGTTTAATTTCAAATGCCTGATCAATAACTTTCTCAACTTTTTTTTTGTCTTATAAAAAACCACTTTCTGTTGACCTTTCTTAATATTTTTTAACAAATTGCCAATTATCCTGTTGCGGAACATTCGTTTACGAATGTCCCTAAACTGTTGTTTCCTTCTACTATCATGCACAGAGTTATCTCTTGCTCTAGCAGTAACATTTTTGATTGGCCTTTCCTTTCCGTTTAAATTGCTTCTCTTTTTCTGGACTGAAACATTTTCTGTAGTAATACTTTTTTTACTACAAATATTTCTTATGAATGATTTCGTGGTCTTACCCGGTGCTTTCTTGGTGACTTGACAAGTTTTTTTTGTAGAGCACTGCTGCAGTAATTGATGGACCTGCTGTCTTTGACGTTTTGTAGCCTTTCTAATTCGATTCTTAGTTGGCATTTTCAAATTTTGAAATGATCTGCAGTTGAATCTGTGCTAAAATATAATAAAAAATGTTATTAACCACTATTACCAAACAGTAAATCAATAACAGTCATCATAAACTTAACACCTTACTTGTTATTTTAAGATAGAATAATTTTGAGTGCATTGGTACATTTAGAAATCACAAATAGTAGCAAAGAAATTGAATGCTTCTACATTTTACCTGTGTTGTTTTATATGTGAATCTGAACTAATTTTATGAGCATATTTGATTATTTTAATAAAGATACTACACACAAACTATTTTTGAACTTTTCTTTAATTTTAAATGAAACGGTTTACATTTTTACTACATAGGCTCAAGCAGATCAGCTTCCCACCCTAAGTCATACAATTCTGACAAATCGGCATTCTCATCATATTCTTCATCATCCTCAGGATTTAAATGATCTAAGGGATCTACTTCCACTGACGTTTCAATGACAAGTTCCAAGGACGCTACTACATGGATAGATGTATGCCAATGGGTTGTTCCATTTCTTGTTCTTATTTTGAGAAATTCAGTTGTTTTCTCCAATGGGCGTTTACCAAAGCTACGGGCCATACACAGGTTATGCACTACCTAGATGATTTTTTGTTCTTGGGGGCAGCCGGTGACACGGAATGTGCGCAGGCGTTACGGCAATTTTGCATTCTCATGAAGCAGTTCGGCGTGCCATTGGCACCGGGCAAGACGGTGGGACCATCTACTTCACTCGAGTTTCTTGGAATTGAGCTCGATTCAGTGGATGGATGCTTCCGTTTGCCAAGGGACAAAGTAGCGAAATTCAGGGCCTCTCTCGAACTGTGTATTAGCAAAGAGAAGGTTACTCTCCATCAGTTGCAGCAGGCAGTGGGCCAGCTTAACTTTGCCCTAGAGTGATACCGATGGCCCGCCCCTTTTCCTGCTCTATTGCTCAAGCAATGGTTGGTCTCAAGGAAGGGCACCACCGCACAAGACTGTCTGCAGAGGTTCGCCAGGATATGCGCATATGGTTGGCATTCTTGGCGGGTTTCAACGGTTGAGTGGTGTGGGGCAAGCCACCAGCGTCCTCGGACGAGCTGGGTTTATGGACCGACTCGGCAGGGAGCGTGGGATTTGGCGCCATCTTCGGTAATCGATGGTCGGCGCAAACATGGCCGACGTGGTGGCACACCAGTGGGCTCCCAGGTAACATTGGGTTTCTGGAGTTGTTCCCCATTTTGGTGGCTTTGAAGGCATGGCCGGAGGAGTTTCGTGATCGCTCAGTGGTGTTTTGGTCCGACAACATGACCGTAGTCGAATGCATAAATAATCAGGCAGCACGCTGCAAGTGGATACTGAGATTACTGAAGGAAATTGTACTACTTTGCATGAGACTGAACGTTCAATTTAGGGCGAGGCATGTGCCGGGTGTGCTGAACCATGCGGCTGATGCACTCTCTCGTTCCCACATGCAGGCATTCAGGGGTTATCTACCTTCCGCGGATCTAGTGGCAGCACCATTCCCCGAAGCACTCTGGTTACTCGGTGCCCCGGTTTACAGGACCTCGTGGGAGCAAGCCAAGCCCCCAGGACATGGAAGGCATACGAAGGAGCGTTTCGTTACTATTGTGCATTTTTGGGTCCAGCGGGAGGGGACAAATGGGGGCAGGAGGAGTATGTCCTAAAGTTTTTAGTAGCACTACACAGGGCAGGCCGATCAGCGGCAACGGCCAATGGGCACCGGGCCGCCATTGCATTCATGGCGCAGGCGCATGGCATCAGGGACCCCACATCGTCCTTTTTGGTGAGGAAGGCCCTGCGATGTTGGCAACGCCTGGAGGGTCGCAGAGTAGATGAAAGACGCCCAATTGGGTTAGAAAGGTTGTCCCTGCTGATGGCGGTACTCCCCGCGACATGTTCCTCCCAGTCCGAGGCAGTGCTGTTCCGGGCCGCTTTCGCATTAGCGTTCCATGGGGCTATGCGGGTGAGCGAGCTGGTTGCAAAAAATAAGAAGGATGTGGAGGGAGGTCTGTGTCGGGAACACATTTTGATCAAGGGTGATTCAATGGTGGTCACAATAGCCAGGTCCAAGACCGATCAGGGTGCTATGGGAGACAGTATTGTTGTCCAGCGCATGCGAGGGTCACCCGGGTGCCCGGTGAAGTGCGTTGAGGAATATTTAGCGCAAAGGGCAGAAGCATGGGGGGGAAGCTTGCTGAGACACGTTGACGCCACCCCACTGACAAGGTTTCAGTTTCAGCGGGTGCTAACAATGGCAATCGCAGCGGCGGGCTTGGACCCGTGCGATTTCGGGACCCATTCCTTTAGGATAGGGGCTGCTACAGAGGCTACAGCCAGGGGTCAGAGTGTTGAAGAGGTGAAACAATTGGGACGATGGTCCTCGAACTGTTATAAAAGGTATGTGCGGTTGCACATGTTGTGAGGACAATGTTGTGAAGCCAATGTCATGCACTCACGCTTCTTGTCTTCTGTTTGTTTACAGTTTCGCGAGCATGCTATGCGGGGCGGACTGAGCAGTCGACCCGACACCTGGGGACCAGCGGTCAGAGATCACCGGCTGTGGAAAGAGTGGTGTGGGTCGTGGGCCACTCATACGTGAGGCGGGCCGGGGACGTATTCAAAGCAGGTGACATGATTCACGCAGCTGGGGAATACTGGTACAGGGTGACCTTCCACGGAAGGGGCGGGCTCTGTATTTACCAATTTCAATGTTTTGTCGAGGGACTGCTAGGGCGGACAAGGTCACCGCCGTCTGTAATCATAGTACACCTGGGGGGCAATGATTTGGTGACACTCGGGCGGCGAGTACTACTCGAGCGAGTTCTGTCTACCGTTAGCTGGTTGGCGAGGAGGATCCCGGGGTGCACGATAGCATGGTCCCACATGATTCCCAGGAAAGCGTGGCGGGGTGGCCTCTCGGTGTCAGCACTGAACCATTCTGTAAAGAAAGTTAATAACAAGCTTGGTAGGTTGTTTCGCTCGGCGCAGTTACACTGTATTCCGCATGGATGTATTCGGGGGAGCACATGTATCTCGAAGATGGGGTCCATTTGTCCCGGGAAGGGAATGTCTTACTCATAGGAGACTTCTTAGCATGCTTGAAGGGTTTTTAAAAGCATGACCTTTAGTAGGAGTTGTGGGGGGTCCGGATAGCCGGTCAACTATCCGGCCTGTGGCGGTAAGGTCATGATCAGTGAGCAGTAATTTCAAGGTCCCTAGAGGGGGGGTGCCACCCATTATGGATGGGAGTGCCCGGGGGGAGGCGGCCATTGGCCCCTCACACGGGGAGGCGGCACCCACTAAGTATGGGGTCACCTAAGGGAAGGCGGTCATAGGCCCCTCCCAGGGGAGGAGGCGGCTAGATGCCCCTCCTACAGGAATTTCCCGGGGCCAGGATATCCGCGACGGCGGATGTGATGAACAGTGTGGGGTGGGAGGGGGGTCCACGCTACCTTCTAGACACCTCACACGAGTCCTCGGACGACCACTAAGATGGCGTCGAGTTAAATAGGGGCCCCCGCAAAGACAAGGGAAATTGGAGTTGGCACAGAGGTCCAGTCCTCTGTGCGCCCGCCCCTCACACCGTGAGGGGGGAGTTCTGGTTGTAGGGATCTGACACCGGTTGCGACCTTGCCGTTGGCCCGTAATGCTAGGATGTACAATTTTTAGAAAGTATGCATTTGCAGGATGTTTAGACTCGGCTAGGAAAACCTTTGTATTAGAGATTTGTTAAGGTTAGCCAATGAACGTGTCTGCATCGTAATGTAATAAATGAAAATTGTACATGATATGAAACTGTTATTTTAATGTTTTAATTTTGTTTCATATTTTAATAAATACGGCCGGGAGGGTAACTCCCTCCCGCCTTCCAAAAGTTCAGAACTGCGTCCGTCTTCCCATCCTTGGGGATTGTGTTGGGAGGGGGTGACAGGCATCCCGGCCATATGGAAAGGGGCGACCACTCGGTCCCCCCGAACGTATGGTTGGGGGCCTGGATCCCCCCCGGAAGCCATTTTGGGCGGGGGCGTGTCTCGGCTGGTATGCCCGAAGCGGCGTAGCGGGGCGCGCCTTTTCCCGCCCAAGAGGGGTTGTCCTAGACACCTACACCGTTGGCCACGCCCGTAAGGCGTATCCGAGGAGTGTACACGCCCTCCCGAAGAGGAATAAAAGGAGCAGCAACCCAAAGAAGCATCCTCTTGTTCCTGTGCTTGGAAGCTGCACCCTCTCGTTGCACGTGAGCCCTCGACGGAACAAGGAGCAATTTTTGACCCACCCACCAGCCCCTTATGGCAAATGTTAGTGCTGCAGTGAAATTGATCTGCTTTGATAATGTCTTTTTTAATCCTGGTTTAGTAGTTAATAAAAATGTCGATGTTGATATTGCAATAAAATGAGTTGCTTCATAACATTTCCTTCCTTAGTAGTGCCGAGTATAACAGTCTAGTTGAAGGTAAATTCGCAATGTGAAGTTGATTTTCTTTCTTAATTAGGTTAATAAAACGTCGTATTTATTTTTTGGCGGGCGGTAGGGTCATGATCGGTGAGCAGTAATTTCAAGGTCCCTAGAGGGGGGCGCCACCCATTATGGATGGGAGCGCCCGGGGGGGAGGCGGCCATTGGCCCCTCACACGGGGAGGCGGCACCCACTAAGTATGGGGGTCCCCTAAGGGAAGGCGGTCATAGGCCCCTCCCAGGGGAGGAGGCGGCTAGATGCCCCTCCTACAGGAATTTCCCGGGGCCAGGATATCCGCGACGGCGGATGTGATGAACAGTGTGGGGTGGGAAGGGGATCCACGCTACCTTCTAGACACCTCACACGAGTCCTCGGACGACCACTAAGATGGCGTCAAGTTAAATAGGGGCCCCCGCAAAGACAAGGGAAATTGGAGTTGGCACAGAGGTCCAGTCCTCTGTGCGCCCGCCCCTCACACCGTGAGGGGGGAGTTCTGGTAGTAGGGATCTGACACCGGTTGCGACCTTGCCGTTGGCCCATAATGCTAGGATGTACAATTTTTAGAAAGTATGCATTTGCAGGATGTTTAGACTCGGCTAGGAAAACCTTTGTATTAGAGATTTGTTAAGGTTAGCCAATGAACGTGTCTGCATCGTAATGTAATAAATGAAAAATGTACATGATATGAAACTGTTATTTTAATGTTTTAATTTTGTTTCATATTTTAATAAATACGGCCGGGAGGGTAACTCCCTCCCGCCTTCCAAAAGTTCAGAACTGCGTCCGTCTTCCCATCCTTGGGGATTGTGTTGGGAGGGGGTGACAGGCATCCCGGCCATATCGGCATTCTCATCATATTCTTCATCATCCTCAGGATTTAAATGATCTAAGGTATCTACTTCCACTGACGTTTCAATGACAAGTTCAACGATAAGATCGAGATCAACTGATTGCTCATTATCACTCATGCTTGATGTTGTCGTTATCTTTAAAAAAAGAGAACAACAATGAGATGTTGCAGACTAAGACACAAATCTCAGAGACTATAATAGTAAAATTGTTTAACAAGAGTATCATTTTGCAGCTATTATTTAGCCATGTCCAGCGATGCTGAAGAGGTGAGGCCTATGTCTAAGTCTTCAGTAGACAGGACTCATCTCTTCTTAACCGAGGATAAGCCTCACCGACTCTGTGTCCCCTGCAGATACTTAAATGTATAGGGGCAGATTTATGTTAACTGGCACATCCCCAGGGATGCACCAGTTAACATGCACCACTGCTCTGCTACCCATGGTGTGCCACATTTACAATGTCCCGTGTCATTATTATTTACAAGGATATGTCATAGGATTGAAAAAATCATTCTTTTGGAAAGAACTGAAAAACTGTGACTAACGTTTGTAATTAGCAAAGGCCATTTTTTTCTTGCATTTTCACAACTGTGTTATGACAATGGGACCAGTGTGAATGTTTTTGTATGACTGGATGGCCAAGAATGTGTTGAATGTGAGTTTGAGTGATTGATGCACATACCGAAGTTTATCTATTTTTTCCTTGTTTGTATGTAAATGTATAGTATTTCTCTTTACTATTTTTGTATTCTCATGCTTAAAAAACAAAGAAAGACTAAAAAACAAAATAGTCTGCAAAGGATTAAAACAAATGTTGCAATTCCTAAAGCAAGTGTTCATGCTTATTTTTCATGCACATTTTTCTAATTATTGTTTAGAAAAGAACTGCTCAGCATAGGCAGGTGTGTTGTTTTTCTAGTTATTATTGGCTCAGCCTTGCTGAGTGTCGAGTCAAGACCCTCTTCCGTTGTTTAAACATTTACAATGTAGAGCACCATTGAATAAAAACAGCACAGATGCGTCACGCATCGGTGCCGCAAAAGCAACACATTGCACAAGTCACGTCGTAAACACGACATGTCTACAGCAATGCACAGGAGGAAGCCACACATTGCATGGTGCTTCACTCCTTATGCCTGTTTCAAACAGCCATAAGGATTTGATTCAGGAATGCTATAAAGCTGACTCAGTGAAATCTTCTAAATTTCACTGTGTTAGTTTTACAGGGCTTTCATGCAAATGAACGCCCACCCTGCAACAAAACACCTATATGAAACCTGACGCAGGTTTCATGTAGCACGGGACTTTACAGCATGACACATCTGTCTAGATGCATCAAGTTGTAAATATGTCGCCACATAGCAAATCTTTTGCACCGCCGCTGCAGAGTACAGAGGAGATAATACATGTGAAGGCCTACCAATGAAGTACTTCACTCTTGAACAAAGGCCAGACCTCTTTTGTGTCCATGAACAGACCTAAACTTCATCTGTACAATGTTATTCATAAACTTAGGAAACACAGGTGATGTAATTGAAAAATGTGAAGTTTCTTTTCCTCATTGCACAATCACATCACCTGTGTTTCCTCAGTGACTTAAAATGCCCTAAGACACATGAAAGTGTCTTTTTTTAAAGCCTTTGCACCATTTTTGGATCACTTTTAACATGGCTATCTAAGTCAAATAATCAAAATCTAAATTTGCCAAGCACAGATGGAAGCATATTTACAAGGAACTTGCACCACGGGGAAAGGTCTTAAATTAAAATGGGAAAAATAACATCAGAGACACTCAAATGCCTTATAAATATGCCCCAAACAACCTATGAAGCTCTAGCAGTACATATCCAGAAATGTAATTGATTTCAAAAAAACGTTTTTAAACACAACATATAAATCAATTGTATACCTACATTCAAGAGGAAATGACTTAAAATGTCCTTAAGACATATGAAAGGGGTTTTTGATTGCCCTTGCACCATTTTTTGGGTCACTTTTAACATGGCTATGTAACTCAAAGAATCAAAATCTAATCAAAATCTAAATTTGCCAAGCACAGGTGGGAGCATATTAACAAGGAACAAGCCCCACGGAGAAAGCTCTTAAATTAAAATGGGAAATATAACATCAGAGATACTCAAATGCCTTATAAAGAAGCAGACACCAATATTTCCTTGTGATAAATTTTAAAAGCATTCCTTTTCCTCAAAAACGATTTTCAAGTAATAATTTGAAAACACTGCACAGCTCCTATGTACAAAAACACCCTGTCAGTACTAATACTTCACATTATCTCCAATTACAGTTTCTCAAAGAAAAAAAATCTTTTTGTAAAACACTTGAGACAAAGCAACATTTTAAAAACACAGCTTTCTTCATAATTTTCTCCTTAAAGCATACTATTCTCTATCTAAATTAAATAAATCTTTTCTCACCTTAGCAAATACTTTATGAGTTTCAAAACAGTCTCAGAAATACACCAAATTGTCTTCAGCAGAACAAAGAGTATGCACTCCAGAGGCTGCAGCTATAGAAAGCACAGAAATGCCGACATTCATCACACATATCTCTCATGTTAGCCAATCAAAACTCTTCCCTCACTTTTTTCAAATCAAAACCCTTCCCCCCTCTGCCCTCTCTGCCTTTTTTGCATAGCAACCACCACCTGAAAGACCTCTGATGTTTGCAAGTTCACACAACAATGTTTTAATTGAACTCTGAACTCTCAGTGCACCTGCGTATCCAGTGCAATCTTTCATTAAATGATTTTTTCTTGACCATTCAAATTACATCTTTCAAAGAACACATCCATGCACCCTAACTTTCTCTTTTCAGAAATGGAAATCCACCAATCACTGCTGAAACTCCACAGTTTTTTTTCTTTACAAACTCCTACTGTTTCATCTGCCATTTCATTACCACACTTCATCTTACTGCAGCAGAACCTTCTCTCACCATGTTTTCTGTCTGGATTGTTAGACATAGTTACATCTACTGGGCTCAAAGGTATGCTGAGAACAGAAATTTACCTAACGTCAATTTACAAGATGTGGAAATTAAGTGGTTTGGCCACAGAGGATTAAAATGTCACCAATTGATACCATTGGTGAAAACCTTTATGCATTTGCCAAAACCTGATCTGTTAATTGTGCACTGTGGAGGTAATGATTTGGGCACTTTGACTGGAGTAGGTCTGGAAATGCTTTTAAAGGACACTTTTGAGCAATTAATGGCACTTTTTCCTCAAACTACCTTGGTATATTCAAATATATGCCAAAGACAGAAATGGAGGTGGTCGAACCAATTTTGTCCACAAATTGAGAAGTCGAGGAAGCATGTAAACAAATCTGTTTCGGCTTACATGAGAGACCATGGAATGGGCTCCATGTACAACAATAACTTGCGTTTTTGCATGCAAGATATCTACAGAGGAGATGGAATTCACTTCTCAGATGAGGGCAACAGAATTTTCATTTTGAATTTAAGACATTGGTACCTACTTATAAGTACCTAAATGTACCATAAAACCAAAAGCTCTTCTCAGAGCTACCCTACATCTAATCACTCACAATTATTATTTTTCTCTAACTTTTTTCACTAATTTTCAACAAATTACGCTACCCGGAGCGCTACCCGGTACACGAACCGGAAGCTAACCGCGCGAAATTTCTTAAAAAAATGTTTTTTTTCCCGCACATATGGGTCTCCTCAGCCACCCTCAGAAAACCTAGGGGGTCAAGATACGTCTACCGTGCCCCCTTCTACCCATTCTGAACATTATTTGCCCTCCATCTTGCATCTTAATTCGACTGAAACACAAAATGGTGGACTCCCGTAACGCTGCTGGTTCGCGTACCGGGGCGCTTTCCGGAAAGCGCTCCATTAAAAAAGGTGGGAAAGTAATTTACAGAAAAATGACTTGAAACACTTTCCAGAAATATAGATTAGCTCATACTACATACCAATCCCTACCATTTTCATAAATTGATTTGGAATTCCATTTAGCCTGTAGACCTCTCTAAATACCCTGAGGTAAATTACTTCACAAAACACATCTGAAGTGTTGGAATTGACAACCAATGAAAATGTTACTTTCATTTTCAATTTTTTTTTACGTGACATTTGATTGGTTATGTACCTGAATATATATAAAGGAAGAGAAGAAAACACAGCCATTTTGACTACTACTTCCTGGTGTACATTTCAATAGGATTTTCACTAATAACTTCAACTTCTTTTTAAAGGTAAGATGTTATTTTATAAATTTGAAAGGAGAAGTATGTTATGCACTTTAAATTAATTTGGAAAAACATTTTCAGATAGTTATATACTGTCCCTCTGCAACAGTTAAACATTGAGAAAGGCTTGTTTATTATAATTATGGATTGATTTAGGTTTCTATGATATAATTATGAATTTACTTAGGCTTCTTCACAGGCTCTTTTTAATAGTACTACTTCACGCCTGAAACCATACAGTGCCCAAAGATAACTTCTCTGTTATAAACTCACAAGTACCTCTCTGAACTTAAATCCAACAGTGCCCTATCTCTACTGATATATTTTTTTTATGCAATTTACAGAAAGAAAATGGAAGCACAACAGAATAAAATTTTATTCCAAATTAAGATTGAAAACAATCCTAACGAAGAAAAAGAAGAAACAGACTTTTTTGATGACACTGTAGACGAAGAATTAATTAAATGTGTTGAAGAATGTGAATCATGGAATGAAAATGACGACATACCAGATGAATTAATGTTACAAATTCTTTTGGATTTTGAAAAATCAGAACAATAAATTTAATTTTTATAAGTTAAAATTGTTTGAGACATTATTCTTTTTTATTTCAAAATGCTGAAAAAGTACCCAAAAGATATAATATAAAATGAGATTTTTAATATACTGTGCAACTTTTTTGTGTTAGATAGTAAATAAAAAAAAAATCAACAAAACAAAAAATCAATTAACATACAATTTTTGAAAAGACTATCATTCTTTTTTCCTCATATTACGCTCCCCGGGCCGCTTCTCGGTTCGCAAACCAGAAGCTTCCCACGCAAAACGGGGCCCTTTTAAAGCCTCCACATCAAACCTAGGGGTCAGGGAGGATCTACTACGCCCCCTTATGGTCATTTCCCCCTTTGTTTTGGCCTCCTCTTGTCTCTCGATCCTACAGAGAGACAAGATGGCGGCTGCTCCGGACTTTTTAGAATTTTGACAGACACCAAAGAGCCAATCAGCTTCGCTTCGCGAAGTTCCGTTACGCGTCAAGTACGCGAACCGGAGCGCTGCCCGGAGCGCTGTTACAGATATATATATTTTTTTGAACGTTAATTTATCGAAATCCACTGGAGGACATATATTGAGACCTAGCAAAGGCACATCGGGCTAACAGTCCCTACAATTTTGCCAAGTTTCGTGCAAATCCATTCAGCCGTTCGGGCTAAAAGTGAGGCCAACCGCCCTATGGAAATTAACATGGGAAAAATGCGTTTTGGGACCCCCCTTTTTTCTCGGCCCCCCCTTGATGACCCCCCCCAAATTTTCAGGAGCTGCACAGAAACAAAATGTGCCATTTTCCTGAAAATTTCAGCCAATTCCGTCAACAAACACCAAAGTTATTAGACATAGAATTTTCAAAAATCCCATAGAGAAAAAATGCTAACTATATATACCTACTGGCGACCGCCAGTAGAATTTTCACATTTTCAAGGAAATTTGAATCCGTTAAAAGGCAAGCTTTGACAACATCTGTGCCAATGTCAGCAACCACATCACAAGCTCCTCAAAATCAGCAGGTGGGAGCTACTAATGGATCCGACACAGACATGAGCTCCATCTACAGCAGTGGGGGGTCTGAAGATGAAACAAATGTGCAACATCTCGGGAGTAATAGTTTCACTCCATCTGAGGAATTGGTTTTTATGGTGGAAGATCGGCGGAACACCCTAAGATCGAGAGGGACTCAGCCAGCGGGAACAACAGGAGGAAGAGGCGAAACAAATTCTGCAAAGAGCGGAGGAAACGCCAACAACTACGGGAAAAAGAAAAGAGGAAGGGGAAATGCCCAGAAGAAATAATAAGTAATTTGTTGAAATTACCCACCATACCACCATGTAAAGGAGCAATGTTGGGCACGGAATTGCACGACAATCATGAATCTAATGCAATAGTTTTATCACATGTAGATGAAATAAATGAAAAAGAAAAAGACAAAGAAAAAGAAAAAAACTCTCATAAAAAAGACAAAAATTTAATGAGCACCGTTTGTCATTCTGTCAACTCCGAGGTAGAAAATACGGTTATTAATTTGACGGAACTGGATCTCAATGCAGCCGAAAAACAGCTTCTTTCATTGGGTCTGTCTTACTGCCCCAATAATGGATTTGAATATGTGCAGGCCAGAATAGACACCTTTAAATTCATAAGGAAACTTAAACTCCTCAAATTCCACACCACCAATAAAAAAAGTGAAAAAGCAAGAGCAATCATTAGTGAATCTCAAACCCACAAGAACTTCACTATTGCTGATACCTTGGCTCTTAAAACGGCTCATTCACTAGTCAATGATGACGATGCCCAAATCAATACTCAGGAGGTTCTAGGTGCTATGGGAATCAGTAGTGGCAGTGCTGGTAATAGTCCCTTTTGCCCTAAGTCTACTTTTGTTCCGGTAATGCCTCGGGATGCTATCGACATCTTCAATGATAGGGTTGTGGATGATCTAAAAGATTTGAATAAAATGGTGTCTAAAAATAAGAAAAAGAGAAGCTATAGAGACAAACAATATTCTCTACTGATCCAAAAAATCAAGTCAAGAGGCGACATTATTGTCAATAAAGCGGACAAAGGTGGCAATATTGTCTTGTGGCCACGCACCTTATATCTAGAGGAAGCTGAAAGACAATTAAATGACCCAGCCTGCTATAGGAAGGCCTCTTTCAATGAACTGAATAAAGTCAAAACTCTTGTACATACTAACTTAACCGCTTGGAAGAGGGAAGGACTTATCAGTAAAAAGGAATTTGATTTTCTGAAAAAGGATTTTCCAATTACTCCAACGTTGTACCTTTTACCAAAAATCCATAAAGGTACAACCCAAATACCAGGGCGACCCATTATCTCCGCCCAAAATAGCTTGTTGGAACCGCTCTCCAAGTATGTTGACTTTTATTTACATGAATATATGGAGGCCTTGCCTAGTTACTTAAAAGACACTGGTGACTTTTTAAAGAAACTGAAGGAAGTTGTGTGGAAACCAAACTATTTGTTTCTAGTCATGGATATTACATCTCTATACACCTCTATTAATCATGTTGATGGTTTGAATGCAATTGAATACTTCTTATCTGCTAGAGACATTAAGTATTACGAACACAGTAAAATGCTCATCAGCATGATTGATTTATGCCTTAAGAACAACTTTTTTCTTTTCAACAATGAAATTTACCAACAGCTGCGTGGTGTTGCCATGTGGGTGCGTGCTTCTCCCCCAGCTACGCGTGTTTACACGTGGGCTGGTGGGAGAGGCACGTCCTGGGTAGGATCCGTAGTTGCTTGGATGAGGATGAAAGTGGCATTGTTCAAATGTGGCTTTTCATTGATGATATCTTTATAATCTGGCAGGGGTGTAAAACATCAGCAGAAGAGTTTGTTAGGAATATCAATAACAACTCCTTAAACCTAGAATTCTGCGCCGACATCAGCAATGTAAAAGTTAACTTTTTAGATGTAGAGGTTTACATCAAGAATAATGAGATCATGACTAGGATGTATAGAAAAACCACGGCTGGAAACTCAATTTTACATGCGCAGAGTAACCACCCACACCATCTTATTAAAAGCATCCCCTATGGGGAGTTTTTAAGAATCAGACGCATATGCAATAATGAAATTGATCTCATGAACTGCTTAAATGGGTCTTACCAGAGATTTTTACGCAGAGGCTATAATACCCTTGACCTCACTAATTCTCTGAAAAGGGCTTTATCAACTGCACTAATGGCCACGATAGAAGAGCCTGCTCTTGTCATTCCTGAAGGGGGAGTCTCTGTATCAGAGAAAACTTCTATTCGCCTAATCACCACTTTCAACAACCAACACAAAAAGATGAGGCAAATCATTAAATCTAATTGGCCCATCTTAAAAACAGATATTGTGGTGGGCCCTCTGTTAGAAGATATGCCTAACATCACTTTTCGAAGAGCACCCTCTATGAGGGATGCTCTGGTTAAAACTAGCCCTGAAACCATTGTTAAACCTAACTGGTACTCCAACAAAGCAGGCTTTCGAAAATGTAGTTCATGCCGGGCCTGTAAATTCGGTGTGAACACCAGCGAGTTTGTTGAGGGTCTTACCAATGCTGTAATTCCTATTAAGAACGTATATACCTGTAAAACAGACCATGCGGTCTATGTTCTAAAATGTACATGCGACTTACATTATGTAGGCAGCACGAAATTGCAGGTATTTAATCGAATTCTACAGCATCTCCGTGCCATTGTAAATTCTGACCCCAATTATCCAGTGGCACGGCATTTCAAGCTGGTGCACAGTAATAATCTCAATGACCTGCAATACTTTGTTATTGACTCAGTTCCCCCAAATAAAAGGGGTGGTGACAGAGAGAAAAGACTCAGGCAACTAGAAAGTCAATATATTCTGAGGCTTAACAGTAAGATCCCTAATGGCCTAAACATGGGAGAAGACCTGAATAACTTTCTGTAAATATTTTATTTTGTCATATGCATGATCTCTTATAATGGATGTTCAACTTTTTATGGTTTTATCTATTTATTCATGTTGAGGATGGTTTACTACGATCTGCTCTGGTCATCCAATCAATTATTGAAGAATACAACATGTATTTACTATCCAGTTGTGTCATTATGAATTATGGTTTTTTACAATTAGTGCTGCTATATACAATGAGATTACCGTTTGCATCTCCCCTTAAACAACATATTTTATGTATTGCCGACTTTTGCACTGTTTTGCCACTTTGCACTTTATTAGCACATTTTTTCTGCTCCAGGGTTTTCCTGGCTAAATCATGTTTGTTCCTTAACATTGGGATTAAGCACCCTGCACTTTTCTCTTTACACTTTTTAACTTAGTAGTGGTTTTTAGATCGATATACTGAAATAATAACGGACCCTATGGGCACTGATTTGATTTCATCCAGTTATTACATGCACTTTAATTTTGCAGCAATCCATTTGGGCACTTGCCCTCTATATGATGAACAGATTTTAGATGTTTATATTATGTATAATGGTTTGTTATAGTTGTATGAATTTATGCAGGGAATTCTACTATACTGCATTTTTTTGGATGTTGTATTTTACACTGTGAATGATATTTCTTCCATGTCTATCAACTTGTGGTAGGAGTTCCGTTTCTTTATCAGTATATAACCACCTATGTCTCTGGGTCTTGTCATGTGATCAAGTCCGGGTTCCCCGGACGAAACGCGTCATGCTGCCATCCCCATTGATGGAATAAAAGCACACTATTTCTTCTAAAATCCTTGCTGTGTGGTCTGTACCTGGCTGTGTCCGTTTGGTTTCCTCTGCGCTTCAGGATTGTGGATTCTAATATATATATATATATATATTCAAACATACTTGCTCCCAAGTGAGGACACCGCACACAACGTTCGTTTCTTCCTTTATTGTTTGAAGGCAGCCACAGGTTAAAAGCGAGTTCTTGCAGCGAAGTTCAGCGCCCTTCACAGCCATACATGTTTCGGAACAACTCCACTGCGGCAGCAGGTCCATGTACCGCCTTCAGCGGTGCTTAGACGGAACAACGTGCCTGTTTGTGTTGGCGTAAGACAAGCTACAGGAAAATGCCAGTCCTGCATGCGACCTGATGGAAAAGCATTACGTGTAGAGAAGAAGCGGCATCCACTATGGAAAAATAACACAGGCTAAAGAACCACTAATACCAGGATGCTTAGCGAGCATACGCCCAGGTGGGCGGAACTATAAATGAAGGTTTACCCCATCATCACTTCATGCCGCAGTCTCTCACATCACGCCTGGCCGCTGAGGAAGGAAGAAATTTCCGAAACATGTATGGCTGTGAAGGGCGCTGAACTTCGCTGCAAGAACTCGCTTTTAACCTGTGGCTGCCTTCAAACAATAAAGGAAGAAACGAACGTTGTGTGCGGTGTCCTCACTTGGGAGCAAGTATGTTTGAATATATATATATATATATATATATATATATATATATATATATATATATATATATATATATATATTCACTGAAAAAACCAGAGGTTGCACACCAGTTATAGTTAGGAATTAGCATTTAAAAAAACAATTAACTTCTCTGAAAAAACCATAGGTTTCACACCAGTTATAGTTAGCTGGAAATTTTACTGACATAAAACCATTGAAATTCCCACGTTATAGTTAGTTGGACTCACTATAACTTGCGCGCCTGCAATGCACTGCTGAGGACGTCACATATTACATCACTCATGACATGGTCAGTACATCACTCATGACATCACTGATGACACCATCCTTGTGACAGAGTGACAGAACTCCTTTCAGTGTAATGTAACCCTTGAAACACATATTTAAAAATAGAAACTAACATTTTCAAAAAAATGGAGATACCCATACCAGTTACTCTCGGTAGCATTGAGACACAAGAGGTGGCAAAAACAAAGGGGGATTTGCGCGGGGGAGCGCCCGGTAGGCGCACTGGGTAGCGTACCATCTTCACCACTGTGGTGTTGTGGTGGTCCTCTTGGTGGTGGTGGTGGCTGAGATGCTCTTGCTGCTGCTGCTATTGAAGCCATTTTTCAGTCCAAAAAAGTACAGAGAGTCTTTCAAAAGGTCTTCTTCACTCAAAGTACAAAGTGAGAATGAGGAAAAAAGGTGGGGGCTTTCATCATTAGGGAAAAAAAAACTGTCCTGAACCAATGAAAAGTGTTAATTTCAGGTCACATGACCAGGGCTTTCAGCATTTGGAAACCAAAACTGTCCTGCACCAGTAAAAAGTGTTATTTTTAGGTCACATGACCCGACGCGCTTACACTACTTGTCCCTGTTATAGTTAGTTGGACTCACTATGTGAAGTTTGGCAACCAAACTTCACAGAAAGGACACTGCTGGCAATAACACCTTACATGCCAGCAGTGCATATCCAAAACATGTGATTGATAATATTCCGTTTGGTGAGTTACTCAGACTGAAGAGAATATGTAGTACCGATATTGACCTCACTAACTGCACTAATGAAGCCCTGGACAGATTTAGACGCAGGGGTTATAGGGAGTCTGTTTTGAAACTAGCTGTACAAAAAATAAAATGAAGGTCAGGAGTTGTGAGTCATTATTGGCTCCCACTGCCATCTCTCCTCCTAATGATGTACCTGCAGACAGTGAACAGGCCCCGAGATTGATAACAAACTACAGTAAACAGGCCAGGCAAATTAGGTCCATTGTCAAGCAAAGGTGGCCAATCCTTAAGACAGATTTGGTTTTAGCACCGAGGCTACCTGACGGTACCACTCTAACATATCGAAAGGGACCTTCTCTTAGGACCCAAATTTGCCATGACTTTCCTGAATTGGGCAAAAAGGAAGATTGGTTGAAATCCCGGCCGGGATTTAAACGCTGCTCCACTTGCAGAGCGAGTAAATTTGGAATAAACACCACCCAATATCCAACACCTTTTAGTCCAACCATGACAAACATAGTAGGATCTTTCAATTGCAAGACGGAATTTGCAGTCTACGTCCTGACATGCACCTGTGGTCTTAGATATGTTGGCAGCACTCGACTACAGGTGCATGTCAGAATTCTCCAGCATCTACGTGCCATCATCAACAATGACAAAAACAACAAGTGATGGACCGAATGTGGATCAATGTCACACATTCCCCCAGTCAAAAGATCTGGGCCCAAATCCATCGTTTTTTTGCACTCCACACCACTTGGAGTCAAGCTAGCCGGGCTGATGAGAGGTGTTACCTCGAAACCGGTCCGGTCCTCGGATGCTTGATTCCGTTCTGGGAAGGACATGGCTTTTGTAGTTCGGACTGGACTGTTCCCATGGGGCAACAGGGTCAGAGCTGATTTGCATATCGCCATTGTCTAACCCAGGGTGGTGTGGAGTGCAAAAAAACGATGGATTTGGGCCCAGATCTTTTGACTGGGGGAGTGTGTGACATTGATCCACATTCAGTCCATCACTTGTTGTTTTTGCAATCATCAACAATGACGGCACGTACCCAGTGGCTAGGCATTTTAAGGCCATACACAATAGCAATTTACAATGCCTGACCTACTATGTGATTGCCTTAGTTCCCAAGCCTCGCAGGGGAGGTGATAGAGATAAGATTCTTAGGAGGCTGAAATCCCATTTTATCTTAGAACTGGACAGTAAATTCCCTAATGGGCTCAATACCACTGATGATTTATATGTGTTTCTTTAAATTTATGATATTCACTTTCCAATTACGTAGGTTTAGTTGAGTACTTTGCCTTTCGTTTTTGTACAAAAGAATATTTTTCTGAATCTCTGTGAGAAGTTTACATCTCTATTACTTTAGTTTAGTTTCATGGTGATAGGCTTTACCCTTTATGAATCCCATATGGCCGAGATACCCGCCACCCCCTCTCAACACAATCCCCAAAAGGAGGGAAACCGGAAACAGTTCTTGAAGTTTTTGGAAGTGGGATGGAGTGACCATCCCGGCCGTATTTATTAAAACAAAATTAAAACATTAAACGTTTCATGTTATGTACAATTTCATTACCATATTGCGATGTTTGGCTAACCTTAACAGATTCTCTAATACAGAGGTTCTCCTAGCCGAACTAGCATCCTACAAAACATTTCTTGACATATTGAAATTGTACAACCTAACGTTTAAGGGCCAACGGCAAGGTCATAACCGGTGTCAAGATCCCTAACCAGACTTACCCCTCCCACTTGGGCTGGGCGACAGCTCGGAGGCATACCTCAAGTGCAACTATTACCAATTTCCCTTGACTTGACGGGGGCACCTAAAGACTCGACGCCAGTTAAAGGTCGTTCGAATACTCGTGTGAGGTATCTAGAAGGTACCGTAGACCTTATCCCAACCCCACACAACTTACCGCATCTGCCGTCGCAGATGTCACTGGCCCCGGGAAATTCCCCAGGAGGGGGCTGTAACCCCTCCTACAAAGGAAGGGGCCTTGACCGCCTTTCCTTTACTTCCGGCGACCCATCCTTAGAAGGGACCGCCTCCCCATTGAGGGGCCAATGGCCACCTCTCCCGAGCGCTCCCATCCGTGTTGGGTGACGCCCACTCATAGGGATCTACTAATTAGTGCTCACCGATCATGACCTTACCGCCTACCAAAATAAATACGACAGTGCAAATTAACCTACGAATACATTGGCCACTATGACCGAAAGAGCATGCATTAAAATTCAACACTAAACTGAATATCTTTAATGGCAAACATTCTCAAAACGACCATTCTTTATTAACTCATCAACATGGCACTACAACCTGTATACGAAAACCGAAGCAAAATTAATCAACTTTATTCTACACAACTGGCTGTCTTCAGGGGCTGGTGGGTGGGTCAAAATTGGCTCTTCGTTCTGTCCCGAGCTCACGTGCAGCGAGGAGGTGCAGCTTCAGAGCACAAGAACAAGAGGATGTCTTCTGGTCTTGCGTCCCTTCTTATCCGTCTTCAGGGCGGGCGTATACCCGCCCCTGCCTGCCCCGAGGGCGTGGCTGGCTGCGTCGGTGTCTAGGCCAGCCCACTCTAGGGCGGGAACGAGCGCGCCCCTGCTACGCCGCTTCGGGCATACCAGCTGAGACGCGCCTCCCGCCCAAAAATGGCTTCCCGGGGGGATCGAGGCACTCGGCCATACGTTCGGGGGGACCGAGTTGGTCGCCCCTCTCCATATGGCCGAGATACCCGCCACCCCCTCTCAACACAATCCCCAAAAGGAGGGAAACCGGAAACAGTTCTTGAAGTTTTTGGAAGTGGGATGGAGTGACCATCCCGGCCGTATTTATTAAAACAAAATTAAAACATTAAACGTTTCATGTTATGTACAATTTCATTACCATATTGCGATGTTTGGCTAACCTTAACAGATTCTCTAATACAGAGGTTCTCCTAGCCGAACTAGCATCCTACAAAACATTTCTTGACATATTGAAATTGTACAACCTAACGTTTAAGGGCCAACGGCAAGGTCATAACCGGTGTCAAGATCCCTAACCAGACTTACCCCTCCCACTTGGGCTGGGCGACAGCACGGAGGCATACCTCAAGTGCAACTATTACCAATTTCCCTTGACTTGACGGGGGCACCTAAAGACTCGACGCCAGTTAAAGGTCGTTCGAATACTCGTGTGAGGTATCTAGAAGGTACCGTAGACCTTATCCCAACCCCACACAACTTACCGCATCTGCCGTCGCAGATGTCACTGGCCCCGGGAAATTCCCCAGGAGGGGGCTGTAACCCCTCCTACAAAGGAAGGGGCCTTGACCGCCTTTCCTTTACTTCCGGCGACCCATCCTTAGAAGGGACCGCCTCCCCATTGAGGGGCCAATGGCCACCTCTCCCGAGCGCTCCCATCCGTGTTGGGTGACGCCCACTCATAGGGATCTACTAATTAGTGCTCACCGATCATGACCTTACCGCCACAGGCCCGGATAGTTGACCGGCTATCCGGGCCCCCCACAAAACTCCTAGCTAAAGGTCATGTTCCAACGTTTTTAACCATGCTAAGAAGTCTCCTATGAGTAACTCATTTCCCACCCGAGACAAATGCACACCATCCCCTAGATACATACTGTCATCATTAATACAACCGTGCGAGATAGAATGCAATGTCCTGGAACGAAACAACCTACTCACTTTGTTATTAAGTTTTCTAACAGAATGGTTCAAAGCAGGGATCGAAACAGCCCCCCGCCACACTTTTCGTGGGATCATATGAGACCACCCAATTATGCACCCCGGAACTTTCCTCGCCAACCAACTTACAGTGGAAAGCATTGCCTCCAGGAGAAGTCGTCTACCGGTGGTGGCCAAATCATTGCCCCCTAAATGTACTATGACTATAGACGGCGGTGACCTCGTCCGCCCTAACAAACCCTCAAAGAATGCCTGAAACTGGTCAATACAGAGACCGCCCCTTCCGTAGAAGGACATTCTGTACCCGTATTCCCCAGCTACGTGAATCATGTCACCTGCTTCGAATACGTCTGCGGCACGCCTCACGTATGAGTGGCCCACGACCCACACCTCCTTTCTCACAGCCGGTGATGTCTGACCGCTGGCCTGGTGTTGGGTCGACTGCATAGTCCGCCCCGCCTCGAAGGCTTGCGTAACTGAAAACCAAACAAAAGACAAGAAGCGTGAGTACATTATTACAGCTTCACAACATGTGCAACCGCACATACCTCTTATAACAATTGGAGGACCAACGCCCCACTCGTTTTACTTGTTCCACATTAAGACCCCTGGCTGTAGCTTCAGTGGCAGCCCCTATCCGAAAGGAATGGGTCCCAAACTCACCCGGGTCCAAGCCCGCTGCGGTAATTGACATCGCGAGCACCCGCTGAAACTGAAACTTCGTCAGTGGGGTGGCGTCCGCGTGTCTCAACAATGTCCCCCCCCATGATGCCACCCTTCGTGCTAGGTAATCTTCTAAACACTTCACCGGACACATGGAAGACCCTGAAATCCTGCGAATGACTATGCAGTCTCCCACCCCACCTTGATCGGTTTTTGACTTCACAAAGGATACAGTCATCGTCTCACCCCTGATCTGAACGTGTTCCCGGCACAAACCCCCCACCACATCCCGCTTGTTCCTTGCTACCAGCTCACTTATCCTCATTGCCCCGTGAAATGCAAGCGTAAAAGCAGCTCGGAACAAACAGGCCTCGAACTGAGACGAGCATGTGGCGGGGAGTGTGGCCAGCAACTGGGACAACCTATCCAGACCTATCGGGCGCCTCTCATCTACTTTGCGACCCTCAAGGCGTTGCCACCCACGCAGCGCTTTCTGTACCACAAAAGACGCTGTCGGGTCCTGGATATTATGCGCCCTGGCAACAAAGGAAATGGCAGCACGATGCCTCTGGGCTGTAGCCACCGACTTCCCAGCCTTACGCAAGGACATCAGAAAATGTACCACCCAATCTTCATGCCCCCAAAGCCCCCCTCTCTCAGTCCCCAAAAAGGCTAAATAAGCCCGAAACGCCCCTTCGTATGCCTTCCTCGTCCTTGGTGCTAGACTCTCTCCCACGAGGTAACGAAGTTCGGGGCACCGAGAGACCAGAGAGCTTCGGGAAAGGGTGCTGGCTCTGGGTCCGCTGAGGGAAGGAAACCCAAGAAAGCCTGCATTTGAAAACGAGACAGTGCATCAGCAGCCTGATTCATCACCCCCGGGACATGTTTTGCTCTGAATACCACGTTCAGTTGCATACACAGTAAGACAATTTCTTTAAGCAGCCTTAAAATCATTTTACAACGTGCTGCCTGACTATTGATGCATTCTACAACGGTCATATTGTCAGACCAAAATATGACAGAGTGATTTTTGAATCCATCGGGCCAGGTTCTGAGGGCCACCAAGATGGGAAACAGTTCAAGGAAAGCAATATTACTCGTCAGCCCCCCTTCATGCCACCATGTTGGCCACCTTTGTGCCGACCATTTTGTGCCGAAGATGGCGCCGAAACCCATGCTTCCCGCTGAATCCGTCCATAGACCAAGCTCTTCAGAGGACAAGGCCGGTTTGTTCCAGACGACTCGACCATTGAAATCCGCCAAAAATGCTAACCAAATACGCATGTCCTGGCGGACCTCGCCGATAATCTCGTGCGATGATGACCCTCTTTTAGGCTGACCATCGCCTGGGCAATTGAACGGGAGAAGGGGCGGGCCATCGGGATCACCCTCAGGGCAAAATTCAACTTCCCCACCAATTGCTGCAATTGATGCAGCGTAACTTTAGATGCAATAATACACATTTGCAGGGCTGCCCTGAATTTCGACACTTTGGCAGCTGGTAAACGAAAACAACCCTCACTAGAGTCCAACTCGATCCCGAGAAACTCGAGGCAAGTCGTGGGACCCACAGTTTTACCTGGTGCCAATGGCACGCCAAATTGATTCATTAAAACACAAAATTCAGTCAAGGTTCGGGCACATTCATCATCCCCAGCGGCCCCAAGGAACAGAAAGTCATCGAGGTAATGCATCACATTTCGAAAACCCGTTTTCTTCGTGTAAACCCATTGTAGAAAACTACTGAATTTCTCGAAATATGCACAAGATATAGCGCACCCCATCGGCATACACCTATCCATGTAATACGAACCTTGAAACATGAATCCCAAAAGCCGTTGGTCTTCCGGGTATACCGGGAGCAAACGGAACGCTGACTCGATATCAGATTTCGCCATCAGCGTCCCGGGCCCCAGGCGATTCAAAATGGCTACGGCCTCATCGAATGATGCGTACCGCACCGAACATATCTCTGGATCAATTGCGTCGTTTACAGAAAGGCCATGAGGCGCTGATAAATTGTGAATCAATCGAAACTCACCTGGGTCCTTCTTGGGGACCACCCCTAAAGGAGAACAAACAAAATTCTGTACCGGGGGAACACTAAACGGGCCGGCAACCCGACCTCGGGTAACCTCTTTCCGGATCTTATCCTGTACTACAGTCGTATGCTGCAAGACGGAAAGTTGGTTTTTGCACGACCCGACACCCTGAAAGTTCCCCACCGGGATGCGGAAACCATATGAAAAACCGTTTCGTAGCACCCCAGCTGAAGTACGATCTGGGTATTCGCTGAGCCAGGGAATCATCGCCAGGGTATCAATCGGGGTTGGTAAAGGCGCCCCTCGGACTATATTAGACCTGTTTGGCGCCCCCTCTACCCCCATTTTCACCCGATTTGGCTCTGCACGAGGACTCAGGATGGGGTGCCCCACAACCACTACATTCGTGTTTGAATTTACAAGATCCCGGGGGCCTAGTACATTTACTTCTGTTGAAATTGAAACAGAAACCCCTCTTCCCTGTATTGCCGGCGGGTCTCGGGTAATCGTCTGTACCCGTACCCGACCGAAAGGGCGTCCCCCCATTTTGGCGGGAGGACTCACCAACAGTACTCCCCACCAACGGCACTTTCAACATCCCCGACTCTTTCATTTTATTCCATGTCAAAGAATCGTAACAGTCCCAGGTTAAACTTTTGTTATGCTCCATCGCTTTCCTGAAAAGGTTGTCATAACAGAACCATTGGTTACCTTGGTGCGATGTCGAGTACCCCATAATTCGTGACTGATATACTGGAAATTCAGGGAGCAATTCAGGCCGACGTTCCCCCAAAATTGACGTAAAAATTCCCCAAGCATTACCCCAGTTGCCAATATTCTCATTCACCTTAAAGGCGGCCATTTTTGCGCGCCAAACACTTGGATGCATCAGATCCTTTTGGCCCTTAACAGTTTCAACCTCATAATGATCAACGAGCAAGGAGAAAATGTTTACGTATTCCCCCGCCCAAATCTTTTCCTTTATTGCCAAAGGAACATGTTGCCCCAACTTTTCTCTACGAGAGGGTGTTGACTCATCCCTTGCGATCGGCAATGGCCGCTTACCTGCACCGGACGCTGCCTCCGCCACTCGTGGCTTGTCTATCGCCGCATCCGACGCGGGCACCTTGGCTGTATCACGTTTCTCGCGCAACTGTTTAATGAGTGCTTGCGCTTCGGCAGCCGTGGCGCCCTCGCTACTGTCCCCCAACCACGCCGCTAACTGTGCCGCCAACTCGGGAGGCATGTCTTCAGTGGATGTCGGGGTGACTACTACGGGAATCGGATTCCCCTCCTTCGGTACCGGGGCCGGTACCGGGGCTGGCGCCTCGAGCGGGGAACGGGGAACCGGGACGTCTCCCCCGACCGGCCCCCTTCTCGGCCTCTTTGGCTTCCCTCCGGCCGGTGGACGCCCCGATCCCTCCTCGCCGTCTCGCTCCGCCAACCGCTTCTTAATTTCGGACATGTCCTTCATGAGGGCCCGAACCAACTGGTCAGTCGACATTCTCTTCGCGCCTTTCTTGGGCATCTTTTCAGACGAAGTATCTAGAAGACAAAAAGAGAGATTAAAACGCTCAAAATTGGCTCTTCGTTCTGTCCCGAGCTCACGTGCAGCGAGGAGGTGCAGCTTCAGAGCACAAGAACAAGAGGATGCCTTCTGGTCTTGCGTCCCTTCTTATCCGTCTTCAGGGCGGGCGTATACCCGCCCCTGCCTGCCCCGAGGGCGTGGCTGGCTGCGTCGGTGTCTAGGCCAGCCCACTCTAGGGCGGGAACGAGCGCGCCCCCGCTACGCCGCTTCGGGCATACCAGCTGAGACGCGCCTCCCGCCCAAAAATGGCTTCCCGGGGGGATCGAGGCACTCGGCCATACGTTCGGGGGGACCGAGTTGGTCGCCCCTCTCCATTCTTTATTTACAGGGAATCACTTCTTCTTTATATTTTCGTTATGAGGACATAGACACAAACAGTGTGTACATTTGGTTTTCTTCCATCATTCAATACTTTCCATTTGTTTATGCTAACGTACTACTTTCTGAGCAGTAAGCATTTCCATTGACCATTATTGCATTTATGCGGATATTTCAAACTATACTGTTTTATAATCTAGTTTTATCAATAGGAATGTAATATGTGACGTCATAAGCAGTGCATTGCAGGCACGCAAGTTATAGTGAGTCCAACTAACTATAACGTGGGAATTTCAATGGTTTTATGTCAGTAATGGGGTGGTGATGAGTGATGCTTTGGTGGTGCTGAGTGTTGCTGTGGTGGTGCTGAGTGGTGCTGTGGTAGTGCTGAGTGGTGCTGTGGCGCCGCTGAGTGATGCTGTGGTGGTGCTGAGTGGTGCTGTGGTGGTGCTGAGTGATGCTGTGGTGGTGCTGAGTGGTGCTGTGGTGGTGCTGAGTGATGCTGTGGTGGTGCTGAGTGGTGCTGTGGTGGTGCTGAGTGATGCTGTGGTGGTGCTGAGTGATGCTGTGGTGGTGCTGGGTGGTGCTGTGGTGGTGCTGAGTGATAATGTGGTGGTGGTGAGTGATGCTATGGTGCCCACTGAGTGGTGTTGTGCTGGTGCTGAGTGATGCAGTGGTGGTGCTGAGTGGTGCTGTGGTGGTGCTGAGTGATAATGTGGTGGTGCTTAGTGATAATATGGTGTGCTGAGTGATAATGTGGTGGTGCTGAGTAATGCTGGGGTAGCGCTGAGTGATGATGTGGTGATGCAGAGGGCAGAAAGGCATAAAAAGCAGTCTAACAAAGGGCAGAAAAACAAGGGAAAAACGAGTCTAACAGGGGGCAGAAGGGCACAAAAAACAGTCTAACAGAGGACAGAAGGGCAGAAAAACTAGGGAAAAACGAGTCTAACAGAGGGCAGAAGGGCACAAAAAACGAGTCTAACAGGGGGCAGAAAGGCCCAAAAACGAGTCTAACAGAGGGCAGAAGGGCACAAAAAACAAGTCTAACAGTGGGCAGAAGGGCAGAAAAACAAGGGAATAACAGAGGGAAGAAGGGCACAAAAAACGAGTCTAACAGAGGGCAGAAGGGCAGAAAAACAAGGGAAAAATGAGTCTAACAGGGGCAGAAGGGCACAAACAACGAGTCTAACAGGGGGCATAAGGCCAGAAAAACAAGGGAAAAACGAGTCTAACAGAGGGCAGAAGGGCAGAAAAACAAGGGAAAAACGAGTCTAGCAGAGGGCAGAAGGGCACAAAAAATGAGTCTAACAGGGGGCAGAATGAATCCGGTCCTGCGTGTTTGTCCACGAAGATGCCACCTTTTTGTGCAATACCTCTACTCAACTGGAGTACTTTCTACTGTCTAATCATTAAGTGCTCCCTCGTTGGCTAAATGTATAGGGGCAGATTAACAATAACTGGCGTATCCCCGGGGATGCACCAGTTATTTTGCGCCGCAGCTCCGCCACACATGGTGCGCCGCATTTACAAAGTGGCGCACCACGTGGCAAAAACATCACAGATGTGTCACGCATCTGTGCCGTAAAAGCAGCGCATTGCTGGAGCTGCGTCGCAAGCGCAACGCAGCTCCAGCAATGCTCTGGGGGGCCCTATCTCCCCAATGCTGCGTCAAGCCTTGTGCCTGCTTCAAGCAGGGGCAGGGTTTTGATGCAGCATTGGCCTAAAAGTGACTGAGTGAAATCTTGTAGATTTCACTCAGCCACTTTTAGGAGGCGTTCCTTGCCAGAAACGCCCTCCCCTGCGCCAGAACGCCTCCTGATGGCGCAGGGCTTTACAAGGTGACGCATCGCTCAGATGCGTCACGTTGGTAATACCCAGCACCAAAAGTGACGCAACTGCGGGGCAAAAGAGGAGCAAGCGGCTTGTAAATCTGCCCCATAGTGCTTTTACTACACTGTAGCTGCGTAAAGGGCCAGAAGATGTGTCTCCAGTGACCATGTGTGCCTGTGCCTGTGTTACAGGCACACATGGTCACTGGAGGCACATCTTCTGGCCCTTTACGCAGCTGCAGTGTAGAAAAAGCACTATACATTTACCCAATGAGGGAGCACTTACTGGATTAGCCAGTAGAAAGTACTCCAGAGCAAATCGCAAAAAAATCCGCAACTTTGCAGGAAAATTTGCGAATTCGCAGATTTTTTTGCGAGTTCGCGGGGAAATCTGCAAATTCGCAGAACGCGAATTCGCAAATTTCGCCCATGCTTAGTTTTAGTACTTCACTTATATTTATCTTATAAAAGCTTGAACTTCATATCTTCGGTATGATATATGTATATTTATCTATTTATATATTTATACATTTATATATTGATGTATTTATATATTTAAATGGTTTTATAAATACAGTATGACAAGTACAGTCTTGTATACATGATCTAATTAGGATCTACACGAAGATAACCTTGAGCCGACGGGTGTGAGAATAATAACCTTTTGGAATCAGGTGGCCTTATGTACACTCAATTTAGTAGTTTCCTCAATTTCTTTTAATAACATAATATTTATATATCTGTCTTACGGTCTAGTGTTAAGCACATTTTATCCCCAACAAGAAATTGGTTAAAGAAAATATATTATGTCGGAAACTGAAATTATGAATATTTTTAAGGCTTATTTATTTGCTCATTAGTTAGCACATTGCACTTTATACAGTATAACGTTAAGTTTAATGATTATTCAGGATACATGAGTAACACCATGTTTGCCTCATTATGGAGAGAAAGAGGATTTATCCTTACATTAGAAACAGTGTTGGTATTTTACCAATATTTAAATGTAAAACTATTACTCTGCTGCTATTTCTAATCAATATATTGTGGTTTATGGCAAAATAGATCATTGTGATGCATTTACGAACAGACAATACCAAAAGAAATGTTTTTTATGTCTGCCATCACGTGGTATCCTTGAATGAGAGCACTGTTCACTTTAAATTCCCTATTCACCTCAGTACCCATGTCATATGATCAAGGCGCCACAGAGCCGAAACGCGTAATGGCGACGGGGAAATAAAAACACCTTAAGCACAGAACTGGGTCCGTGTCCGTCATTGTGGAGGACAAGATTTCCAGTCAACGGAGTTCTTTTGATATATATTTAATACATTGGTTTTAATTTTTATTTCATTTTATGTTTATTTATTTTGGATTTTGATTTTCTTTTTATGGTATAAAGTTTAAAATAGTAGAAAATATTTGTATAATATATTAACTGTTACTTCTAAAAGTTTTTTATGTAGTTTTATGTTTAAATATGTATTTACAGGTTTCGAGTTTTGGATAGTGTGTTTTTAGATTGCATTTTATAGTTAAACAATTGTGTGTTAGCATGGAGGATTGAATATGTATATCAAATGTTTAATTTGCATTACCTTCTTTAAAATGTTTTAAATTGGAGTGAATATAGTACATTTCACCTTTTTACCATCTATTGCTTTCTTCAAATAGCCTTAAATTGAAGTGGAAATATTAAATGTAACCCTTTTAGTTCCCAACACCTTCCCCCAAAGAGGTTACATTGGTATGAGAATTATTAATGTTAGTCCTTTAGAGGCCAACACTTTTTCTCAATATGGTTAGATTGTGTCACCCCTTTAATGTCCAACAACTTCCCCAAATTTGGTTAGACTTGAGTGGTCATTGTAAATATCACCCCTTTAGTGACCAACCCCTTTCCCCAATATGCTTAGACTGGAATGGGAATAATTCAAATTGTTCAGATTGGAGTAGAAATAACATGTCACCCGTAGTAAATTAGTAAATGCCACCCCTTTTAGGCGTGATTAACAGTCTGCTGAACCACAGAGCACCAGGCTCATGGGGGCGCAGCAGTGCCGAATGGCCATTGCCCTGCCACAGTCACCAGCGAACCACTGTTCCCTGGCAGTGGTGTGATGGTGTAGAGGCAGCAATATACTTGGTGGTATAGCCACGGTCCTGGCAAGCATATTACCAGTTTCCTACCCACCACGGTTTTCATGGCAGTTCCACCTCCATAAAACCGTGACTGAGAGGAAACAAAGGGAGTTGCCTTTGGACCATGTAGTGCATACAGGGGGGCACAACATATGCCCCTCCCTGTGTGCATGCACCCCAATTCTGAATGGCATGGACTTTACTGTATTTTGGCATTCCCATTGTGGTGCCTATTTTCTGAGGCATCACTGTGGCAATGTAAAATAAAAAGCCTGCTAGACATGAGAATCATTCACAATCTGGCTTGTGGTCCAACCACAGGTATGGCGGTGCAGCTGCAGGGCAGACCCGGTGCCCCTCTGCCAAACTCAGAATCAGGCACTAAGGGCCCTAATCCAATGTAAGTGGGAATAACACAGAAAACAAACAAATACAAATTAATTTTAATCTCTTTTGTTTGCCTCTGTCTACTGATTGTTGCAGCACATATGTCTTATACTAGAATTGAGCTGGTTCAATAAATGCGTATTGTAAAATGTCCCTGACTTTTATTCTGTGTATTTCTCTGAGACTAAGTGAGCAAGATTGACTGAGCGAAAAGTACTGTCCTGTTTCTACGATCCCTGAATGGTCAAGGGTTGTCATGTTCGATGGTTGCCAGAAACTATTCATTCTTTGGTAAGGTTAGGGGGCTTATGGTGGCACTGCGAACTAGCTTGTCTATAGGCCGATGTATCCTGCGGGAGTGCCCAGAACCAGTCTTGGCACAAAGCTCTTAGTTTATGTTGTTTAACAAATGCGCAGATCGTATATATTTTTAGGAATTACACGACATGGAGCCCCCAACTTTGGTTTGGTTCTTATTAAATGGTAAAATGTTAGTAGTTTAATTGAGCTTCCCCAGAGACGCCTGTAGTGAGAAGGGAAATCCATCTCAGCTGACTAGGTAAAAACCTATGTATTGGCTGTAGGTTATGCAAGCTTGAAGGATTAAAATTCCCCACACTGTACAAAACTTTATCTCTTTCCTTAATACTTCCTCCCACAATGTCTTTCAATGGAGACATCGATGTGGGTACAGGGGAAGAAGAGCAGAAAGTTTCTCTTAACATTACAGGAAATTGCAGTAATGAAGTTACTATGAAAATATTACAATATGGCCTCCCGGCAACGGGTGGTGGTTTTACCTACGTGATTGAGGCACATGAGGCATTCAGAACACAGGTATTGTATTCTTGGGTCAAATTCCCACTTGCAGGTGCACACACACATTTGTTTCATACTTACATTAAACATGAGACACCTGATGAATACTTTCCATACGTGGACGTAGAAGTACCATTAACCTAGCAAGAGCATATTAATTGGTATAAAGGCATTCTCCACCACACCACCACAAATGTGAAACTCGGTCCACTTAGCAGAGAAGAAGTGACCTGGCCAGTCCTAGCTGCGGATACACCACATCAGGAGACTGATACATTGCAACCAGCAGAATAACATACTTTTTACAGAGATATAGTAATACTGTACAGAAATCTAACACAGTTTGTAATGCAAACACTTACAATTCAACCTGCAAGGATTACTCAAGGTGGTCAACCTCAAATGACTACAACAAATATCGGCCTACAAACGTTGAACATGATTATGGGAAGAATGCCCACCAAACGTGAACAAATGCCATTCTGGATAGCACAGCAAATAGCACAGCTTGAAGCAATATTTCCCCATATGGGCCCACAGGAAAAACACAGAATACTACCAATTTGCTTGCCAAAGGGGATAGTTTCCCAGATAGAGGATTGTACCACTTGGTGTACAGTTTTTGCTGCCGGGACTCATGGTACCCCACAATAGCAGTTATACCAGATGTATTGCAACAAATACACAATGAGAGCAGGGCCTGGACTTAGGGATGAAACTGATAGGCAATTTTGCCCAGGTATCAAGAATTATGTTAGGTAACATACAAGGGGAGGCAGCAGCGGTGGCTATACGCCAATGCCTGAGGGAAATCACTCCTGCACAATAAGAGCAAGAACTACCTAAGATTATCGAAGAACCTATTCTTCACTTGGTAGCGATAACTTGGGAGCTAGACTCGGCAAAACACAAGTAACAGGCAATTCTGAAAAGGATAACTCGAAGCAAGCACCTAATTCTTCTAAAAAGAAATGAGATAACAAACAACCCAAAAATAATAAGCAAAATGCATTATGAGGTGGGCCGCCTCAACAGAAGCCTTCTGAAAAAATATTTAATCTTAGAAACAGTGAGAATATTAAAATAACGGACAGGTATCAGGATGCTGATAACATTTCTCTTGTTCCCTTCAGAGTTCATCAAAACACTCGGAGAGGGAAGGACAGTCAGAACACAGATCATAAGAGCGAGTCAAGCTGAGACGGGAGACATTTTGCACTTCAGACCACATTATCACACAAGAAGATACACCTAAAACTATACCTTAATTTTAAAAGAAGTATGTAGCTGGCCTCAAAATTAGAAATGTAACAAAAAAGAAGATTCCTTTCTGTGGTTTTTAAGTTTTCTTTGTATGAATGTAACTTGTAAAGCCAGACACCTCTCTAGAAAACTCAAATATCCTCAATCACACATATACCAACAGACCATAAATTATATCAAAATGTCACATTTATTAAAAAAGAAAAAGTTTCTTATATCAAATGATTAGACATGAACAATTTCTTGCCATAAGATTACATACATGTTATATTTCATACTCAAAATTAGAAATGTCCTGGCTACTAAGGACTCTACTTCTGAACAGGGAATGGGCTTTGACGATGCCAGACAGCGCCTCAGAATCAACAATAGCTTGCCAGAACCTGATAGAATTTCTGGTGACAGCAGAGTTGTATGAACACATCACAGTGAAGACACCGAATGCAAGAGTAAGTGTCCCACATTGTTTATACAAAATTACTCTCCACATAGAGGGGGATATACCCAGGAAAGTGAAAGATATCTTTTGGGAGAACCTGGCATGTGGATATGTCATCCTTTTGGCTGAAAGAGATTGGCCGCTTGAGTTCATTATGCAGCGCCATAAGGGGGAAGATGTAATTTAACCAGCTTTCTGCGACCTCGTACCAGAGTCACTTAATGATTCATACGTACAGGAATGGGCGTTAGCTCCCACACTTTATTGCAATTATGTAGGTTGGGATGCTGAGTCACCTCACCATGAAATCCCATTCCTACTCAACAGAAGAAGTACCCAATAAAACATGATATGAAGAAGTAAGTCAGGGAGATCTTAGATCAACTTGAGCACCAAGGTTTGATTGAAAATTTCTCCTCTTCGATAAATAATCCTTTATTTCCCGTAATGACAGGCGATAATTCATACCGTTTAGTTTTAGACTACAGGGATTTAAACACATCCACATATTGCAGTACAAAATGCACACATAGCTGCGCAAATGAATAACATTGTGTGGAAAAAATACAACACAACACTAGGGGGCCCATTAGGATGCCCCCTTCCCGTCATGTAAATAGACCGCCCGCCATAAGGGCGGGGGTCTCGTGGGTGCCACTGTGGCGGGCGCATCCTGCATCCCTAACATTGTGGCGGACGGTGCACTTAGCACCACCCGCCACTATTTTAGGGAGGCATGTTGTGCACTTCCATGCACAACATGGCAGGCACCGCGCGGTGCCTGCCATGTTGTGAATGGAACTGCTGGGGGGTACGTTCACCTCCCCGGAGTCCCTGGGGGCCCGCAAAGGGCCCCCCTAGCAGACTCTGCATGCCTTTCCGTGGTGGCAATGCTGCCACGGAAAGGCATCCCTCAAACCACATTGTAATATGGCTGGCGGGGTCAAACAGACACCGCCACCATATTGCAGCCTTTTCCGCCCGGTCGCAAGTCGACCAGGGCGGAAATGCGGCGGATGGTCTTTCTGTCCGCCGCGGACCCCCCAGCTATAATAATATGGCAGGAGGTCTTTCCTGTAGGGATGTCGGGCGTATTGCCCACACCGGCCCGGCGGGTCAATCTGTCCGCCATCCTAATGGACCCCTAGATATCTCAAATGGTTTCTTCTCCCAAAATACAGCACTTAGAAGCAGATATTTTACAGCATTCTAGGCCCAAGGCCCTAACTGCCAATTCTGTAGACTGCCCCAAGGCTACAGGAATAGCCCTGTGTTGTTCTCAGCAACAGTGACTGAGCTACTTCAAAATTGTAACGAGGAGGCATTGTCCTACGTAGATGATATTTATGTGATGGACAATGAGTTATTGGATCACTTTAACAGGGTGAACAACATCATACTGGGGATCGTTGATTTAGGCTATAAAATGTAGTTTGAAAAAAACAAAAATTGCCCGCCTCAATGTCTTATTTTTGGGATATGAGCTATCAAGTGAAGAGAAAAGCCTGGCAGCTTAATTTTTAGAAAACTGTGCACTGCTCCAACCTCGAAAGACTATGAAAGGTTTACAATCCATTTCAGGATTCCTAAATGTTGGCAGAACATACATATTGGATAACACTAAAAGAGGTACATCTTTCTGCAACCTAATCACACCAGATTTTTCAGTTCAACATTGGACACAGCAACACATAGAAATCCTTTGTTCTGTACAAGCTGGCATGATAGCTTCCAAACACTTGCACACATGTGTAAATATCACTTATTTGGTGATCCGTGCAGTAGGGGGTCAATCAGGGTACACTTACATCACTTTCAATGAAGGCAAAACTATACCCATAGCATACAAATCACATTTGTACACAAATGCTGAAATACGTTTTGTATCTACGGAAAAGATAGTGACAGCAGTACAAACTGCTGTAGTGGGAGAAAGAGCGCTAGCACAGAGGAAACACATAATTGTTGTGACTCCAGTATCAACCTTAGAGGCTGTTACCAAAGCAAGAGTTCCAAATGTAAAACTGCTGCTTCCCAGATGGATGGTATGGGTGAGCGACGAGCAAGATGGCCGTGCTCTTGTGAGGCTTTTGCAGCCTGAGAAAAATATCAATCAGAATCCATCACTTAGAGATGGTGAAATCACCCAAGTCTGCCAGTACGAACTCAGTATTATACAATTCAACCAGCGGGACTCCAAAATCGAAGACGATGACCGTAACTGACTCGATGCTGTAAGGTCTCAAATGTGACCTGTGATCGCACTAAAAATTTATTATTTATTTGTGTAATTTATATAGCGCGCAGCTACCCCAACGGGGTGTCCCGGCGCTTCTGAGTGAAAGCAGAGTGATAGTCCTGGGGGAATTAACAAAAGAGAAAAGTTTTTAGTGCCTTACGAAAGGGTAATTCTTCCTGGATCATCCTAATTGCGATCGGGAGTTTGTTCCAGAGAGTTGTGGCACAGACCTGGAAGGTTTTACCTCCAGAACGTGCTTTCCTGAATCTTGGTATGGAAAGCAGATGTTGGGAGTTGGAACGGAGGTTCCGAGAGTTACAATAAGGACGGATACTAACAGAGAGGTAAGCCGATCCCGTACCCCTAGTTGCTCGATGGGCTAAGGTCATGGCTTTGAATGCAGCTCTTTGATGGATTGGAAGCCAATGTAATGCTCTGCGATGTGGCGAAATATGGGTGCGTAGGGAAACCCCGCAGACCAGCCGAACAGCCGCATTCTGGACTGTCTGGAGCCGATGTAGGAGGCCCGCGGGCAACCCTAAATACAGGCCGTTCGCATAGTCCAGGTGAGATGTAATCAATGCCTGGACTATGGTTTTCCTGGTATCACTAGGGAGATAGGTGATGAATTTCCTAATCATCCTGATCTTGGAAAAACAAGCGGCTGAAACGGTCTGTATTTGGTTGCTAAAAGAAAGATTAGAGTCCCACTTGACCCCTAGATTTTTTACAGAGTCCTTAGGGACAGGGGGAAGGCTGAGTTCCTGTGGCCACCAGGGAGTTGAATCAAGAGGGGAGGGTTGATGGAAAAAGAGAACCTCCGTTTTCGCCGCATTCATCCGGAGGAAGTTATGGTCCATCCATTTTGAAATGTCCCGCAGACAATCCTTCAAAGGATCAAAAGTAGTTTGCGTGGCACCCTCATAGGAGAAAAGCAGCTGAATGTCATCTGCATAGGAAGTAGCTATGATGCCCGACCTTGCAATGAGTTCAGCCAGAGGAGAAAAATAAACATTGAACAATAGTGGGCTCAAAGCCGAGCCTTGAGGGACACCCCATTTCAGGGTACGGCTAACAGAGGTAAAAGGGTGAGTATAGACTGCCTGGGTGCGATTAGACAAAAAAGAGGTCAGCCACTCCAGGGCCTTCCCCTGAATACCCTTCGACCGAAGACGGTCAATCAAGATGGGGTGAGAGACAGTGTCGAATGCTGCCGACAAGTCGAGCAGCACCAGCACCGCTCTGGAACCCCCATCCAGTTTCCACCGCACAGAGTCGGCCATTTCTATAAGGGCAGACTCAGTGCTGTGGCACTTTCTAAAACCATGTTGGGATTTATGAAGTAGGCCGTGGGTTTCAAGAAAACCTGCCAGTTGTTGCTGCACTAACTTTTCAAGGACCTTGGCAGGGGCTGGAAGCAGAGAAATGGGTCGATAGTTCACCGGCTCATTAGGATCTGTATTAGCTTTCTTTAAAATCAGGACCAGTAGGGCATGTTTCCAAGACTCCGGGAAAATTCCGGTTTTGAGCGAGTCATTCCAGATGTAGTTGAGGAAGGGATTAAGAAAAGAGGCCAATGATTTATATTGCTTGGCTGGCCAAGGGTCAAGTGGTGAGCCGGAGCGGCATCTAGACAGTTCCATCAGTGAGTGTTCCAGTGAGATTGCCTCAAAGTCTGAAAAGATGGAAGAAGGCTCGATGCAGTCAGGTAAAGGCGTATCACTCCCAAGATCATTATTCTTGGGGAAGGTGTCATAGATCTTCGCGATCTTGTCTTCAAAGAAGTCAGAGAGGCGGGAGCAAAGGGCCTGAGAGACTGGAAGACACTGTTTAAGAGCCAAGGGATCTGTGAAAGTCTTCACTGTGTTAAAAATTTCCCTGGCTGAGCCATGCGCTCTATTAATTTTCTCCTCCAGGTAACATTTTTTATGTTCAATTATTTTCCTACGGTATTCTTTGAGGGCCAGTTTATATTTAAGTTTTGTGTCAATAGAATAGGATGACCTCCACCGGCGCTCCAACAGCTTACAAGAAGATTTATATTTCCGAAGCTCGTCGGAGTACCATGGGGCGGAGGGAGCTGCTCGAAAGGTTTTAATCGGTCGCATAGGAGCGAGCGAGTCAATAGCAGAGGTGACCCAGCAGTTGAGGTTAGTCAGGCGTGAATCTAAATCAGGGGCGTCTTTGGGAGTGGTATTTACAAGATGTAGGGCAACACTGTCAGGGGAGATCTTACTCCAGTTACGTCCTACCGCCTTAGGGGGAATTCTAGGTCTCACATGCTGGCAAAAATGAATAGCAAAAGTGGCAAAGGTGGTGGCGTAAGAATTATGCTGGGGACCTGAGGACCACTTGCCAGGGTGAGGAGCTGTGCAAAACTGGATACAGCCTCGCTGAGAACACAAAGAGTTTTGAAGGGATGCATGGCCATGAGACAGTGGCCCGAATGCTGTGGCTACTGCCCACAGGACTATGGACTGATCAACTGCAGCTGAGCCGACCTGCTGGTTGCATGAGAGGTGAGCGCTGCCCATAAAACATGCCAACACTGCAGGAAAATTTAAGCAGAGCCTGCGGGCTGGGATATGAATGCGGTTAACCCTTAACTAATTTTTGGCAAATCGCAGGGGTGCACAGGATCCAGACACAGCAACCCGACTGCTATGGAGTTGAAAAACAACAGCCCGCTGGGTTGAACCTGAATGGAGCAGAATTGCCGCCGCAACCACATCGACCACAGTGATGAGGGGAATCTAAATGGCAGATGACACAAAACATTGATGAAGCTGTTGATGAAGGTACAGAATCTAACTGGATTGCCCTCATGAGCACCTAGTTTCATGAGAATTTGAACAGCCTCACCTTTTTGATGGGATACAGTTGCCTTTGTTACCGTACAAATTTACTTTTACTTTGCGGTTATTTTTAAAGAAAGTGGCCTGACCCTAAGATGGCGGCTGTCTGAAATGTACAAGAAGTGTTATACCTTCTCCTGCAGTAGTTGCGATGCTAATTACTGGTGATGTGGACAATTTAATATTACTAAAGCTGTGTGCGCTGGCTATACGTAACATTTCTACATGAATCTGGCCACATCATCTTGATGATCTTCCTCAGAGAGGGGCCTAACCCTAAGATGGCACCTGTGATTTAGTTGTCAGCAAAATCAATCAGCAATACAGCCATCTGTAATTGCTGCAATGCAGAGTTCCTTTTAACCCTTCCTTGTCACACCAAATCAGGGGGCAGTCTGTTAATACTAACAGGCTGTCACTGGCTTGTCCTGCATTGTGCCGGTGCCCTTTCAAACTTTCAAGGAGCTCCTCCTTTTAGGTCTCAGTTCCCACATTTTAGAAGCATTGAGCCAGGCTCCTGACAGTCACCCAAGCATCTAGGAGATTCCATTGTTTGCCACTGGGATATAAATTGCATTGCATGCTTTGCAGCTGAACCACATGTGAACGGTATACCAGCCTGGCTCGCCTATGCTATTGCTTGATGATTCCAAGATGGCCGACTGGCGAGGAGCACCTGCCGGGAACTTCCTGGATGGGGTTTCCCTTTTTGACTTCTACCCTGCCATCTGGCCTCAACCCGTGGACACCCAGGCACGGATTTTGGTGACAGAGGGTTCCCCGGCCTAGATTTGATGAACTACAATGGCGTTCTCAGTCCTTCTGGGAGCGAGCTGGAAGGTGAGGTAGGCGGCGCTTCTCAATAACACCGGGACTGATGCTACTGATGGAACTATGACAATGCCCCCCTTTTGTCAGAAACCGTAAATGTTGTACTTAGCACGGTGCCTGAACAACATGGTCGATGCCCAGTGGAGCTGTTTAGTAAGCTATAGAGGAGTGTGGCTCTGGTTCACCCACTCAGCCGTCACCTACCCAGCCGGACATTGGACATAGTTCTTCATCATCTCCCCATCGTGTTTTTTCCTCCTTTCCCCCACCTCTACCCTCTGTGTTCCTTTGGCTGCCTCCTCTTTTCAGCCCTGCATGGAACCGTTGAGTCAGCTATTTCAATGTTTTTTTTATTGATTTTTGTATATTCCGCCATTTTGTGATTATGCTATTAACTCCAGTGGGTCCTCCATCTTAGCGGGTTCGTCCAATCCTCATTGCTGCTGGACTACTCCTCGTTACCCTGAATGACTAGTTCTTCTAGTCTACTGCCCCCCCCCCTTTTAGGTCTCCCACACTCCTCTATTTTTTACTTTCACCTATATTCGGGTTGTTTTAGATAGTTGGTCCTCAGCTGGTTTGTCTGTCTCTCTCTTGATTGCTTTGTCCCTCTGAAGTTCTTTCCCCTTGCTGGTCGGCCTGACACTTTCTTCATTCCTTTCCCCTTTTTACTTTTCCCCACTACCTTCCATTCCCCATTAGATGTTTGTCCTGGCTATGCCATGCGCTAATAACTCATGGCATTCTGTTATCACTGTTTTTCTCATATGTTTATACTTGGCTCCGTGGTCTAGCCAGCACTATATAAAACTCTGCAAATAAATAAATGGCTACAATGGGATAATTCTCTCACTGCAACGGATGTAGATTACAGATATGATCCTATTCTGAAGATCCAAGTATTTCTGCAGTACGAACAAGAATATCCTCTCCCGAAGGAAATCCTGCCTCTCGATTAGTATGAATGTATCATTAATACTGAAGGATCTGCTCAGCCCACCATAGGAACTAAAAATCAATATGCCGTGGCTTGCGCAATTGCTAAAGTGTACATGCATTACGGAAAGTTACGACCTGATAAAACACTGATGCAATACCTTGCAGACTGTGCCGCACAGCTGGCAGAACTAAAAGCCCCGATACTTCCACTATAACATACTGATTGGGAATTCCCCACACTCATTGTGTGCTATTCATTTTATTGTGTCCAGTCATATCTTGACTTTAATGGCCAGAATGGGTTTAGAGATTCCAAAGTTTGTACAACAAAGCTCAAGCTGCTTTGGGAACAGGCAGCAAAGCTGAAAGAATGCTTGTCACGGGCTCATGTAATTCACAAATTGAGTCATCAGCGTGTTGGCGTGCACGTTGAAGGGAATTTATTGACTGATTAAACCACCAAGCTGACAGTGCAAACTGCGGCTGTTGCTGCAATCACTCGTTCTAGCATGAGGATAGACAGACAAATGATGATAGTTGTAAATGCCACGTACAACAGCTCAACCTTTCCAAAAGGTTTTATACTCAAGTACTCCTACAAGTTGGATGTGCAAAACATTCTGTATGCTTAAATTCCAGGAGTGGGGGATAAAGTAATACCAAATATGGATCTCAGATTAGGATTAGTTTCTAGATGCACAAAAAGGCCTGGGTTCAGCACATGCAGGTATTGCTGAAAGTGTTTAACTACTGAAGCAGCATTATTAATGGCCAGGTCTTGCTAAACAGACCAAGGGTTTTGTTCTCAAGTGTGACATCTGTCAGAAGATTAAAGGTTTCACCATAGCACTCCCACCAAAACACCACTACTGATATCAGACAGACTTGCATGTGTCTATTTGGACCACTAAGGCCCCTTACAATCTGACAGGGCTTACAAGTACATCTTGGTGGCAGTGGATTCATGCTCTAGATTCCTGTGGGTTTGGCCTCAGCGCTCGGCTGATGCCCGAACTGTTATAAAGGATTTGCAAGTCTTCATAGGGACATATTCAATTGCCACATTACTTTCTGACCTTGTCACGGCACTTAGCTCACAGGCTTACACAGAAGCCATGGGAAGTTTGGGTGTAGCATTGTGGTACTCCTCCCCATATCATCCCAAGGGAACTTCGATCATGGAGAGGAAAAAGCAAGACTTAAAGCAATTCTTAACTACTAGGGTACTAGGCTCTTTTTGCAAGTGGACCCTATATGCTATATTATTTTAATTTATTCCACACTCAAATCAACCTAGAAGGTCTACCTCAGTATGTGCCAGGGGCAGAGGACAGGTTGGGGTTGACTAGAATAGGTGAGTCTTAAGTGCCTTCCTAAATGAGAAAATGGTTTTCACAGAGATGGAGTTGTGTGGGCAGGTTAGAGCAAAGATGAGGGGCAGGGAACAAGAAAGATCTGCACCCAGTCCTGGCCTTCTTAAACCTGGGGATTATAAGCAAAGCTTTATCACTGGATTTAAGATGTCTCACTGGAATGTAGGGCAGAATCTTAGCAGCAAAAAAAGGAAAGCCCTTGGCCATGAAAGGCACGGTGGGTTAGGTTTCAGGGGGAACCAATGTAGGGACAGCAGAAGAGGGGCTGAGGTCGAGCTCGGAGGGAGGTTGCAGACAAGGCGCACACAGTATTTTGGACCATCTGAAGTTTGGACAGTATGCTCTTGTTGATGGACGCCAATAGTTAGTTGCCGTAATCAAGGCAGCTGATTACCAGGGCTTGAACAAAGGTTTTCCTTGAGGAAAGAGATAATAGGGGGAAGACTCTTTTCAACAGGCGTAGCATATGAAAGCAGGACGCAGTGGTGAAAGCAATGTGTTCTTTCATAGAAAGGGGTTGATCAAAGCAGCCACCAAGATTTTTTACTACCAATTTGGGTAAAGGGCTGGGGTCCAGTTCACCTGGCCACCATCTGGGCCTAAAGAAGTTGGGCTTGTCCGAATAGCATAATTCTGGTCTTTATAGGATTGAGTTGCAGTCAGTTATCAAACATCCAGGTGGCCATGGCCTTCATTCCAGAGGAGAACAGGACTTTGGATTTGGACAGGTTGGAGCCATAAGAAAAAAGTAGCTGTATATCATCAGCATATGAGGTGATCTCAAATCCAAAGCTTCTGGCTATCTTAGCAAGAGTGGCCATGTTAATATTAAAGAGCGTAGGCCTCAGGAAGGAGCCCTGGAGAACTCCATAGGTCGGAGGCATCGTTGTAGACCTATAGGGGCTGAGGATGATAGTTTAGGATCTTTGTGACAGGAAATCTGCCAACCATTTAAGGGCCATTCTTTGAATCCCTAGATCATGGCGTCTGTCAAGAAGTGAGCAGATGTTAGCACCATATCAAATGCCGCTGACAGATCTAATAAAACCAATATTCTTGGGACGTTAGCGTCAAGCGAATATTTAATATGGTCAGTGACCACAAGCAAGGCTGTCTCAGTACTTTGAAGGGGTCTAAAACCAGACTGAGAGCCGTTTAATAATCTGTTAGTACAAGTTAGGTTGTCAATTGATGGTTAATATATTTTTTCAATAGCTTATATAACGAAAGGAGGAGGGAAATAGGGCGGTAGTTAGCCAAATTGGTGTGAGCAGAGTTTTTTTTTTATGAACCTGATCATGGTCGCCTTCCTGTCTAAGGGTACTTTCCCAGAAGTGATTGATAGGTTGATTAGAGAACAAATTTGCGGTGCTAGTTCAGAAGTAAGATTTAACAGGATTGTAGGAGGGCAGATATCAGAAGGAGAACCTGACTTCACAGAGTTTAGAAGGTTAGAGTGGTTTCAGTAGAGATTACCATGCACCAGACATCCAACTGGATTAGGACAAACTCCCTACAATTTAATGGTGGAAAAACGGAGGTTGTATACCTCTCCACGGCCAAAGTGATGCAGCCTCTTCCATCTGGCTTCAGATTCTCCCCTATGTATTAACCACTCATCCCAGTTAGAACGGTATGCAATCTGGGAGTTTTAATAGATGACAATCTTCAAATGGAATCACAAGCCAATTGGCACCTGTTTTTTAACTGCTAAGAGCACTACGCCAGTTTCTCCCACTAGTACCAAGGGCCACCAGACCCATAGTAGTGAGGAGTATAATCTTAAGCAGACTGGACTACTGCAACTCTCTATATTCGGGAGTACCACAATCAGTGCTATTGAAGTTGCAGGGGATTCAGTTTATTGCTGCTAAACTGTAATTAAATAGGCAGCGCAGGTCCTCATTGATGACAGCATTAAAGGACCTCCATTGGCTGGATGTATGATGTTGCAACGCGTACTTTTAGCACGCATACCATTGCAACGGATTTTTTACAACGCAGGTCATTTTACAACGGATACCATTACAACGCAAAACACTACAACGCACATACTATTACAACGCATACCATTACAACATAAGTATAGGTAAGTATGTAATAATAATATATAATTTTAAAATATGTTGTAAATATTTATTAATGTATTATTTAATTTAATTATTTGTAATATATTATTTTAGTAAAATTATTAATTAAATTAATTTTACTTTTTTAATTTGTAAAAATTGGTTACAAATACCCCTGTACCCCAAAACCCAAACCCAGCCCTAAAACCTAAAAATACCCCTGTACCCCAAAACCCAAACCCAACCCTAAAACCTAAAAATACCCCTGTACCCCAAAACCCAAACCCAACCCTAAAACCTAAAAATACCCCTGTACCCCAAAACCCAAACCCAGCCCTAAAACCTAAAAATACCCCGGTACCCCAAAACCCAAACCCAACCCCAAAACCTAAAAATACCCCTGTACCCCAAAACCCAAACCCAACCCTAAAACCTAAAAATACCCCTGTACCCCAAAACCCAAACCCAACCCTAAAACCTAAAAATACCCCTGTACCCCAAAACCCAAACCCAGCCCTAAAACCTAAAAATACCCCTGTACCCCAAAACCCAAACCCAGCTCTAAAACCTAAAAATACCCCTGTACCCCAAAACCCAAACCCAGCCCTAAAACCTAAAAATACCCCTGTACCCCAAAACACAAACCCAACCCTAAAACCTAAAAATACCCCTTTACCCCAAAACCCAAACCCAACCCTAAAACCTAAAAATACCCCTGTACCCCAAAACCCAAACCCAGCCCTAAAACCTAAAAATACCCCTGTACCCCAAAACCCAAACCCAGCCCTAAAACCTAAAAATACCCCTGTACCCCAAAACCCAATGTTTATAAAAAAAGATAAACTTACATATAATTATACTTACGATGTTATGGTATGCGTTGTAATAGTATGTGCGTTGTAGTGTAATGCGATGTAAAGGTATCCGTTGTAAAATGACCAGCGTTGTAATAGTATGCGTTGTAATGGTATGCATTGTAAAAAATCTGTGGTAACAGTTACATACCCCATTGGCTGCCCATCAAGGAGAGAATTAAATTTAAGTCTCTCTGCATTGTGTTCAAAGCAGTACATGGTCTGGGCCCAATGTCCATGTAAGAGAAAATTACCTGATTCAACCCTGGGAGAAATCTTTGTTCTTCCAGCGCAAGTCTGATAACTACCGCCAGATTTAAGAAGTCTAGGATGGGCAGCAGAGCATTTGGGATAGCAGCCTCACGAATCTGGAATACCCTCCCCCTGCATATTAGACAGATTAAATCACTGATCCCATTCAGAAAGAGCTTAAATACATGGCTCTTCCCTAGGGTTGTTTAACATGAGCTCTCCAAATCAGCGTATAGGATATCTGTTCTACCTATGGACAACTTGGCAAGTCGCAGCACTAGGTTACCCATAGGGTGACGGTTTCAAGCTATACAAATCCATAGTACAATACATTACAATTACCGTAAAATTACAGAGACTTATGAGAGGGTAAATGGAAGTAGAAGGGGCTACTATAGGTTTCTCATGAGACTCAGGGATGATAGGCGGGAAGTTTAGGTAAATGTCCTTATTTTGCCCTCAAAATGATCAGCCAAAGCGTTGCATAGAAGGGCTACCCCTTACCACCGGGTTGACCTCCTAAGAGAGTACCGATTAATCTCTGACGGGTGGTACGGACAAAATTCCCAAATGATGAAGGGCGGATCCGAATGGTGACTGATGGGTACTTGTCCTCATCCACGGAGAGCTCTCTGTGTCACTACTTGGTTGTAAGGGTGAGTCCTGGTTTGGTTTCTTGTATGTGGGCACACTTACCTTAGACCCTCTGGTACCTTTGGTATATATTGGTTCTGTTGGGGATAGTACCCAGAGCCAGGTCTTTAAATCTCCCCTAGGTCCTCCTCTACCGTTTTGTGTTTGATGTTAAAATTAGAGACTGCTAAGTCTACATCCATGAGGTCAGAAGGCAGAGGAGGCACATGTGCCTTGGCACAAGCCACCGGGGTGACTTTTTGTCATTGTTTGGATAATTTGTTATGGCATATAGGGAGTTGGCTGTTGGTTTGAGAGCGGATAGATGAAAAACAATCAGAGAGTGATCAGACCAGAGTACAGGTTACGGGGGTTGACACTAACTAGAGGAGTCATTGAAAAAATTAAGTCAAGGGTATGGCCCGCTGAGTGTGTGAGACCTAAAATTTGTTGATGCAATCCCAAAGTTCCTAAATCTGAGAATAGTTGGTTGGTGTCAGAATTCATAATGTCATCGCTATAAAAGTTAAAATCTCACAGTAAAAGGTACTGCCTTTGGGACCCCATTGGCACGCCTACTGCACGTCAGCATCTGCATCTGCAAAATATAGCCGGCCGTGTGTGACGTAAAGGAGGGGCTGGACATGTGAGGCAAGAAGGGGAGTGAAAGTGCACTTCCTCCGCACAAACGGTAGCTATTGCGGTGGACTGGGAAGTGAGTACAGTTAAAATATTATTTTGAGAGATTTATATGGTTAAACAGTCCAGTTTAAAATAGTTAAAACAAACAGCAGGAGTATTCAGCTGCAGTAATAGTCACCCAGTAGTCACGGTGTCCCTGTATCCTAGGTCAAAGGCTGCGCGTCAGCGCCGGCATCAGCGAAATATAGCTGGCAATGCGTGACGTAAAGGAGGGGCTGGGCATGCAATGCACGAAGGTGAGTGAAAGTTTACTTCCACCACATGAACGGCAGCCACCATGGTGGACCGGGAAGTGAGTACAGTTAGAATATTATTTTGAGAGGATTTAAAACCTTAAACAGTCCAGTTTAAAATAGCTAAAACACACAGCAAGAGTATTCAGCGGCAGTAATAGTCACCCGGTAGTCACGGTGTCCCTGTAGCCTTCGTCAAAGGCTGCGCATCAGCATCGGCTTCAGCAAAATAAAGCTGTGTGTTATGTAAAGAAGGGGCTGGGCATGCAAGGCACCAAGGGGAGAGAAATAATACACTCTCCACACAAATGACAGCCGCCGTGGTGGACCAGGAAGTGGTCCAGAGGGCACTAAACAACACGCCAAGAAAATCCCTGGGGCTCCGTACTTCATATGAATCCTCCGCGGGATAAGAATGTCGATACCAGACATCAATTGTGGCAGCACAGTGGCAGATGAAAAAACATTTGACATCAATGATTGTTTGATTGTTTTACAGGAACTCAATGAATTCCGGTCATTACAAAGCAACGTCCAATTAAAATCCACTACCAATGGAGAAGAGAAAGCTTTTTCGGAAATACCTGCCTGGGTCCCTAAGATTGAGGACCTGGTCAGAGAAAAGAAAACCGACAAAAACAAGATTGGGCCATCTTGCAGAGATCCTGTACCTGTCCTGGCTGTCGAAGGAACAAGAACAGTACTTCTTCCACCCCTTGCCGGCTGCTCGATGAAAGATACGTCTCAATTGATCTGATCAAACTACACCATGTGGCCAATACTCAACAGTAATCATTTATTTATTAAAAAAGTTTTGTATAGCGCGAACATGACCCTAGAGGGTATCGGAGCACTTTACAGAGAACAGCGACACAAGTAGGGGGAGGTAATTGTGGTAAGACAGCAAAATAGACAAAATATAAATTAATCATACCATTTGTAAAGCGCACTACTCACCCTTGAGGTTCTCAAGGTGCTGGGGTGGGGAATGCTGCTACTGCTCGGGAGTTTTCTGAAGGTCAGCAGCTCTTGGGTCTGCCGTAGGTGGATAGGTCTTGGTGGTGAGGTGGGAGAATGATCTACCACCAGAGGTTGCTCTTCAGAAGCAGGGGACCTTTGCGAGGGCGAGGTCAGCAGAGCAGAGCAGAGCTGGCAGGTGGGGTTGTAGAAGCTGAGTCATCTGTTGAGGTACGTTGGTCCGGTGTTGTGGAGTGCCTTGTGTGTGTGGGTGAGGAGCTTGAGGTTATCCTCTTGTTGACCCGGAGCCAGTGTAGGTCTCTCAGGTGGGGTGAGATGTAGCTGTCATGAGGGATGTTGAGGATCAGGCGTCGAGAGGCATTCTGGATGCGTTGGAACCATCTCAGGAGTTTGGCTGAGGCTCCTACGTAGAGATCGATTTACAAAAGGGGGTGGTGATGAACAGAGTGTCTGAATTGAGCAGACCACTCTTACCCAGTCCAAAGATCAGGGCTTGATCCATCACCGTTATTTATCTCACTGCCCCATCCCAGCTCAGAACCTGGCTATATGCAAATCAGTCTGTCCCTGGCCCAGTGCATCATGGGAACAGGGCAGACTAAACTACCAAGCCAATTCTTTACCAGAAAGGAGACAAGCTACCGGGGACCGGTTTCTGGCATTTCAGCCTCTTCGGCCCGGCTTGCTTGAATCCTGATGGAGCAGTGAGAAAGGGACTCATGTCTGAGTATACCCTGCCACACCTATAGTGGCCAAAATCGATTTACAAAAGGGGGTGGTGATGAACAGAGTGTCTGAATTGAGCAGACCACTCTTACCCAGTCCAAAGATCAGGGCTTGATCCATCACCGTTATTTATCTCACTGCCCCATCCCAGCTCAGAACCTGGCTATATGCAAATCAGTCTGTCCCTGGCCCAGTGCATCATGGGAACAGGGCAGACTAAACTACCAAGCCAATTCTTTACCAGAAAGGAGACAAGCTACCGGGGACCGGTTTCTGGCATTTCAGCCTCTTCGGCCCGGCTTGCTTGAATCCTGATGGAGCAGTGAGAAAGGGACTCATGTCTGAGTATACCCTGCCACACCTATAGTGGCCAAAATCGATTTACAAAAGGGGGTGGTGATGAACAGAGTGTCTGAATTGAGCAGACCACTCTTACCCAGTCCAAAGATCAGGGCTTGATCCATCACCGTTATTTATCTCACTGCCCCATCCCAGCTCAGAACCTGGCTATATGCAAATCAGTCTGTCCCTGGCCCAGTGCATCATGGGAACAGGGCAGACTAAACTACCAAGCCAATTCTTTACCAGAAAGGAGACAAGCTACCGGGGACCGGTTTCTGGCATTTCAGCCTCTTCGGCCCGGCTTGCTTGAATCCTGATGGAGCAGTGAGAAAGGGACTCATGTCTGAGTATACCCTGCCACACCTATAGTGGCCAAAATCGATTTACAAAAGGGGGTGGTGATGAACAGAGTGTCTGAATTGAGCAGACCACTCTTACCCAGTCCAAAGATCAGGGCTTGATCCATCACCGTTATTTATCTCACTGCCCCATCCCAGCTCAGAACCTGGCTATATGCAAATCAGTCTGTCCCTGGCCCAGTGCATCATGGGAACAGGGCAGACTAAACTACCAAGCCAATTCTTTACCAGAAAGGAGACAAGCTACCGGGGACCGGTTTCTGGCATTTCAGCCTCTTCGGCCCGGCTTGCTTGAATCCTGATGGAGCAGTGAGAAAGGGACTCATGTCTGAGTATACCCTGCCACACCTATAGTGGCCAAAATCGATTTACAAAAGGGGGTGGTGATGAACAGAGTGTCTGAATTGAGCAGACCACTCTTACCCAGTCCAAAGATCAGGGCTTGATCCATCACCGTTATTTATCTCACTGCCCCATCCCAGCTCAGAACCTGGCTATATGCAAATCAGTCTGTCCCTGGCCCAGTGCATCATGGGAACAGGGCAGACTAAAATACCAAGCCAATTCTTTACCAGAAAGGAGACAAGCTACCGGGGACCGGTTTCTGGCATTTCAGCCTCTTCGGCCCGGCTTGCTTGAATCCTGATGGAGCAGTGAGAAAGGGACTCATGTCTGAGTATACCCTGCCACACCTATAGTGGCCAAAATCGATTTACAAAAGGGGGTGGTGATGAACAGAGTGTCTGAATTGAGCAGACCACTCTTACCCAGTCCAAAGATCAGGGCTTGATCCATCACCGTTATTTATATCACTGCCCCATCCCAGCTCAGAACCTGGCTATATGCAAATCAGTCTGTCCCTGGCCCAGTGCATCATGGGAACAGGGCAGACTAAACTACCAAGCCAATTCTTTACCAGAAAGGAGACAAGCTACCGGGGACCGGTTTCTGGCATTTCAGCCTCTTCGGCCCGGCTTGCTTGAATCCTGATGGAGCAGTGAGAAAGGGACTCATGTCTGAGTATACCCTGCCACACCTATAGTGGCCAAAATCGATTTACAAAAGGGGGTGGTGATGAACAGAGTGTCTGAATTGAGCAGACCACTCTTACCCAGTCCAAAGATCAGGGCTTGATCCATCACCGTTATTTATCTCACTGCCCCATCCCAGCTCAGAACCTGGCTATATGCAAATCAGTCTGTCCCTGGCCCAGTGCATCATGGGAACAGGGCAGACTAAACTACCAAGCCAATTCTTTACCAGAAAGGAGACAAGCTACCGGGGACCTACGTAGAGGGCATTTCTGTAGTACAACCTGCTGCTGAAGAGGGCCCGGGCGATCGTTCTTCTCGTTTCATTGGGGATCCACTTGTAGATCCTTCGGAGCATGCGGAGGGTGTTGAAACAGGGGAAGGAAACGGCTGTGACCTGTTTAGTCAATGAGAGGGTGGATTTAAGGATGACCCCTAGGTTGCGTGCGTGGTCGGTGGGTGTTGGGGTGGTTCCCAGTGCGGTCGGCCACCAAGAGTCATCCCAGGCCGAAGGGATGGATCTGAGGATGAGGACCTCCGTCTTGTCCGAGTTCAGCTTCAGTCGGCTGTTCCTCATCCATTGAGCGACGGCCTTCATTCCTTTGTGAAAGTTGGTTTTGGCCATGTGTGGGTCCTTGGTGAGAGAGAGGATCAGCTTGGTGTCTTCGGCGTAGGAGATGATATTGAGGTTGTGCCAATGGGCGACGTGGGCAAATGGTGCCATGTAGATGTTAAACAGAGTTGGGTTGAGGGATGAGCCCTGGGGTTAACCACAAATGATCTCGGTGGCTTAGGAGCGGAAGGGGGGAAGTCGGACGCTCTGTGTTATGCCAAAGAGGTAGGAGGTGGTCCAGTCCAGGGCCTTCTCTTGGATCCCGGCGTAGTGGAGGAGTGTTACGAGTGTGTGGTGGCAGAACGTGTCGAAGGCAGCTGACAGGTCCAGGAGAACGAGGGCCTCTGTTTCTCCGTTGTCCAGCAGGGTCTTGATGTCATTGGTGACGGCGATGAGGGCAGTCTTGGTGCTGTGGTTGCTGCGGAACCCGGACTGGGAAGGGTCCAGGATGTTGTTCTCCGAAAAGGTAGCGGGCCACTTGTTCGTTGACGGTCTTCTCGATGACCCTTGCCTGGAATGGGAGCAGGGAGATGGGCCAGAAGTTTGTGAGGTCCTTGGGGTCTGCCTTGGGTTTCTTGAGTAAGCCGTTTATCTTGGTGTGCTTCCAGCTCTCCGGGAAGGTTGAGGTCTCGAAGGAGGTGTTGATGACTTTCCGGAGATGGGGTGCGATGGCTGTGCTGGTTTTGTTAAAGATGTGATTTGGGCATGGGTCTGACGGAGATCAGGAGTGGATGGTGTTCATGATCTTGATGGTGTCATCATCGTTGATGTTGGTTCAGGAGAGCAGGTGGTTGGTGCGGATGGTGGTCATGGGCTAGAGGTCTCAGTGGTTTTCGGGACGGTTGTGGCGTTGAAGCTGTCATGGATGTCTGCGATCTTGCAGTGGAAGAAGGCGGCCAGCGAATCGTACAGGTCTTGCGAGGGTGGGACATTGTTGGTGTTAGAGTTGGGGTTGGAGAGTTCCTTCACGATGTTGAAGAACTGTTTGTTTTGTGCGTGTTATTGTCTAGCCGGTCTTTGAAGGAGGCCCTTTTGGCGGATCTGGTGAGGTTATAGTGTCTGCGGGTGGCGTTCTTGTGGGCTGCGTTGCTGTCCAGTGTTCGTTCACGGAGCCAGATCTTTCGGAAGGTTTGCTTGGAGGCCCGGAAGTCTTCAGTGAACCAGCTGGCTTTCTTGTTGGTGTGACTGTTGGAGGTTTTCTTGATCGGGGCGAGGGTGTTGGTGCAGTCGTTTATCTACTGTCTGATGTTGCGAGCGGCGGTGTTGGGGTCGGCGGCTGTGCCCTGGGCGAGGGTGGTGGTTAGCTGGTCTTCGATGACTTTGCTCCAGCAGCGGCGAGGCATCTATTGGGTGCGGTGGTGCGGTGGTGGGTTTCCTGAAGGTGAAGTGGATGCAGCGATTGTCGGTCCAGGAGAGTTCAGTGGTGTGGTTGAAGGAGAGGTGGGGGCTTGAGTAGATGGGGGTCAAGCTTGTGACTGGTGGAGTGGGTGGGTGTTGTGCTGAGTTGTCCGAGTCCAAGGTTGGCTAGGTTATCGATCAGGGTGGCGGAGTTGGTGTCAATGTTGTTTTCGAGGTGAAAGTTCAGGTCCCTGAGGAGGATGTAGTCCATGGAAACGAGGGCGTGTGTGCGGACAAAGTCGGCGATGGAGTTGCTGAACTGTGGTCGGGGTCCGGGGGGTCTGTAGATGAGGGTTCCTCAGGTACATAACTCCATAATAGTGGAGGGGATCAGTATAGCAAGAATATAAGATATCATAAGTATGCAGAAGAGCATGACAAGGTAGGCAAAGGAACATGGAAGTTGAATACAGTAAAAATAGTTGATGTGACAATAGATGAGGTGGAACAGTCCATTAGGCCAAGATGACCTGCCAGAGCTAGACTGACATAACAATAGGCCACAGCTAAACCTCTAATTCATAAAAGTACTCACCAGTAACGCTTTCACTTCCTTTTTGGAAGACACTGTTGAAGGATTCAGTCTAGTTACCATAGGTAGGGAGTTCCGGATTCTTGGTGCAATACCTGAGAAGGACCGAGTATACATATTAATTTTTGGGGGGTTTAGGCAACAGGGACTTGAGCTCCTCGAGGATCGAGCACCACCCGAAAGATGTAGCTTTTTTAGGAGGTACAGGGGAGTGTTGAATCGAATGTTTATGGGTCATGCAGGCAAGTTCAAGTTGTATCCTTGCCTCATAGGGTAACCAATTTAGAGATTTCAAATCCGGTGAATTGTAGTTGTTTTTCTAGGAGCCTGTGATGAGCCTAGCAGCAGCATTCAAAGAAGGAGCCAGTCTGTACCTAGGTAGACAGCAGAGGGTTGTACTGCCGTATTCCAAAATTGAAATGAGTAATGCTTATACAGCAGATTTGAAGTCATCTGGGGAAGGAAGGGTTTTAATTTCCTTAAGATGCTCAATTGGAAGTTTGCTCCTTTGGTAGATGTGCTGATGTGATCTTACATGTTCAAGTTCTTATCCAGAACTATTCCCTGAGATCTCATAGAGTCCATGATTTTTGGTATGAAGTTGAGAGCGGATAGATTTTTCATATATTTATCCAAGATCTCCGAGATGAGATAAAAAGGAATTCAGTTTTAGGAGCATTACATTTGAGATTTTTGGAGGTTAGCCAGTTTTGTGTTTTGTACAGGGTTCCGATGAATGTCTTGATATCATCAGAAGAGATTGTCATGTACAACTGGGTGTCATCTACATACATGTGATACTGGATGTTAGATGCTTTGAGGATATCTGAAAGAGGTTCAATGAATAGGTTGAAGAGTGTGGATGAGAGAAAGGACCCCTGGGAAACCCCCAGATTGCAAGGACTGGAATTAGATTTTAAATCTCTGTGTTCTGTTAAGGATAAAAGAGGCAAACCATTTTAGTACTGAGCTGAAGAAACACACCTACATTTAAGAAGGCTCAGGAGAATGCCATGTTTGACAGTGTCAAAAGCTGATGAGAGTGTGGTATCCTGCTGCTCAGCCAGAATGACTGCATGAGAGAATGTTGGTATGTGGAATGTTGGTGTGCCTAAGTCGGTTGGTGATGGGCTGAGCATCAGACAGGCTGCTCCTGGTGGTGCTCTCTCCTATGTAAATTGCTACTCAATAAACCTACTGGGATTTGACTGCCTTCATTATACTACAGACAGGTCGAGTAGGATTAATAGGCACAATCTGTTCTGCTCATTCATTGTAAGAGCATCATCGACTATATGAGTTATGGCTGTTTCGGTGCTGTGACCCTGATGGAAGCCCGATTGGAATTGTTCAAGAAGCTAGAATTGCTCATTGACATTACATAGTTATGCATGAACACATTTCCCGAGGATCTTTGCCGGAGTTGTGATGTTTGTGATTGGTAGAAAGTTATTAAGGTCCTCTGGATCAGCAGTAGGTTTTTTGAGAAAGGGCAAAACCTGTCCGGACTTTAAGCAGTCAGGGATCTCACCATGAAGTAGGGAGGCATTAACAATCAAGGACCAGAATGGAACTAGGGACCCTAGCATCTCCTTCAAGAAATTGGAGAGAAGGGGATCGTTGAAGTGATTTGAGGGTATCATGGTAGAAAGAATGTTGAGAATGGATGTATCATTGAAGGTTGAAAATTGACTCCAAAAAGCACTATTTTTGGGGGCATGACATTCTGCAAGATGGGTCTGTGGGGGCAGGGGTGTAGGCTGGTAGGACTGATAGATCAGTCATTAGATCAGATTTAATCTTGTTAGACTTTTCAAGGAAGAAGGAGACAAAGTCCTCACAGTTTGGTTGTGGACTGGAGATAAATGGCGATTGAATGGGAGTGTTATTTGATTGAAGATTATTTAGATCAAACAGTATTTTGAAACGCTTTTTGGCCTGGACCAATTGGCTTCTGAAGAAGGTTACTTTCACAGTTCTGATGTGTTTGTTGTACTGACTCCTTTTCAATCTCAAAAACGTAACCCCTTCTGTGCTGCACGAATTTTGCTGCGGTGCTGAACGTTCCATTGGGCCTATGGAACCATGACGGAACGGTTCCGTCATAAGCACAGGCCCACCGACGCTCATGACGGAACCGTTCCGTCATGAGCATGGAAGGGGTTAACGTATTCAATAGATGGAGACGATCTCAATGAATGCTCTGCTAGTCTCAGGTTGTGTCTCACTGGGTTTAAGCTATCATTGAACAAAGGTTTGGAGTCTTTGTTGGACTTTCTTTTTAGTTGTAGGGAGGAACTTGCATCAGGAACCTTCAACATGGAGTTGTTGTAGTGCTCAGTGAGTTTATGGACATCGAACATGAACGTAGGAGGAGGCAAGGACATATTGCTACGGGATATGAGTTCATTCAAGTTTGCATTTTAAACCAATATTTTCCAGTGTTTCTGTTTCTTGAGTTGGAATCTTTTGGTGTTCCAGCATTCTAGGATTAGAAAGTTGATATAGTGGTGTTTCGACCAGCCACACAGGGCAATCGAATGGAGTTGGGATTGGAGATGAAAAACAGTTGATATAAGAGTATGCCTTGTAGGCTACTGGATAGTCACCGATCTCCTCTTATTACCTCACAGGAAGTTCAGATGGAAAAACTTTTGAAGACTCCACTCCGCGAAGTGAAGGCGTTACCAACAATGGAATGCAACTAGTACCTGTTGAATCTAAGCAACATCAAACTACAAATGACACACAGATCTCAATTCGACCTAATACCGACATTTATGTGAACATGTCTCGAAAGGAGGCATCTGCCAGTTCCACAAAACCTTCTGAGCTACCAGCGATAGATCGGACAGCGTTTGGCTACTTCATTAGTTTTGATGAATTCTGATTGGATCTAAGTGAACCTGAGTTACTGCCAACGCCTCTTCCCCACAAACAACAAATGTGTGATTTCTACCTTTAGCTGAAAAATACTTACTTTGTTTTCCCTAGCTACAGCTCTGGATTGCAATTGGTCTACTGTTCCTACTCCTTTGGATTGGTATAGTGACTGTCTTTTTCTTGCTCCTGAATGGACATTACCTCGCAGAACGCTCTGCAGAACAACATGTTAACTTGATCCTGAAACTACATACATCATCACACCGCAAACAGGGGGGCCTGTCCTTAGTGAACATTACAGCAGTTTCAGTTCCTGAAGGAATAGTTTGGGACAGAGTATCCTATGGTCCTACTGAACTTTAAAGAAAACCTACTTGGTTCAAAATTTCTCTTAATGATATCATCACCTCTAGTACTCTCTCTGATAATTGGGACATTGAAACTGTGCATATTAGGCTGTCTGATTTAGAACAATTGCTGCATTTTCAAATGATGACTTGTATGAAGATAAATCTAATTTTGGCAATGTTTTGTTACTAACACAATGCTTTTGGTCACCATTTTTTGCACAAAGCAAGCATCCCATATAATGTTTTCACTTACCATCAATGGGAACATTACCCAACACTGCCTAAAGATAGTTCAACAACATTTGCACAGAAGTTTTCTTATTGTTTTGGGTTTAACACTTAAGATCCGGCCACTTATTACTTTAGGCCTACACCTACATCTGCAAAGAAGGACATGCTTACTAACAATACGCTGATATACTCTTCTTCCTTTATTTCCCAACTGTGTTTACAGGGTTTTGACTTTTGGAGGGAAAGTAAAGACACAAAATCTGTCTGTGGGACTAAAGATTGGCAGGTTCAGGTAATTGAGGCCCTATTTAGAGCATGCCTCATACCACATCAAATAAGTTTCCTAAACAGGACTGTGCAACATACTTCCTGTCTTGGGCTAGCCAAGATCAAGGACTTGAACACACCTCAGATTCCCTCACTTCCGCACTTTGAGGGTTGGCAAAACTATACACTACAAAGTGAGGATACATTAGATGCCATGCTACACAACAGTTCCATTCAATTCAGCAGACCCCAATTGGAAGGGATGGTTGGTTTGACAATTCAACACAAATAGGTGTCAGTCAAGATTCAGGGGTACCACTGAAGGGTTTAGTATCCATTGGCTTGATCAGCGCTATGTTCAATCAGAACACTTGGGTGGTGAAATCTTACAATGTTGGGAAGTTATGCCTAGAGTGGCTAAAGACATTGACACTGTCCAAGTAAAACAACTCTTGTCCCTTCGCTCAGATGACATGGATCTTAGGGATTTTTTGTTAGGTCTCCAGAAGCCGCGGAAAAAACACTTCTTTATGCTATTTACAAAGAGCTATGAAAAATGTCCCAACTGAAGGCTGCTGAGAGACTATGTGAAATATATAGGGTTAACATTGAAAAGGCTTTGGCTGCATCAACAATGGTATGACCACACTATTATCCAGAATTTTTCACTGGGCAACATTGTGCCTTCTGCAATATATATATAATGCAACAGGATGTGTCTATTCTATAACATGGACAATCACAATTGTGGTCCATTATATTATTAAGCTTGATGCTACAATCGTTTTGTTTTGGCCATGTTCCCTGGCCTTACATCAACAGCACAACTCTGTTCTCTGTTTACAATCTAATGAAAAGACAGATGGATATGGCACACTGAGATGCAAAATATACCATGTTGAACATTGAAAAATTGGACCAACTACATTTCACCATGGCTGAGTCACCTTCCACAGAATGGTTAATCCATTGCTATATTACACAGCCAATCACGACATTCCTGTCTCAAATACCATTAGGTAGGCAGATGTGAAGCACTAGGATAAGGGTATATACACGAGTACTGGGAATTACCGTACATATTTAGAAGCAGGAATGGGGATACAGAAGTTTTTCTCCGTGGTTCAAACTGTGAAAGGGCTTTCTGTGGGTCCTTAGTTTGCAAGGACATTTTTGGTTCACAGGGCCTGTAATGCTTCAGTAGAAGATTTGTCATGCTACTTGAAAGGTACCTCATCTGCCATGATTCATCCGGTGTCCGATCTGCTCTTGAATGGGAGCTATTTGATGCTGAATTTTCACAGCTGTTGTGGGATAGTACCGGGCATCACATATTTGGCCACAGTGAGTTCCAGGGTTACTTGAGGTATGCAAGTATTGTTTCCACCAGCCCACAAAGTTAGGGAGGCAATGCTGTGGCCTCCATTGAATGTTAAAATATAAAGGTATATACAAGGGTCTAAGGGATAGTATTTTATGACCAACTCAACTCCATACCCCTAATTCAATACATGTACAACAAAAGGGAGAAAGTCAGTCTATTAAATCAGACAAAACAACCTTCTAAGTGCTCAGAAAGAAAGCCTGCCAGACTCAGATCACTTTCCCAGCAATCGGCTTAAGTGTGAATTCCATCAGCCCAACCTTTTGGCGGAGCCTCGTCATCTGGAAAACACCGGAAAAGAGCCCAGGGAGATAATTAATAAGAATGAAAAAATTAAACAATTACTGAAACAAAGGCCTACCTACATTATAGCCTGGTCTTGGAATGATAGGATCTTATATTTGATTTAGGTTTATACTTTATTTGATATGAAAGTGAAGCTAGGGGACTGTGTTGTATGATGAAAGCACATATTGCTCCCTTGTTCCACCTACAAATAGAGCGGGCCCTCAACCACCGAGCAGTTGCCGGGTGAGGTGAGGCACACTCCCACAACAAGTTGGGTGAGTAGAAAAAATCTTTACTGTTATGTAGTATTTTCAACAAAGCCACCGAGAGGGCTGATATGGTTATTTACTTGATTGAATTAATCTGTGACTTAAAACCTCTGTGCTCAGAATCTGTTTTGCTCAGTTGTGCTTAGTTCAATTTTTCTTGGCTCTTTTAGGAAAATAAGAGTACAAACTCTCTTACATGGATACACTTTCCAGTTCCGGTAGGGTGGTCTCCAACCACTGATGTACTCTTTCCTTTTGAAAAAATCTTCATATTTTTTGACACATATGTTATTCTGATGCAGTAGTATTTTACATCCACTAAGTCCTGAAGAAAGCCTGGCACTATTGCCACAGCGGCTAAAAAATGTCGACTTTACCTATTGTTAAGAGATAGTAAATTTGTTCCACACTATCAGGTTGTTTTTATTCATGACATTCGGATGATCTTCAATAAACATATTTTTCGTCCTTATAGTCATTTTTATGTTCACTTTCACGATATCACTGCACACCATCAGTACTCGCATACTTTGACAAGCATTCTGGCTGAGTTAATCTGGAGTAAGAGGTCAAGTATCCAATACTGTTAGCCTGTCGGCAACATTGGTTGCATAGACTCTTTTCCGGTGTTTTCCAGATGACGAGGCTCCCCCAAAAGGGTGGGCTGATGGAATTCACACTTAAGCCGATTGCTGAGAAAGTGACCAGAGTCTGGCGGGCTTTCTTTCTGAGCAATTAGAAGGTTGTTTTGCCTGATTTATTAGACTGACTTTCTCCCTTTTGTTGTACCTCCATTGAATGTTTTCTTTATATGGTTTGATTCTCTGAGTAGTCTGAAGCCATGCTTTTTCAGCCTGAGAGATTGTTGTTTTCCAGGTTGCGAGGTCTTCATCTGAGATATAGGCACAAGTACGTATGAACTTCCCGCTCCATTTCAGGGAAATGGTTTATCGTAACTTTAACATGCCTGATATGAAGGGGATCTTGCACCTATTTAAAAGTATAGGTTATGGACTGTTTAGCAACTTACAGACAATCTTCAGAGTAATTCCAGCATTCATACACTCCATTTTGGGAAGTGTTGTGAACGCATGGTGTTCCATCTGAGCACACCTAGTCTTCTGGAGCTAAGCGATCATTGATTCTTATCATTCAGAAAAGTCTTGTTTGACTGCATTTTGCCTGTGTTCCGCTGCCTATTCTGCAGATACAAATGCATGTTGGACTATTGTCTGAACCTTCCATCGGTTGTGCCACCGGATATAGACGTCCTACTTGACCCCTTAAAGGCTCACGAGTATCAGTGTCCTCAGCGCATTCCCATGATGATGACAGAAGTCTTAGAGCCCCCACTGGATGCTTCAGCCTCTGGTGGAACGGATAACAGTTCTACAACAGGCTCACAGGTATTGAGTGTTTCCAGAGCGGCTGCTGTGTGAACCGGAGAAGATCACCTTTACTCCATTGACCTGATACAAGAGATGTTACAGGGACCATCATCTGCGAATGTGAGCAACAGTGATGTTGTGTCTCCCACACAGGAAACATAAATATTTGGCTCTCCGTGTGTTGAGAACAATTTGGCCCTTTTTCCAAAACAAGACAAATTGGAATGAGAAACATTGTTTTGTTTTATTTTTCTTCTGCTCTCACTGGGGCACCATGGCTTTAGATGTGCTCAGGCAGTTAAAGGATATATTGATACTCCTCACAGAGAAACAAATTAGACACCCCAGAACACAACACTTCCACATCTCTCAGGAATCGGAATCGCTGTAACAAGACTTTTGCTCTCACTCTTGTACTTGTGCACAATAAGATCTAACAGAGACACAAAATAGTGTAAAATATTTATTTTAACTAACGTGCCCTAACATGCAGTATTCGTGCCGCAACAAGCAGTAACATGTATAGTATACAGTCAGCATAGCAGCTAGTCAATATATAATGAAAGGACGTTTCATGATGGAAAAGACAATAGAGTCTTAGCTCCCTCCCCTTGCTAAGAGGCAGTATTATTATATTTTAAAATATCTCTGGGCTTTGTCAGCAGACCCCATGCCTTAGCCTATAGCTGGTAGATCGACATCATAGATGCTGTCTTGCTCTTCTCCCTGGAAAGGTCCCTATCCAAGTATGTGCTACCTATTCTTGTACTCTAATAGGACCAAAGTAAGTTGTCCAAACAACAGCTGCATCAGTATGTTTTGTCTAACGGTTAATGCCTGGCCAGAACATAATAACAAGTCTCATTGTTTTTAGACCTTGCACATCATTTTCTGACAAAATCCCAGGAACATGCAGGGAGTGAACACAGTTATGAGTTCTCATGTGAAAACAGCCATAGAAATTATTACAAAAAATAAAGATTTGTAGGGATGTATGCAAAGCAGCAGGCAAGCTGCAGCATGCTGATCCTAACTTAGTGAAAATTACAATGTCCATATGGGCCACGTGACACACTCCCCTTGGACAGGCTGGTAGCACTATGCCAAAACAAAATCAGAGGTAAGCAGAGGCAAAGCGTCCCAGTTTCATTCCAATTAGGAACCTTTGTGCAAAATCTAAAAAATAGTGAATGGGGTAACTAATAACATATCCATTCATAGCTAATCTTCAGATTCAGAAATGTTGCGGGAAGGGTGGAATGCCATAAACTCCAGAATCTTCCAAAGTAAAAAGGTATGCCAACTAATTGAGTAAGGCAAATGAGCATGTGTGCTCATATCCAGAGGCCGTTAGGAGCATATCTGGGCAACCTGCGTTAACTTTGTTGAAACTCCGATCCAAGAGACGCCTGCCCATGGAACAATCCTGGTCATGGGCCTTTAACGGACAGTGGAACACAGGTTGCATGCAGGTGAAGTAGGCATAACAGAAGTTAAGCCAAAAGTTGATCTCAGGAACTTTCAATGATATTGCAACAAAAAGCTGGCACATCCGCACACGATACAGCTGCAACTCAACTGGGTTTGGTAGTTCAAAAAATCGGGCAGCCATTGCGGAGCAGCAATAGAAGTACAAGTATGCCGCAAATCAGCAGGAGCATAAGGGGAACCCTCTGAAGGCGCTGGAAAAAATAGAATAGATAAAGGCTGGGATTACTAAAAAAATTGTCTGAAAGGAGGTCACAAGGCCGGATCCCACAAGTTTAAAAAGTGGGCAAGGCCCTCAGTATCAGAGACATTAAATATTTGGCAAAATAATTTTCCAAAATGGAGTGGTAGATTTGTGTTTAGCAATGAGTAAATCTCACTTGTGGTTCTCGCCAGCTGCAATTCGAAGGCCTTACGAGCTGATGTGAGAGCCACTTCTTGTTGAAACAATAACACTTTGAGTCTGCTTAGCTTATTGAAATCCGTTTTCAACATTGGAATGGAAACAGTTACTATACACGGGAATCCTGCCCGCAAGCCACAGCAGTCATGGTTATTTAGAATAGGATAACTTTCATTAGAAAGCAAAGTAAGTGCAGAATCATAGCTGGGACAGGGGTATCTTTTTGAAAAACAGGCCAGATTATAGGCTGAAACATTGCAGGCACTGTAAGGAAAACATTATTATCCGCGCGTTGACATCTAAAAGTGAAAGGCAACATCCATAATTCATGAATATAGCTGCTGCCTAGGGGCTCATATCTACCCACAGGATAGGGATTCATGGATAATGAATCATGCAGAATGTAAACTGAAAGAGTGAGATAGGCAGTGAAATAACCCCATGTATTAACCATACAGCCAATTCAGTCAGTAAGTGTATGTCCCATATTTCATGGACATTCATTTCTGTTTATCAGTCCAGTTAAATGGCAAAAACCAGTGCCGAAGCATTCAGATAATCCCATGGTACTTTTCCACTTTTGAGTATTTGCAAGGTCCAAGCAAATTGCATTATAGAACATAACTGATTTTGACCATGCTACAAAACAGACATTTTGAACAATGTCAATCATAGATGATACAATATTATCCAAAGTATATATATGGGAAGACACTGTATTGATGCTGTTATCAACTACTGCAAGAAGGTAAACAACGTTTACCACAAATCTTTCACCCCGCAGGGAATCACAACGCGATCGTTACAACGACCATGTTGTGATTCCGCATATCATTCTGCATACCATTACTCCGCAAGTCGGAACAACGACTTGCGGAGGGGGGGCATGTGTTGGATTTAAAATCCAACACCTTCTCTATTGTCTGCACAGACTGGAGTTGGAATAGTAAATTATACTATTCCAACATCCAGCGCCCTCCTCCGCAAGTCGTTTTTCCGACTTGCAGAGTAATGGTATGCGGAATCACAATGCAGTCATTGTAACTACCGCATTGTGATTCCCTGCGTGGAGAAATACAGCTGGATAATGTCATACATTCCTGCAAGAACGTTTTCTAAATGAGCTTGGTCAATTTGGTGCAAGCGCACCACAGCTTCATTTACGATAGCTTCCAAAATTTGTTATATGCTGCATAAACAAAACATTTTGCTCGAGGGGACTTTGAACCTAAATGAAAATCAGCAAGATCAATGTCACCCAACAAGAAAGAAATATGCTGTTTCACAGATGACAGTGTGGAATGTCGAACCATTGCTTGCAGAATTTACCCACAGAATATGTGATAACTGTATGGGAATTTGAGAAACGAGGGTCAGGTCTACTTTGTGTAAACGCTTTGTGGTATTAAAAAAACACAATTGACACACATCTGAGCCTGTTGGCCAAAATAACCATCCCAAGGGGTCAATAGTGGTAGAGTTAATTGTGCCATTCTCAAGCATGACTGCAAAATCTGCAATTGTACAGTTGGTATTTGTTTGCCATGTTTCATAAGGAGACAATGATGGAATGGAGGGAGTATTTAGATTGTTGTCCATGGCTAAACCAAAGCAAGTAGTCTGCTGTACCGTCTCATTTAAAAATATGAGCTGCGACGGTATCAGACATGTGCGATGCAATTACTCAGTGCCCTGCACTTGCCATTCTTTATTACCCCAAATAGACTTTAAATCAACGTGCCCTTCCAGTACTCTTATCCTTTTATCACTAAATTATTTATGATGGACAAGGAGTAAACTCATTTAGGGTTGGTCAGCATAAATTTGGTTAAGTTGGGTATCTTCAATTTGAAAACATAGGACTTAAGGTCAAAAAGATTGCAACCAGTAAAATACATACATTTACTACATTGGGTCTTGGAGCTTCCCTTTAATGGTGTAGGGCAATGTTCCCACTTGATATAATTAGAAATCGTCTCTGAGTATTGGTCTGGTGTAAAAAATGATGGCCATAGTGTTGATAACAGAATAAATCAGCATATTTTCCAAAATCTAAATACAACTCGTCAGTGTCAAAAGCAGTACAATATTTCAAAGCAGAGAACAATGAATGAACAGCATGAATATCCCAGTCATCAGAGTGTATATTAGGCAAAACCACATCTCCTAATGAAACGCGGAAAACTTATGGAATGTTAAAGGTTTTGGTCGGGCCATGGATATCAAATGGTACTTTGTGCCAAACAATGCCATCAACAACTGGGAATGCTGAAATATTAACTAGGGCTTGATCTTGTTTCATTTTATGAGATGAAGTGAGAGGGGTCAGAACCCTGTCAAACAAGTTCACAGCAGAGCTAATCAGGTAATCAGGTAAATAATGGCCATAAATCAGCAGGAAAAACACAGTCACAAACCCAATCCACATGAAGAGGAATATCATCGTCAGGACCATCCAGCCCTATGTCCAGTGTGTGTTTTAGTGAAGATGTATAGGAAGAAAAGCTATTACTGTCTATGTAAGAACCACTGGACCCACTTGATGCCAGTTGAAAAACAGCGGTTGCCCTTCATTGAAGAGGAACGAATTGTACTTTCAGGAATGTCAATTATAACATCAACTGGAGGAGAAGAATACTCAGTATCCACAGTTGTGGATGTTAAAGGTGTAACAGGCAACAAATCAATTGAAGACTCCATCTCCCCTTCCATTTTTGGGTGATTTCTCAAAGAAACAGAAGCCATTGGATTCAATGAGAGATCCCGGTGTGGAATGCTTTGGGACACACTATTCAGTAGCTGCCATATGTCGTAGCTTGACATATTTGATTGAGATGTATTGATTCTCCTTTTGACCATGCAACAGAGGCAGGATCACAGAAGCTGTGCCTTTTAAGCCAAGGAATCTGACCGGAGCAAGGTATGATGGACCAAATTCTTTTTTGTTCTCCACCTTCTCTCGGACCAGATCTCCAACTTTAGGAAGCTAGCCAGAAAGCGGAATCAGCACTGATACATCAGTTGAAGATGGCAAATAGGCTTTACCTTGTGAATTCCAAGTTTTTTGTATCTCCTGTAACATAGCACAATGGTTATATACATCAAAGGTTGCAGCAGCCACCACAACATCTAGACCATCAAGGTCTGGAACAAACATTTTAATGCCAAAGAACATTTTGTATGGGGTACGCCCACTCTGAGATCTCCTAGGGATATTATTAAGCGCATGATGGACTGCGTAAAGATGAGTCAGCCAACCTCTACCGAAATGGAGATGAGAATTGCACCTGCACCCCCAGAGACTTCATTGCATCCCAGTAAACCTTAGAGGTAAAAGCCAGACCTTGGTCGGGATGGAAGGTACCACAGGCAAATTTCTAACCCAAGGCGTAAAACTCCACTCCGTTAGCAGAGCTTGCAGATTTTTGGCAACTCAGCATTCTGCGTAGAACTCAGAGTTGCCGGAAAACTTTACACTCCCAGAGCAGGTTTTTTTTTGTTCTTGTGCCCAAAATGCATTTTTGCGCACATGGGAGCATCTTACCAGGTGCCTGTGATCGCCAATGAGATTTCCCATCCGTTAACAAGTGGCACGAGATTTTTTAGCCTGTCCTGTGAGAGTTTGCGATCGTGAACACGTCATTCGGGAGGAGGTTTTGTGGAGAACGCGATCCCAAACACACAAAATCTGCAATCTGGTGAAGGTTCTCTCGCAAGCAGCATCAGAACCTTCTCGAAAAGATGACTTGAAGTAAAACAATTCTCAGATTGATATTTGGCTGTACTTTTTGTGCGAGGAGTCCTTTTTTTGTTATTTTTTTTTAAAGAGGAAAGAAGTGCCCCAAAGTTTCCAACTTTCTGTTCCTGGATGGGGTTTTTTCCAACGATCCCAGACTAACAACGGGCAGCCCCCATTCCTCTTGTGTGGTCAGACCACCTGGCTGCCCCATGGAATTAAAATCCCCCTTTTCTTCCACGCTGCCGTGTTACCCTAGGAGAAGGGAACCTAAGCAGAACTATAGGAGAATTTCCAATGGTATCCTGGCCCCTCTTATGGCCAACACCAGGATTGCCCCCTTGGGGGAGGTCAATGATGCTCCGTTGGATCTCTCTAATGCCATTGCAAGGGCGGTGGATTTTCTGGCCCCTGCCTCTTACAGCTACTTTGCAGGGAACCTAAGCGGAACTATAGGAGAATTTCCAATGGCACCCTGGCCCCTCTTTTGGCCAGCACCAGGATTGCCCCCTTGGGTGAGGTCAATGACTCTGCGTTGGATCTCTCTAACGCCATTGCAAGAACGGTGGATCTTCTGGCCCCTGCCTCTTACAGCTACTCTGCCAGAAAGAGACCCTCGACCCCCTGGTTCTCAGAGACACTTAGGCTTTTAAGGCAGGATTGCAGGAAACAGGAGAGGCTCTGGCGAACGAGCTGGGATCCCAGAGAAAGGGAAAAGCACAAAATCTTGTTCAGAGAGTACAAAATGAAGATAATTGAGGAAAAGCAGGCCCATTTTTCCAACTCAACGGCCTCCCTTACTTCCCCAAGGGAATTGTTCAAGATTGTTGATTCCCTCTGTACCTTGCAAACACCCGACCTGTAATAGGGTCCCAAGAATTGTGCGATAAGATCTCGCTGTTCTTTCACTCAAAAATAGCTGATATTTATACCTCTCTGGAATCACAAAGGGACCTATTGGGCTCCCCCCTTCTCCTAACCGCATCTCCCACTGACTGTTTGTCCAATTTCCCTCTTCTAACTTCCCAGCAGCCAGACCAGCTTCTGAACAGAATCAAATCTGGATCTCCTTTGGACCCTTACCCCCTTAGGATCCTGAAGGATTGTAGGTAAGTTTTGATGCCCTACCACCTTAAAGTGATGAACCATGCTATAACTGAAGGCATCTTTCCGGCTTCTTTGAAAAAGGCAGTGGTCAAGCCTCTGCTGAAAAAGCTGACACTAGATCCGGAGATATTAAAGAACTTTCTCCCAATATCACTGTTGCCGGCCCCAGCAAAGATGCTTGAGACACATCTTAACCAACATCTAACTGCCTTTCTTCATTCTTCTGGCCTTCTGGACCCGTCGCAACATGGCTTCCGGAAGCACCATAGCACTGAGTCGGCTCTCACTGTGGTCGTTAATAACATACGCTCAAAGGTCGATCGGGGCAAGACTACTCTACTGGTCCTGCTAGACCTGACAGCAGCTTTTGATACCCTGTCTCCCCCTATTTTAACACACTCGTCTTAGGGACATAGGGGTGGAGGGCCCAGCGCTGGGCCTGCTGACCTCCTTTCTCAAACAGAGGGAGCAGAGGGTCCTGTTGGGAGAGCTCCTGTCCCCCGCTAAACCTGTGCAGTGTGGGTTACCACAGGGGTCGGCGTTAAGCCCCACTCTTTTTAGCATATATGTGGCCCCACTTGCCAGGTTAGTAAGATCTTTTGGGATGGAGGTGGTGTCATACGCCGATGACACCCAAAGTATGGTTTCTCTCTCTCACCCGGTGAGTACCTCCGCTCTCAGCTTCAAGAACTGCATGGAGGCAGTTTCACAGTGGATGATTCTGCACTCACTGAAGCTGAATGGAGAGAAAACCGAAGTCTTGATCTTCGGTGGAGACCAGGATGTCTGGTAAAGCGACTGGTGGCCCCCATCCCTTGGAGTGTGTCCACGGCCCACGAAATCCTCTCGGAATCTGGGCGTGATGATTGACACCTCGCTTGCTATGGCTCAGCAGGTAAACAGAACGGTCTCCACCTGCTGGGGCGTTATTAGGACCTTGAGGAAAATTACACACTATCTTTCCTTGACAGCCCATAAACAGACCGTGGTGACCTTAGTTACGTCCCGGTTAGTCTATTGCAATGCACTCTACTCGGACATCAACATAGGCCTGGTACAACTCTTGCAGACTGTTCAAAACGTGGCAGCTAGGTTTATCCTTGATGTCCCCAGTCACTCTTCTGCCACTTTAGCTAGGAAGAGTTTGCACTGGCTCCCGATTCAGGCCAGGATCTCTTTTAAGATCCTGTGCCTCATCTACGGGGCAGTATTTGGAGAAAACTATGAAGGTATACGATCTCTGCTGGTCCCATACACTCCCAGCAGAAACCTACGCTCCTCCAGCAAGAATCTCCTGACTGTCCTCGGGTTCGTAGAGTCAGGTGGGGAGGATGGACCTTCTCTGTTCTGGCCCCTAAGTTGTGAAACACCCTCCACCTGGAATTAAAAGCACAACCCGCTATCGGACCCTTCAGGAAGGCATTAAAAACCTGGCTTTTTGCAGAGGCGTATCTGTAAGCTGGCTCTCGGCTCCCATTTCATTTCATTTCTGTTAGGCGCCTTGATGCCCACGTGCTAAGTCTGCACAATATAAGACTGCCTTCATTCATTCATTCATTCTGTCCGGCAGGCTCCTCCCAGTGCTTTGTTCACCTCCTGTTCACTTTTTATTTGGATTTGGAGCTAGAAGGTTTACTCTTTGCGAGTGCTGCATCATATATCATTGGATATGAGGACTTTTGAATTTGAGATTTCATAAGTAAGTTGAAAATTGGTGTTGTTTGTTTGATTGGGGCCATGCACATTGAACTTTTGTACTTTTCATTATTTTTTTTAATTTATTGTGTTGGGTGTTCTGTAGTTTCAGTAGGGGCCTAGTTGGTTCTTTGTAAGTAATTTTTCTACTTTTATAAAGAAAACATGTTGCATAATTCAATACATTTTCTCCAACTTTTGAATCAATTTGCAATATTTATTTAATTCACTAGCCCGATAGGTCTTTTAGCCAGTAGGCCCAGAGCTAATCATGGGTGCATGAAACAACTGTTTCTGTGGTGTCTGTTGAATTTAAACATCATTTAGGATATGGATTGAAATGCTAAATATTTTTGTTTTGTATTTCACTTTTTTTATGTGTGTAAAATAAATGCCTTTGTTAGATGTGTGTGGTTGTTGTAACTTGCAAACCTTTTTTAGTCCTGTGGATTTTCATTTTTGGCATTGTTGCATTAATCAATCAATCAAGGCCATTTATAGAGCGCACTACCTACCCGTAGGGTCTCGAGGCGCTGGGGCGGGGGGGTGCCGTTACTGCTCGAACAGCCAGGTCTTGAGCTTCTTCCTGAAGGAGAGGTGGTCTTGGGTCAGGCGCAGGTCGGCAGGGAGGGAGTTCCAGGTCTTGGCGGCCAGGTAGGAGAAGGACATTCCTCCTGTGGTGGCTCTGCGGATGCGTGGGACGGCGGTGAGGGCGCGGCTGGCAGATCGGAGGTGGCGTTTGGGAGCGTAGAAGTTGATTCGGTTGTTGAGGTAGCTCGGGCCTTGATCGTGTAGGGCTTTGTGTGCGTGGGTGAGGAGCCGGAAGGTGATTCTTTTGTTGACGGGGAGCCAGTGCAGGTCTCTCAGGTGTCCGGAGATGTGGCTGTTCCATGGGATGTCGAGGATGAGTCTGGCTGAGGCGTTCTGGATCCGCTGGAGTCTCTTCTGGAGCTTGGCGGTGGTTCCGGCGTAGAGTGCATTGCCGTAGTCCAGTCGGCTGGTGACGAGGGCCTGGGTGACGGTCTTCCTGGTCTCCGTGGGGATCCACCAGAAGATCTTCCGAAGCATGCGCAGGATGTTGAAGCACGACGAGGAGACGGCGTTGACTTGCCTGGTCATGGAGAGGGAGGAGTCCAGGATGAAGCCCAGGTTGCGTGCGTGGTTCGTTGGCTTGGGTGCGGTGCCCAGGGCGGGGGGCCACCAGGAGTCGTCCCAGGCGGAGGGCGAGGAGCCCAGGATGAGGATCTCCGTCTTGTCTGAGTTCAGTTTCAGGCGGCTCGTCGTCATCCACTCGGCTACCTCTTTCATCCCTTCGTGCAGGTTGGCTCTGGCGGCGGCGGGGTCGTTGGTCAGGGAGAGGATCAGCTGGGTGTCGTCGGCGTAGGAGATTATGTTGAGGTTGTGTTGGCGTGCGATGGCCGCGAGGGGGCTCATGTAGACGTTGAAGAGTGTCGGGCTCAGCGAGGATCCTTGAGGGACGCCGCAGATGACTTCGGTGGCCTCTGACTTGTACGGTGGTAGGCGGACCCTCTGTGCTCTTCCGTCGAGGAAGGAGGCGATCCATTCCAGTGCCTTCTCCTGGATTCCGACGTTGCCGAGGCGCTGTACTAGGGTGCGGTGGCAGACCGTGTCGAAAGCCGCGGAGAGGTCTAGGAGGATGAGGGCCGCTGTTTCTCCGTTGTCCATCAGGGCTCGGATGTCGTCGGTGGCGGCGATGAGGGCGGTCTCGGTGCTGTGGTTGGCACGGAATCCGGACTGCGATGGGTCGAGGGATCCATTAGTCTCGAGAAAGGTGGCCAGCTGTTTGTTGACGGTCTTCTCGATGACTTTGGCTGGAAACGGGAGTAGAGAGATGGGGCGGTAATTCTTGAGTTCGGTGGGGTCTGCCGTAGGTTTCTTGAGTAGAGCGCTGAGTTCGGCGTGCTTCCAGCTCTCGGGGAAGGTGGCGGTGTCGAATGAGGTGTTGATAATGTCCCGCAGGTGGAGATGGAGGGGGCGTGGTCACAGGCGGCAGCCGAGCAGCGAGGCAGTAAGGGCGGGGAGCACACGCAGCAGCTGGTGGCCGTGCGGCGCGGGGGTGTCCTAGAGCTAGGTCACCTAAAAGCTGTGCTGTTTAGCGTGCCTCATTTGTCTGGCCAATGTGGGAGTGTGTTTGTAATAGAGGGCCGGCCTTTGCCTTGGCTGAGCCTCCCTATGTGGCCAGGGGCCATTTTGTAAAGTCTGTGTCCATATAGGTCTGCTGAGTACATTGTTTTCGAGGTCTCCTGCTTGTTGTTGTTGTGAGTGACAATGTGGCTGGTGGCCATTTTTTTGGTGGTAAAAAGTGTGCTTTTGCCATAGGCCTGCATGTATTTCCGTTGTTCCTCTTGGCTTATAGTCATTGTTTCGTGTTGTGGTAGCCTGGCCATGTGGCTGGTGGCCATTTTGTGAAGGTAGCCAATGTGATTTTGCCATACGGCTGCATTGTCTGTCTTCCCTTTCTTTTTGTTGTGGCCCGGCCCTGTGGCTGTCAGACATTTTTTAAAAGCAGCCAGTGTGCTTTTGCCATAGGCCTGCATTGTTTGTCTTCCCTTTTTTGTTGTTGTGGACTGGCCAGGTGGGTGTCAGCCATTTTGTAAAGGCAGCCAGTGTGCTTTTGCCATAGGCCTGCATTGTCTGTCTTGCCTTTCTTGTTGTTTAGGCCTGGCTATCTGGCTGTCAGCCATATAGTGAAGTCAGACAGTGTGCTTTTGCTATAGGCCTGCATTGTCTTTCTTCACTGTCCTGTTGTTGTGGCCTGGCCATGTGGCTGGTGGACATTTTTTGAAGTGGCAGCCAGACATTGTGCTTCTGCATTAGGCCTGTAAGCCTTCTTTGTGGTGGCTATGCATTTGTGGTGGTTGTCGTTTTACATGCTATTTGTTCTTCTTTTATCTAGAAAGGAATATATAGCACAGTTCACTAAAGTGTCAAATAATTTCGCAATATTATTGATTTGATTTGATTCACTATGTGGCCTAGTCTGTCAATGTTTTTTTTAACCAATAGGCCCAGAGCTATTCATGGGTGCATGAAACAACTGTTTCTGTGGTGTCTGTTGAATTTAAACATCATTTAGGGCATGGATGCCAGTGGATTGAAAAATTCAAAATGTGTTTTTTTGGTATTTCACTTTGTCCTTGTGTGTTAAATAAATGCCTTTGTTGGATGTGTGTGGCTGTAACTTGCAAACCTTTTTTAGCCCTATGGTTTTTCAGTTTTGGCATTATTGCATTAAAGCTGTGTTGTTCAGCATGCCTCCTTTGTCTGGCCATTGTATGAGAGTGTTTGTAATACTGGGCCAGCATATGCTTTGGCTGAGCCTTCCCGTGTGGCCAGGGCTTATTTTGTAAAGTGGGGTCCAACTCCATATTAGGCCTGCTTGGGTTCATTGTTTTCAAGGTCTCCGGCTTGTTGTTGTTGTGACTTCTGATAGACCATGTGGATGGTGGCCATTTTGTAGTGGCAGTTAGTGTACTTTACTGCTTTTGCCAATGGCCTGCATATCTTTCCTTTGTTCCTCTTTGCTTATTGCTTCCATCCAACGTCAGCTGCACCTCCCTGAATTTTGCATCCCATGTGATGAACTAATGCCAAACTGGGTCGGTTACATTAGTATTTTTGTTATTGTTCTTCTTCTTTACTATCTTTCCTGAGTGTACTGAACAGTACACCAACCATGAAACCCTTTTTGTTGTCAAAGTCTCACAAATAGCTACACTGTATTGTTATGATTTTTGTAATATCTGAGGTAATAAACGTAATATTATTAATAACACTAACAAGTGTGACCACAAACTAAGTTATATATTATATTTGTTTGTTTGTACTAGTAGTAATTGAACCACAACAATAAATGCCACGTTTCACTGATGTTCTTCTTGCTTCTTTGCTCTTAGGTGCACAAAAGAGGAGGAGACAACATCACCTAATGTACTGCCAGACAGAAGTCCTGCTGCGCACGACGTCACGTGACCACAGACATCTCTTAAACTTGTGCCACTGTGTGCTGCTTACATCATTAGAATATTACCAAAGGGGGGTTATACCCAAAGCGTCACTGGGACCTGGGTGCCAAATGATACATATATAGGGGTCCCAGAGGAATAGCGTATCAAGGAGGGGTACGCAATTATTGATTTGAAACCTTTATGTTTGCAAAGTTCATCATGTTTAATAAAGCAAAATTGTCAATTAATCACAATATGCTATTGAATTAGTGCAAATATTTGATGTAAAAATTAATAGAGCCCCATATACAAGGGAGAGGGAGAAAAGATAAAGTGTGCAATGAAAAGAGTAAAAGTGAATCACAGAAAAAGAAACAATTTCATATTCAGAACAGAAACATTCATAATTAATGTAAAGAAGGCTGTAACTTATTCAAGCCAAAAATACAGTTAAACTAATACACAAATCATTCTACGGTCACATTTGTAAATATTTAGATCATGGGTAGTGCTGGATGACAAGACAAGTAGAGCCGTCGACGTTTCGACCCCTACATGGGAGGTTTACTTGAGCCCTTAGACGGGGTCTTCATCAGGACAGGGAAAGTGGTGGCGGGGCCAAATAATTCAAAAAGGTAAAGAAGGATTTAATAATTTCAAAGTAAAAAAGTGAGTTTAAAATTAGTTATCCACTAATAGAAGAAGGTTATTTACCATGGTATATCGGGCCAGCCGGCTCCGATATTCGAGAATCTGGAGGACCATCTTCTGTGTGGTCTGTGGCTAGTCTGTAGGCCAACTGGAGGGAAGCAGAATGGTATCAAGAATCAATGAGTGACAAGTGTCAGCGTCGCTAACACATGAAAAATATTTTAAGAGTATCTAACTCACATGTGGTCTTATACTTAGAGCTAGAATCCGTCCGTCAATGCAGAGGGAGTAGGAATTGGTTTTGGCTTCAACGTGGCCTTCACTGGAGGGACAAGAGGGATATGGTTGAGGAATAAGTCCATCCCCAACACTACTTGTAGTGTGTATAAATTAATTCCCAGATCAAAGAAACTTACATTTGTAGGGCAGTCACGTTGGATTTGAAAAAATCCTCCTTAATGGCTCTGGGCGTTAGTGTAGAACATCAAACGTATGGTTTCCACTAAGGGAACAAGGGAAGGATGGTCTTAGTATACCAGATATCAAGTTGTATGTTAACATTATTAAAACCAGGATTCGACCCAGGACTTACATTGAGCCGCCGGGCGCATCGAATGCAGCCGCCTCAGAGCCGTGGCATTAAATGCGCTTCATTTGCGGTCTGTGTCCGTAATATTTAAAGGGGTAAGTGAGCCGGTGTTATTAAGGCTGATACTCAAACAACCGGGAAACTGAAAAGTAAAAATTAATAAAAGTAAAGCCGCCACCGCTATCTTTAACTCACGTTGACGTGTGGTCGCAGAAGCGGTCTATCGTCTCCACAGTACTCGCTGCTGGGTGTACACGAAGTGAAATTACTTCCGCGTTTGACTTGTTGGTTCCCTTGCGTGGTCATGTGATAGAGTGGAGAGTGAAAAAATACTATTACGCGACTCGGGCAACAATAACATTTGCTGTTATTGCTCAAAAAAAAGTCAGTTATTCAAGTTTATGAATTATTTCGGGCCAAATGAATCACAAATTAAGCAGTCACTATTAGCTGAATAATACTTATTCAACACAGAAGTACGGATCTTCGATCGGCAATTGCATAGTCGGGAGGTGTTGGAACAATTTTGCAGTTAAGGAGCGCCTTATTTTATAGACACAAAAGGCTCACTACTTGGGAAAAAGGCGGGGGATTGTCTACTCAGATTATAAAACGTGCACCTCTCCCACACGAGGGTGTAAACGTTGAGTCATGGTACATGCTATATATAGAGGGCGACCATTCAATGAAAACCTGTACCATGTGAGGAGTTGTAAGGTTTAATGACAGGCCTTATTTTAAGGACACAGAAGGCTCACTGCTGGGAAAAAGGGGGGGTCTAATCAGATTACCAAACGTGCACCTCTCCCACACGAGGGTGTAGATGTTTAGTCATTGTACATGCTGTAAAACAAAGGACGGCCATTCAATGAAAGACTGCATCATGTAAAGAGTTATTAGGTGGCCAAAGCACTCTATAGATCAAGAATATGCACCTCTTAGACATTAGGGTGTAGATGTAATCAGTGAATGTATTCATCCAATGAAAACCTGTAGCATGTAAAGAGTTATAGGGTGGCCAAAACACTCTATAGATCAAGAAAATGTACCTCTCAAACATTAGGGTGTAAATGTAATCAGTGCATTTATATATGGTATTCCTGTCATGATTATAACACAGTACATCCTGATGCAAACACCATAGTTACTGGCCTAATGCTGCCATCTAGGCATAACTGCTATCAGTTTCATTCAGGCCATTGGCGATTGAATCAAATATAGACATCCATTTCAATTCACCGGTGTTCAACACTGTTGTCAGGTTCCCACCCCTTCTGCCCAAAGTGATCTTCTCTATGACTAACCATGTTAGATCTTGTACCGTGTGCCCCATTCTATGACAATGTTCTACCAGGGGTGCTCCTGGTACATTGCAGCGTATCCTACTACCATGTTGTAGGAGCCTCTGTTTTATCTTCTGTTGAGTCTGGCCAACATATATTTTATCACAGGGGCTTTGGATGATATATATAACATTGGCTGTGTTACAATTGGTGTAGGATTTTAGAAAGAAAGTCCGATTTTGGTGGACGAATTTCTTGGTCTGTAGAGTGGTAGCACAGGCAACGCATGATCCACATTTGAAATGCCCGATGATCGGTGGGAGGTGCCATAAGGATGTGATAGTAGGTTGTTCAGGTATATCTAAGAAGGAGTGGACCACCATGTCTCTGATTTTTTTAGCTCATTTGAAGGAGTGTAATGGTAGATGTTCCTGGTTGATATCTTCAGCTACCAGGGAGCAGTTCTTATTAATAATCTTTTTAATTTTGTTACTTCTTGTGGAGAAGGTGGTTACTCAAATTATGCGTTCACAGTCAGTTTTCTCCTGGTCTTCGGTGTTGCGAAGAGTCACTTGTGGATTATACCAGGCCCGTTTACGGGCTTTTTTCACAAGTCTGCCAGGGTATGCCCGGGCTACTAGACGGTCCAATACATTTTGGGACTCAAGCATGTAGTCATTCTTTTTGGAACAATTCCTTCTAATCCGTAGGAACTGTCCCACGGGCAAATTGTCTTTGAGACCCCTAGGGTGATGACTTTCATACTGCAGCAGGGAATTCCTCTCAATACGTTTTCTGTATAGGGTCGTCTGAAGATGGTCATTTTCAGCGTAGATGGTAATATCCAGGAATGGGACCTGTTTGTTGCTAGACTGCATGGTGAATTGTATATCTTTGTTGCATAGATTCACCCAAGTATGAAAAGAATTTAGATCCTCCGTGTTGCCATCCCAAATGCAGAGCACATCATTAATATATCTAACCCATACGGCCAGATTGGCCTTAAATGGGTTGATGTCAGAAAAAATGAACTGTTTTTCAAAGAAGTCCATAAATATAATAGCTAGATTTGGGGCAAACATAGCCCCCATAGTGACGCTCTTTTTTGGGAGGTAAAAGTCTTCTTCAAATATGAAGAAATTCGTCATCATTGCCAATTTAAGTACATCTTCAAGAAGGCCCCAAAGAAAGGTACTAGGTCCAGTACCAAAACAGTTGCCAGTGAGAAGAAGGCACTGCTACTTACCAAGACCGGTATGTTACCCAAGAACTTTTTTGAGAAACCAAAATGTTGTCCTGCAACAGTGGTGTCTGGGGAGCAAGCTGGAAGCAGCACCTCTACATCAGTGAACCCATCCCACCAACCTAGGCCCAAACCCATATCTGTCGCAGAGGCAGCCAGTCTGATCACGAGGCCAATGCTGAAGAGCGGTGATGTTGAAATTTACTTATCATTATAACAAAGTAGTACCCAAGCAATGCAGGAAACTCAGATAAGTGTGCAACAACAGCCACAACCATCCCCAATAGTAGTTGCTCCTCCCAAAATAGGGGCAGTTCAGAACATCAAGCTTCCTGCAGAGGAAGAAGAAAAGCATGCCAATCTTTCAGAAGATTCATTGTCTTCTAGATACCCAGCAAGGAAAAGGAGGGTTAGTCCATCAACTTCTTCTGTAAGCCCCTGTCTGATGCTCTAGATGCCACTTGGAAGCCACCACAGTCTGAGAGTGAGACATGCCACAAGACAAGGCTAGGAAAAAGTAAGGTTCCAGAAAGCCTTAGAGTTATGAAGGTAGATGTAGAAGAGAAGGATGATGATGATGATGATGAGCCAATCATCATGGAAATTAGTCCTGCCCTAGTGAAGACCGACATCCCAAATTGCTGTGAGAGATGTGGCACAGATACCACCAACAAAGATACCACCAAGACCACCTCCAGCTTCCATATTTCACTGGCAGCAACCTACATCCATCAGACCCACAAGTAGAAGTAGGAACTGCAGAGAGTCAAACATCATGCCCGCCTACCAGTTCATCCGACATTGGAAGTGGCACCAGCAGCGCCAGAAAATTGACCTCCCTAGTTTGGGACTTTTTTCCGGTTAGCAAGAAGGAGGTAAACATTGCTATATTCTCTATTTGTGGACAAAGTCTTAGTCGGAGTAATCTTGGTACAGACTATGATGCTAGAGACCAAACAACCCATCTGAGGAAACACCACTTGATCCAGTGGGAGGCGCACCTTAGTGAAGTAGTTGAAGATCAGATCACCATGGAAGGTGAACAAGAGGGAGGCATTTTCTCTGTTACACCAGCAGTGCACATCATCACCCGCAACTTTGCAATGGCACAAGAGTCAGGATGAGATACCAAGGAGTCCAAGGCAAAAGAGTACCGCAATGAAAAAACTTGCATTGAGCATAACATATGGCATCAAGAAGTCACCTGCATCAGTGGCACTAGAAAAAAAATCCAGGGTACCATTCTTAGCATGTTTAGGTCGGATGGGCAGTACAAACGCCAAAAAGCTGGCTAAAATTTTAGCACCGGACTTCCTCCCTTTTTACTTTTGTGGGAGGGTGGAATTTCTGAAATTGTGGCAGCCATCTGCCCGGAATTAAAGGTTCCCAGTCAGTCCTATTTCGACAGAGTTGCTGTTCCAGCACTACCTCATGATGTGCTGGAATTGCTTGGACAAGCTTTGCAGCAGAGTGCTGTTCAAACTATCCACCTGACAACAGACATGTGGTCCCGTTGCCAAGCCACTGATTACATTTGCATCAATGCACACTGGATCTCTTTTGTGGGGGTTACAGGAAAGATATCTGCAGGTGTTGACACTGTAGCCATGTTTGCCATGGGGAAATCTCATACTGCTACAAACATTTTGGAAGACTTTGACAGCAAGGTCTTTGAATGGCTTCAACCAAGGGGGCTTAAGATTGGTTTTGTTGCCACGGAGCATGACAGTCCTATAGTTAAGGTCATTGTCAATGGTGGCTATTTCAGGGTCATGTTTTTGGCGCACTGCATTAACATCATTGTTCAAGACTTTCTGAAACAAGAAGACCAACTCAACAACTTACTTACCACCTACAGGAGAATCTGCACACATTTCAGCCATTCTTTTAAAGCCTGAAAGCAGCTGAGGATCATTCAACATGATATTAGAATGGCAGTTAAAACACTCATCCAGGAGGTGCCAACACATTAGAATTCAACTTATAAAATGCTTGAACGTCTGTTTGAACAGTACAGACCAACCCATGCAAAGAGGTGATGCTACTGTGAAAGGCAAGATCATTGAGATTGACTAGTGGGAAACAGTTAAATGCCTGAAAAAGATGCTACTACCTTTCGAGGTCTTCACACGTGAAGTCAGCAATGAGGACTGTACTATGGGCCAAGCTATCCCATTGTTGCTACAGGAACAACTGAAGGGGGTTTCTGCAATTTGTGTGGGTGTGGAGGTAAAAAAAGAAGTATATGAGGTGGTAGAGAGCTTAACACTTTGCTTATCTGAAAATACAAGGGTGCAAAGATGCATTGTGTCATCCAACATTTTCATTTGTGCCATAATTCTTGATCCATGGCACACACCATTACTACACATGTTCATTCTTTTTTTGACAGGAAGGTTGCCACCTACAAAACGTGGATAGCTGTACAAGCCAGTCTGCTAGAAGAAAAAAAACGGCTAGGAATTGGAGGCCTGTTCCTCCAGGGCGCAACAAGTACTGCAGGTCAGCCTTCAAGTTCAACTGCAGAGCCTGAGGGCAGTGCGATTGGCGCACAGCAGTCAAAACCACCAACAAGACCAAGAACAACATCAAAAACAACAAGAACAGGAGCAACAGTCCCAGAATAGGCACAGTAATGGTTTCTACAGGCAGGGCTCAAGTCCAGTGCTGAGGCAAAGGTAAAAGAGGAAGTGTAAAGCAAAGCACCCATGAGCATTGAGCAGATAGTCCAGGATGACCCAACAAAGGTCTACTTTGATCAAAACTCATTGCTGTATTGGTATGGGAAAAGACACAAATGTACAGTTCTTAGTAGGCTGGAGATAAAGTTTCTGGCTTGCCCTGTTGCAAGTGTCTCTTCTGAGCATTTTTCAGTGCTGCTGGTGCCGTTCTGACAGTGAGAAGGACCAGTCTCTTGCCCCAAAATGTGAAGAAGTTAACCCTGATCAAAATAATTAGCACTATATACCACCGGATTACACCACACCTGAAGTAGCACAGCACGAAGATGATGACGGCGACTCAGGTCATGGCAATAGTTGTAGTGTAGTTCCTATATTCCCAATAGGCTATGCGCATTGGAATAATATATCCTATAGATGTGACGTAGGACTCATGTCTACTAGGTCTCTATCTGAATATATTACACTTAATTGTGAGTGCCAGCTAGCTCAGAGGCCACTAGAAACTTTCTCGAGTTCACAAGAAGGGATTTAGTTTCTGACAACCGCATAAACATGACAACTTTGTTTCACCAAGATAAAATTGATCCTCAGAGTCGTGGAAATAATAGATATATATTTTACTCAGTCATTCGTGCATGCTTCGTTTCACCAGAGGTGCAGAGAAATAGAGAGATGAGCATTTTCAATAAAAGGTATTTCTTGAACAGTATTCTTTCTCAAGCAGAAAAAATTAACTGCTACAATTGTAATACAGGTTGCAAAGTATATTGCGTACAGTAAAAAGAGTAGGATAAAATAAAACTGTAAGAGCATTGTTTGTTATTAGACCATATATAAATACATACATAAATAACAGAGGCTAAAAAGTACTCAACTGGTGCATCTAAAATACGCCTGCCCCCCAATGTACCTAACCTAAGCCTAGTACGAGGGAAGGAGTAAGTGAGGTGTAGCATAAATATAGTATTCTTTGCCAAGAATCTATCCAAGATTTCTCTTAGGGTCTAATCAGCTCCATAACTTGGTTTAGAATGAAGAAGGTCAGGCTTAGGATTTGATTTCCTAACAACCCGCAAGGGTAGCTTGGAAACACTGGGGCTGGATTTCTCTGCAAGAAAAAAGACAGCGTCTCTCTCAGTGCGTCTGCTGGAGGGTAGGCTTGCTTCGGCACTTGCTGTAGCAGGATGCGTCGGGCAAGTTGATAGTCGAACTGCTCCAAACCACTGTGTGTTGGCTAAGGCAAGTGTGGGAATATATATACCTTGAAGGTGCCGAGATTGACGTAAAGGTGGACATAATAACATCATCAAAGAGTCTCAGTTCTTTGAAAACTCCATGAGTTCTTGGACAAGTCAATATTCGAGCAAGGGGAAGTCTTGAGCTGCTGAAGCCGAGTGTTCCAAGAAATTGTTGTGGATTTTCGGAACTAGTGAAAGTAGCCATGCCATATTTGGACTGCATGAGCTATGTCTAAGTATGGTTATGATTTCTATGCCTATATAAGGATATCGTGATTCATACCTATATAAGGACATGAATCGGGAAAATTACAGTAGGATCCCAAAATCCTATGCAACATAGTGTGTTAGGTGACCTACTTCTAGGTGAAACACCAGAGTTTGAGGATGAGCTCTACTTTCCTGACAATTAGACTTTCAAGTTACTACCTTTCTTTCTTCCGTTGATTCCCCAATAAAGGCCCCCAGAAAAGATATAGCTTAGGAATATTATTTACTTTATTATTTGTGTGTTTCACTGTCTTTCTGGTTCAAATTACAACAAATACATCACCACCGTCTTACTGATTTATTGCCTGGATTGGAGTTGCAACTGTGTATAGTCATTGAAGAATTAAGTCCACTCCTCCTGACTCGCTCTAAATCTATTTCCCTCAAGCCAGACATTGGATGGAGCATAGTACAACAAATGTGAAATGTGTGTCCATCTATATATTTATCCTCCTTTCCGAGCATAGAGGGACTGCCCCGGAAGAACAGGCAAATTAAAGCATGCATTGCTCTCTGACTCTGAGTGATTGGTGTTTGTTGTGCATGATGTCTATTAGTATTCTACACACAAAAAAAGTGACTCAAGTCAATGTTTCCCTTCCTTTTGTTCTTTACCAAAAGTGTACTACTGCAGGCCAATCCTTTACATTTTTGAGTCTGGACTCACTCAGGACACTGCAAAGTTGGACACCATGACCATACCATACTCGCAGACAGTCAGTATGATCGGAGATGATTGATGGAAAACCTCGGGTGTTTCATGAAGTGGCCTAAAAGGTAAACAACAACAACAGACCTATATGTCTGTGTAGTGGTGGAGGTGAGTGTGGTGGTGTGACTGACGGGGTGCATTGATTTTGTTACTTAATTTGAAAAATGCTACATTGCTGTATGTGTATGAGTGCTCACTACTCGGTGTTGTCTGGATTAAATTCTAAGCTGAGTGGAGGTTGGGTGGGGGAGCCTGCTCCTGTTGTTTTGCCATGCCACCTCTAAAGGTCTTCTTGTTCGACTCCACCTTAATTTATGCATTTTAACTTTTCTGCTTGATTTTTCAATATCCTTTTATTTTTTCCATCTACAGTACGGCCTTTACCCTGCGCAATACTGGGGAAAACAATTCACATCTACCTTACCAAACCGCATCTGCCAGGCAGACACCCAAGATTGATGGATGGACAGGCCAAGGAAAGACCAATAGGAATGTGGAGACGCAACTCCAAATTTGGAAATAATTATAATATCATTTCATTTGATTATTTTTTCTATTCAATCATTACAACTGTGTGTGTTTTGAGGTATCCTACAGATATATATTTTTTTCTTTGCTATCTTTCAAAGGAAGCCCGGTTAATTAAAATGTCCTTTAAAAAAAAAAATCCCCTACACCCACCCACCAAAAAAAAAAGAATAAAAAAGGGGCAAGGCGACAAAAGTTTTGCGGCAGGCTGCCGGACCTTCCTCTTCAGGGTGTTTGTCCGCTCCTTTAGGCGCACCATCCGAAGGAGCATGCTGCACTGAAATGTCTTCCAGTTGCTTGAACAGGGGTGGGCAGCAGTGTTTAAAGAAGTGTTACGGGCAGCTGCCAGACTATGGCGCTGTTCCACTGGAGGATGGTGCCCGGGGCATTGGAAGAGGCTGCTGCAGCTTCCTCCTCCTCCGCCAGAACCACCAGCCGCCGATATTCATCACGGATGGCCTACAGCTTCTGTTTGCAAGCGATAGCTGCTAATTCCTTGCTATTGGGTTATTTCATTTGGGAAGGAGTAAGCTATATCAAGATAGAAAAAAAGACAATTGTAACCAATATTCTTAGCAAAACAGTAACACAAAATTAATTAGACAGATAAAAGTATAGCGGCACAGTAGCACTGGTAAGCACAGTACAGAACATGTGTGGTATCCTCCCACTTCCTGAGCCTTTAACATTTGTGGGAGTTTCAGATATTACTAGGCACTATGGAGTAGACAAGTCTTCTTCTACTCTCTTATGTTTAGCTAAATTAATCTTGTAGGCATGCCAGCTTAGTCAGCTTCCACCCTGGACAGACTTACTCATGTCTCAGTTGCATACTCACATTACTTTTCTACTGTCTGCAGGTGGGGCAGCTGTAGTCTACAACTACACAATTATTTTTCTATTATGGCCATAGTCTGTTGAATTAATGGCAACTGCCCAATTTCACTTTCACCCTGACTACTCAAACAAGACAGATGATATCTGATATGAATGATTATATATGGGATGACGTGAGATACTACTATTGTTTGACTGTGTAACCATGGAGCCGATAGTACACCGAAGGCAGACATGATCGAAATTACATAGGTGGGGAGTGGGCCTCGGAATCGGAATGAGGTGATTCATAATGGGTAGGTATAGGCACACACATACACAATATATATGTTGTGCTAGCAAACTACTGTGAGTCAAGGGAGTATTCTAAAATACAACCTTGAATCAAAAACCTTGAAAAAAAACAGTCCTTGATTCCTCCCAGCGATATTTCCATTTATCATTGCATTGCTCTTGTAGCATTACTTTTTTATTTCAATCTTATTCTTCTTATGTTCACCCTTGGCTTTGCTACTCTGGTACAGTTTATTTTTCTTTTACATTCTCTTCATTCAGTGACAGTCTCCACCTATGCTAGGATTGAATACCATCCAGGCATCCATCATTTCAAAGTAAACATGGCTATCATTCTCTCAACAAACCTTTTACTAACATCATACATTTGTCATTTTTTTAAACCACCACCCATGCGCTCCTTGCTTGTCTTTGAGTTTGACCCATCAAACCCCCAGGAGGATTCCTATTACCCATACATTTTGTTTTATCCACCCAGGCAGGCATCCTTTCTTTTACCCTTCATCCATCCTTCAACCTATTTCAACCACCCATGCATCCCATCAGCCACCTATGCATCCCGGGCCTCCTTCCTTCACCGACGCATCCTTCTCTGCCAGTCAGATATTTCATGTCACTCGTCCTTCCTCCTTCCATCCTTCTTTCCCTTTTTGTTCAACCCATCCATCAAGATCATCTAAATCTCAGTCTTCTCCATAAACTTTCCCATCTGAGTTGAAGTCAAAAAGAAGAAGCCATTAGTTACTCAACTCCAGCCACTAATGCTTATGCTAAGTAAAGGGTGACTTCTTCAAACGTTGATCACAACTTAGTCTCTCTCAACAGTACAGTGTTCAAGCCAGTACAGATACAGGACCCACACCTTTTCCTTTGCTCTAACCATTGAGCCACACTTTTCCATACTATTGAATAAAAGGATTTTCAGAGCCTCAAATTTGCGAGCCCAGTATTATAAAACTGTGTTCAATCTGTACTACACCCCGGCGAAATTATTTGCGGGGGGGTCAGGGAAGATGACAGCTGTCCAAGATGTGGGGTGGGGCATGCAGACCTGTTGCACATGTTTTTTAATTGTAGCCTCCTGACCCCAGTTAAGATTGAGATAGATACATTTTGGGAGGGGCTGCTAGGTCACAAGATCGATCTATCCCCTACCCTGATGATACTGGGTATTGATTCTAATCAAAAGTTGGGAAAAGAAGAAGAAGCCCTGCTTTTTATCTTTGTGGCTGTGCTCAGGATTTTAATCTCAGTGGGGTGGAAAGATGTTGTGGCCCCGTCTTTTCAAATGTGGCTTTCCAGATTCCTTCGAATTCATAATATTGTGTCTTGCCTTTACGAACATAAGGGGGTAAAAACACGGGACTTTGGAAGAAGGATCTGGGCTCCCATTACTAAGTGGAGGGAGACTAAGTTGTAACTGCTTGAGTTGTGATACTGCGTCTTATGGTTTTATCTGTTCTCTATATTTAACTACGGGTTTTAAAATTATGTGCCTTTTGATGAAATGATGATTAAGATGAACTGAGTCCTCCCTATTCGGATTTATGTATTTATGTATTTGCTGTATTTTAGTCCTGGCAAACCCCCCCCCCCCTTTTGCCCCTGGAAAGGTGGAAACAACAATCTCTTTAATTGATAAAGCGCTGCATTGGCTGACGAAAAATATGAGGATATCTCCGTGGGGCAAACAGCAGCTAGCAGGGGAAATTATCATGGCTAGAAGGGTATCCTGGCTTGGGGACCACCCGAAAATATTCAAGGGAGACGGCATAGCCTTGAACTTCTCAAGTCCTGAGGCATTGCCTAAAGTATTGGCTAATCTCTTTCCCCCACAATAAAGGGACTCAGCCTTGATCCCTCTAACGCTCAAATTCTTCTACAATAGGAGATGCAGTGTAGCGAGCTTCAGCAGACCATGGCCAAAACGGTTTTCTATGTTAAATACACTGGGGACAGGTGTTTTAACCAGGGACGGAGGTATTAGCTTGAAAAATCGGTTTGGGGTTTTGACTGACTTGAACAAATGTGATTGACTCCAGAGTGCAGAAAGAACAGTCGCTATGAAAGAAGCAGAGTTTGGTAGAATGTACGGTTCTAAGGATCAGGGTAATGCACATACCAACAAGGCCCCCACACTTCAAACAAACTCATTTGAAAGATCCCACCTTTTAGGGTTGCCCTTAGAGTCCAGGGATCTTGGGCAAGTAACTTGTTGAAACCTAACCGGGGAACGTTATTACCCTGGAATAGATAGGTTCTCTCCAGAGATGCACTGCCATATGACCACTAGAATAGAACATCAACCAGTGATTGAGGGCGTGACCCTAGGAACTAAAATCTCGCAGGATTTATCCTGTATCTCACAAGGTGAGGCAGGGCTGGCTTTTCTTTCATGGAACCTCGCTGGAATTGGTAACAAAATAATATCCCCAGAATGGTGTAGGTTCATTGACCAGCATGACATCATCCTTTTCCAGGAATCCTGGTCCATGGTTCCAGTTTTTCGCCTGGGTTCCTTAGCTTTCAAGCTCCTGCTACTAAGAAATCTAAAGGTCGACCAACAGGGGGTTTGATAATTTGGGTCCGCCAATCCTTATGTTGAAAGGTGCAACAAATTAGTTCCCCATCGAATGACATTTTGTCAGTCAAAATGTTATGGGCAAATGGTCAAGGGGTGGCTATTTACAACATCTATGCAAGGGGGACGGCAGGGGGACAAACATCCGAGGTAATCACTGCTCTTGATCACCAGCTTGAGGCCCTCCCAATAAAGCTGTCTATTATTGTAGGTGGAGATTTTAATACAACCTTTGAACCTCTTGGCCAAGGGGATCAGTTTCTTGCTGCTGATGAGGACAGTACATGGGGCGTCCCTCAGCTTGAAATGCCTGCCGTAAGAAGATGGTCAGCCGCAGCCATACAGCTTAAGGCCTTATGCTTAGCAAGAGGACTTAGAGCAGTAAATGGGTGAACCTTGTCTGACCGACAGGGAGAAAATACATTTGATAATGGCAGGTACTCTAATCACATAGATTACTTCCTGGTGGATATAAGAGGATGGCACTGTCTGATAGACATGATTGTTAAATCTAGGATGGAAAGCGATCACAATCCACTTTGTATGGTATTTCAAGTTCATAAGGTGACTAGCGAACTGACCCCGAGGCGAGGGAAAGTTACTTTAGATATTGTTGCCTCTAATGATATGTGCCACATCAAATGAGGCAGATTAATTGAAAACCCTGAGAAATTGGCGATTCTTAAAAACATGGTAGTCGAAGAAGTGGCTAATCTAAATCCTCCCATTAGCAAGCATGATTTTCCCTAAATAATGCTTGAGGCACATACCGACTTTTTTACAAAACTCCAATTGATCTTTAGGAAGACTATAAAACCAGACAAGGGAAACAAAAAGCAGCCCAAGGTGGGGTGGTATAACAATGCTTGTAAATTAGCCCGCCAAAACCTGAGCTCAGAAATAAGATCTAGGAATCCTTCAGGAGTGAGAAATGCAAAAAGCAGCAAAAAAGCAGTGGGATGAGTATCAATGGCGTCATCCGAAATCAGCGTGTGAAGCGAAGGACTCAAAACTATTTTGGGCCATTATCAAGTGGGATAGAGGAGGTGTAGCTGAACCCCCCCAAAACAATGTTGCCAAACAACAATGGGTAGATTTTCTAGACCACAATATGCCCATAACCCAGTTGAAGAAGAGTGCCTCCTACCCCCAACTATTTTTTATCAAAGTCAGCTCTTCACAATCAAAGATGTCAGCATAGCGTTAGACTGTGTGACAGGGGAAAGAGCTCCAGGCATGGACGGTATCCCAGCAGATGTGTTTTTAAGTGATAGATCGTCTTGGTGCCTATATTTTGAGCTTTTAGCAAACTCTTTGGCTAGGGGTGCATCAATTCCATCCTCATGGAAAGGCACTGAAATAATTCCGGTTTCTAAAAAAGGTGACAAATCTCTACGCAGCAATTATAGACCCATCAGTCTTATAGACTCAGCCCAAAAACCTATAGGTCGTTTAGTGCAAAATAAATTGCTAATATGGATAGAAGAATACAATATTTTGTCCCCATATCAAGGTGGTTTTCGTCCCCGGAACTAGTTCAATTGACCAGGTCTTTTACTTTATAGCACTCTATTGGAGGAATGTGGCCTTAATCAATGGGACACTCTATGCGGTCTTTGTAGACCTGAAATCGGCTTTCAATTTAGTCCCCCGTTCCAAACTTTGGAGGGTTCTCACTGAAGCAGGGATGTCTCCGGAACTATTGACTCTCCTCGTCAGCATGAGAACAACTATGCCAGAATCAGATGGGGGCATAAGGTGAGGTGACCAACTCATTCCCTGTCGAGCGTGGTGTTCGGCAGGGGTGTGTTCTGGTCCCCACGCTGTTTTCATTATACATCAACGGCATAGTGGACCATCTTAGCCTTTCCCCCACTGATGCTCCCGTTCTAGCTGGAGCCCCCGTACCCGTCCTCATGTTCGCGGACGATACGTTGATCGTTTCCCGGACCCCAAATGGACTCCAGAAGGCTGTGAATGCCTTTGGAGAATTTTGTCAACTGCGTGGACTTGAGATAAATAACTTAAAAACCAAGTTCATGTCCCTGAACCAGCAGAAAACCTTCAAAGGTAAAATTTTCCTAAATGAAACTCCATTAGAGCAGGTGGAGGCATTCACATACTTAGGAATATCTCTCCAGAGTAATATGGGCTGGAAACGTCATATTGACATGGCTGTTTTAAAATTTCACCAGCTTGCCGGTGCCTTATCCACCAAGCATAAAGCTTCTTTTACCAAGCCAATCACACCTGCCTTAGAGATCTATAATATGAAGGTTATAAGTGCCACTTTGTATGGTTCAGAACTTTGGGGATTTAATTATTCGAACCAACTAACAAAGGTGGACAATAAATTTCTACGCTGCTTAGTTGAGGTCCCCCAAAGTACTCCCACTGTTCCGCTTTTATATGACCTTGGCAGGAAAAATATTGAGGATATAGCACGGTTACGGCCTCTATTATATTGGAGACGAATTTGGACAACCCCAGAACTAGCCCACTATGTTCATGCATTGAAGGATATTATTAGGGCAGATCGTTTTCATTCTATCCCATGGCTTAAAGAGATAAGGGGTTTATTAACAAAGCTGGAACTTGGCCACCTATGGGAAGACTCTTCAAGGTTTCCATCATAAACAACTTGGAATTTTTTTTATTGGGAAATGATCTGGATGTCATCTCATAGTACTAGTGTAAATACCAATGTAACAGGCTGTTTCCTTGAATTTAAACCTAGCCCACTTTGTGAGGCTTATTGGGATATCATAGAGGGTCCGTTTGATCGTAAATTATATTTTCAGTTTAGAATTGGGACTCTCTCTGTAAAGGCTTTCACCTATAAATGGTCAGTAACTCGGGATGATAAATGCCACAACTGTAAATATTTGACTGAGAAAATAGCCCATATATTGTTTGTATTCCCCCTTTATATAAGCCCTTGTCGCAATGGCTTAAACCAACATGTACCAACTTGGGCACCCGGAGTTACATTGAGGCCATGAGGATACTAGAGTCAGACTGTTCACCTTGTATAGCGATTGCTGTAGCAAAATTTTTAAGGTGGGCTTGGACCACACGCACTCGCACTTTACATTCTTTAGAAGCTAGCTAAAGTACTTCAAGACATCTAAAAATGCAAGAATGATCTTCATTTTATGTATTATTTTAGCTGATCCAAACTATTTTCTTAAACTTTTTTATTCTGTAAACGACAGCAATCTAGATTTAATATCTTTTTACCATTGTATTTGCTATACTGTTTGTGATGGGATGTATGTTTTGCTTTTATGACATGCTGTTGAATAAAAGCTTTGAAACTTGAACTTGCTAACTAGGTTAGTAAGTATGTTCAATTCAGTATTTGCTATTGACTCTATTTATGTATTGTGCCTGCTGCCCTAGATTTGTTTTATTGTCCGGATAAATTGAACCTAATGTTTTTCATTTCTGTAATGCACTGATAAAATCCCAATAATAAAAATATATTAAAAGTCTTGTCAATATTGTAATAAATTGGGCCATTAAAATTGTTATTATTCCTTGAATGCCAATAGGAGGTTAAATGCCAATCAGGTGCAAAATGCAAATCACAAGCAAATGCAGAATGTTAACTCAGTGCACATGCCGAATACTTCAATGTAGAGAATAAAAAAACCTAATATGCCTTGAGCCCCAATGATCCAAGGTCCCCAAGCTCCGATGCCTCAACAAAATATGGTAAATCGTAGGTTCAACCAAAATCAAAGTCAATGAGCCAATTTAAATCCCTTTTCAAACTCAGACTTTTTCCATAATTCCCTGTTTTTGATTCTTCAGCGGCTATGGCTCTTACAGTCACAATGACAGTGGCATAGTATGGAGATATATTGCATACTTGGATCAGTCTTGGAGATAGACCAGAGTGGTCCATTCGGAGAAGGTGACATCTCATCTCATCAAGTGTCCTTTCTTATCGACACTGGTGCTACCAGTACCACTGTGAGAACAGCAAAAGTGCCTCTCGGGGAAAACAGATCCAAGTTGTGGGAATTGCCAATTAATATACTACTAACATTGTTTTTCAAACATTACCTGTAAAGATAGGGACTTTTGAAGAAGACCATCAATTTCTAATATACGATTCTAATCCTATAAACCTTCTAGGATGAAATTTATTGTGCAAGTTGAAATGTACTATATACTGCTCACCAGATTGTTTTGAGTTTCAGACCAATGATGAAGATGTTGATTTCAAACTGGCCAGGCAAGGGACAGCTGACAGACTGTATCTCTTAATGACTGTTGAAGATTGACCCCTAGATCTTATCTGAAGCTGTGTGGTTTACTGTTGTGGATTTGTGTCAAACTTTCTTCTCTGTTCCCTTACATGAGGAAAGCCAATTCCTCTTTTCCCTTAGATTCCAAATATGGTTTTGGCATTGTGCGAGTTCCTCAGGGCTATACAGAAAGCAGCTTAATTTTCAACCAGATCCTAAAGAAAAATCTTGAGTTCCTAATTATGTCTTGCAATTTGGTTATTGTGCAATATATTGACAAACTTTTGGTTGCATCAGATTCACAAGAAGACGGTAGGCAGGATTTGTTGAACCACTTGGCTGGAAATAGGCACAAGGTTTCTCCAAGTGAAAAACAGTATTGACAAAATTGAAGCCCCATATGTGGGCCATAATATTGAGATGGGAGAGTGGAAGGTTTAGAAAGAAAGGATATATACCATTCTGAAAATGAATCCACCTACCACGCAATGAAAAGTTATGATGCTTTTGGGGATAATGGGCTACTATAGACAGCAGATACCCAACTTTCCCCTACTAGCAAAAACCATACGAAGCTGACCTATGCAGGAATGTTGAGGATTTAAAAAAACGATTTTATGACATCAGGAGCCTCACCAAGAAGAAGATGTCTGAAATACAGAAGCAGGCTGGTGTCACCGGTGGAGGCAGGAACCCAGCGACCCCCCTGACTGACCTGGAGGAGTTGGTGGCTTCAACCATTGAGGCAGATAGCGTCTCGGGACTTGGAGATGTTGACAGCTCAGCCAGAGCAACAAGCCAACCCCAGTCCAGCACTGCTAGCACTATACAGGAGCAATGCATTATGGGAAATGTGGTCAGCTGATGTCAGACCGTGTGTAACTGCGCAGACATCAGCAAGTCACAGAAAGTAATGCAGATAAATGAAAGTGAAATGTGTAAAGCATTTATTGTAGTCACTGTGACACAGTAGCACACAGTTGATATACGCTTATTTATACCTAGGTGCAAAATCAACCAGTTGACCCACAGCAACAGAAGGGACTGCACCTGCAAGGGAGGAGAGTGAGGAAGCAGGGCCAAGCCAAGTACAGGCCTCGCAAGAGGAAAGTGACACGACTGGCATCTCCCAAGAGGATGACACAGTACAGACCCCAGAGATGCTGCACTCCCCACAGCTGTCACAATCCCGTCCCCTGGTTTTCTCACCAGAAGCCTCCCCATCACTGTTCCTGTCCACTCCTGCAACCCCACCAGTCAGGAGGCGTGTCGTGGCCCCACTACCAGTCATGGAGTCAGCAGAGGGTGAGGGTGTGGCTCATACCAATGTACAAGTGGGTTCTGCAGCACTGCAGTCCACTAATGAGCCAGTCACAGCGCGCAGATCACAACGCACTCCCAGCAGTGCAGGTGGACGTGGAGATGGCACTGTGTTCCGCGGGCTGGAGGGGAGCATGGTGCGCATACAACGAATGCAGGGCAGATCCATCCAAGCCTGCCATCGCCAATTCAGAGTCCTGAATGAGAAAAAAGGAAACATGGGGAAGAGCATGAGTGACATTGTTGCATCAAATAGGGAGGTTGCTAAAACAAATGCGGATATTGCAGGTGGGATGCAGCAGATGACCAACTCAATAACACAGCTCTGCACAAAACTAGACAGTCTGTCCCACACAAGGCGCAGGGAGTCCCGTGTCCACAATATGGCCATCAATCGTCTGGCCACTGCCACATCCCTGCTTTGCCGTAGGGGCATAAATATGCAGGACGCCTTGTCCCAGAACACGGCTGAGGTCAGCAGGGGTATGGTCAGAATCACTAGTGCACTGGAGGCTATGCTCATTTCACACACTGCACAGAATCCAGCCCTGGACGTGGCAGAGGCTGAAGACAGTAGCAGCCGGAGCAGCATGGCAAGCACTGGTCTGGAGCCATGGAGGAGTAGCAGGCACCCAGCTGAGGCTGCAGGGAATGCTGACCAGAGCGAGAAACATCCTAGTGGCTCAGGGAAGTGCGGGCGCAAGTGACTTTACCGGGCATAGGTGAATTACCCGGGACATACAGTCCCCACGTTTATAATGTTTGTTTTGTTGCACTTCCGCGCTTGAACGTTGTGGCAACATTAAATTACGTTGTTCCCATACACAACCTGTCTGTGTCTCATTACTTACTCAGAAATAGTTGCGTGTAATCTCATCACGTCTGTCTGTATCTGCCATCACTTGGTGTTGCCGCTCCAGCAGGTTGTGTTTCAGGCACAGCAATGTCGTCGTCATGATCCTCATAGTCTGACAACTCCACCTCAGTACCCTTCTTCACAGCAAGGTTGTGCAACATCGCACAGGCAGCAATGATCTTACAGCAGGTGATGGGGGTATACTGCCTTGCACCTCCACTCTTGTGCAAGCACCTGAACTTGCTTTTCCAGATACCAAACGTACGCTCCACTACATTTCTTGTGCTCTTGTGGGCCCGGTTATATCTCCATATCTCCTTTGGCTGGGTGTTGAGGGGTAGAGGTAGGGGGTGAGTATGAAGGAGCGGAGGGCATATGCACTGTCTAAAAGGAAATGGGAACACATTACTTGCATGCATACATGTACTTCTGAATGCAATAGGTGTTATGGGGGTCGCACACTGTGTCTTATCTAGGAGATATCCTTCACCAAATTCCCCTGCAGTCAGCCGTGCATAGATGCCGCTGTTTTGAAATATATAGGAGTCGTGGGTACTCCCAGGGAATTTTGCCACAAGGTCAGTGATGGCGCACTTTGCATTGCAAATCACCTGCACATTGATGGTGTGCGTTGACTTCCTATTCCTGTATATATATCCGGTGGCAGCATGGGGACAAATGGGAATGTGCGTGCCATCAATGCAGCCAATGATATTGGGGAATCGTGCCATCTGGTAAAAGTCTGATTTTGTTTGGACCAGTTCCGCATGGGTTGCAGGAAAAGATATGTAATGGTCCATCCTCTGTAACACGGCGTCAAGGAATTTGTGGAAAAACCTTGACAGGCTGCTCTGGGTCACCCCACCTACCGCAGCAACCACACTCTGGTAGCTACCAGATGCAAGCAGGTGTAGGCTGCACAGCACCTGCACGTGTGGTGGGTTAGCCTGTGCCCTTGGGGTAGTGTGCTCCAACAGTGGTTGGAGGTCCCTGATGAGGTCCCAGATGGTGTCTGAGTCCACCCTGTACCTCTGGAGAATCTCTGCCTTTGTGAGCATGAACAGGGTGATCCTCTCCCTGTAGACCTGCTCCTCTCTCTGCCATTCCCTCTCTCCTAGCCATCTTGCAATGACATAAAATGCCGCCATTGTGCAAGAGGAATTGCATTTTGGGTCCATTTTTATGGGTTGCACCTGGTTACCACCTGATTCCAATCCATGATAAATACCGACTCTTAAATACTAAGCATGGGCGGAAACTCCGTTCCGCTCCCAGATTTTGCGGATTTTCGGTAAATTCGCAATCTGCGAACTCTTGCGAATTTACCGAAAATCCGCAAATTTGCACACAGCGGATTTATTTGCTTTGTGATACAACATTGCGGCGTGCGGCGATCACTTACCATCATTCAGCGTTTGCCAAGTTGTTTTTCTCGATATTTTGCGAGTGCTGCACCATTTTGGATCTTGCTGCGGGATCCCACAGGAGTTTGGCGACGCATCGCGAGAGTTCGCAATTGCGAACATGTAGATGCGTTGGGCAGCAACAGTCTCTCAGTCGCGAAATTACAAAATTTGCAATTCTGCACAAGAAATCCACCAGCAAGCAGCATAAACCTTCGGAAAATGATGATTTTTATCAGAATAAATCCTCAGGTTGACATTTGCCTGCACTTTTTGGGATTTGAGGCCTTTTTGACTTTCTTTGGATCACTTTTGGATTAGAAATCAATTTTCACAAGTAAGTTTGTTTGTGGCATTACAGTTGCTGTTTTGCAGAAAAACGAGTTTTGCAAAACTGAAAGCACTCAGCAGGTGCAAAAGTTCACTCATCATTAGTAACCATTCCCTGTAGTGCTTCCTGAGGTGCCCCTCCAGAGTTCAGTTGCCTACGTTTGTTTGGGGCATTACAGTTGCTGTTCTGCAGAAAAACGAGTTTTGCAAAACTGAAAGCACTCAGCAGGTGCAAAAGTTCAAAGTCATCATTAGTAACCATTCCCTGTAGTGCTTCCTGAGGGACCCCTCCAGAGTTCAGTTGCCTACTTGCAACTATTCTATGACCCTGCTCTGACCCTCACAGCAGGCTCATAGAATAGCTACAAGTAGGCCACAAAGGTCCTGGGAAAAAAAATTGCACTGCAACAGAAAGCAAATTACAGATAAGGAAGCAGGTGCCAGACAGGAAGTTTAAATTCAGTGACACATTAATCAACCCACAAATTAATTCATGTCAGTTGAAGCAGGGCAGGTGTGCTTGCTTTTCCCCCCCATAATCTACAGTGATGAATCAGAGGGTGGCAGTGATGTAACAGAGGGTGGCATGGGTGAATCAGAGGGTGGCAGTGGTGAAACAGAGGGTGCTGTGAACCTGTGATGATGAATCAGACGTAGAAACAACAAAGTCGCAACCGGTGCGAGCCAACAAGTAAGTTCCAATTGCGAACTGGTACAAAACCCTCGCGAACTGGCAGAAACCCTTGCAAACACAAAAATACGCAAACTCGCGAACGCCGGATTTGCAAAATTCGCCCATGTTTATTAAATACCGAATTTGAGCCAAATTCGGTATTTCAGTGCTTACCTACATCTCAATATTCAATTTTACCACTTCTTATTTACCGAATCGGAATTTTACCAATTCGGTATTTTACTGAATCGGTAACTTTACCAATTCGGTAAATTTTCTGATTCGGTATTTTACAGATTCTGTAACTTTACCGATTCAGTAAATATACCGATTCGGAGAATTTTCGGACTCCTACATCCCAAATGCTCAATACCGGTCGGTAACGCCCGAAAATACCGATTTTCGGCCGTTACCGACTACCGGGCTACCTACATCTGGCCCAAAGCTAGTAGGATTTTAGGCGCTATATTCATGCCTAATATAGCCATTGCTATTTGATAAATTTGCTTGTTTGCTATGTTCAAAGTGTTCAAGAAAATGAGATCAAAGAAGGTAGCGGTCGAGGGAAACAGAGTTAAGAGAAAATTAGGAGTAACAATTGAACTGGGGAGAGTCAGTGTAAGTTTACAATGAACAGAAGGAATTGGTAAACTAAAGACACAAGATATTGGAGATGTTGGAGACTGCAGTTTTATAATATGGTCTCAAGAAAGATTCATTTGATTTGTGATGGATATTTCAGTAATCAGAGGGGGGATTACAGCAGCATAAAGTTAGGCTTGACCATTACATATCATTTACATGTATTTATATGTATCCTATATATTCAATGTGTGTTTACCTCCATTATTCTGGGTGTTTCACTCTAATAATAAATGTAGTAGGCCATCACATCTGAGCATGGTAAGAAGGCATATGTATCTGTGATGAGTCAAATGATAACCAATGTAAACACATTTACTGAATATTTACCTTTAATAATAGTCATTCAATTTGCTAAGGATTAATAATATAGTAATGCATTTCTATTTTGAATTTCGAGTTAACCTAGCTCGATGTAGGGCCTTAGCTTTCCAGCATGCTGTTTTTCACTTTCATGCAGGTGTGTTATCGGGTTCCTCGTTTGCTTATGAAAGTTTTAATGTTATGTATTAGACTGCTAGTGAGGCTTGTGAAGAGAAAAGATGGCAGCAGTTGTGGAGGGATGATGGTGAAAGGAGCCTCTTGCACCTGGTTTACTAGGAAGATGCAACTCTCAAGGGCAAGCAGATGTGTACCTTATCAAATAAGGACTACTGGACCATGGGAGAGAGATAAGAATGTTCTAGAGCCTTCAATTGTGCTTTTTTATTAGTGTTTAATAGCTAGTTAGGGCAGATTTTACCTCGATTTAGAAGAATGTTTACCTCTTTGTTGGATTTTCCCTGAGTGGAAAGCTTCATGTTAGATACTCTTTTATTTCCTCTAAACTTCTACTGAGGCTCACAGGATGCTGATAACTTCTTCCCTTTCACTTTAGAAATCCCCAGCTCTTTTTCATTTAATAATTTAGACAGTTTGAATTTCTTCACTAGTAAGGTCATAAACGGTGAGGCTTTGAAGCCATTCATCCACTGTCTGGGCGCATCCACTGTCCCAATGTAAAACTATCTCACACTTGGCCAGTATAAAAGCCATAGTGGTAAACCTACGGAACGCCTTAGGGACAACATGCACATAACCCAATAACGTAAGAAGTGGGTCGGGAATCACCACGAACCTCACCATTAGGGAGAGCTGAACAAAGATACCTATCCAAAACTCCCTTATGTGAGTGCACATCAAGGTCATTTGGGCAAAGTCAGCATCAATAGCATGTTCCCTAGGACAGTATGCGGACCTGCAGGGATTACATTTACCCCAAAAAATAGGGGTAGGAATTTAAAATAAATCAGTTTGTGTCTGTGGTTGGGAGAAATCTAATTGGTTTGTCAACAGCAAAAATACCATATTTGTTTTGGCATATGCCGTTGTAACTCACGTTCCCACAAGCCTCTGAGACAGCTGTCTCTAACGAGGAACATGGCCAAGCTGACATGATAGAGTGTAGAAAGTACGAGCCTCATTTAAAAGATTTTGGAGCAGGGCAGAGCCTCAAGGAATAGTGCTGCGCTGCCCTAAGTCAAAAGAAAAGGGCAGGAATGAACAGCATCTATGAAAAACAGTAAATTCCTGTTCTTTTCCCCTGCACTGGTGGAAAATGGGCTTTCCATGCGCCAATGCAGGCACTCTTTGACCATTTTGCAAGGGTGCCTGCATTGCAAGGCTGATTGATTTTGTGCAGAAAGGGTCACATTTCTGCACAAAATCAACCAACTGAGGTGATTTCCTCTTTCTATATGTGCTGCAGAATAACATTTAAATGCAATAACAAAAACATATTTTAGCAGCAATAAATTTTAGCAGCACATTTTTCACAGTTCCTCAAACTATCTTATCTACCTATCTTAACTAGTCCTAACCATCTATCTGCTACCAGAAAATTACTGATAGAGCGCGCAGGTCGCCTGACTCTTAGTTTTATCAGATTTCACGCACTTGGGCCCATGACGTGATTACGACAGTATTTTTGTGAATCGGGCGATTTTACACGACACCATCAGTAATTCTATGTGTTTTCTCTAACACTATTATCAAGGTACCTGACTTACCACAGGCACATATTTTCCTGACGGATCAGGAGCTATCAGAGGACAAGAGATAAGATAATCCTAAAATACTTTGTTCATCCTACAATACTTTGATAATTTTATAAAGATCACAGACACCTGGAGAGTTTTAAAAGTTTTATATAGTAAGTAAAATTCAAAGTGACAGGAGTATAAGACTAATACAGATCAAAACATCAATCATCAAGATTACAACTATAATATATCTATGAATGAGGGCAAGCACCATTGAGTGCGAGTGGGACTCTACTGGGTAAGGGTAACAGGGAACATGCTATTCAGGTTCAGGCTTATACTAGGGCAGGTAAGTTTAAAACACATTAGTCAGTGAATTTCTAAAGACCTATAAGTGATAAAACTGATCTTAGTCTAACTGCTAATTCAAACCTGGATTCTAAACACCAGTAAATTAGATCACGTTATTTAAGTAAAACAGTTTCAATAATGTTCTACAGGTAGGGGAATAATGGAACACAACTAATAAACAGTTTGCATATATGACGTTGGAGATGACAGAGAGAATATCATGGGCATAGAGGTTTTATTAAAGAGTAGGAGAAGAGAATAGATAGACAAACACCCACACTATATTGACCTAAGACAGGAATGAGGACTAACCCTGGCCACAGGTCAGCTTTGGGAAAGTCGAGGACAAGAACCTTCAAAGATTTAGGATGCCAGTAGGTGAGCAGGTACAGCTCACGGACATTCAGGACTGGATACCCCTCAGGATTTGGGTCAGGACTGGGCTCACCAAAGGGCACGACCAACACCTGCAGCTTCGGATGCAACGCCTGCGCTACCCCCTCTCTGCACGGAATCTACCAGTAACCCCGATTGGGTTCTCGAATCTCCCAGCAAAGTGCTTCGCCAACACTTAAGACTATTTCCACCCCTTGGAGTTTGTGGAAATTTCGGACAGAGTGCTCCGCAGCTCTCTGTATCAATCACCTATAGAGTTCGTAGGGTCGGTGACAGGTCAGCTATTCGGACAAGTCGGACAATTTCTCTAGCTAAAACTAGGCTAGTTATACCCTTTTCGGGTCCTAGACCACCCAAAAATGTTGCAAGTGACAGGATCCCAAACTTAGGATTGGTCAGGAGAGGTGGTTAGGTCATTGTCACCACCTAAAATTCTGGGTTCCCATGTTTAATATTCATATTTTGTACCCACCCCTTACATTCCAGTTCCCAGGGCATGAGAAAGGTATAAAACAATAGGGCACACATAAGAAAATACATTTGTAACAATTTTAGGTACAGCCAAAATCTTCTCTCGGTGCACGAAAGATGTTCCCAGGCGCATCTCAACTTCAGAAGCCAGCTGGCTTGGTTTTGCTTCTGCGCAGTTTGGATTTTCCCTCATCACATGACTGGGGTGTAATGGGTTTCAAAGATGGATCGGCTCCCCACTCCCAGGCCCACAGATATGCGGTACATGAAAAGTAAGCGAAAACAAATTAGAAACACAGAAAAAATGAATACACTGTACACCATGATAAGCTATTCTTCACCCCTTACTTTATAAAAAACTATAGCGGTTAGGAGTTATGCAGAAATAGACAGATGTGCAAAAGCGGCATTGGCAAGCAGAGAGCGCGTTTAAAGACAAGCGGCCATTTTTGCAATAATGCGCATGAGCGAAAATATCCCTCCAAAACTGCGAGTGCGTCACATTACATGGGCATGACCGACGCATGCGCAGACTGGATTTCTGCGAAGCAGCGATGCTGTAGTATGCAAGCCTCATTAGTATTAATAGACACATAGGCAAGCATCTCTGGGACACCCGCGTATACTGAAAAAGTGCAATATTAATGACAAACGGGATTGGTTAATACTGTTACAGGTTAACAAGGTTCATGAATGTGAGCAAGTCGCCTTTTGAGCGAATCCTTGCTCCATCAATCCCCTCTTTGATGATATTTACTATCATCACTATTAATGGAAACAGATGCCAACTTCCTTTCTCACATATCATTCATCTCGATCTCAATAAATTTGTTGTTGAGCCTCTTCTCAGCATTTTTATTAGGATGGAAACCCTTGGCCTTCTTATAGATTTGGTTTCTCAACTCTTCTAATTCAAGTTCGTCAATATTCCTCTTTATTCCTCTCTTGTTTACAGAGTACTTTTTTCTGCACTTTTGACATTTGCAGCAAATAATTATAATAAACACAATCAAACTTATTCCAGCTATTGGCATCAGTATTCTCCCAACAAGACTGCGACCTATGTTAGAAAACCAACTACCTACAGAGGAGAGACCATCAGTCAGTCTCTTCCAGGCACTATCAACCTCCAGTGGTTTGAGTTCCTTTTCCAAATTAGTTATGTTTCGCACATATTTCTTAATTTCTACGCTCTTATCAGGAATGTAAGTGCAACAATGTTGCGCCTTCAGCATCCTGCAGACTCCGCCCTCTTTTGCCAATAAGGTATCAGGAGCAAGTCAATTCTGCAAAACCATTGATCTGATCGCAACCATTTCAGTATTCACCAGCAGGAATCCAGCAGCAGTGTCAGTTGATAACCCGATCCACAACTGTAGACAATTTGCAAATACGGTGAGTATTCAGAACAACTCCCACTCCAGGTATCAGTGCACTAAATATATCACCTATAATTTCTCCTACACTTTCACGTCTACTACGTACTAAACCATTAGTATTTTCATAGCTTCCAGCGGCGTTGTTCACATGGTATATTTTCGGGAAGACAATGCCAAAATAGCAGCTTCCATACCAGTGATCCGGCAATTTGAAATAAGCCTTGTTTCCACATATGTAATAAATTCCGGGAAACACAGGTTCTGACCCATTTTTGAAACCCCAACCTCCAATTACCTTGTAATTATGTTCGCATTCACTGGAACCGATGAATACATTGGTATAATAACTAGTCTTTTCTCTATGAAGACAGATTTTCCCTTTTCGTTCAAAGTCCAGCAACAGTGCAGGATTTGCTTCGCCATTTGAGGTGCTTTCCATGTTTTCAGCCCATTTAGGAGTTTTCTGTCTCTTATCATTGGCCTTTCTTTGGACACTCTCCCTTCTCTTTTCTGCTATTTTCAAAAACATTTTCTCCTGCTCATGTAATGAACAAGTTAAATTATCTCTGCGTGCTTCATTTAAATCTATGTCACCTATAGTGAGAAAGTATTCCCCCATGTAACGAGTCACTTCGCTTCTAACATGTACAATGTTCAGGTTTCCCCGAATAGGAAGTTCAGAAAAGATCACGTCAGTGTTTGAGTAGTAGTACTGTAAGGTGCTTCTGTAAAATAAGCTTGCTAATATACTACAGGAAATTCCATAGGTCAGGGGTAAATGGTGATAGGTCACACCTTCAGCTACAGAAGTAGGTAGCTTCATACAGACATAACAATCTTCTATTTCCATAGCTTCTACATAATGCACTAAAAGATTTGCAAAGACATTCAAATGTGTTCTGTTTCTCATTTTGTGAAAATGTAGTCCTTCCTCATCTGGTGCTTCTAAGTCAGGTCTAGTTTGTTTCAGGCTAACTGAATTCTCACGTCTTTCTACACTTTGTGGTGTTTCTTCGGTATGTACAACTTCTGTGTCTGGCGTCATTGATTTAGTAGGGTACTGGTTAGTATCTTTACTTATCATAAAAGGTATAAAGACTGTTAGTCCTATCCATATTACTATTACTATCACTACACTACATAAGCATATTTTACAGCAAGTTTTACAACAATTCCCTCTAGGTCTTCCATTCACATTTGAATCAGACATTTTAGCTTACAGGTGGCTTTCCAACCCCTCCTAGTTTCTCAACACAAGAGGCTTACGCAGTTTAACTTTCAAGTTGGGTCTTCTTCTTCAGGACTCAGATCCTCAATCGAATCTTGGTCGCTTTTATCACTTATTTCAGGATCATCAATTTCTTCCAACGCCAAGTAGGTCCATTCAGGACTTCGATAGTTTTTGTTTTGTCTTTTTATCCTGGTACTGCGTCTGTTTTGCTGAGTTCCCGCTCTCTGTCTTTCACTAGCAGCTCTTTTCCGGTCTTCTATCTTTTCTTCCACTGTTTTTAATCTTAATTTCAGTCTCTTTATGTATCTCGGTTCAATTTTCTTCTTGAGTCTTTTAGCTGTCACTGTAGTTTGGCCCTCTTCACGAGCCCTTTTATTTTTGTTCTGTTGTGGCACTATTGCTTCGGCAGTGTCTTTTTCCCTTCCTGTCTGACTTGTCCCAGGTCTTTCTTCAGTTTCTTCTGCCTGGTTTCTAACCTGGCCTTGTTCAGGTATACTCTGGATTTGTTTTTGATTTTCAACTGTTTCGGGCTCTGCCTCCTGAACACGTTCGTCTATGTCTATCTGTTCCTGTTCATGCACTTCGATCCCTTGATTTTCTTCCGCATGAACTTCAGCCCTAATTACTATCTGTCCCTTTTCAGTTTCTGGAGTCTTTGGAGGTGTGTCGATGACTTGGTCGGTCCCTACTTGACCTATTTCCTGATCAGGTCTGACGTGAATCTCGATAACCTGACCTTCTCCTTCTTGTCTGTTTCTTCCTCACTATCCCACTCTCTATCTAGGTAGGAATACTTTCTGGTTCTTATTGGATCAAGAATCAGATTGTCTGCTGGGAACCATTCGTCTTGACTGGTGCTCGGTTGTATGACATCAGCTAGATCCGGACCCTCGTCTGGAGTCTCCTCAGCTGCACCACCTTCAGCTTCAGTCGCTTCTTCTCCGGTTACCCGCTTAGTATGGCTGGCATGGATCCACTTTGGCACGCCGGCGCACTTCACAGAAGTGGTAGTGACAAGGATCACTTGATTCGGTTTTCCCCACTTTGGTCCAAGGCAACTCTTCCGGGTGTGTTTCTTTAACACAACCCAATCACCAGTGTTCAGTTTATGGGCTGGAGTTGCTGGCCATTCGACAGCGTCCTCCCCAATCTGGTGAGAGATAGAACGCACTTGGTCACCCAGCTGCCTGCAGTATTCTAGTACCAAATCATCAGAAAAACTAAGCAGTTTGTGTCCTGGTACCCATGCCTGTCGCATCACTCTTCCCATTAGTATCTCATGGGGGCTCAGGCCTGTCTTTCGGTTTGGAATGCTCCTCAATCCCATCAAGACAAGTGGTAATGCTTCTATCCAGTTCAATTTCGTAGAATTACACATTTTTGCCAATCTTGATTTTATAGTGCCATTCACCTGTTCAACTATTCCAGAAGCCTCTGGATGATATGCACAGTGTAGTTTTGGCTCAATCTTGAATGCTTTATAGAGCTCTGTTAAGATTTCGTTGGCAAAGTGCCCACCTCTGTCTGTTTCAATTGTCTCTGGAAAACCATACCTAGGTATTAGTTCCCTTAGTAACAATTTGGCTACTGTAATGACATAATTTTTCTTTGCTGGGTAGGCTTCCACCCACCTTGAGAATAGGCAAACTATTACTAAGACATACCTATATCCCTTGCACATGGGTAATTGAATAAAGTCTGCCTGCAGTCTGACGAAGGGACCTTCTGCCTTACCAATCGTACTCTGGTCTACCACGGTTCTTTTCCCTGGGTTAAATTGCTGGCACACCAAACACCTCTGGCAAAGCATCTCCACAATGTTTCTGAACTTTAAGTTGTAAAATACTACATTAAACATACGGCACATTGCATCCCTCCCAATATGTGTGTCTCCATGTATCATTCGGGCCATAGGAGCAACCATGCTGTCTGGTAACACGAGCATACCCTTTTTATCAACCATAACACCATCCCTGTCCCTGGGTCGACATTCATCTGTCTCCCATCGCTGTTTTTCCTCTTCCTCTGCTGCCTGCTGCAACTCTTTCAGTTCCCTCCATGAAGATACATTCTCAAACACCATAAGTTGGCAGCTGTTTCCGCCTCCCCACAATTTAATTTCTAGGTACATTTTGTATCGGGCACAGTATTGGGCAATTTGGTCAGCATATCGATTTCCGGCTGTCACTTCGTCATGGCCGGATTTGTGAGCAGCACACTTGACCACCGCCAATTCTTTGGGCAACTGGATTGCTTCCAGTAGGTTTTGTACCACTTTTCCATTTCTGATAGGGGTACCTGAGGAAGTCATGAATTCTCTTTGCAACCATAGCTGGCCGAAGTCATGAACAACCCCGTAACCATATTGACTGTCAGTGTATATGGTTACTCTCTTATTTTTCCCTTGCTTGCAAGCTCTTGCCAATGCAATTAATTCCGCTACTTGGGCAGATTTTATTTCACTTAAATAGGATGCTTCTAGGGTCGTTTCCAGTGTGACTACAGCATAGGCAGCACTCAACCCTCCATCCTCATGTCTCAGACAAGAGCCATCCACAAACATCACAAAGGTCCTCTACAGGAAGGGCTGTTTCTTTTATATCAGGTCGTGGTTTCGTGCTAAATTCAGTTAAGTCAATGCAGTTATGTTCAATTTCACCCTCCACTTCTGCATTTTGGGTGATTGGTAACAAGGTTGCAGGTTTCAAAATATTGCATCAGGAAATAATCACATTCTCTGCACCAATAAGAATTCTCTCGTACTTAGTCAGCCGACTAGGTGTGAGATACTGGGTCTTGGTTCTGGTCAACAGAATCACAACTGAATGTGGAACATAAACCATTACAGGATGTCCCATGACAATATTTTCACTTTGTTCCAGACTAGTACAGGTGGCAGCTACTGCTTTCAGACACCCGGGCAATCCAGCAGCCACTGGGTCCAGAGTAGCCGAAAAGTAAGCCACTGGACGTCTGGTCAGACCATGTTCTTGTGTTAGAACAGAGAGTGCACAATTGTCTCGTGTATCACAGAACAATTCAAAGTTCTTTGAATAATCTGGCATTCCTAAGGCAGGAGCTGAACACAGACAGTTTCGTAATTTTATCCAAGCTGTCATGCTTTCGTCATCCCAGCTAACTGGATCATCTATTCCTTTCTTGGTCATTTTTATCAGTGGTTTGGCCAAAACAGCAAATCCCACAATCCACTGTCTGCAGTATCCTACAACTCCCAGGAACATTCTGACTTCCTTCTGGGTTCTAGGTAATTCCATATCTCGAATTATTCTAATTCTCTGAAGTGACCCTTCTGATACCTTTTTCTATCTGGTGCCCCGGATATTTCACCGAATTTTTACAGAACTGCAATTTGTCAGGCAATACCTTATGACCTCCCTTGCCTAGATGATTCAATAAGGCAATGGTATCAGTGACACAGTCATTTCGACTTTTAGACGCCACCAGAAGGTTGTCTATGTACTGAACCAAAACAGACTCCTTTGGCAGGACCAGGGATTCGAGGCATCTTTTTAAAATCTGATTGAAAATTGAAGGGCTTTCTGTGTACCCCTGGGGGACACGATTCCAGACGTAGACATGACTGTCGAACTCAAACGAGAAAAGAAATTTGCTGTCTGGATGCAATGGGATGGAAAAGAATGCGTGCATAAGTCAATGACAGTAAACCATTCTGCATTCCATGGAATCTTATACAGGATCACTGCAGGGTTTGGCACAATAGGACAGCAAGGGACAACAATCAGGTTTACCTTTCCCAGGTCCTGCACTACCCTGTACTTTCTGCTAGACTTTTTAATTCCAATTATGGGTGAATTACAAGGACTGCTCATTACTTCCTGTATTATGTTTGCCTCTAGCAACCTGTTTACTTCAATGGCAACTCCAGCTTTCACTTCTGCACTCATTTTATACTGTCTGGTTTTCGGGTCGATAGCATTGGTCTTAATGGCTATTTTAACTGGGTCCACATTTGCCATTAATCCTACATCTCTCCCAGTGAAATCCCACACCTCTGGTATCACCTTTTGTTGGAGTTCTTCAGGTAAGTCTTGAATTGTCAGAGTTTTGATGGCTGTATCAGGCCTCAGCAACATTAGTTTGTACAGGCCGTCTTCATCTGGGGTCTGAATTTCAACGCGTTTTGGGGTGCAAAAGATGGTACAGTTCATTTTGCACAACAAATCACGTCCCAGTAGATTCACTGTACTGGAGTTACAGACAACAAATCTGTGCATTTCTTTGAAATTTCCTATAGAAATCTCCATTGGTTCGGTTACAGGAGTACTAATTATCTGATTTGATACGCCCACTACTTGGATAGCTTCTCCCGAGAGGGGTAGGTTTGGAAAATCCGCTGTTCTCACAGTCGAACGGGTAGCACCAGTGTCCAACAGAAAGGTGACGTCATTTCCTTCAACCTTTCCTTCAATGTATGGCCCTGTCTGGTCTACCGGTAAGGAGGCGCCAAGCACGCACTCCTCGTCCTCCCCCCTCAGGCCCCGTCAGTATGGTTCATCGCAGAGGAATGTATCATTTAACAGGAATTGTGAAGTTGCTGCATTTCTCTCATCCCCTCCTTCCCATACCTCGACCCCCTCATTCTGCTGAGTCTGATTCTTGTAATTAGGTCTAGGAGCTCGAGGCAATGGATGCTGGTTTACCTGTTGCTGATTCTTTCGTGGCCCCTCTTTCTGCACCTGTGGATTTAAACCATTTATGGGGGCATTACCAGCCTGCAAATGTGGACACTCGTCTCTCCAGTGCCCTATCTGACCGCACCCGTGGCAGGGGAACTTTTTCTTAGCCTCTTCTTTACTCATCTTTACTCGGGGCTTCCCTCCTCCCCCAGAGTTAGTGTTTTGCGTATTATTATTCAATTTATTTAGCTGTTTCTCCTGTGCTCAGCCAATTTTACTTGTGCCCACATGACTTTTTCTTTCAGGGCTTTCTTTTTGTTCTCCATCTCATCCTCACAGTACTTTGCATACTTAAGGACCTCATCTATGGGCTTTTCCTGCCAACAGATTTTATTATCCCTAATCCACTGGGATATTTCAGGTCTCAAACCCAAAACTAATCGATAAATGAAATGGGTCATATCCTTCATTTCAATGTTATTGATTCCACTGTAGGTTTTGAACACCTGTAGTAATCTTTCATAATAGGAGTGCACGGTTTCATTGTGATCCTGAGTAGTTCTATCTATTCGGGTCCAATCAGTTTCCTTTACTGGCACCTTTCCTTTTAGGTATTGTATGACTTGATCATACTTTCTCATTACGTCTGGAGAGGGAGCTCCGGTTCGGGAGTCTCTCTCATGTTCCTCACTGGGCCAATCAATTGCAATCTTGCACTCAGTCCATAAATCTACAGGAACTACAAAGAACCCATCCAGGTCCTTCAGGAGACACCTTTGGACTTTCACAAATCGCTCCACCTGCCTATACCACTCCACTGGTTTTTCCCTTAATTTTGGGGAGTCATTGGTAAAGGACACAATGTCTTGTCGGGACCACGGGACATGTACATATTTCCCACCTGGTACTTCTCTCATGGGATACAGTTTTTCTGCTTGGCCTACTTCTTTTAACACGTATTCGGAAGTCTTTGGTTTGGCCTTACTATCTTCCTTTTTCTTTGCCCATCTGGCTTTCCATTTATCTAGATCTCCCCATTTCTGCAGTATGTTCAGCAATTCTTTTATCTGTATCTTCTTTCCTGACACATTCATGTTCTCCAGATCTTTGTCAGAGAATTCGGCTCTATAGGGTTTCTGTAAGACTTTGGATTGACTAACATCAATCCCCATATCAGCAGCTGTGTCCATTAATTTTTCGTGGAACACTCTGGTGTTTCGGGTAAGGCTTTTGCTGATAAACAGCAACTCTTCCTCATTAAGACTATTTAATCCCTACCTGTGTGCTGAAGTGGAGTAGCGCTGTGTTGGGGAGCCATTACACGTCCCGCCGATCCTGGGACTGTCTTCTGTGATCCAGCCGCTGCCCCTCGTCGCACCCGCTCCGCGGGTGCCGCTTCACGGATTAAGGAGGGTGAAAGCATCTTCTAGGCGCTGGGCTCCAGGAGGCGCTGGGAGCAACATCGAACTGGCGTTGGCGCTGTAGCAGGGACTCGAAGATCCAGGAGTCCCTGCTCTCACAAGTGCGCGAGCGGACGCGCCCACCACCAGCCACGCCCCCCGCCTGGCCAGCCAGAAAAGGCGCGTGTCTCCAGTGCTCCCTGGGACCCTACCTGTGTGCTGAAGTGGAGTAGCGCTGTGTTGGGGAGCCATTACACGTCCCGCCGATCCTGGGACTGTCTTCTGTGATCCAGCCGCTGCCCCTCGTCGCACCCGCTCCGCGGGTGCCGCTTCACGGATTAAGGAGGGTGAAAGCATCTTCTAGGCGCTGGGCTCCAGGAGGCGCTGGGAGCAACATCGAACTGGCGTTGGCGCTGTAGCAGGGACTCGAAGATCCAGGAGTCCCTGCTCTCACAGGTGCGCGAGCGGACGCGCCCACCACCAGCCACGCCCCCGCCTGCAACGCTCTCTGATTAACGCTCTGCCAGGCGCTCCGCGGGACGCGAGCGGGACGCCGAGCGAAGCCCGAGCAAAGGGCGGGCAGTCTGTGGCAGTCAGGGGCTGTCAAGGCTGGGCTGGGCCACGTCCCTTTCCTTCTGTTAACAGTGAGTACATTTGCCTGGTGTGTCCTCCCGTTCTGTTTCCCGAAACCATGTCTACTCGCTCTGGAAAGCTTCTTAGGAGCGAAGCTGAAAAGGGGTCAAATGCCGCGAGCCCTGTTATAGGAACTATGGACCGGTTCATCACCAGGGTGGCGGCGGTGATTGAAAAGGAGATTGCCATGTCTGAGCGACGTTTATCTGAGGTTTACCTCCCCTCAAGACGCTCATCTCTGGGGGTTGCCGCTCAGTCACTTACACCGGCCAGTATCCGGGTCCAATCTGTTTCCCCACCTAGTGTTCCTGGTGTTCTCACAGACCCCCCTCAGTTGGCTGGCATAGAGAAAAACATAGATAGGCTGGAAAATCTGGCCGCTCTTCTCCCTATAGTTACAGTGGAAGATGGTGGCCTCAGTAAGCTGTCCACACCATTATCACCCAATCTCCCAAGCGAAGCTATCAGTGATACTGAGTCCCCAAACCCGCTCACTCCCGCCATAGTTATATCAGAAGGGGAGCCAGTTAGGGCGTCCCCCAACACTCAAACCCCCGACACTAGGCAGGAGAATAGGCCCTTAAGCAAAAAGCCACGAAAACGCAAAAAGGGTAGGCTAGTGAGACAGGCCGCTCTTTATCAAAGAGCAAGAAATCGTTCTGGAACGGGTACGAGATCCATAAGGGGTATGCCTATAGTGAATGAAATTGACATAGACGGGGATGTTCAGATCTCTCCCAAGGGGCTACACCCAGACGTTAACACTGCCAAGGTCTCTAAGCTCTCTGACTTAGTAACAGTTGAAAACATCCTTGAGAAGGTATACAGCCTCTTGAAACCGTTACTATCACATGTCAAGGGTCTAGGAGAGAGGATAGACAAATTAGAGCAATCAACCCTTGATGGGTTTCACTCACTCAAGACAACATTTAAACAAATAACCAGAGTGACTGAAAACAAGGACTTGGGCGCAAAGGGGAATAAACCACCACCTCAGACAGACCCTAAGCCACCAATTTGTCCAAAAAAAGTTGTCCCTAATAGTCCATTAATTTCAGCTCTTATATCTCCTCCCCGTCCCAAATCAGGGCCAAAACACAAGGGACCTTCAACACAATTAGAGCCTGACAAAAATAAGCCTAAGCCTCTTTTACAAAAGCAGCCACAGTCAGCAACTGGTAAAACGGAAGACTCCCAAAAACCAGGGGCACGCAGCATACCACACGGGCTAGCGACAGGGAAAGCCCCTAGGTCTGCATCCCAATCTACTGCCCCCTCCACCCCCTCAACGGTCCCCAGCAATCCGGTGCGACGGATCCCCCCAGTAAACCTTCCACCAGACTGCCAACCTTTCATTGCTGTCATGGTTAACGTGCCCCCTTTAAAGGATGGCCAGGTGGAAAATCACCAATCACTTAAAAATAAGTGTATCCACTGGCTGAAGGCAAATAAGCCAATCCCGCTGGGTGTGGATGGTATTATTCTAAGTGTCCGCAGAGTGGGTTGGGTAGGGCAGGGGAGAAAAACGCAGGAGGGGGATTGTATAATCATAAACTTCCAAGACCCAAGAGTAGTTCCATCGATTTGTACTCCTATTAAAAGTATGGGGGCCCCGGGGGTTAAGGTGGTAGATCTTTCTTATTTTTACACCAGGCAAATTGTTAGCCCAACTGAAGGAAGTCTTGTGAAGGAAGTTTTGGTTCCCCTTTTATTGGTCAAAACTGGGCTGGGGTCTCGGGGGTACTAGGGAGAATCAATTGTGGGCATTAGGGCCTCACTGACTGGAAACTGGGAGCAGAGTAGAGCCAGCAGGAGTATCACTCACCCAAACAAACCTCACAAGTGAAATAGGAGTCTCCATAGCCTCCCCACAAGGTCCCTCATCCCCTCAGATGCCTCCGAGGAGGTCCATAGATAGGGGCATTATAGCGCCCAACGACACTTCAGCTGTGACAGACCTAGTCTTTAAGGTTTTCAGCTGGAATGTCGCAGGGATTGCAAGAAAACTGGCTCTACCGGATTTTACTGCCTGGGTTGATGAGCACTCCTTGTGCCTCTTCCAAGAGACATGGAGCTTGGTCCCGGTCCATAGGGTGGGATTTTCTTCCTATTGCACCCCTGCACAAGTCTCGGAAACAGGGAGAGGCCGACCTTCGGGCGGCCTTCTCATCTGGGTCGCGGCTTCTTTAGACTGCAGAGTAGTGGAGTTCCCCACAGGTTCCCCGGACATACAAAACATCACCCTAATAGATCAAAGGGGAAGAATTGTCTTAAATGTTTATAATGTTTATGCCCGGGGAACCAAGGGTGGGAGAAAGTCTCCTGTAATATCTCTCCTCAAGACCTTGCTAAATAATACCCCTCACAAAACACGTACATTGGTTGCAGGTGATATGAATTGTACGTTCGAGCCTTTGGGCTCGGACGTCTCCCTCGACCAAGACGAGGAGGATTCCAGGATGGGGATCCCGGGACTAGAAATCCCACCGATCAGAAGGTGGACAGAAGTGGCGCTCCAGTTATACTCACTGAGCCTTGAATTTAACTTAAGGGCAGCTAACGGGAGGACACCCTCGGATAGGGGGGGTGCCCACACATACAATAGATCAGGACACACCTCTAGGCTAGATTACTTCCTAATAGATGTATTCTTATGGCCTTATGTAAGGGACATGCAGGTGGTCCCCTCGACTGAAAGTGACCACAATTCACTCTCCTTAAGTATGGTCCAGTGGTGGCGCACTTTAAAGAGGGATAATATTAACCTGGTAGCCGCATCCCCGGATGAGTCCAAAGTCTCCCCTTGTGGTAGACGAATAAAATGGGCGAAACTGGTCTTATCCGAGGCAAAGGTAGGGGAAATTCAATCCCTTTTAAACCAAGCGGTAATAACCCTCGGAAACTCCGGAGAAGGGGTGGGTAGAGCGAGTGGGCTTTTTGTCTCCCTGGTAGAAGCCTTTACTAACGTGTTTACCATGTACCCAAACAAGTCAGGTAACAAAGAATTTAAAAAAACAGTCGATGGTTGGTATACCCAAACTTGTAGGGTTCACAAGACAAGGCTATTGGAGGCGGTTAAACTTAAGTCCCGAAGTGTGATACAGGAAGCAAGGAAGGCCTATAATAAATCCCTTAAACTTGCTAGGAGGGAGTGGGAAGACAAATTCTGGGATGACCTGCTCCAGGCTAGTAAAATCAGGGATTCAAGGGCCTTTTGGAATCTCATAAGCACGCGGAATAAACCCGATGCATCTGTGAGACCCTGCAACATCCCGCCCCAAAACTGGGTAAAACACTTTGGGACCCTATACCTCCCTCCAGATGGGGAATTGAACGTGGGAATGGACCTTACACGAGAAATTGAACCTCATGCCTATGATCTCTTCACTCCCCTAGAGATTGAGGGGGTTATAGGTTGGGTAGCGCCCCGTAAGGCAGCTGGCCCAGACGGCCTTCCGGGGGACCTTATGAGGGCATTCCCAGCGGAGTGGGCAAGGGTTATAGTAGCTCTCCTAAATGATATCATGATGGGAGGGGCAGTGCCAGAATCCTGGAAAGGGGCAGTGGTGGTCCCGATTTATAAAAAAGGGTGCTAGACTCCACCCAAAAGATAGCTGGCAAAGCTATCCTTGGAAGGATTCTTCATTGGGTGGAGGAGAATAAAATCTTATCAGACTTTCAGGCAGGTTTTCGGGCAGGTATGGGGACAATAGAGCAGGTGTTTAGGCTGGCTCTACTGGGGTGGAAGGTGGTGGAACTAGGCAAGGGTAGTCTTTATTTGGCCTTCATAGACCTGAAGACTGCCTTTGACCTCGTCCCCCGGGAAGAGCTTTGGAGGGTACTCTATGAGTTGGGACTACCCCCTTACATCTTGTCCCTTCTAATTAGCCTTCATACTCATACCTATGCACAGGTCCGTTGGGGTAAAAACGGAGAGCTCACTGAGAAGATACCAGTGTCCAGGGGCGTAAGACAGGGCTGTGTCTTGGCTCCCACCCTCTTCTCATTATATGTGAACGGGGTGGTAAAACATCTTCAGCAAGAACCAGCCGACGCCCCCTGTCTCGGAGGAGTCCGCATCCCCACCCTACTCTTTGCGGACGACACGCTCCTGATTTCCAAGACCCCACAAGGCCTGCAGAAATTGCTAACGCGATTTCAGGAGTTCTGTACTGCAAAAGGGTTAATAATAAATGTGGACAAAACAAAATACCTAGTCCTAAATCCTCCTAGGAAACTGGGCCGCCCACCTACACTTAATTCGATCCCCTTAGAGAAAGTAGCCGAATTCGATTACCTCGGCATTCGGATCACGGATAGGATGTCCTGGGCAAATCATATTGATAAAATGGTCCTCAACCATAGGAGAGTAGGAGGAGCTCTCATGAGGGAGTTCAGGGCCTCACCTAGGATATCACTTACCCCAGTAATCGACATCTACAAGGCCAAAGTAATGTCATCAGCCTTGTATGGGGCAGAACTGTGGGGCCACTGCCAAATGGACGCCCTAGTGACAGCGGAGAGCAAGCTACTGAAATCCATTATCTCCATTCCACTGAGCACTCCATCTGTACCAGTGTGGTTGGATACGGGCTGTAAAAATATCAAAGACCAGGCCCAGCTTCGCCCGCTCCTGCTATGGACACGAATCTGGAGGGGTGAAGAACTAAAATCCTATGCTGATGCCCTGGGGGAAATAATGAGTCTGGGAGGTTGGGCTAAGATAAGATGGTTAAGAGAAACTAAAAAGCTTCTGGAGAAGATCGGACTAGGAGACTGCTGGTCATCACGTTCAGCCCCTCCAAAAGAAGTTGTTAAGGCGCATTACTGGAAATGGACTTCGGAGCGTCTGATTACAAACTCTAATCACTGCAAATCCACTGTTGCCTTTTTACAAATTAAAGATACTGTGGCCTTTGAACCCTACCTGGACATGATCACCCTCCCCCTTGACCGAGCCCTTTATTTTAAATTTAGAGTTGGATCCCTCCCGCTAGGTGCTGTGGTATCGAAATGGACATCAGCGGCCCGCACTTCCCCTAATTGTGCATGCTGCCCGAGCAGGGTTGAGTCCATTGCGCATGTCCTATTTGAATGCCCGGATTATGCAAGGCCTAGGAGCTCTTGGCTGAAACCTCTTTGTCGAAATATGGGCACACGTAACCACCGAGTAGCCTTGCATATCCTAACCACGGACACTTCCCCCCCTATAGTGTGTGGAACAGCAACATTTTTAAAGCAGTTTTGGCTTAAGAGATTGTCAGTAGCTGTTTAATTCATTTTTTAGCTAATTTATTAACGGGCACTTCATGTCCTTTTATCTTTTCTAATGAGTTTTATACTGGCTTCTTGTAGCAATGTTTTTCTTTTTTGAAAACTGTAATGTTTGTATTTTAAATGTGCTTACAAGATATCTTGCATATCGAATAAAAGCTTATGACTGACTGACTGACTATTTAATCTGTCTAATCCCACATTTCCAGCCATTAGTTCCTCCATTTCTATCCTTAGTCTGTAGATATCTAAAGGTTTGGGCTGGGGAGTTTCCCTTTCTATCTCTTTAGTCCATCTATCCAGTTCTTCTGGAGTCACCACTGTGGCACTCCTGATCCCTGAAGTTGTTTCAATTAGGACTTCCTTTGCCTTAGCCGGATTTCCTGCCCGTGGTTCACTGGTTCTAGGTTCCCTTATGGGCAAATCCATTAAGGAGATCACAGACTCACATTCACTTGCCTGATCATCAATTATGAGCGGCTCCTTTCTTGGGGGTGCTGCAATTGGAGTAATAACTGGAGTTCTTGGACTAGCCTGCCTATCCCCATAAAGAGGTATAGCAGGACCAATAGTCAATGGGATTGTCAGGGCGTCAGGACTGGGATGTATCTGAGCTATAGTCTGAATTAGTTCATTTCGCTGCTTAATCAGGGCCTCTCTTTCTTGTTCATGCAAAACCCTTTCCGTCGAGTTGTCATGCATTACTTGGGGTACCAAAGGAGGGTATATACTCGGGGCAGTTGGGATTGCTAACCCTGGTCTGTCTTCACCAAAAGGTAGGTAATTTGGGACTGCTGTACTAGGTCTGCAAAACTCGTTACTATTACTGTGTTTGCTACCAGCACCAGTTACATCTGTCTCGCTGGCCCTTCTACTTCTAGGTTGTCGGAAAAATCGAATTTTCGAGTTTAGGGTCCCAAACTCTTCAGCATAAGGAGGTGGATTTTTCATTAACAAATCCTCCAGATATTTATCCTCCGAATCCCCCATAGCCATTAGATGTCGAGTTTTCTCTGCCTTTTTCCCTCCTCCTTGTTCAGTCACCCCAAACATCGGGAATAGTCCCTCAACCATCATATTCTGTCTCCACTGCTTCATCTTTTCCTCTTTTGTTTCCCGCTGTAATTTTGGATACCATTTGCTCACTCCCTTATCCATCCGGGGTCTGTCTCGCTCTAGAGCCTCAATCTCCCATTCCTCTAAAGCTTCATACTGCATTAATCTGGGTCGGGGGTGTAATTCATTCATTCGGGTCCTCAAGTTAAACAGGATTCTACCATTAAAGGTACCATCGAGGGGAAATGCTAGGACTCCGTCATCTTCAGTGTACTTTACCCAATTTTCCAACCACACACAGGTATGATATCCTTTATCAAACATCATAAAGGATGCAGGAGTATTAGGAGGTGGAATGATCACACCCTCCCTAGTTCTAATGGGCTTGTCTTTCTTGAAATAATTCTTGATCTTTTCGGCAAAGGTCAATTTTCTCTTTCCTCCGTACATATTGTAAGGTCTACCTCTTAGCATCTGCTCCTTATGGAAACCTAGGTTTTGCATATTAGGTAAAAATTTGGGATACCACATACACCTCTCCAAACTATCTTCAAGCTCGGATTGATTAATTGTGTTTACTTATGTGCTTCCAATGCTAGTGCGTCTTTCAATACACAGCAACCAATCAGCGCCGAGGTTGCAAAAAGCTCTTGACCAATGGGTGCGCGGCCCCTTCGTGAAACGCGGTCTCACTCTTTGGCACTCACCCCTCCCTTACAATTCTTGTTTCGCTATACACCCGCTGGCTCAACCAATACCAGCGCGGCACGCAGTGACGTCAGTGCAGCCTTGCGACCGACTCCCTCCTTCACAAGGTAACGGAAACTTCAAATTTTTCTTAAAGTGCAAGTGCTCAGTTTAGTTAACAACGTATGACATTCGCTGCTGTGCTTGAGGGTTTTAAAAAGAAAGAGGCTTTTTCTTTTACTGCAAGTAAACCACTTCTGTCTACTTTCATTCACTACGGATAGATCTCTTCTGCCTATACTCTCTTACAAGCATTAGAGAACCTGCTACTTCTTTGATTCATCCACTTCTTTCTGGGATATATACTAAGTCAAATTTTCACCAGCGAACTCCTTTGCTGTCACTCAAGCTCCGAAGAACCTATTACTCCTGCCGCATGTGACCCTTACTAGGTGATATCAAAACGGGAGTTTCATCAGGGTACTCGTAGCTAACATTTATACATCAATAAATTCATGAAAATCCTAATTAGCGCTTCCAGTTCTGCCTAACCATGCACTAATCTCGCTCCTAGCCAGTGACCTCACAGCCAAGTGGATTCTACTCACCACCTGCTATTTTATTTCCCCGGGGATCCCCACAACAAGAAACAATCACTCACAATTTTGTTAATTACATGCAATAATATAGCAGCATTTCATGAGATATAATTTCAAAAACCTTTTATAACATTTAAATGCAATAACAAAAACATATTTTAGCAGCAATAAATTTTAGCAGCACATTTTTCACAGTTCCTCAAACTATCTTATCTACCTATCTTAACTAGTCCTAACCATCTATCTGCTACCAGAAAATTACTGATAGAGCGCGCAGGTCGCCCGACTCTTAGTTTTACCAGATTTCACGCACTTGGGCCCATGACGTGATTACGACAGTATTTTGGTGAATCGGGCGATTTTACACGACACCATCAGTAATTCTATGTGTTTTCTCTAACACTATTACCAAGGTACCTGACTTACCACAGGCACATATTTTCCTGACGGATCAGGAGCTATCAGAGGACAAGAGATAAGATAATCCTAAAATACTTTGTTCATCCTACAATACTTTGATAATTTTATAATGATCACAGACACCTGGAGGGTTTTAAAAGTTTTATATAGTAAGTAAAATTCAAAGTGACAGGAGTATAAGACTAATACAGATCAAAACATCAATCATCAAGATTACAACTATAATATAGCTATGAATGAGGGCAAGCACCATTGAGTGCGATTGGGACTCTACTGGGTAAGGGTAACAGGGAACATGCTATACAATATCAGGCTTATACTAGGGTAGGTAAGTTTAAAACACATTAGTCAGTGAATTTCTAAAGACCTATAAGTGATAAAACTGATCTTAGTCTAACTGCTAATTCAAACCTAGATTCTAAACACCAGTAAATTAGATCACGCTATTTAAGTAAAACAGTTTCAATAATGTTCTACAGGTAGGGGAAAAATGGAACACAACTAATAAACAGTTTGCATATATGACGTTGGAGATGACAGAGAGAATATCATGGGCATAGAGGCTTTATTAAAGAGTAGGAGAAGAGAATAATAGACAAACACCCACACTATATTTACCTAAGACAGGAATGAGGACTAACCCTGGCCACAGGTCAGCTTTGGGAAAGGCGAGGACAAGAACCTTCAAAGATTTAGGATGCCAGTAGGTGAGCAGGTACAGCTCACGTACAATCAGGACAGGATACCCCTCAGGATTTGGGTCAGGACTGGGCTCACCAAAGGGCACGACCAACACCTGCAGCTTCGGATGCAATGCCTGAGCTACCCCCTCTCTGCACGGAATTTACCAGTAACCCCGATTGGGTTCTCGAATCTCCCAGCAAAGTGCTTCGCCAACACTTAAGACTATTTCCACCCCTTGGAGTTTGTAGAAATTTCGGACAGAGTGTTCCGCAGCTCTCTGTATCAATCACCTATAGAGTTCGTAGGGTCGGTGACAGGTCAGCTATTCGGACAAGTCAGACAATTTCTCTAGCTAAAACTAGGCTAGTTATACCCTTTTCGGGTCCTAGACCACCCACAAATGTTGCAAGTGACAGGATCCCCAACTTAGGATTGGTCAGGAGAGGTGGTTAGGTCATTGTCACCACCTCAAATTCTCTGTTCCCATGTTTAATATTCATATTTCGTACCCACCCCTTACATTCCAGTTCCCAGGGCATGAGAAAGGTGTAAAACAATACGGCACACATAAGAAAATACATTTGTAACAATTTTAGGTACAGCCGAAATCTTCTCTCGGTGCACGAAAGATGTTCCCAGGCGCATCTCAACTTCAGAAGCCAGCTGACTTGGTTTTGCTTCTGCGCAGTTTGGATTTTCCCTCATCACATGACTGGGGTGTAATGGGTTTCAAAGATGGAGCGGCTCCCCACTCCCAGGCCCACAGATACGCGGTACATGAAAAGTAAGCGAAAACAAATTAGAAACACAGAAAAAATGAATACACTGTACACCATGATAAGCTTTACTTCACCCCTTACTTTATAAAAAACTATAGCTGTTAGGAGTTATGCAGAAATAGACAGATGTGCAAAAGTGGCATTGGCAAGCAGAGAGCGTGTTTAAAGACAAGCGGCCATTTTTGCAATAATGCACATGAGCGAAAATATCCCTCCAAAACTGCGAGTTCGTCACATCACATGGGTATGACCGACGCATGCGCAGACTGGATTTCTGCGAAGCAGCGATGCTGTAGTATGCAAGCCTCATTAGGATTAATTGACACATAGGCAAGCATCTCTGGGACAACCGCGTGTACTGAAAAAGTGCGATAATAATGACAAACGGGATTAGTTAATACTATTACAGGTTAACGAGGTTCATGAATGTGAGCAAGTCGCCTTTTGAGCGAATCCTTGCTCCATCATTAGAACATGCTGCATTCCCATGTTTATGATTCCTCATAATTCCTCATAAATCTGGGAAACTTCAGGTCCATGAGTGTTGCATGGGAACACCTAAAGAACACCCAAGGAATGCCCCTTTCAAGCAGTGTTCTGTGTGAAAGGAGCACATATATACAAGGCAATAAAAAGCCACATGAAGTGACTTTGCATAGCCTTGTAAATATGCTGCAACATATTGCGCCACCGGAGCATCAAAAAAGTGACACTCTGGTGGCAGAAAAGTGCTGCAAGGGGCCTCATAAATGAGACCCTAAGTCTCTTTCAGCTGCTTGTTCTTTCAATGTCGTGAGAGGAGTTAACTTATCAGGTGTGAGGGGGTAAGTGGAGAGCTGAGCATGCAGTGTGTTATGTAAGTGCCACAGAATAAAGTAGTCCATAGGGGTAGCCTCAGCAAAGTGTGTGTTGTTATCATGTGAGAGGACATGTCCATCCAGGAACAGATCCCCAAGTGTGAACAGTGTGTGCCTCATTTAAGTGTGTTTGACATGGGCGTCCAATGTAGGGGGCAGCCATTGATTATCTACAAGTGGCAGGGCAGTAGAGTACAAGAGGTTCTCCCCTTAGAGGCTGAGGAATTTTCCTATGCCCAGCAGGTGATGGAGATAGTCTGGATGTTTGCGGGGTCCAAAGGAAGCCTGTGTGTAAGAAGCGCATGCAGCAAGGTCTCCCGCGCCTGATCATGCTCAGGTGTGTTGTGGGGGATTATTGCATCTCTGTGGTACCATTGGTATACATAGTGACACTGGGCCACCAGATAGTAGAGCTGGAAATGGAGAACTCCAAAACCACCAAGCTCGTAATCTGGGTTGAGGGTGTAATTCATTCATTCGGGTCCTCAAGTTAAACAGGATTCTACCATTAAAGGTACCATCGAGGGGAAATGCTAGGACTCCGTCATCTTCAGTGTACTTTACCCAATTTTCCAACCACACACAGGTATGATATCCTTTATCAAACATCATAAAGGATGCGGGAGTATTAGGAGGTGGAATGATCACACCCTCCCTAGTTCTAATGGGCTTGTCTTTCTTGAAATAATTCTTGATCTTTTCGGCAAAGGTCAATTTTCTCTTTCCTCCGTACATATTGTAAGGTCTACCTCTAAGCATCTGTTCCTTATGGAAACCTAGGTTTTGCGGATTAGGTAAAAATTCGGGATACCACATACACCTCTCCAAACTATCTTCAAGCTCGGATTGATTAATTTTGTTACTTAGGTGCTTCCAATGCTAGCGCATCTTTCAATTCACAGCAACCAATCATCGCCGAGGTTGCAAAAAGCTCTTGACCAATGGGTGCGCGGCCCCTTCGTGAAACGCGGTCTCACTCTTTGGCGCTCACCCCTCCCTTACAATTCTGGCTTCGCTACACACCTGCTGGCTCAACCAATACCAGCGCGGCATGGAGTGACGTCAGTGCAGCCTTGCAACCGACTCCCTCCTTCACAAGGTAACGGAAACTTCAAATTTTTCTTAAAGTGCAAGTGCTCAGTTTAGTTAACAACGTATAACATTCGCTGCTGTGCTTGAGGGTTTTAAAAAGAAAGAGGGTTTTTCTTTTACTGCAAGTAAACCACTTCTGTCTACTTTTCATTCCCTACGGATAGATCTCTTCTGCCTATCCTCTCTTACAAGCATTAGAGAACCTGCTACTTCTTTGACTCATCCACTTCTTTCCGGGATATATACTAAGTCAAATTTTCACCAGCGAACTCCTTTGCTGTCACTCAAGCTCCGAAGAACCTATTACTCCTGCCGCACGTGACCCTTACTAGGTGATATCACAACGGGAGTTTCATCAGGGTACTCGTAGCTAACATTTATACATCAATTAAATCATGAAAATCCTAATTAGCGCTTTCAGTTCTGCCTAACCATGCACTAATCTCGCTCCTAGCCAGTGACCTCACAACCAAGTGGATTCTACTCACCACCTGCTATTTTATTTCCCCGGGGATCCCCACAACAAGAAACAATCACTCACAATTTTGTTAATTACATGCAATAATATAGCAGCATTTCATGAGATATAATTTCAAAAACCTTTTATAACATTTAAATGCAATAACAAAAACATATTTTAGCAGCAATAAATTTTAGCAGCACATTTTTCACAGTTCCTCAAACTATCTTATCTACCTATCTTAACTAGTCCTAACCATCTATCTGCTACCAGTAAATTACTGATAGAGCGCTCAGGTCGCCCGACTCTTAGTTTTACCAGATTTCACGCACTTGGGCCCATGACGTGATTACAACAGTATTTTTGTGAATCGGGCAATTTTACACGACACCATCAGTAATTCTATGTGTTTTCTCTAACACTATTACCAAGGTACCTGACTTACCACAGGCACATATTTTCCTGACGGATCAGGAGCTATCAGAGGACAAGAGATACGATAATCCTAAAATACTTTGTTCATCCTACAATACTTTGATAATTTTATAATGATCACAGACACCTGGAGGGTTTTAAAAGTTTTATATAGTAAGTAAAATTCAAAGTGACAGGAGTATAAGACTAATACAGATCAAAAAATCAATCATCAAGATTACAACTATAATATAGCTATGAATGAGGGCAAGCACCATTGAGTGCGAGTGGGACTCTACTGGGTAAGGGTAACAGGGAACATGCTATTCAGGTTCAGGCTTATACTAGGGTAGGTAAGTTTAAAACACATTAGTCAGTGAATTTCTGAAGACCTATAAGTGATAAAACTGATCTTAGTCTAACTGCTAATTCAAACCTAGATTCTAAACACCAGTAAATTAGATCACGCTATTTAAGTAAAACAGTTTCAATAATGTTCTACAGGTAGGGGAAAAATGGAACACAACTAATAAACAGTTTGCATATATGACGTTGGAGATGACAGAGAGAATATCATGGGCAGAGAGGCTTTATTAAAGAGTAGGAGAAGAGAATAGATAGACAAACACCCACACTATATTTACCTAAGACAGGAATGAGGACTGACCCTGGCCACAGGTCAGCTTTGGGAAAGGCGAGGACAAGAACCTTCAAAGATTTAGGATGCCAGTAGGTGAGCAGGTACAGCTCACAGACAATCAGGACAGGATACCCCTCAGGATTTGGGTCAGGACTGGGCTCACCAAAGGGCACGACCAACACCTGCAGCTTCGGATGCAACGCCTGCGCTACCCCCTCTCTGCACGGAATCCACCAGTAACCCCGATTGGGTTCTTGAATCTCCCAGCAAAGTGCTTCGCCAACACTTAAGACTATTTCCACCCCTTGGAGTTTGTGGAAATTTCGGACAGAGTGCTCCGCAGCTCTCTGTATCAATCACCTATAGAGTTCGTAGGGTCGGTGATAGATCAGCTATTCGGACAAGTCGGACAATTTCTCTAGCTAAAACTAGGCTAGTTATACCCTTTCCGGGTCCTATACCACCCACAAATGTTGCCAGTGACAGGATCCCCAACTTAGGATTGGTCAGGAGAGGTGGTTAGGTCATTGTCACCACCTAAAATTCTAATTTCCCATGTTTAATATTCATATTTCGTACCCACCCCTTACATTCCAGTTCCCAGGGCATGAGAAAGGTGTAAAACAATAGGGCACACATAAGAAAATACATTTGTAACAATTTTAGGTACAGCCGAAATCTTCTCTCGGTGCACGAAAGATGTTCCCAGGCGCATCTCAACTTCAGAAGCCAGCTGGCTTGGTTTTGCTTCTGCGCAGTTTGGATTTTCCCTCATCACATGACTGGGGTGTAATGGGTTTCAAAGATGGAGCGGCTCCCCACTCCCACTCCCAGGCCCACAGATACGCGGTACATGAAAAGTAAGCGAAAACAAATTAGAAACACAGAAAAAATGAATACACTGTACACCATGATAAGCTATACTTCACCCCTTACTTTATAAAAAACTACAGCGGTTAGGAGTTATGCAGAAATAGACAGATGTGTTTAAAGACAAGCGGCCATTTTTGCAATAATGCACATGAGCGAAAATATCCCTCCAAAACTGCGAGTTCGTCACATCACATGGGTATGACCGACGCATGCGCAGACTGGATTTCTGCGAAGCAGCGATGCTGTAGTATGCAAGCCTCATTAGGATTAATAGACACATAGGCAAGCATCTCTGGGACACCCGCGTGTACTGAAAAAGTGCGATATTAATGACAAACGGGATTGGTTAATACTATTACAGGTTAACGAGGTTCATGAATGTGAGCAAGTCGCCTTTTGAGCGAATCCTTGCTCCATCATTAGAACATGCTGCATTCCCATGTTTATGATTCCTCATAATTCCTCATAAATCTGGGAAACTTCAGGTCCATGAGTGCTGCATGGGAACACCTAAAGAACACCCAAGGAATGCCCGTTTCAAGCAGTGTTCTGTGTGAAAGGAGCACATATATACAAGGCAATAAAAAGCCACATGAAGTGACTTTGCATAGCCTTGTAAATATGCTGCAGCAAACTCAAAAATTCCGGGAGGAGGCAAGATGGCCGCGGGTGGGGTGTTGTGAGCAGTCGCACCGAACCTCTCTCCTATCTGTTTGCTACATCATGAAAGATCTGGATTTATAATGATAGTGCCAGACCCTCCGGATGGCTACTGACCTTGATTGCATGATAATTGGACTTGGTGCCGGGAAATGTACTGTTCGTAGCTCCGTACAGCCAACTATTAATCAGCTTACAAACAAGGTAGTGGCGGATTTCAGCAGATTTTCAAAGAGACTGAGAAGGCTTACAAACAGCCTGCTGTGGCAAGTAAAAAGCTTTTCAGTACTTGGAATCCAGGAGTTAAGCTGCATGCTGAGATTAACAATGCCCCCAAGATCTGCGAAAGCCGATAAATCGAAATCCAAAGAGGGGAGCGAGAGCAGTAAATCAGCCCCCATGGAACCAGAGGACACAGCTGGCGGCGAAGAACCCAGGCGCCATAAGGAAAGTAGTGGTGCCTCCTGTAAAAAAGAAGCTGGATCAAAAAGGGAAACCGATGGGCAGCAAGGAGAGCGCTACGGCGAAAGGGCGCATTAAAACGTTTGAAAAACCTGTGAGCGGAAAGAATAAAGGGAGCCCCCTTAGACAGCCCACCTTACCGGAATCGTTTATCCGACCAGCCAGCTCAGAGACAGCGGTCTCGGCGGTCTTGGCAGCAGGAGCCCCCGGCAATGCAGATTCAGAGCCTGTCAGCCATCGGAGCGTCCTCGAGGACGCAGCGGCAGCAGCAGCGATGATCGGAGCTGGAAACGTGACAGACGCTGAGTCAACGGTTGCTAGGCAACCGCTCGCGGCAAATCTTGAGCAGAAAGCTGAAAGTGGCACTGAGGAGAAAACAGTGGAGAATGTGGGACAGAGGGTTGTGCAAAGTGCCGGTAAGAAAGGAGAGAAGGGGACTCTGCAGAAGATGGTGCTCGCAGATGGAACTATTGTGGATGGGGAAACAGAAAACGGTAAGGGGGAGTCAAGGGGGCAAGAACAAGAAAAAGAAAATGAAAATGCAGATATGTTACACGCAATCATGCAGGTGGAAGCAGAAATACTGGCTAAAACCCCTAACCCCTCATGGGGGAGTTCTGTTAACCTGGTGGCTGAGAAAGCAGATGTCGGTTATCCCAGGGAGAAGGAAGATGTATGCTCGTTGGAGGGGGATCTCTTTTTCTCAGTTAATGAGGATTCTGACTCTGTGCAGCAAGATGGGGAGATAACAGAAGAAGAGGGGGAAAAGGAGGAGGATGAAGACGAAGTTGAGGATGAAGAGGATTCATGGTCAGCCTCTACCTCCTCAGGAACGGATATAGGCAAAGAGTCTACACAAAAAAAGAAACAGCTAAGACATTGCAGGCATGAAAGATCGCCCACAAGAGGTGCAGAGAGGAAACTGGATTGGGACTATTCGGCAACCTCGCAGACATATCAGGAAGAGCAAGAAACAGGCCCAAGACGAGATGATGCACTAGGAATGGTCTTCGATATGCTGAAACAAATACAGACTGAAGCAAGATCTACAAGTCGTAAAACAAGACAAGACTTTAAGAATATTCAAACTACGCTCCGGAAAACAAACAAACTGTATGAAGGACTGGCGGGGAGAGTAGCTGAAGTTGAGGAAAGAACAGGCAAGATGGAGGACGACTTCCGCAGCTTCAGTGAATTTAAAACACAACAGGAAAAGAAGGCAGATGATTTTCTTTGGAAGGTGGAGGATTTCGAAAATCGTCAAAGACGCAATAACATTCGCATTTTGGGGGTGGCAGAAGGGCTTGAAGGGCAGGACCCTAGGGGTTTTTTGCTCAAACTACTAAAGGGTGCGTTTCCTGAATCCCAGTGGCAGTGGGAGGCAGAGATTCAGAGGGCGCACAGGTTCCCCTTTGTCCAGCGTAAAACATACGGAGCCGAAGGAGGCTCTAAAGCATCACTCCCCAGAGCAATATTAGTCTATGTTGGGAACTTTCTGCTCCGGGAAGAAATTATTCAGAAAGCCAGACCGGATAGTAAAAGAACTGTAGAGGGTGTCACCTTCTTCTCAAGACCGGATTTTTGTCATGTGACAGTTGAGAGGAGGTGGAGGCTTAGGAAAATGATCCCACAGTTTCAGGCCTTGGGGTCTGAGGCATACTTGCTGTTCCCAGCTAGACTGAAAGTGATCACAAGGGGCAGAGTCAGGATGTTTATGTCAGAAATGAAAGCTCAAGAGTTTATTCAGGAGTTGGGAAAGGAGAAGAAATAAGAGATTGATCCAGTTAAATGGTTGGAATATCAGGGTCTTGTGAGAAAATGCTTAGATGGTAGTATAGGAGAGACACTGAAAAAGATGGGAGAGGGGTGCGACTAACACATCCAGGAAGCAGCCACACATAGGTCATTGCTGACCTATTTGCCTGTAGGGAGGGGGGCAGGTAGGGAAGGGGAGGGGAAGGGGAGGGGAGGGGGTGGGGGTCAAAAAACCAGCGGAGGTGTATAGTTTGGGTATGTTCTTTAGCACACATTGTTTGCATTTATAGTTTGTTGTATACATTTTTTTCGAGAAGAGAAGGGAGGAGAATGATGGGAATGGAGGGAAAGATGACCAAAGAAATAGCTGGGATACGAAGAAGGTTTTTTTTCTACAAAGCGCAATGTCATGTAAGGTAGTCTCTATAAATGTATGTGGATAAAACGATCCAAGGAAAAGGGCAAATGTAGCAGCCTATATTAGAACTTTACAAGTAGACCTGATATGCTTACAAGAAACGCATATTGAGGAAAAACAGATATATTTGATGAATCAATTGGGCTTTGATGTTCTCGCAGCTAGTAGGCAAGGATCTAGGACAAGAGGAGTTGCAATTTTGGGGAGAAGAAGAGAGGTGATAGTTAAAAGAAAGAAAGAGGACCAATGGGGGAGATGGGCCATAGCCGAACTATGCTTTAAAGGGTTCAGGTTAACATTAGTAACCATATATGGTTCCACTGAGGATGACCAGGAGATATGGCAGTTTATAGATACAGAACTAGCACAGTGGCCTGAACCAGTAATTTGTTGTGGCGATTTTAATTTACATGACCCTTCAAGTTCATTCATGAATACAGGAGCGGTGTACAGTGGTAGAAAGAGAAAGTTAAATAGGGCTATTGCCAACATGGTTTACAATAATCTCTTGGTAGACCCCTGGGTGATGCAACATCCACTGCTAGATAGCAGTACTTTTTTCTCGGCACCACACCAGGTGTTGGTAAGATTAGACTATTTTTTAGTTTCAAGGTCTTTAGTGTCGGAGACATTAATTGAAAAACTACCAAGGATTATTTCCGATCATAGCCCTTTAATATTAACAGTGAAGATTCCGCAATCAGAGTATAAGAGGTCAACATGGACTTTCGAGAGGAGCCTTCTCCAAGACGCCGAATATAGGATGCACATGGAGGGGTGGATCAGGTCCTTTTGGGAGATTAACTATGGTACGGCCTCTATAGGTCAGACCTTGGATTGCTTCAAAGCTGGAGTTAGAGGAGAAACATTGTGCTATGTAGTGACAAGACGCAGGAAAGAGAGGTTAAGGTTCGAAGCTATCAGGCTGAAGTTGAATATAGAGGAAGGAAAGTTAGCAGCTGCTGTAGCATCTAAATCCAGTTTGGAACATATATTATTAAAATTGGTAGCATTAAAGGCAGAAGCTGTAGAAAACTTTTCCAGAAAGCTTGCTGAAAAATACATGGCTAAAAAACAAGAGGCCTATGATTGTAGTGAGAAAGTGGGTCATATCTTAGCGGTTAAAGTTAGACAGCAGAGGGCAGCTGCAGAGATAAAAGAGATAATGGATCCACTGGGTGTTATCGTTGCAGACCCGGACAAGATTAGAGATGTATTTAGATCATTTTATGAAAAATTGTATACACAGGAAGACACAGGAGGTATAGTGGAAATTAGCAACTATCTTAAAGATATAGTTCCCTTATCTATCTCAAAAGAAGAAGGAGAAATGTTAGAATCTACTCTAGGTCTGGAGGAACTTACTGATGCATTAAGCAGCCTACCATCAGGAAAGGCATCTGGTCCTGATCAAATCCCGGTTGAGTTTTATAAAGAATTTCGTGGTTGTTTGTTGATTTATATGTTTGAGGTTATGTTGCATGTACAAAAAGGGGGGCAGCCACCGGAGTCATGGGCAGGGGCCGATATTATTGTTATTGCTAAAAAAGGGAAGCCCCCAACACTCCCCGGTTCTTATAGGCCAATCACATTGATAAATGCAGATGTTAAAGTATATTCAAAGATGTTGGCAAAAAGATTAGCAGGCTGTATTGAACATCTGGTGAGCCCTCTACAACATGGTTTTATACCCGGGAAGGGCACTACGCAGCATACTAGGACAGTTATTACTATGTTTGATGCGGCAGGGGTCGCAGGCGTCCCTATCTCAGCTCTCTTTTTAGACGCGGAGAAGGCCTTTGATAGGGTCGCCTGGGAATACCTTTGGGAAGTTATGAAGTGGTGTGGTATCGGGCCTGGGTTTATACTGGCAATACAAGCTTTATATAAAAACCCGGTAGCAAAAATCAGAGTAAATGGAGGGCACTCAGACCTAGTGAATATACAGAGAGGGACTCGACAAGGTTGTCCGTCTTCTCCATTGCTTTTCGCCCTATACATAGAGCCACTACTCCGCAAACTTGAGGAAAACTCTGAAATTCAGGCTATATCATTAAACGGCTGTTCTGTGAAAACTCTCGCCTATGCAGATGACGTGGCTATACTGACTCCGAACCCGGATATAGCTATGGCGGGAGTAGAAGCAGAGGCGCAGGGCTTTGGGCTGGTCTCAGGATACAGCCTTAACAAAACAAAAACCCAAATAATCATGAATAGGTTTGCAACTAGTCTGGATAACAGAGTGGTTAATAGTGCAATATATTTAGGGATCGATATCTCCGCAAACTTGGAGGAGTTAGTCGAGCGTAATATTGAACCACTGATAACGAAGGTAAAAAGTGACCTGGAAAGGATAAATAACTTGCACCTTTCTCTAGTTGGATGCACGAATGTGTTGAAAATGTTGGTTTTGCCCAAATTTTTGTATCTATTTAGGGCAATACCTTTAGCTTTTGAGAATAAATGGTTCAATATGTTGGAGAGAGTAGCTAACAGATTTATCTGGGCCCAAGGAAAAACTCGTAGGGCTATAAATTTATCACTTTGCCAAGGGATAGAGGGGGCTGGGGTGCACCAGACTTCAGATTGTACTATTTGGCTGCTGCTCTCCAGTACATGCAGGGACTAATAGGAGGAGGCGGAGGGTCATCAAAGTCTATTAATATGTCAATCGAAGCTTACACAGCGGTACTAGGTCAGAATGCAGAGAACTGTTTTCTGTATTTTACGGACTTGGGCTATCTTAGAAGACAGACGTACAAGACACTTAGGGCGGCACTTAAAATCTGGAGTTCCTTTCTGAAAAAGACAGGCATGGGAAGATTCAATAGATACACTAAAGTCTATAAAAATATATCCTTCCCGAAGATATTTTTGCCGATTCTGTAATGGCAGACTGGGAAGTCAAAGGGATACATCAAATTGGGGATTTAATAAATTCAGAGGCCATGGTACAATTTGAGGATTTGGTGAATGTTTATAAAATAAATAGAAGGGATTTTTTTAAATATCTTCAGATTAGGAGTTTTTTAAGAAACAAGCAAGGAGGGCCATTGGGATTTCAACCTAATGACTTGATGGAAGGGATAACTACGGGGGAGGAATATTCTATTAGGTCAATATATGCTGCCTTGGCAAAAAATAGACCAGACGACCTGGATAAGCATAGGGTTAAATGGGAGGAGAGAATAGAGACTACTCCTGGCTCTTTTAACGAATCCTTGGAACTGGGTCGGTCTATGCTATGCTCTGCCCCCTTGCAATCCCAACATTACAAAACTTTATTCTCGCTGTATCACACTCCAGCTAGGATTGCGAAATGGGGCGGTACAGAGGGTATTACTTGTCCCAGATGTAACTCTACTGAGGCAGATATTGTTCACATGTTCGAACTCCAAAACCACCAAGCTCGTAAGAGAACACTAGTATGTCCCACCTGCAGCCAGTGGCCAGCCCAAATCAATCTCTACAACAAGCTTTTCAGTGTTACAAAAAACCTCTTTGTAAGAGAGATAGGTATATTTAGAAAATAAATACGAAAAATTAGGGGAGACCACCATTTTGAAAATGGTGATATGGCCCACCATTGACAGGGGCAGAAGCATCCAAAACTCAATCTGTGTCATAAGGCGGTCGATCGCTGGATCGTAGTCAAGACATAGGACCTGATCCTTGTTCTGGTGCACATGGATACCAAGATATTTAACTGTGTCTTCCTACCACTGAAGAGAGCATTTGCACGGCATAGGAGTTGTAGCCACAGTGATCAGGAATAGTTTCGGGTTTCACTAATTTTTTTGGAGCCCAGAGACCTGGCCAAATCTTATAATCTTGCAAATGTGGGGGGCCATATTCTCAAGGGGTGTCACACAAACAATAAGATGTCATCATCATTTAATGAACGTAGCAATCAGCCAGTCATGAATTGCAGACCCTAGCAGAGGTGCTGCTCCTTCAGGTACCAAACCAAGGGGTGTATATAATATGAGTAATAGGAAAGTTAGAGAACAGCCATGCTGCGTCCTCATCATAATTGGAAATGGTGCAGTAATTGAGCCATTGGCAAGAATGCGAGCCACATGGTGAGAGAAAAGAAGCATGAAAATGGAAATGAATCTATGTGGAAGATCCAGTTTCTGAAAAGTAGCGAGCAAAAAAGTATATTCAAGAGAGTCGAAGCCCTTCTCAGCATCAAGGAGAGTCATTGTAGCTAGAACAGTAGGAGAGACTCATAAAGACCAAAAACAGGGTACGCAGGTTAAGACAGGTGAAACGGTGGGTAACAAACCCCAACTTTGGAGGCGGAATGATGGTCTCTAACAGGAGGGAGAGCTAGGTGGCAATTATCTTAGCCAAAATCTTATCATCATAGTTCAACAGTGAAAGAAGCCTGTAAGGTTGAGTATGTAAGGGGTCCTTGCACGGCTTGAGGAGGAAGATGATTACAGCTCGGGATAGTGATGTAGGTAGGGTGTCTGCCTCCAGGGACTCAGCAAACATGGCTAGTACGTGTGGGGCAAGAAGGTGCTTGTACTTTTTAGAAAACACCCCCATAAGCCCATCCAGTCCGTGAGCCTTGGACTCATCCAATGAGTCAATAGCTCCATCACCTTGTCAACAGTGATTGACTCACACAGGAACTGCTGCTGTTGAGAAGTACCCATTAGATACAGGGTCATACTAATTTGCATATGGCCATGTCTGAACTGGGGTGGTGGAGTGAACTTAAGAATGATGATGGATTAAACCCAGATCAGTTGACTAGGGGTCAGTGCTTGCAATGTTCAACACTCCGTTCATCATCCCCTTTGGTTTTGCTTTGTTCACTCTAAGTTGGCAAGGTATGCCCAGACTTAGGAGGTCCCTTGCTCACTTTGCCACTGGATTCAAGCTAGCCTGGCTGAAAGTGGCTGATTAGCCAGAAACCGGTCCCAGGATGCTTGTTTCCGGTCCAGGGAAGGCATGGCTTGGCAGTTCGGACTGACTGTTCCCATGAGCACAGGGTCAGATTGATTTGCATATGGCCATGTCTAAACTGGTGTGGCAGAGTGAGCTAAAGAATTATGATGCATTAAACCCAGATAAGTTGACTGCGGGTGAGTGCTTGCAATGTTCAACACTCCGTCCATCATCCCCTTTGGTTTACTTTGTTCGCCTTAAGTTGGCAGGGTATGGGAAGGTAGTTTTCTTATGCTGTCCATACCCTCCCCTATCACTCATCAACAACTCCCTTGCTCAAAAGGATTGTTCCAGATTTATTTAAGATGGCTGAGGTTGTCCCTATCCTCAAAAAACCTAGCTTAGACCCGCAGGCCCTGGGCAACTACTGCCCTATTTCTCTGCTACCCTACTAGAGCAAGGTCATGGTAGCCCATGTTGCCTACAGCCTGAGCTCCTTTGCAGAACGGACCCACTATCTGGACCCTCACCAAGCAGGTTTTAGACCTGAACATTCCACCAAAACTGTTGTCCTGGCAGTCCTGGACGAGCTACGAAAGGGAGCAGACCAAGGTACCACCCAGGCCCTGGTGCTCCTTGACCTGTTGGCTACCTTCGACATGGTTGACCACCAGATTCTGGTTGACCATGTCAACAGCGCTGGGCTCCAACAATTACCTCCTTCCTTAGTAATCGCCATCAATCTGCTAGCCTCGCTAGCTTCAGGGCAGAACAAACAAAACTGACTTGCGGGGTCCCACAGCGTTCCTCCTTATCACCTCTACTTTTCACTCTGTACATTCTCCCCCTGATTCTTGCCTTGCGCAAGAGAAAGGTTGCGGTGTTCAGTTATGCTGATGACCTTCAGTTGATCTTTAACATCGATTCATCAACCTCATCTATCATCAACTTTCAATCTATAATGAATTTCATTAGTGACTGGATGAATGCCAATCAACGCAAACTAAATCCAGGTAAAACAGAGTTGATTCTTACTGGCGGCGTGGCTTATCCATTGAACTCCATCTTCTGGCCTCTCTCATTAGGGAGCCCCCCTGCCTCGGTCCCGTCAGTAAAAATCTTGGGAATCATGATCAGTAGTGACCTCACCAGGAAGATCCAGTTTACTTAGGTGGTCTCAGCATGCTTTTTTCATCTCCACAGATTCCAGAAAATCAGCATATTCCTCTCCATCGAAGCCTTTACCCAAGTGGTTCTTGCCCTGGTCATCTCACGTATCGATTACGCCAACCTACTCTGCCTGGGTATTCCTGCGTACCAAGCACATTGCCTGCAACGGGTTTAGATTCAGGCAGCCAGACTCATTCTTGGACAGCCTTAGCTCTCCCACGTGAAAACACTGCTGAAAAGCCTTCATTGGCTACCTAATCCCCAATGCTGCCTGTTCAAGTTGGGCTGCACCATCCACAAAGCCTTGTAAGGGCCTGGCCCTGCTTTTATCGCTCTAAACACCCAGCGGTATCTTCCCTCTTGCGATCAACGCTCTTCCAATAAGAACTTGTTGGTGTCCCACTCTTTTAAACGGAAGAAACACAGTGGCCTCAGATACACAACCCTGGCTCCCCATTTCTGGAATACCCTCCCTTCCTACTTGCCCACAGCTGATTCCTATACTCAATTTTGGAAATTACTTAAAACCTGTTTTTTTGCCCACGCTTACAATTGACACTCACTTTCTGTTGGGTACAGTGACAGTTCCTGCTTACAGCGCCAAGAAACCGCCTTGTGAACTTGCGCTCAAGAAATACATTTTAACATAACATAACCTATGCCCAGACATGGGTCCCTTGCTCACTTTGCCACAGGATTCAAGCTAGCCTGGCTGATGATGACTGATTAGCCAGAAACCGGTCCCAAGGTGCTTGTTTCCGGTCCCGGGAAGACATGGCTTGGCAGTCCGGGCTGAACTGTTCTCATGAGGCACAGGGTCAGACTGATTTGCATATGGCCATGTCTGAACTGGGGTAGCGGAGTGAGCTAAAGAATGATGGTGGATTAAACCCAGATCAGTTGACTGGGGGTGAGTACTTGCATTGTTCAACACTCCGTCCATCATCCCTTTTGGATTTGCGTTGTCCTTGGATGCCTGATTCCGGTCTAGGAAAGACATGGCTTGGTAGTTCGGGCTGGACTGTTCCCTGACCTAGGGTGGTGTGGAGTGCAAATACACGATGGATTTAGGCCCAGATCTTTGTACTGGGGTGAATGTAAGACATTGTTCTGCATTCTGTCCATCAACTGTGTTTTTTGCAATTTTCACCCCGAGTGGGCTGGGTATGCTCAGACGTGAGTCCCAGGCTCTCCACACCACTGGAGTCAAGCTATCCAGGATGAAGAAGGCTGATAGCCAGAAACCGGTCCTTGGGTGCTTGATTCCGGTCTAGGAAAGACATGGCTTCGTAGTTCGGGATGTACTGTTCCCATGAGGCACAGGGTCCAGGCTGATTTGCATATAGCCAGTGTCTGACCTAGGGTGGTGTGGAGTGCAAGAAAACGATGGATTTAGGCCCAGATCTTTGCACTGGGGTGAATGTAAGACATTGTTCTGCATTCTGTCCATCAACTGTTTATTTTGCAATTTTCACCCCGAGTGGGCTGGGTATGCTCAGACGTGAGTCCCAGGCTCTCCACATCAATGGAGTCAAGCTATCCAGGCTGAGGAAGGCTGATAGCCAGAAACCGCTCCTTGGATGCTTGATTCCGGTCTATGAAAGACATGGCTTGGTAGTTCGGGCTGGATTGTTCCCATGAGGCACAGGGTCAAGGCTGATTTGCATATAGCCAGTGTCTGACCTAGGGTGGTGTGGAGTGCAAAAAAACGATGGATTTAGGCCCAGATCTTTGTACTGGTGTGAATGTAAGACATTGTTCTGCAATCTGTCCATCAACTGTGTTTTTTGCAATTTTCCCCTCGAGTGGGCTGGGTATGCTAAGGCTTGAGTCCTAGGCTCTCCACATCACTGGAGTCAATCTATCCAGGCTGAAGAAGGCTGATAGCCAGAAACCGGTCCTTCGATGCTTGATTCCGGTCTAGGAAAGACATGGCTTGGTAGTTCGGGATGGACTGTTCCCATGAGGCACAGGGTCAAGGCTGATTTGCATATAGCCAGTGTCTGACCTAGGCTGGTGTGGAGTGCAAAAAAACGATGGCTTTAGGCCCAGATCTTTATACTGGGGTGAATGTAAGACATTGTTCTGCATTCTGTCCATCAACTGTTTTTTGCAATTTTCACCCCGAGTGGGCATGGTATGCTCAGACGTGAGTCCCAGGCTCTCTGTTGCGTGTTTATCTAGGGTCCTGATCGATACTGTGACCTTATGCCCCTATTCGGCTATAAATCCATTTTATTCCCTATATTGGCATAACCGTTCAAGTGCGATATTCAGAAAGTCATCTCTGACCTCACACGAACAGAGCCACGTTCAAGGATATCTCTCTCTGCCACTTCCTTTGCGACCAATTAGTGCAATGACAGAGCAGAAGTCACTATCTGATATTCCTAGATTAACACTCCGAGTTCTTCAACAAGATAAAAACTCAGCAAACTGGGAAATCCCCCTTGCTATGTTTTGATTAGTAATAGAACTCTAATGAGCAACTGATAGCTATCACTTCCTAGTGATATCTTTAATTGACGTCTTATGTCCAGCAAACTTGCGTCAAACCCGGCACCTGTCAGGTATAAATACTACCAACGTTGCCTTAAGCAATGAGAGCTGTTGTGCACCCTGTTGTGCATACCGTTGCTGTTGCCGAGCACTGTAGCACTCTGTCGCTGCAGCCTGCTATCCCTGTGGTGGTGAAGCTACTGATACCATTATCGCTGCTAAAGCGCGAACGATGGTGCAGTACGCTTAGGAGCCGAACAGACGTCCCTCTGCGAAGAGCCTAGCAGATCCAGCTGCCCGCGGCGCTGTCCCCCGCCACCTCCTCTCGACACGCGCTGAAGAAGAGCCGCTGCATTTCTCGTGCAGAGAAATCCAGCTCCAGCGTTTCCGGTTTACCCTCGCGGGTGACAGGGATATCGAGCTTCCCCTGAAGGAGATACCAAACCTCCATCATTCTATTCAGAGGTATGGTGCTGACTAAACCCTTAAATAAGAATTCTTGAAACAAACCTTGGCAAAAGCGACTTAACTTAAAGCTATTTACTTACTCCCCTTCCACGTGTTAGGCTTAGGTCAGGCACACTGGGGTAGGCTTAGTTAGAAGCACCAGTTGAGTATTTTAGCCTAATGTATATATGACTGTATATATGTTTTATTACTTTTAAACCATTGTATGGCTAAGAAACCATATCAATGATTTTACAGTATTATTTCGAAATACTTATCTTACTGTACGTACTTTTTATCATAACAAGTTTTGCAATTGTGGCAATACATTTCTCTTGTACGAGAAGAAAGACTGTTCAATAAATGTTAACCTTTATTGACAAACGCCCGTCTCTCTATTCTCTACATCTCGTGAAAGTAAACTGCACTAGACTGACTGAGTGAAATACATGTCTATTGTTTCACACGACCCTAGAGATCGACTCTTGATCTGAGGAGCAAAGTTGTCATGTTGCACGATTGTTGGAAAACTGAATCCCTTCTTGTCTGTGCTTGGGAAGCTGATCACTTCCTATACAGAGAAGAAAGTTTCCAGTGACCTCTGAGCTAGTTGGTAACACACCCAATTAAGTTTAGCATAGTCAGTGGAGGCCTGGAATATCCGCAGTTCCACGTCGATACTACTGTTTATGTTATTCAAATGCGCAGGGCCTAGTGGGAAACTAGGAACTACACTACATGGCGCCCAACGTTTGGTAAGGCGATAAACTAACGCAAGACAGTTAGAGTAACTCAGTCGTGCATATTTCACAGACCCCTTTCTCCTGTAAATACTCCAATAGACGTCTGGAGTGGGTGAAAGGTTAAAATCCGCCCGAACTCAGTAGGAAGAGATTCCTATGTAAAGCTCTGGTTTATTCAACGTTGAAGGATACAGTGTTCCAAAATATTGTGCACCTAATCTTTGTCTCCTTGGAGACCTACTCTGCAAACTTCGCATTTTAACAAATGTCGGTATAAAATAACGGAACCTCTGGGGCCGCAGCAGATGCGACTCAGAAGGGTCCCGAATACACAGACCCGGATGCTATAATCATCCCGGTCCACTTAAGAAGATCTATAACTTTAAAACTTATAGAAAACGGACTGACACCTCAAGGTGGTACAGTAATTTTCGTGATAGAGGCTCACGAGTATCGGCAGACAAAGGTATTCTATTCATGGATAAACTTTCCAGCGGTAAACGCTAGAACAAAAGAGTTTCACTATTACAAAATAGAGAAACCTCCGGAAGAGTACGCTCCTTTCGAGGAGATTGAAATTCCACTTAAATTTCAAGAGCACTTGCTCTGGTTTAATGGCGCCCTAAAACACAATGATCACATAACTAGGCTCGGTACTCTAGGTAGACCAGGAGCCACGTGGCCGGTTCTAGCCAGCTACACACCACATCCTGACATTGTAAGAATGTCAAGAGAAGAGCTGTTAGTACAGCTAAACACATTAATAAAAATACATAGGCAATTAGTCCAATATGTAATGCGGACTGCAACAGTCCAGCCAGCTGTTAATACACCACAGCTGACCCCTCATCAGGGGAACACAAATAAAGTTACACCACAGAACATACAGTCATGTCTTGGTAAAACACCCGTAAAACGGGAACAAATTCCTTTCTGGTTAGCACAGAAAATCACTCAAATAGAGGCAGTATTTCCTGATACTACCCCTATTGAGAAACACAGAATCTTGACCATCTGCCTTCCTATGGGAATCGCACCACACGTGGAGGACTGTGACACTTGGGGTACAGTCTTTGCTTCCATTTATACAAAAACACACGGTGTTCCGTCTATGGCGGTAATACCAGAAGTGCTAAAACAGATTCAAAATGAATTCGGTCCAGAGCCCGCTTTAAATCTAGGTATGAAATTACTGAAAGACTTCAAGCAGGTCTCGGCTATATTATTAGCCAACATAAAAGGAGAAGCAGCATCTGTGGCGATTCGCCAGAAGGTGAGGGAAACAGATATAAAAGATCCTGTTGAGCTTGCAAAAATCATAGAAAAATGCTATGAAGAATTAGGTAGAGACAGCTTGGGTGGGAAACCAGTAAAACCCCAACTGCTCGAAAGTCCTGAAAAATTATTTATTAAAAATAATTCAAATACTCCTAAAAAGAGCTGGGATGGAAATAAACAATCCACTCCCAAGGAAAAAGTTTTCCAGTCCAGAGGAAGGTCTCCTCGACGGAGGGAAAGAACTCCGACTCGAGACCACCAGTCTCCCCAGAGGGAGCCCTCTGAGAAAAGATATAACCATAGAAATAGGGATAATCTGAAAAAACCTGATAGATATCAAAGTATTGATACACGTCCCTCTCGATCTTCTCCCCAGAATTCGGAAAGAAGAGGACGGTCAGACCCAGGAGAGCACACCAAGTCCAAAGACAAGGAACCTGCTCAAAATAAGAAATCTCAATTTCAGAAAAAGAAGGTAGCCGGTATTAGAGTATTCAACCATGCCGAGAATACTGAGGACACAGTTGAAAAACGGGGAGTGGGCATTGACAATGTTGGACAGTGCAGCAGAAATCAGTATAGCACGCAAGATCTTGATGAGTCATCTGGAGACAGTGGACACGAATGAATACATTCAGGTTGAAACTGCCGACACCAGACTTAGCGAGCCCCATAAAATATACGAAATAACATTGCGTATGGAGGGTGATAAGACTAGGAGAATTAAGGGTCTATTTTGGGATAAGCTCTCAAAAGGCTATGATATTCTGTTAGCTGAAAAAGATTGGCCCGCAGAGTTTGTCAGGGAGTGCCCTCGTGGCGAAGAAGTGATTATGCCTGCCTTCTCGAATCACATTCCGATTCACAAAAAATACACATATGCAAGGAAATGGGCAGTAGCCCAGGCACCTGCATTGTATAAAAATCATGTAGGATGGGATGAGGACTCTCCTCCTCTCAAAATCCAGTTAAAAAGTGAACCAACTGCCCAAAGGCAGTATCCCATAAAGCAAGAAGCTAAAAAACAGGTCAGGGAGATCTTAGATCAACTTGAGTACCAGGGGGTGATTGAAACATGCACCTCTCAAATGAACAATCCTTTGTTTCCTGTCTCCAAGCCAGACAATTCATATCGTCTAGTTTTGGACTACAGACATCTTAATACATGTTGTAAAACTTTTGCAGTACAAAACTCGCATAGTGCAGCCCTAATGAATAATATAGTTAGGAAAAAATATAAAACGACATTAGACATATCTAATGGTTTCTTTTGTCAAAACATTGCACCAGAAAGCAGATATTTGACCGCTTTCTCCGCATTTGGGTCACAGGAAAATTCTGTCGACTCCCACAAGGGTTCAAGAACAGCCCAGGACTATTCTCAGCTAGAGTAACAGAGTTACTACAAATATATGATGATGAGGCATTATCTTACGTAGATGATATCTATCTCACAGACGACGACTTGGATACTCACTTGAAAAGAGTGAACACCATTATACTTGGGTTCGCAGCAGAGGGTTACAAATTCAACTTTAAAAAGTCTCGAATTGCCCATCTGACAGTACTATTCTTAGGGTACGAATTATCAAGTGAAGGGAAAAGCCTAGCGGACAACTTCTTAGAGAAGTGCGCTGTACTCCAAGCTCCAAAAACGCTGAAGAATTTACAATCCATTCTAGGTTTTCTGAATTTCGGAAGAACTTACATTCTAAATTACGCAGAGAGGGTTAAACCTCTCTACGAACTAAATAAACCTGATTTTAAACAAATCAATTGGATTCAAAAACACACAGAAATTTTGAGATCACTGCAAACAGACATGTTAGCAAAAACAAAATTAGATACACGTGACAACACACGTGATCTTGTAATCCGAGTCATCCCAGGAAGATGCGGATTCACATACCTAACCTCTAATGAGGGAGAAAAGGTACCAATTTCAATTAAATCTCACTTGTACACACAAGCAGAAAAAACATTCAGTCACACAGAAAGAACTGTGAACGCAGTGCAAATCGCATTAGCAAATGAACGAGAACTAGCACACGGCAAAAGGATTAACATCCTCACAGCGGAATCCGCCTTCGAAGCGCTATTCAGCCCAGTAAACCTGCCTACAGTGTCACTGGATCCGAAATGGATACAGTGCATAGATTCTCTAGGAGCGGAAGACGTGAAATACTATTTCGCCCCACAATTTGAAGAACTGAATGATTTAGAATATGAAGAAGAATATCCTCTGCCAATCGAAATTATGCCTCTCCGACAATATGCCTGTATAATCTATACAGATAGCTCTATACAACATTTCAACGTAGAGAGAAAATCCTACGATGCAGCATGTGCGATCATTAAATGTCGTTGGCTGTGCGGTAAAATCAGACCGAAAGTAACAAAAACCGAATCAGTAAAGTACTGTCCGGTTCAGAGAACTGAAATTAGATGTTTAAAGATGGCGCTTGAAAATGCAGAACGCGAATTCCCGACACTTATAGTGTGCGATTCTCATTTTTGCGTCAACTCTTACAATAACAAACTGCAGAGTTGGATTGAAAACGACTACAAAGATGACACAGGTGCCACAATAAAGCATAAATTGCTCTGGAACGAGGTAGCTCTTTTAAGTAAAGAACTACAAAAGACTCACGTGATTCACGCACAGAGTCTTCAACGTGATGGCGTTCACGTTGCAGGGAATTCATTGGCTAATACAGCCAAAGCGGAAGCAACTAAACCGGCTTCCGTAGCCACAAAAAAGCGTACAGATAAATATATTGACGGGGAAACCATGCTGGCAGTAAAAACGACCGTAAAAGGCGACTGTGCAGCACTACCCGTAAACTATCCACTCAATTATGCATACATAATCGATGCAAACTCCGTTCCTTTTGCTCGAATCCCTGGAGTGGGGGACAGAGTAATTCCAAACACGAACAGGAGAATATTTTTAATAGCAGACGCACATATGGGTTTGGGTCTGAGACACCAAACAATTAAGGTTTCTCTGACTGAATTACAATCAGTATACTGGTGGCCGGGAATGAGTGTAGAACACCAAATATATGCAAACAACTGTGAAAACTGCAATAGGGATCGCAGTAGTGAACCATGCTACCGGCTACCGATCAGAAACAGAGTAACGCTGCCTGCACCCCAACCTGCGACTATTAATCAGTTAAGACGAAAAGCACTTAAAAAAAATGAGGCCCCAAGCGCTCGGCTGACGCTAGAATGGTTATAAAAGATTTGCAAGTCTTTATCGGCACATACGCAATTACCACGTTGCATTCTGACCAGGGTCCTGCTTTCAGCTCTCGAGCCTATAAGGAGGCCATGGCCAGCATGGGAATTGGGTTGCGGTATTCTTGTCCGTCGCACCCCGAAGGGAACAGTGTGGTAGAAAGAAAAAACCGTGACATAAAGCAATCTATAACAGCGAAGGTATTAGGTTCAGGCGCTGGGTGGGTCAAACATTTAACAAGTGTCCAGACTAGTCTTAATAACATGCCAAGAAATTCTCTAAAAGGTTTCAGCCCATATGAACTATTGTTCGGAATTAGAATGCGCGTTCAGGACCTCGATAGTCAGATGTCAGTGGTACAAGAAGAAACAACGCACTTTGATGTAAAGGATCGTTTGGCTGTTTTACAGGAACTGAACGAAACAAGAAAATCCTTAAGCAACACAAAGTTAAAGCAACAGCCACCTAGCACTGACGAGGCACCACCAGCAACAGCCCCAGCAAGGCCTGCCTGGATTCCAAAGATTGGGGATCTAGTCAGAGAAAAGATCGCGGTTAAGAAGGAATTTGGGCCTTCTTACAGAAAAGCAGTACCTGTCTTAGCAGTCACCGGAACAAGATCAGTTGTACTACCGCCCCTTGCTGGTAAAAAGGAGAACAGAGTTGTGTCTATCGATCTGGTAAAACCACAAGCATGTGGCCTATAATCAACAGTAAGCCCAGTGGACTCCCAAGAAATAACAGAATACCCAAACTTGCAACAATCCAAGAGGTTCAAACTGAAAGACTCATCACATTCGATCAGCCTGCAGTGCACAATGAAGGACTATGCAATAATGCCATGGAACTCATGCCTCTTGAAACACAGATTGAAACAGTTCGTCAAGATATAACACCAGTCTACACTAATGTGGCATCAGAAAGTGCTACCGAGAGACAGATTGAAAGAACAATCCCATCAATTGACAGAACTGCCTCTGGTTATTTCATCAACTTCGACAACTTCTCTGAAGATCAAAACGACCCCGAAGTGATGCCAGAAACAAAAAAGACTTTTAAAGAAAAAGCAACAGAACTCTTTCATCAACTAAAAGAAATCTACCTTGTTTCCCCTTGGCTAGAATTCTGGTTCGGTCTAGGTGTATTTTTCCTCCTGCTTTGGCTCATCATGGTACTGTGTTTGGGAAAATTCATTGAAGGAAAATATATTACAATGGACACAGCAAGTCAGAACATCAACATAGTCCTGAAACCACACAGATCATCCCACGTGAAGAAAAGAGAACTGTCAACAGTAAATGTCACAGCAATTCCAATACCTGGTGGGGTTGTATGGGAGAAAACAGACTATGAGATATATGGTCCGGTAGAAATCCTGAAGTATCCTCATCAACTAAAGGTTTCCTTAAGTGACTTTGTAAAACCGAGTACATTCTCTGATGATTGGGACTTTAACAGTATTAATGACATGATGTCTGATTTAGTAATGTCAGCTAAATTCACAGATCATGATTATTTACAAGGTTCATCTAGTTATGAGCAGTTATTCTGTTACACCCACTATGGGGATCACTACTTGCATAAATCTGCACAGCCTAGAAATGTTTTTATGTATAATCAATGGGAACATTGTTCTACACCACCTAAAAGCAGTTCTAAAGCATTTTTTGAGAAATTCAGATACTTCTCAGGGTTTCACAACCAGTAATGCAGAAACGTTTTATTACAAACTGTTAGATAAAACAGGAATGAAAACAATGCTGACAAATTCTAAATTGATATATTCAGAAGCATTTTATGACAAATGATGACATTTGGTTTTGATTATTGGAAAAATAATATTGAAACGAAAACAATCTGGGGTACAAAAGATTGGCAGGTGCAAGGCATTGAAGCACTATTTAGAACCTGCATGATACCAGAACAAATGTTGTTTTTAAATGAAACAATACACCAAACATCTTGTCTTGGCCTAGCTAAGATCAATGACATTAAAACACCGTCTATACCAAAGCCAATACCTGAAAATGCAACTGCAGATATTGAGTTAGACGTAACACAAATTTTAAATTTGAACAGAACACATCCTGATTGGAAAAAGTGGTTAATCTGGCCTACTGACACAAACAGCTGTCAAGATAGATTCCTGAATAAAACACAGGGGTTAAAAATGACCAGATTAGACTCGAGATATTCCCAGAGACAACATCCAGGGATTATAACAACATACAGTGTAGGGAAACTCTGCCCCGAATGGCTAACAACATCCACACTGGCTGAAATTAAGCAACACTTGTCTTTACTAAAAGATGGTGCTGATTTGCGCGATTTCATTCTTGGACCACGCAAACAGCGTCCAAAGCGTTTCATAGCGACCAGTATCTATGCTGCTTACAACGAGGCTTGGAAAGTCAAACAAATTGAAACTGCTGAAAAAATACGAGAAATTGATCGTATTAATTTGGAGAAATCACTTTCTGTAGTAGACAATGGGTTAATGACTCTGTCTTCCAGAATATATTCGTTGGACAATATTGTATCCTCTGCCTTTGATGTGATAGACAGAGATTTGCTAATGTTACAACATGGCCAGTCTCAATTACGTTCTATTATAGAATTAGGCTGGACGCTGCAAAATCTTCGTTCAGGCTATGTGCCTTGGCGTTTAATCAACACAACGTCATTATTTTCCAGTTTTAACCTTACTGATAAACAGATCAGTTTGGCACAGAAAGGAGCAGACTATACATTCCTGAGCATCGAAAAACTCGAGAGATTACCATTGACAATGTCAGAGAGTCCTGTCATTGAATGGATAATACACGGAATTATCACAATTCCGATAACAACTTTCCGATTTAAAAAGTGCCTTGAGTACATACCTGCTGGCCACTATGAACAATTGGGTAAAGGATATGTAAAATCTGAATGGAAATTACCATACACTCATTCTTGCTATAGTGACAGCGACAAAAATGTATTTCTTAGTGGTAATAACTGTAAACATTCACTAAGCGGTATACTTTTGTGTCAGGGTATTAATTTACACGGAGCATGTGATGGAAATTCTAACAACCTTTCATGCCACCAGCTAGTCACACCTGCAACTCAGATAGAGCCCTTCTTTATGCAACTCGCAAACGGGAGTTACATTCTTAGAACGGATCACAGATGTTGTGGCCTCGTGCCAGGGAAAAGTTATCTAGTAGAAGTAACATCCATGGTCAAATGCTGTATGCAAGCATTGTTTCCGAGTGGGGCTGCAGACTCAGTGACTCCCATCTGGCCTTGTCTGAATCTCTATTCTATACGAATTGATACTTTAAGCAAAGTTAAATCTGTACTTTTACAGACAACAGTGCCTATAACGTCATCAAAAGAGACGTATGATCTTCTAGTTGCAAGGACAGCTACTGAAGTTCATGACCTTTTATCAACAAATTGCCCCGTGCATTTCGTACAAATGCTAAGCCAACTCCTTAACATGTCTAGTGCCACAAGCGTCCCAGGCATATTCAAGACAGTCTTTACGGGACTGCTAACGCCTTTTCAAGCAATTTTGGGAATCGTTCCTAATTTTGTGCACTCTGTTTTTGGCGGCATACCATTATTTTTGGGACTTGTAGCAGGGATTTTATTTTTGACCCTCCTACTTCGTTATGGCAAGCCTCAGCTCAGACATAGCTCCCATGGGAATGGAAGAGACAATCCTAGCAATGCGCTACCGGGACAGGATAACTAACGTCCTCGGATTGGCCAGGCTGAGAGATCTAAACATGACCTGGTTCCTTTCATTCAGACCTGTATGGCAAAATTGCATTTTACCTGTGCTACGATGTATGCTTTGCGGCGATGAATGCGTGTTGGACATCTGTCTTTCACTTCCATCAGCAGTACCAATGGACGTCGATACTTTGCTCAGTCCAATAACGGCTCACGCATTGTGTTGTCCCCAGCGGCTACCAATCCTGATGACGGCATTTGTGGAGACTCCTGTGCTACAACCAAGTGGTAACAGTGGAGCGAGTGACAAAAGCAACATCATCCAGGTACAACGTTCAGTGAGCATTGCTGATCCTGCCTTCGATGACAGCAATCATTCTCACACTTGCCAAGTTACAGCGCTATCAAATTTGGTTGAACTGTCACCTGAATTTGTAGACCAATTCTTTGCGAGCCTGTCTGATATGATGTTCCCACCCATACAGAAACAATAACTTTGAGAAGCTTTCCGACACACAGCGTTCCCATGAAACTCTGAATTCGGCCTTCACTTCTAGTCAACAAAGACTGCTAGCAGCGTTGGAACTCTGTTTCCCCGTTCAAGCATTAATTCTCTTTGGATTGGATATTTTTCAAATATTGACCTTTTTTTGGCACAAACAAATCTTTGCTTGAGGTAAAATCTATTCTTAAAGAACAGAAGTTCATACTTCTATTTTTTACACACACCTAGAGACATAACAACTTACATTAGCCTCTAGCACACATTTTGCAAATGCATTTATATGTGATGATTTATCTCGCCCTTCTTCTGAGATACTTCATGTGTAATTTTTATGCATAATCGTTCATTGATTTCACATGCCATAATTTTTGAATGATTTCTATGCTTCAAAAACATACAGTACCTAAATTCCATGTATTACAAGTACGCCTATTTCGAATGCATTTATGTATTTTGGGGTGGGCAATGTTACACATGCATCCTATTGCTTTAGTTTTAGTAATTTGATGGACATGTAAAAGTGGAGTGGGTGTTGCGTGTTTATCTAGGGTCCTGATCGATACTGTGACCTTATGCCCCTATTCAGCTATAAATCCATTTTATTCCCTATATTGGCATAACCGTTCAAGTGCGATATTCAGAAAGTCATCTCTGACCTCACACGAACAGAGCCACGTTCAAGGATATCTCTCTCTGCCACTTCCTTTGCGACCAATTAGTGCAATGACAGAGCAGAAGTCACTATCTGATATTCCTAGATTAACACTCCGAGTTCTTCAACAAGATAAAAACTCAGCAAACTGGGAAATCCCCCTTGCTATGTTTTAATTAGTAATAGAACTCTAATGAGCAACTGATAGCTATCACTTCCTAGTGATATCTTTAATTGCCGTCTTATGTCCAGCAAACTTGCGTCAAACCCGGCACCTGTCAGGTATAAATACTACCAACGTTGCCTTAAGCAATGAGAGCTGTTGTGCACCCTGTTGTGCATACCGTTGCTGTTGCCGAGCACTGTAGCACTCTGTCGCTGCAGCCTGCTATCCCTGTGGTGGTGAAGCTACTGATACCATTATCGCTGCTAAAGCGCGAACGATGGTGCAGTACGCTTCGGAGCCAAACAGACGTCCCTCTGCGAAGAGCCTAGCAGATCCAGCTGCCCGCGGACGTTGTCCCCCGCCTCCTCCTCTCGACGCGCTGAAGAAGAGCCGCTGCATTTCTCGTGCAGAGAAATCCAGCTCCAGCGTTTCCGGTTTACCCTCGCGGGTGACAGGGATATCGAGCTTCCCCTGAAGGAGATACCAAACCTCCATCATTCTATTCAGAGGTATGGTGCTGACTAAACCCTTAAATGAGAATTCTTGAAACAAACCTTGGCAAAACCAACTTAACTTAAAGCTACTTACTTACTCCCCTTCCACGTGTTAGGCTTAGGTCAGGCACACTGGGGTAGGCTTAGTTAGAAGCACCAGTTGAGTATTTTAGCCTAATGTATATATGACTGTATATATGTTTTATTACTTTTAAACCATTGTATGGCTAAGAAACCATATCAATGATTTCACAGTATTATTTCGCAATACTTATCTTACTGTACCTACTTTTTATCATAACAAGTTTTGCAATTGTGGCAATACATTTCTCTTGTACGAGAAGAAAGACTGTTCAATAAATGTTAACCTTTATTGACAAACGCCGGTCTCTCTATTCTCTACATCTCGTGAAAGTAAACTGCACTAGACTGACTGAGTGAAATACATGTCTATTGTTTCACACGACCCTAGAGATCGACTCTTGATCTGAGGAGCAAAGTTGTCATGTTGCACGGTTGTTGGAAAACTGAATCCCTTCTTGTCTGTGCTTGGGAAGCTGATCACTTCCTATACAGAGAAGAAAGTTTCCAGTGACCTCTGAGCTAGTTGGTAACACACCCAATTAAGTTTAGCATAGTCAGTGGAGGCCTGGAATATCCGCAGTTCCACGTCGATACTACTGTTTATGTTATTCCAATGCGCAGGGCCTAGTGGGAAACTAGGAACTACACTACATCTCCACATCACTGGAGTCAAGCTATCCTGGCTGAAGAAGGCTGATAGCCAGAAACCGGTCTTTGGATGCTTGATTCCCGTCTAGGAAAGACATGGCTTGGGAGTTCAGGCTGGACTGTTCCCATGAGGCACAGGGTCAAGGCTGATTTGCATATAGCCAGTGTCTGACCTAGGGTGGTGTGGAGTGCAAAAAAACGAGTGATTTAGGCCCAGATCTTTGTACTAGGGTGAATGTAAGACATTGTTATGCATTCTGTCCATCAACATTGTTTTTTGCAATTTTCACCCCGAGTGGGCTGGGTATGCTCATACGTGAGTCCCAGGCTCTCCACATCACTGGAGTCAAGCTATCCAGGCTGAAGAAGGCTGCTAGCCAGAAACCGGTCCTTGGATGCTTGATTCCGGTCTAGGAAAGACATGGCTTGGTAGTTCGGGCTGGACTGTTCCCATGAGGCAGAGGGTCCAGGCTGATTTGCATATAGCCAGTGTCTGACCTAGGGTGGTGTGGAGTGCAAAAAAACGATGGATTTAGGCCCAGATATTTGTACTAACGGTGGGCGGCCAGCTACGCTCCGTCTGCGGAGTGTGCGTAGTGCCGCCTACTCCGCAGACGGAGCGTAGCTGGCCGCCACCCGCCTCCCTCCCGCCCTCCCTAAATACTTTGAAATAAAGGAATGAAATAATTTAAAAAGCACTTACCTTGCCGCCACTGCCCGCCGCGTCCCCGGGGCTCACTATCTTCCGTCTTCCGTCCGCTTTACTAATGCGCATGCGCGGGCGGCCGCGCATGCGCATTTTCACGAGAAAATGCGCGTGCGCGGCCGCCCGCGCATGCGCATTAGTATAGAAGACGGAAGATAGCGAGCCCCGGGGACGCGGCGGGCAGCGGCGGCAAGGTAAGTGCTTTTTAAATTATTTGATTCTTTTATTTCAAAGTATTTAGGGAGGGCGGGAGGGAGGCTGGTGGCGGGGCTGGCGGCCAGTGGTGTTTGCGGAGTGGGGCTACGCGGAGTGCGGAGGTGGGCGTAGTTTCTCGCCCACTTCGCGTAGCTCCGCGAAGCCCCACTCCGCGAACTCCGCCCAGGGTTAATTTGTCCTGGGGTGAATGTAAGACATTGTTCTGCATTCTGTCCATCAACTGTGTTTTTTGCAATTTTCACCCCGAGTGGGCTGGGTATGCTCAGACGTGAGTCCCAAGCTCTCCACATCAATGGAGTCAAGCTATCCAGGCTGAGGAAGGCTGATAGCCAGAAACCGCTCCTTGGATGCTTGATTCCGGTCTAGGAAGGACATGGCTTGGTAGTTCAGGCTGGACTGTTCCCATGAGGCACAGGGTCAAGGCTGATTTGCATATAGCCAGTGTCTGACTTAGGGTGGTGTGGAGTGCAAAAATACGATGGATTTAGGCCCAGATCTTTGTACTGGGGTGAATGTAAGACATTGTTCTGCATTCTCTCCATCAAGTGTGTTTTTTGCAATTTTTACTCCGAGTGGGCTGGGTATGCTCAGACGTGAGTCCCAGGCTCTCCACATCACTGGAGTCAAGCTTTCCAGGCTGAAGAAGGCTGATAGCCAGAAACCGGTCCTTGGATGCTTAATTCCGGTCCAGGAAAGACATGGCTTGGTAGTTCGGGCTGGACTGTTCCCATGAGGCACAGGGTCAAGGCTGATTTGCATATAGCCAGTGTCTGACCTAGGGTGGTGTGGAGTGCAAAAAACCGATGGATTTAGGCCCAGATCTTTGTACTGGGGTGAATGTAAGACATTGTTCTGCATTCTGTCTATCAACTGTGTTTTTTGCAATTTTCACCCTGAGTGGGCTGGGTATGCTCAGACGTGAGTCCCAGGCTCTCCACATCACTGGAGTCAAGCTATTCAGGCTGAAGAAGGCTGATAGCCAGAAACCGGTCCTTGGATGCTTGATTCCAGTCTAGGAAAGACATGGCTTGGTAGTTCGGGCTGGACTGTTCCCATGAGGCACAGGGTCAAGGCTGATTTGCATATAGCCAATGTCTGACCTAGGGTGGTGTGGAGTAAAAAAAACAATGGATTTAGGCCCAGATCTTTGTACTTGGGTGAATGTAAGACATTGTTCTGCATTCTGTCCATCAACTGTGTTTTTTGCAGTTGGGAAGTAAGGCAAACCATGGCAACCTCGGACAAGTAGTCAGCCATGTCTCTACCCACTACAGAGCACCGCGAGGTATAAATATTGTGCTCTTGTCCGCAGTGTATGATCCATCCTCGAGCAGCAGCTCAGAGATGAGATTACTGCACCTCGGCGGGTGGAGGAGTTGCGCCAGTGTGCAACCAGGTCTCTCGGGTTCACCTTATTGTCGAGTTCCTGCATATTTCCTCATGTGCACCACCTCGCATTCTGCCATCTCACTGAATTCTTCCAAGAGTGTTGTATGCGCAAGAGTTGTGGGAGCCTTACTGCTGTGTGTCATTGTTGTCTAGGACGCGCAGCTCACTCTTGACCTGTTAAATACTATTGCTGATATCATGTAGTATGCCAGCATGTTTATAGATTCATTATCCCCTTATATAATCCTTATAGGCCTACCAAACATTGGCCGGCATTGTGGCCCACACAATGTTGTGCTTAAAGTATTCAACCACGGCGAGGCACAGTTCCTCATGGAAAACAACATCATGAAGTACATTGCCGGGGAATCACCCTTGTGCCGCGGGGCACTGCCAGCATAACACCAAATGTGGTTCACAAGCACACGCAAGAGTACAGCCAATTCATCAATCCGGGACAGCACAGTCTTCGAAAGGAGCCAATAGTCGATGCAGGATCAAGGTTTGTGTGGCGTCAAGTACAATGTGTATCTTAGGGCACCAGTATGCTGAATACACCAGATGTCAGGGAAGACATAAGTGTTGCAGATCTTGTGTAGTACACCAGTTGGGGAAATAACTGACGAATTCAGGAGGGGGTCAAGAAAAAGTTTGAGAACACACTGCAGGATAACAGGGCCAACATCTGCACATCCCATCAAGGTCTGAAGCTCCACAAAGAAATCTATAGAGTCTACGTTTGGTGCGTTGACATTAATGAACAACACACTGGTTATATACCAGGGAGGCCCTTGACAGCCACATATCTACCAGCCTCATCTGTGTAACTATGACTGGGAGTAAAGTGGACAGACAAATTAATCAAAATGCAGACATCACAAGAATATGTACTATAGGTATAAAAATGTCTATGTGGGTCCCAGGACAAAGAGTGAGTGTTCACAGAGCCCAGAAATAAATGAGCCAACTGCAGGAATGCTATTCACTCTCCATGTCATGTAAGATACTGTGGCACTTGTTTACCATTATGGGGGTTGTTAATGTCCCAAATAATCCAAGTGAGTAATGGTATCTTGACCCTAAGGTCAGCAGTGGTAGGTGGCATGTTCGTGTAATATGGTAATGTAAGTATGGGCAACATGCAGTTGATGTAGGAAGGTCTTCTTCATGTCTAAACAGAACAACATACTCCACAACTAAAAATTACCCTCCGCACTCCCACCCACACTACACCCCAATATGCCTAGTGAAGCTCCATAGGAACAAACAGCACAATATAAAATAAAACAAATAAAAGTGACAGTTTGGTGTACAACACTAGGGGTGGGCAACGCTGCAGCCTCTGATCTCCGTCTACAGCAGGAATAAGAAATAATAGGGTAGGATCAGAGGCCAACTTATATACAAACAAACAGGGCCATCAGGAATGGGGCAGACTTAATGGTATTGTCATGCATCTGTTCACTGATGGGAGCAGAAAAAGAAGGGCAAGCCAGCACCAGATGTAGGTCAGTCGGTCGGGAACAAATCGGAGCTACTATAAATGTAAATTCAGAAAACGACAGAGGTGGACAGGCAGGCCGTCTTTAGTGTACTATTTGCAGAAGGCCAGGACATCAGCAGAGTCGTCTCATAATTTTGCCTTGCCATCATTATCAATATGCACTCAGGCAAGGTAGAGCATAACATATTGCAGGCCCAGCTTCCTGAGTGAAGTTTTGGCATCAGTGAATTTGCGGTGCGCCTCCTGCACCATCAGCGTAAAGTCTGGAAAAAAGGACAGCTTGGAGCACTGGCAATGTAACTGGCCCTGCTTGTGGGCCAGACAAACCACCGTATCTCTTTCCCTAAAATTTAGAAAACTGGCAATTATAGTTTAGTTTAGTTTAGTTTAAAGGAGCTTGTAAAGCGCCTGGTGACGCCTCCCGGCGTGTCCCCGCGCTGTGGAGAGAGTGAGTTTTGAGGAGAAGGAGAACCTATCACTGATTAAAGAGGCAAGTTTTCAATTTCTTCCTAAAGGAGGTCTCATTCACCTCTACTCGGATGTCCATGGGCAGGAGGTTCCAGTGCTTCGCTGCCATTGTGCGGAAGGATCTGCCTCCCATTCTGGCCTTTTTAGGACGGGCAGTTCTGAGCAGACCTGTACCTTTGGATCTGAGGGTTCTGTTGGGTTCATATGGCAAAGCCAGATCGGACATATAGGCAGGTGCCTTGTTATGGAGAATCTTGTGACACCATAGCAGAGCTTTGAAAATGATCCTCTTCTTGATAGGCAACCAATGGAGAGTTGCTAGAGAGGGTCGTGAAGGGGCTCTGCGGGGCAGTCTTAATACTAGGCGTGCTGCCGAATTTTGTAGGACCTGTAATTTCTTTATATTTTTCTCTGAAGTGCCTAAGAGTAAAACATTCCCGTAATCAATTCGGGAAGTTATTAGCGCCTGCGTCATAGTCCGTCTGGAGTTGAGAGGCAGCAAGTCAAGGGTACGGTTGAGAGTCTTCATCACTCCGAAGCACTTGCCTACCGTTCTTTTTATATGGCTATCAAAAGATAGCTTATTATCAACCCAGACTCCTAAATTCTTCGCCTCCCGGCTGGGAGGGGGCAAAGGACCCAAACAGGTGGGCCACCATTCTTTAGTCCAATTGGTCTCATTACCTCCAATGATTATGACCTCTGTTTTGGTACCGTTCAGTTTTAAACAGTGCTCTGTCATCCAAGAGGCCAGCTTGCTCATACAGTTGTTGAAGTTCGCGGCTTCCGTGGATGGGGCTTGCGTCAAAGATATTAAAAGTTGCGTATCGTCGGCGTAAGAGACAAGCTCCACGCCGAACGATTGCACCACCTCTGCCAGGGGGGCCATGTATAGATTAAACAGGGTGGGACTCAGGGCCGAACCCTGAGGCACCCCCTGTTCAAGCCGCACACTGTCTGAGAGGGAAGTCCCTCTTTGGACTTGGAAGCTCCTATCGATCAGAAAGGCTTTCAGCCATCCCAGTGCCCTGTTGGTTACTCCGGCTTTGTTTAGACACTGTAGCAAGATGGAGTGTGCTACAGTGTCAAACGCGGCACTGAGGTCGAGCATGATGAGGGCCATGATCTTTCCCTCGTCTGCTCCCTCTCGTAGGGTTTCAGTGGCCCTGAGGAGGGCCGTTTCCGTTGAGAAGTTGGATCTGAAACCCGATTGGGATTTATGGAAAACATCGTGTTCTTCTAGATGTTCCATGAGTTGGATGTTGGCAATTTTCTCGGCTAGCTTAGCTAAGTATGGTAGCAGGGAAATTGGCCGGAGATTGTCCATAATGTCTTGGCTGACATTCGGCTTTTTCTTGATTGGTAGTACAACTGCCTGTTTCCAATCCGCCGGCAGGCAAGCTGTGGAGAATGAAGTCTGAAGTAGATGTCTATAATGAGGTTCTAGAGCAGGGAAGGCTTCAGCTAAGATTTTCGGAGGCGCCGGGTCTCGGGGAGAGCCCGATTTGATTTTATTACACAATTTAGACAGGACTTCGTACGGGGGAACTTCAAAAGATTTGAGGCACTTTAGAGTTTTAATAAGACTGTCATTTTCTGTGAAGTCAGAAGCCGACTCTACATGATTGGCGAAGCTTGTATATATTTTATTGATTTTACCTGAGAAGTACTGTGCCACTTTATTACATGATTCCACAGAATCATTTTGAGTGGAGGAGTTAGTATCCACTACTGATATTTCTTTGTAGATCTGGAATAATTCCTTCGAGGAATTGCCTGCTTCCATGATACGAGAATGGTAATGCTTTGCCTTAGCCAAACGTACAGATTTGTAATACACTCTTTGAGAGTTTTTATACTTCATTTTAGTTTCTGCACAGAAATTCTGGCGCCAGGCTCTCTCAAGATTTTTGCAGGTTGTTTTCATAGTCTGCAGTTCTTGGCTAAACCAGGGAGCAGCTTTTTTTAATCTCCTGGCATTGGTCATGATACGACTGGGGGCAGTAATATCGAGGGCCTTGATAACGATACTATTTAGGTTGTTGCTAGCTGCTTCACAGTCTTCCCCTTTCGGAGGGCCCTCCTCCTGGGTAATTTTAATAAAAGATTCTATAGTAAAGCTCTTCCATTTTCTGCGTTTGTACCGCAGAGATTGGTGTTGGAAATGCTCAATTTTGTCCAATTGAATCGTGATCGGGATAATGTGGTGATCCGACCAAGGTATGGGTAAAGGCTCTAAGGTGTGAACTCCCTGCCAGTTACTAAAGATAGGATCCAGTAGGTGACCTAATTGATGAGACGGTTCCTTGTTTTTCATTTCAAGTTGAACCGAAAGAAGCTCCGTTTGGATCTCAGAGGCATCATTATCTAGTGGATCTTCAAAATGAGCATTGAGATCACCTAGCACTAGAAGTCTAGATTTTCTAAGTGCTAAGTGGGTAATGGCTTCCATTAAAGTGGAAGTAAAATCATACATTCTGCCAGGTGGGCGATAGATCAGGATGCCCGATACGGAGTGGTTGGGGCCGGTATTAATTGTGAAGGATCCAGCTTCACTGTGATCGATCTGTATAGGAGCTAAGGAGCAGACTAGAGGGGCTTTCATAGCTATGGCAATACCTCCCCCCCTTCCGTCTTTCCTATCTAATCTAGAGAGGGAGTAGCCGTGGGGCATGGCCTGGATAATGTCAGGGTCTGAAAACTCATCTAACCAGGTCTCCGTCAAGAATAGAATGTTAAGATTTTGATCCTCGAGTAGATGAAATATTTCGAGGGCGTGCTTGCGGAGAGATCTACAATTGAGTAGAGCTGCTTTCAAAGAGTGACCCGAGCTTGTTGTAGGAATGTGAATCATGGGTTCAAAGCTACACCCTGTACATTTGCTTAACGACTGGGCGGTCATGGTGTGCTTACAAGCTGCAGGCGTGTTAGGTTGGAGATCAAGCAAAGCATGTCTGCCATACCTTATAGTGGTTGGTGTATATGAGCCAAGGTCTGTGGCCCCGGGCCCCGTTCGGCCGCGGACGGGCGCAGACGGGCTCGCCTTAGGCGCGCCTTCGGCGCGCAAATGGCGAGCCCGCTGCGCTCGTCCGCTGCACTTCCGGGGGAAGCACATTTTTATAGAATGAGGGGGTGTGGCCTAAGGGTGGTGGGCGTGGCCGCAGTGCTTCCAGTCACTGGCGTCAGCTGTGGAACATGATGGGCCCCAGGAGAGCACCTTGGGCTGAGTGAGTGGTTGGCACATTCTACCACAAAGGTAGCAGTGCATTGATCCTGGCCAAATATTTCCGTCCTAAGGTGCTCCACAAAATGGCCCCTCCTGTCTGTGGCCCTGGACTTTGCCATCCCCAGCATGCGTAAATTGTTGCGTCATGGCTTGGCGTCCAAGTCTTCATTTTTAATGTTAATGGCAAAGGTTTGAAGAGGATGTTCCAGCTTGTCAAGTCTCTTTGCCGCTTTCACCACACTGACCTCTAGTGTAGAGAGGTGCTCCTTGGTGCCATCCAGATTGGTCCGTGGTGGTCCAGACATTCCCCTATTGAATCCAGTCTGCCGTGAGGGTATTGATGTGGGTGTCCTTGGTCAGGAACCCAGACCAGATATTTGCCAGAAAGGCATCGGTGGTGCTCAGCTGCTGAAGGCAGGGTGGACCAGTCGCATTGTCAGCCATGTTCCCTGGGGTCTGTTGCCTGGCCAAGATTTTCACCCACTCAAATGGCAGTTTCTTCTGCCACTGACTGAGGAAAAGGATGCAAATGATGGGCTGCAAGCGGGAAGGACAAGAGATAGGCCGCTGTGGTCCAAGTTGTGCTGGTCAGGAGGGGTAATAGGGGGTACAAGTGGCATACCACAATGGGGAAAGACCCCAGAGGTGTTACTGTGGAGACCCCACACATGGCGGCATGCCACCAGGCAGATATTCCTGCAAGTGGTAGAGCCAGCGCGGGACCCAGGCGATGGTGCATAACACAGCAGGCAGCAGGAAATATGCAGGTTATGGGTGGCTCCCACTACAGCATGCACGTGTGTTGTGGAGTCCACCATGGGTCCCCACTCCAAAATGTTCAACGAGCCCCACACAGTTACTCTTCAGCAGGGCCCAGGGCAGAGAGGCACAGCGCTGTGGGAAGAGTAGAGAAAATTAATGGAAGGGCAACAGCAGCTCATGCCACCAGGCCAGAGTCAGAAAGGAACTTATCGCCAAGCACAATTTGTTACAAGGATCCTACATGGTCCAAGAAAGAAGTGGCACGCAGCAATGGGCACCAGACCAGCAGGAATCCAGGTGTGCAATAGACAAGAGCTCAGTCATCAGCTGGGAGAAGGTCAAAAACCACACCAGCAGTGGCACCACTCGTAGATGGAAGGCAGCTGGGGTAGGTACCCCTACAGTCCAGGATGGCTGATGTAGGCACTGGTGGGTGGGCTCCCAGACAGGCCCGTGGCACCACGGGACCCAGGCAGAGGTGCTGCACTGCTCCACAGCCAGATGAGCAGGTGGAGACAACTGTCAACACAGGCTGCAATATAGGCCAGTGCCCAGGCAGGGAGCCGACAAGGCCCCAGGCTGCACCAGTGAGGGGGAGCTGGGCCAGACATGCAATGCTTCCCCAAATGTCAGAAGTTGGCCAAGCCCTAGTTAATCCGGGGGGCCAAAAGGGATCGCCTCAGGCAACTCTGGGCCCCCATACAGGGTCTCACTGCTGCGGCCTGACACAGCCTCTGATGGCACTGATCAAAGATAGGCTGGCCCGGAGTCCGGCCTGTGCCTCCACCTAGGCCTCAGGCAAATCCCTTATGCAATCTCCCAGACAGAGGGATGCCCAGGCACAGCATCAAAAAATTCAATAGGGCGACCCAATATTCCCAAGGAACTGGGTATATTCACAGCATCAGCAATGGTAGGCAATGGGGAGGGCATTAGATGGTATAAGGATCCCTAGTGTCCCTGGTCTCAACCCCAGGCCTCATGCTCACTGCGGTTCTTGTCACCGCAGGACCTCTGCAGCGAAGTTTCAGCTTAGGGAGGCTGATGTTCATTCGATGTCTGCAGATGACATGAAGGGGGTCTAAATCTGCAAAGGCAGGAAATGTTGAGGCCCGGGCTTCAGCGCTGTGGGCAGGGCCGGACTGGGAACAAGAACCGGCCCTGGCAAAGTGCTCAGCCGGCCCCCCTCCCCCCCTCCGGGAGGAGAGGGGAGGGTGGAGAGGTGCGACCGCGCTCTGTGACAGGGCCGGTTTTCGGACGTTTTTGTTACAGGGCCGTTTTTGCAGCATAACGGCCCTGTAACAAAAACGGCCCCAGGGGCCCAAAACCGGCCCCCAACCATGCGGCCCACCGGGGAATTGCCCGGTGCCCTCAACGGCCAGTCCGGGCCTGGCTGTGGGATCATCTTGGCTCCCACCAGAGACATTCCCCTATTTTGCATTTCATAATACTTATATTGAGAATACTTGAGCACCTGAATATTCTGGCTGTATTCATATATTTTCTTAAGCATTGCCAACGTTGCTGTATGATGATTCAACTAATATTTAGAAAATTAACCTTTATGGTTAATTGTCATCCTCTCCTTCATTATTGTTAAGCCACAGTGATTTCACTGGATTGAAATGTATTTTCAAAGTTAGCTCCCTCTCAAAGATTCAAGTCAACAGCCAAAGGTCCATATGATCAGTGAAAGATTTTATTTGATGATTTTACCAAGAGATTGAGATTCAAATTCCCTAGCTCCATAATCTGTTTATTCCTTACCAAATAACAAAAACCTTTCAGGTCCTCATGGTGACCAGCCAGTGCTGAATTTGTAAAATAATGAGCGCCGGTCCCCAAAGTCCACTGCTCAGAAGCCCACAGCTGGCGCTAATCAATATCTGCATTTACTTGATTCCACCTCAAGCCTCTTTAATCCACTGTTAGACACTCCCTGCCCCTTTATCTCAGTCTTGCAGTTCCTTTTGTGACAGCTTTTCCATCTTTTGCACCCTCCATCTTTCCAAGTTGTGTTTTTTACCCTCTCTTGCTTGTGGTGAATGTCTGATGGGGAAAATGACAGTTTCCATAAAAATCACTGGCAACTATCAGCTCAGATTATGCAATGATGACCAGACCTATTGGGCACATAAGAAATAAAAAGGGAATTATTTTCATATTCTGGCACCTCTCTGTCAAATTCTTTGCCACTACACTGGAGAATGGAAAATTACTTTCTTGAATTCTGGAGATCTTTTTAAACCCACTTCTTTTCCCTGGCATGTCGATAATCAAATCGTCTCAATAGTAGTCATCTTCAGTTTGATCCTTACATTTTGCATTGTCAGACATCTCATATCAGCTTAGCCTTCTTCACCTAGGCTTTCAGTACTCTTTTCCTTCTTCGAATCTTTGTCATCAATTTGGTGACAAGTTTGATGGCCAGTCCATGGAGGCACACTTCCTTCCTCATGGATGAGTGACCATTTTTTTAACATTCAGGTCAGTAGCAACTGTTTCTTTGGAGTTTTTTTGGATCAGTTCATATATAAGATTATATTATTTAGTTTGATGCATCTGTGTTCACTTCATGTTAGTAGAGAGCCAACTCACTCATGTCAAGAGAAAGGCAAGATATGCTGCAAAGAATAAACGAGCAGTGTGATGAACTGGATGATACAGGAAGCAGCGGGGAGAATTTACTAGGGCATTCTGTAGCACATATAGGAGGAGAAAGTTACCTTTAATTAGTGTTTATGTGCTGGAAGATGGCCCTTCCTGCACATAAACAATCATCCATGCAAAGCAGGCACCCTTTCACCAAGGCGCAATGGTGTCTGTGTTGGCAACTTTTTTAGCTCCAGCACAAGTGAAAACAAAGGGGTGTGTGGTATTCTTGTGAATAAGAAGCATCCCTGCATTTTTTAAATGACGTAGCACCGTGGTGCTAAATTGCTTGCAGCGCCGTGCTGTGTTATTTCTTTGTAAATATGCCCCAGTGTCTTTAGATGAGGGTCAAGTTCTAAGAATCCATCGCACCTGCCGACTTGCTGACTAAATTCTCTGAGTTTTTAGTCCTTTTTCAATTTCCCTGCTGTCGGATTGTTCAGAAAGGTAATTTTCAATTTAAGGTAGTCGATTGGGCAACTGATTAAGTCCTGAGTAGACAGGAATAATGCTTCATATATGTTCTGTATGTTAAACCGCTTAGCAAGAAAATGTTATTTTCCATAATTTAGTAATAATTAAAGTATGCTCCACGTTATTACCTTTTTCTAATCGGTAAACATTTCTTTTGGTTTCTCCATGGTTATAAATCACTGTTCTATCAGCTGGTCTACTGAATATACTGGATTGCAACTCCCTACTACCTCTTATACATACCCATTACACAAAGTGCGCAAAGTGCTCTAAGTCCTCAACGAGGTGGTTAGAAATGCATTACAAAACCCCAAAATAAAATACAATAATGTTTTCCAGCTGTTTGACCAATTTATATCAACATTTCTGTTCTATTGGTGAATTAGCTCCTGTTGTCTCATACATTGGTACACATTGTGGTGGCTTAGCTCTTGTCCAACTTTCTCCTTTTAGTTGTTTTCTTCTGAATAGCTACTATTTTTCAGAAAACATCTGTGATTTAGACTGCTGTTTCCCCATGCTACCCATTCCAGCCTCCAACTTCTTACATATTACTACTTCTATGCATGTAATACTCTTTTTGAAGTGATTTTTTGTAGCCTTGAGATGAATGTTTGGATAAATACTTTCAGATTGCATGCTTTTGTGGAAAATTGTGGAATGTACTGTACCCGGTACAAAATGGATGGGGTATATACAGGTTGCAGTAAATATCTCAGACTCTGAATGTTTTACTGGGGAGTAGGACAAAACATGCATAATTGGTATTCACCACACTGAATCTTACATGGTCTTGCCTTCACAGTGAAATGTATCAATCTATCAATATACTACTTCCTTCCATCACCAGAAAAGGAAGGAGAGGTGGCAGTAATTGCTGGTTTGTCCCAAAGAGTGGGGGGTGCCAAAAAAAAAGAATTGTAAAAATTCACTTGCCTTTCTAACTTGCTGCATGACATTTGTTCTCCCTCGGGTGTCTTCTCTCCACCTGGAAACTCGGGACCAGGAAACTGCACTGCCCAATCCTGGCACTGCTCTCACATCATGATAGCAGCACCAGGATTGGATAGAGCATACTCTTTCAGTGCTCCTAAGAGCACTGGAGACCAGCACTTTCTCTTACCCACTTGTCAAAGACAGCTAGACTAGAGGACTTTAAAATGCTCATGTCTGGCTGGCCGTCCCAAGACATCCGTCCAAAGAGACATGCGCATTTTAAAGCACACAGCACCCTGCTGCTGCCACTCGGCAGCACTAGCCCCTCCCTGTCTTGACACTTAGTTTGGGACTGGTCACGGATAGCTGAAAAATCAAATAGTAACTTTATTATTATTTTAATTTCAGCTATGGGGCTTGTGAGGCATCACTCCTCCACTCAAAAGGAGGAGCCGCCCCTAAGAAGTGAGCTCTAAAAACGTCGACTCCTTGCACCTTGTTGATAGTCCATGGTGGATTTAGCCATGTAATCCACCTCCCATTGGAATACATGGCTAAGTCTGAAAATTAGCAGACGTAATAAAGCAGCGTTAACCGTGGCAAGCGCTGCATTTTTTGCCTCTCTGCGGCCCTACAAACTCCAAGTGATAATTGAGAAACAGAAATATTTTTCCAATCTGACCAGCTCTCTCTCCTCTTCTAGAGAGCTATTTAAAATCGCCGACTCTCTATGCTCCCTACAACTCCCTGACCCTGTAGTCAGCTCTCAACAACTTTGCAACGATATTTCTGATATCTTTCATAGCAAAATCCATGACATACATGTCTCTCTTGAGGCCCACTGTCGTGCTCTTGACCAAAAAATCCCACCTGACATTTCTAGTCTTGATTCACTAGGCAAAGATACTTCGTGCCTACTTACGACATTATTATCCCGTGAATCACTGAATCTACTATTGGACAGGACCAAATCGGCTTCTCCCCTTGATCCTATACCGCTTAAAAAAATGAAAGAATGCAGAAATTGCCTCCTTCCTCCCCTGCTTCAGGTCCTTAACCAGGCCATTTCTCAAGGATCTTTCCCCCTATATGGAAGAAAGCAATTGTTAAACCTCTTCTCAAGAAACCATCCCTGGATCCGGCTTTGCTGAAAAATTTCAGGCCAATCTCCCTCCTTCCAGCGCCCGCGAAGATGCTTGAGGCACATTTGAACTTCCACCTGTCCTCCTTTCTTGACTCCTCTGAATACCTGGATAACACACAACACGGTTTTAGAAAACACCACAGCACAGAGTCCGCCCTTACCTGTGTGGTCGATAACATCCGACGCAAGGTGGACTCTGGCCAAACTACTGTTCTGGTCCTTTTAGACCTCACGGCCGCGTTCGACACCCTATCCCCCGCCATTCTAACATCTCGGCTGAGGGAAGCTGGTGTCACAGGACCGGCCCTGAGCCTCTTAAACTCCTTCCTAACCGAAAGGGAACAGAGAGTTATGCTTGGGAACCACCTCTCCCCTGCCAAGTCATTGCAGTGTGGGGTGCCACAAGGGTCGGCCTTGAGTCCGACCCTGTTTAACATATATGTGGCCCCCCTTGCAAGACTGGTTAAATCTCAGGGGATGGAGGTGGTATCCTACGCAGATGATACCCAGATCATGGTATCACTAGCCCACACCTCTGTTAGTACAGCTGCCGCTATTTTCAGGGTATGCATGCAGTATGTGGCAGACTGGATGACTATAAACTCCCTCAAACTAAACGGCGAAAAAACAGAGGTGTTGGTCTTTGGGAAGAGTCAAAATCTGTGGTCGAGCGAGTGGTGGCCTTCTTCTCTTGGCATCTGCCCCACTCCCTCCCCTTCCGCCAGAAATCTTGGAGTATTATTTGACACCTCGCTCTCTATGTCCCTGCAAGTCAACAGGACCGTGGCCACCTGCTGGGGTGTGATCAGGACGCTCAATAAAATCCGCGGTTACCTATCCCCCCAGGCGCGTAAACAGGTTGCAGTCGCCCTGGTTGGCTCAAGGCTGGATTACTGCAACTCCCTATACATGGAAGCCAATAAAGGCCTGATACATCATCTGCAGATTCTCCAGAACGCTGTAGCATGCTTTGTTTTGGATCTCCCGAAAGCATCTTCAGCCACCTCAGCCAGAAAGGAGCTCCACTGGCTCCCGGTGCAGCACAGAATTGCCTTCAAAATTCTCTCTCTGACCCACAGAGCATTGAAGGATGGTCCTGCTAGTGCTATCGGATCTCTTCTTATGCGTTACGTCCCCACAAGAAACCTCCGATCTGCGGGACTCTGTCAACTGGTTGTTCCTCGTTTCAAACTTGCCAGATGGGGCACCAGAGCTTTTTCTGTGGTTGCTCCGCAGCTGTGGAACTCCATTCCCACAGATATAAAAACGCTCCCGACCATCGAGTCTTTCAAAAAGGCTCTCAAAACCTACTTTTTCAAGAGGGCCTACCCTTGAGCAAATAGGACTTCGTAGTTTTGCTAGCTTCTGCATTTGATTTAGGCGCCTTGACGCCCATTGGGCTAAGTCCGCGCATCTACAAGAACTGTTTCATTCATTCATTCATTCAACAGGGTTAGTGTGAAGCTTGATAATTGTCACGCACGCACCTTCTTTGTCTCAGAAGTGTCCTGGAGTCACAAAGCTTTACACCCTGCCTTCCCCCCATCACCTCCCGGGTGCCAGGAATGAACGCTAACACCCGAAAAGTCACCAAGGAGAACACAGGGGAACAAAACAAGGGTAGGAAGGGGAGAAAAGGAATGGCACTCCACAGTCTTCTTCCACTCAGAGGATGTTCTTATCTTCTGTTATGGCACTGCAGTAAGACATAAGAAAAGTAAGTGAAAACTATTTCTTCCCTCAATAACATCAATGTAGTGAGTGTCACGTAGTCTATGTTACCTTGTGGAAAACTGGGAAAAATGATAAAGAAAGCAAGGCAGATGTATGGAACTCTGTAGCTTGACTGGATAAGCTTTGTACATGTATTTGTAATCTAAACATAAAATAACACCTTATGTAAAGCGTGCTCTATGCCCTGCATAGAATATCTCTTCTAGAAGAAGCACTCACCAATAAAACCATGTAAGCGCTCTGTGAATATCTCCAAAACCGATTACCATGAACGTTGATTCTATCAACCTGTAGAACCACTCCAACCACAGTAAACCTCCAGCACAAACTAGGAAAGTCGGAAACCCAACTCTAAGGCTAACCGCATATATCCTCTGCGGTAAAAAAAAGTAACGGAAAACAAATGAAAGCAGAACAAAGATTCTGGAAGCAAGCCGCTCCTCAGAACTTACACGCACAATTACGAACCCGCAACTGCCTTGAGAGACGAACTCCAACCGCCACAAACAACTAGCTCCTCGGATGCCGATGTGAACCCGGAACGAGTAGGGAAAACAAACTGGCTAAACGTGAAGCACTTCCTTCAGGTCCGGGGCGGGTTTAAGGCCTGAAACGCTATACCTCAGCGCATGCGTGGTAACTACGCATGCTCCCTGACTCATGTCACTGGATTTGCCAACCAGTGCCAATCACGTCATTTAACAGACAGAATTACGGAACGTCTAACGGGCTACTGCCTATAAATCTAGATTTTGGCAAGTACACCACTCCCATGGACACGTCAGGCATGACAATAATAGGAGAAATGTCGCTTAGCAATATTTCTCCTATTATTTTGCTCTCGAATGCCCACTTTGCATCTCATTAGAGATGCAAAGGGAAGTGTAGTGAAAAAGGGTGCTAACACGTGATTTTGCATGTTAGCACCCTGTTGTTGATAGGGCGATATTTTTTATCTCCGCTTCTTTGGCTTTTAAAGCCAAAAAAATGAAGATAAAGCCCTTGTTAATATGCCACAAAGACGTTCCACATATAGAGCTTGGTAGAAGGGTGCCACTGACCATTGCAGGTTACAGCCAGAGAGCAGACCTTGAAGGAGGAGGAATATCATAAGTCGAAGGTATGTGCTCTTTCTCCTTGTGACCTGGAAGTGGAAATATTGTTTTATGCAGGCAAGGACTTGGAAGGATGGCACCATCACCAGGAAAGGCTGGAGAGGTGGCAGTGATTGCTGGATTGTACCCAGGCTGGTGAGGCAGGGAGGGGAAGGCAGCACAAAAAATATCCATTACCTTTTTTAACTTGCTGCACAATGTCATCCTCTCTTGGGTTTCTTCCCTCCTCCTGAAGTTCCGGACTGGAAAACTGCACTACCAAATCTTGGTGCTGCTCTCACTGCATGACAGTACACACATAAAGGTGTGGGGTCCTACTACTGGCCAACCTGGACCTCAATAGTCAAGAAACAGAACCAAGTGGCTGATCAGGATAGTTAGAGACAGAGTATGGAACTACACAGCCAATGAGTGCCGTGCAGCCAAGGGTTTAAATATTACCCAACAACTTAAGTATTTTTTGAAAAAAACTTTTGTATTATTTCATAAGAAAAATGACATCATATAGACACTCCATCACAACAGTTAGTACAAAAACGTGGAAGAATATATACAAATATATACAACAATATCACAATAAAGGCAACATACACTTAAGGAAATGATGAGAAAACATATAATCAAATTATTATGATGACACCAGCTATTGTCTGCGATATGGATTCAATAGCACATGATTGCAAGTTAAACACTTTTTTTACAATTCATTAAAAAAATAAACCAGTCCTTTGGTAACAAAACTTGTGAACAGGGCGTAACTGAGATGGAATAGCCTGCCTGTCACACAACACCTGTGAATAGTGAGTTATAAGAAATTACAGATAGGGCCCACGAGAGTGGTATGAGTTTGTCCCTGCCATCCTGGGGCCACCACTAACAGCCAAAAATCCTTTATTAAATCTATCCTCGGAGGACATTACGAGGCGCTCCCTTGTGGGAAGTGTGCAGAAGTAATTAAAGGCTCTGGCCAGGACTCTGTTGTGCCATGCGGCCTCATGCTGTGCAGCATACTTTTTCATTTCATTTATTTGTTTTGTTTTTGTGGGTGCCCAGTCCTACCCAGGCACCCCGCGTGCCTTCATCCATAAAGGACAGCATGGGGAGCCCACTCCTAGCGGCCCTGGCTGGCTCCTGGCACACACATCATCCTCCTTTGCTGTCGTGGTAGCCAACAGTCCTTCTCCACAGCCTGCTCCTGCAGGCAGAGAGTTTTAATTGTGGTGACCAGAATGAGTACGGAGAGCGGGGATAGTACCACCATCAGTGGAGGAACGCAGTGGCACTCCCTTTTCTCTATCAATAGCTGGGCTTCCTCTCCCTTCTCTTCCTCTTGTGGGAGCACAAAAGTGTTCCCCTACTGTGGCAAGGTTTGGGGCCCAAAGATGGGGTCCTAGGCCATGTCCTGCTTCTTATGGGTGTGATAGCTCCCCCCTTTCTATCGCCTTCACTGGGGCCTCGAGATGTGGTCCTGGCCCCCATTGCATAATTCAGCCTTGGGGTTGGGATTCCAGGCTTCAAGGGCTCTAGGAAGGGGGGCCATGCTCACCCCCTCCTGAGTTCAAAACTGCTCATACTGCTCGTACTGGCCATCGAGCCCTGGCCCACCCGAGGGGTATCTCCTCTTCTGCAGTACAGCTCAATTTGCTCTGTGTCCTTGCTGGGGGATGTTGAAGTACACATCCTTCTCCCTTTGATATATCAGGCCCCATTGCCTCGTTTTGGGCAGTCTTGGCCATATTTATCTTCTGGTGGAAAGCCCAGCTACCTGGAGCCTTTTCCTCTGGCCTTTTGGGCCCTAACATGGCACACTTTGCAGTGAGTTGGTTCCACTGGCTCCCTGTGCCAGTCTTTTTCTCCTCTAGTGCTTCTTTCCTTCTGGATGCTCAACTCCAATTCTACCCTTAGCTGGTCTTTAGGGAATGTAAGGGGACCAGCTTCCCTGGTCTTGGAGAGAGACCCACTTCACCCGTCATACTCAAAACAGCTTGATGCTGCTTGTGTGTGGCATCGGTCACACTCACATCAGTTTGTAGCTGGCTATGTGAGGAATTTTCATGCCCAGGGTGCACCGCTAGTGAGCAAGGAATGCCAATAGAGGTGAATTCTCGAACTCAGTGTGCACCCCTGGTGCTCACACCTGCTCCTTGCTGCATGTACGTGCCATCAAACTCACTCCTATTAGCTAATAGCCGCTTAAGTTTGGCAATTCAAAAGGAGTGTATTCCTCATGTATAGTGAGCAACATTGTCAAAGAGTGGTACGACGTTCACGCTGATATAGGAAGCAGAAAGTGTCATCAGATAGACCTCCTCTTTCTAATTGTGTGCACGCTCAACGGAGTTTGGACTCCCCTCATCCTTCTGGGACACAGTTTCTTTCCCAAGTCAATAACTCAAGTAGTGAGCAGGGGTTGAGTTGGGATCACCGTTAAGTCACCACAGCGACTGTTACCAGTAGACAATTCTTCACTGCTCAGGCTCACAGCCAGTGAACAACCAAAAAAGTACTCACTGTGTATCAAAGTCAGTTTGACACAACAATCCTAGACTCAGTTGTGTAACCAGGGTAACTCCATGAATACCCTTCAATTCCTGAGAGTGGCCACACTCAGTCTTCCTGTTGCATTAAGTGTGTTTTGAGGTATACATTGATGCATCCCTTTCTCATCACAAGCATCCAATGCATTATAAAAGATTTATGCAATAATCAGACCAGAGAGTGATGAGAAGAATCAGGTTTATTCCATACACCTCAGCCATAGCATACCAACCGCCATTTTAGGAGCATGCATGCTCTCACTCCACATTCCAGTCTCTTCCACAATGTTCTGTTATCGTCTAGAGTACAAGTGACATAGGTGATGGACAGATACCACAAGGTTGGCAAATAGATATATTAAAAAGGGATTAAACATAAAATTAGGTGTTAGAACTTTCTCTAGCCAAAATACAACCGTAAATGAAGTAGAATCTTAATGCTAGATATGACATGATTGCCCACATGGCCAATGTTATGCTATTCAATGTATTAAGGGACCAATTTGGGATCTTCAGATGTTCTGAATTCCTGCAGCAATGAGAAAGATAGTCCTTTGCAAAAGTGTCAGAAAGGAGAACAGCAAATAAAGACATGGGCACCTAGGCAAAGATCTGCTAGTTCTGTATCAATCTTGTTATAACTTTTGAATTCAAGGTTGAATTAAAGCCTGTTACCTCTAAATGAGGTAACAGCCAGAATTACAGGTGCCACTGCCACAGACAGCTGACATCGGCTAGTGCAATGGGTAGGAGACCTTCAACACCCCTAACAGGTGCAAAAGCATTGGGGAGCGGGATAGCAACAGGTAATGTGCAGGCTAGATGTAAAAATGGACATCACCAGCTTAACACAAATGAGTCTATTGAAGGACTGGGTTCTGTAGGACCCAGCGGTGCCAGGGCACAACACCTGAAACCTTTGTGGGTAACCTGCTCCGGCGTACGAATCACAGAGACACGGGACACTTCCTTCGACGTCAAAGATTCAAGGTTTATTTACTGCAGGGAACACAGTAGTCACGACAAGCAACACACGTGCAACTTGGGGAGACTGCTTCAAATTGGTTCTGTGGATCGCTCCTTTTATACAGTTTTTACCCATAAGACAACATGGTACACAAAAGTTTACAACCCGGTTCCCACCATCATCCCCCAGAGGGGTCGCTTTGGTCACTTTGAAACACATGAGGTCCGGATCATAAGTGCGGAAACATTTGGCGGTTCCCAACTGTAAAAACCCATCTTCCCAACATTAGTGCATTCCAATCGGTAATAAACAGATCGGAATAGGAACAAAGACAGGTGCAGAGGAAGACGGAGACAGTGGGGAGATCGGAAAGGGTGTAAAAGGGGAGGTATCGGGAAACACGAGATACAGGCATCAAAGGGACGTGCCTAATGAGATGCACGGCTGAGACAATAAGTCCGTGCAGCAAGATGAGCCTTGAGCGGCGCCATCTGCCTTACAGTAACATCCCCCTCGTCATAAAGACACTTACAAAGAACATGTGTCTTCCGCAAATATCTTGGGAGCCCCAGGGTCGCGAAGTGGACAACGTCCGTTCGCTGGCTACTTGAGGGCAAGAGACAAAATGGATGCCGTATCTAAGATGGAACCTGTGGGTACAGATGAAAAACCCACATAACAAACGAACGGTTTAAGTTAGCACAGCGAAACTGCGCACACTTACTAAACTCGTCATTTGCGGTTCTTAGATACCAGACTCGACCATATTCGTGCGAGTCAAAAACACCACTTACAATTGTCACGGAACCTCAGACGCTCCTTTTGCCCTCATGTAGGCAAGCACTAGTCGGAATCGTAATCAATATTCATCAGGCCATCGAGATGTTGCTGTAGCATAGCTCTGTCCAATCGAGTCCCCTTGGTAACAGGTGGCTGTCTCATACAAGTTGTAGCACAGAGGCCACATAAGGCAGGACCGCACTGCACACAAAGGCAACACGTGAACAGGAACACCACAACGACCCCGATGATCATCAGAATCTTCCAACCCCAAGTCGACATCAGGCCCCAAAACCATCCAAGTAACGTCCAATCCCCTACATCCACGTGTATGGATTCGGAGATCTTATGTAACCTCGAGATGGCTTGATAAACAGTCGGAGCGTTATCCGGAATGAAAATGCAGCAGCTCGAATGGATCACCTTACATACCCCACCTCGGTCTGCTAGGATGACATCTAAAACCATACGGTTTTGCAACGTCATAAGTCTCTCCGCCTGAAGTTCAGTGGTGATATTACCAAGGGCACTGGCAGTAATATTAGCTGTCGATTCTACCACTCGAGTCAACTGTCTCAGGTTCCTACTATTAACCATAGGTCCCCAAAACGGGAGGAAACCCTTGAAAAAGTCTCCTGCCTCTTGACCGGCAGTATCCTCTTCGCTAATTACGCCTCTCACAACTCTAGTCTTGTGATAATCGGCATCTACAGTAAACGTCGGAGGCAACAGATTTGCAATGAAGCATGAGCCCATGAAGTCAGCGGGCAACCATGCATATGCACGATCATAGCAAATAAAGTATGTACCCTTGGCAGCCAGAAACACAGGGGACGAGACCATAGGCAATATGTAATTTTCAATGCAAGCACTTGCTCCAAGTCGGGCTTGCGATCTTCGGCCACGACCCATGAGACAAAAATTACCAGTGTGAGGTACGACCCATATTGGAGGCGAGCTTTTAAGCTGCTTTTCGCTAGTGAACGCACTATATTCACCTCTACTTAGGACCCTATAGGCTTGTACCTCTTCTTCGGGAATAAGCGAAGGATCATAGATATCGCTATCTAAATCCTCTATTGCTATCGACAAAGGTTTTTGATACGAGGTAGGACCAGAGTAGGGGGAACGTGGTTCTCGAATGGGGTGGAAACCCAGTGCGCTTCGAAACATTGTTTGAAATGCTCGAGCGGACCCTTGGGAGCTATACGGTAACACCAGATATGGAATTCCTTTATCCGTAGTATGTGGCATCAACCCACACACCCAACAATTTGTAGTGTTAACCACTAACTGATGCTGATGAAGGAGCTGAATAAAGGAATTGTTGCGGAATTCTACACGTCTAGCCTGTTCGTGTTCCGGTAACATGTGAAAGGAATGAGGAGAAACGGTAGAGGTAAGGTTAGGGTCAGAAGTAGGAGTAGGTGTAGCAGAAGGTAAGAAGTAAGACATCATGTAATACACCCCACCCGCCAAAAGTGCAGAAGCAGTCAGAAACAATACAAACAGTTGGAATATAAAACATTTGGTACGACTGAGTTGTTGCAGCTTGAATGTATGAGCTTGTGCTCCTTCCAAATCGTTTAGCTTCGAGAATGCCATTCCCTACGACCGTCCGCAACGTTTCTTGACGCACTTCGTTCTGTGTAGCAGTAGTCAATCCCTAGGAGTTCCCAGGAACCGACGGCCTTTAACCTAGTGTCAAGAACTACTATCCAGAAGGAAGTACGCGCGCGGCCCTACGGCCTTCAATCCACAATACGTATATATGCAAAAACAAAGTCTCTCAGCTGTGAAAGCAAAAAGTATATGGAATGAAGCTTAATATATATATATATACAAGAATAATTACAATAATACAAATGTTCAGAACTGATCACGAAAAACGGGATGATACAGTTGTCAATACAACAAAGCAGGATCTTTTATTAGTTCTTAGTACGAGATCGCAGAAAGTATCGGCTTTTCCCAGGACGTGTCTGCTCGTCAAACAAAGGATCCGTTGAAGAGACAGCGTCCTGCTGATCAGTTGGGTGTTCTGGTCTTGAGTCCTTTGATGCTAATTGTTCGTCAGTGTCTTTCTGCTGCGCCGAGGATTCTCCAACAGGCTGTGCGTCGCTGAAAGGCACAAACGCTGGCAGTGCTTCGGTTTCAGTTGATGCAATGCCTTTCCTTACCCACGGGTCTGCCGGCAAAGGGATAGGGACTCGCTTGGTATGGGTGGCATGCACCCAATTCTTACGTCCCTCGAGACGAACGGCAGTCCTCGTGGCCAGGAGCACCTGGTAGGGTCCAGTAAACCTCGGGTCCAGGTTATTCTTGCGTGAAAAATTTCCTGTCACCACCCAATCTCCGGGCTGGTGCTGGTGGCCTGGACCCTCCGTCTGCGTCGGCAATGCGTCGTAAACCTGTTGGTGAATTAACCTCAGTTTAGCAGTCAAGTCATGTAGATAATCGATCAACATTGGGTACTCAAGATCAGAGAACATTCCTGGCCTAGGAACCCCCCACACATTCGCAGGACGGCCGAACACTATTTAATAGGGGCTAAGCCCTACTCGGGAGTGTACAGTCGCCCTAGTTGACAGTAATGCTAGAGGTAAAGCGTCAGGCCACGAAAGACCAGTCGTAGCCTGAATCTTCGCTAGCTTTAGTTTAAGGGTGCCGTTATACCCTTCAACCAAACCAGCTGACTGGGGATGATTGGCGCTATGGAATTTCTGATTAATTCCAAGGCCTTTACACACACTCTTCATCACACTACCCACAAACTCACTTCCGTTATCTGACCACACGACTCTAGGCATTCCATATCGAGGGAAATATTCCTTCAATAGGATTTTCGCAGTAGACAAAGCAGTATTGTCTTTGAGAGGATAAGCCTCAATCCATCGGGAGAATGCGCAAACCACAACTAAAACGTATTTCAGGTTATTGCATCGCTCCATATGGATGAAGTCCAATTGGATCACCTCAAAGGGACATGAAGGGGGAGCAAAACTGCCAGGAGGAGTTGGGGTTCCTTTGCCAGGATTGTACATCATACACACCATACAATTCTTCACCAAACGTTCAGCACATTTCGTGATACCATCATTCTTCCACACAGGAGACAGCAACTTACAAATACCTTTCGCGCTAATATGTGCTAACCCATGCGCCATTGTCACAACGGCCAGCACATACGCATCGGGCAACAACCATCTTTTCTGATCCGACAAATCAATCCAACAACCACTCGCATCCAACTTTCCCGTGCTTTCTTTCCACTTCGCCTTTTCAGTCTCGGTGGCCTCATTCTGAATTTCTTTCACACTTTCGATAGTGTCCTCACACATGCTCGATTCTGTAGGCCACCTAACCGAACTCGTCACATACATTCGAGTGCTAAGGTTCCGGGCAGTCTCCTTAGCAATCTCGTCTGCAAACGCATTACAACGACCAACATCATCCGTCACCTTACGATGCGCACTACATTTAACAATCGCCACTTGCTTAGGCAACGTCAGTGCATCCAAAAGATCATTCACGAGCTGTCCATGCTGAATCTTCGTACCATGCAACGTCAGAAAACCTCTCTCTCTCCACAATCGTCCAAAACTATGTGCGACGCCAAATGCGTATTGGCTGTCGGTAAACACATTCACACGTTTCCCTTTTGCTAACACACACGCTCTAGTAAGAGCGATCAATTCTGCAGCTTGGGCAGAATTCTGATTTAATCTTGCAGTCTCAACAACAGTATTCAACGTTACAACAGCATAAGCGGTAGTTACATCACCATTCAGCAACTTAAAACATGACCCATCCACATACAATGTACCATCCGGATCTTCCAATGGGGTGTTTTTAAGGTCCACTCGACCCTTTGTTTCTTCTTCGGTCCTCAAGTAGCAATCATGTTCTGCTACTTCATCTGACTCTGTGCTAATTGGTAACAAAGTTGCCGGGTTCAGAACATTACAGCGTTTTATCTGAATGTGGCTTGCCAACAACGTCAACTCGTACCCAGACAACCTCGCACTCGTCAAGTGCTGAGTTTTCGTACGATTCAAAAGAGTATCGACTGCATGCGGAACCATCACCGTAAGCATATTATCCATGACCAATCCTGCTGATTGTCGGATGGAGACCGCAGCTGCCGCTGTTGCTCTCAAGCAACTCGGCAAGGCTCTAGCTACTGGGTCCAAGGTCGAGGAAAAATATGCACATGGATGTTGCTTACCACCAAAAGGTTGCGTCAAAACACTCAAAGCACAACCTTCTCTCTCGTGAACATATAAGGTAAACGGCTTACTGTAGTCAGGAGTACCCAACACAGGAGCCGAACACAATGAATCACGCAATTCAGAAAAACTCTTCTGACATTCTTCCGTCCATGGTAAAGGAGTTGAAACATCCTTGCACGTAAGAGCCACCAATGGTTTCGCTAGTAATGAAAAATTAGGAATCCATTGCCTGCAGTACGACGTGATACCTAGAAAGGCACGCACATCTCTTTGGGTTGTTGGCACAGCCATTCGTGCAATCGCTGCAATTCTTTCTGGGGTCAACCTCCTTCCCTCCTTTGACAATAAGTGACCTAGGTAGGTTACTTCTTGACAACAATATTGGAGTTTAGTAGGTGACACCTTGTGATTCAACTCACAGAGATGCTGCAGCAACGACACTGTAGCAATTTTGCAAATGTCCCGGTTTATCGGCAGTCACCAATAAGTCATCGACATATTGTATTAAGGCCGCACCGACCGGCAACCGAAACGCATCCAGTTGACTCTTCAAGGCTTGACTGTAAATCGATGGACTCTCACAGTAGCCCTGAGGAGCGCGCTTGAACCGGAAACTGCGTCCACCGAGAGAGAAACCGAAAAGGTCCCTGCTCTCCTCGGCAATCGGGATGCTGAAAAACGTATTTTTCAAGTCAATCACCGAAAACCACGATGCAGAAGCTGGAATCAGAGTCAGTAGCGCCGTGATGTCAGGCACAACAGGGAATTGAGGAACCACAATTTTATTCACTTCCCGTAAATCGATAACAAAACGATAAACAGGCGGTTTGGAAGGATCCGTACGTTTAAGAATGGGCAGCACAGGGCTGTTGCACACGTTTCCCCGAGTCTCTTCAATAACATCTTTCTCGATCAGATCATAAATGATCGCTAACAATGCTCGTTCACCATCAAGAGAGATACGATACTGGGGAATACGTGGCAAACGCACATTCAATTTCAACTGAACAACATAGGGCGAGATATCAAGTAGGCCCACGTCATTCGGACCCGTTGCCCACAAAGACGCAGGAAGAGAACTCAATTCCGGTGGAAGCTTATCAAGAGACAAATACATAGGAGAGACAACCCTTTCTCCTAACGTAAGCTTTACACCCGCTGGAGAACAATACAGAGTTGCATACAAACGTTTAAGCAAATCCAGGCCCAAAAGGTTTTCACCACAACCAGTAGTCAAAATTAACAGAGCCTGAAGCTCACGTGGCCCAATTGTAAGGGGCAAAGGGCGCGAAACTGGATTGCTAACGGGGGCGCCAGAGAATCCAACGGAAACATTTGTTAAGCCAGACAAAGGTGCGCCAGGGAGTTTCGAATGCTGAATAGAACTTTTCGCTGCACCAGTGTCCAACAGAAAAGGCTCAACGACGCCCGATGTAGCAACTGCGACGTAAGGCCCTCTCTGGTCAACCGGAACTGATACCACTCCCTCTCCTTGTCTTTGGCTGTCCTAGTAATTACTGTCGTCAGTTCCCTGATCGACGTAATAATCGTCTACATTATACTGCGCAGATCGTCCTTGCGATGATCCACGTTGATCGAAACAATTATTATTATTAGAGGAGTTATCAGAACGATCATTCTGAGTCCCACGACCTCTACCGCGTGATGCCTGCTGCGAACCACCACGACCTCCTCTAGATGAGTTACCACTATTACGTTCATTCAAAACAGGGCAATTGAATTTAATGTGTCCCTCCTGTCTGCAATAAGCACATTGATTGTACCCTAACGATGACCTTTGGGAGGAGGAATCATTACGTGGCTGTGATCGATTCGATTGCGACTGCGACCTATTCTGTTGGGATGCATTCTGATTTAAACGCGGAGGATATGCTTGTTGAAGCAACACTTTAGTTTTTAGTTCTTTCGTCTTCTTATCAGCACAGTCATTCTCTTCTTTCTCTCTATTCTCATAGTATTGTGCTGTAGCCAATATCTGAGCTGAAGTAGAAACGGCCCACGCACTTTCTGAATTCTTTAATTTATTGCTCAAATCGGGCAATAAGTTTGAAACAAATTTATCCACAAACAATCGCTGACCACCCTCGGTACCCATATCCTGTCCACTATGGTCAATGAATGCTTCCTCGAACCTCGTAAAGAAGTCGGAAACACTCTCGTCCTTCTTTTGCTTACAAGCTGACAATTTGTCCCAATTTACCCTCATAGCTGGCATAAGAGTTTTCATTAACGTTATTATTCGCTGAGGAAGATCAACAATCAGCTGGTCGGGTTTAGCAGCAGCCGTTTGTCCGGCATCTGCCGCTACAATGGCAGCCCAAGCACCACCTAATTCATTCGGATGGTTTTCATGACGAATCTTAGCCCATACCGGTTGCGGTACAACATTGCCGAACAACATGTCGATATCGGCGAGATTCATTACCATAGCATCCACGAGCTGCGATAATTCCTTATAATATCCTGTAGGATTTTTGCGAGGGTCAGGCAAAGATTGCTTCACCTGTAGCACTTCCGAGCGTTTCCATGGGAGATGTATCCACACTCTCTGGAAATGCGCCAATGTCGGAGGTTGAGCATTAGGATTGGCTGGTATCCAAACCGGTGGAACTTCGCACATGGGATATTGGCCAGACTCGTCTGGCGGTGGTTCAACATCCTCGACAAACAATGCATGAGGTATCGGAGCGGGGCGAAAAGATAGCAACCACTCAATAGCACGTCGAACATTACTATCCACTATCAGTCCATTTGAGAACTGAAGCTGAAGATCAGACAAAGCGGTCAGCACCTCGTCAGGCGCATCAGCCGATATCTGATCGCGAAGGAACTTACACATTTCATCAAACACGTATCTTTGGGTTGGTATATTGAATTGACAAAATGTTTCGAGTACAACACGGGGCGGATTTCTAAGGGGGTTTACCATCCAACCCATCGCCATATTATATAGCGCAACGCGTTCTCTGTTTCCAGGAAGCTGACTACGTCTCTGAGGACCATCGGAGCTAGCGGACCCATGAACAGGTCCAAGCGAATGAAAGAAACTAGCCGCTAGAGGAGTAGTACGAGAACGAGTCGAGGGAGAAGTATAGGACACAGGACTAACAAGTAAAGGAGTAGAAACAGTAGCAACAGCAGGAGTTAACAAAACAGGAGCAGCAGCGGGAGCAGGAGTATGTGGAAGCGGAGGAGCAGTAGGGATAGAAACAGGCAAAGGAGCAGGAACAGTCGGAAGAGCGGGTGCAGGCTGAGGAACAGGCTGAGGAACAGGCGGGGGAAGAATAGGCGGAAGAATAGGTACGGCAGGAACCACAGGAGCTGCAGCTGCGGTACCCTGTACGTACGGAGGTGGCGACTTCATAAGATAAGACATTAAAGGATCCTCAACTGGCTCTTCCTTCTTGTCCGACTCCGTAGGCAAAGCGGGATAACATTTATCAACGGTCATACGCTGTAGTCTGTCAAACACTTCCTTATCCTTAACCTCCTTGTCACGCTGAAATTGCTCTGCTTTCTTCACTATGGTAGCAACATTATCTCGCTGATTACGTTTAGTCTGTCTGATTTCTTTCTGTCGGGCTTCTTTGCGCCACAACCGAAAGGCATCAAACATGGCCGGCCTTGATTTTCTTTCGAACAGTTTAATCTCTAAATTATCTAAGATCGGGGCCTCGAAGCTACCATGAGGTGGCCAACGAAGGTCACCGTCCGTCTTCGTGTACTTAATCCAATAATCATTAAAGGTAATCGGGCCTAGCCCATGCTTACTATATAGTTCATACGTGGGAGTTCCAACCGGAGGTATCGGACACGAGTCCTCCAGTCGGGAATCCGTACCACAAGGTCTGAAACAACTAAACAAAGTACTGCAACCAGGCATCTTGCACACTAGCCGAGTTTCACAAACTTCAAGGGTTACGGGATTTACCAAGTCCCAGCAAGGAACAAAACCCTCGGTTTTTGGCGGCTGCAGTCGTCAAACAACACAACAAAGTACGCTAGCAAAGTGTCACCGACAAAAACACTCACACAGCGTTAACAACAAAAACACTCGCTAAAGTGTCAACAACCAAGAACTCTGGGGAGCGACCCACAAATACTTAACTCAAAGATCAATGGCGTCACCAGGAAGGCCCGTCAATCGTCTCGCTATACCAAGGTCGACGCCAGGCGCCAAAACAGGTCTACAGTCAGGGCAGCAGTCCGTCGCAGCCGTCAGGAGGCGGGAATCTTCGCGGGAAAAGTCTTCGGGCCACTTATTTCGACAACAGGATCGATGAAGCGGGGTGCACCTTCCCTCGGAGATTTCACACGAAGTTCCTCACGATCGTCGGGCTTGGACCGGTGCCACTGATGCAGCCCCACGTTGGGCGCCAACTGAAGGACTGGGTTCTGTAGGACCCAGCGGTGCCAGGGCACAACACCTGAAACCTTCGTGGGTAACCTGCTCCGGCGTACGAATCACAGAGACACGGGACACTTCCTTCGACGTCAAAGATTCAAGGTTTATTTACTGCAGGGAACACAGTAGTCACGACAAGCAACACACGTGCAACTTGGGGAGACTGCTTCAAATTGGTTCTGTGGATCGCTCCTTTTATACAGTTTTTACCCATAAGACAACATGGTACACAAAAGTTTACAACCCGGTTCCCACCATCATCCCCCAGAGGGGTCGCTTTGGTCACTTTGAAACACATGAGGTCCGGATCATAAGTGCGGAAACATTTGGCGGTTCCCAACTGTAAAAACCCATCTTCCCAACATTAGTGCATTCCAATCGGTAATAAACAGATCGGAATAGGAACAAAGACAGGTGCAGAGGAAGACGGAGACAGTGGGGAGATCGGAAAGGGTGTAAAAGGGGAGGTATCGGGAAACACGAGATACAGGCATCAAAGGGACGTGCCTAATGAGATGCACGGCTGAAACAATAAGTCCGTGCAGCAAGATGAGCCTTGAGCGGCGCCATCTGCCTTACAGTAACATCCCCCTCGTCATAAAGACACTTACAAAGAACATGTGTCTTCCGCAAATATCTTGGGAGCCCCAGGGTCGCGAAGCGGACAACGTCCGTTCGCTGGCTACTTGAGGGCAAGAGACAAAATGGATGCCGTATCTAAGATGGAACCTGTGGGTACAGATGAAAAACCCACATAACAAACGAACGGTTTAAGTTAGCACAGCGAAACTGCGCACACTTACTAAACTCGTCATTTGCGGTTCTTAGATACCAGACTCGACCATATTCGTGCGAGTCAAAAACACCACTTACAATTGTCACGGAACCTCACTATCATTGTGTGCAGCATGCAAATGGACCTTGCAATTCACCAATTTACCTCTGAACCACATATATCACTTACAACATATATCATTCATGTAACCATCAACCACAGCATAGCATCAGTTGAGTGAGAAATAATCACTCTAACTCAAAAAGGAGGTGCCCTTTTAGTGTCCCCTGAAAATAATGACAAAATCCAAATTGACATATAGCACCTTTGGTAGGTTTTCATGACGTGGATTCTACTGGACGAAAATTGCTATTAGCAGGATGGCACAGGTTTTCAACAAAACTGATAGGACTTTGAGCCAACAAAATGGTTTTTCCAAAGAAGCTTCTGCTAATATTAAAAAGTAGCAGATTTTTAGAATGATCAGTAATGCAAAGGTTATGACCAAAAACCATAATAGAAATATAAGCATTTGCTAACTTTTCTGTGTGAAGAATGATTCTCTTTTTTCAGTAAAGCCTCCAAATGAGCCTCTCAGGTGTAGCAGTCAGTGCATGTCACCCAAAATGGTGTTAGTAAATGGCTTATCAATTGCAGTGGTCTTCAATTGATTGGAGAAGTTCCATGAATATCATAAATACTCCCAAAACAGGCAGTATGGAGCCACCTTCATTTCTATATATCTAGAAAATGACAGAACCATAACCTACCATAAAAAACACATATTTGTCTAAGTCTGTGTAGAAACGTGTTTGCACATGAAGGCAACTCACCATTATTTGCTCTTAAGACAAGACAATCGTTTTTAAATTGGGGTTGCAGACCATTTCCCGCTAAATTGTTCATCTGCTGTATAGCTACCAAGAAACTAGCAAGGGCCTTGTACGATGGAGGCATTGCTGTGCTCGACATACATAAACATTACTGGGCAGTACAGCTCACAACTATCAGCAATTAGGTTCATCTCCTTGACTTTTAACCAGCTTACCGTATGGATTGACATGCCATGCAACCAGGAAGCAGCCTCAGGGCAATTTATGGAGGGGCATGTCCCACATGCTTCCCTGCCCCCATAACGGTTACTCTTGAATATTGGTATGAAACACTAAATTTCTTTGGTTGGAGAGGTAGCATCACTCAGTGCACTCCCCTATGGGAACCTGCCCGACTAGGCACTTTGGGAACACAACAAGCATTCATAAGTGGGATGTCATGGGAATTTATGTATTTATTTATTTATTTAAGAAGTTTTATATAGCGCTAGCCTGACCGGAGTGTATCGGAGTGCTTCACATTGGTTACATAACATAGGAAAAGGTAGCAGCACAAAGTACAGTAAGGCAAGACAGTACAGCAATAAAAGTCACAGTGCCGAAGCAGTGGAGGGTCCATATCAAAATCCTGACTAACATCGGAACCAGGGAGGGAAGTGTAAATCTCAAGGCTCCAGCTGCTCCTATCTGTTGATCAGGGATCGGTCAAGGAAAAGGATTTTGAGTTGACTTTTGAATTTTGCAAAGGATGGAATAGTTCTGATGTGAGGGGGAATAGAGTTCCAGATTTTAGGCGCGATGCCAGCGAAGGACCTGGCGGCGGTTTTCTGTTTTCGTGATTTTTGCGGGATGAGAAGTAAGGTGTTGGACCTTCTAAGGGTCCTGTTCTGGCCAGCTTTTTTGAGTTTGGCTACCAGATATTCAGGTTTGCCTTTGTGAAGGGCTTTGTGGGTGAGGCGGGCTATTCTGAAGTTCGCCCGCAGTTCTATAGGAAGCCACTTGAGTTCTTTGAGAGCACGAGAGGTATGATCAAATTTCTTACCTCCAGTGACCATTCTGGCAGCCACATTGAGAGTTGTTTTCAGGGGAGCAAGGTGTGTTTTAGCTATTCCGGAAAGGACTGTGTTTCCATAGTCTAGTCTTGACAGCACCAATGCTTGGGTGGCTTGCTTTAGATCTTTGGGTGGGATAAAAGGTTTTATTTTGTTTAGAAGCTTAAGGTTGAGGAAGGCAGTCTCTGCTGAGATCTTAATGTGCTTGGTCATGTCCAGTTTTGAGTCTAGAGTAATGCCTAAGGATTTAACAGAGTCAGCCAGGGTAAGGTTCCCGTTGAGTGCATCATTGGCATTTATCCAATCGACCATTTGTGGATTATCTTCTTTGTTCGAAAGGAGGAGGAGTTCAGTTTTGTCTGGGTTTAGTTTTAAGTGATTATTGGACAGCCACAGTTGCACTTCTCTTAGTGACTCGTTAAGTCTTTGAATGTCTTTGGCCGAAGAGATTTGAGTATCGTCAGCATATAAGTGGAAAGGGATGTTAGCTTTCCTGAGAAGGGTGGTGAGGGGTTCCATGTAGATGTTGAAGAGTTGAGGGGAGAGTACTGATCCTTGGGGAACTCCCCTGTTGACAGGATGGAGGTCGGACTCAAAGCTTTTGATTTTGATTCTTTGGAAGCGGTTGTGGAGGAATGAGGAGAACCATTTGAGGACCACCTCGTCTAGACCAGCCCTCTCTTCGAGGGCCTTGAGGAGAAGTTTGTGATCTACTGTGTTGAATGCTGCTGATAGGTCTAGGAGAATAAGTAGGCAGCATTGGTCTGAGTCCAGTGATTTGTGAATGTCATCTATTATGTTAAGGATTGAGATTTCAGTGCTGCAACCTTTCCTGAATCCCGACTGATGAGAGTCGAGAAGGTGAGTGTAGTCCAGGTGTTGTGTTAGTTGTTGGAGTAAACATTTTTCTAAGATTTTGGAGAGAAGAGGAAGGTTGGAGACGGGTCTGAAGTTGTTTAAGTCATTTGTGTCTAGGCCTGATTTTTTTAGCAGTGGGGTGACTTGTCCCATTTTCAGACAATCCGGGACGATACCAGTTTTAAGAGAGCTATTATTAATCCTGCACCAAAGAGGGGCTAGGGAGAGATTCAACTTTTTAGTGAGTTGAGTAGGTAGGGGGTCTAGGGCATGGGATGAGTGTTTGGAGGTGGAAATGAGTTTAACTCTCTCTTCTTCTAGGATGGACTGGAAAAGATACCAGGGTTTGGAGGTAAGAGTGGGAGTGCTACCCAACACCTCACCCTGGCTGCCATAGGGAAGTGAGGCGTGATTGGTGACGAGGGATCATTCGATCTTGGAGATCTTATCATTGAAAAAGTTGTCGAGGTTATCGCACCGTTCTTTGGAAGCCGGCCCTAGGGACGTATCAGGTTTGGAGATTTGGCGTCTGATGATACTTAAGAGCTCCTTAGGTCTGTTTTTTGCGCTATCAAGAGCGGAGCGAAAATACATGGATTTTTTATTCTTGATATGTCTGTTGTAATTGCAAGGATGGGTGACCCGTGGATGCGGAGTGGGGTTGTTCCATTTGCAGATTTGTGGGGTGATTATCAGCTTGCCCTCACCAAGTCTTACCCCTACCTTCAAATCTGCCACTCACTACATAAGCCATTGCCAAAGGGAGAGGAACTCCTGGAATCATCTACAATTGACGATAAATAATGAACCGATTATGTGCCCAAAAATGTGATTTCCCTCACCTATCACAGAAGAGGACCAGGGTTATTCAAAAAAAATATTAACCCTTTTCAATGGTCAAGAGGTCGACATGTTTCTGCCTTCAATGGTCCCACAAGTTGGATCCTTTTTTTTTTTAAACCTTTATTTGGAGACAACCAGGTTCAAGGGAATTGTACATACAAACCAGACAGTTACATATGGCCATTACAATGGTACGTTAGAGCCAAGAGAAATAATAAAAAATAAAAAGGAAATTCAATGAGATACAAGGAAGTACAGGGCAGGGGCACAGGTCAATACAGGGAGCAATAGCGAAATGTACAGTAGTGGCTAGAATACAATGATCCAGCATGGGCAGGCGAGCCAATAAGACAATGCAGTATGAACACAGTACCGTAGCTGAGAGCACATGAGACAGGGGGGACTCAAATAGGAGGAACACAGGAAATAAAGGTGCTGCCCCGGGATACACTCCGAATTATCAGTAATACACCAGTCGCAAGGGAGACTACACCCCCCCAATAGTGCACAGGAAAAGGAGACAGTCAGCCCCTCTCCCGACGCCGGAAGAAAAGTAGGCGTTGTGTAAAGTCCCAGCCTATTGTGTTGTCATCAACCTATCCCCTCTCGGTCCCCAGGTTCAGAGTCGGAGTCCCGCACAGCCCTGGTTAGGAGATACACTTGGAGCGGACTCCAAAAGTCCTTTGGTCTGCATCGAACAGGCATCAAGTCAGAATAGATATTATATTGATCCTGACAGTATATGAGGTCAGTCACCCAGTCCTGAAAGCGCGGCACCCTACCACGACCCCAGCAGCAAGCAACCCTACGCCTAGCCAGCAGCAGGGCCACATCAACAAATCTACGGTGAGGGGCAGGTACGTCCTTAGAGAAGCCAAGTAACATCACCAAGGGGTCAAACGCCACCCCATCCTCCGCCATAATCTGCAGAGCTTCATGCACCTGAGTCCAATAATCCAATACCCCCGCACAGCTCCAAGCCAAATGCAAAAAGCCAGCGCCTTCCGCCCGACACCTAGCGCACCTATCATCCTCCGCTAGATGGAACCGTAGTTTCCTCGCCGGAGTGTAGTAGAACCTCTGAACAAACTTGTAATGGATGATTTTAAGGCGACAACTAGAAGAAACATTGGCCGTGAGCCCGCAGCAATATTTCCACTGCTCGTCTGTAATAGGAGCACCCAATTCAGCAACCCACTGCTCGCGCACCCGATTGGCCGGGACCGATCGCTGTCGGCGGATAGCCCCGTATAATTTCGACACCAGGTGTCGCCCATCTGAAACCAGCAGCACGTGGAGGGGGAGGGTAACCCCAGGCTCCGAAGGGTAGTCTGGTAGCAGAGCACGCATGCCCTGCCGCAGGCGGACAAAGTAGAACAGGTCTAGAGGGGAGCAAGCAGCTGCACCGAAGAAATGAGCCTGCGTACGGAAGACACCGTCATGAAACAAGTCGCCCCACGTGAGGACACCTAGCCGCTTGCACATTCGCTGAAACCCCGTTTCCAACAACAGCGACAAATCCGGATGATACGACAGAGGCAAGGCTGGCGAGTAGAGAAAGGAAACGCCTAGCAAATGTGCCACACGCCTCCAAGCATCCACCGTGCACGTTACCGTCGTGCGAGGAGTTTCCACATCTGACACCTTGCCCAAAACCATCCCTTCAAGTGGGAGTCGGTGGGCGACCCAATGCTCAGTAGCGATCTGGGGCATGAACGGCGTGGGGCGCATCCAGTGATAAGCATAATGCGCCTGAGCGCTGAGATAATAAAGTTCAAAATCAGGGACGTCGAAACCGCCATCAGCATAAGGCAACGTTAGGGTGGCCCAGGCCACCCGTGGCTGCTTGCCCCCCCAGAACAACCGCAAGAGCTCGGAGCGAAGTCTCCGAAAGAAATAAGCCCCAGGATGATATGGGAGATTTTGAAAGAGATAAAGAAAGCGGGGCAGAACTACCATCTTGATAAGAGACGCCCTACCGGCCATGGAGAGAGGCAAAGACATCCACCTGGTGACATCGTCCGCCAATTTAGTAATGGCCACACCATAGTTAAGCCGAACCACGTCTTCCCTATTCAAGGATATGACAACACCAAGGTATCGCAACTCCGAGTCACACCACTCCAGAGGGTAGTCAAGGGGAAACCTGGCCACCGCAGCAGTGAGGGGGAAAAATTGAGATTTCCGCCAGTTGATGTGAACCCCGGAAACACCTCCAAAAGCGACCAGCTCCCGCAGGAGCGAGTTAAGGTTGTTCTCAGGGTCCTTAACATAGAGTGTGACATCGTCGGCGTATAAAGAAATGCCGACCTGTCGCTGAAGACAATTAAAGGCACTCTGCTGATGAAACTGACGAATCCTGCAGGCCAGCGGCTCAATGGCGATAGCAAACAAGAGGGGTGAGAGGGGGCAACCCTGTCGGGTCCCTCTCGTGAGAGGGAACGAGGGGGATAGCACTCCATTCACTACTACCCTCGCCATCGGGTCAGTATATAAAAGCTTAACCCAAGAGATGAAGATCCTGGGGAACCCCATCCGACAAAGGACATCGATAAGGTAGCCCCATTCAACAGAGTCAAACGCCTTGGTGGCATCAAGAAAGATGGCGGCAACCGGGACAGTGGGATCAATGGTCGACACAAGCGAAAACAAAGTGCGAAGATTGTGAGATGTTGCACGGCCGGGCACAAATCCCGACTGGTCAGGCAACACGATAACGGGCATGAGTTCGGCTAGTCTCATCGCCAGGACCTTCGCGAGAATTTTAACATCGCAGTTAAGCAATGAGAGGGGCCTGTAGGAGCCCACATCCAACGGATCCTTACCCGGCTTGAGCAGCGACGTGATGGCGACCTCCCGCATGGAGCCCGGTAGACGTCCCTCCTCCAGAGACTCCTCAAACACCTCACGGAGCACAGGGGCCATGGTGTCCACATAGCACTTATAAAATTCAGCAGGAAGGCCATCCAGCCCGGCGGCCTTCCCATTAGAGAGAGACATGATGGCATTCCTGACCTCCTCCACCTCTAGGGGCCTGCCTAAGAACTCACGATGACCATCCGACAACCAACAAAGCGCCAACTCATCGAGGAAGCCGCCGTAGCGAGTCTCTCCCGTCTGCTGTGTCGTGTAAAGGTGTGCATAGTGATCAATAAAAGTGCGCTGAATCTCCGAAGTGTCTCGACAGCGAGTGCCGTCCGGAGACACCAATTCCAACACGTCCGACCCATGCCTAGGATGCCTAGTAAGGGCCGCGAGGACTTTACCGGGTCACTCCCCCTCGCAGTATCGCCTCGACGTCCAATATTTCCCCCTATGCTTAGCCTCACGAGCAGCCTCCTCCTCATACTTGGAAAGTTTAGCGCGGAACTGTGCCAGAAGCGCAGGGTCCGAGTCAACCTGCATTCTGCGCTCCAAGTCTCGCAAATCAGCCTCCAAGCTCTCAAGGGCCCGAACAATCAGACGGAGTACTCCACAACTTTTAGAAATAGTGACACCCCGGATCGTAACCTTGAATGCCTCCCAAATGACCTCAATGCTGTCCACAGAGCCCTTGTTTCTAGGGAAGAACGCCTCCACCTCCACACCGAGTTCCTCCTTGAACACTGGGTCAAGCAAAGCAGTCGGAAACAAACGCCAAGGGGGGCGCGGCCTATGCAGCCCGGGGACGGATAAAACAACCTGCACCGGACAGTGATCCGAATACGTCCGAGCCAGATGTGTAGCCTCCCGTAGGCCAGCCATCAACCCTCTGGAGAGGAACACATAGTCCAGTCGCGCCCATGAGCGAGCATGTGTGGTGTAATGAGTGCCCTCCTTAGTAGCAGGGTGGGTGTACCTCCAACTATCAACCATCCCAGCCTCTTCCACTATCCCCCGCAACACTTCTCTAGCTTGTACATTGTACTGAGGACTGCCCTCCGATCTGTCCAACTGGGCCTGAAATGCAAGATTAAAGTCACCCCCCCACACAATGTGAGTAGCATCCACAGCAAGTACATGACCCCACAGGGTGACAAAGAAGATTGGCGTATCGACATTAGGAGCATAGCAATTAACAAACAGTACAGTGTTCTGCCCAAGTCGACCCCACAGCAGCACATAGCGCCCCTCAGGGTCCCACAGATCCAAGTTCCTGAAATGCAAACGATCTTTTTACAAGGATGACAACCCCACGAGCATAAGAAGAATAGGAAGCAAACCCCCTGGCCGCAGCCCACCTCCCACCAAAAGTGGGGGAGGGAGCGGGGCGCAGATGCATCTCCTGGGGAAAAGCAACATGAATAGCATGCCTATCCAGATACTGGATCACACTACGACACTTCCTGGCATCATTAAGGCCCCGTACATTCCAGGACAAAATCGAAATGTGGTCTACAACAGCAGTCGACATCACACAGATTCAGGGCCCCATAGGACCCAACAGACAAATACAGGGCTTCCAACTACCAGTAACAGCCAGCGATAGATCCACGCCTCAGGGCACGGACAGACCCCCACATACACTCCACACATTTCCCAGTCATCTCCAAACCATCCAAACAAAAACACAACAACTCCCCCCCAACCAAACCATCCATGCATCAAGCACTCAGGACATAATGCGCGCCGCACGCGGCCCACAACTCGCACACGTGCTACGCTAGCAGAGCGCGCCCCGTCACGTGGCAGCCCAAAATTGCGGCCGCTGCACTCGAGCCCAAAATGGACGGGAGCACGGACCCCAGGGCCAATCCCGCCGGATAGAAAAGTGGAGCAGCCTGGATAGCGGGCGCCACAACATTTCCGTGCACTCAAACAACAGCAACGGTTCCGATAGCGAACCAGAAGTCCCGACATGGACAGCTTCATTCCCACCCCATCCACCCACCTGACACCACCCCAACCATCAGGCCACGCATACCCCCCCCCGTCCCCCAGCTCACAACCATTCAACCAACAGAGGACTAGAATCCAAAACAAAGGTAACCATGGGGCACACCCTCCGGGGAACCTTCCAGAGGTGCACGACGCCACTCCCTCACGCCACGCCAGTGTCCGCACCAACAAGTATCAGGCGGCCCCAGGCACAGCGCGGGGGGGTGGGTGCCCAGAGCGCAACACAAAATATCACCATCCTGCGGTGTCACACCGACCCCACAAAAATAAATAACAAGAACGCACTCATTCAACACAATACAGAAATGACCTACGCATCAGCAACCAACCCAACAACGGACGGTAGCTAGGCCGTAAATACGGAGAAGGAAGGCAGCAGTCCTAAATACAAAAGATACACGTCCAAAGTGCTCCAGAAAAACAGGCAAAAGATAGACAAAGTCCAAAGTCACCAGTATCAGGCGACCTCCTCCTCAGCCGCCGACTGTTCACCCTCCGGATCTCGATCGTCACCCCGATCCGCCGCAGCTCGCTCGCGCTGGAGGCGCTTCGCAAAGTCCTCAGCATGCTGTGGGTTGGTAAAGAAATGTTGTTTAGCCTGATGCGTCACTCTAAGTTTAGCCGGATAAAGCAAGGCGTAGTCCACTTGAAGGTCCCGAAGCTTCCTTTTCACCCCCAAGAACTTCCGACGCTGGTCCTGCACCATTGGCGTAAAGTCGGGGTACATGGTAAAAGACACCCCTTCAAAGGAGAGAGCCCTGTTAGTGCGGGCCGCCTGAAGAGCAGCGTCTCTATCACGATAATTCAAAAGGCGCGCAATGATGGGACGCGGTGCAGCCCCAGGGGCCGGGCGAGGCCCTAATGTCCGATGCGCTCTCTCAACGATGAACTGGGTCGAGAAAACTTCCGTCCCAATGGCGCCCAACAGTAGCCTCTCCACATAAGTCTCCATTTTGCCCACATTCGTGGACTCCGGGACACCTACAATTCGCACGTTGTTGCGCCTACTCCTCGCTTCCAACTCTTCGTTTTTAGCAGCAATGACACGCAAGATGTTGTCCATTCTCGCCAGTTGGGTGGTATGGGTGGCCGCCGTGTCATCATGGTCCGAAATGCGCTGTTCCGCCGCCGTCAAGCGCTCCTCATGCACGTCCAATTTCTGGACGACCGCATCCATGCGCGACGATATTTTGTCCACTTTGTCCACTATAGTGGCGAACCCCTGCCTCATCTCCTGCATCATTTGGGCAAAGTCCGGTGGTGGTGGGTGCGGGACACTCTCAGCGACAGTCGGGGGGGGGGGGACCGCGAAGTCCCAGCTTCCTGGAGCAAACGCGTCCCACGCCTAGCCCCTCCAGAGTCAAAGGACAATTTGGACTGTTTAGTGTCAGGCTTCCCCATAGCGGTGGTGTAGCGGGGGACCGATGCAAATAGGCGTCAGGATAGAGGTCGGACAAGGGACCCGGCCAGATAGAAAGCAGCTCAAATCGTGGGGGCACGAGCAGGCCAACACGCCCCGCCACTCCCAACGACGAGAAATGGCCGTCTTCGCTTCCAGCCCAAGTGACAACACCCTCAGAATCCAGAAAGAAGATCCGTTGCGCCTCCGTAAGCAATGGTATCTGGGCAGGCAGATGGGATTTCCGAGAGATAAGTCCGACAACAAGGATGAGCCAAGCGTCTGGCCCGACCAGCGATCGGGCCTGGCGGAGAAGGGCGGAGCTAGGCCTACACCCCACGTGCAGAGCCCCGGACTGGCATGAGCAGTGATGCCGGGCAAGAGGGCATCAGACTTCCAGAGCGCGAGTCGGAGAAACTTGGGATCCTCGTAACTTCGGCCAGCAACCTTCGAGTGACTCAGGAGTTGGACCACAGGTGGACAGTCGATATCCCAACCGATCCGTGGGGTCAGTTCAGGGCGCAGAGATGGTAATCAGGATACCTGGTCGGATAATAGCTCCGGGCAGCGGGAGCCTCACGACAGTGCGGCCATTCCGCAGTGCGCCCTCTAGCGCCCCCCCCACAAGTTGGATCCTTGGCATTCATCAGGACCAATGCATTAATTATTATGTAGTCACTCTGTGTACATGTGAATAGTAAATTCCTACATTCAAATCATTATATATACTGGCTAAACAGAGTAGCCTGGTATGTGCCCGCCCATGTAAATTTGGGGTTCACCTACATTCTAAATGTGTAATTTCTTGTGTTCACCTTCCTGCCAGTGGGTGCAACAAAAACTCCCAACTCCGTGTGTCGGTGCTTTGATGGTGGATGTCACAATTGCATAACCCTGGATCTCTTTTTAATCTTATCCTCAGTGAGGGGTGCTCATAGTGCTCATAGGCCCCAGTTTCTTAGAGCTGCTGTATAACTAATAAAGCAGCCTGATTGCTGCCTGGAGGCTACCAGGATTGGCGCCCATAGGCATCTAGAGGGCAATTGGGCACCACACACTCAGCTGCATTTACAGCAGGGGAGGAGGTGGTGGAGCCCGTGACAACAGGGCCAGTGTCTGGCTCTTGCCTTTGTGGCCAAAACAGAGAGGGAGAAATGAGATCAGGAAGAGTCAGACAGACTCCAACCCAGAAGGCCAAGAGTGAAAAGCTAAGTAAAAGAAAAAAGCAACGATTAAATCAGAAGGCTGTGACTTCAAGCTAAAAAGCCCAATAATATCGCCACTAATAACAATGTTTAGAAACATAGAGGAAGGCACCAAAAGGAAGTCAGCCATGAGCGACAGATTCTCACTACTCAAAGACCCTGGAGTAGCTATCTACTTGACATCAGCAGAGATCTCAGGTCTCATGACTCCTCTAGCCCCACAGACAGCCACCTCAGCTTCTAATTGGAAAAAAATACACAAAACAACACCGTACAAAATTTTAACTGTTCAATCAATTCATGGTTCACGCAAAAACCGACTCAGGATATGGACAAGTGGTCCCAGTGAAGGTGAATAAGGAAGCCAGTCTAGGCATGATTTTTAAAGAGGAAACATTCCTGAGTAATGACCTGCTTCGAGTCGACAGGACAAAAAGTGTAGACGACAAAAAAAACAAAGAGGAAGAAAGATTAGACCACAAGAACCCATCAGTAGGTTCGCAATTTAAAGACCAAAAAGTGCTCAGACGCAGGGAAAAATCAAACTCCCCCATAACAAACTTTAAAACACCTCAGGGAAACCTCACGTCCTCTACCCCTAAGCCAGCTACCAAGAATATAAGAACAACAAGGCTACAGACAGTGGTACAGGTCCATCAGGTAGACCAAGATGACCCAGAAGGCATGAATAACCCTTGGCAGATTGACACAATGTCTGCATCAACTAAAGACATCATGCAAACATCTGTTTTTGAATCAAGCGCCCCAACGGGGGTTAAGCATTATGTTAATACTCAAGACAATATGGATTCACATGAAGTAAAAACCACTCAGACAAATTCCAATAATAACCCCTTTAGGGTGTCTAAAGATATTAGTTATGAGTCTAATCAAGATCAAAAATTCAACCAAGAATCAAAATCGCAGCTTCGACAAGGTGAGTCATTTAATGAACAAAGTAGTGTCTGGGAGATCTTAAAAAACTCTAATACAAACATTACAGACAACAATAAAGGCATTTAACATGCAAACGGACAAAATGGACTTCCAAATAGACCTAATGAACATCATAGCTCTACAAATTGCAGGGATGAACACCAAACTAGATAATATGAACATTTTTATTACAAGAGCAAAAGCAAAATTTTCAGTTCAGTGTGCCTGTAGCCCAATTATTGATAAATTAAGTCTTTTGCCAACACTTTTAGAGCGGATAATATCAATCAATAAATTATCTTTGGAAGAGAGAGTTATCAAAGATGAACCAACTGAATATAACCCAGAAAACAGACAAGTCCATTTAAGCCCGGCACCTCGCGAAGCTGAAGTAAATTATCAGACAACCAAAAGTAACGAAGCAACAAATCAGGATAAAAAAACCCAATAAAGATTCAAAGCTGTTGTGGAAACAAAAAAACTTGACAGGAAAGCTAGGAATAAAACGTCTTTTCTAACGACGCAGCCAATTTTTTGCGCTGTCAGGACGAGTAGTGTAGCAACAGACCCGGCTAGTGTTACAGACGAACATCGGTCCAGCAGCAAAAAGCCAGAAAATGCAGAGAAGGATATACCAGCAGAAGCAAATCGGAACTCAGGAAAAGGGGGAGACAAAAATTTGGTATTAGTTACAAATCTTGGAGACACACAGAAGACGACGAAGAGAAATGGAGATAATAAACATGGACCCAAAGAAAAATCAAATCAAGCAGGGAATACAACTGGCAACATGCAAACGAACAAGATAAAGGAATCAATAGTACCCAAGAACAAAAGCAGGCAAGGCACTGATTAAGTATGGGCGAATTTTGCGAATCAGCGGTCTGCGAATTCACGCGAAATCGCAAAACAATCTGCGAATTCGCGGATTCTCCTGCGAAATCGCAGATTTTTTTGAGATTTGCACCATACTTAACTGGGGTACTTTTTACTGGCTAATAAGTAGGTGCTATATGTAAATGTATTGTGCTTTTCCTACACTACAGCTGCGTAAAGGCCCAGAAGAGTGGCAAGTCACCACGTGTGTCTGTGACTTTGCCACCGCACCCATAGGCGCCGAGGTCCCTCGAGTGAGCTGTCCATCACAGTGGGGGAAAGGGAGGGAAGAGGTTGCATAACCTAGTATGTGTGGGGACGGGCATCTGTGCGAGTTCACATGCCTCTTGTTTATAAAGGGTCAGAGTCCGATCAGAGCAGCAAATGAGGAGAAAGCAGTAAGTGCTACCTCGTTGGGTAAATGTATTGTGCTTTTCCTGCACTACAGCTGTATAAAGGCCCAGAAGAGTTGTCTCCAGTGACCCCGTGTGTCTGTAACTTTGCCACCGCGCCCATAGGCACCGAGGTCCCTCGAGTGAGCTGTCTATCACAGTGGGGGAAAGGGCGGGAAGAGGTTGCATAGCCTAGTGTGTGTGGGGCCGGGCTTCTGTGCGAGTTCACTTGCCTCTTTTTTATGGGGTCAGAGTCCGATCAGAGCAGCAAATGAGGAGAAAGCAGTAAGTGCTACCTTGTTGGGTAAATGTATTGTGCTTTTCCTGCACTACAGCTGTGTAAAGGCCCAGAAGAGTTGTTTGCAGTGACCCCGTGTGTCTGTAACTTTGTTACCACGCCCATAGGCACCGAGGTCCCTCGAGTGAGCTGTCCATGACAGTGGGGGAAAGGGCGGGAAGAGGTTGCATAGCCTAGTGTGTGTGGGGCCGGGCTTCTGTGCGAGTTCACATGCATCTTGTTTATAAAGGGTCAGAGTCCGATCAGAGCAGCATATGAGGAGAAAGCAGTAAGTGCTACCTCGTTGGTTAAATGTATTGTGCTTTTCCTGCACTACAGCTTTGTAAAAGCCTTGAAGAGTTGTCTCCAGTGACCCTCTGTGTCTGTAACTTTGCCACCGCGCCCATAGGCGCCGAGGTCCCTCGAGTGAGCTGTCTATCACAGTGGGGGAAAGGGCGGGAAGAGGTTGCATAGCCTAGTGAGTGTGGGTCCGGGCTTCTGTGCGAGTTCACATGCCTCTTGTTTATAAAGGGTCAGAGTCCGATCAGAGCAGCAAATGAGGAGAAAGCAGTAAGTGCTACCTCGTTGGGTAAATGAATTGTGCTTTTCCTGCACTACAGCGTGTAAAGGCCCAGAAGAGTTGTCTCCAGTGACCCCGTGTGTCTGTAACTTTGCCACCACGCCCTTAGGCGACGAGGTCCCTCGAGTGAGCTGTCCATCAGTGGGGGAAGGGCGGGAAGAGGTTGCATAGCCTAGTGTGTGTGGGGCCGGGCTTCTGTGCGAGTTCACATGCCTCTTGTTTATAAAGGGGCAGAGTCCGATCAGAGCAGCAAGTGAGGAGAAAGCAGTAAGTGCTACCTCATTGGGTAAATGTATTGTGCTTTTCCTGCACTTCAGCTGTGTAAAGGCCCAGAAGAGTTGTCTCCAGTGCCCCCATGTGTCTGTAACTTTGTCACCGTGCCCATAGGCGCCGAGGTCCCTCGAGTGAGCTGTCCATCACAGTCGGGGAAAGGGCGGGAAGAGGTTGCATAGCCTAGTGTGTGTGGGGCCGGGCTTCTGTGCGCGTTCACATGCCTCTTGTTTATAAAGGACAGAGGCCTATCAGCGCAGCAGATGAGGAGAAAGCAGCCTCCTGGTCACTGGAAGTACAGGGGGATTGCGCTCAAGAAACTCGTGGATGCCTAGACATCCATCACGGATTACAGCTAACTGTAGATGCTAGATCTGGGGCGAAAGCACATCTGCCTAGCATCGACCGTGCTCACTAGATTCTTGGGCTGATTATGATGCATTACTGAACTTGAGCTTCAGCTAGGGCACCTGCTTTATTTATCTGTAAGTGCTTCCTGCTGAGGTTTAATTTTAGTGACAGGAGCCTCGTTGCCTAATTGTAACTATTCTCTGACCCTGCTTCGAGGGTCAGAGCAGGGTCAGAGAATAGTTGCAAGTAGGCAACGAGGCGCCGCTCAGGAAGCACTTACAGGGTTACAGCTGATGCCCAAGTTGAAGTTAATTTCTTTGTAACCATTTTGTAAATGGTTACAAATAAATTAGCTTCAACTTGGGAACCTTCTTTAACCCTGTAAGTGCTTCCTGAGCAAAATTCGTCCCGCTCGCGGATTTACGGATTTTGCCGTAATATCGTGCGAGTCCAGGAAGGTAAAATTGCAGAAAATCTGCAAAATCCGCGAGCAGAACGAATTTTACGCCCATGCTTAGCTCTGATCCCAAAAAGGAAGATTCGATAAGCCACGAACAAACAGGTCCAACTACTAGCAATCCTACAGCTCTCGATGCCCTTGTTCAAACCATCACGGAGATAAAGGTTGCAAGCAACCAGAGAGGGGAAAAAAAGGTAGATTGTCCCATGGAAACGCGGAGGATGGGTGGCGAGAGCCAAAAATGGCACACAAAAAATAAGACAACTTAAACCCAGAGACCCAAAAATTCAGAGACAGCTTGTCGGCAGGACATACAACAGATAACCTTGAGGCCTATGTGTTTGGTACTGGGGAAATTAATCAAATGATGAAAATTCCACTGAAACCACAATTGAATCTGATGGGTGAGATCAATTGAAGGAACTTGGACCAGGAAGTAGTAACTAATCATAACGCAGAATGCCTACAGGAGAACATTGTTTCGGTAGACAAACAAGTTCTAAACACTACATTGGAAAACAAGACACAATATGTAAACTTAAAAGTTGAAATAAAATATGACAAGAAACAAATTACAGTTGATAACAATAATGAAGACCAAATGTTACAGATAGGCCATTGTAATTTGCTTCCGAAACAGCAACTACTCTTGACACCAGAATACGACTCAAAAGGGCCACAAGACATACTGAACAGGGGGAATATATTGAAATTGACAGCTAATATTCCAGCCTTAAAATATCTGACCTCATTAAACTTACTGGCAGTAAAATTTACATCAAATGGTAGTCAAAAAAATAAGGAACAAACACTGACCATATGGCAGACTGAAGAAGACGTTCAGCACATTATGAATTCCAAGTCACAATTTGAAGCTTGGGGAATAAAACTGTCAAGACCAACGACATCATCCTGGCCCTTTAACCATTAACTCTAACTACAACAAGAGCTATGGTCAAAGTCAAAGAGAAATTATGCAGAACAAACATACAGTTCTCAAAGGAGCAATAGGCAGCAACCTTCCAAGAGACATACAGATCGATCTGGCAACCAGAAAGGATGAGGTCAAGGACAGTTGGCGCTGGCTGCCAGGAGTGCTAAGTTCGAATTCTTCCTTCTGAGGTTCCGTGACAATTGTAAGTGGTGTTTTCGACTTGCCCGAATATGGTTGAGTCTGGTATCTATGAACCGCAAATGACGAGTTTAGTGGGTGTACGCGTTTTCGCTGTGCTAACCTAAACCGCTCGTCTGTTTTGTGGGTTTCTCTATCTGAACCCACGCGTTCCATTTTAGATACAGCATCCATTTTGTTTCTTGCCCTCAAGTAGCCAGCGAACGGACACTGTCCGCTTCGTGGCCCTGGGATTCCCAAACTCTTGCGGAAGACACGTGTTCCTTTGAGGATGTCTTTATGACGAGGGGGATGACACTGCAAGGCAGATGGCCCCGCTCGAGGCTCATCTTGCCGTGCCGGTCTATTGTCTCAGTTGTGCATTCATTAGGCACGTCTCTTTTGATCCCTTCAATCGTGTTTCTGATAGCACCCCTTATACTCTTTTCAATCTGTTCGCTACCCTTGTCTTCCTCTGCACCTGTTTCTGACTCTTCCTTGATTTGTTTACTGCCGGAATGGAATGCACTAATGGTGGGAAGATGTACTTTTACAGTTGGGAACCGGCAATGCTACTGTAATTATGTTCCGGGCCCTGAATACATGAAAGCGACCCCCTATGAAATTTACTGTGGGAACTGGGTTGTAATCTTTTGTTTGCCATGTTGTCTTAAGACGAAAAACTGTATAAAAGGAGCGATCCACAGATACAATTCGAAGCAGTCTCCTTGAGCCTACATGCTATGTACTTCTTGTGACTTCTGTGTTCCCTGCAGTAAATAAACCTCGAATCTTTGACGCCGAAGGAAGTGTCCCGTGTCTCTGTCATTTGTACGCCGGAACAGGTAACCCACAAAGGTTTCAGGTGTTGTCCCTGGCACCGCTGGGTCTTAGAAAAACCCAGTCCTTCAGTTGGCGCCCAACCTGGGGCGGCATCAGCGGTACTGGTCCAAAGCCCGACGATCGTGAGGAACTTCGTGTGAAATATCCGAGGGAAGGTGCACCCCGCTTAATCGATCCTGTTGTCGAAACAAGTGGCCCGAAGACTTTTCCCGCGAAGATCCCCGCCTCCTGACGGTTGCGACGGACTGCTGCCCTGACTGTCGACCTGTTTTGGTGCCTGGCGTAGACCTTGGTACAGCGAGACGATTGACGGGCCTTCCTGGTGACGCCATTGTTCTTTGAGTTAAGTATTTTCTGGGTCGCTCCACAGAATCCTTAGTTGTTGTGGGTGCTTAGTTGTTGCATGGTTCCATTACATTTGTGGTCCTTTGTATTTTGCTCTTAGTTGTTCTATTTGACGACTGCAGTCGCCAAAAACTGAGGGTTTTTGCACTTTTGCGGGGACATTGTAATCCAATAACCCTTGACGTTTGTGAAACTCGGTTAGTGTGCACGATGCCTGGCCGTAGTACTTTGTTCAGTTGCTTTAGAGGTTGTGGTGCGGATTCCCGATTGGAGGACTCATGTTCGATACCTCCGGTTGGAACTCCAATTTATGAATTATATAGTCGACATGGTATGGGTCCTATCACATTCAATGATTATTGGGTTCGTTACACTAAAGATGACGGTGTCCTTAGTTGGCCACCTCATGGTAGTTTTGAGACCCCAATTTTAGATAATCTTGAAGCTAAATTGTTTCAAAGAAAAGCAAGGCCGGCCATGTTTGATTCCTTTCGGTTATGGCTGTAAGAATCCAAGCAAAAAGAAATCAAACAGCTTAAACGTAATAAGAGAGAAGGTATCGTTACAACGATGAGAAATGCAGAGCAGTTTCAGCAAGACAAATAAGAGAAGGAAAAGGAAATTTTTGATAGATTACAACGTATGACAGTGGATAAATGTTATCCCGCTTTACCGACGGGTGCGGATAAGAAGGGAGAGGAAGCAGTAGAGGACCCTTTGTTGTCCTAGCTACTGAAGTCGCCACCTCCATATGCACAGGATACCACAGCTCCCGTGGTACCCCCTGTTCCTCAACCTGCTGCTCCGGCAGCTGTTAATCAGCCTGTCGCTGGTCCTGTTTTTGCGAATCCTTCTGTCCCTGCTACTGTCCCCACTGCTCCACCGTCTAAACCTTCTCAAGCTACTGTTCCCGCTACTTCCACTCTTGTGGCTACTCCTACTGCTCCTGCTCCTCCTGTTTTTGGTCCTCCTGTTGTTACCCCTTTACTTCTCTCCTCTTCCCCGTCTGTTCGGCGACGTATTCCTAATATTGTTGCCAACTTTTACTCTCCTCTTGGACCGATTCTTGGGTCTGCTGATTCTGATGCTCCCCAACGACGAAGTCAGCTTCCTGGTGGTAGGGAACGTGATACGCTATTTAAAATGGCGAAAAATTGGATTAGGTATCCCCTTAAGAATCCTCCACATATAGTTGTTGACACTTTCTCTCAATTTAATGAGCCAACACAGAGATTTGTGTTTGAAGAAATGTGCAAACTCTTACGCGATGAGATATCAGTTGACGCGGCAGATGATGTACTGGCCGCTTTAACTGAACTTCAGCTTCAGTTTTCGAGTGGTATGATTGTGGGTAGCAATGTTCGACGTGCTGTCGAGCATCTACTATCTTTTCGTCCCACTGTGATGCCTGGTGCACTGTTTAAAGACGAACATGAGGAATGGATGTCAACGCCTGGTCAGTATCCCATGCGTGAAGTTCCACCAGTGTGGAGGCCAGGTGATGCGACTGTTAATCCTGCTATTCCGCCACATTTCCAGAGAGTGTGGATACACCTTCCATGGAAACGATCGGAAGTTTTGCAGGTTAAGCAAACTTTGCCTGACCCTCGCAAAAATCCTGCAGGGTACTATAAAGAATTGTCCCAACTAGTGGATGCTACGATAATGAATCTTGCCGACATTGACATGTTGTTCGGCAATGTCGTACCGCAACCGGTATGGGTGAAAATACGTCACGAAGATCATGCATCTGAATTGGGTGGTGATTGGGCTGCGCTTACAGCGGCCGATGTACGACAAGTTGGTGGGGCTAAGCCTGAACAGCTCATTACTGATCTTCCCCAAAGAATAATTACCCTTATGAAGACACTTATGCCAGCTATGAAAGTTAACTGGGATAAACTGTCTGCTTGTAAGCAAAAGAAGGACGAGAGTGTCTCCGATTTCTTTACGAGATTTGCGGAGGCATTCATCGATCATAGTGGTCAAGATATGGGCACTGAGGGAGGCCAGAGATTGTTTGTGGATAAATTTGTATCGAATTTGTTGCCTGAACTTAGCAACAAATTGAAAAATTCAGAGAGTGCGTGGGCTGTTTCTACTTCTGCTCAGATATTGGCCACGGCTCAATATTATGAAAATAGAGAAAAGGAGGAAAAAGATTGTGCAGATAAAAAGACGAAAGAGCTCAAAACTAAAGTTTTGTTGCAACAAGCGTATCCTCCGCGCTCAAATCAAAATGATTCTCAACAACGGAATAGATCACAATCGCAGTCCGCTAGGTCAGTCGCGAAATGACTCTTCTTCTCAGAGATCCATGCTTGGGTACAATCAGTGTGCCTATTGTAGAGGTGAGGGTCATTTGAAATTTGATTGTCCGGTTTTGCGCGATCGGAATAATGGTAATTCATCTAGAGGAGGTCGTAGTGGTCCTCAACAGGCATCACGAGGTAGAGGTCGTGGTGTTACTCAGAATCAAAATGAATGTTCTAATAATTCCTCTGATTCTAATAATTGTTTTGATCAGCGTGGGTCATCGTCAGGTAGATCCGCACAGTACAATGTGGACGATTTTTACGTCGACCAGGGTACTGATGACGGTAATTACTAGGACAGCCATAGACAAGGAGAGGGAGTAGTATCAGTTCCGGTTGATCAGAGCGGGCCTTACGTCGCAGTTGCCACATCGGGCGTAGTTGAGCCTTTTCTGTTGGACACTGGTGCAGCGAAAAGTTCCATCATGCATTCGAAACTCCCTGGCGCACCTTTGTCTGGCTTAACAAATGTTTCTGTTGGATTCTCTGGCGCCCCTGTTAGCAATCCGGTTTCTCGCCCTTTGCCCCTCACAATTGGGCCTCGTGAGCTGAAAGCTCCTTTGATTTTGACTACTGGTTGTGGTGAGAATCTTTTGGGCCTGGATTTGCTGAAACGTTTGTATGCGACTTTGTATTGTTCTCCTGCGGGAGTAAAGCTTACATTGGGTGAGAGAGTAATCTCTCCTATGTACTTGTCCATTGATAAGCTCCCACCGGAATTGAGTTCTCTTCCTGCATCTTTGTGGGCAACAGGTCCCAATGACGTGGGCCTGCTTGACATCTCCCCTTATGTTGTCCAATTGAAATCGAATGTGCGATTACCTCGTATTCCCCAGTATCGTATCTCCCTTGATGGTGAGTGAGCGTTGCTAGCGATCATCTATGATTTGATCGAGAAAGATGTTATCGAGGAGACTCCGGGAAACGTGTGTAATCGTCCTGTGTTACCTATTCTGAAACGCAATGATCCATCTAAGCCTCCTGTTTATCGTTTTGTCATTGATTTACGGGAGGTGAACAAAATTGTGGTTTCTCAGTTCCCTGTGGTGCCTGACATTACGGCTTTACTGACTCTGATTCGAGCATCTGTTTCTTGGTTCTCAGTAATCGATCTGAAGAATGCTTTCTTTAGCATTCCGATTGCTGAGGAAAGCAGGGACCTATTCGGTTTCTCGTTAGGTGGTCGCAGCTTAAGGTTTAAACGTGCTCCTCAGGGATACTGTGAGAGTCCATCGATATACAGCCAAGCCCTGAAGAGTCAACTTGACGCGTTTGTGTTACCGGCTGGTGCGGCCTTGATCCAATATGTCGATGACTTATTGGTGGCTGCGGACACGAGGCATTTGCAAAACTGCTACGGTATCTCTGTTGCAACATCTCTGTGACTTACATCATAAGGTGTCGCCTTCCAAACTGCAATATTGTTGTCAAGAAGTAACCTATCTAGGTCACTTATTGTCAAAGGAGGGAAGAAGGTTGACCCCAGAGAGAATTGCAGCGATCGCTCGAATGACTGTGCCAACAACTCAGAGAGATGTGCGTGCCTTTCTAGGTATCACGTCATACTGCAGGTAATGGATTCCAAATTTTTCATTGCTAGCGAAACCATTCGTAGCCCTCACGTGCAAGGATGTTCCAACTCCTTTGCCATGGACGGAAGAGTGTCAGAAAAGTTTTTCTGAACTGCGTGATGCGTTGTGTTTGGCTCCTGTGTTAGGTACTCCTGACTACAGTAAGCCGTTTACACTATACGTTCACGAGAGGGAAGGTTGCGCGTTGAGTGTTTTGACGCAGCAATTTGGCGGTAAGCAGCGTCCATGTGCATATTTTTCCTCGACCTTGGACCCAGTAGCTAGAGCATTGCCGAGTTGTTTAAGAGCGACAGCGGCAGCTGCGGTGTCCATCCGACAATCTGCGGGATTGGTCATGGATAACATGCTTACGGTGATGGTTCCGCATGCAGTTGACACTCTCTTGAATCGTACGAAAACCCAACACTTGACGAGCGCAAGGTTGTCTGGTTACGAGTTGACGCTTTTGGCAAGTCATATTCAAATAAAGCGCTGCAATGTTCTAAACCCGGCGACGTTGTTGCCAATTAATATGGAATCAGACAAGGTATTACCACATGATTGTTATTTGCGAACTGAGGAAGAAACGAAGGGTCGTGTTGACCTAAAAAACACTCCATTGGAAGACCCCGATGGTACTTTGTATCTGGACGGTTCATGTTTTACGTTGCCAAATGGTGATGTGACGACTGCGTATGCTGTGGTAACGTTAAGTACGGTTGTGGAAACTGCGAGATTGAATCAGAATTCTGCTCAGGCGGCAGAGCTAATTGCATTAACGAGAGCGTGTGTTTTGTCGAAAGGAAAGCGGGTGAATGTGTTTACCGACAGCCAGTATGCCTTTGGTGTTGCTCATAGCTTTGGACAAATGTGGCGAGAGAGAGGTTTTATGACATCGCATGGTACGAAGATCCAGCATGGACAGCTTGTGAATGATCTTTTAGACGCACTCACATTGCCCAAGCAGGTGGCGATTATTAAATGCAGTGCCCACCGTAAGGTGACAGATGATGTTGGTCGTGGCAATGCGTTTTCTGATGAGATTGCTAAGGAGACTGCGAGAAATCTTCAACTAGAATGTATGTGACGAGTTTGGTAAGGTGGCCTGCAGAAACTGGTATGTGTGAGGATACTATTGAAAGTGTGAAAGCGATTCAGAATGAGGCCACCAAAACTGAAAAGACCAAGTGGAAGGAGAGCACAGGAAAGTTGGATGCGAATGGATGTTGGAATGATTTGTCGGAGAATCAAAGGTGGATGTTGCCGGATGCATATGTGTTAGCTGTTGTAACTATGGCACCCGGTTTGTCACATATTAGCGCGAAAGGTATCTGTAAGTTGTTGTCCCCTGTATGGAAGAATGATGGTATTGCTAAGTGTGCTGAGAGATTGGTCAAAAATTGCATGATATGTATGATGTACAATCCTGGCAAGGGCACTCCTACACCCCCTGGCCACTTTGCTCCTCCTACATGTCCCTTTGAGGTAATTCAGCTGGACTTCATCCATATGGAGCGATGTAATAACCTGAAATACGTTTTAGTTGTGGTTTGCGCATTCTCCCGATGGATCGAAGCCTACCCTCTCAAAGACAATACTGCCCTGTCCACAGCGAAAGTCCTACTGAAGGAATACTTTCCTCGGTATGGAATGCCACGGATTGTATGGTCTGATAACGGAAGTGAGTTTGTGGGGAGTGTGATGAAGAGTGTGTGTAAGGGCCTTGGAATCACACAAAAATTCCATAGCACCAATCATCCCCAGTCAGCAGGTTTGGTTGAGGGGTACAACGGTACTCTAAAACTAAAACTCGCAAAGATTCAGGCTACGACTGGTCTCTCGTGGCCCGACGCTTTGCCTCTGGCTCTTCTGTCAACTAGGGCGACTGTACACTCTCGAGTAGGGCTCAGCCCATATGAGATTGTGTTCGGCCGTCCTGCAAATATTTGGGGGGTTCCTAGACCTAGTTCATTTACAAATCTTGAATATCCAATGCTAATTGATTACCTTCATGATCTGACTGCTAAACTGAGGTTAATTCATCAACAGGTCTTTGAAGCACTGCCGGCGCAGACGGAGGGTCCAGGCCACCAGCTCCAACCCGGAGACTGGGTGGTTACCAGGAACTTCGGCCGGAAGCGAAACCTCGAGCCAAGGTTTGTTGGACCCTTGCAAGTGCTCCTCGCCACGAGAACTGCGGTTCGTTTGGAGGGCCGCAAGCATTGGGTGCATGCCACCCACACCAAAAAGGTACCAATACCTTTACCAGCGGACTCGTGGGTGAGGACTGGCATCGCCGCATCTGATGCAGAGGTTTTGCCGAACTTTGTGCCGTTCAGTGACGCTCAGCCTGTGGGAGATACATCAGTGCAGCCAGATCACTCTGCTGAACCTTTGCCATTGGAGAATTCAAGATCTGAACTATCGTCTGACCGACAGGACTCTGCCCCACCATCCGACCAATTGTTTGAAGAGCAGACTCGTCCTGGAAGAAGTAGATATTTTCTTTGTTCCAATACCAGAGACAAATAAATGATTTTTGCTTTTCCCTTTTTGAAATTCACGTTACCCCCATTATCACTCTGAACATTTTTGAACAACTGTGGTTTTTATCAAATTCTGAGTTCTTTTCCACATATGTGTGTTTTTCCACAGCTAGGAGATTTTGTATATATTGTTTGATTAAAAGAACCTTACATCCGGGTTGACCGTAGGGCCATGCGGGTACTTCCTTCTGTTTAGTAGGTCCTGACACTAGGTCGGAGACCGTCGATTCCTTGGAACTCCTGGGGATTGACCATTGCTACACAGAACGAAGTGCGTCAAGAACGTTGCGGACGGTTTTAGAGGATGGCATTCTCAAAGTTGTCGGAAGTGGAGAAGACTCAAGCGCAAAGATTCAAACTGCATAGGGTTGTACGTACCAAATGCTTTATGTTTCAGGTGTTCCTACTGTTCCTAACTGTTTCCTTGTTACTGGTGGGTGGAGTATACTATGCGATACAATCATTATTGCCTTCTGCTTCACCTACCCCTTTTTCTGAACCAAAACCTACTTCCACTGTGTCTCCTCATTCTTTTCACATCTTACCCCAACACGAGCAGGTTAGACGTGCGGAATTCATGAACAATTCCTTCGTTCAGCTCCTTCATCAGCATCAGTTGGTGATGAACACTACCAACTGTTGGGTGTGTGGGTTAATGCCACATACCACGGATAGGGGAATTCCGTACTTGGTCCTTCCTTACAGTTCCCAGGGTTCAGCTCGAGCATTCCAAACAATGTTTCGTAGCGCACTAGATTCCTACCCCCATCGAGAGCCACGCACTGCAGATCATGGTCCTGGCCCGTACCACAAGCCTTTGGCAAGAGCGATTGCCGATTTAGATAGGGATATCTTCGACGCATCGCTTATCCCAGAGGAAGAGGTGCGCGCATACAGAGATCTGAGTGAGGCTGAGTACAGCATGTCAGTGGGTGATCGACAGCTTAAAAGCTCATCTCCGATCTGGATCGTACCCCATCTCGGTAACTTCTGTCTGAAAGGTCTTGGCCGAAGCCCGCGAGCTCAGCTCGGGAGGAGTGCCTGTACCGAAACGTATGTTTTGCCGACGGCCTCTTCCCCTATTCTTCTGACTGCCAAGGGTACTTACTTTGTTTGTTACGACCGCGCATATACATGGTTGCCTCGTGACTTCTCAGGCACATGTTATATTGCGAATTTGTTGCCGCCGACCTTTACTGTTGGGTCGGATTATCACAAGACTAGAGTTGTGAGAGGCGTGATTAGTGAAGAGGACACTGCCGGTCAAGAAGCAGGAGACTTCTTTAAGTGTTTCTTGCCGTTCTGGAGACCTATGATCAATAGTAGGAACCTGAGACAATTGACTCGAGTGGTGGAATCGACCGCTAATATCACTGCGAGCGCCCTTGGTAATATTACAGCAGAGCTTCAGGCTGACAGGCTTATGACGTTGCAAAATCATATGGTTTTAGACGTTGTCCTTGCAGATAGAGGTGGAGTATGTAAGGTGATCCATTCGAGTTGCTGCATTTTTATTCCTGACAACGCTCCAACTGCCTATCAAGCCATCTCGAAGTTTCATAAGATCTCCGAGTCCATACACGTGGACGTAGGGGATTGGACGCTACTAGGGTGGTTTTGGGGCCTGATGTCGACGTGGGGTTGGAAAATTCTGATGATCATTGGGGTTGTTGTAGCATTTCTGTTCATGTGTTGACTTTGTGTGCAGTGTGGTCCTGCCTTATGTGGCCTCTGTGCTACGACGTGTATAAGACGGCCACCTGTTACCAAGGAAGCACTGATGGATAGAATAATGTTGCAGCAACATCTGGATGGTCTGATGAATATCGAGATCGATTCTGATTCTGACTAGTGCTTGCCTACATGAGGGCAAAAGGAGCGTCTGAGGTTCCGTGACAATTGTAAGTGGTGTTTTCGACTTGCCCGAATATGGTCGAGTCTGGTATCTATGAACCGCAAATGACGAGTTTAGTGGGTGTACGCGTTTTCGCTGTGTTAACCTAAACCGTTCGTCTGTTTCGTGGGTTTCTTTATCTGAACCCGCGGGTTCCATTTTAGATACGGCATCCATTTTGTTTCTTGCCCTCAAGTAGCCAGCGAACGGACACTGTCCGCTTCGTGACCCTGGGATTCCCAAACTCTTGCGGAAGACACGTGTTCCTTTGAGGATGTCTTTATGACGAGGGGGATAACACTGCAAGGCAGATGGCCCCGCTCGAGGCTCATCTTGCCGTGCCGGCCTATTGTCTCAGTTGTGCATTCATTAGGCACGTCTCTTTTGATCCCTGCAATCGTGTTTCTGATAGCACCCCTTATACTCTTTTCAATCTGTTCGCTACCCTCGTCTTCCTCTGCACCTGTTTCTGACTCTTCCTTGATTTGTTTACTGCCGGAATGGAATGCACTAATGGTGGGAAGATGTACTTTTACAGTTGGGAACCGGCAATGCTACTGTAATTATGTTCCGGGCCCTGAATACATGAAAGCGACTCCCTATGAAATTTACTGTGGGAACTGGGTTGTAATCTTTTGTTTGCCATGTTGTCTTATGACGAAAAACTGTATAAAAGGAGCGATCCACAGATACAATTCGAAGCAGTCTCCTTGAACCTACATGCTATGTACTTCTTGTGACTTCTGTGTTCCCTGCAGTAAATAAACCTCGAATCTTTGACGCCGAAGGAAGTGTCCCGTGTCTCTGTCATTTGTACGCCGGAACAGGTAACCCACGAAGGTTTCAGGTGTTGTCCCTGGCACCGCTGGGTCTTAGAAAAACCCAGTCCTTCACCACTGACCATTGGAAAAGATATCAGCCGTACAAGACCCAAGAAACATACAAATGCTCTCACTCATGGAACATAGCAGGGGCAAAGAAATGGCTAGAGAATGGATGTCAACCAATCAATTAGGACAAATATGATATAATAGCTCTACAGGAGACTTGGGCACTGGAGCCCTCCCCCTGGCAAATTATATACACTATACAGTTCCAGCGATTAAAACTAAAATGTACGGACGGTCCAAAGGGGGATTGGCAGTCTATATATCTACAGAGCTAAAAATCGACACTGAACAGATGGTTCCAGCGGGACCTAATATTCAACTGATCAAACTAACATCTGGACCAGTGGGTAGAACAAAAACCGTCCTGCTGATCAATACATATGCGCATCCCCAAGAAAGGAAAGAATCAGCTCAAAATGCTCAGTTGATTGCAATTATCACAGACATAAGGAGTACAAATCCCTTATGGGATTTGATACTGACAGGGAACTTTAATTCCAACTTAATATACACCCCGGACAAAGATGATATGTTAGTATCTGACAATATATACTGGAATGTTCCACAACAATATCAGCCATTGAAGTCATCAGTGGACCACGTAGGTCAAGGACTGGTAAATGCCCTAGAGTTTCTTGGGCTGAGAGTAATAAATGGCAGAACAACTGATGATTTCCCACCAAAACACACATTTCATGGTGGAAAGACTAGATCAAGACTGGACTATACAGCGATATCAGTATCATTGATGCCATTCCTCTCCCATTTCTCCATAGAGTACACAACCAGGAGTGACCATTCCTACCAGCACATACACTTCAGGCTAAAAATCACCAAACATCAGGTAAACACAACAATGGAAGGGAATTTACACACAGTTGACCTAAAACGCTTAAAATGGTCAAATGATACAATCGATACATTGCAGTCCAAAATAGAATTGAAGATAACGGCTAGTAAAGTCGAGGCTCCGAATAAAATTCAAGCTTGGGTAAAATTTACGGCGGATCTCATAACATTTAGTGCCGACTGGACAACACCAGACAGAAATTCATGGTAAAAAAAAAGAACCGAACAAAAAAACAACGGCTGGGCTGCGAGCCTTGAAATGAAAATTTTAAAAAGCAATGAGGAGTTTAAAAAGAACAGTTCCCGACCAACTATCCTGGGAGAGGGTACGGCAGCTAAGGAACATTTACAAAAAAGATCTATAGGAAGAAAAATGAGCAAGCAACGATAAATTCTGGGCCGAACTGCTTTGTAGCGCTAAGAAAACAAATTCAAACAAGTTTTGGGTAATTATAAACAAATTACACAGGCCAGCGAACACACTCTCATCAAATATTCAAGAACACGAGTGGGCGGAATTTCTAACTACAAAGTTCATAGAACCCGTTACCCCTGACACGTCAGAAGTAACCTCCGAGGCCCAGGCCGATGGAAAAGATATATCTAATGGTGGAACTGAACCAAACGGCCCTGGAGAGGTCATCACACCTTACACAAGAGAAAAAAATGCGCAGAGACAAAGCGAATAGAGGAAAAAGGGAAGCCGCAGGGTAAAAATGGCATTGATTCCTCGATAACAGCGACAAGCCATTCATCAATATCAAGTGAAGGAGATATATGCATAATTATGAAAGGTAGAAGTGACGGTGCTCCTGGCCCTAACGGAATCCCTCAAGCAATTTTTAAGCATGATACATCGTTCTGGGGCAATCATCTTTTTAACCTATATAAAGAAATAGAGCCCTTAAATTACATTCCATCGAATTAGCAAGGCTCGATATTGACACCTATTTTTAAAGGAGGAGAGAGAACCAATCCATCAAACTACAGGTTAATAGCCCTCCTAGACGTGGAAGCCAAATACTATGCCACACTCATTCTAAAAGACCTGAAGGTTTGGTCTGACAACCTCAACCTTATCCCGGTTGACCAGACAGGATTCAGCCAAGGAATAGGGACGATAACGATCATCTTAGCTCTATCTCTAATAGCTAACACGTGAAAGCAGAGGAAACAACAACTTTACCTCTGCTTTATGGACCTAAAGGCAGCATTTCATAGTGTTGATTGTCACCTTCTCTGGAAAAAGTTGCGTGCATGGGATATTCTTGAATGGCTTCTTAAAGGTATACTGTTATTTTACTCAAACACCTGGTTGAGAATTAAGATAGATGATGGGTCCAGACTCTCCAGAAAGCTGATAACGACCACATCTTTTTCACTTGTTCATGTCAGACCTATCACAGAGGCTAGACTGCACCAACTCTCACCCGCCAAAACTTGGTAAACTGGTACTCACTCACCTTCCATATGCCGATGATGTGGTGTTAATAAGTCAAACAAAGATCGGTCTTCAAACTGTTTTAAATGAAACAGCTGATTATATTTCAGCAAACAAACTCAAAATAAATACATCAAAGACTAAAACTATGGTGATTGGCAGTCAGCGGAGATACAAGCAGACAATCTGGCTTAACAGCTACCAACTTGAGGAAGTTAAAAAATATAAGTACCTTGGATTCTATGTTGGCAACTCACAAAAACATATAGAACAAAAAATGTATATGATTCAGAGAACCAGTGCACTCATATTCGCCTTCAGTCAACTGGCAAAAAAGTTGAAGGGTCCATCATACAAACCACTGCTTACAGTAATGACGGCGAAAATCCTTCCGTCGATAACGTATGCCAGAGCTGCTTTTCATGGGGATGATGGAGAGGCTTTAAACCAACTAACAGCATCCATTTATAAAAAAGTATTTCAGATACAAAGGTCGGCCTCGCCAGCACATGTCCGGCTTGAATTCGGCTTAATAAATGAAGACATAGGGAGAATGTATGCTACAGTAAAAACCTGGTACCGGCTGAAACAAAATGCAGCTACATCACAAATTAATGAGGCCCTATGGACCGAAGTAAACTAGGACAGAAACTCTCCTTTTAATCAATACCTGTGCAAATCCCTCTCAATAACTGGTACAACTGACTTATGGAACAAAAATCTGCCGTATCAGTCTTTCAAACAAGCCATAAACAAAGTAGCTAAAACCCATTCAGCACAAACTGACAAAAATATCTTCAGGTTAAGGTCGCATGCTTGGATGGTGATAAACAATTACAAGTCTCTTGCACCGGCGTCATACTTGAACTTGACATTTTCAATTGACGTGAATAAACAACTAATGGCATTACGTCTTGGAAAATTACCATCCATTGCGGACCAGCCAACCTGGGTGCATTCTGGCCCGAAATCTTACCGCCTTTGTGATTACTACAAAGAAGACTTCATTCATGTAATTTGCACTTGCAACAAACTGTACAACGAACGAGCCATTTTGCTCAGACAAAGCTTTAATGTGAGAGGCATTCGGTCCTGTAGAGCTGCTATAATTGCGTGCCTAAATCCATCAGACTCACAACTGAACGGTAGACTGATCAAATTCCTCAAAGTTTTCTCAACGCTTTTGTTGAAAGGGTCAGAATCCAGGTAAAAGAAAAATGGTCAAACCTATGGCCATCGAATTTTAACAATGACATTTTATGAGTGTCAAGTAGCGACAAAATCGACATTGTTTAATTCTTTTTTTATCTGTTTTGTATAATATAATGTTTTTATATTGTTATGGTTTTAATTAACTGAACAATAAACATTTACTTACTTACTTACTTATCCCCAGTGGGCCACAGAATAAATTTTATTAGGTACCCTGGAGGTAGTTTTACCCACCACTCTATGTTTTTTTCCCTCACTCACCATAACACCAACCACTCATCAAAAACTCCTCAGCTCCTCTCCGCTCGGAGAGTTGTAGCCCAAACCATAGACCTCACGGTCCGGGTGTGAGGAGAGGACCCAATGATGAAGCATGTCACCCTCAGGTGAGTGAGGGGTCTCATCCTTAAAAAAAGGACTTCTTTTTCCAGCAGTAGTGTCACATTTACATACTCCTATACACATTCCTTTTCTGTTTAACATACCAGACGTACTTTTTTTGTGAGTTTGTTCTAATTAAGGGTCCAGTGCGCTTCTGGTTAGGCCTATCCCCTTAGATCCCCGGTGTAACCCTCCTTATGCATGTACTATCGTTTTAAAAATGGGCAAAGCAGCTATGTCAAACTGTCTTTGAAATATTGCGCAAATAGGCACGTTTTATCACATGGTATGGAGTTTCCCGGCCATAGAGCGATACTGGGTATCAGTGGTGCCTTGCTTAAAAATGTTTGTGGAACAAACATTGAAATTTCCCCAAAATTTGTTTTGTTAAATATATGGGAAGAAACTGACGTCACCCACATGGACCAGACCTAGATGACCTTGGGGCTAATGGTGGCCAAACATAATATTGCTCATGTTTGAAAGTGGAACAGCCACCAGAACTGGGTGATTTAGAGTTGTGCATGCTTGCTGTAAGGGCGGTCTATGACGGATGAGGCTGTCCGGATGAGTTTTGCTGACTCTGCACTCCTCTGGGAGCATGGAGTTTGGCAAAAAAACTCTGATTCCGCTGTGTGACGGAGTTTGGTCACGCTGCCCTCCCCTAAATCCAAGTGCCTGAGCTGATCTCTCCAGTGCACACCTTGTGTCCGGGGCTCCCATAAAGAGCTATCCTTCCCATCTTCCAGTGCAAGCCAAACTCCTACAATACCACCTTGTCGGGTGTTCTCATTCACATGTCTTGACACTGCAACAATCGCACAGACTGTGACATGTTTTACTAAGTGACAAGAGAGCCACAAAGCATAGGCTGCCGGGAGAGCTCTCAGACACAAGTGGTACCAGCATGTGGGGGAGAAACAGCAACTCAAAAACAACACCTAGCTAGAGAAAAGGGAAGCACATTGTTGCATTCAGTAAAATAAAGATGATGGGTCCTAGTTGTAATGTTCAAGTAGTATATTTATTCTTGGGATTAGATAGTCAGGTACAGCATTCAAGTAGGAATGTAATATGGTAAGGAACTCCACCGGGAGCAGATAACTTCCTGCTCAGACTCCAGGTAAATGATAAATCCCTTGAATAGCAACAGATAGAATTATGGATGACATCACAGAGACATGACATAGACAAGCAGACACTAACACTAAGGAGGAACAAAGAGAGAGGAAGAGCAGGATATAACACACATGCTCACTGCAGTCACATTCACCTGGTTACTCACTGCAGTACTGGCGTTCCTCGTAGTTATTTGCATCTGAAGTAAAACTCACCCACTGTCAAAACCCTACAAATCCTATGACAGGACAAAATACATTTAGGGCAGTGTGCTTTGGGGATATTCTTCATTTTCAAACCCATGTGTGTGGAGAAAATATATATACTATTGAAAGTACCAAACCATATTATGCCACAGTTTGCTTAGCCACAATAGTCCCCTCGAGAGGTGCATGTGACTCGAACCGAACACACAACTTCCTGCTTCTGTGCTTGCAATCTGTTAAGAGAAGTCTTTCTACCGGAGAATTAAATGTGCAAACACAAAAAATAAAACTTTGCCTGTTTGTAATCAGGAACATGTGTTTTATGTGCACTCATTAGATTTAGGAGGTTTGAGTGTTGAACATTTGGTGTGGATACAGCAGAAATGAGGGAATAGCATCTGCCTCGTACTGGCTGAAATGAATGTGACTGTCTACTCTCTTTCATCATGGAATCGCAGTACACACGTCACTTCTGGCTATGCATAGACCAAATCAACCAGATTAACATGACACGGACACACCCACATCAGACATTTCTGAAAGAGAAGCGTGGCTGTGTGTCGCAGCCGAACTAGCTCACTCGGTAAGACTATGGATGTCCACAAGTTCCTGTTATGTTTTGTAAAGCTGCATCTCCTTCCCGTACAGACGGACCAAATTGAGTAGAAGTAACACACTTGTTTTTGCATATTGCGGCAGTTTGGTGCACACTTATCCAGTGAGATTAGAGTGAGACTTTGTTCATGTGTATAAGGAGGAGCAAAACTCTGAAGAATTCCACTGAGTTTTTATGCAAATCTGCGGAATTCCACATAGTGTGACTCTGCGAACTCCGACCACCCCTAGTAAATGGACTAAAATCTAGGAGAAATGAAACTACCACCAAGGTGGATTGTGTGCTCCAATTGGACTTGTTGGAACTGATGTTCAATGCCAGAAACAAATGGACACTATACTATTCTGTAACTTGTTTGCAGATTGGGTAGGGGAAAAGGAGTGTCATGGGAATCCTGGGAAGAATGATGTTGACTGATTGTCTCTTGATGCAGCATAATATGATGTTGCTGTGTTCTGTTTTCTTTTTTAGGTGCACTCAAAAGATTTCTAAATTAAAATTTCACCAGTCACAAAAGAAAACAGAAGGGCACATTGGTCCCTTGTCTCTTTTCCTCATCAGAGTCCTTTCATCTTGAGGTTTGCTTCATTACACCGACATTATTTCTAACACCTATACTTGGGAGCCGTAGATAAAAAGAAACATACTTTCAACTCCACGTGTTTCTCCTATTTTCAGCCAGTTGACTGCCTACCTTATCCAGTAAATTCATTCTCTCTCTTACTTTCTTGAATATTCAATCACAAGATGTTTGACTAATCTCTCAAATAAGTTAAGATGATGACAAAATATTCGGAGCCTTCTATGTTCTGTTCTTTCAACTGTGCTTTAGCCATGCAGGGAGTCTCTGACAATCATGGTATGTGTATTACAAGCTGGGAGGTCTTGCTATAGCTTCCGCTGCTTTACTGGATTACCTCACTGTTGTGCCTGACCTTTTCTGCAGGGTCACACCAGATTTTTGCCTTCCTTTGTTGACTCTGTTTTGGTTGACTTTTAGGACTCTGTGCACTTTTTCCCTGCTAACCAATAGTAAAGTGCTTGTGTTCTCTCCCTAAAGCATGGTAAAACTGCCTGCACCTGATTCGTACATTTAATTTACTTGTAAGTCCTTAGTATATGGTACTACATGCACCCATTGCCTGCAAACAGTACTTCATGCATCCTGGGTGTTGGAACTGTACCTTTTTTCAGGATTATCCACAAACGTTTTGCCTTCCTCTTCCTATTTTTCTAAATGTCTTTTTGATGGTTTTAGGACTCTGGGCACTGCACTTCTGCTAATCAGTGGTAAAGTGCATGTGCTCTCCCCTCTAAAACATGGTATGATTGGTTTACACCTTTTTGGCACATTTAGTTTACATGTACGTTTCTTGTAGAGTGTTATACCATATACCCAGGGCCTGTACACTAAATAATACTAGTGTGCATGCATTGCTGCTTGTGTCATCTACAGAAGCAGCCTTTCAAACCTGCCTAATGCTGCCACTGTAGGGCCTGCATGTGCAGTTTACTGCCACTTTGACTTGGCATTTAAACCTACTTGCCAAGCCTTAAACTCCCATTTTACTACATATAGGTCACCCCTAAGGTAGGCCATAGGTAGCCCTATGAGCAGGGTGCTGTGTGGCTGAAAGGTAGGACATGTGCCTTTCTTGTGTAGCATGTCCTGGTAGTGACAAACTGCCTACTTTGTGTCTCACTACTCTGAAGCCTTTTCCTTTCATAGACTAGCATTGGTAATTCCCTTATATATGTTTAAGTGGTATTTTCTGATTTGAAAAGAGTACTGTTGTCATGTTTGGTATGTTTAGAATAGTAGTGATAAATCCTGCTTAGTGGTGTAGTTGAAGTTTTACATTACTATTTTGGAAATGCCACTTTTAGAAAGTGGGTTTTGAGATGCCAAGTTGAGTCACAACCAGCATGGTGCACAAGTTGAATATTCCTTCTCGTTTTTGAGTGAAAAATAATACCCGTGAGGGAAAGCACACCCATATTTGAGCAAAAGGATAGTCCATTACATCCAGAGTTATGAATTGGTGAAGATGCGGTAAAAATAAAGAGTCTCCAAGGAACTCAGTCCTGCCCATACTCTGCAGTAAAGAAATGTATACTGGCAAAGTGTTAAGGGAGCCTCGTAGGCAGTTACATAAACGAGTGCTGTGGCAGAAAAGCCAAAAGCTCTTGGAGTAAACGAGCTGCAGCGGCTGCTCCAACTCTAGCAAACAGAATATCTGGTCCATTTACATGAAGCCCTGATGATAGTCCCAGCACTATTCGCCTGGGTCTTGAAACGTGTTGGCATTTTGGGAGGCATTTAGGTAACTCTGAATGCAGCAAGTGTTGAAGGAAACTATTGGATAAAGAATTGATACACCATTCAGAAACTCTTTTGACGCTGGAGCTGGAATAACATATGTGGTTCATTACATTGAATATTCTCATGTTCATTACTAAATTTTGTATATGATGTACATATTTCTAAAAATGTGTTTGCATCAGATTAATGTATGAATTCATTTGCTGATTTTGTCATGTTGCAAGCTGTTGCTAATAATTGTTTCACTCTGTCTAGGTCCATTTTTGTATTTAAGTGTATGTTATTGTGAATTGTATATACGTGTAAGTTCATGTGTGAATTTGATAAGTCTGTGTTTCTGTTTCAGTCCCAAAAATATTATTTTGATTAACTTTTAAAGAAACAGGAATGGTCTAATAAAAATTCAATTCTGACAGATAAAAGAGATGACTGTTTGTTACTCCATGAGTAGTAGGAGTGTATGGAAGTACGGAGCCGGGTTCATTGTTTTGTGGTATAAATTTTAAATAGCCCTACCTGGCCCTGGTCCTTTGGGCTTAACCCCTATAGGTTTTTCTACTTTTAGAAAGTGGGCATTTCTCTGTGCTTATAACTCTGTGTGCTTTGCAGTTTGTCGCCAAAACATGTTTAGGCTTGGTTGACAGCTACACTTTGTGCATACTTCCCAGACAGTCATCACACAGGAAGGGTTGGGTGTGACAGGGTTACATCTGCATACTGATAGTCTTCCTGAGCTGGGAGAGAGGGAGGCGGGGCACACTTACATTTGCGTAGGCTGTGTCCTCTCACACAAAGGGTTGATTTAACCCCTGCTGATGTCTGGAGCCAGGGCTGAGGTTGAGGGAGTATTGGGCAACTCTAAGGTTTCATATAAAGAGCTCCCTAGATTAAAGACATTTTGGGTATAAGTTCAGGGGCTCTGAACCCATGATTTTACAGCACTTTTGGATCTGGAACCAAACCTCTGTTAAAAGGATGACTGTGCTATTTAAAGAACACACCTGGACTGCTCTTCTGCTGCTGCCCTGCTGCCTGCTACTTGCTGGGTGGCATAACAAACTCACTGGATTGCTTTTGTTTTGTTGCCCTGTCGCCAGATGCTCCCTTACCCTGTTTTACAAAAGCACTGCAGTGTTGTCAGGTGGAACCTCCAACTGAACTTCTTACTTTGTTTTATGCTGGCCTGCGTGCCTGTTAGGTTGGTATAGAGACTGCACACTGCAATAAGCACCTTTGTGCTGGCCTGCCTGCTTGCCCTGTGTCCTCCAAAATGTTCTCATGGGATTGAGGACTGCCCAGAACTGGCTGTGGGTCTCTAGGCCTCCCAATCAAGTTGCCTCACATTAGTGAGCATTGAGAAGTTACTAATTTCTACCTCAGAGTGTGTATGGAGTGCTCTCCCCTACTGCTCCACCAGTGCATGTGGAGTGCTCTGCTGTTTTACTGCACCAGTATGTGTTGCATTGTAGTTTGTCCAATGCATGTGGGCGTTTGTGTAGGAGGAGCGGGTGCTGAACATTTGGAGTCTGGTGAGGGTGGCATGTGTCCAGTACTTCACCTGCTCAGCTCAGAAGTGCGGTAGTGTCCCCACACCCCAACACCACCGCCCCACGACATGAAGGCACAACGCTGGAGCGAGCCCCAACCCCTAAAGACACCTGGCAGTTGGGGGAGATTGAGAGCACCGTGGGAGAGGCCATCGATATTCTCAGTGTCCTGCCTAGCCCCACCTTCATCGACAAACAACAGTGTGACTGTATAGAAACGATGGAGTTGATACGTTTATAAAAATCGATATTTTATTTTAAGTGCCAATAACGAGCCACTAGTGCAAGAGCTTAAGACATCCAGCTCCAGCAAACTCCAACAGCTTCTGACAGGACTTCAAACATAAATCCCTACATCAGTAAATTTCCAATTACATAACAGCATTCTAAATGACATAGAAAAATTCCACATTACCTCACCGCTAACACACAGGAGAATACTGTACGAAAGTTAAACATTAAATGAATTAACATAAAGAGAGAAAGAATACGAATTACCACAGTGACTCACCACCCATCTGCTCCATGTGGTTCTGCTGACTATGCAACATCGCAAGGAAGTAATCTTGCTACATTTCAGTCCCCCCTCTCTTCAAGTCACGGAGAGATGCTTTGAGTCTCATGTTGTTCAAATAAGGTAAAGACCCCAAGAGAAGCCCATTTGGATGAGACCTGGGTGGAGTTGTTTTGTAGGCATGGAATGCGAGATCTAAGAAGTCTGATAACAGGGAAGGTGCATACCTTGTTTTGATTATACTGTGATCAGTTGTGGCAGAACTGGGGGGCGGGAACCTTGAAGGTTACCATAATCTTGTTAGTAGGAGGACGTTGGGCCTTCTCCCTATATATTTATGCCATTATTTCAAGATACATGTACATTTGATGATTTCTCATGATTCATGTACCATGGGTAATGATTGGTGACCTATGTACTTTTCCTGCTAACCACATTGCTGTATTTGATGCCCTGTTATTCTAATATATGTTGTACCTTGCATTGTCATGATAACGAGTACTACTTCAGGCTTTTGCATAACATACTCAGTTTTCATGATTTATGTTGCTTTGGTCTATGATTTGTCTACAATATATTATACTATATATTTTTATATAATCATGTGTGGATTCTCTTTTGTGGTGTGTTTATTGTGTCACTGGTAGAAGAGAGTTGCGCAAATGCCTTACACATTACCTCTGATGAAAGCCTGCCTTCTCTGAGCCAAGCTCCCAGAGGGTGAACACAGGTTATCTTTGGTGTGCAACTTACCTGACATGAGGCATGCCCTTGCCTTTGTCATACTAGATAGTTCAGAGAAAGGAACTAGGTGAAGAACTGACCAGAACCAATTTTAGAGATAGGCCAGGAAATTCACCTACGCAAAGGGTTGGCACCAGGTATAAAAAGTGGCACATTCAGAACTTCTCATGAGAACACTCCTGAACCTGTGGAAGATTGAGAAGAAGAACGTACCTGCTGTCTTAAGAAGCAAGATTGAACATGCTTGCCTTGAAACCAGATCCTCCAGAAGTGACTCCAAGTTGGCAGATTGATTACTGGTGAATTGGATGCATAACCGTGGAGGTCTCGGATTTTTACTTCACACATGTGCCAAGGGTCAGGTCCTTGATATTCAAGCAAGCTTCGACAGCACATATACTAAAAATGGAATGATACAGAGATTATCATGGAAGTTGCACAAAGAGGGAATCCAAATTCATGAATCTTTCAACATTTCTAGAGGTCGAGATCTCTGAATTTCAGCCTGCACTCCTTCGATTGTGTGGTTTTGTTTTTGCCTTTAGTTTGTGGCTTTGCCATTCGTGGGTCTTTCCTGGATTCAATTCCCTTTCCGGGGAGGCTCATTCCCTACTTATGTGGTTTTGGTTTTGGCCTAGTCCTCGATGTTTGCCCTGTGTTTGTTTGTTCTTCTCACAACAGGTTCAACATACACCTGCTTGTCCTGGGAGTGTTTCCTCGGCCTAGGTTGCTGGGCCAAATTTCCAGGATATCCAGGTCTCTTCTTTTTTCCAGGATTTCACGTTACCTTTAGGGGCATCACATAATCTTTTCGAAAAGGTTGTTGTTTTCTGACAGCTTGATGTGGATTTTCCTCTCTCTCCTCTGATTCATTTTGTGGTCATCCTTCTGTTCCTCTTGCTGGATTATTCTTACATTAAATCGAATTGTATCCAGATGAATGGAGTTTTGGCTGTATCTTGGGGTTTCCTTGGGCCTATGTCTGCCTTTTGCTCCTGGTTTTACTTATTCTAACTAAAGGAAACACTACTAGGAGTTCTTTGGGTCCATTCTTCTGTACTTGCTGATGCTCTGAATTATTTGTCTAATCAAGGGCACAGTCTGGTTTCTTTGGAGGAATTGACCCTTTGGTGTTTCATTCTCTTAACTGTCTTGCAGCTGTTTCTCTCCTGAGGAGAGGGGACGGGGTTGTGATTTATTTGGAGAGTTCTTCGCTTTTTTATTTTCCTCCACCTATGCTATTTTGGCTTTTGACCAGCTTGGCTAGGTCTGCTCCCGGCATTATTGGAAGGAGTCTCCTCCTGACCGTTATTCCTGTGGTTCAGTTTCCCGAGCCCCTCTGGATGTGGGAAAGCATTAAAGGGGTGGAGGGCCTCCTGCTCTTTGTGGACAGGGTCTTGGGATTAACCCATAGATTGTCAGGGTCCTCTGTCTGTGGCCTAGGTTCCTCTACGGTAACCACTCATGGGGACGTTTTTCACCTGCCTTTCCTTCTCCTTCCTTATATATAAAAGAGGCTTTGTGGGCAGCTTGTGAGGGGCTTCCATTGCGTGGGTTTTCTGAGCAGCCAGGTGGAGGGGAGACCCACAGTTAGAAAACAAACAACATGAAGAAGGAATGAATGCTGAAATGGATCGCAGCCATTTGAGATACCATGGGCGGAACAAATTCCCTGACGGTCCAAGCGATGGTCAGCGGCTGAGATTAATTCAAGGATCTTTCTAGGATCCGTTTGTGTAAATATCCTCTGTGCAATTGTGTAAAGAAGCAAACCTGATGATGTAAGGACTGTGACGAGGACGATTGGGACTTGGAATCAGCGCCTTGAGCCCTCTCGGGAAAAATAGATGCACTTTACAAGCCCACATACTAAAGTAAAGCAACATAACACCCTGATTGATTGAGTGATGGATTGAATAATGAAGAATGTTGGAAGACGTATTTACTCCGTTAAATGTTCTGAGTGTGGCCATGGCACACAGAGGTTTGCAGAGGGATTTGAGTCTGCTTGGGTACCGATACAAAGGAAATTCTGACAATAAAAATACGCAGAGCACAATTGCACGTGATGATTTGTCTGTACATTGGATGTCGGTCGTTGTTTTCGGTACTTCACAGCGCATTTGACTGCCCTGTCGCTCGGTGAGTGGTTTTAGGAACCCGCTTGTTGGAGTGCATGTGGTAGTTCATGACGTATCGAAATATTGACTTGAAATATGGCGAGGAAAGGAGCCTAAAAATGGAAAACGTTACAAGCTGTAGCTCATTTATTTTAATTGGCTCAACAGAAACAGGTTCACTGTTCTGATTATTCAAGCAAAATAGGGACGGGGCTGTAAGCATTTGACAGTCAAAAAAGAGCGCGTGTGTGTTTGTTTTAAGAAAAGACATTGCACACAGCCCGCGCCGGTCGCAGTGTATGTTCTCAGGAGGGAAGGGGTGCTGATGTGGGTGTAATACTGTCCGCCGGATGCACTAAAGAGGCTGACACTTGATGAGACTTTGACAGCCTTCGGTTGATTGCTGACAGAGGTTAAGAATCACATGATTACCGTATCTGCAGCACCAGAGATCTGCAGCAAATTAAAGCATATGGAAAAGAACATTTTGTAATTTCATTTCGACAGAGCTGTACAAACCTTCACATTTCGAACGCCGAAATCCAAATAGCAGAGCTCTTTGTGAGCGGGAGATTGGATGCTTTTAAATCCTACTGCGAGATGAAAGGACTGTGGATATTATTTGATGGTACACTTACAAAATCAAACGCAAGTATGCTACTTTCCTGTTATGACAGGGAGTTTTATGAGCAGAATGAAAAAACACAAACAGAAGGGCTGCGAGCTCCCTTTGTTTGTTCCTTTGTTAATATCTTGCTCTGCTAGGTTTACAAATCCTAAGTAAATAGAAATTAGTGCTCCTTACTTTGCAGTCCATTTGCTTTAGATGTTTGCCTTGAGGGACATTTGTGTATTCTACTAATGGCTGCAGCAGAGTGCTGTCTCGTTTTCATTCTGGCAAAAAAGGGCCGTCTCCATGGTTACAGTTTCATTTGCTAGAAAGAAACTGATGGCTGTTAGTGATCCCATCATAAGCAACTTCTGTCAGATTTCTTATCAAGTAGACATATTTTGACAAAGTGAAAGATAACACCATAATAAGGAACCGAGTTGCCACTCTAGGTAATGAACCATTTAGCATTAAATGAAATGTGAAACCAATTTTCTAAGATGGAAGGTATGGGAAAATGAAAACATAACATGAGCACTCTTATCTGCAAAATGTATGTGCATGTATGTATTTCTATACATATATATTATATATCTATGTATACATATATATATACACACACACATATAAATCAAGAAAGAACGAAAGAACACATATAAATGTATATGTTTACAATTTGTAACAATCGGCCCATTTACTTTATTTATATTTACACTTTAGAAATTTATGATGTATGTATTGTGTGTTAATGTATATTTTTAAGACAGTGCAATGTAAGATATTTATGAATTTGGTTGTTTGGTATTATCCTCTCGTGACATTTACACACTGCATTACTGGCAAGCGTTTCATGACATTTATTTACTTTAAAAACACAGCTGGCCTGACCCATTTATCATGATTTGGAAAATGTAAACCACGGAATGAAAAGAGCAAATGGCTGTGCAGTTGCTCTGTATTAGAATATTATTCCCATAAGTCTTTTTTTAACCTTGAATTGAAGAAGAGACCAGCCCCCCCAGCCTTTGCTTGCGAGATGCAAGGTGTGGGAGGGTAGGCTTAAAGTGCCCATACATTAGGTGGGTCTTCCACTATGCACATACTTTATCCAGATGGCACAGCTCTTTTATAGTTTATACAATAACAACCTTTAAAACTTCTTATTCAATTTGCAAAGGAGTGAAGAATGTTTGGAAACGTAAAGACAAGAGAGAATGCAAAAAAGCACCAGGTGGTAAATAAGGTAATTTAGTGCAGTTAACCGCGGTGTAACAACCAACGTGGCTTGGTGGTACAACGAAGCCTGTAGATTAGCCCGCCATAAAATGAGTGTAGAATTAAGATCTAAGGACCATGTTAGAGTAAGAGAGGCAAGGGACTCCTATAGGCTTACCCAGAGGGCGGCAAAAAGGGAATGGAACCAAGATAGGTGGTGGGATTTGAAACGTGCCTGCAAAGCTAAAGATTCCAAACAATTTTGAACATCTTTAAATGGGATAGGGGAGGAAGTGCAGAGCCTCCTCAAAACAATGTTGCTCAGTCCCAGTGGCTAGAATTTTTTAAGCCCCAGTATGCCTGCAGCCAATCAGAGGAAGATTACTCTCTACCTCCATTTATCTTTCATCAAGGTCAGGTGCTTTCCATCAAAGATGTCAGTTTAGCATTAGATTGTGTGATGAGTGGCAGAGCCCCAGGTATGGATGGTATCCCTGAAGATGTTTTCCTAAGCGATAGATTTATCTGGTGCAAGTATTTTGTATTATTGGCTAATTCCGTGGCTAAGGGAGCACCCATCCCTCCCTCATGGAAGGGAGCAGAAAAAATTCCTGTTTTTAAAAAGGGAGACAAATCCCTCCCCAGCAACTATAGGCCCATCAGCCTAATAGATTCAGCACAAAAAGTAATGGGCCGATTAGTTCAGAACAAAGTTCAGCTGTGGGTAGACAAATGTAACATTCTATCTCCATTCCAAGCTGGTTTTCGCCCCTGCACCAGCTCTATCGATCACATTTTTCGCCTCATTAAAATCTATTGGAGGAATGTGGTTTTGACTAAAGGGACACTTTATGGGGTATTTGTTGACCTGAAATCGGCTTTCAATTTGGTCCTTTGCTGTAAACTCTGGAGAGTCCTCGGGGAAATGGGGATGGCATCTGAGTTATTGATGCTCCTCGTCCGTTGACATGAGAACAACTTTGCAAGGATTAGATGGGGGACACAGGGTGAGATTACTGATTCATTCCCAGTCGAACGTGGTGTTCGACAGGGATGTGTATTGGCACCCACCCTGTTGTCTTTATACATCAACGGGATAGTGGACCATCTCTGTAGATCCCCCACTGATGCCCCTGTGCTTGCTGGGGTTCGTGTACCAGTCCCATGTTCGCGGACGACACACTGATCATCACCAGGACCCCGAGTGGTCTACAGAAGGCTGTTAACGCATTTGGGGAATTTTGTCTTTCTCGTGGGCTTGAGGTCAACACTACAAAAACAAAGTTTATGTCATTCAACCAGCATAAACCCTTTAAAGGCAGAATCTACTTAAATAACACCCCTCTAGAGCAGGTGGATGCTTCTACCAATTTAGGCATCACGGTTGAGAGGAACATGGGTTGGAAAAGTCACATGGATATGACCATCTTAAAATACCATCAGCATGTAGGTACATTACCCACCAAACATGAATCCTCCTTCACTAAACCAATCACTCCAGTCTTAGAAATATATAACATCAAAGTTATAAGCTTGACCCTCTATGGTGCCGAGTTATGGGGATTTAATAACTTGAGTAATCTTTTAAAAGCTGAAAATTCTTTTCTACGTGGTTTAATTGGTGTCCCCCAAAGCACTCCCATGGCCCCGCTTTTACTAGATCTAGGCAGGAAGAATGTTGTGGATTTGGCAAGACTACACCCACTATTGTATTGGAGGCGGATCTGGACCACCCCCGAACTTATACATTATGCCCAGGGTCTGAAGGACGTGATTTTTGTAGATCGTTTTCACAAAATGCATTGGCTAAATGAACTAAGGTCTCTTTTGATAAAGCTGGATTTAAAATCGTTGTGGGACGAACCAGGTACTGCAGTTTTTCCCACCAAAAAACAATTGAAACAAAAATATTGGGAAATGGTCCTGATGTCATTCTACTTGTCCGGTATGAATACTAATCTGACAGGCCGATTTTTAGATCATAACTCCTGGTCGTCCTGTGAAGCATACTGGGACATAATTGAGAGGCCTTTTGATCGAAAATTGTATTTTCAATTTAGGATAGGAACACTACCAATCAAAGCTTTTACTTATAAATGGGCCTTCTTTTCAGATGAAAAATGTCATAATTGTCCAGCCATGGTGAAGACCACATCTCATTTATTTTTTGTATGTCCTTTATATGCATCCCCACGTCATACATGGTTGAGACCTATCTGCACCTCCCTGGGCATTCGGAGGTGTTCTGATGTTTTAAGGATTTTAGGATCTGATTGTTCGCCCCATATAGCCATTGCACTAGCCAAATTTTTAAGTTGGGCTTGGATCATTCGCACACGCACTTTATTGCCAATTGTTGCTAGCTAGCCATAAGGTCTTATTTGTATTTAAGAACCGTTCTTACTCATGAATCAATTTTAATATATTATAAACAAATGTTATCAAAGTTCTTGTAATACGACAGTAACCAAATGGAATGTAATACCTTTTTAGCTATGTGTAGTGTATATGTATTCTTTATTGTGTATTGTGATAGTTGTTAGTATTGTATGTGCTTTTATGACTTACTCTCTAATAAAGCTTTTTGAATTTGAATTTGATAGTCCCATGATAAGGACCCAAAGTCCTTTTCTAGTTCTAGTTTAAGGCATGCCTTAAGGAGGTAGCCTCATCCATAACATGAAGAATTCATCTGCTGTTGTTTGATGTGTTGCAAGCCAAAACAAATCCATTCTGACTCGAATGGATCCGCATAGGTAGCAAGTGCACATATTGTCCCACCAGCACCTTTCCAAGCATTTTATAATCTGCACCTAATATAACTTCAGGCCTAAATGAAGGCAGCTTGGTGGGTTCCTTGTCCGGTTTAAGCAGATGAACTAGAAGTGACTTGTGAAGAGAAGTTTGGAAGGGAGCCTGTTGTTAGGGCCTCGTTATAAATTTCAACAATTTTAGAGGTGAGGAGATTGGAGAAAATATCATAATATTCTAATGGCAATCCATCTAATCCAGGGGGCTTTTTTTGGCTAAATCATGTGTTGCATCTTTTACTTCTTTTACGGTGATCTGGCCATCAAGCTCCTCAGGGGCAATGGCAGAGATGGATGGTAAGAATAATGACTCCAGAAAGTGTTGAATGGCCTCTGTCGGTGCCGTTAGTAAAGCTCGATACTAAAAGCTATATATAATAGGGGCTGAACGCTCACAATATATCAACTTGAATTTGTAGAGAAGGGCCCCCATCCAGCACAATCTCCATGATTGGTGGAGAATGTGCATTTTGGCAGGTAAGCCATGTGAGGAGGCACCCAGGCTTGACCCCCATTGCATGGATTCATACGATGTATTCACTTTAGTTATAGCAGCGGACACGTTCTAAAAATGCTGCATAGCCTTTTGCATCTGTCAAGGCACAGCAGGTTACCTTGTCTGGGGGGTGGTGACTGTCTATGATTTCTACCACCTCCTCTGTAGCTTCGTAGTCCTTATTCTACTCCCTACGAACTCCAGCTATGCTTTGCATGCTGAAGCTGCTGGTCAACACCTTAAAAGGGTTCCATTCCATGTCACAGGTTGTTGCAGTGGCATGATTTTCTGCAAAGTAGTGGGTAATACGTGGACATTGTGTCTCGAGAAAGACCGCATCATCTAGTGTATCTTTTGAATGCCACCAGGTGGGAACAGGGGATGCAGAGTGCCCCACCTAATGTTGGTGATGTCTGCAGCCTGATCGGAGATCACCCTTCCTAGGTAGTCAAAATACACTACCATTGCAAATAGATCTATGGAACAGATAAACGGTCCAGACAGACGTATACGTTATGTGGGGCTGTGTAGTGTGAGTACAGATGTAAATCAGGATTATGGATTCTCCAGGCATCTATGAGGGACCATCGCTGGGCCCACTTGGCAAACTGCCATTCATGCTGATGGTCAGGTGTGCAGAGAAGCGGATGGCGTAAGCAATCCACGAAAAGATCCAGGATGTTATTATAGGCCGCACCAAGTATTCATGGGAAGCCCACCCAGTGGGCAAGGATTCCGGATAGGGCAGTAAAAAAGGCCACCTTCTTATCAATCACTCTTTTAAGGGTCTGAAAGGGTGTCCCTGGACGATTCCATGACACGGCTCCTCGTACATAAGAGGAGTATGTTGTTCTGTACATCTGACCTCGCCAGCACTTTTAGTCATTGAAGTTCACTGCCAATGAGCTGAGTCTCTTGCAGAAAGCAAATATTTGCCTGATGACATTTAATATAAGCATATACTGAGTATCTTCGGTTAGTAATATGCATTCCTCTTACATCTGCAGGTCTAGAATCTAGTTTTAAGGTGAAGGTCCATGTTTTAAAAGCCAACTCCTACAATGGGGGAGAATTCATCGAACAGTGACAAAAACTGAAAAGAAGGTAAGGCCAGCAGATCAGTGACTGATATCATGTTACAATCCAATCCAATCCAATCCAAAAGTTCTTTATTTCGGCCAACAAGGCCATAAAAGATGCACTAAAAACAGTAAAATCCACGGGCCATAAAAATACAAGTTAAAAAGAAGCATTAAGATACAGTTGAACACCAATTTTACACCGAAACGGAAATTAACTTCATTCATTATTTGTCAGGGTCAAGGGGAATCAAGACACTATGTAATGCAGTACTTCTCACAGTTAGGGATTAGCTTTCAGCAATTTTTTCCTTTTCAACCACATAGCCATTAAATACTAAGATAGTGCAAATATAATACATTGTAAAGTGCTTGACTTTAAAATTCTAAACGAATATAAACAGTGTCTAAAGCCTAGATTCCTGCACAGAGGTACTAGCCAGTGCTTTCTTGGTCTGCTGTAGGCAGGGTAAAAAAACAACACATACATTTAGTCCACCAAAATCGCGCTGCACCCTGGGCAGGTTTTATCGTCCGGTGTAGACCATTTGCTTGTAAAGTCTTTAATGGGCAGTATACCAAACCTCCATTGAATAAAAAGTTTCCTTGCGGTAGTAGGAAAAATAATGTCCATAAATTCTTCGAACATGAATGAACTTTTGGAAACCAAAAATTGTTCAGTGCGGGTGCCAATTTTTGGGGCACACAAGAGCGTGGTTAGGCTTTTGTCCTTGAAGATCTTAGTGAGCGATTTACGAGAGACCTCAAGGCAGCCTCTTTCGGGATCATCCCACAAATCACCCAGGCCTAGTCGCAGAAATTCTCGTTTTACATAGGCCAACCATGGGATTCTGTCAGAACAACTATAGCTCAGGACATGCTTCAAATCTTGCCTTGTGGGACAGTTCGGTAGTGGACCATAGCCTGTGCCAGAACCTCAATGGTTTTAGGGCTAGCTCATCCCCTATAGAGGGGAGGCCCAGATCTAGTCTCAATGGTAAGAGAGGCGTGCTTTGTGGTAGGGATAGCAACCGTCTAAGGAAGTTAGTCTCTACTTTGAGGAGTTCAGTTCCAGCATTATAGCCCCACAGTTCACCACCATATAATGAGGCTGCTCTGGCTTGAGTTTTATACATCTCCAGTGCTGGGCTAACTGACTTGAAGGTTGAGGAATTTGAAACCTTCAAAATGGCCCCCTCCATTTGCGTTAGCTTTAGACGAGATCTTGCTATCTGTGGACCCCAAGATAGATTATTGTGCAGGGTTACCCCCATGTACTGGAACGTTGTGACCTTTTCCAGCCTATCCAATCCCAAGGTTGGATTTGGCCTAGTTGTTGCTGAGGGATTGATTACCATGAACTTGGTTTTGTCTGCATTGATCTCAAGGTCGTGGGCTCTGCAGAAGTCCACAAACCCGTCCAATATCCGTTGTATCCCCATAGGGGATTTGGAGAGCAGGAGAGTATCATCGGCAAACATAATTGCCGGAACCCTCCTGCCTGCCAGCCTTGGGGCGTCATTGTTGTTGACGTTGTCAAGGTGAGATATTACGCTGTTGACATAGAGGAAGAACAGGGTTGGTGCTAAGACACAACCCTGTCTCACCCCCCTGTCAACTGGGAACCTAGATGACAATGCCCCATCCCTCCTGCACCTGACCTGGGCAAAATTCCCTTTGTGCAGCCTAATTATTACATCCAGGAGCTGTGGTGGAACACCTAACTCCATAAGGACCGCCCATAATTTCTCACGTGGTACTAGGTCAAATGCGGACCTTAGGTCCACAAACACCATGTACAGACTTCCCCCCTCGATCCTTGCCGCTTTCCAGAAAAGGACAAGGCGAAAAATCTGATCCATGGTGGATGTGTTCTTCCTGAATCCTGCTTGGAGAGGGCTAAGGATCTAATTGCCCTCCATTCAATCCAAGAGCTGGTCCAGCAGAAGATGAGCGAAAAGTTTTTGGGGTACATCTATAAGGCTGATCGGCCTGTAGTTGGCTGAGAGCAGAGGAGAGCCCTTTTTGAAAATCGGTACTATCTCTGCGCCCAGCCAAGTACTGGGGATCTCCATTCCCCTCAGGACTGAATTGAAAATAATGAGCAGATAGAGACCCCAGATCTCTGGTTGGTGCCTGAATAAGTCTCCAGGCAGTTTATCTAGGCCTGGGGCCTTCCCCCATGCAAGTCTCCCTATTGCATTTAGAACCTCACCCAGAGTGAACTCTAGTTGCTCAATTTGATCCAAAGGGGTGTCAGAGAATGTCTCCATAGGCATAGTGGGACCATCCTGACACACTTTACTAAAGTGGGATTCCCATACCGAAGCAGCGATGTTTGGCTCTACAGCAGTTTTCGGTTCCCCTGATCCTGTATGTACTAATGACCAAAATTTTCTAGAGTCCCTGTTCTCCAAGGCCATTGTTAGATTGTGCCATCTATCCCAATCCCATTCAGACTTGGCATGGGAAATTGCCTCCTTATATTTCCGTCTGAGGTCATGTATTTTGTGTTTGTTAGTGCCAGACTTGACCATTGAAATCAGCTCAGTCTTGATCTTTTTACACGTAGAGTTATACCAGGCTGAGGATGGTGTCCTCTTCTTCCTTCTAACGGACACAGGGTAGAAGACCTCTCCTAGCTTGTCAACTAGATCTGAGTGGATTTGCCCTAATTTCTCATTAAAGTCTGTATCTATGGGTTGATTAATCAGGTCGTCCATTTCGACAAGTCTTGGGAGCGCCAGGTCATAGATTTTCATGATACACTCTGCAGAGTTAACTAATTTCCCCCATTTTACCCTACGTCTATTGTTGGATAATACTAAAGCCCCTGTGTCTTGATCGGTAGCATATAATGATGTGCTTTCTTTAGGCCCTGGGTAAACCATTTCCAGACAAAGAGCATTGCGGTCGCTGTCAGCTCTAACCGTCACCCTGAAATCCAGGACCTTAGACCACATGCTAGTGTCCACCAGGATATAGTCTAGGCATGATTCATGGCCCTTCCTGTTGAAGGTACACACTGAGGGGCTATCAGATCGAGTGCGCCCGTTACAAGCCCTCAGGGTGCAGTTCAGGGTAAGGGACATAATCTGTAACGCCAAAGGAGACCAAGATTTCGGACTAGGCGATGGGCATGGGGGAATCCCCCAATAGTCGTCCTCAGCCGTCAGGGCACCCTCCTTTAATCCATGTAATGGTTCAAAGTGGCAGTTGACGTCCCCTTCCACCAGAATCTTACAGTCAGTGGGTAATAGCCCGAGAAAGAAAGATAATTCATCTATAGTGGGTGATTCCAAAGACACACTCGCTGGACGAGAGTAGACATTCACAATTGCTAGTTTATAGGCATGTGGCCTTTTAAGAAGAACGCATTGGACGTCTTCCGAATGAGTTGGTACGTTTTCTGCTGTGCAACCCAAATGGGTAGCAATCCATATTGCAAGTCCACCAGACGGCCTCCCTTTGCCTCCCCACTTAGCAGGGACATAGAAAGTTGCATAACCCACCCTGGGGTAATCTTCCCTAGCCCAAGTCTCCTGAAAGAGACAGATGTCATTACTGCCCACTAGGGAGCCCCAGTCACCGCAATCAATTTTATTAGCAATGCCTGCGAGGTTCCATGAGAGAACCTTCATCCTTTTTGGGCCCAAACTAGGCACTCTCCCCACCTCACACTCACCGTCCTGATCTTGGTGGGTGGATAACACCCCTGCAGAAAGTACCTGTCCTACCAAAACCCCTGAATCTAGGGCATGTTGAGATGTTATATTCCGAGGAAGGATTTTTAATACATGCCAACCCGGGGATGTACTGTGCGATTGTATAGGGGATTCTAAGGTACTAGTAGTACTTGGCCGATCAGAGGATAAATGGACACAGGTAAGATTGCCAGCATCAGCCATATCTAGCACTGTCCCCAGCTGAGCTATGTGGGGGGCCACCCCTATTCTTTCCCCAGTACATTCATCCCGCTGAAGTCAGTATACCTGATCAAGGCAATTATACCTGGTGGCATGTATATAGTTGCTCGATGTTTGTATATCGTGACGCATAGGCCTATACCTTGTCCCATCAATGGCGAATCCCACCCTTGTCCAGCCATCATTCACCCCAGAATACAAGTTGTGATTTCTTGGATAGAAAAAGGACAGCGGTTGAAGTTGGATGGTTGTGTTTCCTGAGCTCCCCAACCAGTTACAAATATGGGAAAAGATCTGCGAATCCCTAAAATTTACCAAAATGCAATCACCCTTTATTTTCTTTGTGGTGTGTCTCACCCAGGGGACCCTCCTGACTATCAATATTTCACCTCTCAGGTTTGGAGGGAGGGTCCTATGAATGTTCAACCAGCTAATCACTTTACTTTTTAAAGAATCAAAGGATTCTGGTGCAGAGTTAGAAAGCTCAGGGAACCCGGTCAAGATTACAGTATGGGCCGTCGCCTCTGGAGGAAGATTAACTATATTTGACCAGTTTAGGCTGTAAGCATTTTGGTGGGGACAGTCAACCGTCCTGGTGGGCGTATTTTCTTGCCTCGTTATGGTCGTTGGCACAGGCGGCTTTGATTTCCGCACTGAGGGCACGGGAGGAAGTTGCCTTGGGAGGGGTAAGGGGCAGGATTTGGTAGGGTAACTATGGGTACGCTTACTATAAAGGGGGGGTTAGTCTTCTTTGTGGTTAAGGTACTGGGTAAGTTAGAGGGAGGGAGGTCCCCGCGTTCATCGTAGTTACACGTTGGATGCTACCCAGAGCTCTTAGCTGTTCCTCCATACCCCCGGTCACTGTTTCTATTGCTTGTAGCCTGGTGTCAATACAATCAAGCCTGGCCAACAGGGGGTCTAGGAGTTTCTTCAGAACATTAGTAATAAAATGAATAGACTGTTCCCTCCTGCCACAAGACCCCTCGCCGAAAATAAACGGGCCAGACTGCACTGGCACCTGCAGTTGCAAGGGCTGTATTGAGCTCACAGTTTCATTAGCAGTCGTGGGAGAAGAAGATTCCATTATGTAGGGCATGTTATCAGTGGTGTTTGGGACATGATCCAATTAGGCCTTTTTACACCCTTAGACTGTCTAGCTCTTTTTCTTTTTGGAACAGCACCTTCCCTAAGACCCCGTGAGTGAGTTAAGTTGGGATCACTCCCCTCATCCAGAGTCAAGACTGAGTCAGATATTGGCAGAGAAGACACCTCAGGTATAGTCTGGAGGGAGTCTCGATGTGAGTTTGAGGAAGTCCTCAGCTGTTGAAGGACAGATTTGATTGTTTGATCGATGATATCCAGGAGGGATAGATGGGAGGCATCCAGTATTTCTGGGGATCTAGCATTCGCGGTTAAACCCAGAGAATATCGTGTTGTACTTTCAATCCCTTCCACGAGCTGTTTTTCTAGGGCTGTCAGTTCAATATTTACCACAGTGTTGGCTCTAATAAGAAAACTGTCCAGATTACCTGCAACCATGGTAGACGATGGCGTGGCTTTGCTCCTCGTCTCCCTTGTTGTCATGTTGATTTATTCTTGGTATTGTTGGATCTCGGCCAAGCTAGAACAATGGGGTACAGAATATGGTAGGTCTTGAGCAGCTAGTCATGAGCCCAGAGAGGTGGCCCGGTCCGGTCTCCCCCGGGCTCGAACGGGCTAAAACGGGCCGTGCTCTGTCCCGCGTGCCACGGAATGGGCATGTCTAAATACACAGGGGAGGAAGCCGGAATAGGCCCCAGCTGCGGCAGGTAACGAGCCGCTAAGGAAGCTGGTCCTCGCAGTCCCGCGTCAAGTTCAGCGGCAGGAAGCTAAGTCCGAGCCCTGATTTCGCTAGCAGTCCCCCTTCTCCGTTGGAATCAATGAAATCGGTTAAATGCCAGGTCAGTTCAGGAGCTGAAAATGCCCAAAGTCTCCGCCTGCGAGCGGCTCCCGCAAAGCGGGGGCGCGAGACGTTATCAGCACCAGGTGGGAGGAGCGGGAAGAGGCCCCAGCTGCAATAGGTAACGAGCTGCTAAGGAAGCTGGTCCTCGCAGTCCCGCGTCAAGTTCAGCGGCAGGAAGCTAGGTCCGAGCCCCGATTTGGCAAGCAGTCCCCCTTCTCCGTTGGAATCCGTGAAATCGGTTAAATGCCAGGTCAGTTCAGGAGCTGAAAATGCCCAAAGTATCCGCCTGCGACCGGCACCCTCATATTACATATGTGTGAGCTGATGCAGAAAGGTTTTCAATAGGATATCGCTGGAAGGCCTGTAAATAATAATGAAACTGTGGTAAGAAAAGCATGTTTTCTGCTGTTTGAGGTGTGAAAATTCGTCCCACCAGAAGCTTTCCCGTGTCCCCATCCCATAAAAGCTATGTCATCCTCACTTTCTGCAGAATTTGAGTTCATGTGACACGAGCGAGAGATCTGACGCATGGCATAGGCAGCCTCTATGGCAGAAATTTGGTTCTGCCGCAACTCATCTTGGGTGGTGGTTACTAGGTGGTGTCCCTAGGCTCATTGTGCCTCCCACCACGTCGGCCCCTGCGCCGCCTAGCTCACAGCACTTTGCTTCTCTCCGTCGGAGGATGTGGCACCCCTCAAAGTGAGTTTCTACTCAGTCCGAAGCTGATTCTGGATCCATGAAGAAATGAGGTTGCTTTTGTGCATAATCCGTAATTTCACTGGAAACATATGGGAATTCTGAATGTTCAGTTCTTGAAGGTGCTGCTTAACTGAGAGAAAAGTTGAGTGTTATCATTGAGTTAACAGAATATATGTTGGGCAAATAGAACCTTGAGTGCTCTCGTATTTGAGGGGCGCTTCATCTCTGGCAGCTGGTAATATTGCAACCAGTCTTTATAGTGAGTCATTTTGAGATTATTGGTCGGGGGTGCCCCCGGTCAAAGCCTGTGAGCTGGTGTTCGGTGCACCCCTTCCACGGAAAAGTGAGGGCAGGGCTCTGATTTGTTTGAAATACTTCACCCAATCTTCTAGAAAATCAACCATTGTTCCTGATATCTCTGAGTCCTCCGGCATGCCGACCACACAAATGTCATGTCTGCGGATGATGACTCTACTGAAGCGCGCAGGGCCTACATGCCTGGTAGAATAAAGTCCAGGATATTCATGGAGTCTTGTGCTGACTGAGTTATTGAGGACCCTTGGTTACGTTGATCTGGAGAGAGCGACCCTGGAGACAGTGCTGGGATCAACCCCTATGTGCTTAAATTTGTCTCATGGTGATAGGATATAGGCAGTAGTGGGATTTGAATTCTTCCCAACGCTACCACGAGGCCTCTGCATATATTGTTATTCTCAATTAATATTATTCACTGTTTCACCAATATGTTAATGTTCACAATGACCACTTTGTAATCGTGCACTTTGCATTTCCATGTAGTCTTGTTTTGCACACTCCCAGGTTGCGCTCCACCCACCCAAGTGCCAGCCTAGTGTCATCACCACTATACCCCACAGACCACCATGGAAGAATGTATTGCAATTGTGGTTCATAATGGAGTAAGTGTCTATGTTACATAAGTCTTTCACGTTTTGTGATTGCGCTCACCCTTGCACTTGTAATGTGAAGCAATTGTGGCTCAGGACGAGGCAAGTGCTTATATTACATGGGCTTGCACCTTGTAAGTTCATTTTCAACCTTGCACTTGTGACTTGAAACACTTGTATAGCTTTATCATGTGTTTGGCATCCTCATGGCATAAAGCAATAAACAGTTGCTCCCACTCAGTCCTGTACAGCTTTCCCCTGTCATTCACGCGCCCTCTGAACAAATATTATGAAAGTCAATTCACCACTATGCTGCTGCAAATCAAGCTTTACTAAGAATTATTCTGACCTCCATTAATTCGGGAGACTCAGGTAACACATCCAGTAGTTTTTAGTCTCCACAATAAATTTATAGTATACTCATCAATAATGAACTGATCTTCAGCATTGACTTTGGCAAATTCCTGTTCCCCATTTATGTTGGTATAGTATGGTTTTGATGATGACGAGTATATTGTTCGTATTGTACATTTAGTACTATTGCTCATGCAATGTTTCTTTTTTATGTGTATTTTTTAGCGTGTTGCTAAAACACGAGGAATTTTCTTTGCGTATCTGCTTGTTAATCTCCAATAGCAACGTGATCATGTATCTTGTTATGAAGCCACAGCACTCATTTCACATGACCGGAGTGCCGCAACATCATTGGTTGTGGTCGCGATCATGTGACTGAGTCTCTATCCTATTAGAACTGTCATAGTAACGATGTTGGCAAAACTTTAGAATCCACGGAGGCGCGATCGCGTCCGAATGCTCGTAAGTTATTTACATATGGGTCAACGGTTAGCAACGCAGTTGGGAGGGGAGTGAGCGCTATTATTATAATGGGTTCACTTATCGTGAGGGTGTAGTACGCTCCTGCTCAGTGAAATGATAATAATGTGCTTTTTGCTTTTGGAGATTTGGAAGCTTTCGTAACAGCACTCTATTTTCCTTTTCCTTTCCGTTTTTCTGTCAGTGATCTTGCTGCATCGAGCATTGTACAGTTGTGGATAATTGAGGGTGACTAATTTCGTCCTGTTTGATTTCCATTTTCAGACCCCTGACGAAGGGTCATGGTTTTGTTTGACCCGAAATGCATTGGGTGTCACGATTAAGTGGATTATTGTACTAATAACATTGCGACATAAGAAGGTGATTATGTTGGCAAGGAAGACAATGTAATGTTGTATAAGTGAATGGATTCGAAAAATATTGGATGAACTGAATAAACCCATATGAACTTTAAAGAGAAAACAATGTTTTCGTTGTGAATTTGACGCCCAGTCTGGAGGCTAGTGTTTCTAACCTCAATACTTGATTGATTTGTTAAGGCACGTTTTGGCTACGTGCGGCGACGAAGGTACCTGCCTGTAAATTTCAAAACTTGGATGAATATGGTCTAAAGAGTTCTCGGGATAACATTGTTTTTTCATATTATTCCAGTCATACGCAATCCTTTGAGCACCAGTCAGTTAAAATGCAAATGGATGATATAGCACTTTCCACGACAAACAGAGCTGAAATGTTAGTATATTCCACAGAAGCAGCAAAGGAAATCTATGGGCTCATACAGGAGACCAGACGCATCAGTCCTCAAAAAACTACTACAGCTCAAATTCTCAGACAATTCGAATATATGAGCAAAAAAGAAATAAACCAAAGGTTGCATGCAACCACTCTGATACACTACCACAAAAACCAAAGGATCCCCAGGGGGCTCAGGATAGCGCTCAAGCCAATGCTTTGTACTAACAACAAGAGATTTTTAGAGAAATGGTACCAAATATTGAATAAATGTTCCCTTGATTTGATCTTGTTGATAGTTGAGGAACTTTCTAAAGTACTGTTGGAACTCGAGGAAGAGATTAAAACTTTAAAAGAAGAGTTGAATAAAATTCCAGATTTAGAACAATCGTTGGAGGATGTCAATCAGAAACTAGATCGTTATGCTAAAGAGGTGAATGAAAAGAAAATACGAAAGTATCGTCGCGATACTCTAGACTATAAACTTGAAGAAGTGTACTCGTGGGCTGAGATCTATAACCAAAGGAAATGGCAAGCACAACCCCAGCAAAAACAATCTGCAACTACTTCTTCACAAGAAAGTGTGGTATCAGATGCTGATATTGCACAAAGCAGACCACCAATCACTAAAATCAGCAAACAAACAGCTGTACCATCAACCAGTCAAGCAAATGTTCAACAGCCGTCTTTTTTAGACATAAGTCCTGTAGCAAATGCTCCGCCGGTAACACAGCAACAAGAAGGGCAAAGAGAAAAAGAAACAGAGGAGGAAGTGGCCAGAAGGACACGGAGTCAAGTACAGAAGATAACTTAGTTATCAATATTTCTTCTAAACAATTAACGAACATGCAGTTGGCAGTATTGAACAAAGGTACAACATTTGTTCCAACATACAGATCTAATGCTGGAGAGACTGAAATCACACTTTTTAAGTTTTTCAGAAACTTAAAATTAAGATACTTCTTTAAGGACATTAATCAAACGGCCGTCATTCCAACATGGGATCAAGAATTCAAACCACCGAGTACATTTTGCGCACCTACTACGCATAAGACCCTAGAGGCATTTGAAAGATCAGTAATGTCAGACATTCAAAAAATTCCCTTCAGTAAACCTAAGAGAAACAACTTGAACTCTAAAGAATGGAATACACTTAAGAATTTAAGCCACGACAAAAACTTGACCTTCCAGAAAGCAGATAAGGGCAGGGCCCTGATAGTAATGGATACGGAGTTCTATAATTCGAGTGTCAACAATCATGTTCAAAATCAAGAAATTTATCTGCCATTAACCTCAGATCCCACACAAGATTATCAAAAGGTGTTATATCAGATTGTGGATCATGCTCTCACAATGAAATGGATCAGTCAGAAAACACATGCTTTCTTTCATTTAAAATATCCAAGAAGACCACAACTATACATGTTGCCCAAGATACATAAGGACCCCATTAGACCACCATTTAGACCCATTGTCTCGGCCTGTGGATCTATCTCGGAACCAGTGGGTAAATTTGTAGACAAGTTTTTGCAACCTCTCGTCCAAAAAAGCGAGACTTATATCAAGGACACGACAGCCTTCTTAAACATGCTAGACAATGTTAAACTGTTGCAGGGAGAGATGTATTGGTTATGTACCATTGACGTCGTTTCGTTATATACTTCCATCCCTCACAGAGAAGGTATTGAAGCACTCGAATGGAGCTTATTGCACAGTGACCTTGAGGAACATCAATGAATTTTGACATTGGAATTAATGCAGTACGCATTATACCACAGTTATTTTGAGTGGAACGGACAATTTTTTAATCAATCCAATGTAACATCGATGGGTTTTGGCGGGGCCCCCTCATACGCTAATATTTTTATGCAAAAATTTGAAAGGGACCACATTCTAGAAAATCAAACATGGGTAGAAGGTCTGCTCATGTTTAAGCGGTTCATTGATGACATTTTTGTGATTTGGCGTGGATCCAAAGAAAGATTGGAAGATAACATTAAGATGCTCAATTGTCTCAACGAAAGGAAATGCGTGTCTTCTATTTCAGAGTTTTCACCCTGAACCACTGAAGAAACATTTGCCTTTGTCACAATATATACGACTGAAGAGAATCACATCTGATGAAGAGGAAGTTAAAAAGTCTATCAGTCAACAAACCGCAAAGTACAAACAGAGAGGTTATCCTGATGATGTTCTACAACAAGCCATAATGAAAGTAGATAAAATCAAGAGAATTGATCTATTGGAACCCAAAATCAAACAGACCACACAAAAAACAGTGTGCGTATTAAAATTTTCATCAGATGCTGAAAAAAATCAAAAAAACAATTAATAAACATTGGCATCTGGTACAATCTGAACCCGACCTGAAAGGTTTATACAATGACCACATCACGTTTGCTTACCAAAGATCGAAAAATCTCAAAGAACTTCTCAACACTCCTGTTAAGGAGAAGACAATATAGAAAGGAATGTCTAAATGTTTTAATTGCACCCATTGTAATAATGTCATTTGTGGTAAAACATTGATGCATCCGACCAAAGGTTTTCCTATTGAATTACAACACTCAAGCACCTGTGATATCGCTAATTGTGTTTACCTGATTAAGTGCCCATGTGGGAAAATATACATTGGTCAAACTGAACGTAAATTGAAGGTCCGCATCACGGAGCACAAAAGTAACATTAGACTCAATAATTTAAAGTCATCTGTGGCGAGTCATTGGAAAGAGAAGAATCACCAAATTTCGCAACTGAAATTCATGGTAATCGAGTCAATCCAGCAGCGCCCTGACATGGATCCAGTAAAACAGAGACTGAGAGCGGAGTTTTATTGGATCAAAAAACTTAACTCTACCCATCCTGTGGGTTTGAATGATCGTATTGAACATGCATGGGTTTTATAATGAACTGATCTTCAGCATTGACTTTGGCAAATTCCTGTTCCCCATTTATGTTGGTATAGTATGGTTTTGATGATGACGAGTATATTGTTCGTATTGTACATTTAGTACTATTGCTCATGCAATGTTTCTTTTTTATGTGTATTTTTTAGCGTGTTGCTGAAACACGAGGAATTTTCTTTGCGTATCTGCTTGTTAATCTCCAATAGCAACGTGATCATGTATCTTGTTATGAAGCCACAGCACTCATTTCACATGACCGGAGTGCCGCAACATCATTGGTTGTGGTCGCGATCATGTGACTGAGTCTCTATCCTATTAGAACTGTCGTAGTAACGATGTTGGCAAAACTTTAGAATCCACTGAGGCGCGATTGCGTCCGAATGCTCGTAAGTTATTTACATATGGGTCAACGGTTAGCAACGCAGTTGGGAGGGGAGTGAGCGCAATTATTATAATGGGTTCACTTATCGTGAGGGTGTAGTACGCTCCTGCTCAGTGAAATGATAATAATGTGCTTTTTGCTTTTGGTGATTTGGAAGCTTTCGTAACAGCACTCTATTTTCCTTTTCCTTTCCGTTTTTCTGTCAGTGATCTTGCTGCATCGAGCATTGTACAGTTGTGGATAATTGAGGGTGACTAATTTGGTCCTGTTTGATTTCCATTTTCAGACCCCTGACGAAGGGTCATGGTTTTGTTTGACCCGAAATGCATTGGGTGTCACGATTAAGTGGATTATTGTACTAATAACATTGCGACATAAGAAGGTGATTATGTTGGCAAGGAAGACAATGTAATGTTGTATAAGTGAATGGATTCGAAAAATATTGGATGAACTGAATAAACCCATATGAACTTTAAAGAGAAAACAATGTTTTCGTTGTGAATTTGGCGCCCAGTCTGGAGGCTAGTGTTTCTAACCTCAATACTTGATTCTACCTATGAAATGTACCATGTCATGTTTTTATTCTATGTAGATGTGTTTTAAATGTTTTAATGTTTTTAATGAATCTTTTATGGTCTCTAATGGCCGAAATAAAGAATTCTTGGATGGGCATCCATCAGGCAGAACAACCATTACGCCCACCCTCTGACCCTCCCACAGAATAGTGCCAAGTCTACAGCATGTTGCTCCAGAGGATGGGGCATTCAATGGGCACGCTTTTTGGCCCGCCCAGAGACTCCATCTTTTGTGGTTGAAAGTGGCATCCAGCAGGCGTACCAACCATTAGGCTCGCCCTCTGATCTTCTCACAAAATGGCCCGTTCCTTCCAGTGTCTGGAAGGTGCTCGAACGCAGTGCTGACCAGCGGGGCCTCCCCAGACGGCAACCCACTTCAGGTAAGGCATTGGTGCACTCAGACCCTGCTCTCAGGGGATTTGATATCGCCTATGCCTTGGTGGCCGGAGTCTCTGCTTCACAAATAGCTTCGTGGATAAAGGCCAACACATCTCCCAGGCCCCCTCAAATAATCACCACGGCCCCCAGCAAAAACTCATAAGCCCAGTTTTCCTTTTATCTGATAAATAGCAGAAGGCTGCATCTGCTGGCACGAGCCATACTAGATCATGTCCTTCATCTTCAGTGGCTTGGTCACACCCCCTTTCCCCTCATGTGATAAACAACATGTTTTTACTACTATATCATTGTATGTCATGACTGTGTACAAATACACAGTAGTCACCAAATAAGGGGTACGAGTGGTCTGCCTTAAGAGTTTGTGAACTTGTGACTTTGCTGATATTCACAAGCTTCAATCACACCCTTTATCACTCTGGAAATGGTTGGAGATTTACTCCAGCAAAAAGTTGGAGTAACTCCCCTTCTTGGTTATGAAGTGGAACGGAACATCCCCACGCTTTACTGGGATAGGGGGTTAGGAATGGTGAAAAATGGTTTTGTCAGGGATTAAACAAAGAAAAAGAAATACAAATATTCATTTGCGCAGTGGACTGCAATTCCTAATGCATAATAATAGCCTGAGTATATCACCCTGGTGTGGAAATAGCAGATGTCACATGATATTCTCAGTAGTATCCCGTAAAACTGTGACTGGTGCAGCTTTCCAGCTGTACTATTGGTTATGTATTTGAATCCCCCAAATCTTTACATTTACATTTACACCAATTCAAAGAGTATGCCGAGAGCTGTAAATGTGTGATTTTTCGTTGTGGGCACCGACAGACTTCACACCAAGAAATAAAAATACCAAACCAAATAGGAAAGTATAGCACAATTTATTAAACAAAATAACACCAAATTGACTAAAACCCAGAAAGGGAAACCAGAGATAGAAATGTTTAGACTTCTTAAGTAAAAACAGCAACAAAAAACACTAAGTGCAAATGGCGGTCTGCGGTAACAGTAGACCAGGACCTAAGTGCAATTTCAAGCCAACAATGATGGAGCTTGATTGGTCCTGGTAAAAGTCTGAAAGTGAAAACTTCAAAAACCTTTCTAAGTATGAATTCAGAGAGAAACTTTGCCCATGTGTGAGACTGGGATGAAAGTGTAGCCATGACTGTGTAATTGAAGGCCAGATACATGAAGCAGTATGGTCCTGCTGGCACCCTGAAGCTTTGAAGATTTTTCACTGAAAATATTCTCACTTCAATGCAAAATGATTATTGTATGACAGGGCTTAAATTAAATTGAAGAAACTGATAGACAGGTTAGCCCTGAGTAAGGCCTGGACGCATGTAATATTGATGTTGAGTGGCTAAAACAGCACTGCGTCCTGGATTACAGAAAGAGGTCTCGGTATGGTACTGGTTACTGGTACAATCATCGGAAATTTCTAGAACATGGCATACGGAGACTTGGAGGAGGGAACTACCAGAGTATGACCTTGAAGCACTATGGCAAGTATCTACATCTCTTATGTGGTATTGTGTGAAATCTGCACCTTTTTACCCAATTCATAAGGCCTACTGGACGCTTCGTAGATTGGTAAAGACGGGCCTGCAAACGGTGAGGATTTGCCAAAAGTGCGGTGAACCCAACGCAGATGAAACGCATATGTTCCGATGATGTCCCTCCATCCAATCATTTTGGCAGAAAGTGGGTAAAAATCTTGTCAGATATGGCAGGCCAAGAAGTGAAGGTGAGTCTGGCACTGGTAATATTTGGGGTGATACAGGAGGAAGAATCTGCTGGTAGAATACCTAAACTTCTTAAGGCCCTTATATTTGTATTAATCCTATTAGCTCGTAGAGAATTGTGTATTAAGTGGATCTTATTAATTTCCCCTGTAGAATCCGAATGGATAAATTCGATCCACAGAATAGCCAAAATGTACTGAGCAACACGCTCCAATTACAGAACGAAGCACTGGAATATATGGGATAACTGGGTTGAGAATGTCTCCCCTTTGTAATAACCAAATGTTTTCTTCCTCTTCATACACTTACCTATCACCCTTGGGAATTAACCTTATTTAAAACTAACCTTCCTAACTTTATTGGAGTAGTATTGGGACCCCGTTATAGAAAACAAGCATTGTATATATTTTTATTTTATTTAATTCTCCTAATTGATAAAAATGTCTACTATTAATTCAATAATTAAGCATCAGTAATTACAGGAAGTTCTCAATAATCTAGGAGATTCATCAAGATGGATTGGTAAACCTAGAAAGAGAATCTAAGTAAGAACGAACCTGTAATAAAGGAGAAAAGAGTAAGTCGACCTTGAAGAGAAGGATCCCGTGATGGTTACCATCCCCTCCTAAGTGGAGAGAGCGGGTATCACTTTGGTTGGACAGTAAGAAAATAAGTTAGTTATCTCTTCTTTCTCCATTTCGACACTGATCAAACATGAGGACAAAAAAATAAATATTGATGTTGAGTATAGCACTGATATCATCATCCAAGTATCGCAGCTAGATGATGAATGGATCCAAAGGGTTTGATGCATATTGTCTATCAAATTGTTTCTGTTGATCCATCAAATGAACTGTGTTGTTATATAAGAGCAGTACAGAAAATGTCATTGATTGTAAGGTGTATGGTCTGGTCTGTTTTCAGCTGCACGTGAGGCAATTAATCATGATTTGGTGAATATACATGGATGATGGTATAAATAGACTCCCACTTTTGAATTTGGAGTCTTGTGTAAATACTCATCTCTCTGATTGTTATTAAAGATTTGACATACAAGTGTATACATCTGCTTACCCCTGTTCCTCTGAACATTGCAGTTTTGATAGCACTAACTATGACACAGCGAAATGTTATTTAATCATGATTCAAGGTTAGCATTATGAGGGTTGACAACACCTATGTTAAGGATTGACATATATGTGAAATCACAAGTTTGCCTCCATTCCGTTGAGCAAGTTAGCTGGGGCGTAACTAGATTGGACACAGTGAGATTATTTCTAGTGATGGTAAGTATTTTGATGTTCGATACACACCGGTTTTATAGGCTAGGATAAGATAGGATAGTTATTTCTAAAGCGCCTGAATGCTGTGATGTCTTAGTGCTGAGTGTGTGCGTTGGGAGACTGGGCAGTAAACCAAAGGTTTAGCTTGCAGGGAACAGCCAGGTTTTTCAGCGATTTCCTGTAGACTACCCGATTAGGTTGAAGTCGCAAGAAGGAAAGCAATTTATTCCAGAGGTTAGCTACACAGTGTGATAAGCTCCGACCCCCACCTTGCTCTGTGAATTTTGGGTGTGTAGACGAGACCTGAGTTTGTAGATCTGAGGTTTCTGGTGGGAGAGTACCTGGAGAACAGACTCTGGGTCTCCACAGGAGTAGGAAGGCCTTTAGGTGTGTTTAATAACAGTCACGCCGCAGCATTCTGTAGTGACTGTAGTTTAATTTTCTGAGACTTGTCAATGCCCATAAACAGCGCATTGCAGTAGTCTAATTTTGAGAGAAAATGCAATACTACAACAGTTTTTTTAAGCTCCTGAAGAATAAAGGGGAAGATCTTACGTAAACTTTTGAGTAAGAAGAAGCAGGAGGAGATCAGATGATTGACTTGGGCCGAGAAGTTAAGCTGATCATCAAAGATTACACCCTGGTTCTTAACTTTAGTGGTGGAGCAAGGACATTCACCTGCCTCCGTTGGCCACCAGGTTTTGTTCCACAGTCAAAGGTCCGTACCAAACTCCAGTACCTCAGTCTTATCAGTGTTAATTTTAAGGAAGTTTTGGCTCATCCAGCTCATAATATCTGTCAGAGAGGCATGGAAGCTGCTGGCAAAGATCTCTGGTTGTTTCGATACCGATATTATGAGCTATGAGTCGTCAGCATAGGAGACTGTGCTGTGTCGGGTCAAGCAGATAGTTGGCTTCAAGATATTGGGTTAGCTCCCTGTTGACAGCTTTTTCAAGAATCTTAGCAGTGGCGGGCAACCGTGAGAATGGACAGTAGTTTTTTGTTTCACTGGGGTCGAGGGCTGGCTTTTTAAGAATTGGCCAGATGCATGCTTTTTTCCAGGCACAGGGATAAATGCCAGGCTCTATTACTTGGTTTAGAAGGGGGTTAGCTGTGCACTAATAGTTATGGATACCAAGTGCATAGTGGCCAGGGGGCAAGGGTCGGTTGGGGAACCAGACCTTGTGGATATAAGGAGATTATTTACCTTTTCCTAAGAAAACAGCCGGTAACGGATTAGCTGGCCGTGAGCTACCTTCACCCCACCAGACATGTTGAGGAGATCATTGGAGATCCATTTCACCTCACTTTGGAAAAAAATTGTCAATTTATTACAAAAAGCACGGTCAGGTCCAAACTGATTAGTCTGCTGTGGTTTGACTAACAATTGAATAGATTTGAAGAGCTCCTAGGAGGAGTTGCTGGCAGCCTCAATTTTTGTAGTGAAATAGACATGTTTGCTTCAATAATAGCCTCCTTATATTTTTCTAAACTTAAATTATATGAGGTTTTATGTTCCTTGCTATAGTCTGATCTCGAGATCCGTTCACTTCTCCTACATTCGACCTTTATACGTTTCAGGTCTGGCCGTTACCATGGTGCGGTTGCTAAGGCTCTTTTAACTGAAATTATTTTTTCAGGCTCTACATAGTTAACCGCTGAATGAATCCAGTTGTTGAACTGGTACGCAGCTTTGTCATTGTCCATGTCCAGCGTAGGGGCAGATGCTGAGGGTGTGTTCTAGTTCCCTCCCCTGTATCTTGTTCCACCACCGAAAATTCACCCTGGAAGGTCTGCTTGGGTTCAGAGGAGTAATGTTTGTTACCCTAATGTCAAAGTAGATCGCCCTGTGATCAGTCCAGGGTAGAGGCAAAGTCCTAGTCGGCAAGATATCTAGTTTGTTGGTGAAAATGCCATCTAACGTGTGGCCGGCTGAATGTGTAAGTTCAGAGACTAATTGAGTGAGACTGTGTGCTGCCAGATTGTCCAGGAGTCTGGCGGTGTTTGAGTTAGTACTTAACTCTAGGTGGTAGTTGAGATCACCCAAAATGGTGAGTGAGGGAAAGTCCAAACAAGACTCTAATAGGGTATGAAGTGCTTGAGAGAAAGCTGGACTTGGGACCGGTGGCCGATAGACAAGAAAGTCTTGGAATGAGGAGATGGTATTTAATTTAAAATACCTTAGCTGGGAGCCTTAAGATTGGCTCAATTCACACCTTTAGGTACTCTTGATAAAGTATAGCTATTCCCCCTCCTATATTCCCAATTCTATCTTGTCTAGTCACAGCATAGCCTGGGAGAAGGGCCGTGTTCCAGTCTGTATCTGAGGTTTCGTTATACCAAGTCTCAGTCAAAAAACAATGTCTGGCATATCAAGCTGTAGCAGACATTCTAGCTGATATTTATGTTTCACCAGAGATCGTGTGTTTAGTAAAATACATTTCAAAGAATGATTAGTGCCCAAGTTTGGCACCTTTACCTGGGGGTCCACTGCTAACAGCAGAGGCTGGCGGGGCATTCGCACAACATCCGGAGACTTCGGTCTCTCCTTCATTTGCCCTAAACCCCACTTTCCAAGTGTCCTCCGCACCACTAACGGTACACAGTCCCAGATTCTGCCGAAAATCACAGCCTACACAGTTAAACTCTCCATGCGTTACCCGCCCTTGAAAAACCTTGGGGACGCAACATTCACCTCTCCTAAGATCGAAGAGTTGCTTAGAGCAGTTTATAGTCAACAACAACCCAGGGACTAGACTGTGAGAACACATTGAAAGATGGCCGCCATAGACACCTAGGCGAGCTTTACATTGAAGGATACATGAGCATGCTAGTTTACCTACGTTCTGATGACTAGCTTTGACTTGGTATGATAGTAAACTATCACGAGTTGGTGAGAAAATTTTAATGTTCGATGAACATCGATTTTTCATTTGGTATAGTGACAGTTCACTACCCGCAAACCAGACTAGGTGGAGTGTGAGCACTCACCGGAATTAGGGTTTGCGCAGACTACCTCTCTAACTAGTTCCAATATGGCTGTAATAGAAAACCAGGTGAGCCCTACGGGCCTGAATGGATTGTTTGACACGATGATGTAATGTGCAAACTAGGAAATTACCCGTATGTTGGAACACGCACCATGCCGGTAACCGCTGTTACAACTGAGGAAGGCATGAAGCTCAACCATATAGGTAAGTGATGATTAGGAGGTCCCGTCTGTACTCAGAGTGCGCACACAAGTGGCACCACCTGATTACTTTCCGCTTCTTTCAGACAGAAATCACGGATGTGTGGGCGACTGAATTCAAATTGGAAAGGTGACTCAACAAAAATTAATTGAAATACAGGAGTCACATTTGAAGATTTTACCTTCCCCCTGAAGTTGATTCATGAGACCAGTGGGGTAAGTCCATTTGTTCGTATGAATCTATGTATAAACACTTGGTAACTCAATTATCAGTGCAATCAGAACATTTAGTGATCGATTTTCTCAACAGGGACACACTTGTTATCTTGAATAGCAGTCTGTGCCAATTCTAATGCCACCTTAATCATTACAAATCACTGGATGGTGGCACACTGGTGAGTGTTCTACAGATTGCTTTTGGATACTTAGAACCTTTATAGTTATTATAAGAATAGGTGATTGTTAGAACTGGGGGTCTTTAGTTGGCAATGGCTTGCACCTTTGTCCAAATAGGGATCCTTGTTTCAAGTCAGAGAAAGGGGGTTACACTCCCAAATAACCCCTGCTCAACCCTGTGGTAGCTTGGAACCAGAAGGAAGGCTTATCTTAGAGGCAGTCCGTAAAGCATTTGTGAACACATACAGTAATACAGTGAAAACACTACAGATGGACACAACACAGGTTTTATAAAAATAGGTATTCTTTATATAGACTTAACACAAGATCCAAATGACAAAAATCCACAATACAGTATTAAAAAATGACTTTTAGATGGTAGAAATAGCTTAGTTCACTTTAGATGGTAAATGTGACACGTTTCTCACAAAGTACCTTAGGATGCATAATGCAAGATAAACAAAAGGTTCTCAGGGAGAACAATGCATTGGTTCCTTGCTGCGGGGGAGGTGAAGCGTCTGTTCCTCACTGCTTATGCAAAGTAGGCGATGCATCTGTTCCTTACCGGAGACGAGGTGATGTGACGATCTTGTGGTGCGTCCCGGTTGCGATGCGACAAGATGGCGCCTTGATTAGATGCGATTATCCTGTGTGATGCAACAAGATGGCATCTTTGATGCAATGCAATGACATGAAGGTGAAGCGTGCACGCTCGATGGCTGTGCAGCAAACTCTGTAACTTTGGAGCCAGAACAGGCCTTATGACACACTTCTCCGGTGATGTGACAGCGAACCTTGCGGTGACGACACGCTTCTCCAGTGATGCAACGGCAAACAGCTGCAATGGAGACACGCTTCTTTGGAGATGCGACGGTGACCCTTGCGGTGGCGACATGCTTCTCCGATGATGCGACGGCAACAGCTGTGGATGTGACACACTTCTTCTCGTTAAGTCCCGCTTCCAGCTCCCAACAACATGCTGGCTTCTGCAGACAGAATTCCCAGCAAGGAAATTCAGGGGGGAGCTGGTGGTGAAGTCTTGTATCCCTGAGACTTCAGCAGGATGTAAGCACAGTTCAAGCCCTTGGGGATTGTTCTCCAAGATGATGAAAGTTGCAATAACAAGTCTTTCTCCTTTCCTTGGCAATAAAGAAACCCCTGCATGCCAACCCTGGAAAGTAACACACTGGCACAAGGGTAATCCAACTTCTGCAGATTCTCTGGTTCTTCTCCTTGGCAAAAAGTCCGTCTTGATGTACATAAGAGATCTAAGTTCTGGGGTCCGAGTCCACCTTTTTACACACAAATCCTTTGTCTCTCAAGGCAGAGCGTGTCTGTACCTAGTCCAAACCAGTTCTGGGTGCATTCTGTCAGTGCACAACTTCTTTCTTTGTGAGTGTGGGCCAGGGTCATCAGACGCACCACAGGAGGTGGAGCCAGCATTGTGGAAGGCAGGCACAGTCCTATTCAGTCCCAGGTGCTACTACTCCTGCCACTCCCAATGCAGATAGGTCTATTAAGCCTAGTCTGACTCACCCTGCCTCCTGGTGCCCCCACAGCCCTTGTCACTCACAAACCAGACATGCAATACACAACCTAGCAGAGGCAGGCTGGATGGTTTAGCCATGAAAATACCTACTTTTTAAAAGGGAAATTTTCACAAACAGAATGGTAAAACAAACTTCACTAAAAGATGTAGTTTATCATTCTGAGTTCATGCATACTACATTTGTTTTTCTTCCATGTTTCCAGGGTCAGTTAGGATTATCAGATGTTATCATTAAACTGCCCATTCTGGCCTATGGGAACAGGTACCCTTGCAAAAGTGAAAAACTAAATTGGCTGTAATTCACTATCAGGACATGCTGCACACATCAGGGCATGTCCTACCTTTCACATACAATGCACCCTGCCCTAGGGGCTATCTTAGGGGTGGATAACATGTAGAAAAAAGGAAGGTTTAGGGACTGGTAAGTGGGTGCACTTACCAAGTCACATGGCAGTACTAGACTTCACACAGGCTCTGCAATGGCAGGGTGGAGACACACTTTACAAGCTGCCTCTGTGGGTGGCACAATCAGTGCTGCATGCTCCCTAGCAGCATGTTGAATTGCAGGTCCTGGGCACACATGGTGCACTGTACTAGGGCCTGACAAGTAAATCAAATAAGTCAATCATAGAGTCACTAACCATTACAGTAATTTACAATAAGGAGCACTTGCACTGTGGAACTGAATAGCAGTGGCACAGTGCCCAAAGCATCTGAAACCAGCAAAACATATCAAAAACAGAGAAGACAACAGCAAAAACTGGAAGGGAGACTCACACTAATGGTACCAGGTCAAACAGTGATTTTCACTCAGAATGGGTAATTTTCAGCATTTCAGATGAGCTGTTGGTTTGACAAGGGCGCATAAGAGAAAGTTTTTGGTCACGCTCCATCCGGGCTAAGAGGAGTTAATATTTTCTCATTTGCTTATTGAACGATTAGGGTGAGTAGTCCCTGTGCATGATTTCTCTCTATATACAATTTTAATATTATGCACATCACACTCGTAGGACTTTGGTCTCCCTTCCGTATAGGCTGTCGCTAGGCTGCTTTGTCCTTAGGAAGACCCTTTCTGATGTATCTACATATTCACGTATCCATAGGGTCGAACCATCAATGTGAAACAGTCTTATTTCTAGGCTCTAGGCACTTATTTCACTTTCAGAACCAATTGTAGCTTTACAAATCGATACCCAGGTTTCAAGGGGAAACAGGGTGACCCCATTGATCTTAATGGATTGCGTGACAGAGGCATGTATGGCTAAACCATGTGTGCCTCCACAACGCTGCCCCAACAACTAATGCTTCGGAACAACGCATTCCTTTACCAAGCATGCTTTTACAATGCATACCTTTACAACACAATTTTGTGGTAAAGCATGACTGGTAAAGGGATGTGTTGTAATGATCACACCCCTGCGCCCTCTTGTTCTGAGCCCTAAAAAGTACCTCAACCCTGAGCCATAAATAGTACTTCGACTCCCCTGAGCCCTAAACACTACCTTGAACACCCCCCCCCCCCGAGCTCTAAAATCTACCTCAACCCCCCTGTGGCCTGAAAAGTACCCCAACGCTTAAAAACTAGCCCCCACCCCCCAAACTCTGCCCACTTACCACACCTAATCCTCTCCTGATTCATGCTCTTCCTGTGGCCACCCATCCCAGAATCTAGACCTGCTTTAACCAAGCATATGCAAGGTTAAGGCATACCAGTGGTTAAGGCAAGCACAGTTTCGCTTGCAAGAATACAGCATGTGTAGCTCAGGTTGCGTCATAAAGGCTATTTCCCAAGAATTACACTTAATAATTTTTCAGCGGTGTGGAAATTTATGAGCGGAACAAAGTTGAAATTCAATTCGAAGCTGTTGATCTGCGAGTCAGATACTTTTGCTGGTGGATCTCTCTAAAGCTCTGGACAAAAACTTTTCACATTTTTGAAAACTTTCATCTGATGCTGAAAAAGGCACACAAATATGTCTAATGACCCCAAGAACTCAGGGGAAGGCACTTAGGGCCAGATAAACATAGCTTTGTGTTGGCTATTACCTACTGGCAAATGTTTGCGATTCGCTATTAGGTAATTGCAAACAGCCTACTTTGTTAATATTCATGAAGTAGGTCTCGGTTTGAGACCTATTGTGAACCAGATCTTACTTGGTTGATGGCCTGCTGGGGTCAGCATACCACCTTGTGATTGTTTTTTTAAATAAAGCAAATTTTTTTTAAATGCAGACCTTTTTCCTTAAATGAAAACAGGATGCGTTTCAAAAAGAAAAATTGAAAGTCCTTTGGGACACTTTCCCAATTCTGAATGTGTGCCAACCTACTTGAAATAGGTAATAAAATGAAAATGATTTGCAACCGCATTTCAGTCCTGAATCATTCACATATATCACTGAAAGTTTCTATTAGGAAAAGAACGCCCTTAACACGCCTTTTCCTATTACAGAAGTGCAAACCTCTTTTGCTAGGATACCAAATCGCAAAATAGGGCATTGTACATAGTAAATATTTGTTTTCGGTCACAAATGGCTCAGCTCTGCAAATTGAGCTGTTTGTGACCTAAAGAACTCATCGTACATCTGGCCCTTAAAGACTTTCAGGGTGTCAGGAAGAAGCGAATGGCAAAGGCTAGTCTGGGTACAGTTGCCAGTGGTTAACCGGGCACTTCAGGGAAAAGGCCTCCTGCAGCCTGTTGTACCTCTGCAACCAAACAGGAGGACAGACAACCGACCCTTGGAGTTTAAAACTTTGCCCTGGGTACAAGAGGTGCAAACCCAGCCCTTCAGGGCTTCTCTATGGTCAAAGACATATAGCCCAGTCCTCTTTCGATCTTCTGCAGGTCCAGTAAGTGTTCTGATAATTGTGCCTTAGGGTGCCACATTAATGCCTGGCACCAACTAGTGGGGGTGGTAACTGCTGGCTATTCCCTAAACAATGGGTCAAAAGCTCCCAGGGGTAACTCTGCCCAATTTTGCAACAGTTCATGTTTACCCAATCCCTCAGCTCACCTTATTTGCAAAATCCAAGATTAGGAAACCCTTCCCCCCTTGTGCAAAGCCAGTGTGCTCACTCAGAATCATAGCCAGGGTACTAAGCAGGTCTCAGGACACGTGTTTCTAGTCCAGAAAAGACCTGGCTTGGAAGTTCGGACTGGACTGTTCCCATTAGGCACAGTGTCATGAATGATTTTCACATGGCTGGGTCTGAACTTGGGGTAGCGAAGTGAGCTAAAGATCGATGATGGAATCAACCCAGATCTGCGCCTAGGGGTGAGTGCCTGTAAAATTTCAGCGCTCTGTCCATCATCTTCTTGTGTTTGCTACTCTATGGTCACCCAAAACTGATTATGGGGGTAGAATCACCCAGGCCGGGTTTGTTGTCAACATGACTAGGGACAAAAGGCAACTCCCTCCATATCTCCCCTTAAATTTTCTTGTGAAAATGGTGGATCCCCCCACCCTAACTGGTCATCTTGCAAGTGGAAGAAAAACACTTCCCCACACCCATTCGATTGTTACAGTTATGTATTTTCTTTTTATCTCTCCCTCTATGTGTGTGTGTGTGTGTAATTTATTTCACTGAAAGAAATAAAGGTTTGAGTTGTCATCAGTGATGTCACTGACCATGTCATGAATGATGTAATATGTGACATCATCAGCAGTGGATTGCGGGTGCGCAATATATAGTTAGTGCAACTAACTATATATGGAATTTCAATGGTTTTGTGTGAGTAAAATAAGGTTTTGTAAATGCTAATTCCTAACTATATATGGTCTATAACCCATGGTTTTTCAGTGAATTTTCAAGGTTTTGTAAATGCTAATTCCTAACTATATATGGTCTATAACCTATGTTTTTTTCAGTGAATTTCAATGGTTTTTTAATAGCAAATATCAAAAGCTGTAAAATGTCAAGTACGTGGTAGGTAAAAACATTTTCGTGTCTATGCACGCTGATATGCTTTGAACGCTGCCCCCCCCCTCTTTTCTTTTAGGAGCATTCTCTCTTTGCAGATAGTGAAGGGTAGGTAACGCAGGCCTTTGCCCCCGTTGTAATCCGTCGTGCCTGCTTCCCTCTCCATTTGATTGATTGTTATCCAAGCATTTACTGTTTGGGAATTGGTTCTCTTTGGTTCATTCTCTATTTACAAACAAGCACAGAGTCGCAATACTCTGTTTAGTCTTTACAGATAGTGAAAAATTGTTAGAAAAAACAAAAGGAATCAAGCAAAATCAGTAGGCCACTAATGGGATCTCTTTTTGACCTCGCTAAAATAGAAACATTAGGAACAACCCCTCATGAGAAATATGAAACTAGTGAGAGGAACTGAGCTCGACGCCATGATGGCTGCAAGACAGCTTGGCTCCGCCACCCACCCCGCCCAAAACAACGACAAACCCTATGCAAATATTATAAATATATACAACACACCAGCAAAGTAACAGGGTAAAAATTTTATTAAATAACTATTTACATGGCAGCCTGCTGCAACATCGATCCAAATGCATGCCACCGTTCCCGGGATTTCTCCCCGACTACTCTGCGACCTACGAGATGGAGAGGCCAGGGCGTGGAATAGGCGGGGCCTCCGGCCGCAACCACAGCGCCAACGATCGCCGCTGACGGAGGGGAGCCTTGCCGGTGACAGCCACTGATCTGAAGAACCGCTGCCCGCGGTGCCTCCCTGAGCCGCTTGACGGAGGCCCCCGAGGGGAGGTGTGCTGGCGCGGACTCGGAGGGGGCGCTTGACTCCTGCCCCCTCCTCAAGTCTTGTTGCCCTGGTGTGGCGTGAGATTGCCCCCGACATAAGCGGTCGGCTCCCGGGGTCAGGCGGAACTTGTTACCTTTTGGTGACTCTTCCATTCTGGACCTTGTCCCACAATCCGTTTGACCTGAAGACACGTCCTGCGGTGCCCTGGTCCAACCATCACATATACCTGCGCCAGGAGACGGCGTGGGGTGCACTGAAAGGGAGAGGCGGCGCTAACGAGCCTCCCCCACCTCCCCAGGTGGAGGTTTCTCAGTTACACCCCAGCGCTTCACTCCGCCACCTGAGTTACGCCCGCTCCTGCGTCACAGAGCCTCGCTCGGCCAGCTGAATTGCGCCTGCTCTTGTTATTACAGCGTCTCACCCGCCATCCGGATGAATTGCACCCACTCTTGCGGTACAGCGACAGGCGGCTGCCACGGAGCTCAGGAAATGGCGGTCGGCTCCACAGACTTGGGCCTGGCCTGCAAGGATGGCTCTGGGCAACCCTGGAACTCAGACACTTGACTGCTAGGGCATGGGCCCCATTCCCAAAAGCGTCCTCTCAGCCTTGAAGATTCTACAAGAGTCACCGGGTCCCCCGACTCCCGCAGACTTCTGGTGGGGAGCGACTGCCATGATTGCTCGCGGAATGGCCACGACGTGGCCACGGAATGCTCTCATGCTGACGCCAGCTTCAGTCTGAAACATCCAGAAACACTGTAGACTACCAATTTGATCAGTTCCGGTGGAGCCCCAACGTGATCCGGTAGAATAAAGGGCTGCGTCAAGGGTGGTATTGCCCAGAATGTCTTGTTTTCTAGTGCTCGTAATAACGAAGCCAGAACTGCCGAAAGGGATTCTGGTCCTGCCGCTACTTATTGGAGACAATAAACTATACTCTGGACCTTCCTGGCCTCGACCAAAATGGCGCCAGTATGGGAGCGACTTGCATCTCCTTATGACACTCTAGTTACTTAGCCTTGACGTTATGGGGGATGTATGCGGTCTTTGTGCACATGGCGGGCGGGGAAGGGTACTGACTGGGAATACGGACAACCCTATTGATGTCGATTTTTCATTATTGATTATTGTATTAATAAAGCTTCGAAGTAATGTAACCCATGATACTCGCCCATGGTGTGCGTATGGGCGATTTTATTGTAACTGATCCTGTTATACTTTCAATTAAAAAATCAACCTTCACTGATCCTACAACCGTTTGTCACGTTTAGTTTTTTCAATTAAATGGCTCGCTTGTTACATACTCCTATACCCCTGGCTTTTGAAAGACACCATCTTGAGGAATAAAAGGCTGCGTCAAGGGTGGTATTGCCCAGAATATCTTGTTTTCTAGTGCTCGTAATGACGAAGCCAGAGCTGCCGAAAGGGATTCTGGTCCTGCCGCTACTTATTGGAGACATTGAACTATACTCTGAACCTGCCTGGCCTCGACCAAAATGGCGCCAGTATGGGAGCGACTTGCAACTCCTTATGACGTTCTAGTTACTTAGCCTTGACGTTATGGGGGATGTATGCGGTCTTTGTGCACATGGCGGGCGGGGAAGGGTACTGACTGTGAATACAGACAACCCTATTGATGTCGATTTTTCATTATTGATTATTGTATTAATAAAGCTTCGAAATAATGTTACCCATGATACTCACCCATGGTGTGCGTATGGACGATTTTATTGTAACTGATCCTGTTATACTTTCAATTATAAAATCAACCTTCACTGATCCTGCAACCGTTTGTCACGTTTAGTTTTTTCAATTAAATGGCTCGCTTGTTACATACTCCTATACCCCTGGCTTTTGACCCTTTCCTACGCGCGGTCGGTACTACCATTGCCGAAACACAAGGGAATGCATCTCAGAGAGATAAGTCAAGCACGTGGTAGATAAAAACATTTTCGTATTTATGCACGCTGATGTGCTTTGAACAATGCCCCCCCCCTCCTCATCATTTAGATTACCACCGCCCATTGCACAAAAGCGTACCGGGCGCTCCCCATGCAAAAAAAAACGTTTTTTGTTGTTGTTTTTTTTTGCCCCGCGGGCCCTTTTAAAGCCTCCACATCAAACCTAGGGGGGCAGGGAGGATCTACTATGCCCCCTTATGGTCATTTCCCCCTTCGTTTTGGCCTCCTCTTGTCTCTCGATCCTACCGAGAGACAAGATGGCGGCCGCTCCGGACTGTTTAGAATGTTGACAGACACCGGAGAGCCAATCAGCTTCGCTTCGCGAAGTTCCGTTACGCGTCAAGTACGCGAACCGGAGCGCTACCCGGAGCACTGTCACAGATATATATTTTTTTTGAACGTTAATTTATAAAAATCCACTGGAGCACATATATTGAGACCTAGCAAAGGCACATCGGGCTAACAGTCCCTACAATTTTGCCAAGTTTCATGCAAATCCATTCAGCCGTTCGAGCTAAAAGTGAGGCCAACCGCCCTATGGAAATTAACATGGGAAAAAGGCGTTTTAGGACCCCCCTTTTTTCTCAGCCCCCCCTTGACGAACCCCCCCCCCCCAATTTTCCTGGGTTGCTCAGAAACAAAATGTGCCATTTTCCTGAAAATTTCAGCCAATTCCGTCCACTAACACCAAAGTTATTAGACATAGAATTTAAAAAAATCCCATAGAGAAAAAATCCTAACTATATATACCTACTGGCCACCGCCAGTAGGTAATATATATATATATATATATATATATATATATATATATATATATATATATATATATTCACTGAAAAAACCATAGGTTATAGACCATATATAGTTAGGAATTCGCATTTACAAAACCTACCCTGCCCCCTTTTCTCTTTTTTCGCATGTATTTGACTAATTTCTTGTGCCTTGGGTCTAATGAGGCACAAGATGGCTGCCAACACTTACTGGTTTGGAGTTTTGATAGCCAATCAGCATGCAGCTCATGATCGGGATGTCATTTGAGATGTCATCAGTGATGTCATCAGTGATGTTACTGACCATGTCATGAATGATGTAATATGTGACATCATCGGCAGTAGATTGCGGGTGCGCGATATATAGTTAGTGCAACTAACTATATATGGAATTTCAATGGTTTTGTGTGAGTAAAATAAGGTTTTGTAAATGCGAATTCCTAACTATATATGGGCTATAACCTATGGTTTTTTCAGTGAATTTTCAAGGTTTTGTAAATGCTAATTCCTAACTATATATGGTCTATAACCTATGGTTTTTTCAGTGAATTTTCAAGGTTTTGTAAATGCTAATTCCTAACTATATATGGTCTATAGCCTATGGTTTTTTCAGTGAATATATATATATACATACATATATAAACATATATCATCTGTATATCTATATAAATACAAACATAAATGCATGCATACATATACTTATATGCATACAGATGCATGTTATTTACATGAAAGTTGAAAAAACACTAATAAAAGCAAAGCTAAAAAGCCACCTCATTACAAACAGAATGGCTTTAACTTAAACGAGGGCGAGATCTATTGCATTTTCAATGCTTGTTTACTTTGGTTCCATCAAGAAGGCATTCAGATGTGTCACACATTTGCCATAAATTCTGAATGTTAGCACTCTAGTTGCACTTTAGATCACTGTAGTAAAGCTACTGCTCACCAGGGACGTCTGCTGCTGGTATTCAAAGTGCATGTTTCAGTCTGCATGTCAGAATTTTTTTAATGAAATAGAAGAGGATTTGAGAAGTCACTCAAAATGATCCCTAATTTTTCTTTCTGAAGCACTAATCATACTTTCTATGGCAAAATTAACCCTCTCATGTTGTTCCTTTTTAAATTGAGTGTTTTCAGACTTACCACTTCATTCCAATCAAGATGGCTTCTGGTGTGCCATACTTTTGTCATAAGTAAGACTGTTAGCGCTCTAGTTGTTCTTTAGAACACTCTGGGACATTCTGTCATTGGGCTATACTTGGGGTACATCTGGGTGATATTTGGGCTACATTTAGGCTCTTTTGTCTCTGGTGGCCATCTTGGGAGACTGTATGTCAGAATTTTTTAATGAAATTGAAGAGGGTTTGAGAAGTCACTCAAAATGTGCCCTAATTTTTCTTTCTGCAGCACTAATCATTATTCATATGGCAAAATATACCCCCTCATTTTGTTCCTTTTTAAATTAAATGTTTTAAGAGTTACCACTTTATTCCAATCAAGATGGCTTCAGGTGTGCCATATCTTTGTAATAAGTAGGACTGTTAGCGCTCTAGTTGTTCTTTAGAACACTCTGGGACATTCTGTCATTGGGCTATACTTGGGCTACATCTGGGTGATATTTGGGCTACATTTGGGCTCTTTTGTCTCTGGTGGCCATTTTGGGAGACTGCATGTCAGAATTTTTTAATGAAATAGAAGAGGATTTGAAAAGTCACTCAAAATGTGCCCTAATTTTTCTTTCTGCTGCACTAATAATACCTTCTATTGCATAATATACCCCCTCATTTTGTTCCTTTTTAAATTAAATGTTTTAAGAGTTACCACTTTATTCCCATCACGATGGCTCCAGGTGTGCTATACCTTTGTAATAAGTAGGACTGTTAGCGCTCTAGTTGTTCTTTAGAACACTCTGGGACATTCTGTCATTGGGCTATACTTGGGCTACATCTGGGTGATATTTGGGCTACATTTGGGCTCTTTTGTCTCTGGTGGCCATTTTGGGAGACTGCATGTCAGAATGTTTTAATGAAATAGAAAAGGATTTGAGAAGTCACTCAAAATGTGCCCTAATTTTTCATTCTGCAGCACTAATCATATTTTCTATGGCAAAATATACCCCCTCATGTTCTTTCTTTTTAAATTAAATGTTTTAAGAGTTACCACTTTATTCCAATCAAGATGGCTTCAGGTGTGCCATACCTTTGTAATATGTAGGACTGTTAGCGCTCTAGTTGCTCTTTAGAACACTCTGGGACATTCTGTCATTGGGCTATACTTGGGCTACATCTGGGTGATATTTGGGCTACATTTGGGCTCTTTTGTCTCTGGTGGCCATTTTGGGAGACTGCATGTCAGAATGTTTTAATGAAATAGAAAAGGATTTGAGAAATCACTCAAAATGTGCCCTAATTTTTCATTCTGCAGCACTAATCATACTTTCTATGGCAAAATATACCCCCTCATGTTGTTTCTTTTTAAATTAAATGTTTTAAGAGTTACCACTTTATTCCAATCAAGATGGCTTCAGGTGTGCCATACCTTTGTAATAAGTAGGACTGTTAGCACTCTAGTTGTTCTTTAGAACACTCTAGGAGGCTGCAGTAGAACACAAAGGAATCAACTGACAGTCTCTGTCCTTGTTGGATGTACATGTTTTACTGAGAATGTCAGACTTCATTTTCACATGACTGAGAAAGATAATGTGAATTTACAGAAAATATGCTTTCAGTTTAGCTTATAGATCCCCTTCCAAACCACTGTGGGAAAATCATGAGATATTAGTTTTCTTTCAAACAATATTCATGATATCACAGCAGAAGGTTTTTTCACATGGTAAAATCACCCTAGAACCCACCACAATTCCTAAAACAAGTATGGTACCATCAACAAATGATTTATAATGTAACTAAAGTCCTAAAACCCTCTATTAACTACAATGCTTTTTAATGAGGTGCTATCATGTATATTGGTCCCAAGATGGCTGCCAACACTTCTTGGATGAAGTGCTGACAGCCAATCAGATCAGATGTGTGGTTAGGCTCCGCCCAGATATATATCTTTTTTTGAACCTAAATTACTCAAAATCCACTGGAGCACATATATTGAGACCTAGCAAAGGCACATCGGGCTAACAGTCCCTACAATTTTGCCAAGTTTGGTGCAAATCCATTCAGCCGTTCGAGCTAAAAGTGAGGCCAACCGACCTATGGAAATTAACATAGGAAAAACGTGTTTTGGGACCCCCCTTTTTTCTCGGCCCCCCCTTGATGAAACCCCCCCAAATTGTCAGGGGCTGCTCAGAAACAAAATGTTCCATTTTCCTGATAATTTCAGCCAATTCCGTCCACAAACGCCAAAGTTATTAGACATAGAATTTTCAAAAATCCCATAGAGAAAAAATCCTAACTATATATACCTACTGGCGACCGCCAGTAGGTAATATATATATATATAACTATAACTACCTACTGGCGACCGCCAGTAGGTAATATATATATATATATATATATATATATATATATATATATATATATATATATATATATATATATTCACTGAAAAAACCATAGTTTATAGACCATATATAGTTAGGGATTAGCATTTAAAAAACCTTATTTTATTTGCACAAAACCATTGAAATTCCATATATAGTTAGTTGCACTAACTATATATCGCGGACCCGCAATCCACTGCTAATGATGTCACATATTACATCATTCATGACATGGTCAGTGACATCACTGATGACATCACTGATGACATCTCAAATGACATCACTGATGACATCACTGATGACAACACCCAGTGACTGTATGTTTCTGTAAAGTTAAAATATGTCTTACATATTGAAGAATGAGTGGATGTATAAGTGTCTGGATGAAGGATTTAGTAGGTGCATGACTGACTGTATGAGAGAATGATTAAATGTGTCTCACTGAGTGCATGGGTTAGTGATTAAAGTGTCTTAATTTGGCAATCAATATTTATGTTCTTCTGTAAACTGCTGCATGTTTAAATCAGTAGCTATATCAGTAACTATATGGGTTATTGAATGGTTGCCCAAGTATTTGTATGGGAGACTGAGTGTGTGTGTGGGTGGCTGGGAGGTGTATAACTCTGTGCATAGATGTGTGAGCGGTTGATTCCCTAGGTGTATGGGTTCAAAAGTGCATGTAGAAACAGCTGTATGGACAGTTGACTGTGTGCATGAGTATATTGGTGAGTGAATGGATATCTCAGTTCTACATGTCAAAGTAAGTACATATGTAAAACACACTCCATGTGAGAGTTGACATATATAAATAACTGAACATAAGAGTCAGTGAATGTGAGAGTGGCTGTATGAATCATTGTGAACTTGTATCAAGGATTGTATAAGAGAGTAAATATGTGTTAGTATATGTTTGAATAAGTAAGGTGTGTATAACTGTACAGTTAAGGAAATGGAGATGTGATTGATTCTTTGCATGACTGAATAGGTGTGTGAGTAACTCCATGGATGTGTGACAGTCTGTGAGTGCCTGTTTACACTGAGTGTATCAAAGGTTATATTAGAGTCTGAAGATGTATTATCACATAAATGATATCATCAGTGATGTAATCAGTAATGTCAAATGAGATGTCAGTGATGTCATCAGTGATGTCATTTGAGATGTCATCAGTGATGTCATCAGTGATGTCATTTGAGATGTCATCAGTGATGTCATCAGTGATGTCACTGACCATGTCATGAATGATGTAATATGTGACATCATTAGCAGTGGATTGCGGGTCCGCGATATATAGTTAGTGCAACTAACTATATATGGAATTTCAATGGTTTTGTGCAAATAAAATAAGGTTTTTTAAATGCTAATCCCTAACTATATATGGTCTATAACCTATGGTTTTTTCAGTGAATTTTCAAGGTTTTGTAAATGCAAATTCCTAACTATATATGGTCTATAACCTATGGTTTTTTCTGTGAATTTCATTGGTTTTTTAAAAGCTAATATCTATAGCTGTAAAATATATTCTTTATTAAGTGACGTATCACGTAACCCGTGAGACGCCTCATGATGCATCGCATAACCGTGACGTATCGTCTCTGCAGCGCAAACCAAACCCAAAACGTAAGCGCGCCAGAACACGCTTAAAGATATATATATATTTTTTTAACCTTAATTAGACAAAATCCACACGTGCACATATCACAAACGTTCAAAAAACACAATATGTCGGACTCCCGTTACGCTGCCGGTTAGCTGCCCGGTTAACGTACCAGGAAGCACCTTTACCGCGAAAAATCGCAATTTTTTTTTTTCACCCCCCAGGGAACTTTAATAGCCCCCTCATCAATCCTAGGGGTTCAGGAGGGGTCTGCCTTACCCCTTTCATTCATTTACACCTTTTTTTTTCCACCTCTTGTCTCTCGATCCCACAGAGAGACAAGATGGCGGCCGCTCCAGACTGTTTACAATGATAACAGCCAATCAGCTTCTCCTCAGACTCCCGTTACACTGCCGATTAGCTTCCCGGTAGCTGCCCGGTTAGCTGCCCAGTTCGCGTACCAAGACGCGTCTCTACGGCGAAAAAATCGGATTTTTTTGTTTGTTTTTTTTTTGGCCCCACGTGGCTTTATAATATCCCCCTCATCAATCCTAGGGGGTCAGAAGGGGTCTACCTTGCCCTCTTTCCTTCATTTCCCCCTTTGTTTTGGCCTCCTCTTGTCTCTCGATCCTACCGAGAGACAAGATGGCGGCCGCTCCGGACTGTTTACAATATTGACAGCCAATCAGCTACTCCTCAGACTCCCGTTACACTGCCGGTTAGCTTCCCGGTTAGCTGCCCGGTTAGCTGCCCGGTTCGCGTACCAAGACGCGTCTCTACGGCGAAAAAATCTGTTTTTTTTTTTTTTTTGGGTTACACTGCCGGTTAGCTTCCCGGTTAGCTGCCCGGTTAGCTGCCCGGTTCGCGTACCAAGACGCGTCTATACGGCGAAAAAATCAGATTTTTTTTTTTTGGGTTACACTGCCGGTTAGCTTTCCGGTTAGCTGCCCGGTTAGCTGCCCGGTTCGCGAACCAAGACGCGTCTCTACGGCGAAAAAAATCGGAATTTATTATTTTTTTTTTTTGGGTTACACTGACGGTTAGCTTCCCGGTTAGCTGCCCGGTTAGCTGCCCGGTTCGCGAACCAAGACGCGTCTCTACGGCGAAAAAATCGGATTTTTTTTTTTTGGGCCCGGCGTGGCTCTATAATATCCCCCTCATCAATCCTAGGGGGTCAGAAGGGGTCTACCTTGCCCCCTTTCCTTCATTTCCCCCTTTGTTTTGGCCTCCTCTTGTCTCTCGATCCTACCGAGAGATAAGATGGCGGCCGCTCCGGACTGGTTAGAATGTTGACAGACACCGGAGAGCCAATCAGCTTCGCTTCGCAAAGTTCCGATACGCGAAAAGTTCGCGAACCGGAGCGCTGCCCGGAGCGCTGTTACAGATATATATCTTGTTTTAAACGTTAATTTCTCAAAATCCACTGAAGCACATATATTGAGACCTAGCAAAGGCACATCGGGCTAACAGTCCCTACAATTTTGCCAAGTTTCGTGCAAATCCATTCAGCCGTTCGAGCTAAAAGTGAGTCCAACCGCCCTATGGAAAACTCAATGCAAAAAACGCGTTTTGGGACCCCCCTTTTTTCTCAGCCCCCCCTTGACGAAACCCCACCAAATTTTCAGGGGCTGCTCAGAAACAAAATGTGCCATTTTCCTGAAAATTTCAGCCGATTCCGTCCACAAACGCCAAAGTTATTAGGCATAGAATTTTCAAAAGTTCCATAGAGAAAAAATCCTAACTATATATACCTACTGGCTATCGCCAGTAGGTAATATATACATACATACATACATACATATATATTTATATGTTTCCAACTTAGTCCATTTTCTCTGCATTATTGGCGCTCAATCTGCGGTGTGCGTTATCCCGCGGGAGGACCAAACCGCTTTTACTTTTACTCCAAAACCGGTAAACCCAGAAAAATGGGTTGCACTCACCAAAGGCGTCCCTAACCAGTCTTAATAAGTATAATGGACAGGGGTGGGATGGTATTAAAGTAGACAAGAGTATAACATCACAAAAACCTACGAGTCATGGTCTCTATGTGGAGGGCCACTATTCAACAGTAATAAATACGTGAGTGATAGCACACCCCAACATAGAGAGGGATTAGATCATCTTGGAAATGCATTCATTCTAACTAATAATATATAGTCTGCATGGTGCTTCTGGGCCTCTTTTGTTTATGTTGGAGGACCACTATTCATCAGTACTAAATACGTGAGTGATAGCAGACCCCATGAGGTTTAAAGAATCCTAAACGTGGATATTTGTCCAACGTTTGAATTTTGTTCTATTATGTATATATGGGCACTCACTGATACTTTGACTGTTTATTGAAAGATACATGGTCTCTGGATCGTGATTGATTTTAAATGTGATGTGAACCAGCATCAAATAATATCTACATACATAAATTCTGATTAAGGTATGACATAAAATATATAGATTTTTTCTTATTTTTAAATTTTAGACTAAAAGAGCTAGGCCAACATTGGATGTTTTAAAAACAGACTTCAGGTTTTGATGTAAGACACAATGAATTACATGAGTTACAACATGAATTACAATAAGTGTATGATCACTGTATGAGTCTCCTCCCGTTCATGTAAATATGTAGGATAATATGGTAATAATATGTGTAGCACAGCTTCCAGTGGATTTAATATTGAGAGTATGAGATTGTAATCAATAGGCAATACTTGTTTAGCGCAACAATGAATTACAATGAATGGCAGTGTTTTTGTATGTTGTATGTTTTATTGTATATATTATTTAAAGATTGTAAATTGCTTTTAGCCCTGAAGAAGTCCCATGAAAGATGAAACGCGTTGGCAGCAGGCAATTGTGTGATGTTTTAAAGGAACAAAGTGCACCTGAATAAAAGGAATAAACTGACAACAATCAAGTTTTACAACAATTTCTTCATCTGGGAATCTGTCCAATGATATATTGTGTTTTTTGCTGTGATATGATGCACTAGTACTTTTACATTGGATACAAATTGTTGTAACTGGGTGCGGAGTCATTCTTGTTTTTTTCATAGTGGTGATTTCTTAAATCGCAGTTTGTGAGATGTATGTGGGTCACATCTCAGACACAACGCACAGGGACGTAGTGTAGATCTGACAGACCTTTACTAAAAGCAGCTTTTGGTGCTGGATTCATATAGTTCTGACCCATTGCTGCATCCCTTTTTACACCTCTTTGCAACACAGTCTGTGGAGCCTATTGGAGGTACTTGGGGGGCTAGTTGGACCCCAGGGTCCCTCAGGATTCAAGGAGACTTAATTTCCCAACTGGGTGCGTTTGCACAGAGGTGAAGGGAGGGGCAGGCCTGATGTGACATGTGTGCAAACATGCCCTGGGGCGCGTTTTAAGTTGGAGAATTAATTCCTCTTCAATCCTGAGGGTCCCTGGGGGCCAATTAGCCCACCAGGAACCTCCAATAATCGCCACTGTGCTGTATTGCAGATAGGTGGGCCAGGCCATTCCCCTTTTTACAATTCTTTGCAACACAGCTCTGTGGCACTTACTGGAGGTACCTAGTGAGGTAGTTCGACCCTAGGGACCCTCAAGATTCAAGGGGACTTAATCCCCCAACTTACAACGTGCCACGGGGAGCGTTTGCTGAGTGGTGGAGAAAGTGGGCATGCCCTTTGTCTACCTCTCAAAAATCCCACTGCGTAGGGCTTACTGGAGGTGAACGGTAGGCTAGTTGGCACTAGAAGGACCCCCAGCAGTGAAGGGGACTTCAATCCCCATCCAAGAGCGTGCCAGGGAGTACATTTGTAGAGTGGTGGGCAAAGTGGGCATGGCCTGATGTGGGACTGACTGGAGGTAATAGTTTGAGAAATTGGCCCCCAAAGGTTTCCTTGGGAGCCAATCACCCCTCTTGTTTTTTCCAGTAATACCCACACAGTGGGATTGCTAAGAAATCTTCGGAGGCTGTGGCCCCCTTTCTCTACTACTCCGCAAACGTGCCTTGTGGCAGACTACGGGATGGGGATGAAGTCCAATTTAGTCCTGAGGGAGTTTGGGGGCCAAGAATCCCTCTTGGTACCTCCTATAAGTCCTATGCAGCGGAATTCCTGAGCATTGGTTGGATGCCCAGCACCCTTTCCCCCTCACTCTGCAAAAACAACTACTAGTTAAAGTAGCATATTTTTGCAACTCTGACGTAGAGGTAGTTTTAACCCCCTGTCCTATAATGTATTAGAGCCTTACAGAGGAGGTCATGCTAATCACAAGGGTACCCCAACGCATTGTGTTCTCTAGTGTATGTAGGTGTTTTCACTGTATTCTAAGTGTCTTTTAGCATAGCACTGGCTCTTGCCTGGTTAGTCAGAGTCAGTTACCACCTCTACCCGTATGAAAAAGTTGTGGGCACAGGATGATTTTGCAACAAACCCTCTTTCTGCTCCTCTGTTGGTTCTTTTTGCATGTCTTGCTTCTTCCTGAACTTTTCTTCGTCTTTGTGGACTTCTGTTGCCTCTTTCTGCATTTCTTTTGCTTCTTTCTGTGCATTTTTTCTTCTTTCTTCACATGTCCTACCTCTGTGGGCATAGTTAGAATCTAGCATTTAAAAAACCTTTGAAATTCACTTAAAAAAACCATAGGTTTCAGGCACGTTATAAGAAATTAGCATTAAAAAACCTTTGAAAATCACTGTAAAAATCATAGGTTTCAGGCACGGTATAGTTAGAAATTAGCATTTAAAAAACCTTAGAAATTCACTGAAAAAAACATAGGTTTTAGGGAAAGTTATAGTTAGTTGGATATTTCACTTGTACAAACCCAGGGAAATTCCCCTGTTATAGTTAACTCACGCCCCCGCAATGCACTGCTGATGACGTCACATGTTACATCACTCATGACATGGTCAGTGACATCACTGATGACATCACTGATGATATCTCAAATGACATCACTGATGACGTCACTGAGGACATCATCCAGTGACTGTGTTTCTGTAAAGTTTAAATACTAACCAATGCATTCAGTAAGATACGCTTAATCAGTCACTTATACAATCTGTCATGCACCTACTAAATCATCAATTCAGACACTTATACACCCGCTCATTCTTCAGTAACCTTGGTATACATATTTATAAAACATTTTTAAACTTTAAAAAGACACAGATCTACTGGATGATGTCATCATTGATATCATTTGAGATGTCATCAGTGATGTCATCAGTGTTGCTGATCAAGTCATGAGTGATGTCTTATGCGGCATCATCAGCAGTGCATTGTGGGGAGGTAAGTTATAGTTAGCTCTACAAACTATAACAGTCAAATTTCTCTAGTTTTGTATGAGTAAAATGTACGAATAACTATAACGTCCCTCAAACCTGTGTTTTTTCAGTGAACATACATATATATAAATATATATATATATATATATATATATATATATATATATATATATATATATATATATACTGAAAAAACCATAGGTTATAGACCATATATAGTTAGGAATTCGCATTTACAAAACCTTATTTTACTCACACAAAACCATTGAAATTCCATACATAGTTAGTTGCACTAACTATATATCGCGCACCCGCAATCCACTGCTGATGATGTCACATATTACATCATTCATGACATGGTCAGTGACATCACTGATGACATCACTGATGACATCTCAAATGACATCACTGATGACATCTCAAATGACATCACTGATGACATCACTGATGACATCTCATTTGACATTACTGATCACATCACTGATGATATCATTCATGTGATAATACGATGAACCTCTTCAGATTCTAATATAACCTTAGATACAATCAGTGTAAACAGACATTCACAGACTGTCACTCATCCATGGAGTTACTCACACACCTAGTCAGTCATGCAAAGAATCAATCACACCTCCATTTCCTCAACTATAGTTATACAAACTTTACTTATTCAAACATATACTAACACATATTTACTCTCTTATACAATCCCTGATACAAGTTCACAATGATCCATACAGCCACTCACACATTCACTGGCTCTTATGCACAGTTATTTATATATGTCAACTCTCACATGTTCTGTGTTTTACATATGTACTTACTTTGACATGTAGCACTGAGATATCCATTCACTCACCAATACACTCATGCACACAGTCAACCGCCCATACAGCTGTTTCCACATGCACTTTTGAAACCATACATCTAGTGAATCAACTGCTCACACATCTATGCAGAGTCATACACCTCCCAGCCACCCACACACACACTCAGTCTCCCATACAAATACTTGGGCAACCAATCAATAACCCATATAGTTACTCATATAGCTATTTATCAACACATGCAACAGTTTACAGAACAACAGACATAATGATGCACAAATTAAGACAGTTTAGTCACTAACCCATGCACTCAGTGAGACACATTTAATCACTCACTCATACAGTCAGTCATGCACCTACTAAATCCTTCATCCAGACACTTATACATCCACTCATTCTTCAATATGTAAGACATATTTTAACTTTACAGAAACATACAGTCACTGGATGTTGTCATCAGTGATGTCATCAGTGATGTCATTTGAGATGTCATCAGTGATGTCATCAGTGATGTCACTGACCATGTCATGAATGATGTAATATGTGACATCATCAGCAGTGGATTGCGGGTGCGCGATATATAGTTAGTGCAACTAACTATGTATGGAATTTCAATGGTTTTGTGTGAGTAAAATAAGGTTTTGTAAATGCGAATTCCTAACTATATATGGTCTATAACCTATGGTTTTTTCAGTGAATTTTCAAGGTTTTGTAAATGCTAATTCCTAACTATATATGGTCTATAACCTATGGTTTTTTCAGTGAATTTTCAAGGTTTTGTAAATGCTAATTCCTAACTATATATGGTCTATAGCCTATGGTTTTTTCAGTGAATATATATATATACATACATATATAAACATATATCATCTGTATATCTATATAAATACAAACATAAATGCATGCATACATATACTTATATGCATACAGATGCATGTTATTTACATGAAAGTTGAAAAAACACTAATAAAAGCAAAGCTAAAAAGCCACCTCATTACAAACAGAATGGCTTTAACTTAAACGAGGGCGAGATCTATTGCATTTTCAATGCTTGTTTACTTTGGTTCCATCAAGAAGGCATTCAGATGTGTCACACATTTGCCATAAATTCTGAATGTTAGCACTCTAGTTGCACATTAGATCACTGTAGTAAAGCTACTGCTCACCAGGGACGTCTGCTGCTGGTATTCAAAGTGCATGTTTCAGTCTGCATGTCAGAATTTTTTTAATGAAATAGAAGAGGATTTGAGAAGTCACTCAAAATTATCCCTAATTTTTCTTTCTGAAGCACTAATCATACTTTCTATGGCAAAATTAACCCCCTCCTGTTGTTCCTTTTTAAATTGAGTGTTTTCAGACTTACCACTTCATTCCAATCAAGATGGCTTCTGGTGTGCCATACTTTTGTCATAAGTAAGACTGTTAGCGCTCTAGTTGTTCTTTAGAACACTCTGGGACATTATGTCATTGGGCTATACTTGGGGTACATCTGGGTGATATTTGGGCTACATTTAGGCTCTTTTGTCTCTTTTGGCCATCTTATGAGACTGTATGTCAGAATTTTTTAATGAAATTGAAGAGGGTTTGAGAAGTCACTCAAAATGTGCCCTAATTTTTCTTTCTGCAGCACTAATCATAATTCATATGGCAAAATATACCCCCTCATTTTGTTCCTTTTTTAAATTAAATGTTTTAAGAGTTACCACTTTATTCCAATCAAGATGGCTTCAGGTGTGCCATACCTTTGTAATAAGTAGGACTGTTAGCGCTCTAGTTGTTCTTTAGAACACTCTGGGACATTCTGTCATTGGGCTATACTTGGGCTACATCTGGGTGATATTTGGGCTACATTTGGGCTCTTTTGTCTCTGGTGGCCATTTTGGGAGACTGCATGTCAGAATTTTTTAATGAAATAGAAGAGGATTTGAAAAGTCACTCAAAATGTGCCCTAATTTTTCTTTCTGCAGCACTAATAATACTTTCTATTGCATAATATACCCCCTCATTTTGTTCCTTTTTAAATGAAATGTTTTAAGAGTTACCACTTTATTCCCATCACGATGGCTCCAGGTGTGCTATACCTTTGTAATAAGTAGGACTGTTAGCGCTCTAGTTGTTCTTTAGAACACTCTGGGACATTCTGTCATTGGGCTATACTTGGGCTACATCTGGGTGATATTTGGGCTACATTTGGGCTCTTTTGTCTCTGGTGGCCATTTTGGGAGACTGCATGTCAGAATGTTTTAATGAAATAGAAAAGGATTTGAGAAGTCACTCAAAATGTGCCCTAATTTTTCATTCTGCAGCACTAATCATACTTTCTATGGCAAAATATACACCCTCATGTTGTTTGTTTTTAAATTAAATGTTTTAAGAGTTACCACTTTATTCCAATCAAGATGGCTTCAGGTGTGCCATACCTTTGTAATAAGTAGGACTGTTAGCGCTCTAGTTGTTATTTAGAATACTCTAGGAGGCTGCAATAGAACACAAAGGAATCAACTGACAGTCTCTGTCCTTGTTGGATGTACATGTTTTACTGAGAATGTCAGACTTCATTTTCACATGACTGAGAAAGATAATGTGAATTTACAGAAAATATGCTTTCAGTTTAGCTTATAGATCCCCTTCCAAACCACTGTGGGAAAATCATGAGATATTAGTTTTCTTTCAAACAATATTCATGATATCACAGCAGAAGGTTTTTTCACATGGGAAAATCACCTTAGAACCCACCACAATTCCTAAAACGAGTATGGTACCATCAACAAATGATTTATAATGTAACTAAAGTCCTAAAACCCTCTATTAACTACAATGCTTTTTAATGAGGTGCTATCATGTATATTGGTCCCAAGATGGCTGCCAACACTTCTTGGATGAAGTGCTGACAGCCAATCAGATCAGATGTGTGGTTAGGCTCCGCCCAGATATATATCTTTTTTTGAACCTAAATTACTCAAAATCCACTGGAGCACATATATTGAGACCTAGCAAAGGCACATCGGGCTAACAGTCCCTACAATTTTGCCAAGTTTCGTGCAAATCCATTCAGCCGTTCGAGCTAAAAGTGAGGCCAACCGCCCTATGGAAATTAACATGGGAAAAACGCGTTTTGGGACCCCCCCTTTTTTCTCGGCCCCCCCTTGAAGAAACCCCCCCAAATTGTCAGGGGCTGCTCAGAAACAAAATGTTCCATTTTCCTGAAAATGTCAGCCAATTCCGTCCACAAACGCCAAAGTTATTAGACATAGAATTTTCAAAAATCCCATAGAGAAAAAATCCTAACTATATATACCTACTGGCGACCGCCAGTAGGTAATATATATATATATATATATATATATATATATATATATATATATATATATATATATATATATATCCTGTCGATCTGTACTTAGAAAACAGGCGCTGACTCCGTGGGGTCTTGTTTCAGAAATAAGTTTATTTTCTTTTAGTGCTCAGATTGACGCGTTTCGACGGTCACAACCGTCTTGCTCACAATACAGAAAAACATTATGTCAGTGTTTTTAAACATGTCAAGTGCTCATTGGATCATGTGATGGTTTACCCGTAGTCATGACAACCAGTTTACCAAGCTCACTGGAAATTTACAGCGTTATCTTTTGTTTTTAACACAATCATTTTGTTTTCAGCTTTTCTTAAATATTTCCGCTGCACATTTTTACATCAACTTAAAATAAAGGACAATTAATTCTCATTGTCGATTACTAGCACATAATTAATTTGCACATTGCCGACATTTGTTTTTGCACAAATATATATCGTCAATATATTTTCCATCAATATATTGTTACCCGTTTATGTACAATTTCAGTTATTAACAATGTGTTAGGTTTAAACATTGTATTATCGCATTACATATATTGCATCAGTAAGGGTTATACTCTGGTTATATAGGGTCTAGTGCCCGATTGAACCAGTTTAGTGGTAGTTTTTACTTTGGGAACCCTTGTTTGTAAGGTTCATGTAAAAAAGGCCAAGTGGGCAATGAATCATCCAATTGCAGTATTAAACCCAACTAAGATAATTTCTCCTCTGTACATTATGTTTCTTTGTCTCTCTGTTTGCCAGCATTGAGAAGCCATTTTACTTCAGGAAACCATCAAAAAAGTTTGTGAACATGTATAATGTTTCTTATGATATATGACATGTATCTATTAAGTCACATTCATTTTTACGATTCTCTTACGGTGGAAAGGTTTGGGGAACACACGGAAGTTACTGTGAAAACAAATTAACTTTTTATACTTATAAATGTACACTTAGCGCTTCGTCTGCATTCAAACCTTGTGGGGCCTGATTGTCTAGGAGAATAATGTACCTCGATTCTAATCTTCGGAGGGCTAGTTGTCTATTTCCCCCTCTAATGCTTTTCTTCACATGGTCTATGACGAGGTATTTGATATTTTCTGCTTTGCCCTCATGTTTCAAATTGATGTGCCTTGCCACCGGATACGTTGGGTCATTATTTTTTATGGCCCTGAGATGCTGTAGCACTCTCACATGGACAGGATGTATTGTGCTTCCCACGTATCTTTTTTTGCAACTACATTGCAAAACATAGACTGCAAAGTCTGTCTTGCATGTGTAGTTTGCTCGTATCTCTAGTGGTTTTTTCCTGTATGGGACATCTACCGTAGTAACATTCGTTCCATATTGACAGGCTTTGCATTTTGTACATTTATAAAAGCCATTTTTAGTTTTTAACCATGGTGACTCTTTTTTCTTTAACACTGGGGCATTGTCTACCAGTTCTTCCCTCATACTTTTAGCTTTCCTAAAAGTCAGTTGCGGTATTTTGTTGCAACTTTTTCCTATCACTGGGTCATTACGGACTATGGGCCAATGTCTGTAGATTATATTTCTCAGTTGTTTATGATAGGCATTGTACCCTGTGATAAGGCATGGAGTCCCTGTATTTTGTTCTGACTTGGGTTTTTTAGGTTTAGCGGAAAACAATAGGTCTTTCCTCTCCCTAAGGTCACATTTTTGTTCCGCTGTTTTTAATGTGTGTTCCGGATAGCCTCTGAGTCTTAACCTGCTGAACGGATTTGCCTTAGAATTCCTGTAGCTTGTGGTTGTGCTACAATTCCTTTTCATTCTAAGGCATTCTGCATAGGGGATATTTTCAATTAAATTTGGAGGATGAAAACTGGAAGCATGCAAGATTGTGTTTCCTGCGGTGGGTTTACGATAGGTATTGGTTTGAATTCTATCATCTACCATTAATAGTTCTAGATCTAAGAAATGTATCTTATTTTTACTAGTGTCGCAGGTAAACTTCAAGTTTAAGCTATTTTGATTAAGTTTTTCAGCGAACTCTCTTGCACTTTCTTCACTTCCTTTCCAAATTACAAAGATGTCATCTATGTAACGACTGTAAAGTGTTACATTGTGTGTCATTTCTTCAGTATGTTTCACCCTGAGTACTTGCTCCTCCCACCAGCCCATATGCAAATTAGCATAGCTGGGAGCTAAGCAAGTACCCATGGCAGTCCCCTGTGTTTGTCTGTACAACAGTTTATTGAAGGTAAAAGTATTGTTCTCCAAACACCACTCCGTCATTTGGAGCAACATCTGTGAATGTTGGTACAGATCAAGGCTTCTACTTCCCAAGTAATGCTGATGGCATTTAGACCATCTCGGTGTCTTATACTTGTGTAAAGGCTTTGAACATCCAAAGTCATAAAAACAAAGTATGATTCCCATTTTATATCATAGATTTTTTTCAGAAAATCTCCACTGTCTCTTGTGTATGATGGTAGAGTTTTTACAAAGGGTTGTAGAAAGGAGTCCACAAATCGGCTTGTATTTTCAAATAGGCCACCTATGGCGGAAATTATGGGTCTTCCAGGAGGGCAGGTTGGATTTTTGTGCACTTTAGGAATTAGGTATAGGTTTGGGATAACTGGATAGTTGTTCTTCAAAAATTCAAATTCATTCTTTGAAATAGTTCCCGCACTTTTCCAGTCATACAGACTCCTATGGTATCTCTCTTGGATGTTAAGGATATTGGTCTCACTAATCCTTTGGTAACATTCTCTGTCGGATAATTGTGATAACGCTTCAGTATTATACATATCCAGAGGCCAAAGGACTACGTTACCTCCTTTATCTGACCAGCGCACAACTACATCGCTCCTTTCTTATATATATATGTACCAACAACTTGCCCTAAGCATTTCAGGATGCACTACAGCTTATTTAACCATCCGGTTTATTCAAGGGCATAACAACAGCAACAATTTCAGGCTAATTTCGGGTGCCGACGTGTTTCGAGGCAGAAGGTCTCTTCTTCATGGTCAGCTTGAGATGAAGTTCACAGAAGGCTCGGCATGCTGATTTTCATCCCCGCCCACTAAGGGCGTTGCTGAGTGCTTCACGGTAAGTTGAAGCATGCTGGGAAGGGTAGTCCATTTCTAACGAGCTAATTTTAGACACTCAGTAGGTTCCATGACATTCAAATTGAAGCTATATTGTTTTCCTTTTAGTAGGAGTCTGAAAATGAGCGTTGTTATTTTCTCCGCCGAATACGCTGCGCTACATACCAAGCGTGGAATCGTTCCCGCCGCAGCCTCTACCACAGTCTTGGGATGGTGCTGTCCTGCGCGGTTGAGCCACCGCGTTCCTGTATGTACCAACAACTTGCCCTAAGCATTTAAGGACGCACAGCAGCTTATTCAACCATCCGGTTTATTCAAGGGCATAACAACAGCTACAATTTCAGGCTAATTTCGGGTGCCGACGCGTTTTGAGGCATAAAGCCTCTTCTTCATGGGCAGCTTGAGTAGAAGTTCACAGAAGGCTCGGCATGCTAATTTTTATCCCCGCCCACCAGGGGCATTGCTGAGTGCTTCACGGTAAGTTGCAGCATGCTGGGAAGGGTAGTCCATTTCTAACAAGCTAATTTTAGACACTCAGTGGATTCCATGACATTCAAATTGAAGCTATATTGTTTTCCTTTTAGTAGGAGTCTGAAAATGAGCGTTGTTATTTTCTCCACCGAATACGCTGCGCTACATACCAGGAGTGGAATTGTTTCTGCCGCAGCCTCTACCACAGTCTTGGGATGGTGCTGGCCTGCGCAGTTGAGCCACCGCGTTCCTGTATGTACCAACAACTTGCGCTAAGCATTTCAGGACGCACCGCAGCTTATTCAATCATCCGGTTTATTCAAGGGCATAACAACAGCTACAATTTCAGGCTAATTTCGGGTGCCAACGCGTTTCGAGGCTGAAAGCCTCTTCTTCTTGGGCAGCTTGAGGTGAAGTTCACAATGGCTCGGCATGCTGATTTTTATCCCCGCCCACCAATGGCGTTGCTAAGTGCTTCACGGAAAGTTTCAACATGCTGGGAAGGGTAGTCCACTTCTAACGAGCTAATTTTAGACCCTCAGTGGGTTCCAGGACTTTCAAATTGAAGCTATACTGTTTTCCTTTTAGTAGGAGTCTGAAAATGAGTGTTGTTATTTTCACCGCCAAATACGCTGCACTACATACCAGGCGTGGAATCGTTTCCGCCGCAGCCTCTACCACAGTCTTGGGATGGTTCTGTCCTTCTCTGTTGAGCCACTGCATTCCTGTATATACCAACAACTTTCCCTATGCATTTCAGGACGCACCGCAGCTTATTCAACCATCTGGTTTGTTCAAGGGCATAACACCAGCTACAATTTCAGGCTGATTTCGGGTGCCGACACGTTTCGAGACAGAAAGCCTAATCTTCATGGGCAGCTTGAGTTGAAGTTCACAGAAGGCTCAGCATGCTGATTTTTATCCCCGCCCACCAGGGGCGTTGCTAAGTGCTTCACGGTAGGTTGCAGCATGCTGGGAAGGGTGGTCCATTTCTAACGATCTAATTTTAGAACCTCAGTGGGTTCCATGACATTCAAATTGAAGCTATATTGCTTTCCTTTTAGTAGGAGTCATAAAATGAGCGTTTTATTTTCTCCACCGAATACGCTGAGCTACATACCAGGAGTGGAATCTTTCCTGCCGCAACCTCTAACACAGTGTTGGGATGGTGCTGTCCTGCGGGTTAAGCCACTGCGTTCCTGTATGTACCAACAACTTTCCCTAAGCATTTCAGGACGCACCGTAGCTTATTCAACCATCTGGTTTATTCAAGGGCATAACAACAGCTACAATTTCAGGCAAATTTCAGGTGCTGGCGCGTTTCAAGGCAGAAAGCCTCTTCTCCATTGGCAGCTTCAGTTGTAGTTCACAGAAGGCTCGGCATGCTGATTTTTGTCCCCGCCCACCAGAGGCGTTGCTGAGTGCTTCACGGTGAGTTGCAGCCTGCTGGGAAGGGTAGTCCATGTCTAAGGAGCTAATTTTAGATACTCAGTAAGTTCCATGACATTCAAATTGAAGCTATATTGTTTTCCTTTTAGTAGGAGTCTGAAAATGAGCGTTGTAATTTTCTCTGCCGAATACGCTGTGCTGCATACCAGGCGTGGAATCGTTCCCTACGCAGCCTCTTCCACAGTCTTGGGATGGTGCTGTCCTGGTGGTTGAGCCACCACATTTCTGTTTGTACCAACAACTTGCCCTAAGCATTTCAGGATGCACCGCAGCTTATTCAACCATCCGGCTTATTCAAGGTCATAACAACAGCTACAATTTCAGGCTAATTTCGGGTGCCGACGCATTTCGAGACAGAAAGCCTCTTCTTCATGTGCAGCTTGAGGTGAAGTTCACAGAAGGCTCGGCATGCTGATTTTTATCCCCGCCCACCATGGGCGTTGCTAAGTGCTTCACGGTAAGTTTCAACATGCTGGGAAGGGTAGTCCATTTCTAACGAGCTAATTTTAGACCCTCAGTGGGTTCCATGACATTCAAATTGAAGCGATATTGTTTTCCTTTTAGTAGGAGTCTGAAAATGAGCGTTGCTATTTTCTCCGCCGAATACGCTGAGCTACATACCAGGCGCGGAATCGTTCTCGCCGCAGCCTCTACCACAGTCTTGGGATGGTGCTGTCCTGCGCGGTTGAGCCACCGCATTCCTGTATGTACCAACAACTTACCCTTAGCATTTCAGGACGCACCGCAGCTTATTCAACCATCCGGTTTATTCAAGGGCATAACAACAGCTGCAATTTCAGGCTAATTTCGGGTGCCGACGCATTTCGAGGCAGAAAGCCTCTTCTCCATGGGCAGCTTGAGTTGAAGTTCACAGAAGGCTCGACATGCTGATTTTTATCCCCGCCCACCAGGGGCGTTGCTAAGTGCTTAACGGTAAGTTGCAGCATGCTGGGAAGGGTAGTCCATTTCTAACGAGCTAATTTTAGACACTCAGTGGGTTCCATGACATTCAAATTGAAGCTATATTGTTTTCCTTTTAGTAGGAGTCTGAAAATGAGCGTTGTTATTTTCTCCGCCGAATACGCTGAGCTACATAACAGGCGTGGAATCGTTCCCGCCACATCCTCTACCACAGTCGTGGGATGGTGCTGTCCTGCACGGTTGAGCCACCGCGTTCCTCTATGTACCAACAACTTGCCAAAGCATTTCAGGACGCAACGCAGTTTCTTCAACCATCCGGTTTATTCAAGGGCATAACAACAGCTACAATTTCAGGCTAATTTCGGGTGCCGACGCGTTTCGAGGCAGAAAGCTTCTTCTTCATGGGCAGCTTGAGGTGAAGTTCACAGAAGGCTCGGCATGCTGATTTTTATCCCCGCCCACCAGGGGCGTTGCTTAGTGCTTCACAGTAAGTTTCAAAATGCTGCGAAGGGTAGTTCATTTTTAACGAGCTAATTTTAGACACTCAGTGGTTCCATGAAATTCAAATTGAAGCTATATTGTTTTCCTTTTAGTAGGAGTCTGAAAATGAGCGTTGTTATTTTCTCCGCCGAATACTCTGAGCTACATACCAGGCGTGGAATCGTTCCCGCCGCAGACTCTACCACAGTCTTGGGATTTTGCTGTCCTGCGCGGTTGAGCCACCGCATTCCTGTATGTACCAACAACTTGCCCTAAGCATTTCAGTACGCACCTTAGCTTATTCAGCCATCCGGTTTATTCAAGGGCATAACAACAGCTACAATTTCAGGCTAATTTCGGGTGCCGACGTGTTTCGAGGCAGAAAGCCTCTTCTTCATGGGCAGGTTGAGTTGAAGTTTACTGAAGGCTCGGCATGCAGATTTTTATCCACGCCCACCAGGGGCGTTGCAAAGTGCTTCACGGTAATTTGCAGCATGCTGGGAAGGGTAGTCCATTTCTAAAGAGCTAATTTTAGACACTTAGTGGGTTCCATGACATTCAAATTGAAGCTATATTGTTTTCCTTTTAGCAGGAGTCTGAAAATGAGCGTTGTTATTTTCTCCGCCGAATACGCTGAGCTACATACCAGGCGTGGAATCGTTCCCGCCGCAGTCTCTACCACAGTCTTGGGATGGTGCTGTCCTGCGCGGTTGAGCCACCGCATTCCTGTATGTACCAACAACTTGCCCTAAGCATTTCAGGACGCGCCGCAGCTTATTCAACCATCCGGCTTATTCAAGGCCATAACAACAGCTACAATTTCAGGCTAATTTCAGGGGCCAACGCATTTCGAGGCAGAAAGCCTCTTCTTCATGGGCAGCTTGAGGTGAAGTTCACAGTGGGCTCGGCATGCTGATTTTTATCCCCGCCCACCAGGGGCATTGCTAAGTGCTTCACTGTATGTTTCAACATGCTGGGAAGGGTAGTCCATTTCTAACGAGCTAATTTTAGACCCTCAGTGGGTTCCATGACATTCAAATTGAAGCTATATTGTATTCCTATTTAGTAGGAGTCTGGAAATGAGCGTTGTTATTTTCTCTGCCGAATACGCTGAGCTACATACCAGGCGTGGAATCGTTCCCGCCGCAGCCTCTACCACAGTCTTGGGATGGTGCTGTCCTGCGCGGTTGAGCTACCGCATTCCTGTATGTACCAACAACTTGCCCTAAGAATTTCAGTACGCACCTTAGCTTATTCAACCATCCGGTTTATTCAAGGGCATAACAACAGCTACAATTTCAGGCTAATTTTGGGTGCCGACGCGTTTCAAGGCAGAAAGCCTCTTCTTCATGGGCAGCTTGAGTTGAAGTTTACTTAAGGCTCGGCATGCAGATTTTTAGCTCCGCCCACCAGGGGCGTTGCTAAGTGCTTCACAGTAAGTTGCAGCATGCTGGGAAGGGTAGTCCATTTCTAACGAGCTAATTTTAGACACTCAGTGGGTTCCATGACATTCAAATTTAAGCTATATTGTTTTCCTTTTAGTAGGAGTCTGAAAATGAGCGTTGTTATTTTTCCGCCGAATACGCTGTGCTACATACCAGGCGTGGAATCGTTCTCGCCGCAGCCTCTACCACAGTCTTGGGATGGTGCTGTCCTGCACTGTTGAGCCACTGCGTTCCTGTATGTACCAACAACTTGCCCTAAGCATTTCAGGATGCACCGCAGCTTATTCAACCATCCGGTTTATTCAAGGGCATAACAACAGCTACAATTTCAGGCTAATTTTGGTTGTCGACGCGTTTCGAGGCAGAAAGCCTCATCTTCATGGGCAGCTTGAGTTGAAGTTTACAGAAGGCTCGGCATGCTGATTTTTATCCCTGCCTACCAGGGGCGTTGCTAAGTGCTTAACGGTAAGATGCAGCATGCTGGGAAGGGTAGTCCATTTCTAACAAGCTAATTTTAGACACTCAGTGGGTTCCATGACATTCAAATTGAAGCTATATTGTTTTCTTTTTAGTAGGAGTCTGAAAATGAGCGTTTTATTTTCTCCACCGAATACGCTGCGCTACATACCAGGCGTGGAATCACTCCCGCCGCAACCTCTACCACAGTGTTTGGATGGTGCTGTCCTGCGGGGTTAAGCCACCGCGTTCCTGTATGTACCAACAACTTGCCCTAAGCCTTTCAGGACGCACCGCAGCTTATTCAACCATCCTGTTTATTCAAGGGCATAACAACAGCTACAATTTCAGGCTAATTTCGGGTGCCGATGTGTTTCGAGGCAGAAAGCCTCTTCTCCATGGGCAGCTTGAGTTGAAGTTCACAGAAGGCTCGGCATGCTGATTTTTATCCCCGCCCACCAGGGGCGTTGCTGAGTGCTTCACGGTAAGTTGCAGCATGCTGGGAAGGGTAGTCCATTTCTAACGAGCTAATTTTAGACACTCAGTAGGTTCCATGACATTCAAATTGAAGCTATATTGTTTTCCTTTTAGTAGGAGTCTGAAAATGAGCGTTGTTATTTTCTCCGCCGAATACGCTGCGCTACATCCTAGGCGTGGAATCGTTTTCGCCGCAGCCTCTACCACAGTCTTGGGAAGGTGCTGGCCTGCGCGGTTGAGCCACCACATTCCTGTATGTACCAACAACTTGCCCTAAGCATTTTAGGACAAACCGCAGCTTATTCAACAATCCGGTTTATTCAAGGGAATAACAACAGCTACAATTTCAGGCTAATTTCGGGTGCCAACGCGTTTCGAGGCTGAAAGCCTCTTCTTCATGGGCAGCTTGAGGTGAAGTTCACAGAAGGCTCGACATGCTGATTTTTATCCCCGCCCACCAGGGGCGTTGCTAAGGGCTTCACGGTAAGTTTCAACATGCTGGGAAAGGTAGTCCATTTCTAACGAGCTAATTTTAGACATTCAGTGGGCTCCATGACATTCAAATTGAAGCTATATTGTTTTCCTTTTAGTAGGAGTCTGAAAATGAGCGTTGTTATTTTCTCCACCGAATACGCTGCACTACATACCAGTCGTGAAATCGTTCCTGCCGCAGCCTCTACCACAGTCTTGGGATGGTGCTGTCCTGCTCGGTTGAGCCACCGCGTTCCTGTATGTACCAACAACTTGCCCTAAGCATTTCAGGATGCATCACAGCTTATTCAACCATCCGGTTTATTCAAGGGCATAACAACAGCTACAATTTCAGGCTAATTTTGGGTGCCGACAAGTTTCGAGGCAGAAAGCTTCTTCTTCATGGGCAGCTTGAGGTGAAGTTCACAGAAGGCTCGGCATGCTGATTTTTATCCCTGCCTACCAGGGGCGTTGCTAAGTGCTTAACGGTAAGATGCAGCATGCTGGGAAGGGTAGTCCATTTCTAACAAGCTAATTTTAGACACTCAGTGGGTTCCATGACATTCAAATTGAAGCTATATTGTTTTCCTTTTAGTAGGAGTCTGAAAATGAGCGTTGTTATTTTCTCCACCGAATACGCTGCGCTACATACCAGGCGTGGAATCACTCCCGCCGCAACCTCTACCACAGTGTTTGGATGGTGCTGTCCTGCGGGGTTAAGCCACCGCGTTCCTGTATGTACCAACAACTTGCCCTAAGCATTTCAGGACGCACCGCAGCTTATTCAACCATCCTGTTTATTCAAGGGCATAACAACAGCTACAATTTCAGGCTAATTTCGGGTGCCGATGCGTTTCGAGGCAGAAAGCCTCTTCTCCATGGGCAGCTTGAGTTGAAGTTCAGAGAAGGCTCGGCATGCTGATTTTTATACCCGCCCACCAGGGGCGTTGCTAAGTGCTTAACAGAAAGTTGCAGCATGCTGGGAAGGGTAGTCCATTTCTAACGAGCTAATTTTAGACACTCACTGGGTTCCATGACATTCAAATTAAAGCTATATTGTTTTCCTTTTAGTAGGAGTCTGAAAATGAGCGTTGTTATTTTCTCCGCCGAATAAGCTGCGCTGCATACAAGGAGTGGAATCATTTCCACCGCAGCCTCTACCACAGTCTTGGGATGATGCTGTCCTGCGCTGTTGAGCCACCGCATTCCTGTATGTACCACCAACTTTCCCTAAGCATTTCAGGATGCACCGCAGCTTATTCAACCATCCGGTTTGTTCAAGGGCATAACACCAGCTACAATTTAAGGCTAATTTCGGGTGCCGACGCGTTTCGAGGCAGGAAGCCTCTTCTGCATGGGCAGCTTGAGTTGAAGTTCACAGAAGGCTCAGCATGCTGATTTTTATCCCCACCCACCAGGCGTGTTGCTAAGTGCTTCACAGTAAGTTGCAGCATGCTGGGAAGGGTAGTCCATTTCTAACGATCTAATTTTAGACCCTCAGTGGGTTCCATGACATTCAAATTGAAGCTATAATGTTTTCCTTTTAGTAGGAGTCTGAAAATGAGCATTGTTATTTTCTCCGCTGAATACGCTGCGCTTCATACCAGGCATGGAATCGTTCCCACCGTAGCCTCTACCACAGTCTTGGGATGGTGCTGTACTGCGTTCCTGTATGTACCAACAACTTGCCCTAAGCATTTCAGAACGCACCGCAGCTTATTCAACCATCTGGTTTATTCAAGGGCATAACAACACCTACAATTTCAGGCTAATTTCGGGTGCCGACGCGTTTCGAGGCAAAAAGCCACCAGGGGCGTTGCTAAGTGCTTCACGGTATTGATGGACAGAATTCAATGTCATACATTCACCCCAGTACAGAGATCTGGGCCTAAACCCATCGTTTTTTTGCACTCCACACCACCCCAGTTCAGACACGGCCATGTGCAAATCAGCCTGGACCCTGTGCCTCGTGGGAACAGTCCAGCCCGAACTGCCAAGCCATGTTCGTCCTGGACCGGAATCAAGCATCGTAGGACCGGTTTCTGGCTATCAGCCATCTTCAGCCAGGATAGCTTGACGCCAGTGGTGTGGAGAGCATGGGACTCACGTCTGAGCACTTAGCAACGCCCCTGGTGGGCGGGGATAAAAATCAGCTTGCCGAGCCTTCTGTGAACTTCAACTCAAGCTGCCCATGAAGAAGAGGCGTTCTGCCTCGGAACGCGTCATCACCCGAAATTAACCTGAAATTGTAGCTGTTGTTATGCCCTTGAATAAACCGGATGGTTGAATAAGCTGCGGTGCGTCCTGAAATGCTTAGGGCAAGTTGTTGGTACATACATATATATATATCCATGCTTCCAATCGGGGAAAGCACTTGTTTCATGCGTTGCGCAGCTTGCCACAAATCCGGACACGGACCCACGTTAAGTGATCAGAAGGTCTTTATTCTGAATACGCCAAGACGCGTTTCGCAGCCTTCGCCGCTTGTTCACTCGACAATGAGTGCAGGTATGTGAGTGCAATTTAAAATGACAACTCAAGTGATCACGTGACTTCGAAGTTCATAAAGGTAGACAACATACTTCCCCTACAATGAGCTGAACGATATACATGTAAAGTACAGTTATAAAGGCAACTCAATATAATAGTTCCATTATTTCAATACAGCCTAATAGTTTACACGGGAGGATACCTCACATTGAAAAAAATATATTTGTGCAAATGGCAAATTTATCTGCATGGGGATCTGGGACTATCGACAATGTCACATGATTAAAACAATTGCTATACAGCATAAAAGAAATAAGTGTTGTGCTGCTAAAGTGCAAAAGTGCTATTTAAGTTGAATACAAATTAATTGATACTGCTGAAACACGTATTGACCCTAGTAATGTGGACACTACTATTGTTTTTAAATAAGAGTAATGAATCATAAAATCATATATTTCAATATACATACTGTTGCTCACACATTGCCTTAATCTGCCACATGTGAACCACATATGTAACTTACTGCGGATACGTGAATTGTTGTTCCATTATTATATAAATTGTTCCATCCTTTAATAATGACCCGCTATCAATGGTATCCCTCATATGGTATGTATTGCCTAACGTGGTAGTTTACTTAGCAAAAATATTGATAAGGAGTGAAAATACATCACAATGTCAATATTATATGTTCACTTAGACACAAATGCGTACTCCATGGCTTGCTAAATAGATATATAATTAAATATTGTTTACATAAATAAATAAATAAATAGATTAACACATATAAATATATATTTCTCAATTCTATATAAATATCTGTAGTCTAAAATACAACCTCATGATATGCATATGCGAAAAGATGTCCTAAGGTAGTGGATTCCTCTAGATATCGATATTACGGGGCTGTAGGTGACAGATTTTGGCCTGTGTTAGCCCTACATATCAAAAAAACCCAATTTTGCAATACATAAACTGCATAAAGTACATCCGGTAGAGTTATCTCTGCTAGTTGATATGCTACAACTTTCTATTACTCCAATTGATAAGAGTATATCGATTTTAATGGTACAAAAATGTGTGTGGATAAATTCAGAACCGTTACCTTTGTTGATGACAAAGTGCTTTTATGGGATTAATTAGACTGTTATTGCCCTTAAAATTGAACTCTCTTTAATAGACATGTATGTAAACCTTCCGTAATGTTGAGACCGTTTGGATTTTTAGTATCTAATTGTAAGATGTATCTGGTCTCTAACCTTCTTAATTTGCTTTCGCATTCACCTCCCGTTCTGCTTGGTGTTATAGCATCTATCAAAAAGTAGCTGAGGCTTTTGTTGTTTGACTGATGGGTTTCTTTGAAATGCCTCGCTACTAGGTACGTATTGTCTGCATTGGTGATTGTTCTGAGGTGTTGGAGGATTCTTTTATGTGCTAAGAGTTTCGTGCTGCCTATGTAGCATAAGCCACATGGACAGGTAAGGACATATACGGCGTATTCCGTTTTGCACGTCATAAGTTTGGTTATTTTATATGGTCTTTCACTAAAGGGCGTTGTGTACGAGGTGGTGTTGACTCCATGTACACATGCTTTGCACGTTTTACATCGTATAAATCCCTTGTGGGTCTGCAACAAGGAGTTATTTTCTAAAATTTCAGGGTTTGTGGTGACTAAACTATCCCTCATGGAAGGTGCATGATTGTATGTAATGGACACCCTCCGCGGGAGCAGGGGTCCTGTAACTGGATCGTTGAGCACTTTCGGCCAGCTGGATTGTATTATCCTATTAATTTCTTTATGCTGGATACTATAGCTCATGATCAGTCTAAAGTCTGGCTTATTGATTACAGTGGGATTGGTTTTGGAGTTGGTAGAGGATTCTACTGGCTGTTTGTCAGCTAGTAGATAATTGGGGTCGAACAATCTGGTTTTAGTGATTGCCTGTTCATGTACATGTATGAGTGACTATATAGAATTGTTGGTGAATGAGTGGATGTGTATGTAAATGTTGGAATTACTGAATAGGTTGTTGTAACTGGTATTGGTATCTCCTTTTTTTTGAAAATTGTAGTTTCTATTTTTGAATGTGTATATCAAAGGTTATATTACGGTGAGAGGAGTTCTGCCACACTTTCACAAGGACGATGTCATCAGTGATGTCATCAGTGATGTCATTTGAGACGTCATCAGTGATGTCATGAGTGATGTCACTGACACGTTTGTGGTGACTAAACTATCCCTCATAGAAGGTGCACGACTGTATGTAATGGACAGCCTTCGCAGGAGCAGGGGTCCTAATACTGGATCGTTGAGCACTATCGGCCAGCTGGATTGTATTATCTTATTAATTTCTTTATGCTGGCTACTATTGCTCATGATCAGTCTAAAGTCTGGCTTATTGATTACAGTTGGATTGGTTTTGGAGTTGGTAGAAGATTCTACTGGCTGTTTGTCAGCTAGTAGACGATCTGCGAATCTCGCGAAATCGCGGTAAAATTCGCGAATCAGCGGGACGAATTTTCAGCCAAGCACTTACAGGGTTACAGCAGCAGGTGCAAAAGTTGAAGCTAATTTTTTGTAACCTTTTACAAAAGGGTTACAAAGAAATTAATTTCAACTTGGGCACCTGCTGCTGTAAGCCTGTAAGTGCTACCTGGCGCCTCGCTGCCTACTTGCAACTATTCTCTGACCCTGCTCTGACCCTTGAAGCAGGGTCAGAGAATAGTTACAAGTAGGCAATGAGGCGCCTGTCACGAAAATTAACCTCAACAGGAAGCACTGACAGATATAAAAACAAGCATTTGCAATGCAAAAGGTCTCACATTAGGAAAGTTTGAGCTATTGGTCTTGGAAATGACAATTTTTTTTATTTATGTGTTGGTTTTGAAAATAGCTAAATTTATAGCTTTGTCATTTACAATGCCAATAGTTATAACTTTCGCAAATGTGACAACTATAGCATTTGTAATGCAACATGTTTAGTATTTACGTGACTTAGATGTTTTGATATTACAAATTACAATGGCTTTTAATTTTTTTAAATAATTAATACCTAAATAAAAGTGATTTTAATTTATAATGGCAATAGCTTAAACTTTCGTAAATAACTTTTGTGAAGATTATGTTCAGTGTATTTTGAAGTGACGAAAATCCAAGAACAGAAGTGAAATATTAACATCTTTTTGTGACATTTGTAATAAAGCTTGAAACACTGAGAGAACATATTTGAACCAGTTGTTGTTGAATGGTTGCGCAGAATGATGCTGGGGTTGCTCTGAGCGGTGCTGTGGTGGTGCTGAGTGGTGCTGTGGTGATGCTGAGTGGTGCTGTGGAGGTGCTGATTGATACTACGATGGTGCTGAGTGATGCTGGGGTGGTGCTGAGTGGTGCTGTGGTGGTGCTGAGTGATGCTGTGGTGGTGCAGAGTGATTCTGTGGTGGTGCTGAGTGATAATGTGGTGGTGCTGAGTGATGCTGTGGTGGCGCAGAGTGGTGCTGTGGTGGTGCTGAGTGGTGCTGAGTGATGCTGTGGTGGTGCTGCGTGATGCTGTGGTGTTGCTCAGTGGTGCTGTGGTGGTGCTGAGTGATAATGTGGTGGCACTGAGTGATGCTGTGGTGGCGCTGAGTAATGCTGTGGTGGTGCTGAGTGGTGCTGTGGTGGTGCTGTGGTGGTGCTGATTGATGCTGTGGTGGTGCTGAGTGGTGCTGTGGTGGTGCTGAGTGATGCTGTGGTGGTGCTGAGTGGTGCTGTAGCAGAGCTGAGTGATGCTGTGGTGGTGCTGAGTGATGCTGTGGTGGTGCTGAGTGGTGCTGTGGTGGTGCTGAGTGATAATGTGGTGGTGCTGGGTGATGCTGTGGTGGCGCTGAGTGGTGCTGTGGTGGTGCTGAGTGATAATGTGGTGGTGCCTAGTGATAATGTGGTGGTGCTGAGTGATGCTGGGGTAGCGCTGAGTGATGATGTGGTGATGCAGAGGGCAGAAAGGCACAAAAAGCAGTCTAACAAAGGGCAGAAGAGCAGAAAAACAAGGGAAAAACAAGTCTAACAGACGGCAGAAGGGCACAAAAAAACAATCTAACAGAGGACAGAAGGGCAGAAAAACAAGGGAAAAACAAGTCTAACAGATTGCAGAAGAGCACAAAAAACGAGTCTAAGATGGGGCAGAAAGGCACAAAAAACGAGTCTAACAGCGGGCAGAAAGGCACAAAAAACGAGTCTAACAGAGGGCAGAAGGGCAGAAAAACAAGGGAATAACAGAGGGCAGAAGGGCACAAAAAACGAGTCTAACAGAGGGCAGAAGGGCACGCATCTGTGCCGTAAAAACAGCGCATTGCTGGAGCTGCGTCGCAAGCGCGACACAGCTCCTACAAGGCCCCTATCTCCCCAATGCTGCGTCAAGCCTTGCGCCTGCTTCAAGCAGGATTGGCCTAAAAGTGACTGAGTGAAATCTTGTAGATTTCACTCAGCCACTTTTAGGAGGCGTTCCTGCGCAGGAACGCCCTCTCCTGCGCCGGACTGCCTCCTGATGGCGCAGGGCTTTCCACCGTGATGCATCTCTCAGATGCGTCACGTTGTTAATACCAAGCACCATGGTCATGTAAATCTTTCCCATAGTGCTTTTACTACACTGTAGCTGCGTAAAGGGCCAGAAGATGTGTCTCCAGTGACCATGAGTGCCACACATGGTCACTTGAGACACATCTTCTTTCCCTTTACGCAGCTGCAGTGTAGTAAAAGCACTATGCATTTACCCAATAAGGGAGCACTTACTGGATTAGCCAGTAGAAAGTACTCCAGGGCAAAATAGCAAAAATATCCGCGATTTTGCGTGAAAATTCACGAATTCGCAGATTTTTTTTGCAATTTCGCGGGGAAATCCGCGAATTCGCAAATTTCGTCCATGCTTAGTTGTAACTGGTATTGGTATCTCCTTTTTTAAAAACATTTTAGTTTCTATTTTTGAATGTGTGTATCAAAGGTTATATTATAGTGAGAGGAGTTCTGGCACTCTTTCACAAGGACAATGTCATCAGTGATGTCATCAGTGATGTCATTTGAGATGTCATTAGTGATGTCATGAGCGATGTCACTGACCATGTCATGAGTGATGTAATATGTGACGTCATCAGCAGTGGATTGCGGGCACACAAGTTATAGTTAGCTGATCTAACTATAACAGGGGAATTTTAATGGTTTTGTATTAATGAAATGTCCAGCTAACTATAACATGTGCAAAACCTATGGTTCTTTCAGTGAATTTCTATGGTTTTTTAAATGCTAATTCCAAACTATAACGTGTGTGAAACCTATGGTTTTTCAGTGAATTTCAAAGGTTTTGTAAATTATACTTTGTAAATGTATTTATTATTATATTTCTTTCTTTTTATACTAATTTCCTAAATTTTTTAAATAACTATTTACAGTTATTTAATTTTTTAAGTTATATTCCATATTCTTAATGTAAAATAATAACAAAACAAATTTCAAAAATAATGTTTTCATAATTTTTTTTTATATATTAAAATTAAATTCAATATATTCCCTTTTTCTTTTTTTGTGGGGATAATCGTACAGTACGCGTACGGTGATTGCACTGTCCTTTGTACGGCTAATCGTACTCTGTGCGTACCCGCGCACACGTCACGAATAGGTTTTGACGTTATGCGGCGCGTCGAAACTTCTGCAGGACGTCATGTACGCTTGTACGACCCCACAAAAGTTTTATAATGTTTAAAAGGATATATCTATGTATTTAATGTAAATTGGAAGGGTCGACATTATCTGGGACAATCATGAAAATAGTTTTTTTTACTTTTAATAAGCATATATTACTTTTAAAAGCAATTACGCAAATCGCGGCAGTACGTCGTACGTACTCGCACTGTAAGATCACTGTAAGTGCACTGTAAGCGTACGCACAGCCATGCGACTTTCAAAAAACAGATTTGATTGGTTCATAACACTTCCTATTCCAACTGTTGAAAGACCCCTCCCATTTTAATCATTCTACCTTGACTTTCTGAGGAGAAGCATCTCTTCTGTGGAGCTACAGTCATTTAGAACAAAAATTAACCATGGCTGAATTTGTTGACTCTACTTCTGAACATTCCTCTGATGAATAATTTGTACCTGAACAGCCTCAGAAGAAGAGGATGGAACCTGCTATTTGGAAATTTTTTACATTTCCTGAAGGAGAAAAAAAGGTCAACACTCCCAAACTGACCTGTAAAATTTGTGAGGTTACTCTCTCCAGGGGTGACCCCAACAGAAAATACTTATTCGGGACAGCAAGCATGGTGTGCCATGTGAAGAATCTGTACCCGAAGAACTATGCCAGAGTTCCAACATAAAGGTTGCAGGAGGACCGTCAAGCTGCTGTTCATAGTACATCAAGTGCACCACCACCTTCGCCGAGCAGTCCGCATGCAAATATTCTGCCCTTCTGCCCTCTGTTAGACTAGTTATTCCCTTGTTTTTCTGCCCTTCTGCCCCCTGTTAGACTCGTTTTTGTGAAGATTTTCATCAAGTGCACCACCACCTTCGCCGAGCAGTCCGCATGCAAACATTCTGCCCTTCTGCCCTCTGTTAGACTACTTTTCCCTTGTTTTTCTGCACTTCTGCCCCCTGTTAGACTCGTTTTTTGTGCCCTTCTGCCCAATGTTAGACTCATTTTTTCCCTTGTTTTTCTGCCCTTCTGCCCTTTGTTAGACTCGTTTTTTGTGCCCTTCTGCCCTCTGTTATTCCCTTGTTTTTCTGGCCTTCTGCCCTCTGTTAGACTCGTTTTTTGTGCCCATCTGCCCGCTGTTAGACTCGTTTTTGTGCCTTTCTGCCCCCTGTTAGACTCGCTTTTTGTGCTCTTCTGCCCTCTGTTAGACTAGTTTTTCCATTGTTTTTCTGCCCTTCTGTCCTCTGTTAGACTGTTTTTTTGTGCACTTCTGCCGTCTGTTAGACTCGCTTTTCCCTTGTTCTTCTGCCCTTTGTTTGACTGCTTTTTGTGCCTTTCTGCCCTCTGCATCACCACATCATCACTCAGCGCTACCCCAGCATCAATCAGCACCACCACATTATCAATCAGCACCACCACCACCACCACCCAACAGAAAATACTCATTCGGGACAGCAAGCATGGTGTGCCATGTGAAGAATCTGCACCCGAAGAACTATGCCAGAGTTCCAACATAAAGGTTGCAGGAGGACAAGCTGCTGTTCCGGGTACAGCAAGTGCACCACCACCTTCGCTGAGCAGTCCACATGCAAACATTCTGCCCTTCTGCCCTCTGTTAGACTAATTTTTCCCTTGTTTTTCTGCCCTTCTGCCCCCTGTTCGACTCGTTTTTGTGAAGATCTTCCTCAAGTGCACCACCACCTTCGCCGAACACTTCCTATTCCAACTGTTGAAAGACCCCTCCCATTTTAATCATTCTACTTTGACTTTCTCAGGAGAAGCATCTAATCTGTGGAGCTCCAGTCATTTAGAACAAAAATTCACCATGGCTGAATTTGTTGACTCTTCTTCTCAACATTCCTCTGATGAGGAATTTGTACCTGAACAGCCTCAGATGAAGAGGCTTATTATTATCTGGGATAATCATGAAAACAGTTTTTTAACTTTTAATAAGCATATATTACTTTTATAAGCATTTAGGCAACTCGCGGAGGTACGTCGTACGTACTCGCACGTAAGATCACCGCAAGTGCACCGTAAGCGTACACAAAGCCATGTGACTTTCAAAAAACAGATTTGATTGGTCCATAACACTTCCTATTCCAACTGTTGAAAGACCCCTCCCATTTTAATCATTCTACTTTGACTTTCTCAGGAGAAGCATCTCTTCTGCGGAGCTCCAGTCATTTAGAACAAAAATTCACCATGGCTGAATTTGTTGACACTTCTTCTGAACATTCCTCTGATGAAGAATTTGTACTTGAACAGCCGCAGAAGAAGAGGTGGAATCTGCTATTTGGAATTTTTTTACATTTCCTGAAGGAGAAAAAAAGGTCAACGCTCCCAAAGTGACCTGTAAAATTTGTGAGGTTACTCTCTCCAGGGGTGACCCCAACAGAAAATACTCATTTGGGACAGCAAGCATGGTGTGCCATGTGAAGAATCTGCACCCGAAGAACTATGTCAGAGTTCCAACATAAAGGTTGCAGGAGGACCATCAAGCTGCTGTTCCTAGTACATCAAGTGCACCACCACCTTCGCCGAGCAGTCCGCATGCAAACATTCTGCACCCGAAGAACTATGCCAGAGTTCCAACATAAAGGTTGCAGGAGGACCGTCAAGCTGCTGTTCCTAGTACATCAAGTGCACCACCACCTTCGCCGAGCAGTCCGCATGCAAACATTCAACCAGATTTTGCGGATCTGACTATTCGTTGCAAATGTTGCGATGAATTACTATGCTATGTGGAACAATCTATTGACCTCATTGTGCGCAGGAAACCGGAGCACTGTTGTCCACAGCAATAATTTTTTTTTTACTGTTTTGTTGCTGTTCCACAGTTTTTTGGGTTCCACAATTTTTTTTTACTGTTTTGTTGCTGTTCCACAGTTTTTTTGGTTCCAGTTTCATTTTTTTGTTTAAAAAGACAAAAAAAAAAGTTCTTGTCAGAACTACCTTCACTGGTCAAAAAAAGAGCTATATTTCTATAATAGTGTGTAAAACTTTGTCTGATTGCATGTGTAGTGCATAAATGAATGAATGAATACATTATTAGTGTATGGTGAATGTGAAAGTGCAGAACTATAAGAAAGTGCTACAGCATAAATCTATAAGGTGTTTACTTATAGTATACTGTAGTACTTTCAAAGCACTTGAATGTAAAATATGTGCATAAATATGTTACAAGTATATGCTTTCCGTTGCACTGCTGGTGAAACTGCCTGGGAGAATTTGTAAGTGTTAGGAGCAGATTTACAGCCTCCTTCTGCCTCTTTTACACCGCTATTGCATCACATTTCTGACGCAGCGGTGGTGCAAAAGATGCGTCATGGATTGTGGTATTTACAATGTGATGCAACTGGGAGGTGCGTCACATTGTAATTTCCTGTACCGGAAGGAGACATTCCTACACGGGGGGATGGAGGGGGGGGCGTTCCGGTGCAGGAACACCTCCTAAAAGTGGCTGAGTGAAATCAACAAGATTTCACTTTGTCACTTTTGAGCTCATGCTACGTCAAAACCCTGCACTTGCTTGAAGCAGGTGTAAGGATTGACTCATCATTCTGAGCATAGGGCCCCCAGAGCATTGCAGAAGATGCGTTGCACTTACAACGCAACTCAAACAATGCGCCGCCTTCACAGCACAGAGACATCACATATCTGTGCTGTTTTTGCCCCATGGTGCACCACATTGTAAATACGGTGCATCCATGGTGGTGATGTCACAGTGCACAATAAATATCATATCCCCAGGGATGTGCCAGGTATTGTACATCGGCCCATTAGTGTTTCAATGTAGTGAATGGATTAAAACGCACTGTAAAATGAGCACTACAAAACTATAACAGGAGTGACAGTGTGTTTGGTGGAAGTGTAAGGATAGAGACTGGGGAATTGAAGGTATAAAGTACAAGTTTGCAGGTACATAGAAGATTGCAAACCTAGGGCCCGATGTAGGTAAATCCCATTTACCGATTATGAAATACCGAATCTTACCGATTCGGTATTTCAAAATCGGTAAATGGGATGTAGGTCCCAACATCTGGAATCGTTACCGATTCCTTACAAATTCGGTATTTACCGAATCGGTATTTGCTATTAAATCCTATGGGCCTTTGAAGCCCATAGGATTAAAGTCAAATACCGAATCGGTATTTACCAAATCGGTAAATACCGAATTTGGCAAGGGTGCAAGGGGTGTCACTTTGACACCCTCTAGCACCCCCAAAACGGGCATGTGTGCAATGTGGCACACAGACATGCCCTAAGGGCACGTCTGTCTGTCACATGGCACATGTGTACATGCACAGATGTGCATGTACACAGGAATCGGTATTTTACCATGGATTTGTATTCCATGGTAAAATACCGATTCTGTAAGCCATGTGCTGATGGAACATTGGCTACCTACATTGCATTTTCTGTATTTTTACCGAATCGTTATCATTACCGAATCGGTAAATATTACCGATTTGGTAAATTTACCGATTCGGCAATGATAACGATTCGGTAAAATTACCGAAAATGTGCCCCTACATCTCGATAGCCCTTTACCGATCGGAAACGGCCAAAAATCGGAATTTTCGGCTGATTCCGATCGGTAAAGAGCTACCTACATCGGGCCCATGGTCTATAGGGGTTGGAGGCAGTCCATGGCCTAATGCGTACTTTGCTCCATGAGTACTTGGGTAATTATTGATTGATTACAGTTCTGCAAAGAGAATGTCGAGCTGAATATATAGCAGCTTCACTTTTAGAACAGTGTATAGATAAACACATACTGCTGTATGGCTCACTGCAATATTGAAACAGCAGTGGCAGAGTGTTTGGAGGGAGTGTAAGGATACACACTGGGCAATTGAAGGTTTAAAAGGCAAGTTTTCCGGTGCATAGAACAGTGCATGCATAGTCTAAGGAGTTTGAAGCAGTCCATGCCCTAAGGCCCACTTTGCTCCATGAGTACTTGGGTACTGGCTGAATGATTACACTTTAGCAAGGAGAGTGTCTGGCTGGATGTATAGCAGCTTCACTTTTAGAACAGTGTATAGATAAGCACATAGTGCTGTATGGCTCACTACAATACTGAAACAGACGTGTTAAAATTTTTATAGTGGAACTGTAAGGATACAGACTGGACAATTGAAGGTTTAAAAGGCAAGTTTGCAGGTGCATAGAAGAGTGCATGCATAGTCTATAGGGATTTGAAGCAGATCATGCGCTATGGCCTACTTTCGTGCATGACTACTTGGGAACTGACTGAATGCTTACAGTTCTGCAAGGAGGGTGTCTGGCTGAATATATAGCAGCTTCCCTTTTAGAACAGTGTATAGATAAGCACATACTGCTGCATGGCTCACTACAATACTAAAATAGCAGTAGCAGAATGTTTGGAGTTAGTGTAAGGATACAGACTGGGCAATTGAACGTTTAAAAGCCAAGTTTGCAGATGCATTGAAAAGTGATTTCTTATCTATAGGTGTATGAAGCAGTTTGTGCCCTTAGGCCTTCTTTGCTGCATGACTACTTGGGTAGTGGCTGAATGATTACAGTTCTCCAAGGAGAGTGTCGAGCTGAATGTATAACTGCTTCAGATTTTGTACAGTGTATAGATAGGCACTTATTGCTGTATGGCTCACTACAATATTGAAACAGTAGTGGCAGTGTGTTTGGAGGGAGTCTAAGGTTAGAGACTGGGTAATTAAAGGTTTAAAAGACACGTTTCAGGTGCATAGAAGAGTACATGCATAGTAAATAGGAGTTTGAAGCAGTCCATATCCTAAGGCCTACATTACTGTATGAATACTTTGGTACTGACTGAATGACAACAGTTCTGCAAGCAGATTGTCAAGCTGAATGTATAACTGCTATACTTTTAGAACAGTGTATAGATAAGCACATACTGCTATATGGCTTACTAAAGTACTGAAACAGTAGTGTGATAGTGTTTAGTGAAAGTGTAACGATACAGACTGGGAAATTGAAGGTATAAAAGGCAAGTTTGCAGGTGCATAGAAGACTGCAAGCATAGTCTATAGGAGTTTAAATCAGTCTATGGCCTAAGGCCTATTTTGCTCCATAAATACTTGGGTACTGACTGGATAATTACAGTTCTGCAAGGAGAATGCATTACTGAATTTAAACGAGCTTCATTTTTAGCACAGTGCAAAGATAAGGAAATTCTACTGAATAGCTCCGTACAATATTGAATCAGCAATCACAGAGTGTTTGCTGGAAGTGTAAGGATACAGAGTGGGGAATTGAAATGATAAAAGACATGTTTGCAGGTGCATGGAAGACTGCATGCATAGTGTATAGGGGTTTGAAGCAGTCTATGGCCTAAACCCTGTTTGAATGCATAAGTACTGAATTTATAACTGCTTCAGTTTTACCACAGTACAAAAATAAGCACATACTGCTGAATGGCTCACTACAATATTAAAACAGTAGTGTGAGAGTGTTTGGTGAAAGTGTAACAATACAGACTAGGAATTGAAGGTATAAAAGAGAAATTTGCAGGTGCATAGAGGATTGAAAGCATAGTCTATAGGGGTTTAAAACAGTCCATGGATTAAGGCCTACTTTGCTCCATGATTACTTGGGTACGGACTGAATGATTACAGTTCAGCAAAGAGAGTGCCTGACTAAATTTATAAGAGCTTCATTTTTAGCACAGTGCAAAGATAAGTAAATTCTGCTGAATGGCTCCCTACAATACTAAAACAACAGTGACAGAGTGTTTGAAGGAAATTTAGAGGATGCAGACTGGGCAAAGAATTTAAAGAATGTACAAGTGCTACACTTTTATTACAGTGAATGTTTTACTACATAGTACTAAAACCATTATTATTAAATAATAATAAATGTATACTCCTAACATATCGTAATTTAACAGAGCTTCTAAAATAATTTCATCAGGTATTTCATTTATATCAATTTCCTGGTTATCAATTTCGGAATTAATATGATCACACTCAAAATCATCTAACGGTTCCACAAAATCAGCATCCAAGCTTTAATCTAGGAAATCACAGCTGATATCTGCAGCACTAATTTTAAGTTCTTCATTCTTGCTGCCTGTGAAATGTAGGTTTAGCTCTTCTATGAGACTGTTGCTAATTTCCAAATCGTCTTCGATATTGTTCTGTTGTTTTTCCATAATCAATTTCTTATGTTGTAGGTCCTTGTACAAATACATAAACACTTCACTTCATCAGTTTTCCTAATACATAACACAAAACTAGATTTATCATTTATTGTGCCCATAAAAAATATTATACAAATACCATTGTCAACTACTTTATAAGATTATATAAATATAAATATTTATATAAATGTTCTGTTTTTAAATGTTCTTACATTTTCAAACCAGTCACTCCTTATTTATTTATTTATTTATTTGTTTAAAAGGTTTTATATAACGCTGCTGGACCTAAGAGTATCAGAGCGCTTTACAAGGAAGGTAAACATACTAAGATAAAATTAACAATGTGCATAAAGTTCACAAGGGATAGAGCAATGCAATGCATTCAGAAGAGTTATGGGGGCAAAGAAACAGAGAGATAATTAAGGGGAAGATGAATGTTGAAAGTAAAGAGAGAGATGGGGGTGTAGAGAAGGGGAGTGAGAATATGAAAAGAGGGAGAGGGTATGGGGAGAGGTGTGGACAAGAGAAGAGAAAAGAGTGAACAGGTTCAGAGTCAATAACATTAGATACCCCAATTATTGTTGAGAAGAAGCACTTTGAGTCCTTTTTTGAAGAGAGGGTAAGAGGGGTTGCAGCGAAGATCCTTGGGGAGAGAGTTCCAACTCGTGGGAGCATTACCAGAGAATGCACAGGGTTGGGTCTTTTTACTTTTGAGTCTGGGAGGGATCAGGACAAGGGTGTTAGTGCTCCTCAGGGATGTGGAGCACCCTGCTTTTTGTAATTTGATTGTAAGGTAAGAGGGGGTGTTTTGGTGAAGAGCTTTGTGAGTGATACAGGCAATCGTGTAGGTGGCTATTCCTTCTATTGGGAGCCAATTGAGATTTTTTAGGACAGGGGAGATGTGGTCAAATCTTTTACAGTCAGAGATAAGTCTAGCAGCTAGGTTGAAAACAGATTTAATTGATGCAAGATGGACTTTAGGGGTGCCGGCAAGTGTGGCGTTACCATAGTCAATCCTGGAAAGGACAAGCGATTGGACAACGATTTTGAAATCATCAGCTGGAATAAAAGGTTTAATTTTTTTGAGGTGGTGAAGGGTGAAAAGAGCACTTTTGGCTGTATTTTTATTGTGGGGGATGAGATTTAGATTCTGGTCGATGCTAATGCCTAGGGATTTAACAGAATTAGAGGTGGAGAGTGAGCAATTAAGTGCTTTGATATCATTGATCCAGAGTTGAATGGGAAGGGAATTGTTTTCGGGAGTGAAAAGGATGATTTCAGTTTTTTGGGGATTCAGTTTGAGATGGTTCAGATGGAACCAGGCTTGAACTCTAGTCAAGGTATCGTTGAGGTGAAGAATGTCGTTGTGGGATTTGATCTTGTAGTATAGTTGGGTATTGTCGCATAGAGGTGGTAACTGATTTTAGCTTGTTTGAGAATGAGGGTGAGTGGTTCCATGAAAAGATTGAATGGGGTTGGGGAGAGGATGGATCCTTGAGGGACACCGAGTGAGACAGGTTGAGGTTTAGAGAGGCAGTGGCTGAGCTTGATTTTCTGAGATCTATTTTGAAGGAACGAGGAGAACCATTTGAATACAGTGCCTTCAAAACCAAATCGATCTTTGAGAGTGTTAAGAAGGGTGGGATGGTGGACAGTATCAAATGCAGCTGAGAGGTCAAGGAGGATTAGTAGTGAGGATTCCCCTTTGACTAGGGAGCAATGAATGTCATCGGTAATATATTCAACATAGCAGTTTCAGTACTGCATCCCTTTCTAAAACCGGATTGGAAAACGTCAAGGAGATTGAAGGAGACCATATGGTTCTCTAATTGTGACAGGACACATTTTTCAAGGGCTTTAGAGAGGAAGGGAAGGTTAGAGAAAGGGCGTAGGTTGTTAAGGTCATTGGGGTCAGCAGAGGTGTTTTTAAAATGGGGGAGATTATCCTAGCTGAAGGGAGGCAGGGACACAGCCAGTGGAAAGAGAGGAGTTGATGATATTGGTCCATATAGGGGCAATGATATATTTGAGTTCTTGAACCAAATGGACGGGCAGAGAATCTTAGGAGTGGGAGGAAGGTTTGAATTTGGAAATGATGTTGATGATCGTAGTTTCTGATACTGGACTAAATTCACTCCATGAAGCATTGTTTTTAGCAAGGTGGCCCTTAGGAGAGGAGTCTGGTTGGGGGAGATCAGAGAGGGGTTGAGAGGTATCGTAAAGTGTGGGAAAAGAGGACGAAAGTGAATTAGGAGTGTTGGGGAGGGTGGGTTGAATGAGGGGAGGTTGGAGTGAGAAGGGGGAAGAGAAGGATAGTTCGATCTTGTTGACTTTATTCGTAAAGAAACTGGCAATTTCTTTGCATCTTTCCATAGAGGCTAATATTTTAGGAGGGCCAGAGGAAGTTTGTTTTTTAAAAATGTTAAAGAGTTCTCTGGGGCGGTTTCTCACCTGGTCAAGTTGTGACCGGAGAAAGGAGGCTTTTTCGTTGAAGATGTGTTTTTTTTATTGGGCTCTAGCAGTTCTAAGGAGAGCCAGATTATCAGAGGTGGGATGATTCCTCCAAACACATTCAGATTGTCTGAGGGCCCGTCTTTCATTATTAAGTTCGGAATTGAACCAAGACTTGGGAGGGTTGTTTTTTTGTTGTTTAAGTTTAATTGGAGCAATTTGGTCGAGGGCTTCAAGGATAGAATTATTGTAATGATTGGTTAAGTCGTTGGTGCTGTCAGAGAGAGGGAGGAGAAGTAAGCAGGTTTTAGTTGTGGATTCCAATGCGCCAGGTGGAATAAGGTTAAGGTTGCGTGTAGGTTTCATAGGTAAAGTACTGATGTGGCGGGCGTGTGATGGATCTTTTCAAGGTGAAGAGGATAAGGTGGTGATCAGACCAGTCTACAGGAAGTATATTAGAGAGGGAGGCCAGATCCTTGCTAGTCAAAATAGCATTGAGGGTGGCACCTTTGGTATGAGTAGGGGAATGGAAGAGTTGGGTCATGTTGGTGATATTAATGGCATCCTTAAATAGGATGACAGCAGGGTCTTCGTTTTTGTTCCAGTTGATGTTGTAGTCACCAAGGAAGAGATTCTTGGAGTGTGAGAGCGATGCTTGAATAATAAGATCAGACATCTATTCAGTAAAGGAGATACAATTTCCAGCGGGGTGGTAAATAGTGTGCAACCGAATGGTGGGAGAGCCAGGAATAATGAGATCGGTGCAAAGGTTTTCAAAGGATGAAGGGTCATGTAGATAGACAAGCAAGATGTTAAGTTCAACTTTAGAGATCAGGGCAAGGCCTCCTACTGTTTGCTCGACTCTATCTTTCTAAATGATAGAAAAACCTGGGGGAATGAGCAAGTCGAGGATAGGAGTGGAGTGGGCGGAGAGCCAGGTTTCAGTTAGGAATGCGATGCCTATGTTTTCGCTGAGAATGGTTTTCGCAATCTCAGTTGCGTGGCAGGAGGCGGATCGGCAGTTGATCAACATGCAACAGAGGGGAGTGGGGTCGGGTAATTGGGATGGGGACAGGGGGGGATAGGTCTAAGTTGTTGGGGTGGTCTAGGTGATGCCGGATGAAGGGGGAGTCTGCTCGTTCCTAAGAGAACTCCGATGGTAGACTGACGAGTAGGGGGGATAGTGGACGAGGACGGTGAGGGAGAGACAGGTGAGTTCGTGGAAAAGTTAACTCCCGAGGTTATTGGGCAAATACCCACTTGTGGCGGGGAGGTCGTGTTGGCATTTTAGGGTGGGACGATTAAGGAAGATTGAGCAGGTATGGAACTGGTTGTGTAGTTACTAGAGAGGGGAGGAGTGTTGATGTTGGTGATAACGCTTGGCGGGCAGTTTGTGGGTGAATTGAGATGAATGTTGATGTGCGACGATAAAGTGTATTGTGGGGGATCGATGTGTGGGCATGAACTGGGGAGAGGGCTTTTGCAAGGAGTGAGATGTCGCTTTTGAGTGAGGAGAGTTTTAAAATGAGGGACGAAAGGAGAAGTTCAATATTAAGGGGTGATTGTGTGTGAAAAGATGAGTGCGGTGGATCCGTATGCATTAGGAAGTTGGTAGCGTTAGGGTTGTCTAGGCAGGGAATAATGTGTGGGGGGCGGGGGGAAAACCTGGAGGGGGTAAGAGGGTGGAATTAAAATGAGGGGGAGGATAATTTTTGGAGAGTGGGTTTGTACAGGAGGTGGATGTAGGAAAGGCATTCTGTTTGGGCGGACAGTTAGGGGAAAGTGGCGTAAAGGCAGTAAGAGTTGACGTACCTGGTAAGTTGTGGGTTGTAAAAGATAGCAAGGGGGTGTGAGAGGGTGGAAACGGTGGAGGATGTGTGGGAGCTGTTGGGAGTGTGTGTGGGACGAATGTGCGAGGGGGAGAGGAAGAAGTGAGTCAGAGGGAGAAGTGATATGCGAGTCAGAGGGAGAGAGTTGTATAGAAGAGAGTTTATTATTGGAATGTGGGATTACCAGGGGGTAAGTGGTGGAGGCTGGAGGTGTCATTGAGCAGTTGTACTGTGTGGAGGATGAGGGAGGATTAATGAAGAGGAGATCAAAAGGAGAGGAGTGTGCAGCAGAGCATAGAGAATTCAGGGTTAGAGGGGAAGCAAGAGTAGGTGTGTGGGTAACAAGGGAATTAGACAAGTTAGAGGAATCACGAGGGGGTGGTGGGGGGTCATTGGTGGGGTGGATGGAGGGAAGACACGTACACTAGGAGACTGGGAGACAAGGGAGTCGTAACAGGTTATAATGTTGGGTGCGACGGTGGTAAGTAGAGATTGATAATAATCAACATGATTGGGGAGGAGGGGGAGATAGTGAGAGGGGATAATGTGGAAAGGGAGTGAGGGGAATCAGTATTAGTACTAGTGATGCAAGCAGGGGAGGTCAATTGCGGTTGGGAAAGGGTAAGTAGAGATTGAGAATAATCAACATGTTTGGGGGAGGAGGAAGTGGGGGAGAGTGGGAGGGGATAATGTGGGTAGGGGGTGAGGGGAATCAGTATTAGTACTAGTGATGTAAGCAGGGGAGGTCAATTGCGGTTGGGAAAGGGAAACAGTGTTGGGAGTGGAAGTAGGAGAGGAGGATGGTAAATCAGGAAGAGGCAATAGGGGGGTAGGAGAAACAAAGGGAGATGAAGGCAATGAAAGCTAGGGTAAATCAGAGAGAAGAGGCAAGGGGGCCGGGATGATGTGTCTAGGGGTTGAGGGGATGAGAGGGAAGAGTTCAAGGATTGTGTGAGGGATTGGGATATAGCGCTAAAGTGGTGTTCAAAGATATAGAGGTGGTTTTCAGACGCTTGGATGAGAATGGTTCCAGATTTGAAGATTGAAATATCTATTTCACCTGGAAAGGAAGGAGATGGCGTGGTGGAGAGTTTCAGACCGTATGGGATATTGCGTGAATTAGAGATAGGGAGGTGACATAGAAATAGGCGTTTCCATTTAGATGGGTGTTTGGTGAAGAAGATGAAGCTGGTGATAAGTGAGGAGTTAAGGCTGTTATGGTGATCAGCAAATAAAGTTTCTGAGTGGAGACAGAGAAGTTTGTGTTTGAAGTTTTTCTTACCTTGTTTGGAGAGATGAGAGGGGTAGAGGATGGACCAAGAGTTAGGGCCGAGTTTTGAGATGGGTGATGTTGAGATTGAGGGGAGAAGAGTGAGGGGCGGCATGATTCATAGAAGAGGGAGAGAAAGAAGATGCACCACAGATTAGACCGCACTAATCCTCACCAAAGAAGATAGGAAGCGGAAATAGGGCAAGCAGGGTCAAATTAAGTATAGCCAAAGCAGACTCAAACAGTGAGAAGGGTGGGTGAAACTAAAAAGAAGAACATCATGTGAAGCGGCAACATATTCAAAATAAAATACACAGCACAATATAAAAATGGACAACCAAAAGATTAAAATATGGAGCTATGTGACAGGGAAGTGGAGTTACATGTAGCCAGAACAAAATACAATGATAGGAAATGAGGGTGAACTAAGGGTAACTGAGGGGAGGCATGATAGTTAAACAAATCTGTGAAATAAAATAGACAAACAAGCGATGAGCTAGGAGGTGAAAGTATGAGTGCAGCTGTATGTTTTCATCGAACAGTGTTAGGCTACATAACAATCAGGGACAAATTAGAAATTAAGAATCAAAAAAGAAAGAAGACAAAATGAGGTAGACCATCATGAGTGTACATGTAGCAATAATAAATAGCAAATAGCATCAATCAATATAAAATTATTAAACAATCAGGCAATGAGGTAATTCAATGAGGGTGATCATACGATTTTGATTAGCGGTAGGTATGGTTGTGTAGACCAGCTTGGGTGTATGAGGCACAAAAGGTTAAAATATCCTGTAGTTATTCAGCAAACAATACAGATTGTCAGGGAACCGAATGCAGCAATACAGACTCGCATAGTGTAGTTAAGTAAATTAGAGTGGCAACGTGCAGAGTCGATAGCTAAGGTAGCTCAGAAGCCTAGGGTGTAGTGAGAAAACCCGGACGTAGTTGAATTAAGGGGCACACCATGAGTGAAATGATCATAGATAGGAAGTACAATGAGTAAAGTGATGTGTGCAGGTTAGGGCTACAATTACAATTCCAGTTTCATAAACAATTAGAATCACAGTTGTTTTGATCGGCTGGGGGGGAACGCTAAGGAGGCTTGTATGGAGCTATATATTTATATATATATCAGCAAAGTCTTCAGACCTCCACTCACAGCGGCGAAAGAAGAGACAGACCCCACGCTCTCCAGGCAAGATGTTTATTCAATCCTTGTGCCTTCCAAAATGCAACGTTTCGACTACTGACGTAGTCTTGTTCACACACCACCTTTTTTTTTTTTTTTTTTTTCCAGGCAAGATGTTTATTCAATCCTTGTGCCTTCCAAAATGCAACGTTTCGACTACTGACGTAGTCTTGTTCACACACCACATTGCACAAAGTGGAAACTTTTTTTATATCTTATGCAGTGAGGACACACCCATCTGGGTCCCACCTCCAAACGTGAGTCACATGGTTAAACATATAGAAAAAAACAGATACAAAGCCTTATTTAAAGGAACAGTGCACTATAGCGCTATGTTTGTGAAACATTGTTGCATGCCAAAATATAAACATTCATGCAGGCCTATTAACATGCTCACAAAAATCACTTTGTGATTCTGTACAAGTAGTTCTATATACAGTGGCGTTAAAGCTGAATGTTGAAAATAACCGCATAAATGCGCTAAGATTTCTTATAGAGGTTGCTTGAGAACCATATTGTGCATAAATGCATTGTATTCATACATCACACATTTATTCTACATAGGTAATTACATATACAGTGTCATTTTACCTGAATGTCAGAAATAACCGCATGAATGCGAAAAAAATCTTATAGGGTTGACCTGAGAATAATAGTGTGCATGAACGCTATATAGACTTCACAAAACTCCATAAAGAATATATGAAAACTGGCAAGGGCTTGCAACATAAATGTAAAGATACAAATCATAGCGGTGCCATGTAGTTTGTTACTCTAGCCTAAAACAACCAAAAATGTTGACCATAAAACACCAAAATAGCACCTATGTGTTGGACACACTTATAAATGCATTTAAGTCCTATTTACATATATTTGAAAAAATATATATATTTTGTTCAATTTTTTCAATATCATCATTGTATAAGAACTATTTACATCAAAAACGTGTGTATAAGAAAAAAAATTGCTTGAATAAATGTACAGTGTAACGAAATCACCAAAAAAAGAAATTCCCAAGTGTTTGTTTAAAAAACTGTGCTGTTCAGAGAACTAAGCAGCCAGATCTTACAAAGATAGGACTACAGAATACCTAAAATAGGTGCTGGATTACAGGATTTCATATATATACACACTATGTACAATTTCTTAATTGTTCTCACGTTGTGTCCACTATATGAATGTTCTGCAGAGTATCTGTATAAAATGTATGCTCCTACAAAAAGTTGTGCAAGTCCTCCGTCGCATTCAACCCATTTGGTTGTTTGCTGTCGAGTTTAATAATGTACTGCGTTTCTAACCGGCGTAGTATTTTATCACGGTCGCCTCCTCGTCTGAGGGGGGCAACGGCGTCAATGACATAATAGGTAAGACATGATAAATCCCTATTGTGCCTGCTGTTAAAATGACGCGCCACTGGGTATGCCCCATCATGGTTGACTATGGCTCTAAGGTGCTGCAGTATTCTGACATGCACCTGTGCACCGGTACTGCCCACATAACGTAGGCCGCAGGTACAAGTTAGGACATATACCGCAAATTCCGTGCGACAGTTGTAATTGCCTTGAATTAAAAATTCAGTATCAGTAAACGGAGTGCAGTAATGAGTGGTATTTTGTCCAAACTTGCATGCCCGACAGGAGGAACATTTGTGGAATCCCTTTCTTCCAAACCATTGATCTATCCTAGGCAATTCAGGACTAGATTGTGCTAGCTTGCTGCATTCTTTGCATGACTGACTAGGTGTGTGAGTAACTCCATGGATGAGTGACAGTCTGTGAGTGTCTGTTTACACTGATTGTATCTAAGGTTATATTAGAGTCTGAAGAGGTTCATCGTATTATCACATGAATGATATCATCAGTGATGTGATCAGTAATGTCAAATGAGATGTCATCAGTGATGTCATCAGTGATGTCATTTGAGATGTCATCAGTGATGTCATTTGAGATGTCATCAGTGATGTCATCAGTGATGTCACTGACCATGTCATGAATGATGTAATATGTGACATCATCAGCAGTGGATTGCGGGTGCGCGATATATAGTTAGTGCAACTAACTATATATGGAATTTCAATGGTTTTGTGTGAGTAAAATAAGGTTTTGTAAATGCGAATTCCTAACTATATATGGTCTATAACCTATGGTTTTTTCAGTGAATTTTCAAGGTTTTGTAAATGCTAATTCCTAACTATATATGGTCTATAGCCTATGGTTTTTTCAGTGAATATTCATACATATATAAACATATATCATCTGTATATCTATATAAATACAAACATAAATGCATGCATACATATACTTATATGCATACAGATGCATGTTATTTACATGAAAGTTGAAAAAACACTAATAAAAGCAAAGCTAAAAAGCCACCTCATTACAAACAGAATGGCTTTAACTTAAACGAGGGCGAGATCTATTGCATTTTCAATGCTTGTTTACTTTGGTTCTATCAAGAAGGCATTCAGATGTGTCACACATTTGCCATAAATTCTGAATGTTAGCACTCTAGTTGCACATTAGATCACTGTAGTAAAGCTACTGCTCACCAGGGACGTCTGCTGCTGGTATTCAAAGTGCATGTTTCAGTCTGCATGTCACAATTTTTTTTATGAAATAGAAGAGGATTTGAGAAGTCACTCAAAATGATCCCTAATTTTTCTTTCTGAAGCACTAATCATACTTTCTATGGCAAAATTAACCCCCTCATGTTGTTCCTTTTTAAATTGAGTGTTTTCAGACTTACCACTTCATTCCAATCAAGATGGCTTCTGGCGTGCCATACTTTTGTCATAAGTAAGACTGTTAGCGCTCTAGTTGTTCTTTAGAACACTCTGGGACATTCTGTCATTGGGCTATACTTGGGGTACATCTGGGTGATATTTGGGCTACATTTAGGCTCTTTTGTCTCTGGTGGCCATCTTGGGAGACTGTATGTCAGAATTTTTTAATGAAATTGAAGAGGGTTTGAGAAGTCACTCAAAATGTGCCCTAATTTTTCTTTCTGCAGCACTAATCATAATTCATATGGCAAAATATACCCCCTCATTTTGTTCCTTTTTAAATTAAATGTTTTAAGAGTTACTACTTTATTCCAATCAAGATGGCTTCAGGTGTGCCATACCTTTGTAATAAGTAGGACTGTTAGCGCTCTAGTTGTTCTTTAGAACACTCTGGGACATTCTGTCATTGGGCTATACTTGGGCTACAGCTGGGTGATATTTGGGCTACATTTGGGCTCTTTTGTCTCTGGTGGCCATTTTGGGAGACTGCATGTCAGAATTTTTTAATGAAATAGAAGAGGATTTGAAAAGTCACTCAAAATGTGCCCTAATTTTTCTTTCTGCAGCACTAATAATACCTTCTATTGCATAATATACCCCCTCATTTTGTTCCTTTTTAAATTAAATGTTTTAAGAGGTACCACTTTATTCCCATCACGATGGCTCCAGGTGTGCTATACCTTTGTAATAAGTAGGACTGTTAGCGCTCTAGTTGTTCTTTAGAACACTCTGGGACATTCTGTCATTGGGCTATACTTGGGCTACATCTGGGTGATATTTGGGCTACATTTGGGCTCTTTTGTCTCTGGTGGCCATTTTGGGAGACTGCATGTCAGAATGTTTTAATGAAATAGAAAAGGATTTGAGAAGTCACTCAAAATGTGCCCTAATTTTTCATTCTGCAGCACTAATCATACTTTCTATGGCAAAATATACCCCCTCATGTTGTTTCTTTTTAAATTAAATGTTTTAAGAGTTACCACTTTATTCCAATCAAGATGGCTTCAGGTGTGCCATACCTTTGTAATAAGTAGGACTGTTAGCGCTCTAGTTGTTCTTTAGAACACTCTGGGACATTCTGTCATTGGGCTATACTTTGAATCTTGAGTCTCCTGAGGCGGAAGCCGGGAGTGAGCCTGTAATTTTAAAACTTATTCTGTGTGATACTTTGTAATTTTAATTCACTCACCCCTTGCACACGAACAGCGGATCTAGCGCTGCAACGAATCCTTCACTTCGCCATTACTGAGGGCGAGGCGCGACGTCTGACACGCCCACCTCAGCTGGCCACGCCCCCTTAATCGAGTATATAAGTGCACGCAGCTGGAAAGCGCGACACTTTGAATCTTGAGTCTCCTGAGGCGGAAGCCGGGAGTGAGCCTGTAATTTTAAAACTTATTCTGTGTGATACTTTGTAATTTTAATTCACTCACCCCTTGCACACGAACAGCGGATCTAGCGCTGCAACGATTCCTTCACTTCGCCATTACTGAGGGCGAGGCGCGACGTCTGACACGCCCACCTCAGCTGGCCACGCCCCCTTAATCGAGTATATAAGTGCGCGCAGCTGGAAAGCGCGACACTTTGAATCTTGAGTCTCCTGAGGCGGAAGCCGGGAGTGAGCCTGTAATTTTAAAACTTATTCTGTGTGATACTTTGTAATTTTAATTCACTCACCCCTTGCACACGAACAGCGGATCTAGCGCTGCAACGAATCCTTCACTTCGCCATTACTGAGGGCGAGGCGCGACGTCTGACACGCCCACCTCAGCTGGCCACGCCCCCTTAATCGAGTATATAAGTGCGCGCAGCTGGAAAGCGCGACACTTTGAATCTTGAGTCTCCTGAGGCGGAAGCCGGGAGTGAGCCTGTAATTTTAAAACTTATTCTGTGTGATACTTTGTAATTTTAATTCACTCACCCCTTGCACACGAACAGCGGATCTAGCGCTGCAACGATTCCTTCACTTTGCCATTACTGAGGGCGAGGCGCGACGTCTGACACGCCCACCTCAGCTGGCCACGCCCCCTTAATCGAGTATATAAGTGCGCGCAGCTGGAAAGCGCGACACTTTGAATCTTGAGTCTCCTGAGGCGGAAGCCGGGAGTGAGCCTGTAATTTTAAAACTTATTCTGTGTGATATTTTGTAATTTTAATTCACTCACCCCTTGCACACGAACAGCGGATCTAGCGCTGCAACGATTCCTTCACTTCGCCATTACTGAGGGCGAGGTGCGACATCTGACACGCCCACCTCAGCTGGCCACACCCCCATGACGCCCTTACCCACAGACATAAATTATGTGTCTCGCTAGGAAGCGCAGCGGACGGGCGCAGCGGGCGCGCCGTCAGCGCGCCGAAGGCGCGCCAAAGGCAAGCCCGTCTGGGCCCGTCCGGGCCTGGACCGGGCCCAGGGCCAGACCCCCTGCCTTTTCCACTGATTCTACCCGCACGTGTTGGACCAACACCCAACTACATCTACTAAACTCCTCCCCTTGCTCGGCTATCACCCGCTGCAACCCAGACCACTTAGAATCTGTTCCTTTCCATTGCCCTCAATGTAACTTCACTCTCCCGTCCTACCAATCTCGTTTGCCTTCTCATCTCACACCGCAGCCCCCCTCATCTAACCATCGGACTCTGAAAGCTGGCTTGATCAATTGCCGGTCTCTCCCCCGTCATGCCAACGACATCTGGATGTCTATCTCCTCAGACGAGTGGGATATTCTGTTCCTCACTGAGTCATGGATCACTGATTCCTCCTCTCGGGATATCTATCTGGCCATCCCCCCAGGATACGATATAAAATGCATGAACAGGGCTGGTGGTAAATCTGGAGGCGGACTAGCCGTCATCCTCAAATCCCATCTTCAGCTGACCTTTACCAAACTTACTAAGATTGGTATAATTGAAGCCATGTACTTCTCTATATCTGACTCCGCGGCAGTTATACTGGCTGGCACATTAGTTTATAACCCCCCTACCGCCACCTCCCCCTCTCTCACTGCCCTCACCCACCAACTGGCTGATCTATCCCTCAAACACCAATATTTTCTAGTCCTAGGTGACTTTAACCTCCACGTAGACAATCCTCTCTGCGTGAAGGCGAACAATCTGTTGGAAACTATGGAAAGTCTGAACCTCAAACAACTAGTCACCGGTTGCACCCATGTGGCTGGTCACACCCTGGACCTCATTTTCGCCAATTTTTCGACTATCACTGTCTTCCCACCCCTCCCCCTCACTTGGTCCGACCACTATCTTATCCCCTTCTCTCTTGCCCTCGGCCGGAAAACTGTCCCCCTGGCCCCTAGGAAGGAGTTGGGAAGAAAGTGGCACAAGGTCACATGTGCCACCTTGGACCCGGTATTCCACTTCCAGACGGATCACCTCTCCTCTGATATTGATGGAAATGTTTCTAGGCTAAATGCTGCCCTTGTCAATGCTATTGACTCCATTGCTCCCCAGAAAGTCATTACCTCCACTAGATCTCGACCCTCCACCCCCTCGTTCTCTACCTCCCTCCGTGAGGAGAAAAGCAGATGCAAAGCACTCGAACGTAAGTGGAGACTAAACTATGACCCTGAAGCTAAACTTACCTACAGATCTGCCTTGAAAAAATTCCTCAAACAAAAAAAGATCGCTATGAAAGATCATTTTTCTTTTCAAATTGCCAATGCCAAAAACTCGTCTAAAACCCTCTTCACCATTGTCAAAGACTTCACTAATCCTCCGGCTAGGGCCACTCAGAACTCTGCGAGTCAGGCCCTATGCGAGGGACTCTCAGATTACTTCCTTGAAAAAATAAACAAACTCTGTGTCTCCTTCCCTAAAGGGCTAGTCCCCCTGCCTCCCCCCACTAGTCCCCCAGCTTCTCCGTCCTTCCTATCCTTCAATAAACTCAACCGGGACGATGCTATTAGGTTACTTACCCATTGCAAATCCGGCGCCCCCTCTGACCCAGTCCCTGCGAAACTCATGGGAGAACTGGCGCTTTCGCTAGCCTGCTCCTTCCTCTCCATCTGGAACGCCTCCCTTCACCATGGCTTTTTCCCTACCACTTGGAAGGAGGCCTTGGTGATTCCTATCCTAAAAAAGGCGGATGCCGATCCCACTGTCTTCGCCAACTACCGCCCCATCTCCCTTCTCCCCAAACCCACAAAGGTCCTGGAAAAAGCCGTGCAGTTGCAACTCACGGAGTATTTGGAAAACCACTCTACTGCACGACTCACAATCCGGATTTAGGGAGGGATTCAGCACTGAGACGGCATTGCTGGAAGTATCGGAATCTATTCGGGAATGCGTGGACAGGGGCGAGGAGGCCATGCTGGTCCTCCTCGACCTGTCCGCTGCTTTCGATACGGTCTCCCACCCCATCCTCCTTGACCGACTCAAACAGATAGGCATTGGCGGCACTGCCTTCAGCTGGATCGAGTCCTTCCTCTCAGGAAGAAGTCAGAGGGTTTTGCTGCGGCCTTTTAAATTGGAGGAAAAACCCCTGTCATGCGGTGTGCCACAGGGCTCTGCCCTCAGCCCCCTGTTTTTTTAACGTCTATCTTGCCCCACTGGCCGACGTTGTGGAGTCCTACGGAGTCAGGGTGGTCTCCTATGCTGACGATACTCAGCTGGTGTTTTCCTTCAGAGACCACTCGGACTCCGCATTCACCAACTTCAGCCAGTGCCTCAACAACATCAGTGTCTGGATGACTGATAACCACCTCAGACTAAATGCAGACAAGACGGAGGTGCTGTTTTTCAATCAGAAAGATCCCATCCCCTCCTCTTGGTGGTGGCCCACGGCACTTGATCCCGCTCCCTCTCCCGTTCACTCTGCTCGTAACCTGGGTTTTCAGTTTGACGACTCCCTCTCATGCAAAACTCAGGTCAATAAAGTGACCTCTGCCTGCTTCCTGAAGTTGCGCATGATCAAAAAAATACTCCCCTATCTCCCTCTGGATTCCCGCCGTACAGTTACCCATGCCCCCATCACGTCCCACCTGGACTATGCTAACAGCCTCTATGCTGGTGCCCCCCAGTATCTGTTAGACCGGCTTCAGATTGTCCAGAATGCGTCGGCCAGATTGATTGGTAACATTCCCTACCGTCACTCAGTATCCGCTTATCGTAAGGAACTTCACTGGCTTCCAGTGGCCAGCCGTATCCAGTTCAAGATCCTTACTCTTACCTACCGAGCCATCAACGACCTCGGACCCAACTACCTGAAAAAACATGTCGCTATATCCCGCTCCATCAGATCCTTGAGATCCAATGACCTCCGCCTCCTGATCTCTCCCCGTTTTAGACTTTCTAGAATGGGTGGCAGAGGGTTCAGTGTCATTGCGGCAAAACTGTGGAACGCTCTGCCAATCGATCTGAGATTCTGTCCCTCCGAATCCATCTTCCGAGCCAAACTCAAAACTTGGCTCTTCTCTGGACTCTGATTTTACTCTGCTGTTCTACCTCCGTGCTCCTCCTTCTCCCCTGGAGGCTCAGGTTCTAGCGCCGGGACACCCCTTCGGGGGTAGCTGTGCGCTCTATAAACTACATAAATAAATAAATAAATAAAATAAAATACTTGGGCTACATCTGGGTGATATTTGGGCTACATTTGGGCTCTTTTGTCTCTGGTGGCCATTTTGGGAGACTGCATGTCAGAATGTTTTAATGAAATAGAAAAGGATTTGAGAAGTCACTCAAAATGTGCCCTAATTTTTCATTCTGCAGCACTAATCATACTTTCTATGGCAAAATATACCCCCTCATGCTGTTTCTTTTTAAATTAAATGTTTTAAGAGTTACCACTTTATTCCAATCAAGATGGCTTCAGGTGTGCCATACCTTTGTAATAAGTAGGACTGTTAGCGCTCTAGTTGTTCTTTAGAACACTCTAGGAGGCTGCAGTAGAACACAAAGGAATCAACTGACAGTCTCTGTCCTTGTTGGATGTACATGTTTTACTGAGAATGTCAGACTTCATTTTCACATGACTGAGAAAGATAATGTGAATTTACAGAAAATATGCTTTCAGTTTAGCTTATAGATCCCCTTCCAAACCACTGTGGGAAAATCATGAGATATTAGTTTTCTTTCAAACAATATTCATGATATCACAGCAGAAGGTTTTTTCACATGGTAAAATCACCTTAGAACCCACCACAATTCCTAAAACGAGTATGGTACCATCAACAAATGATTTATAATGTAACTAAAGTCCTAAAACCCTCTATTAACTACAATGCTTTTTAATGAGGTGCTATCATGTATATTGGTCCCAAGATGGCTGCCAACACTTCTTGGATGAAGTGCTGACAGCCAATCAGATCAGATGTGTGGTTAGGCTCCGCCCAGATATATATCTTTTTTTGAACCTAAATTACTCAAAATCCACTGGAGCACATATATTGAGACCTAGCAAAGGCACATCGGGCTAACAGTCCCTACAATTTTGCCAAGTTTCGTGCAAATCCATTCAGCCGTTCGAGCTAAAAGTGAGGCCAACCGCCCTATGGAAATTAACATGGGAAAAACTCGTTTTGGGACCCCCCCTTTTTTCTCGGCCCCCCCTTGATGAAGCCCCCCAAATTGTCAGGGGCTGCTCAGAAACAAAATGTTCCATTTTCCTGAAAATTTCAGCCAATTCCGTCCACAAACGCCAATGTTATTAGACATAGAATTTTCAAAAATCCCATAGAGAAAAAATCCTAACTATATATACCTACTGGCTATCGCCAGTAGGTAATATATATATATATATATATATATATATATATATATATATATATATATATATATATATATATATATATATATAAAATCATTTGCAGGATATAGAGCGTAAAGAGGTCGGAGCTCCACTCCAAGATGGCCACCTGAGTGATGGAGTATCGGAAGTCCTTTTTTTATTTCCTTGCACTGTAGAGCATCAAGTACCGGGGCTTTGGAGCGTCCATTTGAAGTTGACAAAATTCAAAACAAAATCGGTGCTAGGGGACATATAAACAATCCTCACAAGTCAGGCTCACATGTGAGAGACAGAACTGATGTGATTACGGACACGCAGAGCCGGTCACACTTGTACGCGGGTCGAGACCATAATATCTTGTGTCAAGAAACATCGAGTGATCGAACTATAAATATATAGCAAAAATATAAATAAGCAGAAGCCAATGTGATAGACCGGGATGGAGCTCCCAACAAACCGAAACAAACTGTGTGCACACAGCATCCCATCGGCAGCATGTGATTCCTGGTATTAAAACTATCGGGACAGTGTTATTCAGCTGCATCTCCCAACTGAGGCTTCAGATCATCGGAGCCGCACATCCCGCTATGCCAGCTACTCCCCCCCCCCGGCCGGTATTATCACTCGAGTCACGGTTTTGAACATCACACACAGTGAGCCCGGCAACCTTAGGGAAATTTGCAGCGGGTCGGACCTCTGCAGCCCCACGTCCAGGAACTTAGCTGCAGAGGTGAGGTGTTTTCATTCGAGGGAATCAATACAGGCTTCCACGTCCTCAGAGCACAGAGAATTTCCCCGAGCTCTGCTGCGAGTGGGTGCTCTTCTCACAGAGACCCAAGCTCCCCTCCAGTGCCCTGGGGATAGAGGACGAAGACTAGCTCAATTGTCTATGCCCCCAAGCACGCCTCCTCATGTCCTTACCTCATCATGTCCTTGGAGAGCAGGGAAAAACCAGACACAGAGGACCATGGACAGACGAAGGATGTGTACCCTAGTACAGTGCCACGACGCTCACCTTCCCAGCACTGTGATATCGGTGCAGCTATCGTCCAACAGCCCTCGTGACCATTCCGTGTCCTGGATCACGGCAGCTGGGGGAGGTGTTGCCTGAGAGCAATCCAGGATCTTCACCATAGTCCATTAAGCACGGTGTGGTTGTCATCAGGGGAGAGGCTCGTCCAGTTCCTGCTGTGACTAGAATCAGCACCGCAAATGTTCCAGCCCCGAACCCCCTACGAGCCAGCGGCGGGCCACGAAGGAACATCGATTGGACCAGGAGGCAACCGGTAAGATTTCATTTGCAGCTGTAGTTGGTCCGTATGAAGATCCGATTTTAAAATATCGTTTTTGAAGTGTTCATCTGTGGAGTGGTGATGAGCAAGAGGATGGATGGGGGCATAGACAGGGATTTTCACAAATTTGTGATCCTAATCCCCGGAGCTTCTCAGGAGAGCTTCTGCCCAGCGGCCATCACTATAGGAAAAAACTCAGGCTGTTATAATAAAATGCAGTACTAAAAAAAGTAAAATATGTCTATTCACCTAACCTGTTCCAAACTAGTAAATGTGTTGTAGTAAAATGCAAGGAATACTGGTACACTCAGTATATATGTTAAATTTTTCAAATGTCTTTAAACGATACAAACGATATTTGCACAGATATGTACTCCATCCTTCTCTTGTTACTTCAGCTCTGTAGAAGCACATCCCATCGACCATTTTTAACAGTTACTTATACTTCAAACATAATAAATAATAAAAAAATAAATATTATAGAATTAGCATCTGTGGAAGACAAAAAAACAATTACAGTTATAATATATATTTTACAACACAAAATGATTTATAAAGCATTTCCTTAGCCTTTTTTGCTTTTCTCAGAATATATTGAATTTCACTACAAACAGTGAGTTCAATAGTACTCATCAAATAACAGCGGGCAAAAAAAAGACAATCAATAAGATTATCTTAAAAAAAAACATTCAACATTCTCGATAACAATCTAAAAAATAGAAATAAAACATATGTTAAACAGTTTTTTTTCTAAGAGCAATTTCCTCTGTAAGTATGGATAGCTCAAACAATCTTAAAATAACAAAACACTATCCTTAATTTTCATACACTGCAAATAAAGTTATTTACAAATATATGCTGACAATATATACAACAAATAGTCCTTAATGGTTTTACATACTTTTCCTCATGGCCAAATAGTATATATCAACTTCTTACTTTGGAAGTTCTTCAATAGTAATTCTCAGCATCCTCCTCCACCCTTCTGATCCAAAACCACCAACATCATTTGTGCCATCCCCCACGGCTCATCCCTCAACCTGACGCTATTCAACATCTACAAGTCCACCCTCACACAAGTGGCCCACCATCACAACCTCAACATTCTCTGCTAAGACGACAACACCCAACTCATCTTCTACCTCACCAAGGAGCCACATACCACTGAAAGACGTCGCCAACTCCATACTGATCAATTCTCTAAATCTCAACTCGGACAACACCTACAACAACTAAAACGAATCCAAAACACTTCCGCCCAACTGATCATCAATGTCCCCTGCCGCAACCACATCACCCACCACCTGAGACACCTACACTGGCTTCACTTCAACAAGAGGATCACCTTCAAGCTCCTCACTCTCACTTACAAAGTACTCTACAACACCAGACCAACCTACCTTAACAGCAGTAATCCTGAAAGGCCTAATTTTGTCCATAAAATGTTGTCTTTAAAAATATTAGGTAAGAATTCGGTAGCTCTTTAGGTAAACCTTGTTTAAAAACCAATTGACTATCATTACAATGTATCCAACCTTTCAGACATTTTAAATAAACAGTATAATGTCCAGATGTTGCAGAAGGACCATCATGAAAAATAATTTCTACAGCTACAAAAGTTCTTCCTGATATTGATAGTTGAGTAGCTACAACATTTTTAATTAAAGTTCCCAATTTTCTTCCATCAGCTCTACAACGTTGCTGTATTGAAATTACATACTGTCCATATCTTTGTATAAATAATGTTGATTACATTTCGAATTTACATTGGCTACACTCCATGTTTTGACTTGCTCCTCTAACTAGATTATTAAAAGACACTGATTCACAGTCTGGTAAAGTCAAATATATAAATCTTTCAGTGTCTATGTTAGTACTACATTTAAGCAAACTATTTTCATAGTCATGTTGCCATTTATAAGAAAGGCCAAAAAGGTTTTCAATATCTTTCTTTCTTCTTCTATTTTTCTTCTTTATACATTCGAACAGTAACAAATAATCCAATAGGTCAGGTACAGTGGACTAGGAACAGAAATGTATATAAAATGTTTTGGTCGGGTTCAAACTATGCCATAAAACCTACCATCTAATATCATAAATACATTAAAAATCAGTTAAAAGCTAGACTGTCTATATCATGTTAAAAAATTAAAAAAATGGAATTATAACATATGCTAAAAATTTGGTCAGTAACTTTTCAGTATTGTAGTGTTACAAATACAAAATTTCATAAACTTTGGATTCAGTAATAGTATAAGCTTGTTGCACTAAAATTTTAGACCAGCATTCTTCCTAATCAGATAACCATTATATAAAAATCTGCTTACACAGAAAACCACCATTTGTGAGGTGTTTGACTTCAATATGCGTTCAGCTTCACTACAAACGCTTACGCCCATATTCCTGCACAGAGATCTAATTCAGCATTCCCCGGCTATTTTGTATGCTGGGCAAAAGAACAGTATATGAACGTCATTTTCTTTAACCTTATGTGTGCAAAGGGTACATAGATCATTTTCCTAATTCCCCCTCATCCTAATGTATTTACTTTTGTTTGCAAAACACCATATCTAAATTGTAAAAATAGGGATTTTGCTAGCGGGGCGACTATCTCATCAAGAAAAGGTTCAAAAGACAGCAACTTTGAAAGATGGGAACTTCAGGGTCAATGACCCCGTAGATGAGCTATGTAGCATGATATTATTCATGTAAGACCAGAAAGTGGACTTTAAAAGCTTCTTGCACAGAGGTGTCAATCTTGCGGGCTCTTCCCAATAATAGGATAAGCCTAGCTGGTTTACCCAAGATGACACATGTTTTAGCCAAGGGATATTCTTATGTCCATCAATCTGTACATGGGTTGCTTCCATCCATTCCAGAAGTCTATTTAAAATATGTCTAGCAAAAACTTTTTATAAAAGATCAATTAAACTAATTGGCCGATAGTTTGCCGGATCATATCGGTTACCTTTTTTAAAAATTGGCACAATCTCTGCCCCTTTCCATGTATCAGGGATCGGTGTTCCTGCTACTATTGAATTACAAAAAAAGTTTATATATGGTCCCCAGACTTCAATATCATGCTTTAGTGGATCACCTGGGATCTTGTCGGGTCCTGGGGCTTTCCCTACCTTAATGGTCTGTATTGCTGTGACAGTCTCTTCTAGGCTAAAATGTAAGTCAGGCAACTTTGTGAAAACCTCTATTTCATTTTCCACTGTAGGTGATCTTCCAATATTGTAAGAGTACAGCTTGGAGAAATGATCAACCCAGGTTTTTTCATCTAAGAAAAGATCTTTAGAGGTCCTTTCTGTCTTATTCCCCTTGGCTATTAAACTCCAAAAGGTAGCTTGGTCTTTTGATTTTGCTGCAGTGATTAGATCAGACCATGCTTCCTCATCCAAGGCTTTTTTTGTTTCTACAAGAATTTGATTATATATGTGCCCTTTATCTCTTATTTCTTGTATATTCTTATTCTTTACTGCCTGGATTAAGGTGGTCTTAGCTAATCGGCACTCTTTGTTGTACCAGGGATTTCCTATATTGAGATAGTTGTCTTTAGTTCCCTTTTCCTTCTTATATATTTTACTCAGAAGAGGTGTCAGTGCATCCACCAGGCTATACTGCATGTCTAATACAGAGCATTCCCCTAAGGGAAGATCCTGTAAAGATGCCACAATGTCAGCAAAGGTGTTATAAATGCTTGTCATTGTCACATCTTTAGCTAGGATATATGGCCATTTTAAAGCTTGTCTGTTATTATTTATTTGTAGTTCTCCAATTCTCAAATTATTTCCTTCATCCCCAGATGAACTAGTTCTGAAAGACTGGGGTTCTAAATTTGGATGAAACGGCAAGTGGTCACTCTCCGTCCTGGGGTCAATTTTAAAATCTATAATTAGATGCCACAAACTAATTGAAACTAATATAAAATCTATGTGGCTCTTAGAGGTCCCTCTGCTAAATGTGGGTGCCGTTGGTCGGTCTGACTGTAACCGGCCATTGCATGCCCTTAAACCGTGTCCTACGGTTAATTGTAAAATTTGAGCTGCCGCAGCCGTACATTTTACCTCCCCATTGCTATCCATGAATATGTTATCAAAGCCCGATATTGGTTTGTACTTACAATTAAAGTCACCACCAACAATTATTTGTGAGCTGGGACCTATTGTGTCAAGATAACAATCAAGTTGTCCTATAATCTGGGATTCCTTGTAAAGTGGATTTGGCCTATTATACACATTACTAAGTAAAGTTTTTTTTATCTCTGGAAGCTATTTTCACGCCAGCAGGTTCTGGGACTGGATAAGGAGAGGAGTAGTCTTTATTTCCAGGGTGATCCTTATCCACATCACAAAGCCTCCAGACGGTCTCCCTCTTACAGAGGGAATAGCATTCATGCAAAATGTTTTATAGCCAAGTCTATGGGGAATATCCAGTGACCAAGTCTCTTGTAAGAGTATTATATCAAATTGGTGTATATAATTACACCAAACTGTATCTCGAAGATTCTTATTACGCCCTGCTATGTTCCAAAACATGAGCTTTACTTCCAGATGTACACTTGTTGAAGTGGTTGATGATTAATGGGCGGGAGTGGGCTCACTATGTTGTTAATGTCGTCCCTGGGTCCCACTTCCGGATCTCGACTGTATGTTTATTTATTTATTTATTTATTATAAAGTTTTGTATAGCGCGAACAAGACCCAAGGGTATCAGAGCGCTTCACATAAAGGGCAAGTTACACGTTAACGGTGTATGCACAATAATAACAACATACTGGTATGAGGTAGAAAGTTATAAGGTTTGGGTGCATATAGATCTATATCCATTCCAAATGTGCAATATGCGATAAGAGGTAGGTTAAGGCTAAAACTTATATCGCATTCTATTACGCTAACATATAAAGGTAAGGATTATCTGGATTTACCCAGTGTGATAAAATATAAAGTGATGTGGGTATATACGATTGTCTTTACTTGAGGTAGCATTTTGTTTACAGTTTAGTCTTGGTGGAGTCACCAGTCTCATATCGTCTCAACAAAGTTCAGTAGTCGGACTGCACTTAATTGCAATCGAACGAGTCTATGTGGAGAATTTCTTCATCATGAAGTTCTTCACTTCCCGTTTAAAAGTTGAGGTATTTCGGATCTTCCTAATTCGTGGGGGGAGTGAGTTCCAAATTCTGGGGGCAGCTCCCGAGAACGCTCTGTCATAGGTTTTCTTCTTTCGGAAGAAAGCTGGCCTCAGTAGCAGCTCCTTAGCACTCCTAGTTGGTCTGTTACCTCCTGAAAGCTCAATTTTCTTGGCTAGGTATCTTGGCGTGTTGTAGTGGAGTGCTTTATGGGTGATACATGCTATCTTTAGTTGGATTCTGGCTTCAAAGGGTAGCCAGTTTAATGCTTTCAAGTGTGGGGATATATGGTCGAATTTTCTCGATCCCGTGATGAGTCTTGCCGCTGCGTTCAGGCAGGCTTTTAGTGGTGCTGTCGACGTGTTTGGTAATCCGGCTAAGGTGGTGCAGCCATATTCAATCCGAGAGATGACTAGGGATTGGATAGCCAGTTTAAGATCGGCTTCTGAGATGAATGGTTTCAGTTTTCTTAGATAATTCAAATGGAAGTGGGCACTTTTAGCCATTGAGTTAATATGGGTTTTCATGTCAAGATTTTCGTCTAGAGTGATTCCTAGCGATTTAGCTGAGTTGACTAGGGTGGGGGTGCAGTTTAGCGCCGTCACCAGCTTTATCCATTCCTTTATTTCTGCTTGGCTCCTTGTTGGTGAGATTAATAGGAACTCTGTTTTATTAGCAATGAGTTTCAGATGATTGGCCTTTAACCATTGCAATGCCATATTTAAGGTCTCGTTCATTAGCTCAATGTCTTCAAGAGAGGCGACCTTTATGTATATCTGCGTGTCGTCCTCATACATGTGATAGGATATCTTTGAGTTTCGTAGAATTTCTGTGAGGGGTTCGACATATAGGTTAAACAGGTCAGGTGATAGTGACGATCCTTGTGGAACTCCAATTGAGTTAGGGCATATAGGTGAGATTGATTGGTTGACCAGGAATCGTTGTGTTCTATTTTGTAAGAAAGACTCGAACAATTTCAGAACATTTCCCTCCAGTCCCATCCTGTTCTGCAGCCTGGTCAGTAATGCTTCGTGATTTACTGTGTAAAATGCCGAGGACAGGTCTAGGAGAATTAGTAGGCAAGCTTGGTTTTGGTCGAGGGCCTGTAGCACATCATCAGCAATATGGAGGATCGCAGTTTCCGTACTATGCCCTGATCTGAATCCTGATTGGCATTCATCTAGTAGGGAGAACTTGTTGATGTGTTTGCTCAGTTGGCACTGCACACATTTCTCAATTACTTTGGCCAGTAAAGGAATGTTGGTAACTGGACGGAAAGTGTTCGGATCTGTTGCATCCGCTGTAGGTTTTTTGATTATGGGAACAACTTGTCCTGTTTTTAGGCAGTCAGGGAGGATCCCTTGTGATAATGATGCATTTATTATTTTGTTCCAAATTGGGACCACAATATAGTTGATTTCTTTTACGCACTTCGCAGGTAGAGGGTCATGATAGTGGTTGTTAGGCTTGATTTCCGAGAGCGTTTTGGCGACCTTCTCCTGGTCAAATAGTTCGAATGTATCCCAATATGCTTTGTTTTTTGATTCGCTACGCTCTATAGCCCTGTCGTACTTGTTCAAAGTCAGTGGTTGGATTGGCAAGGTAGCCGCTGCGCTTGTGAGCTCCAATTCCAGTGCTTTGGCCTTCTCCGTGCAAAATGTCGAGAAATCCTCGCAGCTTAGAGGAGTTTTTGAGTTCTCATGGGCGGTTTTGGCTAACTTATTTGATTGTTGCTTTAGGATCTCGAAGAGTTTCCGTGGTCTGTTTTTGGCATTGTCCAGTTCGGATCTTATATATTCCCTTTTGGAGTTGATGACCTTTTTGTTATATTGGTTTCTGATTTTTCGGAGTGCTGTCAGCTCCGGGGATGACGGGTGTTGTCTCCATTTTCTTTCAGCCATTGTCAATTTGCGCCTCTCTTCATTGAGTGATCCATTGAACCATGGATTTTTTTCCTTTTCGGTGACTCTTTTCAATTTTAGTGGCATGGCGTCATTGACGATGTTCCCGACTGTGGTTATGTAGTGTTCTGTCATCTCATTTACTTTCTGCAGATTGCTAGGTACCTTCAGGTCTCTCTCACACCTTTCTACAAGTTGCTCCATATTAGCCTCTTTTGTAGCTCAACTCCATTTTCTGAGTGTGAAGGGTTGAACGGTCTTACCCTTTTTCACTATCGGTATCAAGAAAGATATGGCATGGTGATCTGACCAATCACACGGGTCTATGGAGAGGATTGATGTGTCTTTGGCTCCTGAAATAGTCCAGTCAAGCGTTGCTCCTTTCGAGTGAGTAGGTTGTGTGCATGCTTGATTGAGGTTTAGCTCGACGAGGAAATCCTTAAGCGCGTTGACTATTTTGTCATTGGAGTCCTCTCAATGTAGGTTGAAGTCGCCTAGGTATATATTATTGGAATCGATGTTGGAGTTGGCCGTAATGATCTCCATTAACTGTTCCGTGAACTTTGTGTTCTCTCCCGGTGGGTGATAGAACGCATGTAAGTTGCATCTTTGATTGGTTGCAGATCTTACATTGAGACCTAAGTATTCACAGGATTCGAGTGGGTCAGATTGTATTAGATTGACCTCTATATCCGATCTATGAATGCAGGCTATCCCTCCTCCGGTCTTTTTCAGCCTATCTCGTCTCATAATGTTATATTGGGGAGGTACCAATAGATCCAGGGTTGGCGATGATGATTCTGTGAGCCATGTTTCTGTGAGGATCGCCAGATCAATTCCCTTGTTAATGATGAGGTCTGCTATATCTGACGCATGTTTGGTTGCCGATCTACAGTTGAGTAGGAGGCAGTTCATTGCAGTCCCAGAGCTGCTAAGGTTCGTCCTTTCTGTTTCGGTTATTAGCTGTATTTGATGTAGGTTATTGAGGTCCGGTTTTCTGTCGTTCTTTCTGGATGTTCTATTGGAGTCGATTGGAACTATTTTGATTCATTCCTCTCTCATATGCATCGCGGGTTCATACGTTCTGAGTAAGGCCAGTGATTCTTCCTTCGACAAGGGCTTTGTTCTCTTTGGTCTGTTGTGCCTATTTGCTGCTGGCATGGCCATCTCGTTGCTCCTTCTTTGCGAGTAGTGTACAAGGTTTTGTATATGCGTGACTTTGGAGTGCGTGCTTGCCGTCATTTCCAGTATTTTTTCAATCGCTAGTCGAGAACTAATTGTGTCTTGAGCCATGTAGCCAACTAGTTTCTGAAGATCTTTGATATCTTTCCGATATTGGGGGGACTTCTTAGAAATGGTTAGCCTGTCTGCCCGTGTTCTGCCTTTTTCCCTTTTCTGTTTTTGGTCTGGTCTTACTGTCGTAGTCTTTTTCATTATGTTCACTGTTCGATTGTTTGTTCCGCTTCTTTTTGATATGTTCTGTATGATATCTGGGTTTAGAGATGCTAGGCGATTTTTTGTTGGCGATGCTCTCTCTGAGTCTTTTATGGTATTGGAAGGAGGTAATGGGAGCTTGTTATCTTCGATCATATTTGTTTCCCGATTCTCATTATGTGGTTCTTTCAAGCTAGGTGTGCGCCCAGCGCCGGAAGTCCCAGCATTTGGGATTGGCATCGGCTCCTCCATAAGGAGTAGGTCTTGTTCGTTGTTCTCGTGACTAGTAGACCTTCCTGTCTCTTCAGCCTACTCATTCGATACTGTCAGACCTGTCAAACTCGTGTTAATAGCCAGACCCTGTGCCTGGTGGCCTCCATTTTGATTGGCGTCTCCGGAGGTAGTGCTGGTGTTTCCGGGGGTGACTTCATGTATGCTCAGATCTGGTTGGTGTCTTGGTCCCTCAAGCCACTCTTTTACGGATGGGAACATCTTGTCGAACTTATCTAGTTCGCTGTTCGCTGCTTGAATCAGCACTATCCCTGTTTTATATATAGTAATATATAGTTCGGCTCCACATCTTATTGAAGGCGAGGTCGGTATTTTTGTGCCATATGGGATGTTCTTTATAGCTTTTATGTTAAGCGTATTTGTGAAGGCATCACGCCATTTAGCCGTTTTATATGAGAAGAATATTAAGTCGTTCACTATAGTTCCTTTGTCTATATTAAAGTATGGGTCAGAGAACAGGGTGTCTGGGTGTTTCCTCAGGGTATCATGTTTAAACTTTTTCGCTGCGTTTTTGGATAAGTTGGCTGGATATACAGCCCCTACACCCCCCCTCTGTGGAATTCTTCTAATGCTTGATTAGTGGGAAGGATATGTGCTATTTCGCTGAGAGGAATATCCTTACAGTATTTACCAGTGGGAGTTATGGAAATACTTGAACTATTTAGTCAGTCTAACTCGTCCAATGTCGATAGACCTTCGAATCTATTTGTCAGAGGGACATGGAAGGTCTGCTGCCTGGGATTGCCACCATACTCTGGCTTGTAAAAATAGCCCAGCGGAAGGGCACTGATAGATGTACTTTGCTCATGGGGTTCTTCCCTAAGTTCTAATATCCTCCTAGCTTGTTGTGGTCCCCTAAAGTTAATCACTACACAGTCTCCTCTGATGTTCTTGGATGATTCATCCAACCACCCAACTCTTCTAACCATCAATATGTCGCCAGTGTTTGCTGGATGAAACCATTTAAATTTTACCTGCCAATCCACTGCTTTATTGTGTAGATTTTGCCAGGATTCTTTTTGTTCCCATTTTAGGGTTGGAACTCCAGTTATGCAGGCGGTAACTTCAGGACATCAGTGTTTGGGGTTCAGTCAGTTCCTTTCGGTCTGTACACTGTTGTCTTGTCTGTATTTATGTTCGGACTTCCCTACACTGATTGTATGTGTATGCTCCCAGTACTATCCCCCTCAGTAATGTGCATGTCCTGTTTATTTCCTTCTCTAGATCTGTCATTCTTCTGTGCGGAATTCCTAGGTTTTGCAGGTCTTTCTACTCTCTGTCCTTTTGGCATAATTTGTGGTGGGTCATTACCCTCGCACGTGGAGACAGTGGCTGAAGTTAAAGTTAAAGTGCAATTCCTTTCAGCATTTCCCAGCTCTTTGCATAAATGCTCTATCCTTAAAGCAAGCTGGGATAAGCTTACTGACAGGCAATTTTCTAATTTCTCCACTTTTTCATTTAACACAATCTCTAGAGAGTGTTTTAATTTTGTTTCAAGCTTCCCAATAGTTTCCTCGAGCCATGGGGTGTGTAATAAATTCTCGCTCTCTGTTTGAGTGCCTATGGTTTTACTTAACACTATATTCCCCCCGTTTCATATTTAGATGTATTATTCTGCTGTGTCCCCCCGGTTTTCTTGGTGTTGTTATTTCTCACTGGGGGATTTACTGTTTTTTTCTTAGGGAAATAACCTTGGGCCTTAGGCCCTGCTGCTGTTCTATAGTTGCGGAGCCTTGAAGACAAGGCTGGACTAGTTTTAGAGTTGGCCTCCTCAAGGGTATAAGCCAGGGGGGTACTTGGAGTTTTAGATAAACGTGAGGCATTCGGTGTGGTTGCTATTGGGCTTGGTGGGGCTATTTGGGTCGCATCTAAGGGAGGTGCTGTCAGGGTAAGGGTTTGGACACTACGAGCATCTAAGTTTGTGTCATCCACAATATTAATGATATCATCTACACTACCTAACCCTCGTTCCTGTCCCTCTGTGGTAGTATAAACTAGGGGGTATAAGTTTACTACTGGGGATTTGGCTTTGCTAATCGCTCCTAACGAAGACCTCTTATGTTTCTCGGATATGCCTAACAATAATCTTTTCTCCGTTAGAATTATCTCATGGTGTAAGACTGATTCGGCTCTATTCAGGGAAGCATCCAGAGTTTCGACCACTCCCCCCACTCTCTGTGGGGTTTTCCTTTTGGTTGCCATAAGGACCACACAAAAATATAAAGGGAATTAAAGACACTAACCAATGTCTTATTTCCTCAGAATATCTTAGATGACAGTAGGGTGGGCCAGCCCGGCCTCCTCTGGCCCCGGACGGCCACAGACGGCCCGCCCTTACCAGGCATAGCCCGGCATCGCCCGTGCGCGTCCCATGACATGGGGCCTGGCCTTGGTTTTTAAGCACCTCCAGGCGTGGAAATCAGCTGGAGCGGCTTCCTGCCGCAAGTCACCGTGGGGATTGTAGTCTCCCCCTCTCAGCGGCCGCGCCGAGATGGCTAAGACTGCGGCGGCGTGGGGAGACAGGAGCCAGGAGCTGGAAGCGTGACCGGCAATAGGCAGGTGAGTCAGGGAAACCACAGGGCTGTGTCAAAAAAATTCCGGTATTCTGTTAAGCGAACCCTATCTATACCTTCATCTTCATCTTCCAATAAACAAGCATATACATTAGAAATTCCTGACAATCTTGCTGAATATTCTGCATAAATTGAGTACAACCAGAACATATGTCCAGAACATTTCGAATATCAGAAACACTTTGTATTTTACTTTTATTACTACTACATTTCTCATAAACAAAATATTGCAATGAACAGAATCTTTCTTCCCGATTTTTAACAATTTGCTGTTGCAAACTTTCAAGAAAAAAAACAACATTAACACCAACTACATTAGCATAGCAGTTGACACCAGAACTATTTTCAAACTGATAACCAACATTGCAATCAAAACTTCATCTTGTTTTTTTTCTTTCTCTACAGCTTCACTACAGATATTCTGAAATCTTCTTTTTATACCTACCACACGCTATTCAAATACTGGATATTGACCTAAACTGGGTGCATATTCTCTTCTTAACCTATTATACTCTCACACAATTTGCATCTGCACTAATCTTTGTCTCATCAAAATCAATCAAGTAAAATCCAGAAAAAGTTCTCACTCGAGACAAAGCAACATATGCCATACCCTCTTTAAACACGGTACTTCCAACATTCACTAAAGCACTATCTACACTTAAACCATGAGATTTATGAATGGTCACCGCATTTGCCAAAAAAAAATAGGAAACGTTTTTCTGCAAACAAACAAATCTTTTACAAGCAAAAACGAGCTGAAAAAACGACTAAATTGTTGTACTAATGCAATTTCATCGAATTTGATTTTCAAAAATTCAATACCATCTCTATTTACATAATTAACGAAATCAAAAATGTTACCCATTGCTCCATTTACTAAACCTTTTTCCACATTAAAATTAGGTCGTAAAATTACCCTACTGTTTACACATGCATATACATTCTTTTCTATAGCAGAAGTTTTACTTATCGATTTCTATCAAGAATCCAATTTCCTCTTTAACTTTTCAGTCAAAATAATAGTGATTCCTTCATGTTCTATTTTATCAATAGCTTCCAATTTCATAATTTCTTCATTTTCCAACTTTAAAATTTCTTCATTGAATATAGAACATTCAGCAGATTACAGATTTGTTTTCTGCAATTCTCATATATATTTTCTCAGGAACAATATTTTCATTTGGAAACAAATTGGAAAGTAATCGTCTCTATAAAGCTTCTTTGCCATGTTCAGTCAATTTTCCAATTCTTATATCTTGAAGAATAGTTCCATAATCAGCATCATTTGCCTGTCGCATATTTGTAATAAGTTCCTTATACTCAAAATATGACCAAAGTTTAACATTTCCAATGCTCCCCAAAGACTTTCTGGTATCTTCATGCACCAGTGTCTTAAACACTGGTTGTCCTTTTACAGGAGTAAGTTGTAGTAGAGCTCCAAAAACGATGACGTGTTTTCCTCCAAGTAATACGTTAAACTATGTTTTAAGAATTTGCTGCATTCCTAAATGCACAAAGGCAAGCATTAAGTTTGATACCATGCTTACCTCATCAATATTGAGAAGTTTAATTTTCTTCAAGACTCTTGAAACTTCACAACCAGCTTCTCCAGATAGCTTGTGGTATTCCAATTTGTTTTCATGCTCTACTGGTAGCATTAATAAACAATGTAAAGTAATTCCTTTAATAATGTGTGCTGCCAACCCAGTTGGGGCAGTGACAACACAAGACAAATGCGACTCAGTTTTTTTCAGTAGGTAAGTTGTGATTACTTTAATTAAAAAACTTTTTCCTGTTCCAGCTTGTCCACTCACGTACATAGGTTGAAATGATGAGTAAAAGCACTCTTTTTTTTCATGAAGTAATCCATGTTCTATCTTTTCTATCACTTGCTCATATCTGTGTTTCTGCTCAACATTTAGTTGCTCTTCCAAGTTTCCTAAGTTTGTTACATCTTCTTGAGCTTGATACATTGCTGTTTCCACCTCTTCCATAGCAGTTGATGCTTCATTTTGAACAATTGGTTCTCCTAGTGGATCCTGACTCAACGGAGCAGAAGTCTGACTGTCTTCAGAACTGTCTCTAGCAATCTCAACTGCAATTGTAGCTTCTTGCTCAATTTTGTGGTTCAACATTTTCACATAATTAGCAAAAACAGGCCATGTTATATTATCTTTACTTGCGTTGAACGAATCTTCATAGCTCTCAAAATCTCCAAGTAATTCCAATTCTGAATGCCACAGCTTTAAAAGTTGCAAAAGAGCTAAATAGAAAAATTCCCTTTTGTTAGACGTTTCGCAACTCAGTTTACGGTGATTAATCAAATGTCCTTTTCTTTGTTTCACCAAACATCCTTCAGAACCAATAACGGCATTTATTCAATTATTGATGTTTTCTGTAATATTTTGTTTCAAAATATAGTTTTGCAGCACTTCAAAGAGACAAATGTTCTCAAGATGATGACTTCTATTTGGATAATATGTATCCAACATATTTGTTTTCACAATATCTGTACTTTCTGGCTCTTTTTCAGCTAAATATTCATTTTCTTGTACAGATTTAAGAACTCGATTTCGTGTTGCAGCAAGACCTAGACTCACCCAAATGATTCTTCTAAATTTGGAGTATAGACTTGCAGATGATAAGCGATCTGAGCATTCATACGCTCCAATTTCTCGATGAGATAACATCTTCAAACTATAACTATATAGTTTCTTACTAAGACGCTTCTTGTGGGAAATCTCTTCCCACATTTCCTTCAATTCCATCTTTTCGGATTTTGTTATGTACGATGTTACATATCGAGCAACAGCAATGGAATGGTCCGCAACGTATTGAATATTCAAGTTAGCATTCCACATGGACAAAATGACTGGGTTGTAGTCATTTATGTATTTTGACTCTTCATTTCTACTTAAGTTGTAGGTATTTTTTGGAGACTTTCTTGTGATAGTATGTCGCAAAGATGACATAAAACTGTTCACTCTTCCTTTCGATATTACAAGACGTGGAAATCCAAAATGACATTTGGTGTAGAATTTATCCTTAGATTTGTAATTTCGACGACAGTATTTCCCACAACGATGGCTTTGGAATCATAAGACTTGTTGTCTTAAGTCCTTATCTTCTGTACTTTTGGGTATATTCTTCAATAAAAGAAAACACAGTAGAGGAGTGCGTATGAGGAAAGAAGGGAGAGTATGAGAAGAGAGGAGGGCGATGTGAAGAAAAGGGGAGTATAAGAAAAGAGAGGGTGTATTAGGAAAAAAGTGTATTATGAGGAGACAGGAAAAAGTATGAGGTGATGGAAGAGTATGAGGTGTAAATGAGGTATGAGGAGAGAGGTGGGAGTATGAGGAGAGAAGAAAGAGTATGAGGAAGGAGAGAGAGAGTGTGAGGGGGGGAGTATGAGGAGAGAGGGGGAAGAATTTGGAAAAAGGGGCAAATATTATTCCTTAATGTACACAGACGCACAGTGTGATATTAGACAAAAAAATATGAGACCATACATTTTACCAAAACACATTTACTACTCTAAAACAGTTAGGTGACTGCACACATTCCATGTATATAACTACTACATTGCAGTGGACAACCCTGACTCATTTTGCAAATACATATGAAATTTACTACATTCTTTTTGCCAACATTGCATAAAAAAAGTGACACAATAGAACAACAAAGAGGCGCAAGGGGCTTGTAAATCTTCCCAGGAGTGAAAGCAGGGAGAGAGGGAGGAGTAAGAGGAGAGAGCAGGGAATATGAAGAGAAAGGGGAAGTATGAAGAGAGAGGGGGGAATGAGGAAAGAGGAGGAATATGAGGAGAGACAGGGGAATATGAACACAAAGAAAGGGAGTATGAGGACAGAGGAGAATATAAGAAAAAGGGGGTAGTATGAGGAGAGAGGGAGGAGTGAGAGGAGAGAGAGGGAGTATAAGGACAGGGGGAGTATGATGAGAGGAAGGTGAGAATGAGAAAAGAGGGGAAATATAAGGAAAGAGTAGGGAGTATAAGGAAAGAGAGGGGGAGTGTGATGAGCGAGGGGGGAGTATGAGAAGAGAGAGAGAAGTATGAGAAAAGAAGAGGGAGTATGTGCAAAGAGGGGCGAGTATAAGAAGAAAGGGGGAGTATAAGGAGAGAGGAGTAGGTATGAGGAGAAAGGAGGGAATATGAAGAGAGAGAGATAGAAGAATGTAGAGAAAAGAAGATTATAAGAGGAGAGGGAGTGAATAAGAAGAGAGGGGATAGCATGAGGAAACAGTAAGAAGTATGAGGAGAGGAGTGAATATGAAGACAGGGGGGAATATGAAGAGTACGGAGAGTATGGAAAAAGAGGGGTAAATATGAGGAGAAAAGAGGAGTATAAGGACAGAGTACTGTGTATCAGGAGAGAAGGGAGAGTATGAGAAGAGAGGAGGAAGAATGTGGAGAAAAGGGGAGTATAAGAAAAGAGAGGGTGTATTAGGAGACAAAGGGTATTATGAGGAGACAGGAAAAAGTATGAGGATATGGAGGAGTATAGGAGTCAAGGAGGTATAAGGAGAGAGGTGGGAGTATGAGGAAAGAAGAAAGAGTATGAGGAGAAAGAGAGGAAGTGTGAATAGAGAGGGAAGTATAAGGAGAGAGGGGTGTGTATGAGAAGAGAGGGGGGAGTATGAGGAGCGAGTGGGAAGAATATGGAAAAAGGGGCGAATATAATTCCTTAATGAACACTGACGCACAGTGTGATTCTTGACAAAAAAATATGAGACCAAGCAATTTACTAAAACACATTTACTACTCTAAAACGGTTAAGTGACTGCACACATTCCATGTATATAACTACTACATATCAATGAACAACCCTGACTCATTTTGCAAATACATTTGCAATTTACTGCATGATCTTTCCCAGCATTACATCAAAAAAGTTACACAATACAACAACATAAAGGCACAATGTTCTAGGTAATCTGTCCTTGAGTGCATGCAGAGAGAGAGGGAGGAGTAAGAGGAGATAGCAGGGAGTATGAACAGAAAAGGAAAGTATGAAGAGAGAGGGGGAAAATGAAGAGAGAGGAGGAATATGAGGAGAGACAGGGGAATATGAACACAGAGAGGGGGACTATAAGGACAGAGGGGAATACAAGGAAAGGGGGTAGTATGAGGAGGAAAGGAGGAGTAAGAGGAGAGAGGTGGGAATATGAAGACAGGGGGGAGTATAAGGACAGGGGGGAGTATGAGGAGAGAAAGGTAATAATGGGGAAAGAGCAGGAATATCAGGAGAGAATGGAGAGTAAAAGGAAAGAGAGGGCGAGTGTGAGGAGAGAGGGAGGAGTATGAGAAGAGAGAGGATATGGAAAAAGGGGCGAATATAATTCCTTAATGTACACAGACGCACAGTGTGATTCTTGACAAAAAAAATGAGACCAAGCATTTTACTAAAACACATTTACTACTCTAAAACAGTTAAGCGACTGCACACATTCCATGTATATAACTACTAAATTTCAGTGGACAACACTGAAATGTAGTAGTTATATACATGGAATGGGTGCACTCATTTTGCAAATACATATGCAATTTACTGCATTATTTTTGCGAACATTGCAATAAAAAAAGGTACACAATACGACAACAAAAAGGCACAAGGGGCTTGTACATCTGCACAATAGTGTATGCAGCAGTGCATGTATACTGACTGGAAAATTGTAGATTTAGAACACAAACCTAATTCTAAACAAGCAACACTATTAACTACTCTACAACTGAAAAAGTGACTGCACATATTCTACATTTTTAGTACTGCACTTTATTGCACAAAGGTGACTCACTAAACACATTAACTTACCAAATGATTTTATCACAATAGTTATCCAAATGCAGACAAACTCAGAATATGATTCTTCACTCTTTAGAAGAATAAACACATTACTCTTACTAAAAACAAAATGTACCACATACATTCCCTTAAAAGTTATAAACTCACCTTTCAAATTGATTTGTACATTAAGAAAAATGCCACTCACACAGCAGATATTCTTATACAGAATCTCTCTACTTCAGTGTTTGCAGCAGAACCAAAAAATTGCACATTTTCCCTCTCAATTCACACATATATACATGTCAATAACAAATCAAATTCCTTCACACATTAATTCAAAACCAAACAAACATTTCTATTGGTTGAACATGTGAACCCTTTCCAACTGACATACCTTTGCACCCTACCCCCAACAGATAATGCAAAAGTCAACTGTCCACAGGGGTCAAAAGTTCAGCACACTGTAAAACACTCCTCCTCAACAAGTTTAGACTCTGCATAGGTACATACTTATAAGTACCAACGAAGAGAAAAGCTCCTATTAGAACCAACCAACATCTAAACACATAAGTTTGATAAATATGTATAAAATATATTTTTTAATTAATTTCTTGCTTAGGTATGCTTACGGGCCGACTTACGTACATCGCACCGTACGTCGCCCGTACGTGCATGGTACGAGTACGGTAAATCTACAGTAAAAAAAAATAGTCTCTATCACTAATTTTTATAATCCCCGGGGACCCCATCCCCTGGGGCTAAAATACAATGTTGGGGACCGTGGGGGGACCCCAATGCCCCCACGGTCCCAGCCGGCTCCCGGCGTCCTTCGGGAGCCAGCATTGCTTTTCATCAGAGAGAGCAGCTTACAAACTGCTCTCCCTAACGAAAAGCAATCTGCTGTCCTTCTTGAAAGAGAGAGCAGGTTAACCTGCTCTCTCTTTCAAATAGGAAAGCAGTTTGCTGTGGTAGGGTGGGACCCGCGAGGCTCCGGCCCTACCATAGCAAACCGCAGTGTCCCCTGGGTAGGACACTGCAAGACCCGGCCCTGGGGTTGGCAGTCCCCGGGGCCATCACAAGGCTCCAAGAGGGGGGCCACGCGGCCCCCCTCCCAACATTAAAAAGCCCCGGGGGATGGTGGTCCCCGGGGCTGGGGGATCTGTCACAGACCCCCTATTTTAAATATTACAGCCCCGGGGAGGTGGCGGTTACTGGTGCATGTGGGGGGGCTTAAGCCCCTGACACAGTTGTTTTAAAAAAAAATACAAAAGAAGCCCCGGGGGCTTACGTTCCCCAGGGCTGGGGGCCCCTCTGGGCCCCATTATACATAAAAACATTGCCCCCAGGAATTGGCACCCCTGGGGGCTAAATAACAAAACCATACGTGTATTCTGTGATTTAAATATTTATATAATAAATTGACATTGGGGATCATTCTGAAACCCCCTAAGCAGCCCTAGGGGGTCAGGAAATCCTACAGCAAATAGAAAACTTTTCCTGTCAATCTACACATTCAATCTACACACATATACAAATAAATATCAAATCACATCTATTCCCACATTAAATCAAAACAAAACACACTTTTCTATTAATTGAACTTTTGAACCCTTTACAACTGACAAAACGTTCAACCCTAACCCCATGCCACATTCTGCCAGTTACCATAGAAACACTTCAGGGAACACCTAACTGAGCACACATGTGAAAAGTTCATCATACATTTTTGCAAATCAAAACAGCAAGTGTGCTTGACTTGTCAATATACCAGCTTATCTTAAGTAATCTTCTTTTCTATCACTTTTTCTTAACCAATAAATATCAGGCTTTTAAAAAACAGAAAATTGCACCCTAGTTTTCTGTGTAAAATGTTTTCAAACAACCAATCATTTCTTTGCTTTTTTCAAAACTTCACTTATCCACCATTTTAGAAAAATCTTATTTTTCAAACTGCCATTTCATTTACAGAGACCATCTGAGTGCATCCAGACCTCTCTTCAAGATGCTTAGAGTGTGGATTGTGGGGCACAGCTATATTTTCTGGAGTCAAAGGTACGCAGAACAGAAAGGATTTCACAAAGACCTAGGTTTACCAAATGTAGACATTACATGGATTGGACAGAGAGGGTTAAAGTGGCACCAATTGATGCCATTGGTTAAATCCTTTTTGAATCTCCAAAACCTTGACCTCATAATTGTGCACTGTGGTGGCAATGACCTAGGAACTTTGACTGGGGTAGGTCTAGAAATGCTTATGAAGGACACCTTTGGAGAGAATGTCACTTTTCCCCACAAACTACCTTTGTCTATTCTAACATATGCCAAAGGCAGAATTGGAACTGGTCCAATCAATTTTGTCCACAGATTGAGAAAGTTAGGAAACGTGAATAAATCTGTTTCTGATTTTCTACGAGACTATAAAATGGGGTCCATTTACAACAACAATCTGCGTTTCAATATGCAAGGCATCTATAGGAGAGATGGTTTACATTTTACAGATGAAGGGAACAGAGTCTTCCTCATGAACTTTAGATTCTACATCTGTACTTACTTGTGTAGGTACTAAAATCTCCCAATAAACACAAGGGCTCTTTTTAGAGCCTCCAAATATCTAAACACATACACTTCATAAATATATGAAAAATATTTTCCTTTTTCTTTCTTCGGTACGCTTACGGGACGACTTACAAACTTCTCACCGTACGTCGTCCGTACGTGCATGATATGCGTACGGTAAATCTACTGTAAAAAAAGAATTGCCTCTATCACTAATTTTTATAATCCCCGGGGACCCCATCCCCGGGGCTAAAATACAACGTTGGGGACCGTGAGGGGAGCACCAATGACCCCACGGTCCCAGCCGGCTTCCCGCGTCCTTCGGGAGCCGGCATTGCTTTTCGTCAGAGAGGGCAGCTTCCATGCTGCTCTCCCTAATGAAAAGCAATCTGCTTTCCTAATTGAAAGAGAGAGCAGGTTAACCTGCTCTCTCTTTCAAATAGTAAAGCAGTTTGCTGTGGTAGGGTGGGAGCCGCGAGTCCCATGGGAGGGCACCCCGGGACACTGCGGGAGCCGGCCCTGGGGGGTGGCGGTCCCCAGAGCCACCACAAGGCTCCAAAAGTGTGGCCATGCGGCCCCCTCCCAACATTAAAAAGCCCCGGGGGTGGTGGTCCACGGGGCTGGGGGGTCCGTCACGGACCCCCCTATTTTAAATATTACAATCCCGGGGAGGTGGCAGTCCCGGGGCGTGGGAGGCTTAAACCCCCCACACAGTTTTTTTTTTTTAAAAAGTCCCTGGGGTGATGTTCCCCGGGGCTGCGGGGGGCGTGAGCCCTCCGCAGACATAGAGTTAAAGCCCTGGGGGTTGGCGGTCCCCGGGAGGTGCACCCCCATTATAAATAAAAACATTGCCCCCAGGATTTGGCACCCCCAGGGGCTAAATAACAATAAAGCGGGCTTTGTATAGCAAATTATAAATATCTCTACTTATTAACACTTTTATCAAGTGGCAGTAGGTAGGGAACAACATTAAAACCTATTACTAACCTAGATCTAACCAAGAATGCAGAGAAACATAAAATGCAGAAGACAGACAAAATGTGCTGAAATTGATAGGGCTGACTTTTACCTTTGGTAAACACAGCCATTACCCAATCACATACTGCGTTATCATGTGCAAATACACAGTATACCGTGAAGTTAACATGGTATACCATGGCTCAATATATATAACTATTTTGAAAATGATAACTTCAACATTGCTTAATCTATTTACACATACTAGCAATAATTACCCTTTACACCAAATATCTATTTTCTTGCCACATCACATCTACATCATTTAACACACGTTCAAGTTATGTCTTTTTCACTTACCACACTCCACAGTACACAACTACACTCTATGCCACTCCAGTCTATGCCACTCCACTCTACACCAGTACACTCTATGCTACTCTACTCTATTCCCTTTCACTATATGCCACTCCACTCTATGCTAATCCACTGTACACCACTCCACTCTATACCACAACACTCTACGCCACTCCATTTTATTTCCATTGAACGACAATACACTGTCCTCCCTTTTCTGATACCCCACTGAATGCTATTTAAGTATATGGCACTCCACTCTACGACAATTCACTACATGTTATTACACTCTATATCACTAGATGGTGTGGCACAACATTCTACACCACTCTACTCTATGCAAACTACTCTACCGTACTACACTCATCAGTATTCGACTGTATGACACTTGACTCTACGCCACTCCACTCTATTCCTTTATATGCTATTCCATACTATGTTCCTATACTGTATGCCAGTAACACTAAATGTAATTCCAAGTCTAAAGCACTCAATTGTATGTTACCCCACTGTATGCCATTTAACACTACACCATTCCACTCTATGCCATTACACTTAAAACTATTTCACTGTGCAACATTCCATTCTATAACACTCAACTTTACACCTCTCCACAGTACGCTATTACCCTGCATGCCACTAATATCTACCCATCTGCATTTTACCCCACTTCACTCTACAACACTCCACTCAACAGTATTCCACTCTATAGCACTCCTCTCTACACCACCAAGCTGTACACTACTCAACTCTACGCCATTCCACTCTACACTTCTCTACTCTACACTACCCGACTATATTCTATACTCTATCCCACTCCAGTGTATACTATTCCATTGTATGCCACTCCAGTATACACCACCCCACTTTGCACCACTTCACTCTACCCCTCTCCAGTGTACACCATTCCACTGTTTGCCCCTCAAGTGCATGCCACTCCTCTCTATCCTATTCCACTGTATGCCATTACAATGAACCTCACTCCATGCTACTCCAGTTATCTCTAGAACCCCAACTCTATGCCACTCCACTCTAGACCACTCCACTCTACGCTCTTCACTGTACGCCACTCTAGTCTAAAACACTCCACTGCATGCCATTGCATTGAACATCAGTACATTGCATCCCATTACACTCTCCATTATTCTACTGCACACAACTCCACTGTATGGCACACCACTCTATGCTATTGCACACTATGCAAATCCACTGTACTCCACTCTAAAATACAGGATTCCACTGTACACTACTCCAGTCTATGCTAATGCACTCTATGCAGCTCCACTGTACTCCACTCTAATATACACTATCCCACTGTATGCCACTACACACTATGTCACTCAACTCTACCCCACTCCACTCTATGCCACTCCACTCCATGCCTACTCCACTGTAAGCCACTCCCCTCTTCGCCACTCAGGTCTATGCCACCGCATTCTAAGCTGGTCTCCTCTATGCTACTCCAGTCTATGCTACTTAACTGTACTCAAATCCACTCTCGCCACTACACCATTTACTATTTCACTCCACATCACGCCACTGTATGCCATTGCAATACACACTATTCCACTCTAAGCCACTACATTCTACGAGAGTCCACTCTGCGTTATTATACTGTATGCCACTACATTGTATCTCACTCCACTGAATGCTGCTCCACTCTATGCCAATTCACTATATGTCACTCTACGGTCTGCTATTACACTCTACCATGCTACACTCTACGAATCCCCACTCTTCACCACTCCACTCTTTGGCACTCCACTGAATGCTATTTCCTCAATGCCACTCCACTGTAAGCCACTCCACTCTACAGCACTCCATTCTACACTGTTCCACTCTACACTATTCCACTCTACTCTGCAACACTCAATGGTATGTTAATTCAATTTACGTGACTCCACTGTATCACATACTACTATACTCCTTAACCCTTTAATCCCTGTAACCAGTGTTTTAAATGACTTTTATGTAGCACACCCATATGCTTCTCACAATTTTAAAACAATCCCCACCAAAATCCAGAAATGAAATGTGCACTCTCAAATGGTGAAATGCCAAAGTGTTTATTCATACCAACATTGGTATCCGAAAAACTCAACTAATTTCGGGTTTTACTGATACCAATATTGGTGTGAATAAACACTTAGGACCAATTATAAGTTTCGGCAGTGCGGGGGCAGCTAATACTCCACAGCCATGCACTCACAAAGCCGAGACTCACCGCAGCCCGCCCACCATATTACAAGTTATTTGTAGTCTTGTGGGTGGGAGGTGTGGTGTTCCCAGGGTGGTGCCTCTTTCAAAGGCTGCAGTGCCTTTGGAACAGGCACTGCAATGGTATTCCTCACATGGTTCCTGTGAGCATTGGATTGAAAAATCCATGCCATACAGGAACTCTTGTGCATGCACACAGAGGAGCACATGGTATGCCCTACTGTGTGCGTGCCTAAGTGGAGGAGGCACAGTGGGCCCTCTAAGGCCCCCCTAAGTTTCCTCCACACCGGGGTTGACATGGAGTAGAGACTTCCATGTCACCGGCGGAGGAAAGGAAACCCATTATATGCTTGAGGAGACTGCAGCGGTCCCGCCAAGTATATTGCAGCCTCTGACCTCCGTGCCATCTCCAGGGAATGGCGGGTCCCTGGCTGCATTGGCGGTCCCAGGGTTGTCCGACCACCCTACTTATAATGGAGAAGTCAGCCTGCAGGTGTGGCAGTGGCTGGACCGCCACCACCATGCCACCATGGGTCTGGCAGTCCTCGTACCACCAGACTCGTAATGTGACCCTCAGGCATTTCACCATTTGAAGGTGCACATTTCTTTTCTGGATTTTGGTGAGGACTGCTTTAAAGTATAGACACACATGCACACACATATATAGAGATAACCTTTTACTGTAGCTGTCACTACTGGAGTTGTATTAGTCAGCTGTTTTTCTGGTCTCCTGCCATTTAAGTATCCTACCAGTCCTGCTGCTATTGTTTTGTGTCTTGCTTTCATTGCATGTAAGACCTGCTGTTATTGTGAATGTACTGTTCTGCTGTCTCTGCCTGTCATACACAACTCTCTCATTATCTCTAAATTGGGCTGTCATCACAACTACTGTCCAATCCATCAAGCTTGGCAAGTGCAGACAAACACCAAAGTGAATGAGTTGAAGGTAAGCAATACAGCCAATTCAGCTTTTAGGATACAGGAGACAAGATTCCCCGGTAGCAGCTCCAGTTTTTGATCTTGTTGTTCGACAACATGATCTGTAAACTATATTGGACCTAAGGCTCTTTTAACAAAGTTGGGATGAGATCATGGCACTGTCTCCAAAAAAAAGCTTTGTACACTCATCTAGGATCCTGGCTGACTTACGGTATGTGTCTAATTGTAGATTTTATGTACTTGGGCCTTGTGGCAGTGGACATGTGCATGAAATCTGCGAGAGTGGGGTGAGCCTGTGTCCTGCTAGACCATCAGATGCTGAGAAAAGTAGGCGAAACCTGATCAAAATGGAAAATATAGGTTATGGGTTTTTGAAAATTGTAAAAAATATGTCGCGACTACCTATGCTTGCAGTGAACATCATTATGTGTGAAATTTATAAAGAATACCTAAACAAAACATTTTATTTATTCCACTAGTGAAAACTTTATCCAATCTTCCTTAGGTCATCTTGTTCAGAGATTAACAAAAAAATCACCAAATTCCTTATAATAATGAGCCTTTTAAGAGCTACATCTATAATTCACTGATAGAAGTCAGCAATGACTATCACATGCCATATGACTGTGATAAATGGTGAGGCAGACAGGGCTATCAACAGCAAATTGTGTTTCTTATGCATGGTTAGCTATCTGTTTTGCATTATGGTTCGTGGGATATGAGTCCACAGTGATAACAGAAGAGGAAATCACGACTGTCCAAATCAAATTGCCTTTGAGGTTTGAGTTTTATCTAACTGCATTCAACTATACATAAAAAATCTTTCAGAGGACGCTACCCATTAAATGTCAGTTTTGAACAGCTTCAGAAAGCAATCCCTATCCTGCTAGTAGTATCTGACAACCTTCTAATCTCCACAAATTGCTGGTAAGAGCTGCATTAAAAAGCCTGTCATCAATCTTCCATCTCTTGCCAATGTAATTTAAAGTGATGCACTACAGTACCTGAGATTACTTGCAGAAAAATACAGTGCTACCTTTCAAAACACCTCAAGAAGAAAAGCTGCTGTATAAACCACAAAATCTTGCTTACAGATCTTTGTCTGTAATCTATTTTACATCCCACAGTGACTATCTCTCAAATCCAATAAAACACACTCCATACAGTACACACATAAACATTGACTACTGCTGTCCAGCTGCTTCCTGCAGACACCTTCCTTTCAAAAGGGGAATCATGTTGTCACTGCATGGAGAAAATGTGACTAACCATCAACAGCAGAGAATTCCATCTTCAATATGCCTTTCACCAACCCGATTAAACTGATTCAGATCCACTCGACAAATATGGCCTGTGATCTTGAAGTGTATTGCCTTCACTGTTTTCAAAATATATCTTTTTACAACAAATGGAAAATGTATATGTGCTTTTAGCCTAAATTGTTTATTATCGTTTGGCAGTGGTCTAACGCATGACCTATATTGAATCCCTTTCTAATCACGGCCTCATTCTGTTGGCTGCGCTGAAATTGGACACATCTGCCTCTGTGGAATACCATTTGCACACAGTCTCAGTTTAGATTGCGAGCCTAATTATGAGCTTTGTCTTGTATAATGGAGAATAACGTGTGAAAATGATCTTTGCGACTCAAGGAACGGAATGCAAATATGACAAAAATAGGTGTCAAAAAAGAAAAGCTGCTAACAAAAAATACACCATATGTAAAAATTAAGAAACGGCGTTCACTTCCATCTAAGGCAAAATACAAATAAAATAAAATAATTCAAAGCCTCTTTCCTGAGGTTGAGCAGGGCTCGTGTATACTCTGTCTCTCACTTGCTGTGTCTACTGCTACCGGCTGAAAGTTGATAGTTGAGGGGCGGTATTCTGTCAAGGCAAAATGGAGGCTCTATAAAGGATCTGTGTGGCCACAAATCAAAACCAGTAATAATGGGAGATTAAAGGGGAGCATATTGATTCGGAAAAGAGACCTTTCTTCGATGGGCTAAATAAAGGCGGCGAGAATTGCGTTTGACTGGTACTGAGTTCCAGTGTGGCACACTGACTGCATTTTACAAGGTGACGTCACCTGCACTGCAGAAAAAAATCTTAGGAAGTAACACAAGCCCAAAAGGCAGCTGTACTTTAACTGCCTTTGACATGGCTGGTATAGTCGTCCAGTGTTAAAGGCGGAGGTGCAGTGAAGTATTGTGGGCTTTTAACATCGGGAACGGTGACTGCAAAGATATAGCGGTAAGCACGTATGTTGTTTAGACCTTTCATTGCATTTTTCCTCATACTTGGAGGAGGCACCGCCTTGATTATGTATCCCTAAATACCGGTCTAGCCACATCTGTAAAGTAGGTGCCACTGCATCTTTCCATCTGGCAGCTAGCATTATCCTAAATACTGCTGTACCAACAAATATGAAATACTCCTGTGCGGTATTTAGCTCCAGAGAACGATCGTATCGCAGAAGCAGCAAGGTAGGGGGTATAGATTTTTTCTAAAGCCAAACGAACTTTCCCAAAATCTAACCACCATGTTCTTTAAGGGAAGTAATTTATCACACTAATAGAACATATGGTCAGAAACGTAGGAATAGCTGCCACTGCACTGCAATGGCTGCGCTCCTTTTTGGAGAGACGTTCATTCCAGAATTTTGAAGAAGACATGAGTTCTAAACCCCTGCCTTTGCTATGTGTGTCCCTCAGGGCTCATCGCTTAGCCCAACTCTTTATAATATACATATGGCCTCTCTGGCGTTAGTCGTTGTCCCTTTCGGAATCCATATGATGACCTACGCCGATGACACCCAATTGGTCGTAGCGCTCATCCAAGCTACTCAACAGACTAATGCCCTTCAAGCATGCTTAACAGGAGTCTCTAAGTGGTTTGGGGGTGTCCCACCGGAAGGTTAACGGTGAACAGACCGAGATCATGATCCTGGACAACCCCTCAAATGTGACACTAGGGACCATATGGCCCACGTACATGGGCCCAGCCATGGGCCCCAAAACCAAAATAAAGAGTCTGGTTATACTAGAACCTAACATTCAAGGTGCAAGCAAGGAAGACGGTTGCCACCTGTTTCGGCTTGCTTAGATTGGCACAAAAGTGCTTCCTCTCGTTCCTCCTCAAGCTAAGAAAGTCCTAGTCCAATCGCTTATACTCTCAAAGATAGACTATGGAAATGCACTTTACTTGGTGGCCCGATTGCAGTAATCACTAAACTTCAAACAGTCCAGAACAGTGAGGCTAGACTACTGTTTGGAACACCGAACCGCGTCTCAGCCAAACCTGCCCTTCGCTCCCTTCACTGGTTGGCCATGAAAGAAAGAGTTACATTTAAAGCCCTCTGTGTCGTCCAGAAGTCCCTGCAGGGGAACGGGCCACCTCTAATCTCGACCATGATCCACCCCTACAAAGCGAGAAGGAAACTCCCCGTTGACGTACTCCATTTAGTTGAAGTCCCTAGAATTATGATACCGAAGTGGCAGTCGTCTCTTTTCCCTCAATGCAGCCAAACTCTGGAATGCACTGCCTATTCACCTCCACGGGGAACCCAGCCACCTTGTATTCCGAAAACAACTGAAAACACTTTTGTTTCCTTAAAACCCCCATCTCTGATTACTAGTCATGCTCGGCGCTGGGAGGCCTCCGGGTAGCCATGCACTATATAAATGTCCCTTTCATTTCATTCATTAATTTCAATGTGGCAGGTCCAACGCCACACCTAGGACCATTATTATCTCCTCTTTTGCCCCAGTCAAACAATTTAGCAGGTGTAACATATAGGTTAAATAATGTTTTATAAAGTTGTGCATTTAAGCCAGTGAATAAAAGTATTTTAACAGTTAATAAAAGTGTCATGTAGATATCAACATCAGGGTTGTTCAGCTTCCTGGCACAACTTTTCTAAATCATCTGGCATCTACTTGCAAGCTATAAATATTCCTTATTCTGCTAGTCTTCTTGCAGGCTACTTCCAACATAGGTATCCTATCCAAATTTAAAGATGGTCTGCAAGTGGGGAGGATATCCCGAATCTGTACAAATTTAAAGTAATGGTTGTTTGGAATCCCAAACCTCTGCGGTAATCTGGAAAAATGAGAGGCTTGCTCTCCCTCATAATGATGTGCAACCATAACCAAGCCTAGCTGTTCCCATTGCTTTCCCATAGCATCATAAATGGGAGGTGGGAAAATTGAGGATCGCCACAAGGGAGTATATCGGCAAAACTTGGGTATCGCCATGAATTTTAACACTCTTTTCCAGATCCTCCAAGCACTGTACACTACCTTGAAAATAACCTATTTGTAGAAGCTCTGCTCCACTTGTGTCAACAGTAGCCCTGCAGCCTCTTTCCCAATAACAAGCTCATATATCGTTGGTATACTAACCTGCATGTAGGGGCAGAAAGGCCAGGATCCTGGGGGGAACAATATGGTGACTTATTTCAAAGTGGAGTAAAGATTCCAGGGTGCAGGCTCCTTAATATTGGGAAAAATGGGGCTGGCCTGGGAATATTCTAATGGTATGAAGTAGCGGCATTAGGCTCCCCACTCCCATCTTGCTGCTATTTTCGACCGGATGTGGATGTAATGGTCTTCTTTTATTAACTATTTATTTATTTATTAAGAAAGATTTATATAGCACGAACATGACCACCAAGGGTATCAGAGTGCTTTAAAGATTATGCAGCAAGAAGGGTACAGGCAAACAAACAGATTCAATATAGTGAAAAGTACATCGTTTTAAAATGTCCGGCATTCTCGCAAATCAAGCAGCTGGGCTACAAAACAGCGTCTGTAGCCCCAGAATCAAGTGGGGTAGCCAGATTGAGGCAAAAATGTCTTCATCAGGAGCCCTTTAACTTCTATTTTCAAGAGGACAGTATGTGGAGGAGAGTTCCAGATCCTCAGTGCCGTACCTGAGAAGGTTCATTTCTAGGTCCTTTTTTCTTGAATTTTTGGGGTTGTAGTAAAAGGGTGCTGGTGCTTCTGGAGGCTTTTGAACCACATGAGAGCTCCAGTTTCTAAGTAAGGTACCTCAGAGTCTCGAAGTGAATAGCTTTGTGTGCCATGCATGCGATTTTTAACTGTATCCGAGCTTCATATGGAAGCCAATTCAAGGTCAGCAAGCCAAAAGAGATGTGGTTGAATTTTTTAGTGCCAGTTAAGAGCCAAGCAGCAGAATTGAGGGCCACCTTAGGAGGAACCGTTTTCACTCTGGGCAAATCACAAAGCGTTACACTGCCATAGCTCAGTTTTGTGATCACTAATGCTTTCACTGCAACTTTTAGGTCATGAGCCAGGAGAAAGGGTTTGAGCTTCCTTAGGATGCTAAGTTGGAAGCTCGCTACTTTGGTGAGGGAACTGATGTGCTTTTGCATGTTCAGACTTGTGTCCAATATAATAGCAAGTGAGGATTCCGAGTCCACGAGGTGAGGTCTACAGTTAAGAGCAGTGAGCTGATTCAAACATTGTTCAATGACCAGAGATTGCTTGTGAGGTGAGATTAGGAGGAATGCTGTTTTTAGAGTGTTTAGTTTCAGGTGTGTACGTGTCAGCCAGGCTTGTGTTTCCAGCAGGACTGAGTTGAGGGACTGAATGTCCTCAGGGGAGGCAATCTTCAGGTATAGTTGAGTATTGTCTGTGTACATGTGGTAGTGAAGGATGGATGCTTTCAGAATTTCTGTTAGAGGCTCCATGAACAAGTTAAAGAGCGTGGGAGAGAGTGCTGAACCTTGGGGAACCCCCAGCATAACCGGTGCAGGATGGGACAGGGATTAGTTCACCTTGAAACTTTGGGATCTGTTCTGGAGGAACAAAGAGAACCAGTTAAGAACAGGCCTAGACAGCCTCATCCTGTGTTCAAGGAGGTCAATTAGGTTATCATGTTTGACAGTATCAAATGCTGACAAAAGGTCAAGAAGGATCAATAGGCATGACTCATTATGGTCCAGCATTCATAGCGCATCATCAACAATGTGCGTTAGCTCCGACTCTGTGCTATGGCCCGGGCGAAAACCAGATTGGCTTTCGTCCAAGAGTTGAAAATGGTCGATGTGGTAACAGAGATGGGCGAGCACACATTTCTCCAGGAGCTTTGACAGGGTGGGGATGTTGGAGATTGGGCAAAAGCTCAGCAGTTGGTTTCTTTAGAATCGGGGTTACTTGACCCGATTTTAGCACAATCCGGGATAGCACCTTGCTGAAGTGATGCATTGACAATCGTAGTCCGCAATGTTAATAAGGAGGATCTAACTTCCGGAAAAAAAGTTTGTTGGCAGAGGGTCGTTGTAGTGATTGGAAGGTTTCAGAGTTGACAACGTTTTGCTAATAGTGCATTCATCCAAGGCTTGGAACAGACTCCAGGATGCATTGTTTTTGGGGAGGTAGGGTTGTGCAGGGTCAATGATATCCAAGCTTGGTGGACAGAGGGAGATTAGTGGACTGATTAACAGGTGGCCACAGGAAGGTCGTAATTCAGTTTCAACCTTACTAGTATTATCTGTGAAGAAATCTGCAAATTCTTCACAATTAGGCAGTGTCCCTTGACCCCGGGACGCAGAGTTCGGCTGACTATTGGCTTGGGACTTGATGAGTTCGAACAGATTTTTGGGACTTTTTTTGCTTGGTCTAGTTGTGTTTTGAAAAAGGTGGCCTTCGAGCATTTGATGCATTTATTATATTTGCTTCTCAGGGATCTCAGGTGGTAGAGATGCTCAGCAGAGGGAGAGGACCGCAACAGCCTTTCGGCAAGTCTTAAATCTCGTCTTTCGGAATTAAGACTATCAGTAAACCATGGTTTGGCAAGTGTAAAGGACATTCTTTTACGCTGTAGCGGTGCAACCAAGTCTAGAATGTTAACCATTGCGTGGTTAAAGTGGGCCATAAGGTCGTGGACATGCAACATATTTGTGGCAGGGGCAGGATGTTATCGCAGAGAGCAGTCAGCTCTTGCCGGTTGATGTTCCGTAGGCATCTTTTTGACTCTTTTGGGTTCTAAGGCTTGGCTTTACTGCTCCTACCAATTCCAAGATGCGGAAGGAGATGTAGTAGTGGTCTGTCCAATCACACGGGAGGATTGAATCCAGGAGGATGGAGTTGTGCTTACCAATGTCAAGATCTACGGTAGCTCCCATGGTATGAGTGGGGTTGTCACAGATTTGGATTAGGTTGTGTTCAAGTAGGAAGTATTTAAGGCTATTAACTGCAACATCATGTACATCGTTCCAGTGGAGGTTAAAATCACCCAGGAAGGGGGGGCGTGGCTAGCAGCCGACTGAAATGGCTGCCTAGCAGAAGAGCTCTGTGGTCACTGCGACTCCATCAGTATATCCTCGCACTAATCCGACATATATGCTTCCGAGGAGATAGGATCCGCGATAGGAGACCAAGCGGCATCCTCCGCCGAAACCCCGGTGTGGATCCGACACCGGCAACAGCTTCTAGGTGGGATGCCCGACTGCGGTCTACTGCCATCGTGGCTGCACCGGACTGGCCTCAGGACCTATCTAGCCGGAAGTAAACGTCTGCCGGGAGTACTGGCCGGAAGTCGCCGCATCGCGACTTGGAACCTCGCCTGAGGGAACTATCCTGCACCGAAGGGACTGGAGCGCCTGTCGCGGCGCATTCCTGTTGTGGGTCGGCGGCTTTCCCCCTCCCAAGGCTTGTTCGAGATCGGAGGAGCTGGTGCCTTTGGCCCAGGGGGCAGGAGCGTCGCGGACAGCATAGGAGACGAGTGAGACTGAAGCGGAGGCGTAGCGTCAACACCCGATCCGCCCCTCACCATTCCTCCCATCCCCCGTGATACCGGCCGGCGGGGGGCGTCATCCATCGCAGTGCCGAGGCGGACCCGGGAATCTCTTGCATAATATATACCCGGCAGCGGCCGGTCATCACTCCTTCAGCACCGAGCTCGCCTGATCGGTGTACATCCGGGGACTGCATGGAAGCTGTGGCAGCAGGCTAGTGAATCTTCAACTGGGGGCAAACAAGAGTGTAGACACCCCAAACAAGGGCCTCCAACACTTCTGGCCCTATAGAACAATCACCCTCCCCCACCGCTGTTATAATAAAGCTTGGAGGGGGACCAAAGATACTTGGGTGCTCCCCCACAGCGTGGATAGCACACTAAAGTTACAGAATCATTGTGGGCACCCTCGTCTCCCTAAGACATAAACCAATCAGGGTGGCATTGAGATTGGTGTGGTGCAGAGGCCAGAGAGCCACGAAACGCTCTGCACTGAGGGGCGCACCTTACCTGAGCCTCATAACACCCTTGAACATCACTGACAGCGAAGGGCATATCCAGACACTAATTTAGCTGGCCTCAGGATAGGAGGGTCCCCCACCTTGTGACATATCAATAGCCTACCCCTGGCGCTGGAACTGGCCTTCCCGGCATGACGGATCAACAAAAGCACACACCCAAGTCTCCAGGGGCCAGGACTCTATCGCGGCTGCAGCCGAAGTTGACACATCTAACGCCGCCCCTGAAGGGAGGGAGTATCGCGGGGAAGGGGCTCGGAACAACGCAGCTCAGTCAAGACTTGACAAATATGCGTTCGAAAAGACCTTATCGCAAACCTCGGAAGTGCGCACATCCACGGGCAAAGGCCCCGAGGGTGACGGAGGCAAAAAGGTGACACTTGAGGACTTAATGAGAACACTCTCCAAAGTCCAGACTACAGTGGAGACCATCTCCTCGGATGTCGGCCTATTGAGGGCGGACCTTCACAAGATGACTGAGAGAGTGGCACAGGTAGAAGTGGTCACGAAATTCCTGGTTGAGGACACCCCGAACTGCAGTTGGCCATGGAACGGATGGAAGCAGTCACTAAGAAACTGCAGGACAAGCTGGACGACCAGGAGGGACGGGCTAGACGTAACAACGTCCGCATCCTAGGAATACAAGAATCGGAAGGCAAATATGCGATGGACCTTTATATAGAAGACCTTATCAAGACCAAACTGCAACCAAAAGGTCTATCACATTTCTTCTCCGTGGAGAGAGCACATAGGGTCCCAGGTGGAGTGCCGAAACCGGGTGCATCACCAAGACCAGTACTGGCCAGACTATTTAATTTCCGGGACAGGGATGCCATACTTCAAACAGCTCGGAATGCCCCGCCCATCAAAATACAAAACTCTACGTTAGCCTTCTTTCCCGACTATACGGCCGAGGTAGCCCGACGCCGCAAAACTTTCATGGAGGTGAAAAAGGCCTTGCGAGCAAAGGAACTGCCCTACTCGATGCTGTTCCCGGCGAAACTGAGGGTCGTGGATAATCATAAAGCTTGGTTTTTTGACACTCCGGAGGCGGCGTGGGAGTGGCTGGACGGCTGGCGACAGGTGGAGGCGACTAGACGCATGGGCAGAGGCCATAGAAACCAACAAATTGAGAGTACTGAAGCTTCACCAGCATCGGCCAGGGAAAATCAGGACAAGGAGCTAGAGGCGGGACTGGATGCCGACGAACAATGACCTGAATCATGAGTTCTTGGATGGCATAGCAAGATCCACAGGTAGCCACGGACTATGGAAATGCTGCTGCTGGCCTCGGAAGGGGGAGAGCAGACTGTGACCGATGGGGTCGCTAGTACCACGGAACCACTTACCCCGCAAGCAAGTACATTGGGAGGGGATGGGAGCAGGCACTCTGCTAAGTTGGGGAAGCGGGCGGTTCTATGTCCGTATAGCAGGGAGGCAGGGAGGGGGGGAGGGAAGGAGGGTTTGTTTGCCAAGTTCTATTGTTATTATTTTAGTCTCATGTTCTTACTTGGGTTTAATGTACACACGAGCACAGGACACTATCTCGAGTACCCATACAAACTGCTAGATATTTCACACCGACACAGACGAGGCTTCCTAGTAAGCCTATTATCTTCTGTAGAACACTCCAATCAATCTGGGGACGGTTTTGAAAACACCCTGGGAGGTACTCAATACAGTCGCTCGTGTCTGACCCTGGTCCGAATTTCATATTCGGAGACGCTAACACACCAGCACTCAGTAAGCCATGGCTGTTCATTAGTTAGGTTCAGCTATTGTATCAGTCTCAGGTTCTTAAATGGGTTAGCTATACACACAAGCAGAGGACGCTTTCTGTGGTACCTATACACAAGGTCAGGCACTCTGCATCGACATGGACGAGGCTCCTTACACTCGATGATGTCGGACTCCGGTCCGAAGACCATATTCAGAGATACTAACACACCGGAGCGCCGGGAGACATGGCTGACCAAGAGCTTTTAACGACTCACCCCCACTCACAATCACTGGTTTCTCCCCCACTTACTATCATCTCATGGAATGTGAATGGGCTGGGCCATAAAATTAAACGGGGTTTGGTCCTCCAATTTCTTAAAAGAAAGGCACGACAATAGTATTGCTTCAAGAGACACATCTGGTGGGAACAGCATGTAAGGCCCTTAACCGTTGGGGGTTTCAAATGATAACACACGCTGAATTCTCCTCAGGATCCTGTGGGGTAGGTTTCCTAGTTTCTAAAAATGCACCCCTACTTATTAAACGCACATGGACTGACGACCAGGGGCGTTTTGCGGCGATCAGTTGCCAATGGGAGGGCCGGCCCTACAATATACTAACGGTATACGTCCTCCCGGTGTTGCATCAAGGGGCCTTCCAAGACCTGGGTAAATTACTGCTTGAATTCCCGGAAGGGGAAATAATTATTGGAGGCGACTTCAATGCAGTATTGGACGCAGCCATGGATCGACAGCCTCCTCGAGAAGCTACCAGATCCACCCACCTGTTCAAAGAATTCATGGATGCTATGGGGCTGGTGGATGTGTGGAGACTAAAACATCCACAGGATCACCAATACACATTTCATTTGGGAGTCCATCATAGTGTCTCCCGGATAGACTACTTACTGACACTAGCCGTTCCCCCAGAAAAGATTACATCCTTAGAACACCTACCACGGGGAATATCAGACCACTCCCCAGTGCAACTCACCTACACAGTACACCCCACCAGACGGCAAAGGATCTACCCGGTCTATCCTGGATACTTAAAGAATCATGCCAATGCTAAAGCACGAAAAACCGCAACCATGCATTATTTCGAGGAAAATTTGGACTCGGTCGACTCACCGTCGATCCATTGGGAGGCATACAAAACAGTGATCAGGGGACAAGCAATCTCCACTATAACTAGGCATAAAAAAGCACAAAGGGCAACCATAGAGTCGCTCGAAACAGCGATCCAGACCGCGGAGTTGGCACACGCCTCTGACCCTACGGAGGACACAGCCCATACACTTACGTTCACATCTCAAGAATACCGGGCATAACCAGAAGGCATGACAAAGACAAGGTTAACTGATATGTTGCACAAGGGTCTATGAATTAGGAGATAAGACTGGGAAAATGCTTGCATGGATTGAAAGAAAGGAAAGGGCGAGTAGATGGATAGCCACATTAACACTCTCAGATGGTACACGCACAACCTCTCCCCCTAAAATAGTAGAGGAACTGGCTTCTTACTATGAACCTGTGTATACAGCACGTGATGGAGTGACGGAAGATGAGTGCGCACAATTCCTACATGACATACCTCTCACCGCACTCTCGCAGGAAGATGCACAGACACTAGAGGTCGACTTAACGGGGAGGAATTGGGAAAGGCCCTAGCAGCCCTAAACACTGGCAAGGCAATGGGACCCAATGGCCTACCAGTCGAACTATATAAGACAATGACTCAACAACTTACCCAACATATGCTTCCCATGTATAATGACTGCTTGGAAAAGGGGCTCTCTTTCACTGGATCAACGGTTAGCCACTATTGTCACTATACATAAGCCAGGTAAACCGCCTGACCAGACGTCCTCATACCGGCCGATCTAATTAATGAACGCAGATGCTAAAGTGTTAGCGAAACTCCTGGCTCTGCGTTTACAGCCCCACCTCACAACACTGGTACACCCGGACCAATCAGGCTTTATGCCTGGATGAAACACCTCCCTGAATTTGAGGCGACTTAACGGAATACTACACCGCATTCCCTCACTGCGGAAAGACGCTGCCATTCTCTCATTGGACGCGACAATGGCGTTCGATCTTGTGGAGTGGCCGCTCCTTTTCGCGGTACTCAGGAAAATGGGCTTTGGCCCTAAGTTCTGTGGTTGGGTTAGACTCCTCTATACAGCACCCCTGGCACAGATCATCGCAAATGGACACACGTCACGTACGATCACATTAGGTCGAGGCACCCGGCAGGGGTGCCCCCTGTCCCTACTGCTATTCGCCCTTATACTTGAGCCACTGGCGGTGAAAATCCGTATGGATCCACGGATCCGAGGAATCTCGTGGGGAGCAGGTTGGGAGGATCGCATCTCCCTTTACGCTGATGACGTGCTGCTGTATTTAATGTCCCCTGCCCCATCCAAAACAGTACTGATGGCCATACGTAAGACCTATGGAGAAGTATCGGGGTATACAATTAACTGGACCAAATCGATCTTATATGTCTTACGCGGTTCAGCACCCACGCTACCCCACGATTGCACCCTACAAACTGTGACCGGAGGGTTTAAATATCTAGGAATATACGTCACCCCACAAGACACAATTTGTATGGAAGAAAACCTCCTGAAACCTCTACAGAGGCTGAAATCGGACGTAAAGCACTGGCGCTCCCTTCCTCTGACTCTACTGGGTAGAGCGGCGCTCTTTAAAATGCTCTCACTTCCTAGATTCCTTTACGCATTGCAAAACACCCCATTCCCGGTCCCTCTCATATACCTAAAGTCGATTGATGCGGAGATCGCGGCACTCTTATGGGACGGTAAACCAGCCCGTATAGCACATTCTAAATTGACCCGTAGCTGGTACGATGGGGGGATAGCCTTGCCAAACGTCAAACTATACTATTGGGCCGCACAACTTATGGTGGTGAATCAATGGATACATGCCCCACAACAAGATCCAGCATACAACCTTGACAGAACCGTTCTCCCCCCAGACAAACTTATGAAGGCGCTCTACTCTGACAAACGTCGGCACACTCTCACAGGCCCTACAGCTCATACAATTAAGATCTGGCACACTGCAGAGAGGGCTCTAGGGTGGGAGGGAGTCCTTACGCTAGCCACACCGCTCTGGGATACACGCAAACTCGCCACACTGGCAAATTCAAAAGGTTTCAGACAATGGGACCTAATTGGCATCTCTACAATTGGTGACCTGTGGATAAGGGGGGGAGATTATTTCATTCCCAGCCCTACAAGAGAAGTATGGCATGGGGGAAAATGAACATTATCGCTATGCACAAATCAAACATGCCTTGCAGGGGTCCATCCCAACGGGTACAACTCTTGCCGTATCCTCCCCCCTGGAGGATAGACTCCTCACTGACCATTTGGATAAGAAAGCGATCTCCCTCACATATCGGAAGCTCATCAACAATCTCCCTGACCCCATGGTAGTTTTACGTAGTCGATGGGAGGTGGATCTGGGAGATATAGCAGATGAGGACTGGTTACATGCACTGGCATTGCCAAGAGAGACCTCCATACCTTCACGACTGAAACTTGTTCGATTAAAAATACTACATAGAATATACTATTCACGTACTCTCCTGCACAAGCTAGGGCGCACCCCAGAACCTACTTGCCTGAGAGGTTGTGGGTCCTCAGGGACTTTCTTCCATATACTGTGAGATTGTCACAAAATACTATCATATTGGGAGGAGGTTTTGTTTGAAATTTCGGAAGCAATGGGGGTTGAATTGCAGAACGAACCTAAGTGTTGTATATTGAATATTTGGTCGCCTACTGATATGAACAGGGGATTGCAGACCTGGGGGACGCTGGGTCTGGCCATTGCAAAACGTAACATTGCTAGGAGATGGGGCTCTGGACTGAAACCCTCATGATATGGACTCAGCTATGGTAGCAGAAAGGGCAGTGTATATCCATAGAGGGTGTCCCAAGAAATGGTCGAGAATTTGGAGTAAATGGAACGAATACCGAGGTAACTTATGTGAGCCTCCGGAGGAACTGCCGGAACATGAAGCTAGCCTATAGTGGGGATGTGACAGTAACTTTGTTTTGATACTGACCTTTTCTGTATTTGGGAACAAAGAGGGAAATGTATTTGGAATATGTATGCTAATAGGTAGTAAACGGAAAGGAGGTATATCATACATGTCATGGAATGCACCCAGGGGTGGGGGGGTGAGAAATTACAGACAATAGATATTTCATGATAGTTGATGAGAGAAGCAACTTATGCCAAACAAGACTCATTGTATAGCATGTGATGAGAAATGTTTAAATACTGATATAGTTGCACATACGACCCGTATCAAAAAGCTTGTAACATGTAACCCTACGGAATGTCGATAGCGACTGGTTTAGTCATAATTTTGATAGAGACAGGTTATGTTTATAAAATATAAAAGTAAGACGGACTGCGACCGAGGATAATACTGTACGACTGTAATAAGCCAATATGTCAAAGATTTAAGATTGATGAAGATGGTCTTTAAAACCCATTAATAATGGAATACGTACATACGATAAATGGCGGCCAGCCTCAGGGTTGTGGGCGTGACGCTGTGTATGGCTGAAAGAAATTATTAAACGTCTTACAACAAAAAAAAAATCATCCAGGAAGATCTGAGTGCCATGGCAATCTGCATTGGTCAAGATATGTCCATGATTGGCTCTGTAAAGGGAAGGCCATCGCGAGGGGGTTGATAAAACGTGTGCAGTTTGCATGAGTGATTGTTGCCACCAGTCACTTCAATGCATAGGTATTCACAGGACGGCAGGAGGTCGGTCTGTAGTACTTTTCACTGTAAGATTGCTACGATATAAGCAAGCTATGCCTCCACCTTGAAAACTGGATCTGTCCAGCCTAATGATATCATAGTTGGGAGGTATTAAAAAGTCCACGAAGGGTTCAACTGAGTCATTTAGCTCGGTTTCTGTCAACATTACAAGGTCAAGATCCTGTGCCAAGGTGAGGTCAGCAATGTCAGCAGTGTGTTTAACTGCTGATCTACAATTTAGATGCACATATTTGAGACTTATGTTGGTATCTGTTGGTGCCGGTAGAGTGGTGGTGACTACTCTTGTGAGGTTGTTCTCGTTTAAGGATCTGGTGTTTGGCCTAGGTTCCCTGAAGGGATCAGTGGGGATGGCTTCAATTTCTTGAGAGTTTGCTATGATGGGGGGAAGGTGCCGGAATATAAGAAACTAGGAGAGAATGAATATCCATATCAGACAGGGAGGCTCTGCATCTGTAAGGAAAAGCAGGGTCGATAGGGAGCAGAGCGAAGGCCCACCTATGGGGTGTGTGGATGATGTGAGAAGGTGACTGCCGAGTATAGGGGGGAAAGGGAGCCGGTACACCGGCAAACTGGGAGCAAGCGGAGATGGTGATTTTTCATGGTGGAGCAGCTTAGTCTTGAGTTAGCAGACAAAGCCTCAGTGATATGTAATAGACTACACACCTCTGTCTTAAGTTGTTGAAGGCAGAGTGCTATCTCACTCAGACGGTCTTTCAGTCAAATGTGTGGATGGGATTGGGAAGCTAGGTCCAGGGGACCCTGGAGAAGAAGAGAGCTAGTGAGGTAATGGGAAAGTAAGGCAGGTGGCGACCGAATGTGCCAGAGGGAAGGGATTCTGAGAAAAGGGACTGCAAGCTTGGAAGGATGGGTAGGATAGGGGAGGATAGGGGAGGATAGGACTGACGGACAGAGAGCCCTGGAGACAATGGGATGCTGTTGGGATTCTGTGTTGGGCCAGAGGAGGGTAACCCGAGGAGAATCAGGGCAGTGTTCTAAGCAGTGGAGCTAGTGGATTTAGGGCCAGCTAACAGTGCGAGGGAGCATGAAGATTATCGTGATGAATGTGCTGTCGCGGCTCGTTCATTGCGTGCATTGCTGGGGGAATGTTATTATGAGTCAGGGTGGGTCAAAGGGGGCCCTTTGAGGCGGAAGTGGAATCAGAGGATGGTGGTGGAGAGGTAGGACATGGATTTTTAGATAATTTCGGGGGATATCTGATTTTGAAAGCGTTATGGCCAGTTGGTTCCAGGTTGGGAGAGAAGAGGTTTGAAGGTTTAGGCTCTATATTAACCCCTTAAGTGCTGCCGTCGCCCAACGGCCATCGCGAGCACTACCTTGCCAGTGCTGCGCACGACCGTTGGCCGACGGGACCGCACCCATTATTCGAACCTTCTGCACTGGGCGCTGAACGTTCGCCGCTTCAAAGGAGTTAACACACGTCTTGTCTCCGCACCGAGGGGGTGTAAGTAAGCAGGCGTCTGGGCAGAGACTACGAATTGTAATGCTCTTGCCTTTTAACTTCCCAGCAGTGGTCATTCTTATTCCATATTTTGTAACTGTCTTTATCCGTCAAGACCAGAGCTTTCTGTAGGAAATCCCAAATGACCTGAGCACTGAGTACAGATGTCTGGGACAGATCTGTGGAAAGACCATAATTGTTTACGTGTGAGCAGATCCTCTCCCTGAACCCATGCTAAGGCTGAGATGAACCTTATGTCGACCTCCAAATCATCCCAACTTCTATTTTCTTAAGTCATATCAGAAAATAAGCAAGCAAGCTGAACACCCAAGCTAATGATGTGAGACACTTTTCTTGATACACTTATGATTGAGATATCAGTGATTACCCCGGCCAATGGACAGCAAGATGGAAAATAACATGATTGAAATGAAGCAATGAGGTCAGAAGTAGCTGGCAACACAAGTAAATGTTACTGAGAACTGTCTCATGTCCTTAAAGTCAGTCTGGACAGAGAACTGGGCGGGGGTACTGAGCGTGGTGGGGCCTGAAATGGGAACTAACATATGGAAGAGCAAAGCCACAGAGATAGTATTCACAAATACAAAGTGTCACAGAGGGAACAGTGCGATGATATGGTGGGGTTTTTGCTAACCTTTCTGCAGAGAATGTTGAATATATGCTTTCACCACACCTTTGAAATCCCAAGAGCACTTCGAGACTGGCCACTAACTTCGCATTTTATGGGGCCCCACCCGATCACAGCCTATCTTGTATGACATCAGCAAATCAGAAACATACTACAAGTGGCACGATGTTCTACCATAAGGATCAGGCAACATAGATTGCTGCAGACTACTCATTAGAAACCAACCTACTATAGGAAAAGGTCCTGGTGTTCCAGCCCCGATTTAAGAGTGAAGAGTGACGTTAAATTTGGTCTACTCGAATCAGCAATTATCATCACAGTCTGGGGGAAAATATTGGAATTTACTGTGCCTGACAATATTTTTCTGGATCTACTGGACTCTGTGACGTTGGATGTGTCACCACTAACCAGATAAGTGCAACAGGATGCTATACCAGACTTGCAGATCATGAAAGACTTAGTATTGGATAATCATCTGATATATGTCAGACAAGGAAGGATGCTCTGACAATGGTGTTCTAGACAATCTATTAGAGGAGATAACCAGATATTAGGACAAGTCTAGACCCCTGGAAAGACTCATCCAGACGAGAAAAGTACACATTGAGAGTAGTACAGATGCTAGACTCTGGTAATTGCAGGAATGAGAGCTTTGTACCTATTTTTATCATATACCAAAACCTTTTCACGTTTCTCCTTCCACTTTCCTCCCTTCCTTTTGCCATAAAACTATTTTATTGACCCAAAATATCCAAACTGTTCTCACTATTGGTGGTTTGGGCCTGCTCACTTAGGAGTTACAACCTGCAGAAGACAGATCACTGAATTAATTCTGCTAGAAAACTTAGAATCAGCATATTAGGACGTATATTAAAACAGCTATCATTCAAGAGACAAATTTATCAAATGAAGAAACCTTGAAATTTCGAAAAGAATGGGGGACACAGAAAATAGTACGAGTGACAAAAGGGAGTATAGATCCCAATCAACCCAAAAGGTTAGCAAACCTCATCTACAAGACATTATCGCATAAACTAATAAAATCATAGGCACGCAAAGACATTATGTTTTTGCCAAATTAAGAGTATGGACTAAATTCCATATGTTGGTTCCATATATATATATATATATATATATATATATGTATATATATATAGCAAGAGCAGGTTTCTTGAAAGGGGCTATACTAAACAAGTCATTGATAGCGCCATAGCATAATCTATGCAAGTAAACAGACAAGAACTTCTCGATACCTACATTCCTATAGCTCTTCCTGAAACATTGATAAATACAGCATTGTATGATCAATCATCTGTTCAAAGTAGCCCCGTTTAGATTTACAGGATTTACCAGACACCTACGGAATTGTACACAATTATACATCGCAATTGGCCTACAACTCTGAGTGATCCTGTTATTGGTCCCACACTCCTTTGGAAAGCCTCCATCACTTTTGGTCGGGCACCCTCTATGAAGGATAGATTGGTTAACACCAGCCGGGAAATCATTGAAAAAACTTCTTGGCTACAGACCAATAGTGATTTTTTTCAGTGTAAAACTTGCAAGTCATGTACTCATGGTATAAACATGAAAGTTTTTAAAGATGGTTTTCAGTGACAAGGAACATCGGACAAACAAGCTACTTACTCTGAATTTGCTATATATGTTCTTCAGTGCCCGTGCCAGCTAAGATACGTTGGAAGTACAAAACATGCGGTACACAAGTGCATCCTACAGCATCTTCGGGCAATAGCAAATTAAGATAACACTTACCCTGTAGCCAGATATTTTAAGAAATTCCACCATAGCGAAAACAAAGGTCTCAAGTTTTATGTTATTGATGCAGGGTTTGCCAGTAGACGAGGAGGTGATAAAGAATCTCAACTCCACAAACGTAAAACAAAATATATTCTACAGCTCAATACCAAACATCCAGGGGGATTGAATATCACAGAGGACTTGCACACATGTTTATATTAAACTCAGGTTGGAAATTTTTTACCATGAAATGCAGTGATTTTTATCTCAGTAGGCCAGTCCTGTACGGGATCTTACCTGTTTGATAATTATTTATTGTTTAAAATTTATAACATGATAAGGGTGTTCATTAAGTCACCTCACTCTCTACTTTGATTTATGGTAGCCATCCGAAGAGCCCTCTATTTCAGGAGTAAGACCCCGAAACCTGAACTTCCCAGAGGTAGGAAACTGACAGTTGTAGATGGTTGAGAACGCTATTGTCCCTTAATTTGTATGCTATGTATGTCCATACTGAGTTTTGCAAGTTGTATTTGTACCTTTACTGACCAAAAGGTGAAAGAGTTTACTGAATAGTGGGAACCAATTGTGATTTTTTTATGACATACTGTTTCACTATCACATCTTATTTGCCATTAGGAGAATGTGAGTAGGCTGAGTATACCCCTATGTAACGGGTATTTCTCTGATTGTTAATAGCAAGGTTTTAATACTTGTTTTTATTCACAGCAGTCATATTCTCCTGAATATAACTGGGCACTTTACATTTGTAATTTTTTGCATATAAAACCTAGGGACAAAGACCTGTGATTTTGCCTTATGTCAGGCTGGAAGACATGAATGACCAACTAAACAGAGATTTATCCCAAGATTGACTTCAGTTGTCCAAATCTGAATTATTGGCAACACAGCGAGTATAGCATACTAATAAAATGATTAACTTTTGGAAGTTGTAGACATATGGTAACATGGTGGTATATACAGTGCCTTCAGAGGTAAGATTGGCAAAGACAGATTATATAATGGCCCTCTATGTTGGCTCGTGTTGACCGTATTTTTTGTCAAGGATTTAACCTTGGATGAGATTGTGCCATGAACAGATATTATCAGTTTCTATTGAGGCACTGTTAAATTATTTGGATTTAGCCATGTTTTTTTATAGTCTCTTAAGTAAAACATTGTTTATTGTGATGTTTTGCACATATTCGCAACCTGCACATGTATTGCGAATTTTGCACATTGTTCCAACTACAGTTAAGCACTGTCTGTTTGGCAGTTGTAGACATATGGTAATATGGTGTTACATACAGTGCCTACAGGGGTGAGATTGGCACTGATAGATGATACAATGGCCCTATAGGTTGGCTCCTGTTCACCATATTTTTTGTTAAGGATTTAACCTCAGACAAGATTGTGCCATGAACTGACATTATCAGTTATCAATATTCCATTGAGAAACTATTCAATTATTTGGATTTAGCCATGAATTTTTATAGCCTCTCAAGCAAACAATGTTTATTGCAATGTTTTGCACATATGCGCATTCTGCACATGTATTTATTTTATTTATTTATTTTGCATCTTGTAGCGCGCAAACTAAAACCCGAAGGTGTCAAGGCGCCTAACAAAAAAGATCAGAAAGCGGGCACTCATGCACTTACATGTACGCTTGAACAAAGAGGCGTGTTTTAAGGGCAGCTCTGAAGGTTTGAAGGGAAGGGAGGGACCTAAGTTCTAATGGAAGGTCGTTCCACCATTTAGGGGCCAAGAGGGAAAAGGCCTTACCACCCCATCTGGCTTTCCGAATGCGAGGGATGTGGAGGAAAGAATGATTGGAGGAGCGGAGGCTTCTGCCAGGGTTGTAATAGGTCAAGATGGCTCTAATCCCTGTGGGGCTGCTTTTAGCCAAGGCCTTATAGACCATACACATGGATTTAAAAACAATCTGCTCCTTTATCGGAAGCCAATGCAGCTGCTTCCTGGCCAGCGTGGCCGAAGAGCGACGGGGAAGATCGAGGACAAATCTGGCTGCCGCATTCTGGACTACCTGCAGGCGCTGCATCTGACTCTTATTCAGTCCAGCATACAGCGCATTACAGTAGTCCAGACGCGATCCCAAAAGGGCGACAGCAAGTTGCCTTCTTGTCGGCTGGGAAAGGTAGTTCCTAATTTTCCTAAGAACATGGATTATGCCCCAACAGGTCGATACCGTCCTATTGACTTGCTGGCGCATGTCCAGGGTAGGGTCAATCATTACCCCAAGATTTTTAGCCGAAGAAGTAGGTTTAGGGCAAAGACCGAGCGAGTCAGGCCACCACTCCATGGACCAAATATCTTCCCTTCCGCCGAACACCATCATCTCGGTCTTCTCCCCATTCAATTTGAGTGAATTGTAAATCATCCACTGGCCGACAACCTCCATACAAGATCTAAATCTGGAGGCGGTCAGCTCAATTGACTGGGAGAGAGACACGAGGATCTGAGTGTTGTCCGCGTAGGAAACTACCTCCATCCCAAAAGATCTAATAAGTCTGGCAAGGGGGGTCACATAGATGTTAAAAAGGGTGGGACTAAGCGCCGACCCTTGAGGGACCCCACATTGCACAGACAGGGATGGAGATAGAAATTTTCCCAGCATTACCCTCTGCTCCCTATGATCAAGAAAGGAAGAGAGCAAACCCAAGGCTGCCCCCCGGACCCCAATCTCACCCAGTTGAGATGTTAAGACCTGGGGAGATAGGGTATCGAAGGCAGCTGTGAGATCCAGAAGGATCAGGAGGGATGTCCGGCCCTCATCCACACTCATACGGATGGAGTCGAGAACCAGGGTGAGGGCGGACTCGGTGCTATGTTCCCTCCTGAAACCATGCTGGGAAGGGTCAAGGCAGCCTGAATTCTCCACAAAGGCCGCTAGATGCTCATTAAGATGGGACTCGAGCATCTTAGCAGGGGCCGGAAGCAGTATAATTGAAACAATGTGCAAATGTTGCACATTGTTTCAATTATAGTTAGCACTGTCTGATTCATTGTGGCTTTTATGAAATTTATACTGTTTTGCACGATTATTAACCCTGCCATAGTGTGTTTTAGTATGTCTTCTATTTTTAGCAGACAAACAAATCACATGATCGGTTTTTAAAACATGCACAGTCACTTCATAAACGGTGGTTCTATTGGTTCACGTTGTCATGTGATCAAGGCTCAGAGGAGCCGAAACGTTAAGGCGCCAAAACTGCACGAAATAAAATATTTTGCACTGATTTACCTGGTCTGTGTCCATGAATGCTGAGGAGTGGCGATGATATAGCTGCTGCTGCTGAGCTGCGGATTGCCTTATATACATATTTAAATAACTAACCAAACCACATTCACTGGATGATATCATCAGTGATGTAATCAGTGATGTCCTTTGAGATGTCATCAGTGATGTCACTGACCATGTAATGAATGATGTAATATGTGGCATCGTCAGCAGTGTATTGCGGGCGCGCGAGTTACAGTTAGTACATCTAACTATAACGGAGGAATTTCAATGGTTTTGTGTGAGTAAAATGTCCAGCTAACTATAACACCCCTGAAACCTATGTTTTTTTCTGTGAATTTCTAAGGTTTTTAAATGATAATTCCTAACTATAACATACCTGAAACCTATGGTTTTTCCAGCGAATTTCAAAGGTTTTTTAAATGATAATTCCTAACTTTAATATACCTGAAACCTATGTTTTTTTCAGTGAATTTCAAAGGTTTTTTAAATACTAATTTCTAATTATAATGTTCATTAAGCATATCTGTTTTTCTCTGTCATTTTTAATTATCATCCCATTCTCAACCTAGTAAAAACTGCAAATATCACCACTCTTCTATTGATACCTTCCGCCAACAAAATCGCCATAAACCAGAACCACAACTAACGTTAATAATACACAAACTAGGCGTTCCCATAAAAAAAACACCACTTCTCCATATTTTCAACAACAAGCCAAATCTGCAATGCTACCTAAAAAAACAGGCGATAGTTCCACTTACCACTAACATATTAACATCAACATTTAACTGGTGTAAGGAGGTCGACTATGTACTGTGTGAATTACATCCAACTCACACCCATATTTAAAGACGAATATGTAATAGAGGTACTAATTATGCACCTCCGATACCCAACAAAATCACAACACCCAGTGCCACCACCAATACAACCTCCCCTTCAGACCCCTCCCCCTCTACTACCTGGGAGGGAGCACAAAAAAGGACCACAAACCTTCCCAAAATAATATATCCCCTCAACAGCACACTAACAATGTTCAGAAATGTGGCAACCAACTATGTATAATGGAGGAAACTCGCACAGCAACAATAATTTACACAATGGCAAAGACTACCGGTGATATGCTATACACAACTCACTATACAAACCAAAAACTTTTCCGTTTGTAGATATAGTACTGATACATGTAGTGTACTGCACAGTGGATGCTACCATATTATCTCAGACACTGAGGAATATCTCAGTCATGTAGCTGTGTTGTCCCCCCCCTTGAAGCAGAAGCGGAGTGTGCTGGTCCAACATACACAACTCCAGCGTAAGAGTATAAATACATAGGCTACGCCTTGGGCGTGGTTCACTTGTTCGAAGACAAAAGACTCTGCCACAGCAAAGGTCCTCACCCTTTAACATGGCTGCCGCCATGACTACGTGCCTCCTCAATACAGGCCCATTGCAAACTCAGCGCTAGAGCACCGCAGACATATGTCTGTATCGACTACTGACTTCGATCTTCACTGCGGACAGCAGGGTTCACAAATTTAATTCAGATTTAGATCTACACTACAGACAACATTGAATTAAGCTTTTCTTTATTTAATGCAGAGACAATTGTACTATATGTCTTCAGATTTTGTTAAAGGATGTGACAAAAAGCATTCCTCGATGTCTGTGTCGACTACTGCATACGATCTACACTGCGGACAGCAGGGTTCACAACTTGAATTAAACTTTGCATCTACACTATGGACAGCATTGAATTTAGCCTTCCTTTTTCTAAGGCAGAGACAATTGTACTATATGCCTTCAGATTTTGTTAAAGGATGTGACAAAACGCATTCCTCGATGTCTGTCCTGACTACTGCCTTCGATCTACACTGCGGACAGCAGGGTTCACAGCTTGAATTCAGCTTTGGATCTAAACTATGGACAGCATTGAATTTAGCCTTGCTTTATTTAAGGCAGAGACAATTGTACTGTATGTCTCCAGATTTTGTTCAAATAAGTGACAAAAAGCATTCCTCGATGTCTGTGTCGACTACTGCCTTCGATTTAAACCGCGGACAGCAGGGTTCACAACTTGAATTCAGCTTCGGATCTACAGTACGGACAGCATGAAATTCAACCCTGCTTTCTTTAACCCCTTCCATGCTCATGACGAGCTCAGCTCGTCATGAGGCACAGTGGAGCTGTGCTGATGACGAGCTGAGCTCATCATGAACAATGGTAGTCATAAAATGACAGCACAGGAGGGGAAAAGCCACAGCAGCCAAGGTGTTAAGACAGAGACAATTGTACTCTAGGACCTCAGATTTTTGTTAAAGGATGTGACAAAAAACATTCCTCAATGTCTGTACTGACTATTGCCTTCTATCTACATTGTGAGGGCTCATGATTCAGGTGGAATGGCGATTGCTCATGTCGCATTCAAGTAAGCAAGAGACATTGTACCAGTGCCACCCGCCCAAACCACGAATCATTGCAGGGTACGCACTCTCTGAGTTCTTCAGGTACCATTAACTCACTGCACCACAAGTCATCTTCATGTGGCCTTACTAAGGCAGAACTCACAAAGCAAAAAACATTGCTACCAGCGCGGCCCCCCCGGACCACGCATCATCGCAGGTTACGTACACGCTCAGTGCCAAAGGTACTACTAACTCAGTGCACCATAAGTCATCAACAGACAAAAGACATTGGACTGAATGTGGCTCCCGGGCCCACGCATTATCCCAGGGTAAGTACAAGCTCAGTGCCAAAGATACGACTAACTCAGTGCACCGTAAATGTCAGAAATGAGGCATACTATCACTTTTAAATCAAATTGATGCAGAATTCAATAGATAAAAGACACTGGTCCAATTACTGTGCTACCCCAACCACGCATCATCGCAGGGTACGTACACGCTTAGCGCCAAAGGTACTACTAACTCAGTGCACCGTAAATCATCACCACGTAGCCTTATTAAGGCAGAATTAAGTAGACAAAAGACATTGCTACCAGTGCGACCTGGCCAGAGCACGCTTCATTGCAGGCTCCATACAAACCGTCCCAACCTCAGTGCACCACAACTCATGAACCCTGTACGATAAAATCTTTAGTGTATTATTTCACATGTAGTGCTCATACCTTTGTATAGCAGAAGTCATAAACCGTTTATGATGGAATATCTGTGTATGATATGATGCAACAGCAAAGTAATGAAATGGAGTCACGCGCATGTGCCCGTACCCACTTCATCTATGTATCTCTGTCTGTGTATTCATTATGGGCTAGATGTATCAAGCTGTTTTTTTTGTCGCAAACGCTGTGAATCGCAAAATAGCAGCCTTTGCAACAAAAAAAATGGGAAATGCAATGTATGAAAAAATCGCATCGCAAATTTAAGGAATCACAAAATTTGCGATTCCTTAACTTGCCGTCAGCATTTAAGGAATCGCGATTACTTAAATGCTATGCATCAAGCAATTCCAATTAGCGATTTTCCCTTAAGAAATCGCAAATTACCACCAACTTGTAGTTGGTGGTAATTTGCGATTTCTTTTACAAATGCACTTTTTGCAATTTGTAAAGGTGGCAAGTGACGCTCATACATGTCCTTAGGGCATGTATGTAAGCCATCTGCGCACACATGTCAATTTCTGGGGTGCAGCAGGGTGTCCTTGAGACAACCTTGCACCCTTTAAATTATTCTCAATTTGCGATTAACTAATTGCGAATAGCAAATTGAGAATAATTTCCCATTCCTTCCTATGGGCCTCCTGTCCCATAGAAGTGAATGGGAAATTATTCCTTAATTGCGATTAGCAATTTTCTAATCGCAATTAAGGAATTTTAAGAAATCGCTAAAAATGTGCACATTTCTACATACATACCATTTTGCAAATCTCAAATAGCGATTTCTTAAAAATCGCTATTTGAGAGTCGCTAAAGGATATCTTGATACATCTAACCTTATGTTTGTAAAATGCTGCTCCTGGGTCCTACCACATTATATTGTGCTGTAAACAGCCTATGCAACCATTTTACCTCTAGCAGTAACAACAAAAACTTTGGTTATATAACTTTCTCTCACTCATTCCACAAATACGAATGTAGAAACTGAATCATTACAATACTGCAAGCAAAGTGTATAGTAAATTTATAAGTGTGTGCTATTTCTCGAGTTTTTTTTGTTAGCATATTTATATAGCGCGAAGTCGACCCAAAACTATGTCAGCGATTTACATGAGCACCGTATATTTACAGTACATTTTCAGGCACGCATAATTTACGTAATTTGTCTACAATAACAGATGTGGACGCGACTCCGAAACTCGAACCCTGATTTCCAGCACCAAGTTTGACAGTATACCGAATGACCACAAACGTATATCTATTAGCTGGCCTTGATGTACCAACAACTGCAACCTAAAGCTTTCATTGCCCTGTATTACTACAGCTAAAACACTCCACTGAATGTACAACAAACATTCATATTTGCAGAAATACATCATGTTCACCAACTTTTATGTGTGGAACTATGGATGAATGTAGGATCAGTGATTCCCCGTACCTTCCATGTTGGCCATGTTGTGAGACTTCACAGACATAATCACACATTTGCGTTTAAGACCCGTGTGACAACAGCACTACAACACAGACATCCGAATCAGTTGATTTCTCATATAGCTCACGACGGAACCAAGCCTATAGCTCCGGAGTCATTGTTCACAAAACGGGCATACGTCAGACCAGCCCATTCCGCTTACGCTTCCAGGAAAGCACTACAACGCTACATAGCCCAGATTTACATTGTAGTGATTTCATAGTTCTAGGTCTTTTTGTCAGAATGGCACACACACACACACTCCCTCATGGCTGGTATACACCCACACCACACCCATTCAGCACAGGCATCACAACACACGTGCCCCTACTAATAAAAAAGACTGGGCGCACATGCTCTATGCCATTTTTGTGAGTTGCTCCTATTGCAAGCATTGTGATGAACCGACCTGGTGGTTCGGACGCCTCATGTAGGCCCGAACTACTGAACAGGGTGGCCCACTACCACGTGCGTGACCTTTTTGGTCACTGAGATAGTGGTACCGAAAGGACTGAGCGGGTGAAGAACCTGCGTTGATGAGGGGTGCACGAGTATGTCCTTTGCCATAGCAATATCAAGACTCAGAAACAAATGTGAGACTTCTTGGTGGCAGAGCGGGACTGCATGATGTAGAGGTGCTCTGTCTGCAAAAAGGTGAGCAGTGAGGCCTGGGTGCTCACCGGAGGGAGTAGATGCGATATAGCAGACTGGATACAAAAAAGCGACGCAGCGATTTAGGAGTACGCAGTCCTACAAACCCTAACTTATTGCATTTGTATTTTGTTTTCCTATAGCAGGAAAGTTTTTCTAGTCAATCAAATGTCCATCGCTCCTACATGCGCAGCGAAGTAGATGAGTATTTATTTTTATATACTATGTGCACGCAATTGGCCTGAGGCGGGCGCATTGCTCCGTCCATGGCCTATTAATATCTATTACCTGCTTGCTGTGCGTAATAGACTCCAATAGCACATGAGGCTTCAATTATCATGCCCAGACACATGTGTGATGATTGAAACCACGTGTATGACTGCGCACCACTTGTTTTCTATAACCAGATGGAAAACATTACTACTCTACTAATTGTTCATAAATCAAAGCCCATTAGACAAGTTGAAAATGTACAAATGGTTGTATTTTTAATGGGGGAAGGAAGGTGTATGAAAGGGCAATGTTATTCTACACCACATTAAGATAGTGGCATTTACCAATCATAACATCTTTCTTATACCATCTTTTAGATGTGGGGCTTCAGGGTGCACTATGTCCCAGCACGTGGTGGAAGACACACCGGTGACAGAAAGGTGAGCTGCAAATTTTATTTTCAATCACTCTCTCACTTCCTCTCTTCTTTTATGAACAAATGAATCACAATCTTATCTTCCTTTTTATCAAATAGGTGTGTGTTTCACAAATTGGCTTCCCCCCTCAACACCTCCAAAGCTCAACGTTTGAGGATTCTGCGATGATGCATGGCCATCGTAACAACGCATAGTAAAGTTGCTTCGACATGTGATGGACCCTCTTTGAAACACGCCAATGGCAAAAGGTGAGCAGAAAGAGTGGATAGTGTGCAGCAACTTGAGTGCGTAGGAATGTACAATTACCTCCGGGCAATGGAAGCAGATAGGTTGCAACAGTCTGGCTCCCCAGGAAAGGGCACTCACATCCAGACACTTGGAGTCAATGGGGTGCAGCAGACTTGGTGTACAGTAATGAGAACTCACCGTTATGCAGTGGGAGTACATGGGGTATAGCACCCTGGGAGGAAAAGAGTGCACAGACACCTCTTTGCAGTAGAAGTTGATGTGATACAGTACCCTGGGTGTGCAAAGGCATAACGCAGAAATATATGTGTGCAGTTGTATGTACTCTGTAATTAGTAATTCTATACTATCTTTCAGATCACTAAACTTGAGGGTGCACTTTGAACTGGCCGTGGTTGGACACACACCGGAGGCAAAAAGGTGAGCTGCAAAGATTTTCTCCAGTATTAAGACTACCTCTCCTGCTCCATCTATTACTTTCTTTCTCTCACACTTTCAATGTCTTTCTTTCTCTCTTTCTCTCTCTCCCTCTCTCTCACACTGTTTCTCTTTCTCTTTTCAAGTTATGAATGCTGCTGTCCACACAGCAGATAAATAAATCAAGGCTGATTTCAACATTGTTGGCAGTACAGATCCAAAGCAGAATTCAAGTTATGAGCTTTGCTAAAAGCAGTGCTTGCAAAAGGTAAGCAGAACAGCCTAGATACACAATGCCTCCAATTAAACGCCCTGCGAACAAACGATATTCTCCTGCATAATGACGTGATCTCTCACCTCATTCTGTCTCATCTCTGAATCATTTTAAAGACCTGCTGGATCACACTGTAGATCTGAGCCAGCAGGCACTTCCCTACAGACACCTCTTCAGTGCGGGCCTACGAGAGGGATGGGATGTATCAAGCACACTGCACATGTGCGAATAGGCAATATTGCAAAGTGTTGTGTTAATCTGTGATCTTTGACCTCATCCAGTTACATTTCTGTCTCATTTTAAATATCATCTATACCTTAAGAAAGGCCTAAGACTACAAGCAGCACTGCTTTACTGACTCCTGTTGAGGGTGATTCTGCAGGAGGGGCAGGGTGCACTTCTTTGAGTGTGCATGTGAGAAAAAGCGAACTTGCCTTCTGTAGTGATGTAATCTCTCACCTCATTCAATCACATCGATGTAATTTTAAGGACCTACTGACCGTACTATGTACATCAGCCAGCAACAACCGCTGCTCTACAGACACGTGACATTAGCTTTTAGGACACTTTAGTTACTTCCTTACTGAGTGTACATGCACACAGGTTCCCCCCACTGCATTACACATAAACATTAAGATTCTAGCATACGCTCTATTGCTATGTATATTATCATTAACATGATATATAATAATTTAACCTTGTGTGGGGTTTATAGTGGTAAAGCGTGGGAAGTAATATGGAAATTGTGTAATGATTTTTAGGTGTGGGTTGTAGTGTTTTTCGGGGTAGAGGGTGTAATGTTATTTATGTTTAACTAGCTGATCATTAAGTGAATTCATACATATTCATGGTAATTTTTTTTGTTTGTTGGTTTCGGCTTTATAGCGGAACATTTGGGGAGTAAATTAATTTTTATCTGTTTTCATTTGTTTTTTAATCAATTATATTTCTTTAATTGATAATTAATTATGTTAATTATGGTGGTATATTTAAAAAAAGAAATGTAGATGTGTTTTGTTAATTGTGTGGTGTTATAGGGTAGAAAACAAATAAGATTACATTTATGTAATAAGTAATGTTTTTGATTATAATAGTTTCTATGAAACACAGTTATTTGTTTCTAAATTATTTTTTAATTTTTAAAAATATATTTCTAGATATTTGATAGATCTTCTTAACATTAATATATGTTTTTATCATTTGTAAATTTTTTATATTGTTATATATGTTTTCTGTTTTGTTTTTTAAAATCGTTGGTATTGTAGTTGATATTTTGTTTGTTTTTAATTTTGAACTGACTCCAATGGGAATATTAATTTCACCCCTCTGCTATCCAACACTTTCCCTACTGTTGCACTCACTGGAGTGGGAATATTACGTTTTACCCTTACGCTATCCAACACTTTCCCTACTGTTGCACTCACAGGAGTGGGAATAGTAATTTTTACCCCTCCGCTATCCAACACTTTCCCTACTGTTGCACTTAATAGCATGCAAAATTTAAATTTAAAGACTATTACATATTTTAATGTTTTAATTTATAATATAATGTTTTATTAGACTTTATGTTATAGGTGTATGTATATATATATCATGTATTCTATTTCTCTTATAAATTGGAAATAGGAAAAGCACCCATTGAGGGTTAATTTAGAAATCAGATTTATCAATAGGAAGAATGGACACTTGTAGCTTCATAACCTTTCGTTATACTTTAAATACCCTCATAAACGCCTTGATTGTAAATGCGGTATATATCTGTGATCCGCCCCTTATCAGCGTTATGGCATAGTCATTGGGTGATTCAATAACATGCTATATGCCAGCCTCATCCTGAGGCAACCTCCGGTCTGGGTAGCAGTGCCAAGAAATTGAAATTAAAATTAAAAGACTCTCCCAGATGGAGGGTATAAAGAAAAAGAGGAAATGACAGTGAGGTTTTTTTCTTTATAAAAAACAATAGTTCCCCATGCCAAAAAAACTTTAATATAAATGGAGAAGTAGTGTTATTAAAAAAGGAATTGCGATATTGTGGTCAATCAGGTAACTGGATTACCTTATATCTTTTACAAAACGGCCGACATGTTTCTGCTCCTTTGGCCTATCCGGGTCTATAGAGCATTCATCAGGACATACACAACATATAAGTACTCACACCATTTGTGTAGTTTTCAAAAATGTTAGAATTATTAACACTTGTTTGTAATGGATTTCTGGAGAGGGAGAAAAATTAACAAACATACTTATTTTGCATGTAGACATTATTTCATATAGCACATTCACTATCTTCTGATTCTAGGAAGATGAATACACACATATCTGTACTCTTACTTTTTAACAGTACTCTTACTTTTTTACAGGAACTAAATACAGTGGGAATTCTGGAGGTTTAGTTTGGTCCAAGTATAAACATTATTAGAGACAGGGAGCAGCCAGTCAATAAAAAGTATGTTTCAAGAAATGCTACGCAGCGTGCTGGCATTATAATGGTCACAAGTGATACTTGACCTGAATCCTATTGTTAAGCATGAAGCAGAACGAATTATCAAGGGTGGCATTCTCATGCTGTATGCTGCTTAGGCACAGTCAGACGTTTTACATGTTTTAAATGTGCAATTGGTGATGGGTCACAGAAGTTATAGCGTTAATGTGACTCCGAAAGGCTCGTGGTTATTTTTAAGCTCCATATTCGTTAGGTTATTTTAGAAACACTGGAATAAAAAATTTTTAATAGTGTTTTTTATTTGGTGATTATGAATGAAATGTGCCCTAATATTAGTCTTTTCACCATGTTTATGTATGGCTGCTTTGCACTGGCACTTTAAAAGGGGATTGGTGAAGCATTTGAGCTGTCATGTGATCAAAGGAGGTTTCTCCCAAAACGCGTAATGGCGGCGAATGGCTAAATAAACGAATGCACGAAGAAATTGGGTCTACGCTCGTTTTTTCCATAAAGTGATTTGGAGGTGACAGCGAGCATTAGAGGATTGGTGCCGGAGTAACTCTCACCGGCTCTAGAACCCCTCCCCAACTTTGCGGCTTTGCTAACAGTGAGTCTTGCCTCGGATTGGAAACTGTACGAGGACGCCTTGGGATCGCTGGTTTTCGTCGGCGCGGACCCCCGGGGCATCATGTGGGAATCCGGAAGATGGAAGAGATGGCAAAGCCCTCTGCGAGCTGGGGAATTGAAGGTCTACGTATGCAGCAACTGCGTTGATCAGCTGGTGAACTCTAACCACTGGTGCGGCCCGGAAGAGGGTACACTGGAGGAAGGAGATCCCTAGACAAGGAGAGGTGGGAGCTGCTGAGACACGACCCGGACAAACAGCAATCACCAGGTGGGGAGTGTGCAAGATAACGCGGAAAGCCTCTCAGTACTAACCGATCGAGTGAAAGCGTTGTCATATGAACTAGTCATAACAATGTCTGCAGACAGGCTCATAAATCGTGAGTTAGCAGCAGCAGGGCTTTTTATAGATGCTCCAGAAGAACAGGGGGCCAGCGCGACGACTATTGTGGAAACCGGCAGTGGCCAAAGTAAGGGGCTGCGGGACAGCTTCAAAGCAGTGGAAAAATTAAGGTGACAGGAACAATCAAAGTGGTGGGAGGCCCAGTCCCTCCAACGATATTTGGATGTGGGCAGAATTCCAAGGGGCCTCCGCATCCTGATAGCGCCAAGTTACGAGACCCCCCAATCCGGAGAGGATGGCTGAATGGGGGGAGTGCAATTTGGATTCTTCACGTCGATTAGTTGAAATTCTGGTAAAGTATGCCACAATTGACAGAAGTTTACTCCAGGATAAAATCGAAGCAGTGGAGAACGACTTAGATGCACTGGGGGGTCCACAACAAAAAGGAAAATTGATGGATGAAATGAACATGCGTTTGAAAAAAGAGGAGGAAAAAATTATGAATAGAAAGACCTACAAATTTAAGAGGGACAGGCAAGACTACAAAAATGGGCACATTTTTACTTTTGCCAAAAGGTACAATTCCATGAGAACGGCAACGGAGAACCAGTGCAAGGGAACGGGCATAGCAGGCCGCAATCCTGAGGAATCCCCATCGGTATCTGGTCTTAGCTCATCGGTAGAAAGTGGTTCGGAATCGGACAATACGGTAGGAGCAAGATCAGTAGCTAACAACGTTAAACTAACATTGGGGGAAGAATTGGAGATCCTAAAAAGCAGCCGCAGGGATACGTTGAGGTCCTGCAACAAAACAACAAATAAAACAGTGCAACAAGGAGAAGGGGGGGATATAGGCAAGCAAAGAGGAAACACCTGGAGGCGAGGGATAGGGAAAGCCTGCGGCCAATATGTGTTTCAGGTGGGGCATCACAAGGGGTTATGCAACCATATGCCTCCCAAAAAAGCAACAATAACTCTATTATTAATTTGTCAAACATCACCCTCACGGCGGCTGAAGAACAGCTACTCACATTAGGACTTTTATATTGCCCGGAGTCTACCTTCAACTATACCCAAACCCGTGCTGACATTTACAAATTCTTAAAGAAACTAAAATTGAAAAAATTCCATGAACAACAGGGTGCTAAGCCTAAGGATGAAGTTAGGGCCTCACAGCAACATCCAGAGATGTGGGGCCTAATGGGGGCAGATTACAACCTACTTCAAGACATACAGGAATTGGAGAAGGACAGTGAAATTTACAGCAATCCCTCCCAACCAGCATTGGTATCAGAAAACCAAAGCAAACAGATACAAATAGCCGGTACAAATGCTAAACTGGAAACCTCTTTCAAACCCAAGTCTAAATTTGCACCAGTCATGGCACGGGACTCAATTGAAGTTTTTAATGAACAATTGGTGGCACAAATTAAAAGACTGAACATCAAAATCTCAAAAAACAAAAAAAAATTATACCAATCATAAAAGAATATATTGGCAGCTGATTAACAAGTTAAAGGACAATGACTAAGTTATTATAAGGAACTCGGACAAGGGGAGGAACCTGGTATTGTGGCCTGTACTGGACTACCTTGAAGAGGCTTACAGCCAACTCAATAACATTGAGTGTTACAGTAAGGTTCCATACATAAAGCACAAAGAGACTCAGGAGACCCTGTATAAACAACTAATAGCTTGGAAGAGTGTGGGGATGTTGAACTGGGAAGAATTTAAGCAGCTAAAAAAAGAATATCCCACCATCCCGGTGATTTATTTTATACCCAAGATGAATAAAAATATGAACAAACCACCAGGGCACCCCATTATTTCCGCATATGATGGCCTTTTGAGAAATCTCTCTAGGTACATTGATTTCTTTTTACAGGACATTGTCAGGAGCTTGAAGTCATATGTGCAGGACACAAGTGACTTTCTTAAGAAAATTTAGAATATGGAATGGAAGCCGTCATATCTGTTGATAGCCCTGGATGTGTCTAGCTTATACACATGTATTAGAAATCGCGATGGAATGCGGGCTGTTGAGTATTTCCTCCTAAGCAGGCCTGTTATTTACACTTATCACTCTGACATATTGCCTAAAATGATTGCGTTCTGCCTGGAAAAAAATGTTTTTCTTTTTGATGGTCGAATGTACCAACAAACGCAGGGTGTGGCTATGGGGGCCAGCTTCTCCACCAGCTATGCCTGTTTATTTATGGGCTGGTGGGAGGAGCTGGTCCTCAGGTGGCAACATGAGGTGGCTTTTAACAGCAATGTAATAATTTGGCTTTGTTATATTGATGACTTGTTTATAGTGTGGGATGGTAGCATAGCTAGTGCCACTAAATGTATTAAAAAACTGAATTTGAATGATGTTAACCTTCATTTTACGGCAGAAATAAGTAAAGAAACAGTTACTGTTCTGAACGTACGGATACATGTGGAAGAAAATGGGCTTATGACCACTTTATATCATAAACCTACATCTGGGAATACCCTTCTACATGCCTCTAGTGCACACAACCTCCCCACTTATAGAGGAGCATCCCTTACGGGGAAATGCTCCATATAAGAAGGATATGTAACAGAGAGGGAGATTGCGAAGAGAAAAAAAATGAATGTAGAACCAGATTTTTGGAAAGAGGTTATAGCTTGGATGTGATTGAGGCAGCTATTGGAAAAACCAAGTTAATAGCCAGAACCGATATACTGCAGTATATAAGTAAACAGGACTTAGGTGGTACAGGACAGGAACCAATTTGACTGATTCTAGGCTTTTCGAAGCAACAGAAACAAATAAAGGGGATAGTCTGGAGAAACTGGTCCATAGTAAAAAGTGACCCAGTGATTGGGGGGTCACTGCCTAATATGCCATTGATTACTTTTAGGAGAAACAACAATATGGGATCGTCTCTGGTCAGAAGTAACTTTGAGACCAAGGGAAAAGGCACATGGTGGATGGCAAGGAATTGTTTCTTCAAGTGTTCTGTATCCAAGGCGTGCCAGCATGGTTAAGACTTGTTGGGAGACCCGGGGCGTTTCAACTCTTTGGCAATCCACCGCCCGCAGGACGTATGTAGCTGATAGTTTTTGGCGGCTCCTTAGTGATTACTCACTCCACAGGGGAAGATTGATTTCCTCATGCCCCAGTTCCAATTTTTTTGGCCTCATCCGTTCTCCTCTACATGGAGCTTACACGCCAGTCAAACCATGATTAACTCACAGTGATTAACCCTTCACGAGATTTCGAGCTGCAAGGTATGGAGTGAGAGCGAATTCAAAATAAGACTAAGAGCGAGGGCGTTCATCCTTCCACTCAAAACTCATTGAATAGAAAAGCCACGGGTCCATAAAACGTACCTCAAACAGAAGTAACCAGTCACCAGAGTCACAAGAGTCACCTGTGCTGAACACCTCCGCTCAAGAAAAGCCAAGAAACCAACAGCTGCTGCTATGGGCTTTCATAGAGTGCAGAGAATATGATGTCACCTGTGACGTCAGCTCCATGGGATGCTGCAATGTGTGCAGGAAGCTGGTGACCTCACAACGGAATATGTTTTCAGGGTAATGCCATGGCGCCTTTGTGGCGTAGACGTGAGCATTCCATCCAAGTGGCACATTCCACGGACTCTAGGAGAGATATTGCTGTGGCCTTGAAAGCAAAGAAACTCAAATATGTTCACACATTCTTGTTGGAAGGCGGTGACCCCAGGGGTCAAGAGGACTCTCCTAACCTAAGCTTCCCTGCGCTTGACTGCCAGCGCCACCCTTACCTGCCAGGAGCACCTTTGTTGTGTATGCTTCTGAGTCACACACGCTCTCGTGTGCTGTTTCTCTTGCGCGTTCATTCTCTCGCGCATTGTGTTTCACTCTTGCGCGTTTATTCTCTTGCGCATTGTGTTTCCTTGAATAACATGTTGCTGTTTAAATGTGTGCATTGCTTCATGGCACGATCTGTTATCGGGCCGTTTACAGTTAAGAGATGTAGAGTCAGTTGCTGTATGCTGACCGATGTATCTGGATGTGTCACCAGGAGATGCTTCTTTTATCCACGAATAAACTACATCTTTTCAACTAAACTCCTGTGATCGTGACTCAACATTCTGGCGACGATTGACGGAACACTTTGGAAGCATTTTTTGGTCTCATTTCCACTTTGAATTATTATTATTTTTTTTTTAATTAACGAGCACCGATGGAAAAATTACATTTCTAAGAAAGGCCCTTCAGTTCTCAGCTGGTTTGATTTTGGCAAACTTGGTATTATTTTGAATCCTAATAGTCCCAATCCGGTGATGTTATTGGACGAGCATAATGGTATTTCATCCCTGTTGTTAGAAAAATTTCCAAATGTTTTCTCTAAAAATATTGGGAGGTTAACCAGTTTCAAGCATGAAATTCGTCTGAAGGAAAATGCGTGTCCTAAAGTGCACAAAGCAAGAAATATTCCTTTTGCAGTTCGAGAGGAAGTCCAAAAGGAATTAGATGCTTTAGTGAAAGAGGGAATAATAGAGAGGATTGAATCTTCTGAATGGGTTTCCCCCATTGTGGTTGCTAGACGGGCCAATGGCAAGGTCAGACTTTGCTGCATTGACCTTCGCCATCTTAACAATAATATTGTGGTGGATCAGTTTCCTCTTCCTCGCATTTCTGAATTGTTATCCTCTGCTGGTGGTGCCAAATTTTTCTCGACCATAGATTTATCTGCTGCCTACCATCAGATTGAGCTCAGTGATAAGAGCAAGGACTTAACAGCTTTCATCACCCCATTTGGGTGTTTTAGATTTAACAGGATGCCTTTTGGGTTGGCGTCGGCTGCTGCCATCTTTCAGAGGGTGATGCAAGATATTTTAAAGAACTGCAAGAATGCCGTCTGTTTTCAGGATGACATCTTAGTTTTCAATGACAACAGGGAAAATCACATTGCTGCTTTGGAAGATGTTTTAGGTGCATTGAATGTACATGGTCTTACCATTAAGTATGAAAAATGTAAATTTGGCGTTCACTCGGTGAACTATTTGGGCCATGAGCTATGTGAGGAAGGAATTAAGCCTAAGTCTGATTTATTAGAGGCTATCAAGTCAGCACCGCATCATAAGTCCAAGGATGATGTAAGGTCATTTTTGGGGTTAGTTGAGTTCTATGCTAGATATGTACCTGATTTTTCTTGTAGGACATTCAATATAAGACAACTGATCAAAAACAGGGTTACCTTTGAGTGGACGGATGAGTGTGAGAAAGAATTTTGTGATGTAAAAAATGCAATTTGCTCTGCCAATGCCCTTTCTTGTTTTGATCCTTCTCTGCAAAATATTATCACCACAGATGCCAGTTCAAAAGGGCTTGGTGCTGTTTTTTCTCAAAGGAACAAGAAAGGCAAAGAAGTTATCATCGCACATGCGTCCAGAGCTCTTACACCTTCGGAAGAGAAGTATTCCACGATAGAGACGGAGACGTTAGCGTGTATTTGGGCTTTAGAGCATTTCAGAGTATTTATTTGGGGAAAACAGTGTGCATTGAGAAGTGACCATAAACCTTTAGTGCGTTTGCTCACTACTGAAGGAATGTTGAGAGCTTCAGCCCGTATTGCACGTATGTCCATGCGGTTGCAGGATTTTATCTACGACATACAGTATGTTCCGGGGAAGGAAAATGTCTCAGCTGATTTTTTGTCTAGAATGCCTTTACCTATTCAGGAAGATCTATATAATGAATGGGATGATTTTCAAATTGCTATGATTCACGATGAAGGTCCTATTCCCATTGATCAGACCTTGTGGAGTAAAAAATTTGAGGAGGATGAAATTTTGAAGAATGTTGCTGATTACATTAATACTGCTTGGCCAGATAAGAAATACATTAGTTCTGAGCTTAAGAGTTTCTGGGAAGTAAGATCTGAGCTTTCATATAATGAGTGTGTAGTTAAAAGAGGTGAACGTTTCATTCCACCGGTTGGTGTGAGGAAGATTATAGTGTCACAGAGTCATGAGGGTCATAGTGGTATGGTCAGAACTAAACAGCAAGTCAAAAGTCTGTTCTGGTGGCCAGGTATGGATTTGTTTATTGAACGTTTTGTCAGGGATTGTGTTGTTTGTGCAAATTCTGACAAGTCTTTGACTACTCTTAAACTCAATTTGGGTGGGCAGGTTATTCCTGATAATTCTTGGGAAACCATTGCCATGGACATAATGGGTCCCATTGGTTCAGAATCTAAGTATGTCATTGCGGCTATTGATGTGTTTTCTAAGTGGCCCATCATCAAGATTGTTGAAAGGATAGATACTGAATCTGTTTTATGATTTTTAGACAAGGTTTTCACTGAGGAAGGTTTACCGGTTAGACTTATTACGGACAATGGGGTCCAATTCAATTCAAATAAGGCTAAAGATTATTTTTCTAGGTTAGGCATTGTGCATTCAACTACTTCTCTGTATAATCCCAGCGGGAATGGGGTAATAGAGAGGTTTAATAGAGTTTTGAAAAGTGCAATACAGTCAGTGGGAAATGAAGGCAAGAGATGGGAAGTAGAAGTCTTTAAGAAAGTGTGGATGTACAGAACTACTGTTAACTCCATGACTGGATATTCTCCTTTTGAGATCATGAGGGGAAGACTCCCAAGGACTAAGGTAAATCCATCATGGTTGATTAAATCAACCTTTTCAGGTGTGGATTTGGGTAAAGTTAAAGAAAATCTTGCTCGCACCCATGGTAACAACAAAAAATATTTTAATGAGAAATTTGGTTCCAAAGTTGACCCAGTTGTGGAAGTGGGCATGATGGTAAAGGTCAAGAAACCTTGGAAGGTCAAAAAAGGAGAAAGTTCATTCATGGGTCCTTTTGAAGTTGATGAGATTCTTAAAAATTCTGTGAGATTGTCAAATAATAAGGTATGGAATCTCAACAGAATTGCTCTCCGTAAATCTGATAAGTCTATTTACAAGAAATTTTCCACCGTGAACCATACTGATTATTCCTTTTTGGATGAGAATTTGGATGAAGGTACGACTTCTCCTAGTTGTTCAGGTGTGGAAAACAATTCTAGTCAAAATGTGGATATTCAGTCTACGCCTGTCAATGGCAGTGATTCGTCTTTACCAAAGAGATCCATGAGAAAGCCTAAATGGATGTCAGGTTTTATTGTTTTTGTGAAGGGGAAATTAGAAAGTTAGTTGTTTTTTTTTTTTTGGTTATTGTTTTTTTTTTGTCCTGTTTTATAAGGGGGGAAGGTGTGTTGTGTATGCTTCTGAGTCACACACGCTCTCGCGTGCTGTTTCTCTTGCGCGTTCATTCTCTCGCGCATTGTGTTTCACTCTTGCGCGTTTATTCTCTCGCGCATTGTGTTTCCTTGAATAACATGTTGCTGTTTAAATGTGTGCATTGCTTTATGGCATGATCTGTTATCGGGCCGTTTACAGTTAAGAGATGTAGAGTCAGTTGCTGTATGCTGACCGATGTATCTGGATGTGTCACCAGGAGATGCTTCTTTTATCCACGAATAAACTACATCTTTTCAACTAAACTCCTGTGATCGTGACTCAACAACCTTGTCCCTCGCCAGCAAACCCAGTGGGGCGGTTTGCGAGTTCCCCATTGACCGGCTGCCCTCCCTCCCGCCGCCGCCGAGGAACACCAGGCGGCCGATGCACGGAGGGAGAACAACTACTCCCGGCATCCCCTGCGGGCGCTGACGCCTGTGACGCGCCTGGAGGGGCAGAAAAACACACGGGAGGTCCCGCGATGCGGGACGTGCGCGGGACTGTGCACGGGGCTAAGCTTGGGCAAAGGGTGGGCCCTCTATGGCCCTCATCGGACTGAGGAGGACGGGGACGGGACACCCCCTTTGTCTGTTTAGAGGTAATTTTCCGATTAGTACTTTGTTTAACTATGCCTAAGCCCAAAACAGGGGATATGTCCGACAAAATCCCGGATGATATATTTGCACATTCTCCATCTAGTTTTCCTTGGCTGGATGACTTAAATAGCCTGTGTAAGGTTAAGTACGTTCCAGCAGCACTTTCCCCCACGTTAAAATGCTGTAGTTTATCACCATGTCCTAGGGAGTTGAAATCCTTTCATGATACCCATAAAATACCTCCCAGGGTTAAACCTGCCAAAAGGAAGATCGATGGGGACAAAGACAACGGGAGTCTTCCTAAAACAGAAAAACTTGATACACCTTCTCCAAGTCCTATACCACCTTTAATTAATTTGTCCTTTATTTCGCCACCTGTTGCTAACATGGACGTCTTATCATCATCCTCCCACCAGGCTCTTCTGACTATCATCGAGCAGCTGATCAAATCTTTAATACACCCCTTGATGGACAAAATCACTATGTTGGGGGAGAAGCTGACGGGGTTGGAGAACTCTATTGAATCTCTCTTGAAATCCTCAACCCACGTTGCAACAACTCAATGCCCGCCGACAACCGCTCTTTCAAACCTACCTAATCTGATCACTCCTTATGAAGCGGTGCCTACTCAATTGCCAACTCCCACCTCCTTGTTGCCTATCAATGCCAAAGCCCCCCCGAAATTGACAACAGCACGTCACATCCCATCTAAATCTTGTGCGCACCACCCATATACACTTACCTCCAGAAGCAGCGCCTTTTGTAATTGTTCTCTCGGGAGTCCCTGAACTAACAAAAGGTAAAGCTGAGAGACAACGTGAACTTATGAACAAGGTCAAGTTCTGGCTATCTAAAAACAGACCTCTGCCCTACCATCTTGATGGCCGAATAATAAGTGTCCGGAGGGTGGGCTGGCTTGGACCCCTTAAAAAAGACATCTTGGGCGATTTGATCCTGATACGATTTAGGAGCAGATACATTGTGCCATACATGCAGACATGGCTATCTCAAAATGGTGATGGACTTATTTCTACCTGGAATCTACACGACTTTTACCCTAATACGTCCCACATGCTTTCCCCTAGTCCCCGGGGTATTGACAACAACCCAGTGGGTAGAGGAACCCATTTAAGTAATGGCAGTAGTTTTTCAGTGGCTTTTAATTGTCCCAAACCATCATACAACCGTTTTATGTATTGTAATTATTAAATCTTTTAGAACACTGTTACCTACAATGTTGCCTAAAGGTTCTGTAAAGCATGCTTAATCTTTTAACTGTGCAATTTAAAGTCATTATGAGTTTCGAATAAAGCCTTTTTGATTTGATTTGATTTGAACCAACACATAACGTGTAAATCTGAATTCGCAGTATACGTGCGAACTTGTAGCTGTGAAAAGCGTTATGTGGAAAGCACAAAATTACTTGTTCATAAGAGGGTGCTTCAACACATTCGGACCATATGTAACAAGGATGACAGTTATCCCGTAGCTCGTCATTTTCAACACAGCCACAACAGTGACCCCAAGCACCTAAAATGTTATGCAGTAGAAACTATTAGGCTACAAAAGAGAGGAGGGGATAGGTAAACTAAACTAAGGAGATTGGAAACGTCTTACATCCTTAGGTTCGATTCCAAATATCCCAATGGTCTAAATGCCAGTGAGGACCTATATACCTTCCTCTAATACATGCAATGATTAATAGGTTATCAGTGCAGGAATTAGAATTATGTTTTACTGACTGTCACATGTATGGTACATAGAATTGGACTTTGAGATATGGTATTTAAACAATGAATTATTCCATCAAATGTAAATATATGACGTTTTTTTATATAGTGTAAATGTATTTATGGATAGTATTAGCTTTTAACATATTTATTGTAATTAGGGATTAATTTTATGGAATCATCGAATGGAAAGTATTTCTATATTTTTTGATACTGCTTATATTTAAGACGGTTTTATTTAAGGATTTACCCTGGTCAATGTGAATATGGGGTGCCGCTCGTGAAGGAGTCCTTGCTGCCTGTTTCCGTGTTGGTCTTTGGAGCCCCGCAGGGCAAAGCTATTGTGTGCCAGGAGCCCCGCTGGGCGTCGGAATCACCGTGGGGGAGTCGCCAGCAACGAGGACGGGACTGCGAGTGCCAGCAGGCTGTGCGCGTTCCAGCTAGCACACCTGCCGCCTCTTCCCGTGTCTCCGCCCCCCGCTGGACTGTGAAAACTCCTCGCGGCCCCCGCTCCGCGGGTGCCGCTCGTGAAGGAGTCCTTGCTGCCTGTTTCCGTGTTGGTCTTTGGAGCCCCGCAGGGCAAAGCTATTGTGTGCCAGGAGCCCCGCTGGGCGTCGGAATCACCGTGGGGGAGTCGCCAGCAACGAGGACGGGACTGCGAGTGCCAGCAGGCTGTGCGCGTTCCAGCTAGCACACCTGCCGCCTCTTCCCGTGTCTCCGCCCCCCGCTGGACTGTGAAAACTCCTCGCGGCCCCCGCTCCGCGGGTGCCGCTCGTGAAGGAGTCCTTGCTGCCTGTTTCCGTGTTGGTCTTTGGAGCCCCGCAGGGCAAAGCTATTGTGTGCCAGGAGCCCCGCTGGGCGTCGGAATCACCGTGGGGGAGTCGCCAGCAACGAGGACGGGACTGCGAGTGCCAGCAGGCTGTGCGCGTTCCAGCTAGCACACCTGCCGCCTCTTCCCGTGTCTCCGCCCCCCGCTGGACTGTGAAAACTCCTCGCGGCCCCCGCTCCGCGGGCGCCGCTCGTGAAGGAGTCCTTGCTGCCTGTTTCCGTGTTGGTCTTTGGAGCCCCGCAGGGCAAAGCTATTGTGTGCCAGGAGCCCCGCTGGGCGTCGGAATCACCGTGGGGGAGTCGCCAGCAACGAGGACGGGACTGCGAGTGCCAGCAGGCTGTGCGCGTTCCAGCTAGCACACCTGCCGCCTCTTCCCGTGACTCCGCCCCCAAGGCGCGGCTGATTTATCAACAGAAGACTCGCGCGTTAGCGGGACGCGTGTGCGGGACAGCACCCGGGACAAAGCCCGGACTAAGGGCGGACCCTCTGAGACCCTCCGAGAACCGAGGAGACCGGACTGGACCCAAATCCCTGGTATTTAATCTGTGACCCATTGTTACCATAACTGTCACTTTGCGTGCCCTTGTAACCCATTGCTGTGGGACTTTACCTGTATTTACTATGGCCGAAAAACAGGGTGCACTGTTGAACAAAACCCTTGATGATTATTTCACTAAAGCTTCCCCGGATATGCCATTAGATATCGTTTTGGCAGAGCGCCGTGCCGAGCGTCGTCGCTCTGTTGAAAGTTTAAAGCATCGGCGCTTGTCGCCAACACCCACACCTTCAGTGAATCTTAGTGTAAATACCCAGTTAAATGATGTCATTGTACATTCAACTGATACAATTGATAACCAACCTGTGGTATTAGATGTTTCCAACCCTTGTATAAATCATTCCCCCCATCTGGATATTATAGGTCCCGACGTTACCACACATACAAGTACTCCTAATGTTTTAAAACCTATTTCCCCATTACCATCAAAGATAGTGCGAAGCAGAGCAAAGAAATCCATACCAGTTCCAAGGGTACATGGACCTCCGCCATGCAAAAAACGACGGAAAGGGGGGATTCCACTGCAACCAAAAATAAGCCACTCTGATTTTGGTAAAAAAGCCAAGACCCCTGAAGCTAGTGTTATTACTACTTCTGCTGCCACAGAAGGGCCAGTTTCTATTACATCTCCTTCGCCCCCCATCGTACCCATAGTCGTAGAGGACATGATGGAAGTCTCTGAGCTGCCCAAATCGCTCACCACTGCTCACGCATCTGCCACTTTAGACTCGATAGTAAACTTAATTAACACCCATTCAGCATCAATCTTGGAAAGGCTGATTGAAATAGAGTCTAGGCTAAATTTACTTGAGCGTGCATTGGGGAATAAGGGCGAGGCAAATTCCAAATCATCTAATTTAGTAACACACAAAGCACCTAGTGTGTCTAAGTCCAATTCAGCCTCTCAAGCAACAACAGCCAACCCTATCCTGTTGGCGATCCCTACTACCTCGGTGCCCAAAGGGAATGCTATAATTACTCCTAAACCAACTCCATCACCAATAAATTCATCAAATAATTTGGCCCCTAAGCCAGCTACTACCAAAATTAATCCACCTAATAAGGTAGTTAGCTCCTCCAATGAAGGCCAATTAATTGATGCAACGGGACAAAAACCAACATGGGGAAGGTCCAAACAGGTACCAAACCCAGAATTACCACCAGAGGCAGTGCCCTTTGTGGTAGTTCTAACTGGAGTCCCAGTGCTACCTACTAGCAAGAGGGAGGGCTTTGCACAATTAAAAAATAAGATCATGCATTGGTTAAGTCTATACAGACCAATAGCACCCCATATAAATGGTGAAATTGTCCATGTCCGACGCCTCCAATGGTTGGGAAGCAGACCAAAAAACATCGAGGGGGACGTGGTGGTTGTAAACTTTAGGGATCCCAATGCAGTCCAATATGTATTAAATTGGCCCCCAGGCACCACAAGCAACTGCATAATACCCAGACCCTTGACTTTTTTCTATCCAAGGTCTGTGGTTTTTCCCTCCCAACAACAACCAGCCTCCTACATTACAACTCAAACTATGCCCTGCTCTTATCCACCAGCTACGCAGAGGGCTGGTAACATACACCAAATGATACCACCATTTACTAGGCCTAATCCTACGGAGCCTTTCTTTCCCCCAAATCATGCACCGGCACCTAATGCTTTTGGCTGGAACTGTGTCCCATATAGGCAAACTAACACTAATAATAGAAGAATGGACCATTTAAAACCGTTCACCCCTTTAGAAACCACCAACAGATTTGACATCTTCAGTGGGCTCGACGACTGTGATTGATGCCATGTGTCTAGGGGGGTTAACGGAAATGAATTGTTGGATGCCAACTTGTTGGGGGAAAGGGGAGTTCTCTGTTTACAGCCAGTTGGTGTGAATATTTATGAAGCCGAAATTGAGGGGAATGTAAGCTTATCGTCTGTGTTAGCTCCAATAATTGGGGATAGTTCAATACCATTGGGAAGTGTTGCTCCCCAAAATGAGCTAATGTCTATAGAGCATGATGCAATTAAACGAGAAGGTCATTTTCCAGTGGTTGCAGAGGGGGGAAATGTTCTGATGCAAAAAGTCTTGGAACCTCGACAAACTTTAAAGCTTGTTTCCTGGAACATAGCCGGGCTATCAAAAAATCTAATTGACCCGGACTGGGCAAGTTTCATTGACTCTTTTGATTTTTGTATGTTGCAAGAGACCTGGGCGGTTGAAACTATACATAGGCTAGGATATAAATCTTATGGTGTCAATGCAATTCCCTCGAGGAGTGGAAGACCCTCGGGAGGGTTACTGACCTGGGTAAAGGTAGACCTAAAAGTGAACATTGAAGTGGTGGATACCAACTCCCCTGATATTCTGATTTTGAAAATTGATGCTCGTAAAGAGAAAAAATTGTACCTAGTTAATGTCTACAACAGACCAACCCCCATTACTAGGGAATCTTCCACACTAACATCCCTTGACCTTTTATTGGGTAATCTAGATACTAGAGCAAACTACGTCATCATATCAGGCGACTTCAACTGTAACTATGAGCCTATTGTAGGTCTTAGCGACATCTTCCTAGAAGAAGACGAGGCCAATGGGATCCCTGCTTTAGAAACTTCAAAACCAGTAAAATGTTCTCCGTTGGCCCTTCAATTGACGAGACTATGTACAGAACACTGCACTAGAGCGTGCAATGGAAGGCTACCATCAGACATCATGAGGAAGCCCACGTTCTATAGAGGGAACTACAAAAGCAATATAGATTTCATAATAGCCTCTGTGTCTTCATGGGAATTCCTTCTGGACATGGAGGTAACTGAAAGGCTAGAGAGTGACCATTTCCCTCTGGCCCTCCATGTCGAGGACTCCCTATTTGGAGATACAGTGTCCCCATCAATAGGAGACAGAAATAGTGGTGACCAAATTGAGTTACACATCAGTAACAACAGACGTTCTCTCAAATGGCCACTAATATTGGGCGATAGTGAAATCATAACAGAAATTTATGGGCTTTTTGCTAGTATCTTTGGAGTATATCCAAATGTCATTCCAACTGAAGGCCACGACAGTCATTTTATGGAACTACACCATAAATTTTTTAACGCACTAAGACCCCTAGTCACAAAGATGCCGAAAAAAAGTCAGCAGAAGACACACAATTTGCTCCATAGCAAACCCTGGTATAACAAGGACTGTAGGGAGTCCAAGAGGGCACTCCTGATAGCAATCAAATCCAAGATCCAAATGGATGTCATATCAGCCAGGAATAGTTATAAAATGGTCCAAAAGGCATGCAAAGTTGCATGGGAAGAAGCAAAATGGGCTGACCTGTTACAAGCAGCAAAAACACGAGATAGTGTAGCCTTCTGGAGGCTGATAGCAAACGGAAATCACCAAGGTAGAGTGGTAAAGGATGTCTATCTAGACGAACGGACTTGGGTAAATCATTTTTCTGAACTTTATAAGGCATATGAGGAACCCAGTACTGATAGCACTCCTAGCCATGTCATTCCGGGAGAAACCTTGGAGTTCACCCCAGGTGAGACAGAATTGGCGATAAACCAGATTAAATCTGGTAAAGCCCCTGGGTTAGACAAGATTCCGGGAGACTTGTATAAACACGAACTAAAAATTTGGGTTCCATACATTAATCATTTGTGTAACGAGTTATCCCGAACTCTAGACTTCCCAGAAAGCTGGAAGGGGGCTGAAATTGTTTTAATTTACAAGAAAGGTGACAGGATGGACCCCTCAAATTATCGTCCGATAAGCTTAATGGACATACTGCAAAAAATCTACACTAGACACATTTTATTCCGTGTCAATGATTGGCTGGACGAAAAGGCAATTTTGTCTACATACCAAGCGGGTTTCAGATCTAAAGTTAGTACAATTGACCAAATTTTCTGCTTTTGTTGCCTTTATTGGAAATACATTAAGATTAAAAAGTTTTAATTACATGTTGCGTTCGTCGACCTAAGGGCGGCGTTTGATTTAGTTCCACGCAATTTACTGTGGGAAACACTAAGTTCAGCAGGGATGCCATCAACCCTGATAGCGCATATAAAAGAGCTACATAGAGGGAACTTCGCCAGAGTACGGTGGGGACCAAAAGGCGAACTAACCCCTAAAATACCAATTGAACGAGGTGTGCGCCAGGGGTGCGTACTAGCCCCTACACTGTTTTCGCTATTCGTGAATGACATTCCGTCATACTTGGAAGAATGTAACAATGATTCTCCCAAGTTGAATGGTGAAAAAGTTACTTCCCTGTTGTTTGCGGATGACACTATACTAATTTCCCAGACAAAAAAAGGCCTCCAGTCTCTTTTAAACTCCTTTTATGATTATTGCAACAAGAAAGGACTGGAGATTAACGGGAAAAAGACAAAGTGTATGGTCCTAAATCCAACCAAGAGCGACAAGGGCTGTCTAACCTTAAATGGATCTAAATTGGAATCAGTCCCGCATTTTGGTTATTTGGGGGTAATATTAGACTCCAACTTTACATGGAAAGCCCAATTAGAAAAATGTAAGATGCTGTTTAGCCAGAACACTAAACCTATTTTAAGAGAACAAGGACTAAGCACCAGCAAAGCCGTGTCTCCAGCAGTTGAACTCTTTAAATACAAGGTCCAATCTGCTGTATTGTACGGCTCGGAAATTTGGGGCCCAGGATCGAAAGACGTTTTTAGGGTCATGGACAACAACTTCCTGAGAAGTCTGGTCAGAGTCCCTAGGAGTACTCCTCTGGTTCCGCTCCAGCTTGATCTAAACTTTCGTAGAACGGACCATCACATTATTCTACGTCCTTTATTGTTATGGATCAGGCTGTGGCGTGTACCGGAGTTGCAAGCTTATAAAAATGGGCTAGTAGAAATTATGGAGCTTGATAGCTTTAATGTGATACCCTGGTTTAAACATGTTAAATTCTGGTTCACCTTAATAGGATTGTCACATTATTGGGAACATCCAGATACACTTCCACCAAATTCAAAAATCATGGTTAAAAGGTGTTTTTGGTCGTATATCTCAGGTATGATCATAAACGCTCCCTCTAATGGGTCACTTGTACAAAGATTTCTCAACTTCAAAGATGATCCATTTTTCGAGTTGTTTCTGGATGAAATAGAACCACCGTTAGCAAAGACCTTATTTCTGAAATTCAGATATGGAAACCTCCAAATCGGTTCAACACTGGTCCGTTGGTCTGATGGTGTAAACTCGGCGAATCATGTAGAGGGTGAATTTTGTACCCTGTGTGGCGGTAACCAACAGGAAAATGAGCTACATATCCTCTTCTTCTGCCCAATATACACCAAGGCGAGAAGAAGATGGATTAAGCCCATATGTTTAAGATTAGGTGTAAGAACATGCTCACAGGCCCTAAGGATCTTCTTGACCGATAGTAGTCAACCTATCGTATTTAGTGTTAGTAGATTCTTGCACAGTATCTTTTTTCAAAGGAAAAAATTGGGTCATAAACTGTAAAATACAATGTACCAAAAGTGTTGTAGACATGTTATAATTGATTTTTGTTCTGAGGGACAACTGATGAACTCTCATTTCTGTCGCCTGTACTTGATGAAATTTATTTCTGTCACCCACATTTGTTTCTATTGATCTAGAGTAATTATCATGACCTTCAGATTTCTTAATCTTGATTTTAGAATCGACATGAAAACTGAATGAATTTTACAGTATGTTATGTATTTTAATGGAATGTTTTTATTGTTGTAATGTATTGTTCTTTTATGGTATTCATGCCGAAATAAAGATATATTGAATTGAATTGAATTGAATAGATATGTTTAAGATACTGTCCGGATTGCACTTTGCACTTTGGAAAATCCAGTTTACACAGGTTTAGTCTTTCTGTTGACAAACTGTAAAAATGTAACAAGTTACTTATTCTTTATCACTTTAGGGTATTGCACTGTTTATCTAGCTTATTATTTATTAATAACATGAATAAGGCTTTCATTGTTAGCATGGTGATATACAAAGGCACTACAGGCATTTATGTATGTATTCTATTTCTCTTATAAATTGGAAATAAGAAAAGCACCCATTGAGGGTTAATGTAGAAACACTGGGATAACAATTTTTAATAGTGTTTTTAATGTGGTGATTATGAATGAAATGTGCCCTAATATTAGTCTTTTCACCATGTTTATGTATGGCTGCTTTGCACTGGCACTTTAAAAGGGGATTGGTGAAGCATTTGAGCTGTCATGTGATCAAGGGAGGTTTCTCCCGAAATGCGTAATGGCGGCGAATGGCTAAATAAATGAATGCACAAAGAAATTGGGTCTAAGCTCGTTTTTTCCATAAAGTGATTTGGAGGTCACAGCGAGGATTAGAGGATATATATATATATATATATATATATATATATATATATATATATATATATATATATATATATATATATATATATATATATATATATATATATATATATATATATATATATATATATATATATGTATGTATGTATGTATGTATGTATGTATGTATGTATGTATGTATGTATGTATGTATGTATGTATATATATATATATATATATATATATATATATACATATGAGAACCAAATCCTGAATTGAAAAGCGAACTCCTTCACCAGGAACGGACCAACACAAAAGGTTTGAAGTTTCTTAGTGCAGTTTATTGAAGCCTTCACACAACATGACGCTTTTCAGCCGGAATGCCCCGGCCTTGATCACATGACGTGTCAGGAAAAACACCACCCATAAATACTGTGAAACAATTTTGAACCCTCCCATTTTTCACATGGAAAGGGTAAAAAGACTAACAGTCATTTATAAAGTGGATAATGCAATCGTGCAAGAATAAGTCCTTTAGTTTTGTCCAAAAAACAGTGGTTCAACAAATAAAATTACACATTGTTAAACAAGATTTACATATTACTGCAAATGATTGGAAAGGAATTTATAGATATATTATTTTAGTTATAATCCTGAAAAAAATCCGGGGCAAGTGCCCAAATCCTAATACATAAAGAGGACTACCAATATTGCACAATTTGACAAAAAAATTGATCATAGTAAAAATACCCAATGTGCAAATCGTGAAAAGTAGCTGTTAACAGCCATACATTAATATTGATTAAAATCAAATGAGAATGCGGATGCAATCATCAAGCAAGTCTTACAGAAGCAAAAAGATAGGTAAGTTATTTAGCTTGCAGCTAATACTATGGTTTCAGATATAAAAGTAAAAAGCATCAGTTCTTAACACAGTATGAATAAATATATACATATATGAATAAAATTAGGCTGTTTCAGTGGGATCATGATTGAATACAAAAATACATCTAGTATTTACAGATATTTGCAATAAACTAATAACACGCTGCCAAAAAGTCCATTGGTATATATATATATATTTATATATATATATATATATATATATATATATATATATATATATATATATATATATATATATATATATATATATATATATATATATATATATATATATATATATATATATATATATATATATATATTACCTACTGGCTATCGCCAGTAGGTATATATAGTTAGGATTAATTCCCTATGGGATTTTTGAAAATTCTATGTCTAATAACTTTGGCGTTTGTGGACGGAATCGGCTGAAATTTTCAGGAAAATGGCACATTTTGTTTCTGAGCAGCCCCTGAAAATTTGGTGGGGTTTCGTCAAGGGGGGGCTGAGAAAAAAGGGGGGTCCCAAAACGCATTTTTTACATTGAGTTTTCCATAGGGCGGTTGGACTCACTTTTAGCTCGAACGGCTGAATGGATTTGCACGAAACTTGGCAAAATTGTAGGGACTGTTAGCCCGATGTGCCTTTGCTAGGTCTCAATATATGTGCTTCAGTGGATTTTGAGAAATTAACGTTTAAATCAAGATATATATCTGTAACAGCGCTCCGGGCAGCGATCCGGTCCGCTTACTTTTCGCGTTTCGGAACTTTGCGCGCAGAAAGCTGATTGGCTCTCCGGTGTCTGTCAACATTCTAAACAGTCCGGAGCGGCCGCCATCTTGTCTCTCGGTAGGATCGAGAGAGAAGAAGAGGTGAAAAACGAAGGGGGAATTTAATGAAAGGGGGCAAGGTATCCCCCTCTTGACCCCCTAGGAATGTTGTTGGGGTTATTAAAGGGTCCCGTGGGGAAAAAAAAAAAAAAAAGATTTTTCACGGTAGAAGCGCTTCACGGGCCGCGAACTGGGCCGCAAACTGGTAGCGAAACGGGAATTCGCCATTTTGTGCTTCGTTAATTAAATTACTAGGTATAAGGGGGTGCGGGAGACGTATCCTAATCCCCTATGTTTCCTGAGGGTGGCTGAGGAGGCTGATATATGTTGATACATCTCTTCCAGCGGCTGTGCGTGAGCTTTTTTTTTTTTTGCTGCGTGACAGTCCGGAGCGGCCGCCATCTTGTCTCTCGGTAGGATCGAGAGAGAAGAAGAGGTGAAAAACGAAGGGGGAATTTAATGAAAGGGGGCAAGGTATCCCCCTCTTGACCCCCTAGGAATGTTGTTGGGGTTATTAAAGGGTCCCGTGGGGAAAAGAAAAAAAAATGATTTTTCACGGTAGAAGCGCTTCACGGGCCGCGAACTGGGCCGCAAACTGGTAGCGAAACGGGAATTCGCCATTTTGTGCTTCGTTAATTAAATTACTAGGTATAAGGGGGTGCGGGAGACGTATCCTAATCCCCTATGTTTCCTGAGGGTGGCTGAGGAGGCTGATATATGTTGATACATCTCTTCCAGCGGCTGCGCCATCTTGCCTTTTTTCCAATGCCACAATTTTGTCGTGCACGGCAGCCATTTTAGATGCCAGGCTGGTCCCAGGCTATCACCTACCCCTGCGGATGTAGTTTATGGCCCCAGCTGTAGAGAATTCAGACATGCCAACCCTCCCGATTCAGGCGTGTGACTACTGATTTCAGTGCTAGTCTCCCGCCTCCCGATTTCTGCAAGCAAAAACCCGGGGGCATATTACGAACAACTAGCGATAATTTTTGTCTCTAACTTGTTTAGAGACAAAAATTATCGCCGCACATCGGCGATTTTTATCGCAGATAAACCTTGCTATTATCGCAGAAAAGTCAGCGATATTCATGTATTATCGAGCAAATGCTCTTAGCCATGTTATCCACCTCCCATTGGATAACATGGCTAAGAACTGCTCAGGGCAGGTGTTAGATTTTGGAGATATTCGCGCTTAGCGCGAATATCTCCAAAAGTTGGTAATAGGAGAAAGCGATGTTAGGGACTGTTTCCAGTTGCTAACATGTTGGCACGCCACTTTGCATGTTATTCGTGATAAGTATCACTGACATGCAAAGCGGGGCCCAAGATGGTCGCTATCTCCTTTTAGCTGTCACTAACTGGTGTTAGCGACAGCTTGGTAATAGGGAGATAATTTTATCTCCGCTTTCATGGCTTTTAAAGCCAAAAAAGCGGAGATAAACCCCCTTGATAATATGCACCACGATTCCTTGGGGGTTTCAGCTGACAGGGCTTGGTATTGTGTTACATGGTAATTTTTCCAGGAAACGTCAGAGGGTCGATGCAGGGGTTCTAGAAGAGGTGATAAACCATTTAAGCCTCATGAACAAGCGCATGGTCTTTTAAAGATTTGTGAAGTACTCGGGGCGGCGGTGTGTGTGTGCCCTCTTTCAGGAGCGGGCGGGGGGGCACTGCCAGCAACTTGCCAGGTCAGGTAGTGTTCAACACGTGCATAACCCTTTCTCTGCCTGCTATTGCGCTCCATGCTTCGGAAAGGTAAGAAAAAGAACGTGCATTTGAGTTTGAAATGTCCGATCCTGCAGCAGCACACTTCCAAAGCCCACACATGACAATAACCCGATTCAAGGCCCTATTCACCCGTTTTTAAAAAAATAGATAACACTCCAACAAAGTAAGATTATAAAACTTTATTAACTTTTAACTATAATGAACGGAACAAAAACTAAAAACATTTAAACATTTTTCAACTCAAAAAGCAACAATGGTTAGAAGCTGTCTTTTGTGCGAATAGTCCCAAGGCAGCACAACGTGCAGAGTTCTGGACGGCACCCAGGTGATGTCGCCTGGGTGCCGCACTGGTTTTGGGATCCTACAATGCAGCACAGAAAAACAGCGTGGGGCGTCCCGGGTGGTGCGGGGGGAGGCCTCGTCAGTAGCGGTCTGTTGTGCGAATAGTCCCAAGGCAGCAGAACGCGTTGAGATGTTGATGGGACTGTGTCCAGTGTCCCATGGCTGACACAACATGTACGACAGGCACCCAGGTGATGTCCAGTAAACTGCCGCACTGGTTTTGGTATCCTACAATGCTGCTCCGAAAATTGGCGTGCGGCGGCCCGGGGGGGGGGGGGGGGGGGGCGTGGGGGAGGCGGCGTGAACGGGCCTCCCCAGGTGGTGGCCATCTAGCTGAGTTGCGCCCGCTCTTGCGGCTACAGCGTCTCGCTCACCATGTTGTTGAGTTGCTCCCACTCTTGCAGTGCAGCGATAGGCGGCTGCCACATGGCTCTTAAAATGGCGGACGGCTCCTCGGTTTTGGGCCTGGTCCACTGAAATGGCCCTGGGACACCTTGGAACTCGGACGCTTGCCTGTTAGGGCTTGGGCTCCATTCTCGAAAAGCATCCCCTCAGCCGTGAAGATTCTACAAAAGTCTTGGGGGCCCCCGACTCCCGCAGGCTTCCGGTGGGGAGCGGCTGCCATGCTTGCTCGCGGAATGACCACGACGGAGCCACGAGATGGTGGTGCTCTCATGCTGACGCCAGCTTCAGTCTGAATGATCCAGAAACAAGGTGGGGCTTTCATCGTTTGGGAAAAAAAAATGTTCTAAACCAATGAAAAGTGTTATTTTTAGGTCATATGACCAAGACTTCCATCTTTAGGAAACCAAAAGTAAAATGAACCAATGAAAAGTTTTATAAACAAGTCACATGACCTGTTATGCGGCATAGGGCTACAAAAAGCGTAGAAAATCCGTTGGCACGTGAGGCGGCGTCAGTAGCGGACCGATGTGCGAATAGGCCGAAGGCAGCACAACGCGCCGAGATCCGGATGGCACCGAGGTGGTGTCCAGCAAATTGCCGCACTGGTGTGGCCATCCTACAATGCTGCGCCGAAAGACGGCGTGTCCAGCTGAGTTGCGGTCACTGTTGCGGTACAGTGACTCGAACGCGCCGAGATCCGGATGGCACCGAGGTGGTGTCCAGCAAATTGCCGCACTGGTGTGGCCATCCTACAATGCTGCGCCGAAAGACGGCGTGTCCAGCTGAGTTGCGGTCACTGTTGCGGTACAGTGACTCGAACGCGCCGAGATCCGGATGGCACCGAGGTGGTGTCCAGCAAATTGCCGCACTGGTGTGGCCATCCTACAATGCTGCGCCGAAAGATGGCGTGTCCAGCTGAGTTGCGGTCACTCTTGCGGTACAGTGAGTCGAACGCGCCGAGATCTGGATGGCCCCGATGTTGTGTCCAGCAAGTTGCCGCGCTGGTGTGGCCATCCTACAATGCTGCGCCGAAAGTCGGCGTGGGGTGCCCCGTTGGCTTATGAGGTGATGTCAGTAGTGGACCGATGTGTGAATAGGTTGGAACCAGCACAAGGCGCCAAGATCCGAATGGCAAGTTCTGGATGTTGAGTGCCATAGTTGAGAGTTCTGAGCAGTGCTTGTAAGACTATCTGAAGTTTATTATAAGAATCAGAGTAAGTTGAAGACTGTCTGAAGCTTATTTGCACCTTTTGCAGCTTCACTATTGCCCAAGGTGGTGTCCAGCAAATTGCTGCACTGGTGTGGCCATCCTACAATGCTGCGCCGAAAGACGGCGTGTTCAGCTGAGTTCCGGTCACTCTTGCGGTACAGTGACTCGAACGCGTCGAGATCCGGATGGCACCGAGGTCGTGTCCAGCAAGTTGCCGCACTGGTGTGGCCATCCTACAATGCTGCGCCGAAAGTCAGTGTAGGGTGCCCCGTTGGCTTATGAGGTGATGTCAGTAGTGGACCGATGTGTGAATAGGTCGGAACCAGCACAAGGCGCCAAGATCCGAATGGCAAGTCCTGGATGTTGAGTGCCTCAGTTGAGAGTTCTGAGCAGTGCTTGTAAGACTGTCTGAAGCTTATTTGCACCTGCTGCAGCTTCACTATTGCCCTGGTGTGGCCAAAGGTCGCACATGACATAGGCGGCCGGCTCCCGAGGTCCGGCGGAACTTTTTTCCTTTTCCTTTCTGCTTCTTTTCCTACAATCCGTTTCATCTGAAGACACGACCAGGTCCCTGAATGTGTGCAGGGGGACGCTATTGATTGAATGAAAATGGCGGCTTGACACAAAGCTGACTCAAGCGTTACTGTTGATGCTATACAGACAAAAATTGGTTTTCAGTTTGTACATTCTTCATGTTTTTTTTTTCCATCCAAGTCTGATTGAGAGTTTGTAGAAAAATGGCTTCAGATTTTCCACATACTACTCTTCAACATTCTTCCTAAATGTAACAATGTGAAACTCACTAGGTGAACGGCTGTTTCTGTTTCCTTTCAAAATGCTGCCAACAATATTTTCTGAATGGAAGACACCATCTTGTAGCATAAAGGGCCGAAAGGGGTTCTGGTCTGGCCGATGGTTGGTGGAGACATTTTGACTATATCTTGGACCTGCCCGGCCTCGCCCAAAATGGCGCCGGTATAAATGGGACTCGTAACTCCTTGCCCGCAAATGTATATCTAGAAAATGTTATTGTAAGTGGCCCTGTCGTATTTTAATTACAAAATGTACGTCCACCGATTCCGCAACTGTTAGACACCTTTGTTCTTGCAACCTAATGGCCCGCTCGTTACGTTCTTCTACAGTGTAAATGTCTCCTCATCATATACGATTTCAGTTTGCTCCGTGGCCGGCCCACGTGGTTATAGGCCCGTATTTGTATACTGACATTTTCACAATAAAGGTTTTTAAAACAAAACACGGTAGTAGTATTTACATTGGTAAAGTTTTTACTTTTAGTCACTGTTTTCGAATCAGTAAAAGGCAAGTGAAATAAAGCAGTCCAATTACATTACGGATAAAAGGTATAATATGTAGGAACGCAGTAAAGATAAATGGTCAAGGGCAGTTGTGTTTTTCATGTCTGCAACATAAAGTGATCGATAAGAATCTGATAATCAGGCGTATCGGCGACTAAGACAGCAGGCCGAATCTCTTTTACTCAACGGCTCCGTCATGGAAGGAAGAAACGCCCTTTTTCTCGAAAAAGAAATATATTTTACTTGCAAGACAGTTGTAAATTTTCCGGGAAAGTACATTAGCCTGGAATATTATAACATATGTTTGAAAAAAAAATATTGTTCGAAAACAATAAAAAGCGTAATTTTTAGGTCATATGATCAAGCTTTTCATCATTAAATTAACAAAAGTAAAATGAACCAATGAAAAGTTTTATTAACAAGTCACATGACCTGTTATGCTTTCGTTACGCGCTGCGCGCCGCGCCTCGGATCACTTCCGGGTGCGCTAACGCGGCGTGTCATATAACGCATTACGCGACAACGTAGGTCAAGAATATAGTCAAAATGTCTCCACCAACCAGCGTTCGGAACACAACCCCTTTCAGCAGTCCAAAAAGTTCTGTTAAATGACAACAGAGGGGACAGGCAACAAGAACCATCAGTCAAAGAGGGGAGGGCAAGTTCTTCTCTTCCGGGTCATGTTGGGGCGCTACCGGAACTGATCGAATTGGTAGTCTACAGTGTTTCTGGATGTTTCAGACTAAAGCTGGCGTCAGCATGAGACCACTACCATCTCGTAGCTCCGTCGTGGCCATTCCACGAGCAATCATGGCAGCCGCTCCCCACCAGAAGCCTGCGGGAGTCGGAGGCCCCCAAGACTTTTGTAGAATCTTCACGGCTGAGGGGACGCTTTTCGAGAATGGGACCCAAGCCCTATCAGGGAAGCGTCCGAGTTCAAAGGTGTCCCAGGGCCATTTTAGTGGACCAGGCCCAAAACCGAAGAGCCGGCCGCCATTTTGAGAGTCCTGTGGCAGCCGCCTATCGCTGCACCGCAAGAGCGGGAGCAACTCAACTACATGATGAGCGAGACGCTGTAGTCGCAAGAGCGGGCGGTAAACAGCTGAATGGCGGAAGAGGCACAGTGTAGCAAAAGCGGGCGGAATGGCAACTGAAACGGTAAAGGGGCGCCCCACTACAGCGTGTCTTCAGGTCAAACGGATTGTGGGACAAGGTTCAGAATTGAAGAGTCATCAAAAGGCAAAAAGTTCTGCCGGACCCCGGGAGCCGGCCGCCTATGTCGGGGGCGATCTCAGGCTAGACCAGTGCTATAAGACTTGGGGAGGGTGTCGGAGCCAAGCGTCTTCTCCGAGTCCATGGCCATCACACCGCCCCTAAGGGGCCTCCGTCAAGCTGTTTAGGAAGGTAACATATCACATTGTTTTCTAATGCAGTCAGGTCCACAAACGACACTCACTTACTTTGAGAATAGTGAAGCTGCAGTAGGTGGAAATAAGCTTCAGACAGTGTTACAAGCACTGCTCAGAACTCTTAACTATGGCACCCAACATCCAGAACTTATGCCATTTGAGAATGGCAGTGACATCGAAGCAACTCAGGGACCAAAACCATTAACGTACTTTCACGTATGAAAATCTTACTTGGGGAGGGGGCAGGAGCGAAGCGCCCCCTCCCAGTCAGCGCCACCACACCGTATGTTGAAAATTTGAAGCCATCGTTCTACAAAGTCAACCAAACTTGGATTGAAAAATCTAGAAAAATGTACAAACTGAAAACCAGTTTTGGTCTGCATAGCATCAGTAGCAACGCTTGAGTCAGCTTTGTGTCAAGCCGCCATTTTGATTCAACAAAGCACAGGCATTGAAAAAGGCTCAAACTCAGAACTCTGAACTATGGCACCCAACATCCAGGAGGTTGCCATCCGGATCTTGGAGCCTTGTGCTGCTTTCGACCTATTCACACATCGGTCCACTACTGACATCATCTTATAAACCAACGTTATGTAAATAGTTTTTTAATAAAATGTTTTACCCTGTTTCTTTGCTGGTGTGTTGTCTATATTTTTAATATTTGCATAGGGTTTGTCGTTATTTTGTGCGGGATGGGTGATGGAGCCGAGCTGTCTTGCAGCCCTCATGGTGTGGAGCTCAGTTCATCTCACTATTTTCGTATTTCTCATGAAGGGTTGTTCCTAATATTTCTATTTTAGCGAGGTCAAAAAGAGATCCAATTAGTGGCCTACTGATTTTGCTCGATTACTTTTATTTTTTTACACGATTTTTCACTATCTGCAAAGACTAAACAGAGTATTGCGACTTTGTGCTTGTTTGTAAATAGAGAATGATCCAAAGAGAACCAATTCCAAAACAGTAAATGCTTGGACAACAATCAATCAAATGGAGAGACAAGCAGGCACGACGGATTACAACGGGGGTAAAGGCCTGCGTTAACTACCCTTCAGTATCTGCAAAGAGAGAGTACTACTAAGACAAAAGAGGGGAGGGGGGGGGGGGGTGCAGCGTTCAAAGCACATCAGCGTGCATAAATACGAAAATGTGTTATCTATCACGTACTTGACATTTTAAAGCTTTTCATATTTGCTATTAAAAAACCAATGAAATTCACAGAAAAAAACATAGGTTATAGTGGATATATAGTTAGGAATTTGCATTTACAAAACCTTGAAAATTCAATGAAAAAACCATTGGTTTTAGGCCATATATAGTTAGGGATTTGCATTTACAAAACCTTATTTTACTCGCATAAAACCATTGAAATTCCATATATAGTTATAAGCGCTAACTATATATCGCGCACCCGCAATCCACTGCTGATGATGTCACATATTACATCATTCATGACATGGTTAGTGACATCACTGATGACATCACTGATGACATCTCAAATGACATCACTGATGACATCACTGAAAACATCTCATTTGACATGACTGATAACATCACTGATGATATCATTCATGTGATAATACGATGAACCTCTTCAGACTCTAATATAACCTTAGATACAATCAGTGTAAACAGACACTCACAGACTGTCACTCATCCATGGAGTTACTCACACACCTAGTCAGTCATGCAAAGAATCAATCACACCTCCATTTCCTCAACCATACAGTTATACACACCTTACTTATTCAAACATATACTAACACATATTTTCTCTCTTATACAATCCTTGATACAAGTTCACAATGATCCATACAGCCACTCACACATTCACTGGCTCTTATGCACAGTTATTTATATATGTCAACTCTCACATGTACTGTGTTTTACATATGTACTTACTTGCACATGTAGCACTGAGATATCCATTCACTCACCAACACACTCATGCACACAGTCAACCGCCCATACAGCTGTTTCCACATGCACTTTTGAAACCATACATCTAGTGAATCAACTGCTCACACATCTATGCACAGAGTCACACACCTCCCAGCCACCCACACACACACTCAGTATCCCATACAAATACTTGGGCAACCAATCAATAACCCATATAGTTACTCATATAGCTACTTATCAACACATGCAACAGTTTACAGAACAACAGACATAATGATGCACAAATTAAGACAGTTTAGTCACTAACCCATGCACTCAGTGAGACACATTTAATCACTCACTCATACAGTCAGTCATGCACCTACTAAATCCTTCATCCAGACACTTATATATCCACTCATTCTTCAATATGTAAGAGATATTTTAACTTTACAGAAACATACAGTCACTGGATGTTGTCATCAGTGATGTCATCAGTGATGTCATTTGAGATGTCATCAGTGATGTCATCAGTGATGTCACTAACCATGTCATGAAAGATGTAATATGTGACATCATCAGCAGTGGATTGCGGGTGCGCGATATATAGTTAGCGCTTATAACTATATATGGAATTTCAATGGTTTTATGCGAGTAAAATAAGGTTTTGTAAATGCAAATCCCTAACTATATATGGCCTAAAACCAATGGTTTTTTCATTGAATTTTCAAGGTTTTGTAAATGCAAATTCCTAACTATATATCCACTATAACCTATGGTTTTTTCTGTGAATATATATATATATATATATATATATATATATGTATTTGTACATTTTGATACATTTATAAAATTTAAAAATGCGTTTATAGTTGATTTGATCTGAAGTATATATATATATTACATGTTATATTTGTATATTTAAATGTATTTAATTACATTTGTTTCTTATATTTATTAAAATGTATATTAAATACAAATAATTGCTCTAATGTTATTTTATTATTTATACAATTAACATGTTTTTTTTACAATTGATATTTTATACATAGATATTTTTTACATTGATTTTTTGGGGGATATTTTTGTACATTATAAATACAGAATGTCAATATTTCTGACATCGATATTTATGACTTGATATTTGTGTTTGGGAATATTTTGGGCATTGATATTCTATCAGTGAACTTTCTACCACATGGTGTAGGAGGGTCCTGATATTCAACTTGTCTGGTCTGAGGTGCTGACCCAGGTGTCGGACCTTGTTGGCAGGGAACACTGGTACTGGAAAGGAAATCTGATCATGCAACCCTGTGCTCCTGCATTGTGAACTCCCAACCCATGCTGTGTTTTGGGGGTGGAGATATAAGTGTTGTCTACAATATGTTACTGGAACAAATGGCTAGGTTTGTTGATTGACTATTATGCTGTACTGTGAAGTGGAAATGGAAAAGTAAATAAAGAACAATTAAAGGAACGTTCTGCACCCCGCAGCTTCAAGAGGCAGGTTCCACAGGGGTAAGGTGTATCAATGTCCCTTCCTACTGCACCAATGGCAATTCTCCAAGCAGTTGCCTTAACAGAGCTACAGTAATGACAGTTTGGAAACAAAAAATGTTTTATGCAGCTTTGGCTTGTTTACTACGTCTTGGGCATTGCAGAGATTAACAGTCTATAATTCTGTGCCCGTTCTCAAAAGGACACTGGCATTCTGAAGTCATGGACATCAAGAGCTTTCAGTACCTCGGTTACGAATCTTTATTTCTCTTGGTTTCTTGGTCTCAGTGCTTACAAAGACAAAAGCAAAGAGAAGACATATGAAGGGTCAAGAAATGCATGTTGACCAGTCTTACCAGGAAGTAGCAGGTGTATTCAGACTTGATCCATAAAAATATTGAAAACAACAAAGTATTTTTGGATATTGTTCTTTGGTCTTTGCCAATGTATGACAGATGTCTCTGCTTTTGACAGGGCAAAATATGTATTTTTTTTCTGTAGAGGGACCAAAAGTAGATGATTGTTAAATAAGACTATATAATAGTAAGTCCAAGTAAGATATTGGGGCGTTAATTAAGGGGGGTACATACCCACCTGAAGTATTGCCCACAACCCTTGCTAAGGTGAATCTTTAAAGTGAATCTTTAAAGTCACAAAAAATTCTGAGCTCAACCCCATTGTAGCTATGGCACAGATTATAAAGGCTTAATTCAGAGGAAATGCATAATAATTAAACAGTGATAAAGTCAAACAGTAATAAAGTCAAAACACAATACAAGAAAAATCCCAGACCAATTTAAAATAATCAGGGAAAGTTAAAGAAATAACTTTACACCAAAACTACAGAAATTTAATAAGGGAAACTGTAGTTATGAGATTTTTACATTTAAAGCTTAAAATACTGTCACAAAGTATTAAATGTCAACCACGTTAGTCTGATTGCGATTGACCCTTACTTAGGCGCAAATTAAGACTAACTGAAATGGACCTTAGGTCAGGTTCAGAAACCAAGTTCAGCCCAGTCTGAAGTTTTACCTCCAGACGTCATCAGGTCGTGGCCGGAGAGGGATACACTTTGTGTGATAGCCCCTGAAAAGGGTATTGGTGAAGCTGTTGACTTTTTGGTGGGAAATCTCCAAGCAGGAGAATTTCATGCCCAGAAAATGTACCTTGCTAGCCAGATAATTTTCCCAGTTAAGATTTCTACTTCGGAATTAGTCACCTTTTTTGAGAATGGATTCTTCCAGTGGGGCAAGGCTGCAGACTATTGCAGAAAAGGGTTCCACATGGCCAGAGACCTTCTCCCCATGTCTCACTGAATGGGATTTGCTGTTGAGGGAAAGCTCTCAGTGGCAGAATCTTGAATCTTAGGTCCAGCGGTAAGAGACCTTCATTGCTTGTAAGGCTTGCTCCTGTTGTCAAAAAGTCTTTGGAGCGAAAAACATACTATTTCCCTGGTTTCAGGATATATTAGGAGGAGTACACTTGATAACAGCCAAGGGTCTAGGACCTTGGGAGCAGCACTTGCCGCTCAAGGCTCACTCCAGCAGAGGGGAATAGCGGGCTCCAAAGCAGGGCCAGCTGGAACCTGTTAGCCTGGTAGTTGCAGAAAAGGCTTCTTATAGCTTGTTTTGCCCTTGTATATTTAACAGGAGGTCAGCCTTATGACCCTTGGGGTCCATGTCTTTGCTCTGGATACAACAGAGGGACCAGGTCAAGTCTTCAGGGCTCTTCTCAGGTCACATCAGGGTGGGATGACTCCTGGCCACTCCCTAGCCAATGGAGTAAAAGCTCCCTGGGCCAACTTTAAAGATAAAAGATAATGTTGCGAAGGACATAACAGGACTCTGGGGACCAAGGGCCCGATGTAGGTCGGTCGGTAACGGCCGAAAATCGTTATTTTCGGCCGTTACCGACCGGTATACCTGAAATGGTATGTAGGGGCTCAATTTTACAGAATCGGTAATTTTACCGAATCAGTAAATTTACCGATTCTGTAAAATACTGAATTGGTATTTTTACCGATTCGGTAATTCTCCGATGTAGGTGGGACTCTTCAGAGTCCCAGGAGCCTTAACGAATCGGTATTTTACCATCAAATCCAATTTGATGGTAAAATACCGATTCAGGTGTGCATGCACATGTGTGCATGCACACCTATGCCATGTGACAGGCAGACCTGCCCTTAGGGCAGGTATGCCTGCCACATGGCACCCATGCCTGTTTTGGGGGTGCCAGAGGGTGTCAAAGTGACACCCCCTGCACCCTTGTGTGAATCGGTATTTACCGATTCGGTAAATACCGAATCGGTAATGCCCATTCATTCCTATGGGCTTTGAAGCCCATAGGAAAGAATGGGCATTACCGATTCTGTATTTACAGAATCGGTAAATACCGATTGTTAAAGATTCGGTATTTCAACATCTGGATATACCTACATATCCACACTTTAGATTTACCAATTTTTAATTACCGAATCAGTAAAATTCGGTAATTACAAATCGATAAATCTAATTTACCTACATCTGGCCCTTAGTCCCCTCTCCTGAAAATGTATAAATAATAATAAAAGGGGGCTGCCCCTATTCCTTGTGGGGGTCCCATGGGGAAATTTGTTTAAATTTGGGTTTTTGCTGCAATCCTGAGATCCTCCCGGGGTGATCATGGCAAAAAGAAAAAAAACTGTGGCTGCCATAACTTTTTTTACTTTAAATAACCCCTGACCTGGGCTGGTTAAAGGGGTCAATATATATTATTATTTGGGAGGGAAATGGGCTCCCCTCCCAGAGCCGTTTACAGCCCTCAGGCCCCCCCATTCCTTGGGGCCTGACATAATAATAAAAGATAACTAGAAGTGTGACCAATGGGCCATTGGTTACATCCCCAACAGGCACTCTATGTTGGTTCCTCTCTGAATAAGGACTCCAATTAAATTTCTTTAACAACGTTTTTATTGTTTAAACTCCTTTTCTTTTATGATTATATTCATCATAATTGACCTTCAAGCATTCTTGTGAAAGTATTTTTCTTTTTCAAACGCATTTTTTTTTTAAACAGATATATACTTATAAGCTCCAATGCATTTCGGGCATCACTTGCCCTTCCTCAGGGAGCAGTGGCTGTTGAAAATACAAATGTAATCAAAATCACAACCCTCATTTCTGTACACTTGCATCAATGTTATCTCTTTACACACTAATAGGATGACAAGGAGGAATAGCAATACAGATGAAAGGGAAAATAATTATTCATGAGAATGCACACATACACACCTAAAAGATACAGAGATCTGACTAATGCATTTGCAGTTATTCTCTGATCAGAAGCAGTACACTTCACTGTCTTCAGTTACCTGTAAGAAGGGGATCACCAGCCTTCTGTACGTCAGCACCTGGCTATGAAAAGCCCACCTACTCCCTCCCAAAGGAAAACATACAAATGATACTAATGCACATTGGGGTCTTAATTAGAAAGAGAACAAGACAAAGAAAACATGGCAATAAAACAGTAGGGAATTATTGATGCAAACAGGAACCTACATATAACCTAGAAAACAAAAGGGGATGAATGATTATATATACTGCAAACTAGCTAAGAATACCTCACCCTGTTAAGAAGGGTCCAACTGCCTGTTCCTCTCTCTGGTGGAATTAGGACTCTCTCTCCTTCACCATCACCAACATAATAGCTTCACTCCAACTGCACTCCAAATGTAACTTCATCGTCTGCTAACAATTCCAACTCTTCCATGTGCCTGGTAACTTCTCCACAGATCATCTGTCCAACTCACAGATCCAGCTCTAAGCTCCAGCTCTGCAAATCAACTGACTCCATCTGACCAAACTGATCCAATAGACTTCTTCAATTCCAAAAACCATCTGACTCCATCAGACCAAACTGATCCAACCGACTTCTTCAATTCCAAAAATCATCTGACCAAACTGATCCAACCGACTTCTTCAATTCCAAAAACCATCTGACCTCTCTGCTCTTCTATTCTCTGATAATATGGGAGGCTCTCTGCTCATGGAAATTTCCAGCAAGCACCCTGCCTCCCACCGAATTCCTGTACCAAGCCCTGCGCTCCCTGCACTCCCACAGTGGCCAGCTGTAGTTGCTTCCAGAGCCCGGGGAAGTAAGCACATTCCTTCGATAAGGGCTGGTTTTCACCGGTTTCTAACTAGTGAATAACAGGCTCAACTCTAAACATCACTTCTGACCTACAAGCGCCTCAGACAACTGAGGCAGCAAGACAAGATGGCGGTTCTCTAATTTAGGCCTTTAGGCCCGAAAAAAGGCAAAAGAGACATAGAATCATGCCAAAGCCAATAGGCAAACACTGCAAATAGATAAATACTGCAAAGGAAAGATGGCTACCCTCTAGTTTAGGCCTCTAGGCCCAAAAAGAGGCAAAAGAGACATAGAATCATGCCAAAGCCACTATACTAGGATGGTAGTAGACCAAAGTCACCATTACTCAGAAATAAAACAAATTATCCGGTCACTACATTCCACCCTTGACTTTGTTTACTAACATCGGAAAACAACAAAACATAAACAAAAACAATGAAACACAATAAAAACAACAACAAATAACAATACCACCAAGACACCACCTACCACTTAACATAGGGAGTATAAGTATAATAACCAATTAAAAAGCTAATCAAACCACCCTTGATCTAAATGTGGCCTAACTTATTGGGACAACTCATGAATCTTATTGCTGTGGGGAAAGATCTGACAAATAAAAACAACAAAGGGCCCTCAAAATCTGAGCAGACATGGTCAACAATTACAGGGCAAAATATATCCAAAAGATCAGACAGACAAAAAAACAACAAAACAACTAAAAGATACACCACCCAGGATAACTAAAAGCATAAGGTGACCACCCTTGGAACTAACCCACTGTACCTATCAAGGGTCCATTGATCAAAGCAACAGTTCAATAGTAGGAAAACAAGAATAACCCCATTTCTACAAAATAGCTGGTGTAGTACTATGCATATCAAACAGGATATCAGAGAAAAGTATCTAAGTGTGGTGCATATATTTATCTAGAAGATAAGCTAGACATAAATCGTCTGTCCAGAAGTCCCTACAACTGAAATAACTATATTAATAGATTCAGATTCGAAAAAACAGAGTGATAGTAGACCACGCCAAAGGCAATAGGCAGAGGTCATAATTCATCTAACTCAAGAAACAGTTTGTACCTATTCCCTCAGTATCCATTAATGGAGCACATGTGTGCACCATCATTAACCACACTGCCTTTTATTCTTTGGCAAAACTTATACAGAAAACAGCAAAACTATAAAATAGGTGAGAGATAGACAAGTGCAAAGTCAATCTATATTAAAATCAGAACATCATGATGGTAATTGATGTATATCACAGGGCATTAAAATACTAAAGCAGCTTACTAATTACATTGTACCCTATGACCTTCGAACATTATCATTTACATATATCAAAAGGATTCATTGAACCAAAGGCTCAACCATTAATGTGGCACTGCATCTTTAAACTGTAAAATGAAAACACAGCAGATCATTTAACCAAATAACAGGACTGGAAAAGAAAACTTTCATTGGGGGCCTGTATCTGGTAACTGCAATAGTGGCATCAAAGGGAAAACGTCATCATAATGTCTTTGTAAGCTCCATCTGAAATAAAATCATGGGAAAGTGAAGGACACAAGAATGCAGGCCATGAAATTACATTGTAGACTCCTTTTGTGAAAAAATTGTTACATAGCAAACATCATTATAACCAATTGATTGATGGGTCCATTTAGATCTGCACTGTATAATTAGGGAGCATACCACATGATATGTTGAACACTGTAATTCAGAAAAATCAGGATATTTTAGAACTTCTAATGATGAATTTATAAATTCAACTGCCAAGGCAGCCAACTGTAGAGTCCAAAGTTCATTCTAGAACCTAAACATTTTTTACTTTAACTGCAATAAAGTGTCTCTATTAAAAAGAAAGTTCTCTTCTGTAGAAAAAGGGAAACAATTAAAACAATTCTCAGTCTCTTTCACCTTCACTTCTATGCAAGCCGTTCTCCTGTGTGAAAAACACACCGCTCAGTCATCCTCACGTGAAAGAGACAGTTCGAATTATAGCACATTTTATTTGAAGAGGTGTAATCCATCTTCATCTGTATTCCTTTGCCAAGGAAGAATCCCATCCGATCTCGTCATCCATGGAACATCAGCACCCGTCCGCCATCAGCCACAAGACACTGTCATCCGCCGTCCGGTCTGGCTCCAGGATTTGGGGGGGGTTCCACTCTCCAAAAAATAACAAACTAAAATAATAAAATAAAATATTAAAAGGGGAGGTGAGGGCCCATGGACGCAGGTGGGCACACTCGTACCACTGCACCACATCCCAGCCACCTAAAACGAGAGACAAGTATCATCAATCTTGCAACAAGAAAGAATTTCAATTCAAAAGGACCCATTTTTCTTTCCACCTCTCTAAAAACCTTCTAATTTGTAAAACTCTACTCTAAATCCTGGGAATAGTCTAAGAATATTACCTACATTATAATCTCTACCTTTATTTGTACAGCCAGAAGGGCTGGGGTAGCCAGCTTCACTCCTTTCTCACTCCTAGCTAGCAGACCCCCTCCCTTGGGAGATGTCCGCGTCCAAGGGCTGTCTCAGTTTCAACCATAACAAGCAGGAGATGGGCTGCTCTCTGCCTCGCAACTTCTCCTTTCGGAGAGCTCACAATCTAAGAGCGAAGTGCCTGCCAATTTCTGTCTGCCCTACCTATCTCCTCATAGGGAGGGGCACCTTTGCCAGCCTCCTTACTCTTTTAATTGAGGGAAGCTTCCTAACCAGAGGAGTGGAATCACCCCTCCTTTACACAGATTCTCCACTGAAAGAATTGGATGTTCGCCAAACATAACAAGGGCTCTGCTTCTGTACTCGCTCTGAGGCCCCCCTTTACAAAATGCTCTGAGAGCGGGCCTGAGTTATCTTTTCAAGGTTAAAACAACAAGTTTGTCTAGCTGTTCACTTCTGTGAAGCTTCTCTGTTTTTAAATGAAACATCATGCAGCTTTTATATTGTGTCGTCTTCAGACAAGAAACAGACCTAACCTCTTTTGACCTTCAGCCAAACCCTGCATTTCATGTTTAAACACTCCACAGTCATTTCTAACTAATTTAAACAAATTCTGAACTATCATTTGTCTACAGCCTTATGAAAGACTAATTTAAAACAAAGTAAATACTCTAATCATTGTTAGCAGCTGAAAGGCAAAACATTTAGCAACATTGAAAATCACATGACAGCAAAAAGATACTTTAAGACAGCAATTAATTTAAAAGGGAAAAAATACACATTTATTTTTCATAACATTTTCACATTGGCGCAAGCATTTTATTCTTGTGATTAAAGATACCACATTTATTTCTATTCAATTCTACTCTGCTCGGACAGCTTTCCCTGTCTGAATAGGAACATTTTATCACATTTTCTCTCACGCTGTTCTGCCTCATATCAGTGCAAAATACAGAATCATTTGCATTTGAACTTTAAACAAAAGGGTTTGCTTGCTTCTGGGTAAAGAATCACAGTTATATTTTTGAATCTTGAAACCAATCATGCACAATTCACTACTGTGCACTTTCAAAGTCACACAGTTGCATTTCACTTTTGAAGCACATTTTATGTTGGGTCTGATTTATTTCCACAACCATGATCATTAATTCTAAAACGCTGGTCTTATCTTCCTGCACATTCCTTTCTGACTGAAAACCCTCTTCACAACACTTATTTAAAACCACCCGTATAGCCTGCAGTCTAACTGGGTTATTTTGTAGCATTTCAAACTTTTGAATCATACACTTTTAATTCTGTTGTCAAAAGAATATTAACATACATTTTTAGATGCATATTAAGCAACACATTTAAATGAACACTGCCATCTCAATTCAAGATAGTATCCCTTTGGCAGCTCAAATACACTTTTTCCCCGAAGTCTGCAGACACATAGGGAGTCCCAGAATGTACCTCTCACGTTTCACAGAACACTTGTGCACATTTTTTCTTTGAAACACATTTCCCTGAACAGTTGGAAAAGGATCCAGCCCTTCCCTGCCCAATGGAACAAGCCATTTATAAGCCTTATTTACAAGATGCTATTCCCAAGCCATATTATACAGAATACATTTCACAGCATAAGCAATGCAGCAAGCTATATACAAGCCTCTTTATACACAATTTACAACTGCATCACCACCAAGATGTAATTGGTTTCATTACACACTTCTACCCTTCAATCCTGTAAGTTCAAACACCAAGATGTAAACCATTTCTCTTACATTTCATAAGTCAGATGCCAAGATGTAATGCAATCTCCTTACACTCCACCCGTTCAATCCTGTAAGTCAGGGGCCAAGATGTAGTGCAGTAAAACTACATTTCCTTACACTCCACCCGAGACTGTTCTTAATGTCAAGTGTAATGAAAATCATTACACTTCCCCCACACTCCACCCGAAACTGTTCGTGACGCCAAATGTAGTGACTGGATTCTCGGACCAAAAACTATCCACTCACCTAGATGCAAACAACCCGGCCAAAACGTAACACCATCCCTTCCCAGATCCTATTTACAACAGTACCTGAGTACTTACCCGGGAATGGGGAATTCGCAATATACAAGCTTATACCATCAAAAACACTGCTAGATCTAAGGGATTAATAAGAATAGTCACTAATAACTACGGAATTCCATGTGTCATCCTATGATCTCACCTTATAGCCCGCAACAATCTGGCCCGGGCTATTCTACCCTCCTTCTGATATTGGAAAGCAGCTCACTCTACCACACCAACCACAATTGGTGTTCTCATTAACGCCCTATCTTGAGCGATCTCACTACACACCAATCACAATTGGTGTTCCGATTAATGCCCTATCTTGAGCAATCTCATTACACACCAATCACAATTGGTGTTCTCATTAACGCCCTATCTTGAGCGATCTCACTGTCCTATTAATACCTTCTGCTCTCTCTCTATTGGAAAGTTTCTAAGTGCCTAATATTCACTGGAAGTTATTTCCTATCAAAACTACCCTGTCTTCCATTTCTCAGTTACCTGTAAGAAGGGAATTGCCCATCCTTCTATACGACAGCACCTGACTAAAAAGAAAGGTTAATTCTGTCTTAGTAAACAACTCTCAAGTATTGGGGCCTCTTTACAAACTAATAGGATAACAAGGAGGAATAGCAATATAGATGAAAGGGAAAATAATTAATCATGAGAATGCACACTTACACACCTAAAAGATAAACAGATCTAACTAATGCATTTGCAGTTATTCTCTGATCAGAAGCAGTACACTTCACTGTCTTCAGTTACCTGTAAGAAGGGGATCACCAGCCTTCTGTACTTCAGCACCTTGCTATGAAAAGCCCACTTACTCCCTCCCAAAGGAAAACATACAAATGATACTAATGCACATTGGGGTCTTTATTAGAAAGAGAACAAGACAAAGAAAACATTGCAAGAATATAGTAGGGAATTATTGATGCAAACAGGAACCTAAATATAACCTAGAAAACAAAAGGGGATGAATGATTATATATAGTGCAAACTAGCTAAGAATACCTCACCCTGTTAAGAAGGGTCCAACTGTCTGTTCCTCTCTCTGGTGGAATCAGGACTCTCTCTCCTTCGCCATCACCAACGTACTAGCTTCACTCCAACTGCACTCCAAATGTAACTTCATCGTCTGCTAACAATTCCAACTCTTCCATGTGCCTGGTAACTACTCCACAGATCAGCTGTCCAACTCACAGCTCCAACTCTCAGCTCCAGCTCTGCAAACCAACTGACTCCATCTGACCAAACTGATCCATCCGACTTCTTCAATTCCAAAAATCATCTGACTCCATATGACCAAACTGATCCAACCGACTTCTTCAATTCCAAAAACCATCTCACCTCTCTGCTCTTCTGCTCTCTGTTAATATGGGAGGCTCTCTGCTCATGGAAATTTCCAGCAAGCACCCTGCCTCCCACCGAATTCCTGTACCAAAAATAGGGATCTAACCACTATACTAGGATGGTAGTAGACCAAAGTCACCATTACTCAGAAATAAAACAAATTATCCGGTCACTACAATGTGGAATCCTTAATTTGCAATGTATTGCCTGTGTCTTCCAGCAATGTACAAAAATCATGCAGGGTGGGAATGATAACTCAACCTACCACATGATCCTGTTAAAAGTTTGACCTAATGCTGAGAGGCAATATCCTATAAAGCAAGAAGCTAAAAGACAAGTCAGGGAGATCTTAGATCAACTTGAATACAAGGGGTAATTAAAAAATATACCTCTCCAATGAACAATCCTTTGTTTCCTGTCTCTAAACCTGACAATACATATCATCTAGTTTTAGATTACAAACATCTAAACTCATGCACAAAGACATCTACTGTCCAAAATGCACGTAGTACAGCATTAATGAATAACATTGTGTGCAAAAAATACAAAACCACACTTGATATCTAAAAAGGATTTTAATGCCAAAAAATAGCACCTGAAAGCAGGTATCCGGTCGCCGTCAGTGCGTTGGGGTACTAGCGACAATTTTGTTGACTAGCACAAGGGTACAAAAACAGCCCAGGTATATTTTCAGCAAGAGTAACAGAGGTACTTCACAAATTTGATGAAAAAGAGTTGTCCTATGTGGATGATATTTATCTGATGGACGACAAGTTAGAGAGGCACTTGACCATAGTAAACACCATTATTATGAGATTTACCTCAGAGGGCTACAAGTTTAACTTCAAAAAGTCAAAAATTGCCCACCTCAATGTCCTATTTTTAGGATTTGAGCTGTCAAGTGAAGGCAAAAGTCTGGCAGCTAACTTTTTTGAAAAGTGTGCGCTGCTCCCGCCTTCAAATTCTTCAAACAATTTACAATCAATACTAGGATTCCTAAATTTTGGCAGGACATACATTTTAGATTACGCACGAAGGGTAACATTTTTCTATGAATTAAATAATCTTGACTTTTCAGTCAAAGAATGGACACAAGAACATACTAATATACTTTGTTTACTCCAGGAAGACATGATTGCTTCCAAACGCTCCCAAACATTTATAAATGTATGCCACTTAGTGATCCGAATCATAGCAAGTCAATTCAGGTACACTTATTTGACCTTTAATGAAGGAGAAACAGTACCAATTGCATGCAAATCTCACCTGTACACAAATGCAGAAATGAGTTTCACTTCAACAGAAAAAATCCTGGCAGCAGTTCAGACAGCAGTTGTGAGAGAAAGAGCACTGGCTCAGGGGAAACGCATTATAGTTGTAACTCCAGTATCAGCTTTAGAAGCTGTTACAAAGGCCAGGATAACAAATGTGAAACCGTTACATCCCAGGTAGATACAATGGGAAATTTCTCCAACAGCAACAAATGTCAAAGAAAGGTTTGATCCGAAAAAATACAGGCATTCCTGCAATAAGAACAAGAATATCCTCCACCTAATGAAATCTTGCCTCTTGAATAGCATGAATATATTATATACACTGACGGATCTGCACAACTGGCCACATGGAGTAAGCAACAATATTTTTCAGCGTGTGCAATCATAAAAGGTTGCATGCATGATGCTAAGTTACCTCCTAGTTGCAAGAAAATGCAATCTCTAGGAGACTACACGGCTCGGTTGATAGACTTAAGAGCACTGATACTGGCACTTGTAAATACGGATAACGAATTCCCCTCACTAATCGTGTGTGATTCCTTTTACTGTGTATAGTCGTACAATGAGTACTTACAACATTGGGAACAGAACGGGTTTAAAGATGCAAAAGGTAGCACAATAAAGCACAAAAAGCTATGGGAAGCGGTAGCGGAATTAAAATACGAACTACCAAGTACTCATGTAATCCATACACTGAGTCATCAACGTGATTGCGTGTACGTTGAAAGGAATTCATTGGCTGATGAAGCCACAAAGGGGGATATTCACACTATTTCTGTAGCTGCACTAACTCGTTTAAAAAACGAGAATAGATGGAGATATAATGGTAGCTGTTATCGCATCACGCAAAGGCAGCACAGCAGTACCTACAAAATTTCCTCTCAAATACTCCTACAAGTGATATACACAAAACATTCCATATGCTCAGATTCCTGGAGTGGGGATAGAGTAATACCAAATATGGATCATAGGCAAGGGTTAATACTAGCTGCACACGAGAGTTTGGGCTCTGCGCATACAGGCGTAAATGCGACTATTTTGTTACGAGACAGAGCTAATGGTGGCCAGGGTTAACTAAGCAAACTAAAGACTATGTCTTAAAATGCGACATCTGCCAGCAGATGAAAAGCTCCACCGTTGCACGCCCAGCACTGACGCCATTACTGAAATCAGACAACCCTCTTGCATGTGTGTACTTGGACCCCTGCAGCCCCTAACAAATGGACGGAGCTTCCAGGTATGTCATGGTAGCAGTGGATTCCTGCTCAAGATTCCTATGGGTTTGGCGTCAGCGTTCTGCTGACACCCGAACTGTTATAAATGATTTGCGAGTCTTCATCGGTACATACGCAGTTTGCACTTTACACTCTGAGCACTGCCCTGCGTTTATCTCTCAGGCCAAGGAAGGAATAGGCGTAACATTGCGGTTCCCATCTCCGTATCATCCTGAGGGAAATTCTGTTGTGGAGAGAAAAAAACGTGATTTAAAGCTGTCTTCAACAGCTAGGGTATTAGGCAAGGGCTGCAGTAGGGTAACACACCTTTATAGGGTTCAGCAGGCATTAAATAACCAGCCAAGAGGCTCTCTAGAGGGAGTCACTCCATATGAAATTCTTTTTGGGACACGAAAATGGGTACCTCATCTTGATTGCGAAGGCACAGTGGCGGATGAAAAACCATTTGATATCCATGATCGTTTGGCTGTTTTACAGGATCTGAATGAATCCAGGACAAAACAAAACAATGTCCATCTAAAGAAGACCACCACTGATGAAGTCAAGGTAGTCACGGCAAGACCTGTGTGGATCCCAAAAGTCGTGGATCTGATCAGAGAGAAAATTGCAGACAAAAAGGAATTTGGACCTTCTTACTGAAAACCTGTGCCAGTCCTTGTAGTACATTGAACAAGAACTGTGCTGTTACCGCCCTCTTGCCGTAAAAAAGGAGAAAAGATTTGTCTCAATTGACTTAATCCAACCACACTATGTGGCTGATACTAAATAGTTGTCCCAGTGGACTTCGATTTAGCAGACATCCTCCTCTAGCTCCAAAAAGTTCAAACAGAAAGACTCATCATGTTTGAAGAGCCACCTGTAAATAATGAAGGACTAAGCAACAATGCTATGGAACTTGTTCCACTTGAAAGAGACATTCTAATGAAAATCAGAATAATTCACAAGTTGCAATTAGACCTAACACAGATGTCTAAATAAACATGCCTCATCGAGAGGAAAATAACAATTCAACAAACCCCAATGCAATTCCTACAATTGGTCGAACAGCTTCTGGCTATTTCAATAACTTTGATACGTTTTAACTGGATCCAAGTGAGCCCGAAAGGACGCCAGCCTAAACAACGTTCAAGCAAGAATTAAAGAACCTTCTTCTCCTTCTTCAAAAGACATACCTGGTATCACACTGGATTGAACTCTGGGTAATATCTGGGATAATGTTTTTTCTTTCATGGCTAGGTTTAGTATTGACTTTTAGCATGCTTATTACTTGGACATTATCTTCAACAAGACTCCACAGCACGAAAGCTCAACATCCTCCTGAAGCCAGTCATATCGTCATATCGTGAACAAAGAGTCTCGTCATCAGTGCACTTTACAGCTGTTTCTATACCTCATGGTATAGTATGAGACAAAGTTGATTTCAATATATTCGGACCGACTGAACTTTTAAAAATGAATAAAGTATTTGAAATCTCATTAAGTGATTTCATAACCTCCAGTACATTTTCTGATGATTGGGACACTGAAACAGATAATGACATGTTATCTGATCTAGAAAAAACTGCTGCATTTTCTAATACTGAAATGTTAGAGGGTTCATCGGACTATGACGAATTGTACTGTTATCAACATGTTGGTCATCTTTTTCTGCACAATCCATTTCACCTAGGAATGCAATTGAATACAATCAGTAGGAACATTGCCCAACACCACCAAAAAGTAGTTCACACATGTTTGCACAAAAATGTGCATACTTTTCTGGGTTTGACACCACAGATCCAGCCTCATTTTACTATAAGGTTGCAACATCATCATCACTTAAAAATATGTTAACCAATACTAAACAGATTTATTCTGCTTCCTTTTTGTCCCAATTTTCTGAACAGGGTTTCAACCTATGGAAAGACAAATTGACACAGAATCGATTAGGGGTACAAAGGACTGGCAAGTCCAGGGTACAGAGGCACTATTTAGACCATGCCCCATTCCACAATGGATGATCTTTTTAAATGAAACTGTACAACAGACATCCTGTCTTAGAATAGTCAAAATAAAGGAACAAACAAAAGGAAGAGTTCTCCCAATATATTTTTAGGTCCATAGGGGGAGAGGAAAACTTGAGCAAAGAGAATACCTCTGAATATACCTATATTACTTTATATCAGAAATCATCATACATTTTTTCAATTCAACTGTTTATACATAAATACAATTTGTTTTGTGTCACGCAAACATATTCATAAATAAAGTGTAAATTTCATAAAGTGCAATTGAAGGAAAAACACCCCTAGCAGTTCATCTAATCCTATTGTCATTCATTCTATCATGCATACCTCTACATTCACTACCCATTCTAAAAAGACAAATATGAACAAAATAGACAAAACCTCACATAAGACTAACACGAGATATATTAGGTAGGCCTCTTTAGATGTAAAAAAGAGAGGTTCTACCACTTAGTCATAAACTGATCTATACATTGTTTTCCAAATTGTGAAACAGTTAAATTGAAAAAATAAAAACAGAAAAGAAAAATAATAAAATTATGTTTAGAAGAAACTATAGATCTCACTCTTCCCTATAGCATCCTTCTCCAGAATATTTATGATAGATTTCTGAGATAAAGTAATATAGGTCTATTCAGAGGTATTCTCTTTGCCATAGTCAAAATAAAGGACCTGAACACTCCAAAATTCCCTACACCATCACAGGGGTGGCAGAATCCTACTTCAAAGGAAAGGGCAACAATTGATGACATACTAAAGTACAATAGATCAGACCCAAATCGGAAGTAGTGGGTGGTTTGGCCCTTAGACACAAACACATGTTAAAACGGTTCCTACATATCACCAAGGGGTCCAGTGTCCATAGGCCAGATCCACAATATGTACAGAGAGAACATCCAGGGGTAGTGACATCCTATATTGTTGGAAGGTTGTGCCTAGAATGGCTAGAAACTAAAACACCTGCAGAAGTAAAACAAGACTTTTCTTTACTCTCACAAGACATGCATCTTAGGGACTTTTTACTAGGACCTAGGAAACAACATCAACAATGTTTCATATATGCAGACATATATCCTGCCCATAATGAAATCTGGAAGATTTCCCAACAAGACGCCGCAGAGAGAATACGGGAACTAGACTGTATTAACTTAGACAAAGCTTTCGCTGTAGTAGATAATGGGTTAGCAAATTTGACCTCCAGATTATATTTATTGGGCAACATTTTATCTTCAGCTATAGACATACTGGAACAGGATTTAGCCATATTACAACACGGCCAATCACAGTTACATTCTATTATGTTATTGAGCTGGACGCTACAATCTTTGCATGCAGGCCTTGTGCCTTGGCGTTTTATAAACAGTATGACTGAGTTTTCAGAATACAATCTAACTGATACACAGATAAAAAATGGCACAAAGGGGAGCTAAATATACAGTGCTAGAATTTGAAAAACTGAACAGGCTACCATTTAGCGTGGCTGTATTACGATCAACTGAGTGGCTAATCCACAGTCAAATCACTCTCCCGCTCACTACATTTCAGTTTCACGATTGCCTTGAGCAAAAGCAGGCAGACAGATATGAATGTTTGGGTAAAGAATACATTAAGAAATCCTGGAATTTACCATATACATTTTGTTGCCGGAGTGGGGATTGAAAAGTGTTTCTTAGTGGTATCAACTGCAAGAACTCTTTTAGCGGTTCTCTCATATGCCAAGACATTGTTTTGCATGGAGCCTGTAATGGATCAGTTTCAAATCTGTCTTGCCACATGAAAAGAACACCAGCTGCTATGATATAGCCAGTGTTCAAGTTACTTTCCAATGGAAGTTACTTGATGGTGAACGTTCAACGTTGTTGTGGCATGCTTCTGGGCATTGCATATCTAGTCACAGTAAACACCAGGGTTACTTGTTGTATGCATGTATTGGTTCCTCCTACAAATACAGTCAGGGAGGCACTTGTATGCCTTCACTGGATGTTTTGTTGATACAGTTTGATGCTTTGAGTAGAATGAAAGCCATGCTTTTACAGCATACTGTGCCATTAACCTCCGCTCAAGAAACCTTTGAACTGCAAGTTGCAAGGGCCTCTATAGAGATACAGGCACTAATCCACACTAACTGCCCCCTACATTTTGTGGAAATGGTGGGACATATCTTTAACATGTCTGATACGAGTGACATTATACACCTATTTAAGACCATAGGGTCCGGATTCCTTAGCAATTTCCAAACTGTCATCGGAGTTATTCCTAACTTCATACACTCCGTGTTTGGAAGCATTTTTAGGAGTCTACCTCTGATACTGCTTGCTGTAGCTGTAATCCTGATTTTTGCTTTCCTGCTTCGCAATGGATGGACTATCCACCAGCGAGATTGCAAAAGCTCTCCTGGCAAAATATTACTGTGAGCGCACGGTACAACATCTGGGTGCGCCTCGCCTAGAGGAACTAAGTGCTTCTTGGACCTATCCGTCAGACTAGTCTTTGAAGACTGCCTCGTACCTGTCTTCCGAAGCCTGTTCTGCGGAAGCGAATGTGAGATGGAAATTTGTCTGACACCTCTGGGAGACGCCAGCGGACTTAGACTCCAGACTGGATCCCCTAAGGTCCCATGCTCGACTCTGTCCCAATCGTATTCCCATCTTGATGCATGCCTTCCTTGAGGAACCGTAGGTGCGTTTTTCAATGGAATAACATTTTAGCTCCAGTATTGACACCAAAGTTTCAAATTCAGTAGTGGAAGCCCACATGCAAGCTGTTGGCAACGAGGAGTTACATCTATTCATACTTGATGTGCTATGCGAGATACTACAATGTTTGTTCCCTATGACAGCAGGCAGCAACAATGTTATGCCTCCCGGCCAGGACATTTCATCTAAATCTGGCTCACCATGTGCTGGGAACAAATATGGAACTTTTTTCCATTCCCTTCATTTTCTCTCAAGAGAATTTTTTCAAATTGACACATTCTATCTAATTTTTTTTGCGGAATAGTGGTCCTAAGCACAGAGAACAGTATTCAAACAATTCCAATTATAGACCACAATGTATACTATAAGTTCCATTCCGATGCCCAGCCAGACATGGAATATTTATTTTATAAATGAAAAGGATTTTTAGAAATTTGAGAACACATAAAAAGGGGCACAGTCCTGTACCCAGTTTGAGGAAAAGAAAGGAGTCAGAAAAAGGTAGTAGGACACATTTTCAGGCAATAACTTGTTCGGAGCAAAAGCATGGCATGCATCTTAATACATTGTACTACAAGCTCTACACGTCAGTGACAGCAATATATACACACAATGGTACAATTGCGACACTGTTTCTGAAAGTCGACGTTTCGATCCCTTGCCCCTATGAAAGCGGGATCATCATCAGGACCAATAATAACTGCCTGTATTTATGAATAAAGCCTGGTAAGATAAGGGAGAAAAGAAGGAGTGATTCAAATGAATCCATCCAAATAAGAAAGCAACTTAGCATGCAGCATATTGTGAGCCAAGTGATCTTAATCTATGACCGGTGATAGTTTAAGTAAGGAGGCCTAAACCAATCAGTCAAGGAAAATGTTGTGAGCCAAATTATTTTTGTGTACAACCAGTGACAGTTAAAAAATGAAGTGGCATAAAACACTATGTCGCGGAGGACCGGAGCTTCGGTCTCTACTGGGTGGGATACTCAGAGAGAGACGGTGGAAGTCAGAACGGTCTCATACAAACAGTCTTGAAACAGTTTTTAAGAATATACTTTCGCATTTAATTATCTATGTGAGTCTTAATAAACCTTACAGACCGGCGCTTCCGTCTCTACTGGAAGTGTAAGTCCTTGAGAGACGAGGGAAGTCAGGGCGGTCTGGAAAGGTGGACGCAGTGACAACCATTTAGTGAACATATGATTTTACAATAATACATTACTTTCTACTGAACTGGTTTTTTGTGCATACGGAAGAGAGTGGGCGATAGTTGATCGGCGTGAGAAATATTTGGTAACCACGGTGGTGAGTGCAAGGTATAACTAAGGAGGTGTGTCACAAACCTCGAGGTGGCGCATACTTGGATGCCACAGGTGCAATTATCTCGAAGTCAAGTGTACTGACGGGGGACCCTGGCGGAAGAAATAGCATGGTGTGAGAATCATTGGTGACTAAGGGCGTGTGCTGAGGCCCATATGGGGCAACCAATGGGGAGAGGGTTACCTGTATGCACAGGTGAAAGCGGGATCAATTGAGAGGACGTTGCTAGTCCAGGATGAGGACGAAGTTTCTGTGAATCAGTGCTTAGGCCCGGGATGGGATGCCTATCGTGCCTGCAAGGAAAGGTAGTTTGAGTAGTTATTGAAGCTACGGGATGATTCCCAAGAGGATGGGATTGGAATGAGGCTGGCTTACCTTCAGTGGCGTCGTTGGCGCGATGGTCATACGATCTGGTTGTGCATGATAGCAAGGATAAATGAGAGTGCGTAAATTAATGTTAAATACTCATACGGGCTGGCGTGCCTGGTGGAATTACGTGCAGTCAACACTGAAGAGGTGACTTCGGGGTCTGTATCAGTTGCCGGAGGAGGCGGTCATTTTGGAGTGGCGATGAAATAATAGTAAGTGGTGATTTAATTGGTGGATTCGGGTGAAAAAAGAGTGCCGGGTCATGGGTTAAGCGAAGTGAGGGCTGTGACATAGATACATTTGCATACATTTGCATAGTAATTAGCTTATTCCATACTGAGTTACATTTTTAAACCATGTCGTAGTTTTTCACAGCTCCTTTTGGTCTGGATCAAAACATACTTCGGAGATTACTGCGTGCTAAAGGTGTGTGATTAGAGCAAGGAGGTCCAGTCTTCAGTTCTGTTCAAACCTTGCCTTATAGAGTCAAGCAGAATTATTGTTCTCAGTTCTGCTCTGTTCAATAGTTGAGCCATGGTAACCCCTCTTGGAGGTAATTTCAATGTCTGTAGAACTGTCCACCTGATGTCGTTCTCACTGTGGTTGGCCTCCTGGTAGTGGTCGACTAGTGGGGCGTTGGGTGTTTTGCATCTGATATGACTCCTGTGCTGGCAGATTCTTGTTTTCACCTTTTGGAGAAAGTGTGGCTCACTGGTTAGAGGAGGCATACCCCAAAGCTGAGGTCAGACCTGGGACCAGGGTTCGATTCCTGACCCGGCAGGGTCCTGAACCTAATTGTCCACAGACTTGATAATTCTCGCTTCAGTGCCCACTCTAAGCACAAGTTCACACTATGCAGCTCTGGGCAACAAGCTTGCTTAATCTCCACAACGGCCCCCCGCGGCGGGATGCCTGGCTTTCACCTTGGGGATGCCCAGCACGGGTGATCTCACAGGGAAAAACCAGGACGGGTTCCCAAGGCAAGCGCCGAGAGGCCCAAGGGTAAAATCGAGCGCTATATAAGAACACACATACATACATACATACATAGATACCTTTTGGTTTGTTTGGCCCACGTATTCTTTCAAACAAGGGCATTGTATCAGATAAATCACGTTACTAGTGTTACAATTTGAAAAGGTCCGGCTTTTGATTGTGCTATTATTAAACGTGAAACTTTTCCCTTCAATGGTAAAATTACAAACATTACAACACCCACATTTTGAATGACCCACAATGGGGGGACAGACCCCATACTGACTCAAAAGTAGCGGGATGTGTAGAGGTTGGTAAGGCAGACCTTACCTGATGGTCTTTTAAGTTCCTGCTTTTTTTGAAGGCAAACAAAGGCCTTTCAATGTTCACGTTACCAGCATTAATGATTGGCCAATGTTGTAAGATCATCTTACGGAGTTTGTTTGATATTGGAGAGAACGTCGTGACACAAGCGATTCTCTCGAGTTCTTTTGTTATCGTTAAAGATAAGCCAGCACAATTATTATTCATCCAGTGATGGAATTGGCTCTAGCATTGACATCCTGTTTCCATATGATAAAAATATCGTCAATATATATGCGCCAAAAACCAATTCCGGCAAGGAATGGATTGGTGGATGTCAGGATGGCATTGGTTTCTAATTGGTCCATAAACAACACTGCTAGATTTGGAGCAAAAATTGGAAGTGGGGACTGCATGGGGACATGGGCGTGAGTCTAATGTCCTTTGTATCACCAATAATGCTGCTGTTTGTGGAATGTTGGTGTACAAGAACTCAACGTCCATAGTACATAGTGTGTCAGATGAAGGATCACAGGGGTGATGTTCAATCAAATCTATCATAGCCATAGAGTCCCTAACGTAACATTTGGTCAGGGGAACAGATTTTTTGATAAAAAAAGTCCAAGTAGGACCCTAAGGGTTCCAAGATGGAGCCGCAAGCTGAGACAATTGGGTGACCAGGGGGGCTAGTGATGTTTTTGTGAATTTTTGGGAGTGTATATATGACTGGAGTACGTGGAAATTTCACGTTCAGGAAGTTAAATTTTTTACTTAAGAAACCCTCCGTTAATCCCTGAGTGGTGACTTTATGGATTATATCTTGGATTTCTTTTGTTGGGTTAGAGGCTAGTCTTAGATAGTGATCTTTGTTGTCTAGCTGCCTTTGGATTTCTGCTGACCAGGTGTCTCTTTCTTGTAGTACTATTCCACCCCCTTTATCCCCACTCTTAATTATGAGTGTGTCTTTCCTTTTTAGAGATCCAATCGCTTTCTTTTCATTCAATGAAATGTTGTCGGGAGTTATTCTTTTGGTATTCTGTAGTTTAGATAGATCCAATTTTTCAAATGTAAAGATTTCTGATGGAATCATTCCTGCTGATGGCAAAAATATAGATTGAGGGCGAAAAGGGGTGTTGGCGATGGTCTCAGGAGTGGGGTGGATTTGGAAGAAGGCTTTAAGGCGGATGCGCCTAAAGAACCTAAGTAGTTCTGTATGCAGTTCCATAAAATTTGGAGGAATTGTAGGGACAAATGATAGTCCTTTCTTGAGTAAAGATAGTTCATCCCCAGATAGCAAATGATTAGAAAGGTTAAAGATTTACCATTGGTAATAGTTGTTCCTGGTTTTTTGTTCCCCTGGTGGATTGTGCCATCTCTGTACTTTCTCGACCCTGCCCCGTTGTGGGGTTTCGGATTGGCCTCTGGATAAAAAAGTGTTGGAATTTTCTCTGCCACGTCATCCTGAGCAACCCTCCTTGTCTGGGTCAGAGGTGTCCGATGAATCAGCAGATGTGTCCGAAAAACCAACCAATTGTTGGCATCTATTAAATCTACCCCACGGTCTGTTGTTTTGGGTGTTAGAGTAAGACCTATTGGTGTAGAAATCGTTGTGGAGGTATGGGTAAGTAATCTCGGTGTTATATGATTTATTATCTTTTTTAACTTTATTTGCTTTTTTGTTCTGTTCCAATCTATGGTACTCAGCAATTGTTTTTTCTACTTGTTCTAGCAGTTTTTTACTATCAGTCGTTTGATTAGAGTCCTGGATCTGTTTCAAAATGTCAGCGATCTCTACTTCTAATGCTTTTAGTGTTTCGGTTGCAATATCTATTCCTAGTACCAACCAATGTAGGGAGCAGGTTGTACCTATATAGCTAAAATTGTTGATGTACTTAGGGTTGTCAGTAAGTTCCCTGGTATATTGCGAACTTGCAAACCTAGGGGAATTACTTCAGCTTTCAAGTAGTCTGTAAGCATTAAGACCATTAATTTTAGGCGTACCTCTTTTTTGCATAATTTTTCTAGTTGATCTGGTATAGAGGTGTTACTGGGATGGGGAACCTCAGGAGTGTCTGACAAAAGTGAAGGGCCAGCACAGAGTTGTTTTATATAGTCATCGGAGTACAGAGGTGAAAAGGCTGACATGCTTTGTTGTGAAAGAGAGAAAGATAGAGAAATTATAGAGAAAATGTGAAAGGGTGCTAGGGTGTCCCAGCCCGTGTTGGGCGGGAAAGGGTAAAAACCACTTGCAATCCAGCGATTGCCCTACAGTTATAGTTAAACAAAACAAGGGGACCCGGTAGAATCGCCTCGGACCAAAAAGTCTGAGGCGATTCTACCGGGTCCCCTTGTTTTGTTTAACTATAACATTGTATCTCAGAGCATGGCCTTCTAAGTACGCTTACAGTAGTTCAATTTGTATGATCGAACTGATTCAAAACTGTGATTTGCAGTAATTTTACAACTACGTCAAACATTACCAAATAAACTTTTCCTCATTTTCTAAACTGTTTTAAAAAGATATTTTAATGTTTTTAGAAACATTTTAAATGACTGCTTGATAATTTTACGCACTGACACTGTTATCAATGTGTATTTCAAAAATGTGTATTATTATTGTTAAGGTATAAGGTGGAGTAGGTATTATATTTCATATCAGTACCCTCATATAGGTCTAGGGAACATCATACACTTTCCTTACATCATCTCCCCGTTATTTCATATGAACGAGTCTTATAAGGACATAACTCCAAATAAGGACAGACTGCCTTGTATGGGCATAACACCTTATAAGGTTTGCAGCCTTTTATGGATTAAATCTTTCACCTAATTCATGACAAGGGTGGGTTCTGCCCGATTGATATTGCTAAGATGTCATCCTTAGCACATATGAATAATTTATGAGTACACTCTCTAGGAGGTACACTTCACCTTTCCCATCGACGCACAAGGTTTAATCCCCAAAAGTAAACATGTTCGACTGCCTCTTCTCTGTATCTCGCTGAGAGCAAAAACAAGCAAGCATGAATGACTGGGTGAAAAGTAATATATTGTTTCCACAAGTCTGAGATTACTATGTTCTAAAGTTGCAAAAACCAATCTCTCTGATAACAGGAGATTTTAGTGGCACTGTGAGCTAGCTAATGCATACCATAGGCTAATATATGCAGTGGGGGTGCAAACATTCACCCCTATTCACAAGGATCTGGGTTAAATCCATCATTCTTTTGCTCACCACACAACCCCAGTTTGGACCCAGTCATAGGCAAATCAGTCTTGACCCTGTTCCTTGTGGGTATAATCTAGCCCGAACTGCCAAGCCGGGTCCTCCCTGGACCGTAAACAAGCATCCTGCAACCGGTTTCAGGGCATCAACCTTCATCAGCCGGGCTAGCTTGAATCCAGTGGTGTAGTGAGCATGGGACCCATGTCTGGGCATACCCTTCCCACTTAGGGTGACATATGCAAAAGAAGCAATTGATAGACGGAATGGTGGACAATGCAAACATTCACCCCCAGTCACAAGGACCTGGGTTAAATCCATCATTCTTTTGCTCACCTAACCGCCCCAGTTTGGACCCAGCCATATGCAAATCAGTCTTTACCCTGTCCGTGTGGACTGTTCCCATGAGGCACAGGGTCAAAACAGATTTGCATATAGCTGGGTCTGAAACGACTTGGCAAAGTGAGTTAACCCCTTTACAGCGACCGAAAATCCGCAGAGGTGCTCGCGATGGCCGTTGGCAGACAGAAGTAGCGAACGGATTAAATAATGATGATTAATTCAACCCAGATCTGTGACTGAGGGTGAGTGTCTGAAAGGTTTTAGCGCTCATCCATCATCTCCTTGTGTTTACTTTGTTTGCCCTAAGTTGGCAGGATATGCCCATATGTGGGTCCCTTGCTCACTTTGCTGCTGGATTCAAGGCAGCCTGACTGATGAGGGGTGTTGTCCAGAAACCGGTCCCAGGATGGTTGGTTCCGGTTCAGGTAAGACCTGGCTTGACAGTTCAGGCTGGACTGTGCCCATGAGGCTCAGGGTCAAGACTGATTTGCATTTTATGTTATGTTATATTATGTTAGTGAAACTTTTAAAGCACACTTATACCCTAGGGAGTCCTGGCACTGAGCTCTGTCTAACAGATATCCAGAAGGCACACAGTTATTCAGAAAACAGCCATGTTTTCAGCCCCTTTCTGATAGAAAGGAGCTCAGTGGTGTTCCTAAAATGCACTGGTAGGTTGTTCCAAGCTTTTGCAGCACAGACAATAAAACTACTGCTGCCCCACCCAGCTTTTTTCATTCTGGGGATGGTCACCTGCTTTGCTTCGGAAGAACACAAGATTCTTCCGGGGACATAACATTGAAGGTGATTTTTCAGATAGTCTGGTCCACTGCTCCTCAAGGACATAAAAACCATGCAAAGTGTGTTGAACTGTGCATGTTGTTTTACTGAGAGGCAGTGAAGCTGACAAAATCCGTTTCTGACTGACACAAACCTAGGTGTGCCCGTTATCAGTCTGGCTGCCACATTTTGCACCAGCTGGAGTCTGTACAGATGTTTCTTATGAATGTTAAAGTACAGACTATAACAAGAGTCCAGCCGTGACAAAATGAGCACTGTGACCGCTGATAACAAGAATTTTATTTTCATCATGATTCTGAGGAGGAAGAAGCTCATTCAGACTACCCCACTGACCTGATTTCCAAAGGTAAGTTTATTATCCATAAACACCCCCAGGTTCTTGGCTTTCACCGTAGGCGCTGGGGGCATTCCCATGTCTTCAATCCACCAGTCAGGTGTCTAGAGTTTATGAATATTGCAGAATATGATGACCTCTGTTTTACTTGAAGTAAGTTTCAAGCAGTTCGAAGACATCCAACCTGCAATGTCTTTCATGCAATCACTGCATCTTAAGCCAGCTTCCCCTTCTTTGTCTCGCTGTAGGGACAGCACAATTGTAGTGTTGTCCACGTAAGATGTTAATTGGAACCCAAAAGATCTTATGAGGGCTGCCAGCGGGCACTCCTATATATTAAAAAGCGTGGAGCTAGGGGATGACCCCTGTGGGACCCCAGATGGGAGGGAAAAAAGCTTAGACCTGTCTCTACCCAGATCCACCCTTTGAGTTCTGTCAGACAGGAAAGATTTCAAAAGCTTCCAGGCCTTATCCTGAACCCTGCAGTCGATAGACGGTCCATCAAAACTTCGTGATGGACAGTATCGAAGGCTGCTGACAGGACCAGCATGATCAGGATCGCTGCGCCTCCCTGATCCACGGTTTCTCAAACCTCCTCCGTATCTTTGACTAGGGCTAGCTCTTTGCTGTGTTCTGCACAAAAGCCATATTGCATATGATCTAGCAAATTGTTTGCCTGAACGAAGGTGCTCATTTGCACGTTCATCATCCTTTCCATAATTTTTGCAGGCAATGGCAGGCGTGAGATTGGTCTATAGTTGTTTGGGTCACTTGGATCAAGATTTTTTAACAACGGAAGTATTGATGCAGATTTCCAAGACTTGGGAAACTGATGTGACTAGAAATTGATGTTAAACAAGGGGGTGAGGATAGAGGCAATGACCTCAGGGATGCCTTTGATCACCGACACTGGACAAGGGTCCAGGGCAGATCCAGATCGGTTCGCCCTCAAAAGATTGATTAACATCTGGATTCTCTAATGGGGTAAAACCCTCTAATATAGGTAATGATTTGATGGCCATGGACATTGGCCTATCAGAGACCTCCGCCACCTCTCTTTTTTGGTGAGTAAAGGAGGAAAAAATAGCTTCTACCTTATTTATAAAGAAGGAGGTTAAAGATTCACAGAGTACTGGGCTGGTGTGTGAAATGGGTCTTGCAGGGTTTGTTAAAATAGTTATAGTTTGAAAATTCTCTGGAGGAAGATTTTGCCTCAATAATCTGCTCCACAAAATATGCTTTTTTGGTTTCAAAGTGTCGTTTTTTTTATAAATTGTGAGGCTTACTTTAAAAGTCTCTTTGTTAATGATGTTGTATCAATCAATCAATCAATCAGTGACACTTATAAAGCGCGCTACATACCCGTAGGGTCTCAAGGCGCTGGGGGGGGGGGGGGGGGTGCCGCTACTGCTCGAACAGCCAGGTCTTCAGCTTCTTCCTGAAGGAGAGGTGGTCTTGGGTCAGGCGCAGGTCGGTCGGGAGGGCGTTCCAGGTCTTGGCGGCCAGGTAGGAGAAGGACCTTCCTCCAAACCTGTTTCAGCATCTTACAGTCTGTTTTGAGTTTTTGTAGGTTGTCGGTGAACCAAGGGGCTGATGGGAGGGCTCACTTGGGAGAATACAGTTTAACCGGGGCTAGTTTCCTGCATGCGTCCTCAATCCACCCCGAGTATGCAGCCGTGGCCTCCTGCACTCCAGCCGGGAGACTCGGACTGTTGCTTTAAGAAAGTTCATTAGGTCAAGGCTATCCAGGTTTTTTCAGGCCCGTGTAGGTAACTTCTTCCTGGGCTCTGGTTCAAGTTGGTGATGTGGGGTCCGTGATGGCGCAAAAATGATGGTGACATGATCTGTCCAGGGGAGCAGCAATAGCTCAGTGACGTAAAGGCTGGAATTATTGGAAAAAATTCCATCCAGGGTCATCCCGCCACATGTGTAGGGCCTTCTACCTGCTGTTCATGGTCCCCTCCCATCATAATTAGCTTCAACCTCAAATTCTCAGGGTCCATATAGCTGAGGTGGCAAAGTGAGATAAAGAAGGATGATGGATTCAACCCAGATCTGTGCCTGGGGCTGAGTGTCTGAAAAGTTTCAGGGCTCTGTCCATCTTCTCCATGTGTTTACTTTGTTCACCCTAAATTGGCAGGGTATGCCCAGACGTGGGTCCCTTGCTCACTTTGACACTGGATTCAAGCTAGCCTGGCTGATGAAGGGTGTTACCCAGAAACCGGTCCCAGGAAGCTTGTTTCCGGTTTAGGGAAGACCTGGCTTGGCAGTTCGGGCTGGACTGTTCCCATGAGGCACAGGGTAAAGACTGATTTGCATATAGCTGGGTCTGAACTGAGGTGGCGAAGTGAGCTAAAGGATGATGGATTCAACCCAGATCTGTGACTATAGGTGAGTGTCTGAAAAGTTTCAGCACTCCGTCTATCATCTCCTTGTGTTTGCATTTAAAAATATAGCAAATTTTTGACCTAGTGGTACAGTTCAATGTTGCAGAAACTATTACTATGGAAACTAAGGTGAAGCACTGTTGGGGAAGGTTTTTTTTTTTTAAATGAAACTTTCAAAATTTAAAATGGAGTGTTATATATAATATACATGTTTGGAAAGTAAGTTTTTCCAAATCAATAATATATTTTGAAGTGATGAAATGTTAAAAAAAAAAACAACAGAAGTATTATTGTAAATGAATTTTTGAACTCCCGTATGCGTTTGCGTCTCCATAGCGACATTTTACATGGGGTCGAGCTGCGCACCACAGTGGACTTGCGACTCCAGCCAGTTACATAACCAGATTGGGTTTCTTTAGAACAGACTAGAAAAGGGTTAATATAACTAGACAATAGGAAATGGTTTTACATTTTGAAAAAAATTAGAGGAAAATTGGATTTGATAGTAACAATAAGTTCTTTGAAAAATGAGAGGGGAACATTTGCCATTACTGTTTTTTTCTTATTGAGAGTGGTACATTACGTTTATTGTGTGTTTTTTTTTTTAATGAAAGAATTTCTGATATTTTCAAACTATACAAAATGATTTCAGAGGTAAGTTTCAGATTTGTAAGGTATGCGATGTATTGTGTAAGAGTGCTTCAGTGATTATAATTATATTTGTAACTTTGACATGAAGTTTTTATAAAACGTTTAGAAGCATTAGAGTAATGTGAGGTTTAAAACATGTTATCAAATGGAGTAACCTGTATTCTGCTCTATATAATTCTACAGAAATGTACATTGCAAATAGGTTGTTCATACTGATATGTGTGCTTGAAACTAAAAGTGTATTCTGTCAAACCTGAATGTCTGAATGGTACTATGTCACACGTTTGTTTGTACTTCTATGTGTTATTTGACACATGTGATGCAGCTAATGAACATAACTTAAAAAATATGTGATCTATGATATCCCTAGACAAATATTGTCTGAGCTTCGTCACCATTCTGTTTCAGGAGCAAAGATCAATTAGGCAGGCAGGGCTTGTGAAAGCACTTCAATGGAGAATTTTATATCTGACTTGTCTGTACAGAAGGTAAAAAGAGATCCATGCAGCTTCATGTACACACATATTTGCACAAAATAAGGTGTGAAATAGGGTTAGTCTAATACATATAGGCTTGCTTGAATGTATTATCTTTCTTCCAAAAATTCACTGACACGGCCATTGAGATCTCTAGAAAGATGCTGACATTCACAAAAGTGGCATGACAGAAGTGGGGATTTCATTTTAACTTAGCCCTAGCATTGTGCCGTCTGCCTTTCCAATCAAACTGATAGAGAAAAGTGAGGTTTAAAGCATGTACACTGATGTAATAACCGCTATACTAGTCCATCTAAGTCTCTGCATAGGTATACTGGGAGTAGGCCGCAGATAGTGAGGGGTGTGCTTTAAACTGAAAGCGTACTCTGTCAAGTTTGAATCTCTGACTGCTACCATGTGTTAGGTATGTCTGCACTGCTATGTTTAGTCTGACACGTATGGTGCAACTGATGACCCTAAGTTAAAAAGTATACATTCTGTCATACCCTTGGTAAAATATTATCAGAACAATTTCACCATTTAGTGCAAGAAGCATAGTTCTGTATGTTAGACAGGACTGATGGAAGTATATGGCTATAAAGGTTCATATCTTTCTATCCTATATAATAAGTAGAACGTGATTCATGTATAAAATGAAAGGATATAACAATTAATAAAATGTTCTGACAGATTATCCACCATTTACAGCTTTCCTAATGTGCATAGTTAAAAATCCTAAATATTAATTGGTAATGGGGGACAATGGCAGTCTAATTTGAGTAATTGGTTAGTAATTGTTATGAGTAGTGTCTGAATAAATTAAAATTATTAATTTATGTAATATACTATTAAAACTGTTCATTTGTTTTTTAGATTATTTACTTTACAGAACGAAAAAGACTTAAAGATTGCAAGAAAACATGAAAAGAGAAGAACACAGCAAAATAATGTTACTACTTAAAGTAGATTGAAAATAGGAAATTAGATGATGCACACAATATTATACAAGAAAAAAACATCCTCTCGTAAGAGAACTAACTAGTTTCTTACAACCGTATTGCAAAGTTGAAAAAGTGTGCAAAATGTTCAAAAGAAAATGAAAACTTTAGCAACAAGTCTGAAACAAAAGAGGATTACTCAAGTTGAAACAGTGACTGATAGGAATGCTGAAGAACAAATAGCTGAAGAAGTTCAAGGAAGGCATACACAAGCTCCTGTACATAAATGGAAATGTAGCAGTATTTGCAATATTCAACAGAAGTCTGTTCATATATTATCAATTCATGTATGCCAATAGTCTAACCAAAAGAGTTAACAGAAAATGAAGATGTTGCAAACACTAGATCCATATAAGGTAAGAAAATATACCAAGTTACAGCATCATTCTCAGTCTTGTCTTTCAAGGATTATGTGCCAAACAACTTTTCATCATTTAAGAATGCTAAGTGTCCACCATTCTGAAATGCAGTTTTTTAAATGGAGTTTTATATAGCGCAATCTTGACCCAAAGGTATCAGGTATCAGAGAGCTTTAAATAGCACCAGTTGCGTTACATGAGGACACATTCATTTTTTTGTTTGGCACGGGGAATACAGTGATTTGCCTAGAATCACAAGATGTTGAACGTTATTGCCGAGACTCAAACCCGGTTCCCCTGATCTGAAGCTGACCGCCCTAGCCATTAGGCCAACTCCTCTCTTCAAGTTAGTAAGGAGACTTTACTATGTAAACACTCCTGCATTATGTTTAAGTGAAATGAATACAACTCTTTTGCATAGTTCTGTCAAAGATGTACAGAAAACATTTGTGATGATGCACAATTAAATTTTTTTGGTTCTAAAGAGGAGTGTAGGGAAAGTGAGGACTTCATATCTGCAATTGTAGTAGAACAGGACAGAGAGATTTGTATTGATAAATTCACAGAAGAAATTACAAAATGTAACAATGTTTCCTCTGAAAAACTAAACTATGTGCCTGATTACGATAGCGGCGAATCCACCATCGGCAGCCTGAGGGGATTGCATATGGGGGCCCATTGTTTTGGGGGGAGGTGGGTGTGCACTGGAGGTGCACCTATGATACCCCCCAACATTTCCCTGCACCAGGTGACAGGCACTGCATGATTCCTGCCACGTAGTGAAGAGAAATGCCAACCGCGCATTTTGGACATTGCAGCAGGTGCTGCGGCCAGCAACACCCATCATAATGTTAGAGATAAAACATGCGAGTTCCACAGTGGCGGTTGCATCATCATCTCATATGCGGGACTGCTGCCTTACAAGCGGCCGGTCCCCAGCCCTGCGAAGATGGTGGTCGGACAAAAGTCAGACCGCCATCCTAATGACCCCTGATATTTGTATTTGCTGTTAATGCACTCACTACAAATGTAAGGAATGTTGATTTATATTTATAAAGAGTAAAAGTAAACACTATTAAGTGGCATCAATTTGCTGTTTATTTAATTGTAGAAGGACAATTTGAGTTTTACACTGATCAAGTTATATGTAAGTACTGTTACAACAAATTAGAAGAAAACAAAATGCCAACTAGAGTAGCACATAACAACTTAGAGTTGGTACCTATTCCTAAGGAACTGGCAGATTTAAATGTATATGAGTGTATTCTTAACAAATCTGTACACCCATTCCAGGCCATAGTTTGTATGGAGCCTAAGACAGATAACCTACCACCAACAGATTTACAAAAAGGTTTCAAAGGAACAGTTGTTTGCTTTCCTTTAGATTTCAGGAAAAATAGTAAAACTGTTGGTGTAGACAGAGAGAAAAATGAGTCAGTAGTTATTCTAGTAAATGGTTTACCAATGAGGAGTAAATAAACCTGGCAAGAGTTTGTAGCTATCAATAAACTTTGAAATGCAACATTATACCTGGTTGATGAAGAAGTTAGATGCCTACAAGATGAAACAGTAATGTCAACTGGTCAAATTGAAAAAGTGGAAAATTCTAGAAGTGAAGAGATTTATGAACATTATACCATACATTCTGTCCATTATAAAGAAATCGTAGGAAACACTATTGAATTATTTCAAATGAAAGAAGCAAATGGAGCTCCCATGAGTATGTGGGAAAAATATAGAAGTTTGCTGTTTCCCACAGCTATTCCCCACTGGAGAAAGTGAAGGATTTGATGACGGAGCTCTACGAATTCCAGCATCAGAATACCGATCAACAAGATTATATTCTGAAGATCAAAGATTTTGGCTGTGCATTCCATGTATGTTTCATCTTCTGTTGAAAATCATTTGTCTGGACGTTCATATGCAGAGAACTAAATTTTAAAAATAGTAGTTCATCTTCAAAATCAATCAATTTGATGCCATGCCAATGTGGCACCAATGAATATTAGTATTACCATCATGGTGAACTTAAATGCATGTTAAGAAACCTAGGTACACACACTTGGTATCTAATACTTAATTGTCCTGTATATGTGTGTAGTAATTTACTTGAATGACTACGAGAAGAAAATCCAAAATGAAGAACATTGAGCTGAAGACAGCTGGAGAGCTGTGTTCCTTTGATCCTGCAAATGTCTGCAGGTATTCAAACCATTGATTCCAAACTATGAAATAATTTTTCTGCAATAAAAGCATTAAACCTCTGGCATGTGGAGGGGGGGAACATGACGGCCGGAAGCTAACGGTCGTAACGGAGCTCCAGCCCTCTGTGTATGGCGTCTATCCTGATGGTGGTTAGTGCTGTGTGATAGCGGGTTGTTCTGTAGCGGTTATTTTTTCCCTCTGTCGTCCTGGTTAAGCTAGAGACATGTGGAGAGACTTGCGGAGTTTGATGGACTATACTTCCAAAATGTTTATTTCAATCTGCCCCGACATTTAGCCCTCGGTTGCATCTTCAGCCCTCTATAAAATACTACGCAACCGTCAGTCGGCATCTACCCCACAGCACATGATATATACGAAAAGCGCGCCCTGCCCGTGTCTCTCACCTTTGGGGAGTGGCGGCTGTGGACCGATCTGTGGCACCTTGGTTCCAGTGCAGGCTCCGGGCTCTTTGCTGCTCCGGTGTGGTCCCCTTCCCGGTGGATGCGGAGTCTATCTGGGCGTGCACCGAGTGGCGTGCGGTGGGGGCTGTCTGGAGTGGTACGCTTGGAGTCGGGTTCCATGTGTGGTGCCTGGTGGTAAAACCAGTGCGCTGCGAGACGGGGGAGCCTGCTGGGGGCGAGTTGGTGTTTGCTTCTCGGCAGGAAGGCTCGTCCATTGCGCTACTACTTTTGCCTACTGTGTCTCGCTTTTCCCCTCTGTTCCTCCGTATCTCCTGTGCGGAAAACGTTATGAATTGCTACAGAGACTACACAGACCAGGACACCATGGGGCATTAGCCATCTCACCCCCCCCCCCCCTTGCAATCAGAGGAAGCATCTGCGGCAACCCGGTTTTCTGGTATCCTCTAAAGACCACTATAACCTAGAGGACTGAAACTGTGTGTTCCGAAGGTAATTGTACCTTGTAGCGCTACTTGGAGGTATTTCGACCCAATTAATGTGGTAAAAAAAAAAAATAGGAAGAACGGATGGTGTTTAAGGGAGACGGCGATACGCCTACAGTTAACGCTTGGTTTCGAGAGTTGGGCGCAGCCAGACCCTGGAGGAAGAATCCTGGAAGGCTGACCCAGAGTTCAGGTAGACAATTAACATATTCACTGGGCACAGAAACCTCATTCCCCGGTAAGACGCATGTGACTGGGAGTTACTTGCACTGTGGGGGTCATAATGATAAGTCTGTGGTCTTAACTTTGACAAATTACGCCCAGTCAAAGGGGTCAATTAGAGTGAGCTTAGTCCGGAACTGTGGAGGAGGAGTGGCTTGTAGTGGTACACCGGATATTTTACCTTTTGCGCCCTTGGTCCTGATATATTCTCCACTGGCTCCAGGTAGTAGGAAGGTGTGGGAGCCCTGTATGGAGACAAGTAGCCACTCCACCGCCATTTCACAACCCGGCATTTTTTCAGATAAAGTTGGTTCTGCACTGCCGGTGTCCATCCCTGAGCCAGGGTTTACCCGATATACACTGCGCAGCCGGGTTCCTAATACAGTGCCAGGTTTTTTAAAACCTTCCTTTCCCCTACAGCAATCTGTATTAAAGCTACTTCCAAGAAAGGGAAAGGGAAGGGAAGGGGAGACTACAGTGGCACAGATACCCCCCCCCCCGGGAAAGGGAGAGGCAGGGAAAAAAAAGTAAAAGGTGGACCAGCAATTCCGCTGGAGTCACTCTGTCGCTGAAATCTTATTATAAGGTTGTTTCAGAGAGTGCTCCCAATAAAATAAAAGAGATGGCTGCAACAAGAGTTACAGGCAATACAGCAGTTGGTGTCACATAGGTTGTTGCCTCATATGGGGAAGCTGTAGTGGCCTTGGCAAGCAGTATTCCCCTATAAACTATGCTTAGCCCACCACCACAACTGTCCTCATCTCCTATGCAGGATATGGTACACCCAACAGTTGAACTCTCTAACAGCTTTTCCGCCCTGGAAATTCATGACACTGAACAGGATGATCAGAACAGTCAGGATAACGCACATGAAGATGTATCTATGCATATAAAAGATGGCCCCCCTTATACCAGCAATGGCAGTGGCTCACCTACTGACAATATACCATCTATAAAGTCTGTTCCGACAACCTTGGCGGACATTCTGTTGGAGATGAAAGAGGATATGGGGAGGCGGTTTATCACATCAGAGGCAAATCTGCCATTCAGGCATCCTGCGAGGCTTTGGCCCGAAAAGTGGAGGAGGTATCACTGAGTACTGATGCTCTGGAAGTGGAGCTACCAAAGATCAAAGAAGTCCTCAGCACAACGGCAGCCAACATGGATAAGCTGGTCCAACAGAATAGGGAGATGAAGGATGACCTTGAGAGACTTGAAAATCATTCAAGAAAAAACAACTTAAAATTTGTAGGTGTCCCTGAAGATCTTGAAGGGAGCGATATCAAGGCACTCATTGTTACAGTACTCAAAACAACAATTTTAAAGGACTCTCCAGATACAGGCCAAGACCTATCAGCGGATATTCAGAGGGTTCATCGAGATCCATTTAGGCGGAATCTAGGGAAAGAGCGCCCAAGGAAGATCTTGGTTAACTTCCTTACATATGCCATTAAGGAAAGGATCTTGTCTTTGGCCCTGAAGGCAGGCTCTATAAAATCAGCCTCCTCTTCTGCCCCATTTCCCTTCACAATTCGCTCCGACGTCTCCCACATAACAGCAGCAAAACAGTGGGAGATGGGCAAGAGACTGGTAACCTTTAACTCCCTGGGAGCTTGAGCTCAGCTAAAATATCCTGCCACACGCCACGTAATGTGGAATAAAAACATGCACAATATTCGATATGTTGAGGAAGATCAGGTAAGGCAGTAAAGGAGAGAGTTGGAAAAACATGCAGGTTGCTGGGCGGTAGAGTAGGAGATAGAGCTATAGATCTTCAGACAATCTATCAGGATAATACTCAAACATAAATTTAAGTATAGGCTATTTCACATATCTTACGTTAAGTAGCATTCGCTACAGATACTATGTATTCTCTTTTGTTTGTTTTTTCTTCACTATTTACTTATAATCACAACCATACACAATGGGGGGATGGGAGCATCCGTTAAAGAGCGTAATGCTCAGGAAGGAATGGAGGGTTCCCCAGGGGGGGGGAGTTTAGGGGTCACAAGGGGGAGGGTTGCAAGGGGAGAAAAGGAAAAAAATGAGTCCTCATTTCACAAGAACTTCCTATCGAGCAGCCTTACTCAGTAGGGCGTACTAGCATTGGGATAGATAGGAGAGCGGGAAGATATCTCATGACATGTAATAGTTTTGCATTCATTTCCTGGAACGTTAATGGCCTCCGATGTACCCGGAGACGTAGGCTGATTTTAAAATACCTAGAGCAATCGGCAGCTAAAGTGATTCTGCTTTAGGAAACTCATTTGAGTTTCGCTGAAAGCAAAGAGGTCTTTGGGAAACTCAGATGGATTGGAGCTTTCTGTTGCTCTGAGCAGTAGGTGGCAAATAAAGGAGTAGCAATCCTGATTAAGGCTGGCAATGGAGGTTCTATTAGGTCATCCATAACAGATCAGCCAGGAAGATGGGTTCTAGCGCATGCAAATTTTAGTGGAAGCGACTTGACTATTGTCTCTTACTATGGGCCAAATATCGATGATCCTACCTGTCTGTTGAAAGTACAGTCCAAACTGGTTGAGGTCACATCCCCGATGGTTATTGGAGGAGATTTTAATGTCCTCCTTGATCCCAAACAAGATCGTTCTAATTATAGCCAGCTAGTCCCCACTCAGACATCCCGTCGTGCTATGGTTAATATGATTCACGAGCTGGGTCTAATTGACGTTTGGAAAGTTAAGAATGATATGGTGCCGGACCTCACATGCTTTAGTAAAAAATGGGCATGCCTCAAGGCTCGATTACATCCTTGTAGATAGGCTATGTCTAGAGGCCCTGGTGTACATAAAAATCTTACCCAGCATTTTGTCTGACCATGCTCCCATTATGTTATCCCTCGTCACAGGTAGGACTAGAAGAACTACTACCCCCAGGTGGACGTTAAAGAGGGCAATCCTAAACCACCAAGACATAGACATAGGTACTTCCACCACCAATTTCTTTTCTCAAAATATTGGCTCAGCCCCACTTGAGATTGTCTGGGACACCTATATGGCCCACACACGAGGCCAATTTCTCAGTTTGACTAGTTCAAATAATAGGATGGAGCAAATTAAATTTAAAACACTGGAAGGTAAAATTGCAACTCTAGAGAGCTTAAGATTAAGTGCACAAGTAGAAGATTTACCACAGGTATTATCAGAGCTAGAGCGCCTCCGGTTAGAATATCGAGGACTGTTAGACTTGAAAGTTAAGGCACAGTGGGCTATTTATTCTATGGAAAACTATGAGTATGGTGAGAAAGCTGGGGCAATACTGGCTAGTAAGATAAGAGCAGACCGAGTCAGAAACAATATTAATAGGCTAATTATTGACGAGCAGGGCACTATATCCTGCCATCAGGAGGACATGGAAAGATGTTTCTTTTCCCTCTTTTCTGAATTATACCAGGAAGAGTCGTCTCTCACAGTCCCGATAACACTCTGGGGTGGTTGGAAAGTAAGGCTCTTCCAGGTTTGAATGAGGAAGGTCGAAACTGTTGGGTTCCCCACAAGACTCACCTGTGCTTGCGAAGAAATTCCGCAGAGACAACAAGAGCCATCGCCCCTGTACCCACCTGACCCGTGCGGAGAGTGGCACCCAGCAGGGATGAGATGGAACCAGGGATGGGAGCCAAAAAGGAATGAAGAGGTCTTGGTGGTAGTGGAGTAGGGCAGGGTCTTGATAATACTGGGGAAACTAGAAAGACCCAATTAGGACAAGTCACTTCTCCCACTTCAGAGTAAACCACTAAACACATGCAGGAAGAAATCGCCTGCTCCCTCAACTTACCAAGGCTCATATGCGTACTGGACCAAGGGAAAGAAATGGTAATCAATCCAAGCACCCATGCGCTAAGGTAATCAACCAAGGTAAAGCGCTCCTGCGCGGTAATGAGGGAAGCAAGTAAAATCACCAAGCATCAAGCGCTCCTGCGTGGGTAATACAGCACACAAATATTAGCGCTCCTGCGCGGTGCACAATAACCAAGGATATAGCGCTCCTGCACAGCGTGGTCCAACAGAAAGGATCCAGGGTAAGTGCTATAGTGCGGCCCAGTACAAAGTATAGTTAGCGCTCCTGCGCAACATAGATGCAACCAACGCAGCGCTCCTGCGTGGCTATATGAAGAAGGTAGGTCTCAAGGAAAACGCTTACAGCGGTAAGGGACTGTCAATGCCAGCGCCTTCCCCAGATAAGAGAAACAATAAGAACAGCGCTCCAGTGCTGTAACCACATAAACGGGGCAATGAAAGAACAATGTCAAAATACAGTGACTGGCGGTCCAGGCAAGCGCTTCAATGCTGCCATGAAACGAAACAGGGAGCAGTCCGCAGCAACTCTGGGCTCCGGACAGGATCGGGAAGGATTCAGAAGCACAGAGCCGGCGGGAAACGCTGCTTTTAAGCGTTTTCCCCCGAAAGTGCTTTAGGTTTGGTGAACTAGATCGGGACTTCACTTCCTCCCGGAAGTGAGGATTTCCGACGCCTGCATGTGTTTGGCGGCGTTCGGGACGGCGAAAAGCCGCAACATGACAGAAACATGCTGAATAGCTGTTTTACAGAGGAAGAAATTAAACTTTCCATAAAAAAAATTAAAATAATAAAGCAGCGGGCCCGATGCTCTTCCTGGCGAAGTATATAAAGTATTTCGAGATCTCCTGGTGCTGAGATTATGTGATCTGTTTAATTATATCTATAGCCCAGAGGGCAGAATTCCGCCTTCTTGGACGGAGTCTACTATTGTGCTAATTTTATAACCAGGGAAAGATCCCCTTAAGGCGGACTCTTACCGGCCAATCTCCCTGCTAAATGCCGACTATAAGATCTTCACCAGCGTTTTGGCAGGGAGACTGGCCAAGTTGGCGTCATCACTTATCAACCCTGACCAGAAGGGATTTAAACCTGGTAGATATATCCAAGAATTTTCCCTACAGCTTATTGGCAGTATCCATCTTGCGGAGGCACGGTCGGAGCCGCTCGCGGTGGCAGCATATGACGCCGCGAAAGCCTTCGACTGATTCAATTGGCGATTTCTTTGGGATGTTCTCAGCATGATGGGGTTTGGAGCAGTTTTTATCCAGGCACTGAGAGGATGTTATGAGGGTGCCTCGGCTGCGATTCTATTGAATTGTTTTTTGACCCCACGTTTCAATATCGGCAGGGGAACCAGGCAGGGGTGTCCCATGTCGCCCCTCCTGTCCGATCTCAATATGGAGCCGTTGGCACAGGCACTGAGGATAGACGAACAAATTACACCTTTTAGAATAGAGGAATATAGCTGCCAGTTGGCTTTATATGCGGATGACTTGATGGTCTACACTAGTAATCCGGTAGAGGTATTCCCGAGAGTTGACGAGGTCATGGCTGAATATGGTCGACACTCCGGCTATCTGAGTAATAACTCAAAGACAGAGATAATGTACTGGGGAGTCGATGAACGGGAGGGAGCACGAAGCAGCCAGTTTAAGTACTTGAGTATATTAATAACAGCCAATCTCAATACCATAGTGAAGATTAATATAAAAAGGGTCACTAAGGACATCGACCACCTCTTTCTAAGATGGCAAAACCTTCTGCTAACAATATATGGACGTGTAAATCTGGTCAAGATGGTTATTTTGCCCACGTTGACATACCTGTTTAATATGATACCCCTGACCTTTTCTAATAAAATCTTGGAAAAAATTCAGGGAAAGATTGGTAGTTTTATTTAGGCAAATGAGAATGCAAGGATATCATGGACAAATTCAAAAGAAGGCTGTTAAAGGGGGGACTTGCGCTTCCTGATATCCTATGATATGCCTTCGCTTTCCAACTAAAAAATATTCGAAGCCTCCTCACTACCCCGGATGTTTCCAATTGGGGACAAACCCTCAATACTGTTTTTTTTTTATAAATTCAGCGCACCGAGGTTCTACAAAAAGGTACGCCTCAAAGTTTTAAAATCTGCCCTATTGCTTTGGAGTAGAGTAAAAGATAGTTGGGGTATAAAATACTATTCAGATTTTGCCCCAATATGGGATTCCCCCGGTACACCATCTTGTCTCCAGGATATTCTATCCCTTCCTGTTAGGAGAGCAGGAATAACAACTTGGTCAGACCTGGTAACATCAGAGGGAGTACCCCCTTGGGAGGTTTTGAGATCAAAAATCGGGGACTCCTTTTCTAGGTTTAAATACATCCAACTCTGTTCCTGGTTTTCCGCTGAGAAAGAGAACATCAGTGGTAACTGGGAAATAGAGTTTGCTCTCCAATCCTCGGGCTTTACGAAAAGGGAATTGGGACTATGGTATAGGAAACTGATGGAGGCAGATGAACTACAGTCACCCTCATTACATCTTGTTTGGAGCTTGTCTAGTTTGGATGTTGTCTCGGACACCCTCTATGATAAATCTCTCCAATACCTGTATAAATATGTTAAGTCTGCCTCTCTTAAGAAGAATCACTTCTATGTTGTAAATAGGCTTTACTATATGCCAAAGAAAATTGCAAAGTTTGTTAGCCCACCCCCCTTGTGCCCCACATGTGCTATGTCAGAGGCGAATGATCTTCACGTCTTTTATGAATGTTCTATTCTGGGTAATTTTGGGGTTACTGTGGAGAAGGCTCTGGAGAGTTTTTTTAAGGAGACATTGAGACTGAATGTTGTGAGGGTCTTGTTTGGTCTGGACACGGACCTTATTAGCAGATTTTGAGGGACACAGGTCGCTCTATTTTTCACACTTATACTAATTGCACGCAGAGAAATCTGCAAGCTGTGGAAAGATGCTAGTCCTCCCCTGTATGAAAACTGGCTCCAGGCTGTATTAAGAATGGCACATTTGGAATCTAGAATGTTATATAACACCAATAGTATTGTCTGGCAACCCCTGATAGACTGGGGTGTAGAAATGATGCTGGTCCAAAGTCCTGAGAATGTCCTATGAATACACCTGGCCACGGAATAAAGGGGCAGCCGGGATGGGTCCAGGCAAAACAAGAACTTCAGCCCTGGGTGCCCAGGATGGATTAGGGTTGCGAGTGTTCGGTTGTATTTGCCACGGGTGAGATGAGGACAAAAATAAGCATTAAACCTCTTGTAGAGGTAACTGATTTATTTTGGTGAAAAGAGTAACAAGCCAGAGGTGCTCCTCATATGCACATGCTATTATGGATAAAGAAGGAGGAGAAAACAGCTTGAGACGACAAGTTTTATAGTTTCAAATTCATAGATGTGGGAAATACTGCAGACAGAAATGCCAATGTAAAGAAAATGGCATACAAATTGACATTTTGGATTCCCATGGCCTATAATTTGCAAAGGAAGTGTAAACAGCTTTTTATCAGCAGTAAGACATACAATAACTCAAAAAATCCCCCAAAAGTTCATACAACTTAAGAAGAATGGAAGCTTTAAAGTATATTAATGACTATGATTCAGTAATTTTGAAAATGTGGAATAAAAGCATTGATAATTAGTTTGTTGTGGACAACTCAATTGCTGTTGCTTGTTATGTCACATCATATATTACAAAATCTGAGAAGTCAGAGATGAAAGAAATGTGGGAAGAAATTTCCGCAGTAAAGAGTCTCAGCAAGAAATTGTACAGCTTTAGTCTGAAAATGCTTTACCATTGTATGATAGGATCTTATGAACAATCAGATCAGTTAAGCTCAGCCAGTTTGTATTCAAAGTCAAGAGGAATCATTTGGGTAAGTCTAGGTCTCGCCTCCACAAGGAACAGGGTATTGAAATATTTTCTAGAAATCCAATACGTTGCCAAGCATGAGTCAGAAAGCACTGATATTGTCAAAACTAATGTGTTGGATACATAATATCCCAAAAGGAGTCCGCATATTGAAAACATATGTCTGTATGAAATACTTCAGCATTACAGGTTTAAAAAGAATGTTACAGAAAATATAAAAAAAGAAAAATATGCAGTAATTTTATGTGATGGATATTTAGTGAAACATACCAAAAAAAATCTTATTAACAACAGAAACACAGTTGCCAAAATCCAGATAAGAGAGGGTTTTTCTATTTAGCACTTCTGCAGATTTTCAAGCTTTGGCCAAGTGAAACAAAATTACTTGGAGATTTTGACTGCTATGCAGATTCATTTAATGCAACAAAAGATACTATTCAGTGTACAGCATTTCTGACTTTCTTAGAAATGATAAATGATGAGATTGAACAAGAAGGTACTATTGTAGCGGAAATAGCTATAGAAAGTTTGCAAAGCAGTCAAAGTTCTGATCCATTGAGTCAAGATCCACTTGGACAAGCAATTATTGAAAATGAGTCAGAAATAGCTATTAATGAAGAAGAAACTGCAATGCAGCAAGCACACATTGAGTTTGAGAATGACTGAATATTGCACAAAAGAATATGTACATCTGTAAGAAAAACAACAACTAGAACATAGCTTTCGCCACAAAAAAGAAGCAACAGAGTATGATATACTGTTTGGAGGATAGCATTTCATTGTATTTGGAGACTTACTGTAACTTACTCCTGTTAAAGGACAACCTGTTTTTGAAAAACTTCAGAATGATGAGACAAGGAAATCTTTGGGAAGTTCCGGGAATGTAAATATTTGATTCAACTTTGAATATAAGGAACTTGTTAAAAATATGCGACAAGCAGCTGATGAAGATTATGGAAATATTCACTAAGACATAAGAATTGGCGTGTTGAAAAAACATGGTAAACAAGCTTTAGGCCTGATCTCTGCTTCAGGGTCTGCGGCTTCTAACCAGTGAGCCACACTTCTCCCCTATATTCTTTGCTAAACCATACTGAAAACTAAGGGGCAGTATCACAGTCACTGCAGAAGACACCGCCCCACTCTTACTGCCCTCAAATGTCCAAGAATTTTACTTGCCCTTTATTTCCCCTAGATTTAATATCTGGAGGGGTTGCGCCTATGGCCGCTTTTTAATTACCTACATCAGTCACAGACAGTGAAAAATGCAGATCCAATGAAATTGTTCTTCATGGTAAAGGGTGCAGCTGGAAACAAACAGGGTGCTCCCATTGCATAGCTGGCAAAAACCAGTGAAAATAACAGGGTTTCAACCCCCCTCTCCGAAGTCAACGTCATCGAACGTGTGCCGCCTGTTGTCTAAATTCCTATAGTTACAAATGGCAAGGAGGTGACACACAGACAGATTTTGAGCTGCAGCCGCACAGAGTACTTCACAGGTCTTTAAAAGACCAATCACTTGTTAACAAGGCTTTGTTGTAAATGCTGATAACACCAGAGGCGATTGCTCTGTGGGCAATCACCATAACTTGCAACTCTCTGCTGGAGCACAGGCAGCGCCGCAAAATGTACTAGTGTTTTCCCGTTTTAACATATAAATACAGACAAAGGAAAACTTGTTTCCTTCTGTATTTATGTGTAAAAATCCGTTTAAACTGAAAACCAGGAGCCCTAATTATAAATGTCTATGCTCCAAATTCTGATTGTGCTGATTTCGACCCGTCTGTTATGAGAGTAGCTGCACTGTACATGGGGGAGGTGATAATAATGTTGGGAGATGTAAATTTTGTTATGGATTGGAATCTAGACTTTGAACCCCCCTGACTACATACCAAACCACAGATGACAGGAACACTGACAGTTATGTTGAGGGAAATGTTCCTTCTAGATATATAGAGGGAGGGTAACCCTAATCGGAAAATCATCTCCTGCCACACACCAGCCACTAATACATTCAGTAGATTGGACTATTGCTTCATTTCACCAATGTTAGCAAGGGAAATGAAGGGGATAACATATCAAGCAACATATATTTCAGATCATTCTCTGATCCAGATCAGATTTGAGGGCCATAAACCCAGAGTGGCCATACCCATGTGGCACCTCCGTACAGAGGCATTGCAGGACCCTATATTTGAGGCAGCAGTCTCAGAGGCATTATCGAAATATTTTTAAGAAAATTGGGGTATGGCCAGGTACTGGACATATGGATGGGATGCTATGAAAATGGTTCTCCGGGGGCTATGCATAAACACATCATATGGGGTGAGACAACAACTACTGAAAGATATTGAGAAACATAAGCTCACCGTGTCCAGGTTAGAAAAGAGGCTACATGCCAACCCTCAATTACTTGGGAATGGCACAAAGTGAAGGCTGAGTTTCTGGAGATGTGGAAGGACTTGCAGAAGTACGACCATGCGGTGTACCGCCAGAGGCTGCATCATGAGGGAGACAGGTTGGGTGCCCTCCTGGCTATATTATTGAGGCAAAAGCGATCCACAGAATCAATACAAAATCTACAGGGCCCTGAGGGGAAAGTGGTCTACAAGCAAACAAGAATCACTGAACTCTTAGATATCCACCTGGCCAAAGTCTACGCGCATGACAGCGAGTCTCTAAATACTCGCAATAGCGGATTTTCTGGTCTCATTGGATTGCCCCATTTAGAGCACGATGGAGCAGAGATACTAGTAGTGGGGGCTATAAAATGCTTAAAGTCTGGGAAAACATCCGGGAACGATGGGTTCCCGGCAGAATTCTAGCAACAATATGCACCAATCCTGGCAGACTGATAGGTGGCAGTATACAATGAGGCGCTCGCCACACAAAACTTGCCAGATTTTATGGGAGAAGCCCTTCTGCATGGAGGCGCTTAAAGTGCAGCAAGACCCCCGGTGGAGCGGGGCTCTCATTGAAACTGACCTGGGTGATGGGGAGGGTGCCGCTGGTCAGACCACGCCATTCCTGAGGCTTTCCACTGCCGCCACAGCCGCCGGACAGCACGGCGCGGCCGCGGTGACCTGGGACTGCAATTCCCAACGGCCCCTGCGACAGGAGGTCGCGCACGCCTTGCCCCATGCCCATAGGCGCTTAAAGTGCAGCAATAGCCCCGGTGGGGCGGGGCTCTCATTCAAACTGACCTGGGTGATGCGGAGGGTGCCGCTGGTCAGACCACGCAATTCCTGAGGCTTTCCACTGCCACCACAGCCGCCGGACAGCACGGCGTGGACGCGGTGACCTGGGACTGCAATTCCCATCGGCCCCTGCGACAGGAAGTCGTGCACACCTTGCCCCGTGCCCGGAGGCGCTTAAAGTGCAGCAAGAGCCCCGGTGGAGCGGGGCTCTCAATCAAACTGACCTGGGTGATGCGGAGGGTGCCGCTGGTCAGAACACGCCATTCCTGAGGCTTTCCACTGCCGCCACAGCCGCCGGACAGCACGACGTGGCCGCGGTGACCTGGGACTGCAATTCTCATCGGCCCCTGCGACTGTAAGTCGCGCACGCCTTGCTCCCCCCCCCGAAGGTGCTTAAAGTTCAGCAAGAGCCCCGGTAGTGCGGGGCTCTCATTCAAACTGACCTGGGTGATGTGGAGGGTGCTGCTGGTCAGACCACGCCATTCCTGAGGCTTTCCACTGCCGACACAGCCGCCGGACAGTACGGCGCAGCTGCGTTGACCTGGGACTGCAATTCCATCGGCCCCTGTGACAGGAAGTCGCAGACGCCTCGCCCGCGGGACGCGCGCGGGCGAGCGCCGGGCTAAGCCCGGGCAAAGGGTGGGCCATCTGAGGCCGTCCAAGGTTGACAGAGGCCGGGCTGAGAAAGAGAAGAGAAAGCAGTTATTTTGGGGAGTACATGAAGGTAAAAATGCAAAGATTCCTAGGAAATCCGAATCAATAATATCATACTTGACTTCTGCTGTGGGGGTTTTAACCAAGGAAATCGCAAGTGCTGAGAAAGAACTGGGGTTGAGTCCAGTAGACATTGAGCAACCAACAATCGTGATCTTAAAACCCCCTACTATAGTGGAGTCCCTGGATGTCCCTCCAAGATCTCCACACACCCCTCCTCCTCAAGAGGACATACCCGTATTGGTCTCATCATCAAAGCACACACGCAAGCGCAGGTCAATGATAAAACCACCTAGGAGGAAAAATGCAACGGTTAAGGCTTTAAATCCGGATGCCAGCATAAGAACCGCATTTGCAAAATTGTCAAGGACTTACTCACATCAAGACTTGAACCTGCACTAGTGGCCATCGCGAAAGACATAGTGGACACATTGAACGTATGCGTAGTGGGACTATTGAGCAAATGTGAAAAAATTGATGCTTTTTCGAAACAACAATCATGTCAAAAGGGGATTTTGGTCCACTCTCAAAACTCAATCACTAATGAGCCCATGGTCAATACGATGACTAAGGTCCCAGGAGCCTTAAGGGATAGAAGCCCGGTAACAGTGGGACACTACGGTGGGCGGGGACCCATGAGGGTTGGCACAGTAAATAATAACCCTGGAGATAGTAACTGGAGAAATAAGAGTTCAGACGGTCTCAGGCCGGTTCCCCATAGGGACATTTATCTGGAGTTGCCCCCGGAGGCTACCCCTTTAGTGGCTGTTTTTACAGGAGTCCCCCTTGTAAGGGCAGGCTTAAATGAAACAACCCATGACCTCATGTTATTGGCTAAGCAATGGTGTTCCCAGTTTAGTAGCGGAGGCACAGACATCATGAGTACTGTCATCATGGCTAGGAGGGTTAGTTGGGTTGGGTGTGGTTTAAAATCTATTCCAGGGGACTGCGTGGTGGTAAATTTTAACAACCAGGCCAGTGCTGAGAGATTGTTCTGGGATACTTAAGTCCTGACAAACAAGGGCATCAGACCACTCCCCCTTGGGCTTTTTATCCACCAATTAGGCCAGCCAGGTTAATAGGTAAGCCCCTGTTGTCACATTGGGAAGTTCCCCCCTGCAATAGTCAGCGGACATCATCTCACCAGGCTAATATTATTCCAAAACAAAGGACTACACAGGTGCTGTCACCATGGGTGGTAAGAGATACCTCTAGCAATTCCCCAGCCCTCCAGCATGGTGGGTTACCCACAGTAGAGATAGGCCTATCTAATTGTTTCTCTCCCCTGTCCCCTATAGAGGCGAACAATTGACTACCTTTCAGACTGTCAGGGGAGAAGGCTGAGATGGAAACCCAGATATCCTTATGTACATTTTTTACCTGGAATGTGGCGGGTATTAGATCTAAAGGCACAGATCCTATCTGGCTGGAGTATATTAGGCAGCACGATATCCTTGCCCTCCAGGAAACCTGGTACACTTCGCCCAGTTTTCTACTAGATGGTTATCTTAGTTTTGCCACTCCAGCTGTTCCTGGGACAGCGGGAAGACCCAAAGGGGGCTTGCTTGTGCTTCTATCGCTTAATTTGTTAGGTGTTTTTAAAAAACTTGAAACTGATTCAAATAACTTCCTAATAATTCTATGGATTGTCTCTGTTTAGCAGAAAAGTTTTACGAATTAATTTTTATAACTCTAGGGAGGGCTAATTTCAAAACTAGCACCTTAGTGCATTGGATCTTTTTTTGTCAGCCTACAATCAGGAGCAGTCCTCTACCCCAGAGGTGGTACTTCTGGGAGATTTTAACATACACCCTTGTTCATGGGACTGTTAAAGTGACGAGTATGGAGGGTCACCCGGCGAGGGGGTCCCCCATTTCGAGCATAGTAAAGAGGGAGAGGCCCTTGAGGCCCTTCTCTCCAACATGAACTTATTGGATCCAGGTATTGGTGAGGGTGAGAAGAGAGCACCTATCTTCATAGGGTGAGATGCAAACTCCGTCATTGACTATATCTTCTTATCCCCTGCTGTTCGGGCTAAAACAATAGCCTAGAGAGTTCCCACTTCAACTTTCAGCGACCACAACCCGGTTCTGCTGGAGGTCGATCTCAATGTCTTTAGAGAGCATAAGGATTAAAAAAGGGGGGTGCGCCTAGGTATCTATCGACCACTGAACAGGGGAGATGTATTAAATGGTAAAGGGGCATCCCAGAAGGCTTTTTCGAGGACCTTGCAACTAAAACAGAGGCCAACTTGGCTATCTGCTTGGATGGAACTGCTGCAGGAGCCCACATTGTGGAAGCGTATGTGGGGGTGTGCAAGCAGATTGCCAAAGATCTAGAGGTTGGCGTTAGGAGGGCCTTTAAATGGTTCAATAATAACTGTTCAGAGGCCCATGGCACCTTACTCAAGGCACTTAAAAACAGGCCTAGTAATAGAGCCCTAATAGCCCATCTTTGCAAGGAGTACAAAACTGCTATTGGTTTACGCAAACGTCACATTAAGGAGGAGGCTTGGGAAAATCTACAATCCGCCGATGTAATAAGGGACAGCAGGAAATTCTGGGCCATTATTAATCAGCAGTTCTTCTCGGAACAGGAGAACCTAGTTACAGATTGCATGATCCCTGATGATAGCTGGCTCTAACATTTCAAGAGCATTTATGACATAGATCAGAGGGGATCAACGCCCGCCCTCACAGCTACAGTAAAGCATGCTATGCCGCTTAGGTTCGACTTGGCCGAGGTAGAAAGGGCGATTAGAGAAACAACTAGACATAAGGCCACAGGACCAGATGGGGTACCCGCAGATTTGTACATTATGTATCCACAGTTTTGGGCAAAGATTTTGACCAATGTGTTTAATGCAGTCCCAACAGCTGGTTTTCCATCCTCTTGGTCCTCTTCTGTGATAGTCCCTATTTTTAAGAAGGGGAATAGATGGGACCCCTCCTGTTATAGGCCAATCTCATTGCTAGACTCTGCCGTTAAAATCTTGGGCAGAGTCATTCTCTAGAGAGTGGGGGATTGGCTTACATACAGTCCGGTGCTCTCTAACCTCCAGTATGGTTTTAGAGAACAAAGGGGCACCATGGACGAATGTTTAAATCTACACCTCCTCATAAGCAAATACACAGTCGCCAGGGAGGGTCTTTTATATTTGGGTTTCATGGACCTTTCTTCGGCATTTGATTTAGTTAACCGTTCAAAATTATGGTTTATTTTGTGTGAGATCGGCTTAGATGTATCTTTGGTTAATATCTTAAGTGATCTTTAACAGGACCTTTCTGCTTCTGTTAGGGTCACAAGGGAAGGCCGCTGTACTGGGCAATTTAGTTCCAGAAGGGGGGTCAGACAAGGCTGCATACTGGCCCCTCTTCTTTTTACAATCTACATTAACGCCCTTCAAAAATCTCTGGGTCTTGCTACACCGGACACTCCGCGTATAGGGGGATTGGGTATCCCGGTCATCCTGTACGCAGATGATGCCGTCCTACTTGCACGCACGGGTCTGGGCCTACAGAGGCTGTTGGACCATTTTGGCAGCTTCATGGAGGACCTGGATTTGAAAGTTAACATCTCAAAATCCCATGTTATGGTGGCCAGCGCTCGGAGCAGGAACACTAAGGTTAAACTTTCAGGTGTAATGGTAAGGAACTGACGAGGGTGCCTTTCTTCTCTTACCTGGGAGTCCTGTTTGGTGAGAAGGGTAATTGGGGTCCCCAGATGAAGCTAAAGAGCAATGTAGTAGTAAGATCTACAACGGCTCTCCTGAATTTCTCTAAGAGATTGGGAGCTAGACCCATGGAGGCAATGCTAAAGATCTATAAATCCAAGTGCTTGGCGATCTTATGGTGCGGCTATTTGGGGATCTGTAGCTCCGAACAAAATACAAATTGCTGAAAATAGGTTCCTTAGATCTCTTCTGTCTCTAACGCAATCGTCTCCTACATTCTCAATACACCCTGAAGTAGGCCTGGGTTATGTTACGGAGCACCTAAAAATGGCTCCGCTGATTTGTTGGGCAAAAACCTGGCTGAACGAAGAGATTACACTTAACCACCTGATCTTAAAGGATTGTGTAGCCCTTGAGAAGGCAGATAGGGTCCCATGGTTGGCTTATGTTAGAGCGGCATGCGTCAGGTTGGGTCGACCAGAATTGTTTTCATCCCCACTGGGCATCATGAAGGAGGATATAGGGTGGATCAAACACAACTTTCGTAATCTGTTGGAGGCGGAAAGGGAGGAGCAGGAGCTGAGAAAACCAGTGGCGAGAAGCATTTATTGTCTATCAATTTCCCCATTTATTGAACCGTACCTGAAGTGTGTCACCAAGCCTTTCCACCGCTTTTTATTGGCCAGATTTCAGTTCAATCTTATTTACCTTACACTGGGTACATTTTCTAAATGGGGGACACCCGAAGATGCAGCGCCTTGTTTCTGTGATAACTTTTCCACACAGGACACACTCCATTTGGTAATCTTCTGTGAGCATTATTCAGACGCGTGTAATAAAAATTTAAATGCAATGTTGCGCGAGGCTGGATTTGTACAATTAAGGCCTGCTCTCACATATTTACAAATGCTTAGTTCTGTCCAGGTGATTTTTAGCGTGGCCAGCTTTTTGGCGGCCCCGGTCCGTAAACAAAAGAAGACTCCTTTAAATATAATTATCCAGTAGGGTTCAAAAGGGGATCATGGCTTTACCTGGAACTACCCACTGATGCACTTTATATTAGATTTTTTACCCGCTGGTTAAGGTTTTTTTATACTGTATATGATGTATTTATTGAATTGTAGACAGTGTATATATGAATTGTAACTAATCAAATGCTCATTTTTATTCTTTTATACTTTTAATGCGTGGAGGTTCATGTCCTTTGTATTGTCTTTTATGATTTTAATTAATCGAAATAAATAATTTTTGACTGACTGACTGACTATGGGAGAAGCCTTGATAATAATGATTCCAAAGCAGGACAGGAACTCCACACAACCAAACTGTTATAGGCTGATTTCCCTTTTAAACATAGATGTGAAGGTGTTGAGTGGGATACTGGTGAGTAAACTGCTCCCACATATGTCATATCTAATCCACCTGGATAAATCGGGATTCATCCCACGCCGGAATGCTATGCTCAACCTGAGACGGTGGCTCATGTATGGCATGATCTGGATCCGAGATGGGCGGAATATAGCCTGGTTCTCCTGGACATCAAACAAGCGTTCGATTCTGCCTCCTGGCCCTTTGTTTGGGCTGTATTGCAAAAAATGTACTTGGGACCAGGATTTATCAAATGGGTTCAACTACTTTATGCTTCACCCAGGGCCAGAAGTAAAGTGGGAGGTAGAGTCTAGGTGGCGTTCCAGCTGCAAAGGATCACCATACAGAGTTGCCCCCTGTCGCCCCTGATATTTGCCATGGCAATGGAGCCATTGGCCTATGTGCTGCGAACCCGCATGTAAACTTGGAGAATAAAGGTGGGCTGCATCAACCATGTAATTTCAAGGTAACCTGATGATACCCTGGTGTACTGTAGTCAACCTCGCGAGGCCATACCAGCCCTCCTGCGAGCATTGGAAGAGTTCGGGAAGGTGTAAGGGCTTCGAGCAAACCCCAAAGAATAAAAAGTGCTCCCTATGAGATGTCTGGCAGGTTGACCGATGGAAAGGCTTCCGGTATTGGGGCTGTCATGGACGAAAGACCCTCCCAAGTATTTGGGCATGATTTTGGCTCAGCCAGAGGAAAGGTTCCTAGAGATCAACATTGGCAGGGTAATGGAAGGAGTACAAAATTCAGTGAGCTTTTGGAAAGACCTGCCTTTATCTTTGCTGGGCAAAGTTGCAATCACGAAAATGGTCAGTGTCCCACGTTGGTTGTAGGTTCAACAAAATTCATTTTATAAGATTCCGCAGTGCGTCTTTAAGCAATTAGATTCACTGGTAACGAAATTCTTGTGGGTCAATAAACGCAAGTGTATTAGCCTTTCAACTCTACAGAGACCATGGCAGATGTGAGGGGTGGAGGTTCTCTGTATTGAATATTACTACATGGCAGCACAGCTACAGTACGCAGTCCACTGGTTAGAAGACCAAGACAATTGGGAAAAAAGGCTCCTCGAGGGGTCCTATACAGGAGGCTCGTTGCCAGTGCTATTAATGCTAGGGAGAAGGATCCCCGAGTCGGCACAGTATATTATCAAACACGTGCCTGGGACATGGGAAAATATGGTGAAAAAAGTGGTGAAACATGCACCATATGCGCCAGATGCACCTGTGTGGGTGGTTCCGGGATTCGCAAAAAAAAATGAGTCAATGTCCATACGCAAATGAAAAGCAGGAGGTTGTATGTTGAGGGGCGGCTTATACCAAAATGGCCAGTTCCTCATGTGGGAAAATGCGGAAACCACATACAAGCTGGGAGCGTGTTACAGTGTGCTAAGATTTCACAAGTGGTCAGAAAGATTGGCCCATCGTTCTCAGGAGAGCCCCCGATAACGAGAATCCTACAAGTAATAGTGCAATTGGCACAAGGTCGCCACATGATAACACACTTATATAGAGCACTTAGGGAAGACTTGCCGAGACATCCAGTTGCATTACAAGACAAATTGGAGAAAGTGTCAGGCGGACAACTTAGAGAAAAAGAATGGGAAAAGATACATGATGGGGTAAAACTGAGCTGCTCTAATGCGTGTTTCAAACTTATACAATACAAATATATTCACCAGGCTTACCTCACTTCGAAGGCCCTCAGGAAAATCTATCCAGAGCAGTTTGGCGCATGACACAAATGTAGGCCCCTGGAGGCTGACTTTATACATGTAGTTTGGACATGCCCACATGTGATAATCTTCTGGGAAGAAGTGTTGCAAATAATAAAAACGGCATCAGGGTGGTAGATCTCAAGAGAAATATATCCAGTTTTACTGGGTCTACTTCCCTCAACTAAAAAGAAGAAACTAAGCAGGAAATTTGCTCTGCTAGGTTTAATCCTTGCAAAAAGGCGCATGGCGCATGGCAAAGACCTACACCCCCAACCCTAGACAGCTGGTTAACAGATATGTGTGAATGGGCGGCTTCTGAGCGAGTAAGAATTAAACTAGTTAGGAAAGGTGATAGGCTGGCGGACAACCTCCTAGCATGGTCACTGATGATAAACGACCTACAGTCTAGGTCAACCATTAACTCACAGACCGCGACACTTTACTCACAAACCTCACAAAATACACATCAACAGGAATTATCTCAATGACAGCATGATGTTACACACAACTTCAGGAGACGTCTGAAAGGGGGTTGTTGAGGGAGTTAAGTTGTAATAGAAGGCATGTTTAAGCTGTTGATCACTAAATATGGTAGTAATCTGAACAATATTGTATGTACCTCTGTAAGCCATAATTTTTTAACAGTACGGTTAAGAGATTCTATTCTGGGTGAAACAAACCCAATGCATTTATGTACACAATCGTTTTTGGAACCTTTTATTGCCATTTTTATGAAATGACAATAAAAAATAAATAAATAAAATGTTGGTTACTGATAGAAGTAAAATATATACTGCTTCTGGCATTCAGCATCTTTTGGATATATGTAGTGGATCAGTGACATTTACTCTCAACATACAACAAAATGCACAAGAATGTATAATGGTTGTGCTTGATGTATTAAAAGGTAAAGGAATACATGTAGATAACTTATCTTAACTAAAGTTACAAATGGGAAAATAAGTGGGAAGGTTGTTTATTTAATTCTACCACTGAAATACATGCAGAACGATTCCTTTAGTGAATAATACTAGACTGCAAAGCAGTGTCTTTTGACAAATGAATTAAAACAGCAAACCTAAATATGACCCACTCAAACTGTAGATCAGACATGATGTTTTCATTGCACATATAAAGATTTGAAAAATATCTATTTTTATTGCTACACCATTGTAGAACAGTAAGAACAAATTTGGAAACAAAAATTACAAAGTTGAAAGGAAGTCAGATATCTATTTCAGGAAGAACTTATACAACAGTGCCTATTATTTTTCATGAAGGACCTTCTGCAACATCTGGACACTATACTGGTTAATTAAGGTGTAACAGTGGATGGACACTTTACAATGATGCCAACTTGGAATTTAAAGCTAGATTACTTTCTCAATGAGTATATTCTTATATGTTTTTTCTCCTTTCAAAGTTCTAAGAACATCATTCGACCTATTGGGGATGATGTCAATTAAAAACAGAAAGTGTTAGATATTTAGTGTTTTTATTTTTATTTTGCCTAATAGACATAACATTTTATAAAATGACTTCAAAAAGCAAGCAGTACATATATTTCTTCTCAATACCATACCAGGTGTAATAGCCATAGTACATTTTTTAAATTTATTTATGGTAAAAAGCAGACGCAAGAAGTGATTAAGAAAATGAAGTTAGTATGAAGCAGTTACAAATATTCATAATGATGTACTTGCTGTTTTATGTATACAATCCATTTGCTTTCCCCTACTGTTCAGTGATGATGCTACAATGAAATCACTGCGCATAGTGAAGTTATATGGAATCCAAGAACAGTAAAAAAGGAAAACTGATGCTGATATTTAATTATAATACAATGGTATTTAAAACATTTTTTTTTTTTACATAACATTCTTATATATAACTTTTTCTTTTTCTTCTTAATAGCTGTTACTCTTCAACATTAAAAAGTACTGTTTAGGACAATACTACTCCAAAAATAGATTTACTAGTTGATCAATGTAAATTACTTCAACGGTAAGACAATAGAACGTAATATTGATGATGAACACTATGTTTATTAGAAATTTGTTACTGATCTAATATACAATCATTTAACATGTATGAATATCTCATTGGTGTGAAACATATATAATCTACTACTTATAAGCTACTTTACATGTTTCATACCGCCACTGAAAATCACTAACGCACTTATTGAGATTTCTAAAAAGATGCTGTCACCCTAAGTGGGAAGGGTATGCCCAGACGTGGATCCCGTGCTCACCACACCACTGGATTAAAGCTAGCTGGCTGATGAAGGGTGATGCCCTGAAACCGGTCCCAGGATGCTTTTTTCTGGTCCAGGAAGACCCTGGCTTGGCAGTTCGGGCTAGACTGTTCCCACAAGGAACAGTCAAGATTGATTTGCTTATGGCTGGGTCTAAACTGGGGTGGTGTGGTGAGCAAAATAATGATTGATTATACCAGATCCTTGTGATTGGGGGAGAATGTTTGCATTGTCCAGCATTTCGTCTATCAATTGCTTCTTTTGCATACGTCACCCTAAGTAGGAAGGGTATGCCCAGACGAGGGTCTCTTGCTCACTACACCACTGGATTCAAGCTAGCCTGGCTGATGAAGGTTGATGCCACAAAACCAGTTGCAGGATGCTTGTTTATGGTCCAGGAAGGCCCTTGCTTGTTAGTTCAGCTAGATTCTTCCGACAAGGAACAGAGTCAAGACTGATTTGCATATGGCTGGGTCCAAACTGGGGAGGTGTGGTGAGCAAAATAATGATAGATTATACCAGATCCTGTGACTGGAGGTGAATGTTTGCATTGTCCAGAATTCCGTCCATCAATTGTTTCTTTTGCATATGTCACAATTAAAAGAGGCATAACAGTAGTTTTGCATTAGACATCCTAATGCAATCTATCTCTGCTTAATACATTTATTAAAGACATTTGAGTTTTAAAACATGTTGCCAAGTGTATTTACCTCTATACTAGCCATATCACTCTCTGCAAAGGTACACTGGAAGAAGTCCGTACATAGTCATATGTGTGCTTGAAACTGAAAGTGTATTCTGTTAAATTTGAATGTTTGACTGCTTCCATGTCTGAGGTATGTTTGCATTTGAACATGAAGTCTAATATGTGGGGTGCAGCTGATATCCCTAACTTAACAAATATATGATCTATTATGTCCCTGTCCAATTATTTCAAAGCTACTTCAACTTTCAGTCCAGAAGCACATATCTCTTTGGAAGGTGGGACTCAAGCAAGCGTGGGCTGAAAATCTGTTCCGCTCGGGGAAATTGTGAATTTTTGGCAATTTTGCGATCCAATCATTTAGTCACTACCCATGCACTCATCAAATTATCCAGGTATTACCTTTCACTCATCCAATCACTGAGGCGTTACCCTTGTATTCATTCATTCACTCAGGCACTACCCTTGCACTCATCCATTCACTCAGGCACTACTCATGAACTCATCCAATGACTCAGGCACTACCCTTGTTCTCATCCAGTCATCCAGCCATTATCAATGCACTCCTCCATTAACTCAGGCACTACTCACACAGTCATTCAATCACACAGGCACTACGCTTGCCTCGCCCATTCACTGAGGCACTACCCATGCACAATAACCCGGGTACAACCCATATACTCATGCAATCACTCAGGCAGTACCAATGCACTCATCCAATCACCCAAGCCCTACTTATGTAGTCATCGAATAACACAGGGACTACTTATGTACTCATCCAATCACCCAGGCACCAACCATTAACTCATTCAATCACCCAGGCACTACAGTTGCACTCACCCATTCACAGAGGCGGTGGAGTGGTGTGGCTCACTGGTTAGAGGCGGCAGACCCGGAAGCAGAGGACAGCCCAGTACCAGGGTTCAATTCTCGACGTGGCAGGGTCGTGAACCAGGGTCAGCGGACTTGATAATTCTCGCCTCGGTGCCTAATCTAACTAGGGATCACACTCGGGAACTCTGGGCATTAGCTTGCCTCATCTCCACAACGGTCCCCCACAAACGCCGGGGATGCCTGGTTTCACCTTGGAGATACCCAGTAGCGAACATCTCATAGGGAAAGCCAGGACGGGTTCCCCAGCGGTCTATAGTGCCAGGACGCCTCCGGTTAGCAGTGTGCTTTACAAGACACACACATTTACATTTACATTTACTCATGCATTAATCCAATCACCAAGGCACTAATCATGCAATACTCCATTCACTGAAGCACTACCCATGCATTTATCCATTTACTCTGATACTATTCAACCAATCACCCATTCACTCAGGTACCACTCATCCATTCATTCAAGCACCCAGCCACTACCCATACTGTCATCCATTCACTCGGGCACTACCCATATACAACATATAATTCTTCATTTTTAAACCAGAATAGGTGGTTCCATGAAAACCGTTTTGTTTTGCATTTTTACCTATTTTTTTTCAAGCTATTTTGAAGTTTTTTTGTGGTTTTTGTTTTTCTTCAGAAATAAAACAAAAAACAAGCACAAAAAAGTGTGCTTTATATGATTATATTATATTGTTTCCAGAGCTATAATTCATGCCCCTGCAAAGCCCTGCTTATGACCTTAAATATTACATCACTTATGACATGGTAAGTGACATCACTGATGACATCATCCACATAATCTTTGATGTACCCAATAATACCCTCATATAACCTTTCTTACACCCCTTCAATTTCCACACTACCATTCTGAAATCCATTTATGCACCCATACCAATACTTACACACCCACTCAGTGATTCATAGGTCAACACAAGTATCCACTCAGTCAACCATACAGTAACCCTGGGCGGTGAACTACGCTACACTCGCAGAGTTTGCGTATTTTCGGTAACTTTGCAGTCTGCGTAGGCAACGAAGTTACCAAACACTATACAATCTGCAACCAGCTTAGTTGTTTTTCTTCTTCGCATGCTCAATATGCGTTGTGGCGTGCGGGGTAATGACTTACCAGGATTCTGTATTCGTAGACGAGATTGCATATACGTTCGCGTGCGCCACGTAATGTGGTATCCGGCCTCACGATCCCGCGAGAGTGTGCGAACGCGAACACTTCATTCGGAAGCGCCATCTGACTTACGGCAGTAGTTTTGGTAAGATCGGGATCCCGAACACGCAGAAATTGCAATCTGGCGAAGAATATCCCTCGAGCGTCATAAAACCTTTTTGAAAATGATCATTTTGCTCAAAAGACCTCCTCAGATTGTGATTTAGCTGTAGATTTTTGCGCAAAGTCTTTTTACTTTCTTACTTACTCAAAGGGTTTCCCGGCGCCGGGAAACCCTTTGTGGGTAGCTGTGCTAATTACAAGTGCTATAAAAAAAAAAAAAAAAAAAACAGCTGCAACCACAACCTGCAATGGGCGTTGCTGTTCCTCCGAAGTAGGGGCAGTTCAGGAAATTGAGCCTCATCCAGAGGAAGAAGAAGAGGAAGCCACTCATTCAGAAGATCCTTTGTCTTCCAAATCTCCAACAAGGAAAAGGAGGGTTAGTCCATCAAGATCTTTATCACGCCCCCTTTCTGATGATCTAGATGCCTCTTGGAAGCCACAAACTGAGTCTGAGAGGGAGACATGTCCCAAGACCAGGCTAGGCAAAAGGAAGGTTCTAGAAAGCCTTACACTTATGGAGGTAGATGTAGAACAGCAGGATGATGATGAGCCAGTCATCACAATCATCACTACCGGTCCCAAGGAGATGGAGACCAACATTCTCACACTATCCAAAATTGCTGCGAGGGATGTAGCATGCATTCCTCCAACACAGGTAACACCAACACGACCTATAGCTTGTATATTTGTATTAGCAAAGGCCTGGTAGCAACCTACATCCAGCACAACCACTACCTCAGTAGAAGTAGGTAGTGGTACAGCACAGAGTCAAATTCAGCATACGCTCTCCAGTTCATCCGGCATTGGATGTGGCACCTCCAGCAGGAGGTAAAAGTTAAGCTCCCCTATGTGACTTTTTTAAGGTTAGCGAAAAGGAGGAGAATATTGCTATTTGCTCCATTTGTAATACCTCTATTAGTCGGGATAAGCTTGGTACAAATTATGGTACCAGAAGCCAAATAACCGATCTGAAAAAACACCACTTGATTGACTGGGAGGACCACCTTCTCAGCATAAGAACAGCAATCATTTGTGTTGGTGGGGATAAACAAGTAGAAGATCCGATCACAGTGGAAGGTAGTGGTAAACAAAGTATCCCTGTCCCCAGCAGTGCAGTGTTATCCTTTCTCACATCTCTTCAGCAACATTGCAGTGGCACTACTCATCGTGGGACAGCATGGAGTACCTCAATGAAAACAAGTATGTTGTTGAGCCTAGAAAAACCATGCAGCCTACCATTATCAGCATGTTTAGGCAGGAGGGGCTGTACGATTGCAACCAACCAATAGCACGCTTGTACAATGCAAAAGTGGCTAAAATGTTAACACTGGACCTTCTCTCTTTTTCTTTTGTTGAAGAGGTGGGTTTTCTGGGATTTGTGACAGCCATCTGCCCAAAACGGCAGGTTCCCAGCCCCTACTATTTTGCCTGAGTTGCTTTTCCGGCATTACATCACCACGTGCTGGAATTGCTTGGAAAAGCCTTGAAGCAGGCTGCTGTTCATAGTATCTATCTGACAACAGACATGTGGACAAGACACTGATTACATGTGCATCACTCACACTGCATCTATTTTGTGGGGATTAGAGAACAGATATCTGCTGGTGTTGACGCTGCTGAGATTTTTCATGCCACTCCCAAACATGCAACTGTAGCCATGTTTGCCATGGAGAAATCTCATACTGCTGCTAACAATTTGGAGGAGTTTAACAGCAAGGTCTTCGAGTGGCTGTACCCAAGAGGGCTTAACATTGGTTTTATTGCCATGGACAATGCCAATAATGTAGTTAGGGCCATGAAATATGGTGGCTATTTCAGGGTCCCGCGTTTAGCACACTGTATTAACATTGTTGTTCAAGACTTTCTGAAGAGTAAATATAAAGTCAGCTACTTACTGGTCACCTGCAGAAGAATATGCACACATTTCAGCCATTCTTTTTAAGCCCGGAAACAGCTGAGGGTCATTCAACGTGAGATGCCAACACGTTGGAACTCAACTTATTACATGCTTGATCATCTGTTTAAGCAGTACAAACCACTCAATGCTTATATCACGAAAAGATTAGGGGATCCTACGGTGAAAGGCATCACCATTGAGATGGGTCAATGGGACCTCGTTAAATGCCTAACAGAAATTCTACTTCCGCTTGAGGTCTTCAAACGTGAATTCAGCAGGGAGTACTATACTATGGGCCAAGCTATCCCATTGTTGGACATGCTAAAGCAACACCTGAAGGAGGTGTCTGAAACATACGCAGGTGTGGATGACAAACTAGATGCATAATATTTGGCGGACTCCTTAGCCGTTCACTTATCTGACAATACAAAGATTCAAAATAACATTGTGTCACATCCACATTACATTACTGCCACAATTTTGGATCCACAGTACAAAGTATTTCTGAACAGTTAGGCAGCAATTCCTTTTTCAGAAGTTAATGTTCCCAAGTAAAAAACTTTGATAGCTGAGCAAGCCATTGACTTTAAAAATGAACAGCTTTTAATTAGAGGCCCCCAGGTGAGAACAAGTACTACAGAGCAGATTCCAGAGTCAAGTTCTACTTCTGAGTAAGCATGGGCGAATTTTGCGAATCTGGCGTTCGCAAATTTTGCGAATTTGCGAACTCGCAATCCGTGAATTCTCGCAAATTTGCGGATTTTTTTTTTTGTGTTCGCAAGGATTTCTGCCAGTTCGTGAGGGTTTTGTACCAGTTCGCAATTGCGAACTTACATGTCGGCTCGCAACAGTCGCGATTATGTTGTTTCTACGTCTGGTTCATCATCACAGGATCCCCGCACCCTCTGTTTCACCCCTGCCACCCTCTGCTTCACCCATGCCACCCTCTGGTACATCAATGCCACCCTCTGGTTCATCATCACTGCAGATTATGGGGGGAAAAAGCAAGCACACCTGCCCTGCTTCAACTGACATGAATTAATTTGGTGTTGATTTATTAATGTGTCACTGTTTTAAAATTCCAGTCTGGCACCTGCTTCCGTATCTGTAATTTGCTTTCTGTTGCAGTGCAATTTTTTTTTCCAGGACCTTTGTGGCCTACTTGTAGTGATTCTATGATCCGGCTGTAAGGGTCAGAGCAGGGTGTCATGGGCTTAATGTTTTAAGTCCTTTTAAATGTTCCTCAGGAGCAGTACACAAAAGCCCACCTTCCAGCAGCTTTGACTCTGCACTTAGTAAGTTCCGCAGAGGATCGAAGTGGCTAGACAAGGGAAGGTAAGGGAGGGTACTGCGGGGAGGGAGATCTGGAACGAGAAGAAATAAAACAACTGGAACACTCGAACTCCTGTGCTCTCCAGCTAAGAACCTTTATTGGGCTAGATTCCTGAATCTAAGGAAAAATATCTAATTAAACTGAGCAATGCGAACCTAACCTTTTGCTTTACCTTTGACCAAACTATACCCACATTCAGGACAGGAACAAAAACCAGTAGAATGACTATTACTTCTTATTCAGCATCAAGTATGTTTGCCTAGAACTAAATTAACCAATTACAATATGCCACAACTTAATCTTGCATTAAACTCATGCAATGAGATGCAGCAATATTGCTCCAAGTATGTAAAAGGGAAAAACGTTGTGAAATGAGAAACAATCCCTATTTGGTAAATCTGAAGATTGTGGTTCTGATCACATAACTGAGTACCAATCAAATAATCACATTACTGAGTACAAATCAAATAATGACATTGCTGAGTACAAATCAAATAACTGTACTGTTATTCTTTAAAGAAGAGCAGATTGAGCAACTAAAGGAAAAGCGATGGTTCTATAATTGTCTTTTGCTTTCAAACGCGGTATTCTGAGCTTTCAATTCGGCAATGAAAGAGTGTTATCAAGTTTGTAACTGAAATGGGCTTCAGGAAATGAATATGCAGCTTTCTAGGAATGAAACATGCTTCAAACAGTCAATCGCGTTTAAGCTAATGAGCGTCTCGAGGAAGTCTCCAGCCGGGACATCTTGCGCTCGTATTTCAAGATGAAAAGGATAAATCCTACCTGCGTTTCCTGCAAGCGGAAATTCGTGGTAGACTACTACCATAAATCAGGAACAGCTGTGGGACTTCTCTGCTCTCGGGTCAGAAGACGAAGACCGGACCGGAACGGAAGACGTCTTCACTCGGGAACCTTCATTAATAATCCGCACGGCTTCCAGGGCGTGGCACCATTTATAGCCCTGTATTCTGGTACCGGAGCTGCAAAGGGACAAAAAGACTACGGCAGCACACAAAGAAATCCGAGAAACTTGGCAGTCTAAACTCTGTGAATTGATATTGGCTTAACAAGCATTGGCACAGCAGTAAAAGACAAACAAGCATTGCTATAGGCATTGCTACAACAAACCTAGGCAAATGACAAGCATAATCAGACAATGAAATAAGTGCAAACAGCATATCAAACAATGAATAAAGTTGGATCCTGACAGTGTTATACAATTGTTGCAACTAGCAACTGAACTCTGGAGGGGCCCCAGTCAGGAAGCACTACAGGGAATGGTTACTAATGATGAATTTGAACTTTAGCACCTGCTGCTGAGTGCTTTCAGTTTAGCAAAACTCGTTTTTCTGCAGAACAGCATTACAGCAACTGTAATGCCCCAAACAAGCTTACTTGTGAAAGTTGATTTCTAATCCAAAAGTGATCCAAAGAAAGTCAAAAGGCCTTAAATCCAAAAAGGTGCAGGCAAATGTCAACCTGAGGAGTTATTCTCAGAAAAATCATCATTTTCAGAAGGTCTATGCTGCTTGCTCGTGGATTTCTTGTGCAGAATTGCAATTTTTGTAATTTCGCGAGTGCAAGATTGTTGCTGCCCGCCGCACCTACATGTTTGCAATTGCGAACTTACACTGCACGCCGCAAAATTGTATCACCATGAAAAAAAAATCCGCTGCGTGCGAATTTGTGGATTTTCGGTAAATTCGCGAGCGTTCGCGGATTGCGAATTTACTGAAAATCCGCAAAATCCGCGAGCGGAACGGATTTTCCGCCCATGCTTACTTCTGAGCCTGAGGGCAGTGTGTTTGCCTCCCAGCAGTCACCAACACCAACAGTACCAATAACATCAACAACAGCAAGAACAGGATCATCCACAGTACAATCGGCAACGGATTGGTTTCTAAGGCAAAGGTATGGTACGTCCAGTGCTGATGTAAAGGCAAAAGAGGCTGAGCACTTCGGAGCACCCCTGAGCATTGAGTGGATGGTCCAGGCCTATCTGGATGACCCACCAGAGGTCTTCATGGATCGAAACCCATTGGTGTATTGGTATGGGAAAAGAACCCAAAGGACAGTGCTAAGCCGGCCGGCAGTAAAGTATCTGGCTTCCCCAGTCACAAGTGTCTCTTCTGAGCGTGTTTTCAGTGCTGCTGGGGCCATTGTAACTTTGAAAAGGATCAGTTTCTCACCCAAAAGTGCGGAGAGGTTAACCATGATCAAAATTAATCAGCACTTTATATCACGGACTATAAAATATGTCAATAACAGCAGGAAGAGGAGAGCGACTCTGATGACATAAGTAGTGGGTTACATGACCTACTTCTGTTCAAACCACCAGAGTTTGAGGAAGAGCTCCTCTTCCCTGACATCTAGTCTTTCAAATTGTTACTTTCTTCCCTCCTTAATTTGTGTGTGTATCTGTATTTCTGGTTCAAATCAAATCACAACAAATCCATCACCACCGTCTTCTCTTTAAATTTCCCTATTGGAGTTGCACATTGGTGCATTTAACTGTCCCCTCCACTTCTCAGAGTTCTGCTCCATCTTTCTCACTCACCCTAAATACATTTCCATCAATACAGACATTGGATGGAGATGGAGAATAGTACAAAATGTTTTGCCTCTAACAGTCCCTCCATAAGAAGTGAAATGTGACTATAGCTATCCTCTGTTTTATTTCTGAGACGAAACTCATCACTGTCTGAAGGTTACCGCCTCTGTCTGTAGGCTTCCAAAACTCTTCTCTTCACTGTCAGAACTTTGACAGGCATCCAAAAGTAAACTCATCACTGTCAGAAAGCTACAGCCTCTACACTGGCAGGCATTCAAAGCTCATCACTGTCAGGACAGAAGGTACTTGGTAGAGAAAGACAAGACTCTTTGAAGAAACTTGCTGACATTTCTGCAATCAACTTGCTGACATTTCTGCAATCAATGATCAATGACGGATACCCAGGCCGCGGCCCATCACAGCATTGACCATGTGAACCAAAGTGCCACAGCTGAATAAGAAGATCAAGACAGGTAATAATGACTAATGAATGATTGCATTCATTGCATTGGATGCTTGCTGACTCTGAGCGAATGAGCATGACAGTCGAACTCTAGTTAATTTATAAAATAAAAGTGAGTCAAGTGACAGTCAATGTTTCCTTGTTGTTTAATAATAACCATATTGTACTCCTACTACTGGAGGTGCAGCAGTCCAATATCCGGTGCAATTTTTAAATATGAAATATGGAATTAATCAGAGTCACTACAGACTGAGTTGGAGTTGGACAACACATACCACACCATGATGATGACCATACTATCTTTGCACGTAGTCAGTCAGTTGGATCGGAGATGATTGATGGAATAACTGCATTTCATGAAGTGGCATAAAAGGTAAACACAACAATTCAACAAGAACCAAAGCAGACCTACATCTCTGGGTACTGGTGGAGTCGAGTGTAGTGGTATGAGTATGACTGACAGCGGCGCATTGACTTAGTCACTTAATTTTGAAAATGCTAGGTTTCTGTATATGCCGTTGTTTGGCTGTGTAAAAAATTGAGCTAAATGGAGGTTGGGTCATGGCCCGGTGCCATGGGCCTGCTCTGTCCTGTTGTTGTTGTAGCTTAATGTTGTAAAGAGAAGAGTAGACATGATGTATCCAAGCTGCCTCAGTTTGAAAGTGTTATCTCTTCTCTTCTTGCATTCCAACGTATGTCAGGTAAGTTTACTTACTCACTAACTTGTCAAACAAGGTTCTTTAACTCTCACAGAAATATTTCCACTTTCTCTTCACAAATGTCTAAAGAGCAACTGAAAACGGGTTTGAACTCCGAAACGTCTTCGGTGAAGTGCGCACTTGTTAGTAAGCGCGCTCCTCACCCAGGATTCCCCACAACTCTGTGGTGAATGACTAGATCGCAACCGCATCTTTCAGCCGCAGCCCGTGCAGGGACTTGTGATGGGGCAGGCGGGACGGGCGTGGGAGGGGCAGGGAGAGGGGTGATTAACAACGGAATCTGCATAATTGCAGGTAACTAAACAATTACATTAATAAAACGAATTTCGGGCCATATTATCAACAAAACGCGATATCAACAAAAGGCGACACATTATCCCCGCTTTTATCAGCTGGAAAGTGCTGATAAAGCGGCGATAATCCATATTGTTTTGTTGATAATATGAACCAAAATACATGCAAATGGATTCGTGGATTAGGGGTTCGTACATGCATGTTTAGGCTCTATTTTCTAAAGAAAAATCCCAGCGTACGCGTACAGAAATATGTACAATTACGAGCAGGAGCTGCATGCTGATTGGCTGTCAATACTTCAAACCAGGAAGTGTTGCAAGCCATCTTATTTGTCACAGCAGCTGAGTCACAAGGAAACAGTAAAACAAAGTTGACAATTAAGGAAAGGGGGCACGATAGAAACATTCTGAACCAATAGTGTTGCTCAGGGGGTGGTAGATGTATTGTACGCGTACTAACCGCGTATGGAGGACGTACAGCTGTAATGTTGAAAGTCGTCACGTAAGCGTACATAAGCAAGAAAACTAAAAATAGTTTTAGATATTTATGAAGTGTATTTGTTTATGTGTTGTGTGGCTCTAAAAAGAGCCGTTGTGTTTATTGCGAGATTTCAGTACCTACAAGTAAGTACCGATGCAGAGTCTTAAGTTTATGAGGAACACTCTGTTCCCCTCATCTGTAAAATGTACACCATCTCTCCTATAGATGCCATGCATATTGAAACACAGATTATTGTTGTAAATGGACCCCATTCGGTAGTCTCAGAGAAAGGAGGAAACAGATTTATTCACATGTTTCCTAGCTTTTTCAAACTGTGGACAATAGTGGTTGGACCGCTTCCATCTCTGCCTTTGGCATATTTTAGAATATACAAAGACAGTTTTCGGGAACAGGGTCATCAATTTGGCAAAGGTGTCCTTCATGAGCATTGCTAGAGCTACCCCAGTCAAAGTGCCTAGGTCATTGCCACCACAGTGCACACTTATGAGGTCAGGGTGTTGGAGATGCATAACAGATTTCTCCAATGGCATCAATTGGTACAACTTTAATCATCTCTGTCCAATCCATTTAATGTCTACATTTGGTAAACCTAGATCCTTGTGAATTATTTTCTGTTGTGCGTACCTTTGACTCCAGAAAATTTAGCTGTGTCCCACAATCCACACTGTAAGCATTTTGAAGAGAGGTCTGGATTCACTCTGATGGCTTCTGTAAATGAAATGCTAGTTTCAAAAGTAAGATTTTTTCTAAAATGGTGGACAACATGCAGTTTTCAAAAAAAGAAAAGAAATGATTGGTTGTTTGACAACATTTTACAGAAAACTTGGTTCCATGTTTCTGTTTTTTGAAAACCTTATTTTCATTGGTTAAGAAAAAGTGATAAAAAAGAATGTTACATAAGATAAGCTGGTATATTCTCCAGTCAAGCACACTTGCTGTTTTAATTTTCAACAATGTATGATGAACTTTTCACCTGTGTGCTGAGTTAGGTGTTCCCTGAAGTGTTTCTATGGTAATTGGCCGATTCCGGAACGGTGGAAGGGTTTTTATTAGTTCTAAAGCTTTGGAAAGTTAAACCAATAGAAATATGTGATTTCTTTTGAATTTATGTGAACAGGACTTTAATTGGTTATTTATATGTATGTATGCGTAAAATGAGAGGGAAAATGTTCAATTTGACGGTTGTGCTGCAAACACCGAACTCCAGGTATTTTGTATAAGAATATCCACTGTGTGAGTGGTATTCTTGTTAATCTAGAATTCAATTTGAAAGGTAAGTTGAAAAGTTGTATGGGAGTGCATCTGTGCGGTGTATCTTTGTACATGAACAAATTATGGGGTATATTATCAAGACTCTGCGATACAATTATTACCACTTTATCGTCAGCAAACTGCCGATAAAATGTTGATAATGTTAGCGCCTGTATTGATAATATGCTCCTATATTCATCAGTTGTTGAACGTTTTATAGTAGTAAATGTGTTTTGCTATAATGCATGCTGTTATGATTTTTTCTTTAATATCATTTTGTGCCTCTGTACATTAAGGGATTATGGGCCATATTATCAATAAAGGACAATAAATTATCGCCACTTTTATCGACAGGAAACTGCCGGTAAAGCAGTGATAATGCTCTTGATAATATATCCTTGTGAATTCCCATAGAAACCCAGGTTATGGTGTTAACCTGGGCTTCTATGTAAATTCACAAGGATATATTATCGAGACCATTATCGCCGCTTTAGTGGCAGTTTTCTGCCGGTAAAAGCGGCGATAATGTATCACCCTTTACTGATAATATGGCACTGAGGGGCATATTATTAAGAACCAATGTTAAAATCATCAACGTTTTATGGACAGGAAAATGCCGATAAAAAGGAGAAAATGGGCTTAATAATAGCTTCCTGTAAATTGCTATAGAAGCCCAAGTTCTAGTGGTAACCTGGGCTGGTATGGGAATTCTCAAGAGAATATTATCAAGCTCATTATCGTCGCTTTATCAGCATTTTCCTGCCGATAAAAACGATAATAATCTATCGCATTTTGTTGAGAATATGTCCCGAAATTCATTTCATTAATTTAATTGTATACTTGCCTGCAATGATCCAGGGGGCATATTTCCAATTTCTTCGAGAGGCAAATCCAAATATACCAAATATCGAATACAAGACACCTGGAGAATTGTGCTCTTTGGATCCTGCTAATGTATGCAGGTATTTCAATCATAGATTCAAAGCTGTGATGTCTTTTATCACCAATAAAAAAAATCCTCCTCTTGGAGAGGTTCTGGATTTCTTTTGGAGAAAGGAGTATCAAGCGAGAGGTGCTTCTCACATACATATGCTATTATGGATCAAGGATGCTCCCAAATTTGGAACAGACTCAGATGATACTGTGTTGTCTTTTATTGAAGAATATGCTACATGTGAAGTACCCAAAAGTATACAAGATAAGGACTTAAGACAACAAGTCTTACGATTCCAAAGTCATCATTGTGGCATATACTGTCGTCAAAAGTACAAATCTAAGGACAAATTCTACAGCAAATGCCGTTTAGCATTTACTCGACCTGTAATATCGAAAGGAAGAGTGAACAGTTTTATGTCATCTTTGCGACCTAACTCACAAGAAAGTCTCCAAAAAATACCTACAACTCAAGAAGAAATGAAGAGCTAAAATAGATAAATTACTAAAACCCAGTCATTTTGTCCATGTGGAATGCTAATATGGATATTCAATATGTTGCAGACAATTCCATTGCTGTTGCTTGATATGTGACATCGTACATACAAAGTCAGAAAAGATGGAATTGAAGAAATGTGGGAAGGGATTTCCCATGAGAAGAGTCTAAGTAAGAAATTATACAGTTACAGTTTGAAGATGTTATCTCATCGAGAAATCGGAGCGTATGAATGCTTAGATCGCTTATCAACTGCAAATCTATACTCCAAATCTAGAAGAATCATTTGGGTGAGTCTAGGTCTTGCTGCAAAACGAAACAGAGTTCTTAAATCTGTACAAGAAATTGAATATTTAGCTGAAAAAGAGCCAGAAAGTACTGATATTATGAAAACAAATACGTTGGATACATATTATCCAAATAGAAGTCATCATCTTGAGAACATTTGCCTCTATGAAGTGCGGCACCTCTATATTTTTAAACAGAATATTACCGAAAACATTAATAATGGTATATATGCTGTTATTGGTTCTGAAGGATGTCTGGTGAAACAAAGAAAAGGACATGTGATTAATCATTGTAAACTGAGTTGCGAAACACCTGACAAAAGGGAATTTTACTATTTAGCTCTTTTGCAACTTTTCAAGCCATGGCGTTCAATATTGGAATTAAAAGAGATTTTGAGAGCTATCAAGATTCCTTCAATGCAACTAAAGATACTATAGAGTGTCCTGTTTTTGCTAATTATGTCAAAATGTTGAATGATGAAATTGAGCAAGAAGCTACAATTGCAGCTGAGATTGCTAGAGACAGTTCTCAAGACAGTCAAACTTCTGCTCCATTGAGTCAGGACCCACTGGGAGAACCAATTGTTCTAAATGAAGCAGCAACTGCTATGGAAGAGGTGGAAACAGTAATGTATCAAGGTCAAAAACATCTAACAAACTTAGGAAACTTGGAAGAACAGAACAACTAAATCTTGAGCAGAAAGAAATATATGAGCAAGTGAGAGAACAGATTGACCATGGATTTCTTCATGAGAAGAAAGATAGCTCTTGCTCATCATTTGAACCTATCCGTATGTATGTGAGTGGACAAGCTGGAACAGGAAAAGTTTTTTAAATAAAGTAATCACAAGTTTTCACCAGAAAAAAACTGACTCGCATTTGTCTTGTGTTGTAACTGCTCCAACTGTGTTGGTGGCACACAATATTAAAGGAATTACTTTACATCATTTTTTAATACTACCAGTAGAGCATGACAACAAATTACAATACCACAAGCTATCTGGAGAAGCTTCTTATGAAGTTTCAAGAGTGTTAAAGAAAATGAAGCTTCTTTGTATTGATGAGGTAAGCATGGTCTCGAACTTAATGCTTACCTTTGTGCATTTAAGAATGCAGCAAATTCTTAAAACAGAGTATGACGTATTATTCGGAGGAAAACACGTCATAGGTTTAAGAGATCTTCTACAACTTGCTCCTGTAAAAGGACAGCCAGTGTTTAAAACACTGGTGCGTGAAGATACTAGAAAGTCTTTGGGGAGTATTGGCAATGTAAACATTTGGTCATATTTTCAGTATAAGTAACTTACTACAAATATGCGACAAGCAAATGATGTTGATTATGGAACTATTCTTCTAGATATAAGAATTGGAAAATTGACCGAACATGGCAAAAAAGCTTTACAGACACGATTACTTTCCAATTTGTTTCCAAATGTAAATATTGTCCCAGAGAAATTATACATGAGAATTTCAGAAACCAAATCTGTAATCTGCTTAATGCCAACACTATATTCAATGAAGAAATGTTAAGGTTGGAAAATGTAGAAATTATAAAATTGGAAGCAATTGATAAAATAGAACATGAAGGAATCAGTATTATTTTGAATGAAAACTTGAAGAGGAAATTGGATTCTTTAGAGAAATCGATAAGTAAAACTGCTGGTTTAGAAAATAATTTCTATGCAAGTTTAAATTGTAGGGTAATTTTGCGACATAATTTCAATGTGCAAAAAGGTTTAGTAAATTGAGCAATGGGTAAAGTTGTTGATTTTGTTAATTATGTAAACAGAGCTGGCATTGAATTTTTGAAAATCAAATTTTATGAAAATGCTGAAGTACAACAAGTTAGTCATTGTGCAGCTCGTTTATTGCTTGTAAAAGATTTGTATGTCTGCAGAAAACAGTTTCCTGTTTGTTTGGCATATGCGGTGACCATTCATAAATCTCAAGGTTTAAGTGTAGATTGTTCTTTAGTAAATATTGGAAGTACCATGTTTAAAGAAGGTATGGCATATGTTGCTTTGTCTCGAGTCAGAACTTTATCTGGATTGTACTTGATTGATTTTGATGTGACAAAAGTTTCTGCAGATGCAAACTGTGTGAAAGAGTATAATAGGTTAGGAAGAGAATGTGCACCAAATTTAGGTCTATATACAGTGATTGAAAAGCGTGTGGTAGGTAGAAAAAGAAGATTTGAGAATATCTGTTCTGAAACTGTAGAGAAAGAAAAAAAAACAAGATGAAGTTGCTCCTCCAAGCAAAAAGACAAAGGACAGTGTTGAAGAGAATGTTGGTTATCGGTTTGAAAATAGTTCTGGTGTCAACTGCTATGCTAATATAGTTGTTAATGTTGTTTTTATCTTCAAAGTTTCCAATAGCAAATTGTAGAAAATCGGGACAATAGATTCTGTTCATTGTTGAATTCTGTTTATGAGAAATGTACTAGTGATAAAAGTAAAGTACAAAGTGTTTCTGAAATTCGAAATGTTTCGGACATATGTTCTGGTTCTAGTCAATTTACGCAGAATATTCAGCAAGATTGTCAGGAATTTTTAATGTGTATGTTTGGTGTACTGGAAGATGAAGGTATAGATGTTGAAAACCTTTTTGGCCTTTCTTATAAATGGGATCATGACTGTCGAAATTGTTTGTTTACATGTAGCACTGACATAGACACTGAGAGATTCATATATTTGACTTTATCTGACTGTGAATCAGTGTCTTTTAACAATCTAATTAGAGGAGGAAGTCAAAACATGGAGTGTAGCCAATGTAAATCAGAAATGTCATCAACATTATTTATACAAAGATATGGACAGTATGTTATTTTAATGGTGCAACGTTGTAGAACTGATGGAACAAAATTGAAAACTTTAATTAAAAAAGTTGTAGCTGGTCAATGGTCAATATCAGGAAGAACTTTTATAGCTGTTGCTATTATTTTTCATGATGGACCTTCTACCACATCTGGACATTACATTTTTATTTAAAATGTCTGAAAGGTTGGATACAGTGTAATGATACTCAATTAGTTTTTAAGCAACGTTTGCCCAAAGAGGTACCAAATTCTTACCTAATATTTTTAAAGACAAAATTTTAAGATCAAAATTTGCCCTTTAGAATTACTGCTGTTAAGGTACATTAGTCTGGTGTTGTAGAGTATTTTGTAAGTGAGGGTGAAGAGCTTGAAGGTGATCCTTTTGTTGATATTGAGGCAGTGTAGGTGTATCAGGTGGTGGGTGATGTGGGTGCAGACGGGGACATGATGATCAGTCACGTACTGGCCTTTTGGATTTGTTGTAGTTGTTGTAGGTGTTTGGCTAGAATTCATGTGTAGAGAATTTTACCACAATGTAGTCTGATGCTGATGAGGGCCTGTGTCACTGTTCTTCTTCTTTTGGTTAGGATCCACTTGTAACTGTGGTGGAGCATGTGGAGGGTTTTATAGCAGTACGAGGACACGGTGTAGAATTGCTTACACATGCAGAGGAAGCAGTTGAGGTTCAATCCTATGTTGTGCACATGGTTGGTAGGAGTTGGTACTCTTCACACTGTAGTCAGGTAGCAGGAGTTGTCTGAGGCTGATGAAGTGGGTCTGAAGATGAGTACCTTCATCTTCTGCCAGTTTGTGTTTACAGTGCTGCTCTTTATGTAGTTTGTTACGTCCTTCATTGTGTCGGGAGGTTGCTTTTGGTGGTATGTGGCTTCTTGGTGAGGAAGAAGATGAATGAGCTGGGTGTTCTTTGTGTACGAGATGTTGTTGAAGTTGTGATGGTGGCTACTTGTGTTAGGGTGGCCATGTAGATGTTGAACAGCGTCGGACTGATGGATGAGTCCTGGGGGACCCGTAGATGATGTTGGTGGTTTTGGATCAGAAGGCTGTAAGGCGGACGTTCAGGATTACTATGGAACAACTTCCAAACAAAGGACTTGATGCATACTATTTGACCATAAGGAAAAGGGTGCGAAACCATTAAGGACTTTTTGCTGTGTATTTGTAAGTATTTACAACAAGGGGTGGTGAGGAACAGAGTCTCTGAATTAAGCAGAAAGCTCTCACCCAGTCAAGAGATCAGGGCTAGATCCAACAACGTTTTTTAGCTCACTGCACCATCCCAGTTTCAGAACCTGGCTGTATGCAAATTAGTCTGTTCCTGCCCCAGTGCATGATGGGAACAGGGCAAACCAAACTACAAAAGCCAATTCTTACACTGGGAAGGAAACAAGCTCCCGGCGACCGGTTTCTGGCATTACAGCCGTCTTCGGCCCGGTTTACTTGAATCCTGATGGTGCAATGAGCAAGGGTCTCACATCTGAGAATACCGTTCCAAGCTTAGGGTGGACAAAAATATTTACAACAAGGGGTGGTGAGGGACAGAGTCTCTGAATTAAGCAGAAAGCTCTCACCCAGTCAAGAGATCAGGGCTAGATCCAACACCGTTTTTTAGCTCACTGCACCATCCCAGTTTCAGAACCTGGCTGTATGCAAATTAGTCTGTTCCTGCCCCAGTGCATGATGGGAACAGGGCAAACCAAACTACAAAAGCCAATTCTTACACTGGGAAGGAAACAAGCTCCCGGGGACCGGTTTCTGGCATTACAGCCGTCTTCGGCCCGGTTTGCTTGAATCCTGATGGTGCAATGAGCAAGGGTCTCACATCTGAGAATACCCTTCCACGCTTAGGGTGGACAAAAATATTTACAACAAGGGGTGGTGAGGGACAGAGTCTCTGAATTAAGCAGAAAGCTCTCACTCAGTCAAGAGATCAGGGCTAGATCCAACACCGTTTTTTAGCTCACTGCACCATCCCAGTTTCAGAACCTGGCTGTATGCAAATTAGTCTGTTCCTGCCCCAGTGCATGATGGGAACAGGGCAAACCAAACTACAAAAGCCAATTCTTACACTGGGAAGGAAACAAGCTCCTGGGGACCGGTTTCTGGCATTACAGCCGTCTTCGGCCCGGTTTGCTTGAATCTTGATGGTGCAATGAGCAAGGGTCTCACATCTGAGAATACCCTTCCACGCTTAGGGTGGACAAAAATATTTACAACAAGGGGTGGTGAGGGACAGAGTCTCTGAATTAAGCAGAAAGCTCTCACCCAGTCAAGAGATCAGGGCTAGATCCAACACCGTTTTTTAGCTCACTGCACCATCCCAGTTTCAGAACCTGGCTGTATGCAAATTAGTCTGTTCCTGCCCCAGTGCATGATGGGAACAGGGCAAACCAAACTACAAAAGCCAATTCTTACACTGGGAAGGAAACAAGCTCCCGGGGACCGGTTTCTGGCATTACAGCCGTCTTCGGCCCGGTTTGCTTGAATCCTGATGGTGCAATGAGCAAGGGTCTCACATCTGAGAATACCCTTCCACGCTTAGGGTGGACAAAAATATTTACAACAAGGGGTGGTGAGGGACAGAGTCTCTGAATTAAGCAGAAAGCTCTCACCCAGTCAAGAGATCAGGGCTAGATCCAACACCGTTTTTTAGCTCACTGCACCATCCCAGTTTCAGAACCTGGCTGTATGCAAATTAGTCTGTTCCTGCCCCAGTGCATGATGGGAACAGGGCAAACCAAACTACAAAAGCCAATTCTTACACTGGGAAGGAAACAAGCTCCCGGGGACCGGTTTCTGGCATTACAGCCGTCTTCGGCCCGGTTTGCTTGAATCCTGATGGTGCAATGAGCAAGGGTCTCACATCTGAGAATACCCTTCCACGCTTAGGGTGGACAAAAATATTTACAACAAGGGGTGGTGAGGGACAGAGTCTCTGAATTAAGCAGAAAGCTCTCACCCAGTCAAGAGATCAGGGCTAGATCCAACACCGTTTTTTAGCTCACTGCACCATCCCAGTTTCAGAACCTGGCTGTATGCAAATTAGTCTGTTCCTGCCCCAGTGCATGATGGGAACAGGGCAAACCAAACTACAAAAGCCAATTCTTACACTGGGAAGGAAACAAGCTCCCGGGGCTTTTCCAGGGATTTTCTGAATCGATTTTGGCCACTATAGGTGTGGCAGGGTATACTCAGACATGAGTCCCTTTCTCACTGCACCATCAGGATTCAAGCAAGCCGGGCCGAAGAAGGCTGAAATGCCAGAAACCGGTCCCCGGTAGCTTGTCTCCTTTCTGGTGAAGAATTGGCTTGGTAGTTTAGTCTGCCCTGTTCCCATGATGCACTGGGCCAGGGACAGACTGATTTGCATATAGCCAGGTTCTGAGCTGGGATGGTGCAGTGAGATAAATAACGGTGATGGATCAAGCCCTGATCTTTGGACTGGGTAAGAGTGGTCTGCTTAATTCAGACACTCTGTTCATCACCACCCCCTTTTCTGAATCGATTTTGGCCACTATAGGTGTGGCAGGGTATACTCAGACATGAGTCCCTTTCTCACTGCACCATCAGGATTCAAGCAAGCCGGGCCGAAGAAGGCTGAAATGCCAGAAACCGGTCCCCGGTAGCTTGTCTCCTTTCTGGTGAAGAATTGGCTTGGTAGTTTAGTCTGCCCTGTTCCCATGATGCACTGGGCCAGGGACAGACTGATTTGCATATAGCCAGGTTCTGAGCTGGGATGGTGCAGTGAGATAAATAACGGTGATGGATCAAGCCCTGATCTTTGGACTGGGTAAGAGTGGTCTGCTTCATTCAGACACTCTGTTCATCACCACCCCCTTTTCTGAATCGATTTTGGCCACTATAGGTGTGGCAGGGTATACTCAGACATGAGTCCCTTTCTCACTGCACCATCAGGATTCAAGCAAGCCGGGCCGAAGAAGGCTGAAATGCCAGAAACCGGTCCCCGGTAGCTTGTCTCCTTTCTGGTGAAGAATTGGCTTGGTAGTTTAGTCTGCCCTGTTCCCATGATGCACTGGGTCAGGGAAAGACTGATTTGCATATAGCCAGGTTCTGAGCTGGGATGGTGCAGTGAGATAAATAACGGTGATGGATCAAGCCCTGATCTTTGGACTGGGTAAGAGTGGTCTGCTTAATTCAGACACTCTGTTCATCACCACCCCCTTTTCTGAATCGATTTTGGCCACTATAGGTGTGGCAGGGTATACTCAGACATGAGTCCCTTTCTCACTGCACCATCAGGATTCAAGCAAGCCGGGCCGAAGAAGGCTGAAATGCCAGAAACCGGTCCCCGGTAGCTTGTCTCCTTTCTGGTGAAGAATTGGCTTGGTAGTTTAGTCTGCCCTGTTCCCATGATGCACTGGGCCAGGGACAGACTGATTTGCATATAGCCAGGTTCTGAGCTGGGATGGTGCAGTGAGATAAATAACGGTGATGGATCAAGCCCTGATCTTTGGACTGGGTAAGAGTGGTCTGCTTAATTCAGACACTCTGTTCATCACCACCCCCTTTTCTGAATCGATTTTGGCCACTATAGGTGTGGCAGGGTATACTCAGACATGAGTCCCTTTCTCACTGCAACATCAGGATTCAAGCAAGCCGGGCCGAAGAAGGCTGAAATGCCAGAAACCGGTCCCCGGTAGCTTGTCTCCTTTCTGGTGAAGAATTGGCTTGGTAGTTTAGTCTGCCCTGTTCCCATGATGCACTGGGCCAGGGACAGACTGATTTGCATATAGCCAGGTTCTGAGCTGGGATGGTGCAGTGAGATAAATAACGGTGATGGATCAAGCCCTGATCTTTGGGCTGGGTAAGAGTGGTCTGCTTAATTCAGACACTCTGTTCATCACCACCCCCTTTTCTGAATCGATTTTGGCCACTATAGGTGTGGCAGGGTATACTCAGACATGAGTCCCTTTCTCACTGCACCATCAGGATTCAAGCAAGCCGGGCCGAAGAAGGCTGAAATGCCAGAAACCGGTCCCCGGTAGCTTGTCTCCTTTCTGGTGAAGAATTGGCTTGGTAGTTTAGTCTGCCCTGTTCCCATGATGCACTGGGCCAGGGGCAGACTGATTTGCATATAGCCAGGTTCTGAGCTGGGATGGTGCAGTGAGATAAATAACGGTGATGGATTAAGCCCTGATCTTTGGACTGGGTAAGAGTGGTCTGCTTAATTCAGACACTCTGTTCATCACCACCCCCTTTACTGAATCGATTTTGGCCACTATAGGTGTGGCAGGGTATACTCAGACATGAGTCCCTTTCTCACTGCACCATCAGGATTCAAGCAAGCCGGGCCGAAGAAGGCTGAAATGCCAGAAACCGGTCCCCGGTAGCTTGTCTCCTTTCTGGTGAAGAATTGGCTTGGTAGTTTAGTCTGCCCTGTTCCCATGATGCACTGGGCCAGGGACAGACTGATATGCATATAGCCAGGTTCTGAGCTGGGATGGTGCAGTGAGATAAATAACGGTGATGGATCAAGCCCTGATCTTTGGGCTGGGTAAGAGTGGTCTGCTTAATTCAGACACTCTGTTCATCACCACCCCCTTTTCTGAATCGATTTTGGCCACTATAGGTGTGGCAGGGTATACTCAGACATGAGTCCCTTTCTCACTGCACCATCAGGATTCAAGCAAGCCGGGCCGAAGAAGGCTGAAATGCCAGAAACCGGTCCCCGGTAGCTTGTCTCCTTTCTGGTGAAGAATTGGCTTGGTAGTTTAGTCTGCCCTGTTCCCATGATGCACTGGGCCAGGGACAGACTGATTTGCATATAGCCAGGTTCTGAGCTGGGATGGTGCAGTGAGATAAATAATGGTGATGGATCAAGCCCTGATCTTTGGACTGGGTAAGAGTGGTCTGCTTAATTCAGACAGTCTGTTCATCACCACCCCCTTTTCTGAATCGGTGTATTTGTAAGTAACATTATTTACAGTGTAAGAAAATTAATCAGAATGTATTGTTATTTTATGATTGTTTGAGATATGTTATATTTACGTAAGAAATTGCTCTTAGAAAAAACATTTAAGATATGTTTTATTTCCATTTTTTATATTGTTATTGAGAATGTTGACTGTTTTTTTTAAAGATATCCTTCTGGATTGTCTTTTTTTTGCCCGCTGTTATGTGATGAGTACTATTGAACTCACTGTTTGTAGTGAAATTAAATATATTCTGAGAACAGCAAAAAAGCCAAATGAAATGTTTTACAAATTATTTTGTGTTGTAAAATATATCTTGTAACTGTGTTTTTTTGTATCTTCCACAGGTGATAATTTTATAATATGTACTTTAAAAAAAAATGTATGCTTAAGGTAAATACAAGTAACTGACTCAGCCACGGCCGTGGAGGGAGTTGTGGTGAGGTAGGCAAGTGGGGTGGGGGAGGGGCAGGATGGGGGTGTTATAAACAGCGGAATGTGGATGATTGCAGGTAAGTAAACAATTAAATTAATAAAATGAATTTCGTATCCTGCCCCCTGCATCGCAAAATGCGATGCAGGGCACAATACGAAGTGGCATATTATCAACAAAAAGCGATACATTATCGCCGCTTTTATCAGCAGGAAAAATTCTGATAAAACGGCGATAATGGGCTTGTTAATAGGGCCTTGGAAATTCCCATAGCAGCCCAGGTTCTGGTGTTAACATGGGCTGCTATGGGAATTCACAGTGGCCTATTATTAAGCCCTTTATCGCCGCTTTATCAGCAGTTTTCCTGATGATAAAAGCGGCGATAATCTTAATAATGTCTTTGTGTTGACGAACACGCGTTGTAATGGCTGTGACTTACGTCCTTCAAATTAGTTTTTAGGTATACGTGTGACCAACTCTGATAACATCAGAGTTTAAGGACAAACACGTGGTGTCTCTGCCTCGAAATCTCGTCGCTCACAAAGAAAATAGGAGGACGATAAAATTTAAGTAGCAGATATATTAAAAACAATGGTGAAAAACTACTAAAATGGCGGTGGACGGAGTACCTCATCAACTTTTGGCGCCTCAACACTACGTTCCAAATAAATGTAGATAAAATACGATTATTAATATATTACAAAAGTACAACAGAGGATGACACACACGACCCGGGAAAACAAAGCGCCAAATTTAATACCTGAAATAAAGAAAGCTTTGTTTGTTAAACTTGAAGAAAAAGAAAAAAACGTCGGCTTCGAAACAAGGCTGCGCATGCATAGAGAGTACAACTCCCACAAAATAAAAGGAACATTTTACATACTATCATAGAAATAGTAACTACTGATAAAGCGGCGATAATGGGCTTCATAATAGGCCCTTGTAAATTCCCATAGCAGCCCAGGTTCTACTATTAACATGGGCTGCTAAGCCAATTCACAACTGCATATTTTAAAGACCATTATCGCCGCTTTATCTGCAGTCTCCTGCCCGATAAAAGCGGCGATAATGTATCACCTTATGTTGTTAATATTAGAGCCAGAAATTCGTTTTATTAATTTAATTGTTTACTTGCCTACAATCATCTAGATTCCGTTCTTTATCACCCCCCACCCTACCCCTCCGCTGCCCCATCTGTCCCACCGCAACTCCCTCCAGGGGTCGCATCTGGGCTTGATAATATGCTCTTGTTAATTCCCATAGAAGCCCATGTTAACACCAGAACATGGGCTTCTATTGGAATTAACAAGGGTGTATTATCAAGAACATTTTCGCTGTTTTATCGGCACTTTCCTGCCCATGAAACAACGATAATGTTAACACCGGTCCATGATAATATGCCAGTCAGTGCCATATCATCGGTAAAGGGTGATAGATTATTGCCACTTTTATCGGCAGAAAACTGCTGATAAAGCGCAGATAATGGGCTTGATAATAGGCCCTTGTGTATTCCCATAGCACCCCAAGTTCTTGTGTCAACATGAGCTTCTATGGCACATCACAAGGATATATTATCAAGCCCATTATCGCCGCTTTATCAACAGTTTCCTGCCGATAAAAATTGCGATCATGTATCGCCTTTTCTTGATAATATGCCCATTGCTCTTTTTTTGACCAGTAAACTCAGCTGCATATCATCAACCACCGGTGTTAAAATTATCACCATTTTATTGGCAGGAAACTACTGATACAACGACCATAATGAGCTTGATAATACAGCCTTGTTATTTCCCATAGAAGCCCATGTTAACACCAGAACATAGCCGTCTATAGGAATTTACAAGGACGTGTTATCAAGCCCACCCTTCCAACATTAATAAAAAACCATAGGCCCTTGTAAATTCCCATAGCAGCCCAGGTTCTGATCCTAACCTAGATGCTATGGTAATTCACAAGTGCATATTATCAAGCCCATTATCGCCGCTTTATCTGCAGTTTCCTGAAAATGTACTGGAAATACGGTGCTCATGTAAATTGCTGATATAATTATGGGTCGAGTTTGCGCTATATAAATATGATAAAAAATATCGAGCAATAGCACACACACTTATACATTTACTATACACTTTGTTTGCAGTATCGTAATGATCCATTTTGTATGTTCGTATTTGTAGAATGAGCGAGAGAAAGTTATATAATAAAAGCTTTTGTTACTGGCAGAGGTAAGATGGTTGCATACGCTATTTACAGCACAATATAATGTGGTAGGGCGCAGGAGCAGTATTTTACAAACATAATAAGTACACAGATAGATAGTTGAAGTAGGTACGGGCACATGTGCTCAACTCCATTTTATTAGGTTGCTGTTGGTAAATAGTAGAATAGTAATCATGATATCATACACAGATATTCAATCATAAATGGTTTATGACTTCTGCTGTACAAAGGTAGGAGCACTATATGTGAAATAATACACAGAAAATTCTATCCTAAAGGGTACATGACTTGTGGTACACTAAGGTAGGGTCGGTTTGTGTGGAGCCTGCAATGATGGGTGGTTCAGGCAGACCGCACTGGTAAGAATGTCTTTTGACTACAGAATTTTGCCTTAATAAGGCCACGTGGCGATTATTTATGGTGCACTGAGTTAGTGGTACGTCTGGTGCTCAGCGTGTGCGCACTATGCGATGATGCGTGGTTAGAGTGGTCTGCACTGGAAGCTTTGTCTGTTACCTACTGGACTAAATCATCTGTAATCACGATTGAAATAAAAGATGAAACATGTATGGAATACATTGTCGAAATATGTATGTTTCAGGGACATTATAGTTCAAGTTGTGACCTGTGCTGTCTGCAGTGTAGTCTGCCATTGAGTGTGCCTTTGCACTTGCAGCGTACATTTTGTTATTCAACTAAACCTAGAACTGATATAAAAGAAGTTTTTGAAGGAAGGCTACTAAAGGGATATTATGTAGGTTTGTGGGACGTTATACTTTGTTTGGTACTGCACTCTGCAAATAATGAATGAAGAGTCTGTTGAATTTTGCCTGAATACAGCCATGTGGCGATGAATTATGGTGCACTGCGTTAGTAGTACCTTTGGCACTGAGCTTGTACGTAACCTGCGATTATGCGTGGTCCGGGCAGGCCGTACTGGGAGTAATGTTTTTTGACTACTGAATTTTACCTTAATAAAGCCTTGTGGCGATTATTTACGATGTACTGAGTTAGTGGTCCGTCTGGTGTTTAGCGTGTGCTCACCCTGCGATGATGCGTGGTCTGAACGGTCTGCACTCAAAGCATTGACTCTTGCATACTGAACTGCATGAACTTTGAGGGGAAAAAACTACCATCGAAGGTTATCAATTGCTCTGCAAACTAGGTCTACTGATTGCTCCCCATAACAAATTAAATGATTGCACTTCACTCAGTGCATTCTAACTTTCTCAAAATGGGAACATATGTCTGGTGGCGATGTTGATGGTGATGCCCCAGAGGTATTTGTTATTTCTGGTGGTGGAGGTACATTTTGGCACAGTCTTCTACATTCTTTATGATCATAGTTCACAGGATGCAGGGACTGAAGGTGCTTGTGCATACTATCAGTGCCACAGGAGTATTTTTTGTCTCTGCCTTAAATAAATTGAGGCTGAATTTAAGGCTGTCTGTAGTGTAGATCCAAAGCTGAATTCAAGTTGTGAACTCTACTGTCCACAGTGTACATGGAAGGCAGTAGTTAGCACAGTTACAGAAGAATGCTTTTTTTCAATTATTTTAACAAAATCCGAATGCTTACACTATAATTGTCTCTGCATTAAGTAAATCAAGGCTGAACTCCCTACAGTCTGTAGTGTAGATGCAAAGCTGAATTCAAGTTGTAAACCCTACTGTCCACAGTGCAGATCTTAGTCTGGACTGCATGATGTGTAATCACGATTGATATAACAGATGAAACATGTATGGAATACATTGTCAAAATATTTACGTTTCAGGGACATTATAGTTCAAATTGTGAGCTGTGCTATCCGCAGTGTAGACTGTCATCAAGGGTGCCTTTGCACTTGCAGCGTGAATTTTCTTATTCAACTAAATCTATAAGTTATATAAAAGAAGTTTTTGAAGGTAGCATACTAAAGGGATATTGTATAATTTTGATAGGTGTTATACTTAGTTTGGTATTGTACTCTGCAAATAACGAATCAACAGTCTAATTAATTGTGAGCTCTGATGACTGCAGTGTAGGCAGAAAGCAGCGGTTAGCAAGAGCCCACTGCCAGGTGGGGTTGAGTAGAGCTGCACAGTATTGGGCCAGTGATGATAAGTGGTGCACTGAGTCATAGCAACTGAAACAATAAGGTTCTGTGGAGCCTGCGATGATGCGTGGTCTGGGCAGGCTGTGCGTGGTTGGGGGGGAGACACAGTAATTGGAGTAACTATTGATTGAATCCTGCATGAATTCCATTTAAAAGTGATAGTTTGCCTCATTGCTGACATAAAACTGTTCACTCTTTTTTGCGATAATTTAAGGTGCACTGAGTTAGTAGTAACTTTGGTGCTGAGCTTGTATGTACCCTGCGATAATCCGTGGTCCAGGAGGGCCGCATTTGGACCAATGTCTGTTGTCTGTTGAATTCTGCCTGAATACGCCAAGGTGGCGATGAATTATGGAACACTGAGTTAGTAGTACCTTTGGTACGGAGCGTGTACGTAACCTGCGGTGATGCGCGGTCCGGGCAGGCCGCACTTGGAGCAATGTTTTTTGCCTAGTGAATTTTGCCTTAATAAGGCCACGGGGAGAAGACTTGTAGTGCAGTGAGTTAGTGGTACCTGAAGAACTCAGCGTGTGCACACCCTGCGACGATTCGTGGTTCAGGTGGGTCGCACTACTTCAATGTCTCTTGCCAACTGGAATGTGTCATGTGCAATCGTCATTCCACCTGAATCGTGAACCCTCACAATGTAGATCGAAGGCAGTAGTCAGCACACACATTGGGGAATTTTTTGTTGCATCCTTTAACAAAATCTGAGGACATAGAGTACAATTGTCTCTGCCTTAAATAAATCAAGACTAAATTCAATGCTGTCCGTAGTGTAGACCCAAAACTGAATTCAAGTTGTGAACCCTGCTGTCCTCACTGTTGATCGAAGGCAGTAGTCATCACAGACATCAAGAAATTCTTTTTGTCGTATCCTTTAACAAAATCTGAGGACATAGAGTACAATTATCTCTACCTTAAAAAAAATCAAGTCTGAATTTCATGCTGTCCGTAGTAGCTTAATTCAAATTGAAACCCTGCTGTCGGCACTGTAGATCGAAGGTAGTAGTCAGCACATATATCGCCGAATGATTTTTGTCACTTATTTTAACAAAATATGAACACATACAGTACAATTGTCTCAGCGTTAAATAAAACAAGGGTGAATTGCCTACTGTCTGCAGTGCCGATGCAAAGCTAAATTCAAGTTGTGAACCCTGCTGTCTGCAGCATAGATCTAAGGCAGTAGTCGACACAAACATCAAGGAATGCTTTTTGTCACATACTTTAACAAAATCTGAGGACTGAGTACAATTGTCTCTGCTTTAAATAAATCAAGACTGAATTCAATGTGTACTGTAGTGCTGATGCGAAACTGGTATCAAGTTGTAAACTCTGTTGACTGCAGTGTAGATCGAAGGCAGTAGTCAGTACAGACATTGAGGAATGTTTTATGTTGCATCCTTTAACAAAATGTGAGGACTGAGTACAATTGTCTCTGCCTTAAAAAAATCGAAACTGAATTCAATGTTGTCTACAGTGCTGATGCGAAACTGGTATCAAGTTGTAAACTCTACTGACCGCATTGTAGATCGAAGGCAGTAGTCAGCACAAATATCAACGAAGACTTTTTGTCACTTATTTTAACAAAGTCTGAGGACATAGAGTACAATTGTCTCTGCCTTACATAAATCAAGGCTAACTTCAATGCTGTCCCTAGTGTAGATCCGAAACTTAATTCAAGTTGTGAACCCTGCTGTCCACAGTGTAGATCCAAGGCAGTAGTCGATACAGACATATGTCTGCGGTGCTGTGGCGCTGAGTTCACAGTGTATCGAGGAGGCACATGGTAATGGCGGCAGCCACGTGGCAGGGTGAGGACCTTCGCTGTGGGAGAGTCTTTTCTCTTTGCAGAAGTGAACCATGAACCAGAAATGAACCATGCTCAAGGCGTAGGCTAATTATTTATACTCTTACGCTGGAGTTGCATACATTGGACCAGCCCATTCCGCTTCTGCTTCAAGGGGGGAGACAACACAGCTACATGACCGAGATATTCCCCAGAGTCTGAGATAATATGGTTGCGTCCACTGTGCAGTATACTACACGTATCAATAATATATCTACACATTGAAATGTTTTCGGTTTGTATAGTGAGTTGTGTATAGCATATCACCGATATTGTTGGTATTGTGTACAATATTGTTGATGTGCGAGTTCCTTCCCTTATGCATAGTTGATTGCAAGATCTCTGAACATTGAGCTAGTGTGCCGTTGAGAGGATGTATTATTTTTGGAAGGTCCGTTGTCCTGTTTTGTGCTGCCTGTAAGGTAGTAGAGGGGGAGGGGTCAGGAGGAGTGGTTGTACTGGTGGTGACGCTAGGTGTTGTATTTTTGTTGGGTGTTGGAAGTAAGGGTGGGCGTGGTTCACAAAGTAGCGCTACGCGGAGCTACGCAAAGTGCACTTCGCACTATGCAAACTTCACGTAGCACTACACGAGCTGCGTAGTAGCATGTTCGCACTGTGCAAGATGCGTTTTCACTGATTGCACAGTGCGGACAAGAATCCGGCACTGTACAATCATTGAAAACGGCATCTTGCACAGTGCAAGCTGTAGTTTTCTGCTGCTCGAGTAGATTTTGGCAGCTTTTTCAACACAAACTGGTAGTATCTCATTGCGAGCGGACGCGAGCATGCGCAACCACTCACAATGAGAAACCTGACCTCCCCGCGTTGAGAATCTTGCCTGGATGTCATTTTGCTTGCTCGCGGTCGCGAACATGATGTTGAGGACCGCGAACAAGCAAAAAATGACCTCTGCACTACGCTACCCTGCACTACGTGCAGCTCACGTAGTGCGAAGTTGCACAAACTTTGCAAACTACCCGAGCGTAGAGTTGTGCTTAACCCAGGGTTAGTTGGAAGTGCATAATTAATACCTCTATTACATATTTGTCTTTAGATATGGGTGTGAGTTAGATGTTATTCACACAGCGCATAGTCGATGTCCTTACACTAGTTAATTGTTGATATTAATTTGTTAGTGGTAAATGGAACTATCGCCTCTTTTGTTTGGGTGGCATTGTAGATTTGGTTTGTTGTTGAAAATATGGGAAGTGGTATTTTTGAAAAAAAAAAGTCTATGAGAACGCCTAGTTTGTATATTAATAACGTTAGTTGTGGTTCTGGTTTGTAGCGATTTTCTTGGAGGAAAGAATACATTGAAAAGTGGTAATATTTGCAGTTTTTACTACGTTGAGAATGGGATGATAATTAAAAAAGATAGAAAAAAACAGATGCTTAATGACATTTTAATTAGGAATTATCCTTTAAAAAACCTTTGAAATTCACTGAAAAAAATAGGTTTCAGGCAGGTTATAGTTAGGATTTAGTATTTAAAAAACCTTAGAAATTCACTGAAAAAACCATATGTTTCACGGGTGTTATAGTTAGCTGGACATTTCACTCATACAAAACCATTCAAATTCCTCCGTTATAGTTAGTTGTATTAACGGTAACTCTCGCGTCCGCAATTCACTGGTGATGATGTCACATATCACATCATTCATGACATGGTCAGTGACATCACTGATGACATAACTGATGACATCTCAAATGACATCACTGGTGACATCAGTGATTACATCATACACGTGACAATCAGATACACCTCATCATACACTAGTATAACCTTTCATTACTGACTGTAAAATACAGAGTACCATATTTGAATCCATTGACACAGCAATAAGGGCATCTAAAACCCAAAAAGTGATTCCTAGATCTACACACACATATAATCAATTACCTACAGATACACTCATAGATGTTGTCAATGATCAATAGAACACTATCAAATATACTTGCACACCTATATTTACATTATACACCAGCACACATCCTATTCAGTTATGCAGTCATCCTACTTACTTTTGCAAACAATGTATCATATTTACAAATACTCAGCTATACACTTATACAAATAGCACTTCATTTATTCATATAAATAGTAACTCATACTTAGTGTGTTATGAAATCACTATTACAAGTATACAGTTATCTATGCATTCACTCATGCAATCAATGAGACTTATGTATACTTATTTATATACAACTGTCACATACACTGCCTTTTTTTTTTTCTACTTTGTTGGACATGTATAATTGAGGAATATATTTACTCATCACCACACCCATAAAGAGATTCACTCACCCAAACAACTGTTTCCATATACCGTCTTAACCTCATATACCTACTAAATCAACTATTTACACATCTTTGGACAGTCACACACCTCCCACCCACATACACACACACTCACTATTCCATAAAAATACTCACTTAACAAATGAATAACTAATATAGACTTTCACATAGCTACTAACCAACTTATGTAGTAGTTTACACAACAAGAGATATTTTGATACAGATATTCACACAGTTTAATCACTATACCATATATTTAGTGAGACAATGTAAATTAGTTACTTAGACAGGCAATCACAATGCTACTAAATCATCTATCCAGACACTAATACATCCACTCAGTTTTCAATGCATATTCTAATATATAATACTTATGTAGATATGGAAGCAGACCACATTCACTGGATGATGTCATCAGCAATGTCATCAGTGATGTCATTTGAGATGTCATCAGTGATGTCATCAGTGATGTCATCAGTGATGTCACTGATCATGTCATGAATGATGTAATATGTGACCTCATAAGCAGCTGATTGCAGGTGCGCGAGTTATAGTTAGTACAACTAACTATAACGGAGGAATTTCAATGGTTCTGTACGAGTGAAATGTCCGGCTAACTATAACACCAGTAAAACCTATGATTTTTTCAGTGAATTTCTCAAGTTTTTTAAATGCTAGGGCGTGGCTTGCGCGCCGCTTCAGTATGGCGGGTCGCGCTTGAGCTCCGAGGCGAGTTTAGCCCGGTGAGCTATTTTCTCCGTTTCCTAGCTGCCCCTAGTGGCGGAAAAGGCAGACCACAGCGGCGGAACATGCAGGGAACTGCTTGACGGAGGTTTCCTGCTATTTTGGGCACCGGCTGCTTCATTTATATTTCGACCTCCTGAGACGACCTTCTCTCCTCACGGACGGCCGCCATTTTACCGCTCTTGACGCTGTCACAGTTTCTCTTCAGAAGCGCAGCTGTGGCTACATTCTTACAGTTTGAAGTGGATTTCCAGGTCGTTTCGTCTATGATGCCTGCAAGTGGTAACAGTTATTACTTTTTTTTTTGTTATTTTCTTGCTGCTTGGCTGGAATTAAGCTGTCCACGCGCTGTTTCTTTCAGTGCAGTTCTCTCATGTAGGTGTAGGTCTTTTTTTTCTACGATCTCATTACAGTGCTCCCCTGCTCTATTGTAGCTATTTGATATTTTGCTACATGCCTGCCCTGCATATTAGTCCGCCGATATTAATAAAGTAGCGCCCATTGAGCTCAGTCTACTATATCTTTTTTGATACAGGCTGCGCAGCTTTCCCTCCTCTTAAGTGGTTATATACTTTCTTTTGGAGACTGTTCCTTCATGGCTGCAAATATGGGTCGCACCTTGACCAACAAAGACTCCAAAGATACTGGAACGTCGCTAAAAAGACCTAAGTCAGGGTCTCCTACACCTGAGTCTTCTCAGTCAGACACCACTTCCACATTGGACACAATTCTGGCGCGCCTCAATGAAGTGCATGATATTGCGCAGTCAACGAAAACTAACACGGATTTATTACAAGTGGAGATGTCTGCTATCAGGAGTGACTTTAAAGCCCTCTCTCTGCGTGTTTCTGCTACTGAATCACGAATCAGTGGTGCTGAAGATGGTATACAAAAACAATCCAGATCCCTCAACCACTTAGAGCGTTCAGTGGCGGCTTTGCGCAGAGACCTCACTGAGCAGGAGGACCGTAATCGTAGATCTAACCTACGTATTTTTGGCCTGCCGGAAGATTCAGAGAAATCATCTTCCTCTATGATAGAGTTCCTTTCCCATTGGATTCCAGATACCTTACAAATCTCATTCACCAGAGACTTTGAGATAGAAAGAGCACACCGTGTTCCAACGTTTCGATCCAAGACGGCAACCCAGCCAAGAGCAATCATTTTTAAGCCATTGCGGCATCAACATACTGAACTGATTCTCTCTCATATGCGGAAAATTAAACAAGTCATCTGGGATGGACACCGGATCTCAATTTCTCAGGACTTTGCCAGAGACACGGTTATAAGGAGGAAAGGCTTCTTAAATCTTCGGAAACGTCTTTCTGAGATGGGTATTCCTTTTTCATTTTCTGGTCCATCGAAGTTCCGCATTACTTATAAAGGACGTTCCAGAATTTTCGATGAGCCGGCTGACCTATCTACGTTCCTGGACAACCAACTGGAGATAGAGATGGAGATTCAGAAAGCGACCTCGCAGCCCACCGGTGCTTCGGGCACTTGAACTGTCTCCTTTCCTTTATTGATATATTTTTCCGTATGCCTGGTGCTTTGTTCTCTCTTGTTCTGCTTATCGGTTGTTCTTCTCTTTCAAGTCTGTTAATGGTATTTTTCTATTCTTCATATTCATCTCTGTTCTAGTCGTCTTTCTTGCATTTCTATTTTTACTTGTTCGTTCTTTCTATAGTTCTCCGCCTACAGGTATTTCCAAACACATTTGTTTTTCTTTTCTCTTTTCATAGTTTCTTCTCACTCTCCTTTTTTATTCCGGTCCCTGGTTTTTTCCTTGTTTTGCTCTCTTCTTTTATTTATCATGCCTTTTTGTTTGGGTCCCTGTCTCTCATCTTCTCTGAAGTTTCTTACCCGCATTCTCGTTAATCTATTTTCTTATCTATTGTCCTTCTTTGTTCATCTATGTATTTCTTCAACATTTGTACTCCTCTTTATATTACTAGTCATTTTCTCTCTTTCTTTATATTCCTACTCTCCTGTTTTACTATAATTCTTCTCCCTTCCTTCTCTACTTTCTTTCTTTTGTGTCTCAGCTTCATACTTTAGCCATATACAGTTATAGCTTGTTCCTTAAGTATGTCATTCTTTTTTAGATATGCATTTCTACCTTACATTTATCTCCTGTTTCGGATTTACCTCATATAATTAGTGTATTAGTAATATTTTCTTAATAGTGTTTATTATACATATATCTCTCGCTAAGGTTTTGATATGTTCATTTGGGTGCACTAATCTCGTCATTATTGCTTTTCATATTTGATATATATGATATCTTTTCTACTTTTCTTTTTCTCTATCTATATAACTTGCTATTTTCTATCAGTTCTTTTCTCATACATCACTTTTTTTTTTTTCTTTTCTTGCTTCTGTCATTCATCCTCAGAGTATAGTCATTTACAGCTATTGCTTGTTCCTTATTATGTTGTTAGCTTTTTAAATCTGTATTGTATTCGCTTCGCAGTTATCTACTGTTTAGACTTTATCTCTCATACTCACGCGGTTTCTTATTTTTTCTACTAATGTTGCTTATTTTAGATATTTCTCTCGCTAGATTGTTTTATTCTATGCTACAGTGTAGTATTCTTTTCATTATCAGTTTTTATTATTTCCAGTATAATGATGTTCTGCGATATTATCTGTTCCTTGTTAACTGTTCCGATATTCCTGCTATCGGCCAAGGTATTTTAGTGTTGGGCTACTGTTTTTACCCACTTATGCTCCTAGTACGGGTCCTTTGCTCGCCTCTTCCACGTTCTCCCTTGCATGATGTTGGTCTTTTTTAGGCCTCCCCTCCTGCTCTCTTTCTCTCCTCTTTCTCCTCTCTTTTCATCTCTTCTTTCTCTTCCTTTCTCTTGGTCCTCCCACATGGATGCTCCCCCAGTGTTTCTTTTCCTTAATGGTTGTTCCCTTGTATTTCTGACGTTGGTTCTTTTTCTACTATCAGTCTCGTCTTCTCTTTATCCCTCTTCTTATACATGTCGGGTTTAAATGTGTTATCCCTTAATGTTAAGGGCTTGAATCACCCGGTGAAGAGGTCGAAGATTTTGGATTACTGTAAGTCTCTCTCTGCAGATTTGGTTCTTTTTCAAGAGTCCAAGGTCGCTAATAGAGAAGCGTTGTTTTTGAAGAAAGATTGGGTTTCGGATGTTTCCTGTTCTGATGCCTCTGGCAAACGGAATGGGGTTGTCACTTTAGTTTCGAGAAAATCTGGCTTATCAATACTCTCTTCCGATCATGATTCTGATGGTCGGTGGTTGTTATCTAAATTATCGGATGGTCAGCACGATTTATATGTTATGAATATCTATGCCCCGAATGTAGATGATCCGGCTTTTTGGAAATCCGTTACCAAAAAATTACATGACACTCCACACGCTGGTAATCTTATTGTTGGTGGCGATTTTAATTTACCAATGGACCCTCTCTTAGACAGAAATTCCTCGTTTCAGTTTCGCCCTCCTAAATCCCACAAACAAATGCTTAACATGTGTTCCATCTCTCATCTTCACGATATCTGGCGTCTCCATAATCCCACTGGCTGTGATTTTTCTTTCTTCTCTTCGCCTCACTCCTCCTTTTCTCGTATTGATTATCTCCTCGTTCATTCTTCTCTTGTTTCATCGTCTACCTCTCCGCTTATTCACCCTATTTTGGTCTCTGATCATGCTGCGGTCACTTTTACGCTTTCATCCTTTGCCCCTAAATCACGCGCGCGTTCATGGAGGTTGAACACTGAAGTCTTGTATGACCCTCCTCAGGTTGCTGAATTTTCTAAGGCTATAGATACTTTTTTCCGTGAAAACGAGGGATCTGTCTCTTCCCCAATCGTCTTGTGGGACTCCTTTAAATGTACTTTCCGGGGTCAGGTCATTAAATGTATGTCTAGACGTAATTCAGCTATTAAGAAGGAGCTCACAGATCTGTCAACTGAAATCAAAACTCTGGAAGCTTCCTTCAGGCATTCTAAGGATCCGATCTGCTTACAACAAATTAAACTACTAAAATACAAATACAATACCATTGTCACCAAGAGGGCTCATATTGGTATCCAAGCACAAAAGTCCAAGAAGTTGCTATTAAAGAATCGGGCTGGCAAACTTCTAGCGGCTACATTAAAATTTCAAGATTTCTCGTTTAAGTCTTCGCAGATCTCTTCTATTACGGACCACACCGGCTCTAAACGATTCCAAACAGGGGAAATACTTGAAGTGTTTCGTGACTTTTATAATAAATTATATACCCCTTCTAACCAATCCTCTTTTGACCACTGTCGTGATTTTTTAAAATCGATTCCGCTTCAATCGGTCTCTGAGGAGGATCGTTCCTTTCTAAATAAACCTATTTTCCCCGAAGAAATAGTGTCTGCGATTAAGGCTACTCGTTCTGGGAAGGCTCCGGGCCCTGATGGCTATCCAATATTATTCTATAAAACTTTTCTCCCTTCGCTAGTCCCTAAGTTACAATCGGTCTTTGATTCTTTTGTTAAAGATGGATCTGTCTCTGGCACGGCTGCTGAAGCCACCATAGTTGTACTCCCGAAAGAGGGAAAAGATCATTCGGACCCTAAAAACTTCCGACCTATTTCTCTCCTTAACATGGAAGCAAAGATTTTTGCTAAAATCCTGGCTAAAAGATTAGAATCCTTTATTCCCCATCTTGTACATCCCTCCCAAACAGGTTTTGTAAAAGGACGTCTTGCAAGGGACAATATACGCACATTCTGCCATATTATTGGTGCTGCCAAAAGGTCTCAGCTTCCTGCAGCGGCCTTGGCCCTTGATGCGGAAAAGGCCTTCGACAAGGTCTCTTGGCCTTTCCTTCGCGCTGTCTTATACGCGCATAACCTCGGAGACTCTTTCATTAATATGGTTATGTCTTTATATTCCCAACCTAAAGCTAACATTAGAGTCAATGGTGCTACGTCTTCGTTTTTTGATCTTCGCCAAGGCACGAGACAGGGCTGTCCCTTATCCCCACTCTTATTTCTATTATCTATTGATCCTCTTCTTCGTTTGATTGACCTACACACTAATATTAAAGGTTTTTCTTTTGGTTCTCACTGTCTCAAAACTGCCGCATACGCGGACGATGTTCTTATTTTCTCGGATGATATCGCCTTGGCCATCCCTGCTATTTCCGACACCATTTCCTTGTTTTCAACGGTCTCGGGCTATACCCTAAATAAAGATAAGACGGAGATGTTTCCTCTGAATGCCTATTGTTTTCCTGCTCATATGGGCTCGGCTGGCTTTAAGTGGCAGTCTAATCATCTGAAGTACCTTGGAATTTATTTCTGTTCTACTCTTCATGCCACCGTCACTTATAATGAATCTCAGACTCTCCTCAAAGTGCGTCGTCTTTTGGATTCGTGGTCTCCAAAACATATTTCTTGGTGGGGTCGCTTACAAACTCTAAAAATGATGATCACGCCGATTATTAACTTTGTTTCCTCCATGCTTCCGCTTAAATTATCTGATTCCTTTTTTCGAGAAATTGATGGTCTGACTTCTAAATTCCTGTGGAATAACAAACGAGCTCGATTAGCGTATAAATTCTTGCGTCGACCTCCTGATATGGGAGGGTGTAACTTTCCTGATTGGGAGAAATACCAAATTGCCTTCTTGGCCTCTCAGGGAGCTTTTTGGTTTTCTCCTCCAACTCGTCATGTTCCCTCTTGGCTACTCATTGAACAGGAATTGGCTTCTCCTCTACCTATTGCCTCTTTCTGTACTACATCTACGTTACATATTCTGTTTTCCCGTTCTATCATTATTGATACCATTACTGCGATCAAGAAATTAGATAGGAAGGTGGCTATTCCCCTACATAAAACTAGGTGGTCATCTATTTGGAGAAACTCCAAAATTAAGCTTAATATTTCTCCCAATCTCATGTCATACTGGGCGGAAAAGGGAATCTCTCTTGTTCAGCATCTGTACAGTGACTCCGGTGATCCATTACCTTTCTCTTCCTTGGCTCTCAAACACTCTTTAACAAATCTTGACTTTTATACCTTTCTTAAAATCAAAGTAGCTGTTTCTAAAGTCCGTCTTCACCCCTCCTCCTCCACCATCTCTCTTTTCCACATTTGGCTCAAATCTGGTCATGTTGCCTCCAAAATATATAAATTTCTGTCATCTGCCTCGCTTCCCGCACAGACGGTTGCGCAACAAAAATGGTCACGCCATTTTGATCACAACATCACGGACCAAATTTCGTCCGAAGCTTGGCAATCTATTGGTAAATTAGCTCTCCGTAATAAAATAGCTCCTTCCTTAATGCAATCTAAGTTTTTCTCGATCAATCTCCTCCATTGGACGCCTGTGCGTCTTCATTCGCTCAACCTTAAAGATGATGATCTCTGTTGGAGCTGCGGTTTGGTGGCGGGTGATTTTCCTCATATGTTTTATCATTGCTCCTTACTTAAATCTTTTTGGGACCTCATTCAGAAACACTTATCTCTTATTTTTAACATTGACCTCCAACTTTCCTTTCCTTTAATTTTACTAGGTCCCTTGGCTGCTCCTATTCCTCTCCCTTTAGACCCGTTGGAATTACAGTTACTAGATCTTCTCTTGACTGTAGCGGTAAAAATCATTCTTATGGAATGGAAATCCTTTGCGTCTGTCTCTTATCATACGTGGTGGGCGTGGGTTTCCTTTTTACGCAGTGCTCACACCTCGGTTGATCAAGCACACCTTTCGCCTTCCATTTCTAAAGGGGTCTGGACAGCCTTGGACGATTATATGGAGTTGTCCTCGAAAGGGTTGGTCCCTCAGTTCCCTTTTGATTTGTCTGTCTAATTGTTGTCTATTTTTTCTTGTTCTACACTGGGCCAGTCCTGTGGGAATCCTTCTTCTTCTTCTTATTTCCTCTTTCCTGTCCTCTCTTCCCTTTCGTCTTTCTTTTGCTTCTTTCTCTTCTTTCCTCCTTTCTTTCTTTTCTTCTGCTACCTCCCTTGTCCCCATCCTTAAATCAGAAGGTGATACATTTGTTTAGCGAATGCTAATGGTCGAGTACATGTTTGTATTTTTCTCTTGTGTCAAAATGTATCACTTATATTGTATTTGGTTTTATTATTGCTATCATTATCTCTCTTAATAAAATCTTCTTGAAATCAAAAAAAAAAAAAAAAAGTTTTTTAAATGCTAATTCCTAACTATAACATGTCTGAAACCTATGTTTTTTTTCAGTGACTATATATATATATATATATATATATATATATATATATATATATATATATATATATATATATATATATATATATATATATATATATATATATATATATATATATATATATATATATATATATATGTATATAGTTTTGCCTCTGCTCAATTTGCCTCAATAAAATTCTAATTGGATATTGGATATTGGATATTGGATAGGTATTTATAGAGCGCAAACGTTCGCTCCGGAAGGAGCATCATGGCGCTGACAAACCAATGACCAAATCACAAAGAAGGTAGTGGGGGGCTAGATGGCTGCTTTGGTCCAGTCATCAGAAAGATTAAAAATCCACGTTTTGAGATGTTTCCTAAACGGCTTTTCAAGCGTCTGAAGTCTGAGATGCCTAGGCATGCTGTTCCAGGCTCTGATAGCCAGGGAACTAAGTGTTTTACCGCCTTTAGACTTCAGATTGAATTTGGAGGGGGTCATGAGGTTTTCTTGCGAGGATCTGAGAGAGCGGCCCGGTGTGTAGTGGGGGAAACGGCTTGACAAATATGCTGGACCGGATTTGTTGAAGGCTCGGAAAGCTACAATGAGAATTTTAAAGAGTATTCTCTTATGCAAGGGGAGCCAATGTAAGGATTTAAGAGCAGAGGAGATTGAGGATTTGCGTGGGAGTTTAAGGACAAGGCGCGCAGCAGTGTGTAGGACGCCTTGAAGTTTCAGTCGGGTGGACTTTTTGGTCCCTGCCAGGAGGCCGTTACAGTAGTCCACTCGAGAAAGTATGAGGGCTACCGCGATGGTCTTTCTGGAGTCGAGCGGGAGGAAGTCAAAGAACTTTCTCAGGGACTTTATGATGCTGAAGCATTTACCTGCTACGGTCGTGGCGTGGGTATCGAAAGAGAGATCGGAATCAAAAATAACTCCGAGGTTTCTGGCTGATGAAACTGTCTGAGGTGGGTAATTGCCCTATCCCGGATTCTTTGGTCGTCTGTTCTGGTTCCTGGAGCTCGGCTATAGGTTGATGCTTGTGCATATATATATATATATATATATATATATATATATATATATATATATATATATATATATAAATTCACTGCAGCTACAGCCCAAACTGCTTAATGGACAGTGCTTAAGAGAGCCTGTAATTCATTTAAAAACCCTCCAGTGGGTTGAGCACTGCGCTGCTGTTCTGGCGACGCTTGCTTCAAGTACCTCGGTAAAATAATCGGCTTCCTCGGGTCAGTCTGCATCAAGACTGACACCTCTCCAATGCCGAGATTCAGTCCTCGGTGGCGCCCTTCTCCCTTCTTCGGTTTTTCCGATTCTGCAAAGTGGCTCAAGGCGGGAGAAAGCTGGCGCTCTTGTGGCGGTGTGAGTCCATTCGGCTGAACCACGCCGATACGTATTCAAACAGGGTTTCATCCCGGAGGAAAAAACAGTTGGTCACACCTGGGAGCCTCGTTTCAGTAGCTTTTTAATGAGGTTAAAACAAGCAGCTTGTGGCTTATGTCCGACATGTTTCGTTCCGCCTGGAACTTTTTCAAGGTAAGCCTTTGCTCAGCGTCACACCACAGATCGATTTTCAATGCCATTTTATTTGCCTCCAGTGGCATTCATTAGCGGAATCACTTCCTGTGAAAATTGCATTGTGGTACTTGTGGTCGTGCTCCAGTTACAGACCCTGCATTACATCGTCCGAGTTCTTCACAAGTTGTTTTATTCGGTTTCGTGTCTCCCTCAGTGTTGTTATCAGCAGTTAATTGTTTTTTGACACGAGAGGTCGGACAGTGCTTAGGAGAGCCTGTAATTCATTTAAAAACCCTCCAGTGGGTTGAGCACTGCGCTGCTGTTCTGGCGACGCTTGCTTCAAGTACCTCGGTAAAATAATCGGCTTCCTCGGGTCAGTCTGCATCAAGACTGACACCTCTCCAATGCCGAGATTCAGTCCTCGGTGGCGCCCTTCTCCCTTCTTCGGTTTTTCCGATGCTGCAAAGTGGCTCAAGGCGGGAGAAAGCTGGCGCTCTTGTGGCGGTGTGAGTCCATTCGGCTGAACCACGCCGATACGTATTCAAACAGGGTTTCATCCCGGAGGAAAAAACAGTTGGTCACACCTGGGAGCCTCGTTTCAGTAGCTTTTTAATGAGGTTAAAACAAGCAGCTTGTGGCTTATGTCCGACATGTTTCGTTCCGCCTGGAACTTTTTCAAGGTAAGCCTTTGCTCAGCGTCACACCACAGATCGATTTTCAATGCCATTTTATTTGCCTCCAGTGGCATTCATTAGCGGAATCACTTCCTGTGAAAATTGCATTGTGGTACTTGTGGTCGTGCTCCAGTTACAGACCCTGCATTACATCGTCCGAGTTCTTCACAAGTTGTTTTATTCGGTTTCGTGTCTCCCTCAGTGTTGTTATCAGCAGTTAATTGTTTTTTGACACGAGAGGTCGGACAGTGCTTAGGAGAGCCTGTAATTCATTTAAAAACCCTCCAGTGGGTTGAGCACTGCGCTGCTGTTCTGGCGACGCTTGCTTCAAGTACCTCGGTAAAATAATCGGCTTCCTCGGGTCAGTCTGCATCAAGACTGACACCTCTCCAATGCCGAGATTCAGTCCTCGGTGGCGCCCTTCTCCCTTCTTCGGTTTTTCCGATTCTGCAAAGTGGCTCAAGGCGGGAGAAAGCTGGCGCTCTTGTGGCGGTGTGAGTCCATTCGGCTGAACCACGCCGATACGTATTCAAACAGGGTTTCATCCCGGAGGAAAAAACAGTTGGTCACACCTGGGAGCCTCGTTTCAGTAGCTTTTTAATGAGGTTAAAACAAGCAGCTTGTGGCTTATGTCCGACATGTTTCGTTCCGCCTGGAACTTTTTCAAGGTAAGCCTTTGCTCAGCGTCACACCACAGATCGATTTTCAATGCCATTTTATTTGCCTCCAGTGGCATTCATTAGCGGAATCACTTCCTGTGAAAATTGCATTGTGGTACTTGTGGTCGTGCTCCAGTTACAGACCCTGCATTACATCGTCCGAGTTCTTCACAAGTTGTTTTATTCGGTTTCGTGTCTCCCTCAGTGTTGTTATCAGCAGTTAATTGTTTTTTGACACGAGAGGTCGGACAGTGCTTAGGAGAGCCTGTAATTCATTTAAAAACCCTCCAGTGGGTTGAGCACTGCGCTGCTGTTCTGGCGACGCTTGCTTCAAGTACCTCGGTAAAATAATCGGCTTCCTCGGGTCAGTCTGCATCAAGACTGACACCTCTCCAATGCCGAGATTCAGTCCTCGGTGGCGCCCTTCTCCCTTCTTCGGTTTTTCCGATTCTGCAAAGTGGCTCAAGGCGGGAGAAAGCTGGCGCTCTTGTGGCGGTGTGAGTCCATTCGGCTGAACCACGCCGATACGTATTCAAACAGGGTTTCATCCCGGAGGAAAAAACAGTTGGTCACACCTGGGAGCCTCGTTTCAGTAGCTTTTTAATGAGGTTAAAACAAGCAGCTTGTGGCTTATGTCCGACATGTTTCGTTCCGCCTGGAACTTTTTCAAGGTAAGCCTTTGCTCAGTGTCACACCACAGATCGATTTTCAATGCCATTTTATTTGCCTCCAGTGGCATTCATTAGCGGAATCACTTCCTGTGAAAATTGCATTGTGGTACTTGTGGTCGTGCTCCAGTTACAGACCCTGCATTACATCGTCCGAGTTCTTCACAAGTTGTTTTATTCGGTTTCGTGTATATATATATATATATATATATATATATATATATATATATATATATATATATATATATATATATATATATATATATATATATTCACTGCAGCTACAGCCCAAACTGCTTAATGGAATTACACCACATTTGGCAAAGAGGTACTCCTCAGTTCAGACCCGTGCCTTTTGCTTAAATGGTGTCAATCTGTTCAGTAGTTTTTTAGATATTAAAGGAAAAATAAACATATATCTGGGCGGATCCTAATGACACATCTCATTGTGAGATCTGATTCGCTGTCAGCACTTCATCCAAGAAGTGTTGCCCGCTATCTTGGGACCAATATACATGATAGCACCTCATTAAAAATCATTGCAGTTAATGGAAGGTTTGAAGACTTTAGTTACATTATAAATCATTTGTTGATGGTATCATACTCATTGTAGGAATTGTGGTGTGTTCTACTGTCATTTTACCATTTGAAAAAGCCTTCTGCTGGGATATCATGAATCATGTTTGAGAGAAAATTATTTTTTCATGCTTGTCCCATAGAGGTTTGGAAAGTGCTCTTGAAGCTAAAATTAGAGCATATTTTCTGTAAATTCACATTATCTTTCTCAGTCATGTGATAATGAAGTCTGACATTCTCCGTAAAACATGTATATCCAACAAGGGCAGAGACTCTCAGTTGATTCCTTTGTGCTCTACTGCAGCTTCCCAGAGTGTTCTAAAGAACAACTGGAGTGCTAACAGCAGTACTATTGACAAAACTATGGCACACTTGAAGCCATCTTGATTGGAATAAACTGGTAACACTTAAACCATTTAATTTAAAAATGAACAAAATAAGGGGGTTTATTTTGTCACAGAAATTATGGTTAGTGTTGTAGGAAGAAAAACTAGGACATGTTTTAAGTGAGATCTCAAATATCTTCCTGTTATATTTCAACAAGAGCAGCCTGTCAGTTGATTGCTTTGTGTCTACTGCAGCTTCCCAGAGTGTTCTAAAGAACAACTGGAGTGCTAACAGCAGTACTATTGACAAAACTATGGCACACTTGAAGCCATCTTGATTGGAATAAACTGGTAACACTTAAACCATTTAATTTAAAAATGAACAAAATAAGGGGGTTTATTTTGTCACAGAAATTATGGTTAGTGTTGTAGGAAGAAAAACTAGGACATGTTTTAAGTGAGATCTCAAATATCTTCCTGTTATATTTCAACAAGAGCAGCCTGTCAGTTGATTGCTTTGTGTCTACTGCAGCTTCCCAGAGTGTTCTAAAGAACAACTAGAGCACTAACAGCTTTACTAATGACAAAAGTATGGCACACCTGAAGCCATCTTGACTGGAATAAACTGGTAATACTTAAAACATTTCATTTAAAAAGGAATAAAATGAGGGGGTTCATTTTGGTCCTAGAAATTATGGTGAGTGTTGTAGGAAGAAAAATTAGGACATGTTTTAAGTGAGATCTCAAATATCTTCCTGTTATATTTCAACAGAAGCAGCCTGGCAGTTGATTCCTTTGTGTTCTACTCCGGTTTCCTGAGTTTTCTAAGGAACAACTAGAGCGCTACAGCCTTACTAATGACAAAAGTATGGCACACCTGCAGGCATCCTAATTGGAATAAACTGGTAACACTTAAAACATTTAATTTAAAAAGGAATAAAATGAGGGGGTTAATTTTGTCCTAGGAATTATGGTTAGTGCTGTAGAAAGAAAAATTAGGACATGTTTTAAGTGAGATCTCAAACATCTTCCCTGTTATATTTCAACAGGAGCAGCATGGCAGTTGATTCCTTTGTGTTCTACTGCAGCTACCCAGAGTGTCCTAAAGAACAACTAGAGCGCTAACAGTCTTACTTATGACAAAATTGTGGCACACCTGAAACCATCTTGATTGGAATAAACTGGCAACACTTAAAACATTTAATTTAAAAAAGAATAAAATGAGGGGGTTTATTTTGTCAGAAATTATGGTTAGTGCTGTAGAAATAAAAATTTGGACATGTTTTAAGTGAGATCTCAAATATCTTCCTGTTATATTTCAACAGGAGCAGCATGGCAGTTGATTCTTTTGTGTTCTACTGCAGCTACCCAGAGTGATCTAACGAACAACTAGAGCGCTAACAATCTTACTTATGACAAAATTATGGTGCACCTGAAGCCATCTTGATTGGAATAAACTGGCAACACTTAAAACATTTAATTTAAAAAGGAAAAAAATGAAGGGGTTCTTTTTGTCATAGAAATTATGGTTAGTCTTGTAGGAAGAACAATTAGGGCATATTTTAAGAGAGATCTCAAATTCTCTTCTATTTATTTTGAAACTTCTGACATGCAGACTGAACAATCACTTTCAATATCAGCAGTAAACTTTCAGTTAACTCCCTGGTGAGCACTACCCCATACACTACCCAAACACCACTGCGCTACACTAAACCCTAAAACACTACACACTACATTACACAAACACCACTGCACTACCCTTAACCCTAAAACACTACCCCCAGCATGACCCTCTACACTACACAAACACCACTGCACTACCCTAAACCCTAAAACACTACCCCCTACACTACACAATTACCACTGCACTAACCTAAACCCTAAAACACTACCCAGCATGACCCCCTACACTACCAAAACACCAGTGCACTACCCTAAAAACTAAATCTACCCCCAGCATGACCCCTATACTACCCAAACACCACTGCCCTACCCTAAACCCTAAAGCACTACCCCAGCACGACCCCCTACACTACACAAACACCACTGCACCACCCTAAACTCTGAATCTACCTCCAACATGACCCCTACACTACACAAACACCACTGCACTACCCTAAACCCTAAATACACCCCAGCACAAACCCCTACACTACACAAACACCGCTGCACTACCCTAATCCCTAAAACACTACCCCAAGCATGACCCCTATATTACAAGAACACCACTGCATGACCCTAAAACACTACCCCCAGTATGACCCCTACACTGCTCAAACACCACTGCGCTACCCTAAACCCTAAATCAACCACTGCACTACCATAAACCATAAAACACTACCCATACACTACACAAGCACCACTGCACAAGTGCCACCTTTGCCTACGTAACACTTGATCTTGTGCCTAAGTGTCTAGCACTTATTGCAGTATTGTACCTCAAATTATACTTTGTTTTCTCTTGTAACTGCACACTTGTCACTTTTTCCTCTTGTGCACTTTTTACTACCTCATGTATTTTTGGTTGCTCACAATTTTTACTACCTCATGTATTTTGTTTGCTCACAATTGTCACTATTACCTTATGTAACGTAACATATGCTGTAACATATGCTTTTGTAATCTGTTCTTTTGTAATGTTTCTCATTATGTTTCATTTTTGTGAAGTGCTCTGACACCTTCGGGTAAAGTCCGCGCTATATAAAAATGCATAAATAAAATAAAATAAAAGAAATAAGCCCTAAAACACTACCCCTAGCACCAACCCCTATACTACACAAACACCACTGCACTACTCTAAACCCTAAATCTACCCCTAGCAGGACACCCGACACTACCCATTCACCACTGCACTACCCTAAACCCTAAAACACTACCTCAGCATGACCCCCTATGCTACCCAAACACCATTGCACTACCCTAAACCTTAAATCTACCCCAGCACATCCCCTTACACTACCCAAACACCACTGTACTAATCTAAAAGACTACCTCAGCATGACCCCCTACTCTACACAAACACCACTGCACTACCCTAAACTCTAAATCTACCCCATCATGACCCCCTACACTACATAAAAACTACTGCACTACCCTAAACACTAAATCTACCCCCAGCATGACCCCCTACACTACACAAACACCACTGAACTGCCCTAACCCTAAAACACAACACCCAGCATGACCCCTACAGTACACAATCACCACTGCACATCCCAAAACCCTAAAACAATACCCACAGCACAACCCCCTACCCTACCCAAACACCACTGCACTACTCTTCTAATTTGCTGTCACAATATTCACATATACGTTGATCACTACCTAAGTCAAATCGACCTTCAAAAAACAAGTAAGTTGTAAATTCTTCCCACTTACCATTGTTCTCCTTTTCACTTTTCAAATACAAATCAAAATTCCTACTTTGAATTTTATATTGAGTACGTCAACAACAAATACAAACATAGTTTGGTATTTCAGAGCACACTACATTAAACTTTCCAATTTCTTCTTCAAACTGATGAGTGCTAAATACTTTCTCATCTACTCCAACATCTGTAATTGTCAAACTTTCACTTCCTATGAACTGCTCCTCTGAACCAACATTTCGTATTTCAATATCATCACACTTTTTTAGAACATCTGATAAAGAACCATATAAAAGACTTGTATTCAGTTCACTTAAACTTAATGCAGGACTCTATACATAGTACAGTTTCTTTACAAAGTTCCGCATTTCTTAATGATGTACTGCTAACATCCTCAAATGATGAAAAAAACTTTTACAAACTTTTCTTGAAAGACAAGCCAGAGAATGCCCATACTTCTCAGAATATTTTCTTACATTACATGGATCTAGTCCTTGTAACAACTTCATCTTCTGTTTTATACTTTTTTGAGTATATTCTTGTAGCAAATTTCACATTATATCAATGGATTTCTGTTGAATATTGCAAATACTACTACAACTCCACTTATGCACAGGAGCTTGTGGACATTTCCCTTGCACTTTTTCAGCTATTAACTCTTCTGCACTTTTACCAACCATTTCCTCCTTTGGAAGAGGAGCACCACCCTAAACTTCGTAGCAACAACCTCCAGTATCAGCTGCAAATGATAAACTATTTTCCAGGGAGTAGCTTTCCTCATAAAAAAAGGCTCAGTACTAGAAATATGTCTCCAATGTCCACTAAAGATTTTACAAAAGTTGGTTCTTTTCACAAGTCTTTTGCTCCTACTTTTGTCTTTCAATACTTTGACTAGTTTATCCAATGCTTTCATTCTCTTTAAAAACAAAATGATTAACTTTAGCTTTAAATTGACAGCAGTATCCACTATACTTTCAATACACTGCTTTCCTTTGAATTGCAACATTCTTCTTTTATATTTGCAGCATGTTTTCAATAAATTCTGAATCACTCTAGTTCGAAAGGTCTCTGACGAATTTCTTGAAATTGTTTTTGTCTCCGAGTAGCTATTTCTATTTATTTATCATGTTTCCTTTTCCTCATATTTGAAATTGAACTCTGCTTCACCTTACTTGAAAAATTCTTCTTTTTGCTTTGTGTGATGTTTTTCTCATTAAATGTTCATAATATTTTTTTCAAAAATTGTCTTTTGCTTTTAGTCAAACAAACAGTTTCTGTACTACTTTTTTTTCTACTTCAAGATCTTTCTTTTTCGTCAAATATATATTTTTCTTCTCTTTTCTTTTTTTTCACTTTTAGGCATTTCCAAATTTTAATCCAAATGAAAAAAAATTATGAAAAATAAAAAATAGATTGCATTATTTTTCACATTTGTTCACTATGTTAAAATAATAACATACAATTAAAAAAACTTCCACGAACGACTTCTAGACCCAGTGCTGCAACGTGATGGAGCACGACAGACGAGCACTAGGATGACAAGTAGTGCCATAGAACATACTGCAAGTATTTATTTAATTATTTACATACTCCTTTACAATTTATATATAACTGCACTACCTCATACTTTTCACCTCTCCACCGCACCCCACAGCACTTTCTCTGCATCCTACCACAAACAACTTTGTGAATAGTAATTGTAAAATGTTTTAATCTTTATACGTAGGATGATATTATCAACCAAACAGCTAACGCAAAAATTTCCATAATTACCTAACAATTTTTTCTACAACTTCGCAAACATAACACAGCACCCAGGGCATTAAGTGGAGGGGGTGTCTGTGGGGATGTGACCTCGTGCTCTTTATCGTTGGGGGCCTCAAAACAGGTTTTTATAGGGCTCTATTATCGGGCCTCACAAATGTAATCCATTTTTTATTCCTTTCTTGCACTACAGTGACACTGTTAGAGCATGCACATTCTTCACTACTTAGAAGTGCAGACATCATGCCAAGTGACTCGCATTGTAGTAGAAGGGAAATCCTTTAAAGAGAGCCATTTGCACTCAGGATTTCCTTTCTCTTTTTGCAACGCAGGAGCAACATCATCATGGGGTGGTGAGCAGACAGACCACCAGGCGCGCAATGCCCCTTGCCCCGAACTCTCTGAGACAGTTTCCCGGGTGCACACACAGAGCCGCACCTGAGAACTTCACTGGTCTTGAAAACATCATTTTTTTGTAAAGGAGACTCTGTTCTGTTTCACCCCTTTTTACAGCCCCTACATCCCCACTCTGCCTATTGCTGAAAGAATTAGGCTCTCCCGAAATTTCGCTCTGGTTGCGCTTCTGCAAATGACCACAAGCAGGCAACTCCAGCACAAACCTGCTCTCACCTTACACACGTTCTTGTTTTAGTGCTACAAAATCACACACTTTACCTGCCTCACTTACTTCTCACAACCCCTCTTTAATATGAGCATAAAAGCTTTCCAAATACTTTTATATTCCTATACTGTAGTTCACATGGAAATACAGAGCTCAAGGTTCTCACCACCCCAAATTAGCTCTCTGGTATACTTTCTCAAATATAAGAAGTACAGGTATTCAGTATCTGTCAGTCACAGCCACTTTAAAACAGTGTACGTATAAACAACTCGACAAAACATTATGTTTCTAAATTAACGTCTCACACTTAAAAGCTCCTTTACATTTCTTTCGCTAGATGTACTTTTGTTTAAAACACCACCAGAGAAGGGTGGTGAAGAATGCTCCACAGAGAGCAACTCAAAGCTTTGTTATTCTTTATTAAAAAATCTGCCTGTCAATGCTTTTCGCAAGCCTTTTCGACACCTTAAGAGGGTGGGTGGATGAGTATAATACGTCGTATTTAGAATCGGGGCAGACAATGCACAGAAATAAGAATGAATAGTTGAATAAAGGCCGACTGGATGCATGGCCAGATGCATCAATGCATAGATACATATATGAATATATCCATGTATGGATGGATGGAAGGATGAATGAATGCATGGACCAGTACTTATGATAGACGGGTGGGCTGAAAGATGCTTAGGATTGGTTCTGGGGCAGATCTATCTATGCATATATACGCGTATGGCTACATGAATGGCACAGTGCTTACTGTAGACGAGTGCGCTAATAGATGCTTAAGATAAGCAGACGAACAGATGTATGTATGTATTTAAGTAGGAATATATGCATCAATTAAAAGATAGTTGAATGGGCAGTGCTTAGGATGTATGGATAGTGCACTTTAATTTGGCCGGGTCTGAGGACCGGCACTTATTTTCAGGGAGCTTCCAAATGGCTACTATCAGGTTCTACGTGTAGTGACAGCATTCACATGGATGTGTGCATGCTTATTTTGCTCACTACTGAGAACTAGAAACATCACGCTCGGTTATCCATGTTGTAGAAGAAAGGGAAATCCTTTAAAGAATGGGTTTTTTTGAACGTAGGATAATTGAAGAGGATTTTTTAAAGCAGACAATGATACTTATCTTGATTTAGACCACCCCTAACCTTTTTAGCCCACACCCCTTTAAGAGCTTTGCCCCCCTTTTAGAGCACCCCCACTTGTTTTCTCCCACTTAGAACACTGACTACACCATAGTAACAAACAAACAGTGTAAGCCTCCACTGAAATCTACAATACCACAAAGTTTCTTAATTTTCCATCAACGCTATCAGCCTTCTTCCACAGTACAAGAGTGTCTAACAGCACGAAGATTGCTTATCTACAGAAATGTTGTGTAATTTGTGTACCTGTCTGCTGGAACACTCATCACCAAAAGGAATTAAAACATACGAATTTGCCAGAAAAACATATACCATACCATAAAGCGATTCATAAATGGGCACACTGCCACTGCACCACCCTCTTCCCCATCCTTCCTTAACTTTACAATATTAAAGAAAGAGTCACACCAAACCTAGCAGACACACTATAGCAATACAGGAACTTAATTTTAACAACTGTCTGCCGGAACGCTCATGAGCAAAGCAAATTAAAACATACAAATTTGCGGGTAAAGCATACACCATGCCATAGGGCACTTTATAAGTGCGCCTAGTGGTACTACATCACCTTCAGTAGCTCGACATCTGCACATTACTAAATTCTGTTTCAATCAGCAACATAACCACCTCCCCCACACCCACCCCCACCCTTCCTTAACTGTACGAAATGGAACAGAAATCCCCACCATTCCTACTAGCGCCATTATACCTGTACACAGGCTTAATTTTAACAGATGTGTGCCAGAACACTTATCAACAAAAAGTATTCAAACATGAAATTGGAGGGAAAAACATGAACCATCCCATAGCACGGTTAATAAATGGGCCCAGTAAAACTACAATACCTTTACTAAACACACATGCCCACCTTACAAATGTCCATCTTATAATCAGCAACATATGCACCTCCCCCACCCCATCCATAACCATGCTTAACCGTACAAAATCAAACAATGAGCCCCAGCACTTCCGTTACCGCCACTATAGCCATGCATAGACTTAATGTCAACAGGTGTCTGCTGGAACGCTCATCAGCAAAAGCTATTCAAACCTGCAATTTTGCAACTCAAACATACACCATACCATAAGACGGTTTATAAATAGGCACAGTACCACTACACCACCTCAACACCCGCCCTTGCTTGCCTTTACACAATTAAAGAAAGAGCCCAGGCAAACGTAGAAGCGCCACTATATCCATAAAGAGGCTTAATTTCAACAGATGTCTCCCGAATAAGTCATCAGCAAAACGTATTAAAACATGCAAATTTGCGGGTAAAACATATACCATGCCATAGGGTGCTTTATAAGTGTTTCCAATGGAACTACACCACCTTTTGTATCTCCACATCTCCATGTTACTATTCTGTATTTCAAACAGAAACATAACTACCTCCCCACACCCACCCATGCCCTTGCTTAACTGTACGAAATCAAACAGAAATCCCCACCATTCCTAGTAGCGTCACTATACCCATACACAGGGTTAATTTTAACAGGTGTCTACCAGAACACTTATCAGCAGAAACTATTTAAACATGCAAATTGTCGGGTAAAACATAAACCATCCCATAGCACGGTTTATAAATAGGCCCAGTGAAACTACATTACCTTTAATAACTACACATGCCCATGTTACAAATATCCATCTTATAATCAGCAACATACACACCTCTCCCACCCCAACCCCCACTCCCACCCCCACCCATTCCCTTGATTCGCCGTACGATCTCAAACAACAAGCCCCAGGACTCCCGTTACCACCACTATAGCCATACATAGACTTAATGTCAACAGGTGTCTGCCGGAACGTTCATCAGCAAAAGCTATTAAAACCTGCAATATTGCAACTCAAACATACACCATACTATAAGACGGTATATAAAAAGTCACAATACCACTACACCACCTCAACAACCGCCCTTGCTTAACTTGATGCAAAAAAAGAAACACCCAGCAAACGTAGAAGCGCCACTATAGCCATACAGATCCTTAATTTCAACAGATGTCTCCTGATACGCTCATCAGCAAAAAGTATTCTAACATGCAAATTTGTGACTAAAACATATCCATTGCCATACGGCGCTTTATAAGTGCTCCCAGAGGTACTATATCTCCTTTAGTAGCGCAACATCTGAACGTTACTAAATTCCGTGTTTCAATCAGCAAGAAAACCACCTCCTCCACACCCACCCCCGCCCTTGGTTAACTGTACAAAATCAAACAGAAACCCCTACCGTTCCTAGCAGCGCCACTATACCCATACACAGGGTTAATTGTAAAAGGTGACTGCCTTAATACTTCTCAGCAAAAACTATTCAAACATGCAATTAACATGTAAAACATACCCCATTCCATAGCACAGTTTATAAATAGGCCCAATGAAACTACATTAACTTTACTAACTACACATGCCCACGTTATAAATATCCGTCTTATAATCAGCAACATACACACCTCCCCACCCATACCCTTCCTTAACCTTATGAAATCAAACAACGAGCACCAGCACTCCCGTTACCACCACTAGAGCCATACATAGACTTAATGTCAACAGGTGTCTGCTGAAAGGCTCATCAGCAAAACCTAGTATAACATGCAGTTTTGCTCAAACATACACCATACAATAACACAGTTTATAAATAGTCACAGTACCACTACACCACCTCAACAACCACCCTTGCTTAACTTTACACAAAAAAGAAAGAGCCCCTGCAAACGGAGAATCACCACTATGCCCATATACAACAGTTATTTTAACAAGGGTCTGCCGGAACACTTATCAGCAAAATGTATTCAAACATCCAAATTACAGAGTTAAACATAAACCATCCCATAGCCCGGTTTATAAATGAATCCAGTCGAGCTATACCACCTTTACTAGCTAGACATCTATATGTTACAAAAGTTGTTTAAACACTCTGTATCTGTAGACTGTATAGCAGGGCATAAGGGATAGTAAACACAGTTCTAATTCCCAAACTTTTGATATACCGCCCCTTTACTATATCTCTATTAAAGATATTAAATGAAACGCATAAATTGACGAGTGTATCAAAAGGGACAGTATAGCTCAGCATCAGTAAAACACGGACCACTTCAACTCATACATATATCCAGCACAGCAACACAGCCTGGCAAATAGTATCACTTATAATCACGTGTAGTTCTCTAATGTCAAGAAAGTCATGCAGAAAATATACTGCACATTTTCATTTTTTTTATCTCTCACACATTTATAAAAGATCTCTTCTAAAGAAGTACTCTCCAACCACTTCTATTCCATAAGAAGAGACAATCATTAATACATTTACTACCATATATTTTTTTATAGCTTACTTTTCATTATTCACTAGTCGGAAGCTACCAAAACTATTAACTATACCCAAATGCAAACCAGAAAGCATGTTCATATTATATCTCAACCTATGATCACATGATTCAAACTATGAGTACATATAAAAGAAACGTATCACTTTTCCTATCTCCAGCTCTGCTCCATAGCCGGGTCTGGTGGCTCAGTGGACTAATGCACTTACTGCAGGGACCTGTGTTCGACCTCATGGTCACAGGTTCAAATCCTGGCGGGTCCACTCAGCCTATCATTCATCTGGGGTCGAGAAAATGAGTACCATTTAGTTGGATAACAACAAAGATCTGTTATTCAGCAGCAGGATACCTGTAGTAGTGAACGTGCGCTTTACAAATACACATGTTATGTAGTCTCCAAACACAGTAGACGACCCCACTGTACAACAACCTACCTCGACTTACATTCAAATCTACCTCTCAGTGTCAAAAATGAGACCACAACCTGCCAGCAGAACATTTCTGCATTTTGTTTTATCACTTTTAACTTAAAACACACATCTCCTACCACCAACCCACCACACTATTTCCACAAAAAGTATCATTTGCAAATGTGCGACATTTTGTTTATCTCCCCGAATACATTACAAACCCAAATTAATGCTGTACCTCATTTTCAAAACCATACAGTCCTATAAAGATGACAAACTACACTTTGTAAAAAATTCCTAAACATATATAAAGTACTTATTTAACAACAGCTCAAATGTAATACATATTTTATAACCAATATCAAACACCACACTTTACTAATACTATATAACTTTAAAATAAAAAATACTTTCAAAATTAAAAACATCACCTCATATACGTAATCACTACTATAGAACAGAGAACACACTAATTCATTTCTAACTCACCTTTGTAGTTGTTATCCAGTTTTCAAATGTCACACATGCATTTAATTCTTTCTTTGTCACATAGTACATGTATAGCTCTGACTTCATCAAGAATGAAACCAGTAATGACACAATTTCTCTGTCGCTCCACACATAAATACATATAAAGAACAAATCAGAATACTTCATTCCTTCAACAACATTCCAAAACTTACCTCCATTGGTTAATTTTGAATTTTCCATACAAAAAGCCACTTAATATTCCGTGCCACATACAGGTCACAAGTTTAACCTATTTTATCACCACACTTTCTGGAACATTCTGCAACACCTGCAGGTTAAAAGTTCATCAATTATTTTTGTAATCTAACGATATACTTTTGCAACATTTTATCGAACATTTACCGGCACGTGCAGGTTAAAAGTCCACAATAGGGGTGAGTAGTTCGTCAGCTTTATCCCCAACTCCAGCAGCACCTCACCTTGCGCCCCCAGCGCCATCAGACCTGTAGGAGTCAGTGCTTTCGACTTTCCAAATACCAAATTCATTTCATACACATGAATTTACCTTCGCACTCACACAAATAACACCCTCTAAGCACCATACACAAGTTACAATGTTCGAAACAAAAGTTCCTCAGAGTACCTATAACTACATTCTGACACTACTTGGACAGATGTCGCACAGCTGCCAGAGCACATGACTTCACAGCATATGACACAGTTTGGGATCACGCTTTCATCCCCGAGTCCGGCAGCAGCTCAGCTTAGCAGCATGAGACTCTACACACTACCTCACAGATTTTCCATACCCCATGACTTTCAGACCAGTACGGGTCAGTAGTTCGTCCTAGTAGTTTTAAACACATGCTGACACTACTTCCTCAACTATAGTGCAGCGGTCACGGCACATGACTTCACAGCATAAGACACACAATTTGAGCACACGCTCTAATCCCAGAGTCCCGCACCACCTCACCGTAGCAGCATCACACTCTAGGCAATACCTCACTTAATTTTTGTAGCCAAGCACTTTCAGAACGTTAGGTGTGATTAGTTGACTTTGCACCCCCTCTATTGCACACCCTAAACACCCCACAGAAGTTACAGTGCTCCTACCCTCTATTTCCCACTTTTTTTGCCCTTTTTTCCCCTTAATCCTTACTCGCTTCAACGGAATCACACAATGGTGGCCAACACCTCCTCCTTCCATGAGACTCTAGGCAATACCTTACATATTTTCTGTACCCAGGACTTTCACACCAGTACAGGTCAGCAGTTCATCCTAGTAGGTATAAACACATGCTGACACTACTTCCACAACTGGACTGCAGCGGTCAGGGCACATGACTTCACAGCATAAGACACACAGTTTGGGCTCATGCTTTAATCACCGAGTCACGCACTAGCTCACCTTAGCAACATCAGACACTAGGCAATACCTCACTTAATTTCCATAGCTCAGCACTTTCACACCAGTAGGGGTGAATACTTCGCTTCGCACCCCCTCTCTAGCACACCATAAACACCCTACAGAGGCACAGTGCTCCTACCCTTCTCTTTCCCACTTTTTTGACCCCTTTTTCCCCTTACTCACTTCAACGGAATCACAAAATGGCGGTCAACACTTCCTAGTTGCAACCGCTAGCAGCCAATTAGCAGCAAGCTCGTGCTCATAACGCCTCAGCCAATCAGATGACAGAATTCCCAAATATCGATATCTGTAAATCTAAATATTTCTCAAAAATGACTGAATTTATTTACACTAAATAAACACAAGCGTGTTTTCTAGACCAAGACCCTTCTCCCTGCCAAATTTGGGGTAATTCTGTTCACCCGTTCAACCTGTAGCCTTGTCTAAGGTTTCCTACGGAAATTAACATTGAAAAAACATGTTTTGAGACCCCCCTTTTTTCACAGCCCCCCCTTGACAAATCGCCCCCAAACTTTCAACATAGGAGCTGATCTCAACAAAGAATTAGGTTTGAAAATTTCACGAAGATTCGTCATTCGGCGGCTAAGTTACTGGGAATAGAATGTTGCCATTTTCCTATGGTAACTAGGTCCAAACTATACCTACCTACTGGCAACCGCCAGTAGGTTATATATCTATATATTATTTCAACAGTATTAGGAAAAGTACTGGAGTCTGGGAATTAATATATATACACTCTTCAACTCCAGTTTAGGGAACAGTACAAAAAGTGTAGGCTGTCAGAAGGGTAATATCCCCAATTCCCACTTCAAACAAGTTAACAGTAGGGAAAGTATTCAATTTAGAAGGGGTAAGGTAAGATTGACTATTCTACCTCCAGACTGTGCAACAGTAGGAAAAGCATAAGACTTTGAAGGGGTAATATTTCCTATTTCCACTCCATTCTGTGCAACAGTAGGGAAAGTGTTAGTCTTTAGAGGGGTAGGCTTTACTATTCCCTGTCCAGTCAGTGCCACAATAGGGAAATCGTTGTACTTTGGAGCGGTAGAATTTACTAATGCCAGTCCAGTCATGGAAAGTGTTTGACTTGGAGAGTTAAGATTTACTATTCCCTCTCTCATCCTTGCAAACTTATAGGCCGGACTTTGGATGGGTGAAATTAATTTACTATGTGTACTCCAGTTTCTGCAACAGTAGGGAAAGTGTGTGACTTTGAATGGATAAGACTTACTATTCCAGCTCTAGTCTGTGCAAAAGTAGAGAAAGAGTTGGAATTCAAAGGGTTTACATTTACTATTCTCACAGTAGGGAAAGTACTTCACTTCAAACACATTACATAATGGAATACCCCTATTAATTTGAAACAAATATAAAATTCTTAATATGAGTATTCCTAGCTAACCAATGTATATTTATATTTTCAGTTGCCTATATCTTTGCTGATGAATCTTCATTAAATTTTCCAAAACAAATTGCCCGCTACTTCAGCTGCTGTCTGGAAAGTTTTGTGGTGGTTCGTGAATTGGGGTCAAGAAAAAAGTAAGCGTGGGCGTAAAATCCGTTTCGTGGGCGAATTTGCGGATTATTGACGATTTTGCGAATTGCGGGAATTTACTCAATAATCCACAAATTCGCAAGCTGCGAATTATTTTGCTTGGTCGCGCTTGAAAAATACAATATCGCGATGCCTGCCATGTTTTTGTTCTCCCTGTTTTGCGTGTGCTGCGCCATTTTCATTCTTGCTGCGTGATCGCGCAAGAGTTTTTCGAACGCAGTTACGTCATCACGGCTTGCCATCTTGCACGGCGAGAGTTTGACAACACGACTACGTCATAAAGACCCACGACGGCGCGCAGCTGACTTCCGGTGGGAGGTTTGAACAGATCGCGTTCCCGAAATTGCAAAAATTGCAATTCTGCACAAGAAATCCACCGCAGTAAGCATAAACCTTGTAAAAATGATGATTTTGATCAGAATAACTCCTGAGATTTACATTTGGCTGCACTTTTTGGTGCAGGAGTCCATTTTTGGGGGAGGGGTGGGAGGAAGGAAGTGCCCCAGAGTCTCCAACTTCCTGTTCCTGTCCAGCAGGCTCCTCCCAGTGCTTTGTCCATGTCCTGGTCACTTTTCATTTGGATCTGCAGCTGGAAGGAGTACTTTTTGTGGCTGCTGCTGGATAATTGTTTTTGAGGACTTTTTGGACTTTGGAGTTTGGATCACTTTTGGACTTTTACAAGTAAGTTGCTGTTGTTTGTTTGGGGCATTGCAGTTGAGGCAACTCCAGTTCTAAAACTTTTTTCACAACGTTAAGAAAATATATATTGTGGTGGGTAGCTAGCCACAGTATCCAGTAGGCCCAGGGTTAGTCATGGGTGCATGATACAACTGTTTCTGTATTTTTTTTAAACTTAATTCTTATTTATGTCATGGAATTTTAGCTCACTGTTATATGTTGTTTTTTGTGTTAATTTTGGGGTGCCTGTAAAGCCTCACTAGCAAGTAGGCCCAGGGCTGCTCAGTGGTGCATGGGCCTAGTCTTTCTCTGGGGTGTCTTGATTTTAAACATCATTGAGGGCATGGATGGCATGGGATTGTGGTGATTTTTGAGTGTTTTTCGATTTTTGGGGGTGGTGCTGGGGCCTGGCCATGTGGGTGGGGGCCATCTTGAGGCCTGGTACAGGCAGGGCCTGGCCATGTGGTGGGGGTCAAGGGGCCATTTGGAAGGCAGGCAGTGTGCTCAGGCCCGCACCCACTTTGCCTTCCTTTCCACCATTATGCCCAAGGGCTACTCAGTGGTGCATGGGCCTAGTATTTCTCTGGGGTGTCTTGAATTTAAACATCATTGAGGGCATGGATGGCATGGGATTGTGGTGATTTTTGAGTGTTTTTTTTATTTTTGGGGGTGTTGTTGGGGCCTGACCATGTGGGTGGGGGCCATCTTGAGGCCAGGTACAGGCAGGGCCTGGCCATGTGGTGGGGGTCAAGGGGCCATTTGGAAGGCAGGCAGTGTGCTCATGCCCGCACCCGCTTTGCCTTGCTTTCAACCATTATGCCCAAGGGATACTCAGTGGTGCATGGGCCTAGACTTTCTCTGGGGTGTCTTGAATTTAAACATCATTGAGGCATGAATGGCATGGGATTGTGGTGATTTTTGAGTGTTTTTTGATTTTAGGTGGTGGTGTTGGGGCGTGGCCATGTGGATGGGGGCCATCTTGAGGCCTGGTACAGGCAGGGCCTGACCATGTGGTGGGGGTCAAGGGGCCATTTTGAAGGCTGGCAGTGTGCTCAGGCCCACACCCACTTTGCCTTGCCTTCAACCATTATGCCCAAGGGCTACTCAGTGGTGCATGGGCCTAGTCTTTCTCTGGGGTGTCTTGAATTTAAACGCCATTGAGGGCATGGATGACATGGGATTGTGGTGATTTTGTAGTGTTTTTCGATTTTTGGGGGTGGTGTTGGGGCCTGGCCATGTGGATGGGGCCATCTTGAGGCCTGGTATAGGCAGGGCCTGGCCATGTGGTGGGGGTCAAGGGGCCATTGGGAGGGCAGGCATTGTGCTCAGGCTCGCACCCACTTTGCCTTGCTTTCAACCATAATGCCCAAGGGCTACTCAGTGGTGCATGGGCCTAGTCTTTCTCTGGGGTGTCTTGAATTTAAAGATCATTGAGGGCATGGATGGCATGGGATTGTGGTGATTTTTGAGTTTTTTTCGATTTTTGGGGGTGTTGTTGGGGCCTGGCCATGTGGGTGGGGGCCATCTTGAGGCCTGGTACAGGCAGGGCCTGGCCATGTGGTGGGGGTCAAGGGGCCATTTTGGAGGCAGGCAGTGTGCTCAGGCCTGCACCCACTTTGCCTTGCTTTCAACCATTATGCTCAAGGGCTACTCAGTGGTGCATGGGCCTAGTCTTTCTATGGGGTGTCTTGAATTTAAACATCATTGAGGGCATGGATGGCATGGGAATGTGGTGATTTTTGTGTGTTTTTCGACTTTTTGGGGTGTATAACTGATGTTCCTCTGGCTTTCATTGCTTTTAGGTGCACAAGAGTACCACCAGTGCCAGGAGGAAGTCCTGCAGCGGTGTGTGCAGCACAACGTCACGTGTGGCCATAGACAAGACAACTCTGCAACTCGTGCAACTGCGGCCTGCTGTTCTGACATCTCAAGAAGATGGCCCCACAGAAAGTTGGCCCTAGCTCCTCAGCGAAAAAAGTCGCCAGTGCCACTGCCAGTAAGAAGGAGCAGAAGAAGCAAGTGGCACCACCTACCAAGGAGACTGGTGTGCCCACCGACACCTTTTTTGGGAAAAAAACTACACCTGCAGCAACAGCGGTGTCCGCCGGGGGCCAAGCTGGATGCAGCACCTCCGCTTCATTGGGCTCAGTGCCACTACGCCAAGTTAGGTCCAAGACCACCATGAGTGCTGCGGCAGCCACTTTGGTTGTTGAATCACCATCGACCTGTGATCTTGGCTCATCGCAAGAAAGTACCATCCAACCAACGCCGGGTGTAACTCAGCTGACGAATGTTCAACAACCACAGCCACAAACACAGGTGCAAGTAGTACAAGCGCAAGTACAGGGGCAAGGAGAGGCGCAAGTACAGGGGCAAGGAGAGGCGCAAGTACAGCCGCAAGGAGAGCCGCAATGAGAGGCGCATGGACAGGTGCATGGAGAGGTGCTACTAGAGGTTCATGGAGCGGCACAACTGCCTACAACGAAGAACAGCGTATCGCGCCCACTCGTATTCGGTGCGAATACGAGTGGGCTGTTCTTCGTAAAACGAAGTAGTACACCATTGGATTTATCATGATTCATGGGAACCATTGATCTTGTTTTTATGGATGGAATTGAACTCTAAATTGCAGGACTAGAATCTGAAAGAAAACAAATGTATCCCATACACTGGGGTTACACCTATCCCAGTTTAGAGTTAAAGATAAGAGCTCATGCATTTCATATCATATGATCGACAAGAAACTATATTATAAATATTTGGAATATCTTCCATCAACGCATGAGCAATATCGCCAAGGTTCCACGTGGATTCATAGATACTTGAAGACTAAAAACAACAAGCCTTGAAAAAGCCCTGCGGGCGAAACACGCGTCGGCTGCTGTCTTCTTCTTGTGATTTGTGAAATTAAAAACAGACTACGACCCATGAATATTTGTTTGGATTACTTACTCATTTCCTCTTGAGACCTTTTTTGGACTGAACTGCGTAGGGCACTTAGACTTTACAGACTGTTTGAAGCAATTTTTTCATTACTAATATTGGAAATAATGTAATGGTGTGCTAAGGTATTCTGTTCATATAAAGTTGGTTGTAGGTACCTGGAATATTTGTGGCCTTAACAATGTAAAAAAACAGGCCCTTTTCTCTAACATAGTCAATTCCATGCATGTCGATATACTTTGTATACAGGAGACACATATTCCATGGGGGAAGAGGGGATGTCTAAGGCTGTCTGGGTTCAAGTTGCTAGCCTGCTCTAAAACAGACTTCGATGATCTGAGGGGTTGCTATATACTCAAAGATTGGTGTAGCTCAGTGTAAAAGGACTCTGGGGGATAAAATGGGAAGGTGGGCTATAGCGGAATTGCGCATAGGTGGGAAATTATTCACAATCTGTAACTTATATGGCTCGAATCTAGATGACCCCGATATTTTTAAATACTTAGCTGTAGAATTAGCAACATGGCCTAGTCCGCTTTTTCTCTGTGGAGATATGAACATTAATATATCAAGTAATTTTGATCTTGCTGGTACACTCAATTATGTGGGGAGAAAACCAAAAGTGTTTCGAGCTCTCCAGGCTCTTATCCTGGAGCATGGCCTTGTAGATCTATGGCATCTTCATAAGAAAACAGAGGATGGTTTTACGTTCTACTCTATACCCCATAAGAAAAACGTTCGGTTAGATTATGTTTTTTTGTCCAAACAGGTGGCAGCTGTTAGTTTTATCTTTTGTTTGCCTCGGCTCCTTTCTGATCATAATCCACTTATTTCTGAATGCCCTTGGGCACGAACTAGGAAACCACCAAGAGATTGGACGTTTGAAAGAAAGTTATTATCTGATGAGGGGTACTGTTCGCACATCAAAAAATGGATTGTTCAGTTTCTAAATATCAACAGGGGCTCTGCCTCAGATCAAGCGGTTTGGGACACGCTGAAAGCAGGTCTTCGGGGTGAGACCAAAAGCTTCTCGTTCTATAGGTGAAATTTAGAACAAGCGCAGATGCGTACTGGTCTTAGAGAGCTTAGAGAGGCAGAAATAGAATTGACTGTAAATATAAAGGATGGAAATGATATTGATCCGTGTCTCCAAAGGGTAGCCATTCTTAAGGCTGGTCTACTGGAGTCTTTTGGACAGGATCTTGCATCAAAGTATTTACAGTATCGCACAGAGATGTTTGAGTTCGGGGAGAACTCGGGCGGGGTCCTTGCCAAGAGACTGCGTCAACGAAGCATTCAGAATCAGGTAGTTAAAATCCAAGACGAACAAGGAATAATACATGAATCGCAGGAAAAGATTAACAAGGTTTTTGTGGACTTTTATTCTCGTCTGTATCAAGAAGACACCTCTAGGTTAAATGTAGAGAGGGCTGCAGAAGACTTCTTAGCAGACCTTGAGACTGCCGTTATATCTCCCGAACAGGCTGAATTTCTAGCCTCCCCCATTCAATGGGAGGAGGTCGAGATTGCAGTTAAATCTCTGGCTAATGGAAAGGGCAGTGGCCCTGATGCAGTCCCATTAGAAGTTTATAAGATGTTTTTAGTTGAAATCGCCCAGGTCCTTCTTGATGTATTAAGAGCAGTCCAGAGGGGAATAGTCCCGGAATCTTGGTAAAATGCTACCATAGTCCTGTTTAAAAAAAAGGGCAAACCGGAGCTGCTACCATCATCATTTAGGCCTATCTCGCTAATCAACAGCGACTCGAAATGTATTAAAAAATAATGGCAGGCCGACTAGTGCAGGTAATTACACCGTTAGTCTCTATGCATCAGCATGGATTCATACCGGGCCGGGACACTGCTGACCATGTCAGACGTTCTATTGCATTACTGGACTGGACCCAGGTTACGAGCTCTCCCCTCGGGTTGATCCTGTTGGATGCAGAGAAGGCGTTCAACAGGGTCTCCTGGGGGTTTATGTGGGCTGTTTTGAAGTGGAAGGGATTCCCTAAGGATTTCATACAGGCGCTTAGTGTGATGTATCTTTGCCCGAGAGCTCAACTTCGCATTTCTGGCCAGCTGACCAGCGCCTTTCCTATTACTAGGGGCACACGACAGGGGTGTCCCTGCTCTCCCCTGTTATTTGCCCTATATATAGATCCCTTCCTCTCTAAAATTATTGATAATCAGAGCATAATACCTATAAGAGCAGGCAACTCGTCCTATAATCTGTTAGCGTATGCTGATGATATAGTTGTCTTTACATCAGACGTCACTTCTGCTTTCAGGGAACTTAAGGAATTGGTGGGGAACTTTGGGGCGATATCGGGATATAAGCTAAATGTCTCGAAGACCCAGGTGATTCAGACACCCGGTATGGTAACATCGGATGCTCCAGTAGTTCCAGTCGCTACGTATTTGGGAGTTCGTATATCTTCGACAGTTGATACCATTCCGGATCTAAATATTCTTCCGGTTATAGATGATGTCAACACTAAATTAGAGCGACTAGACAGCCTGCACCTATCTTTATATGGTCGTTGTAGTGTTCTCAAGATGCTAGTTCTTCCTAAGTTCTTATATTTGTTTAGGACCATCCATCTTCTGATCTCTCAAACAAGTCTAATTAAGGCAGATAGGGTTTGCCATAGATTTTTGTGGGGTTATAGGCGATCTCGTAGGGCTGCCAAATGGATGTGCCTCCCTCGTGACCGAGGGGGCTGGTCGGTTCCCAGTCTTGTTACATATTATTGGGTTACAATGCTTAAAGCAATGGGCGTGTTGATCTGTGGGGATAAACTGAATGTTCCCATATGTAATAATCCGACTATCTTTGAGATTGGATTGGGGTCTGCTGTAAAAGGGATTTTCCTGAAGGTCCTTGAACCCAGTTATTATAAGAGAACTTGCTTCAAAGTCTTGATAGCTGCATGGACTATTTGGCGATTGATTAGGAGGAAAATAGGTATACCCAATATAAATCTGTATGTGCCGTTTAAAGCCACTCGAATGTTTCCTAATATCTTTCAGGACCATGTTATGCACAGCTGGCAAATTAAAGGTATCAGTAGGCTGGGAGACTTGGTGGAGGATGGTGTCGTCCTAACTTACAGCGACATCATAGATAAATTTCAGCTATCTCCTCGTGATTTTTTTAAGTATTTACAAATCCAAAGCTTTATTCAAAAATGCTTAAAGAAAACACCTGGTATGCTGGAGACAGTGCCACTTATTGATTTAATCAAGAAGAGAAGTTGAATAGGGATATTGTACCAATAGATAGTCTCAACAGTTCCGGATGATATGACAGCTCAAAGTGTCAAGTGGGAATCGAAATTAGGAATTGCTGAGGTCTATTTATCTCTGGTGCTAGAACTTGCAAGGCAGGTTATTGTGTCGGGCTCACTTAAGACTCAAAGTTATATGGCAATGTTTGATTTATATTATACACCCGCTAAGATTGCAAAATGGGGTGCCATAAAGGAAAATGTTTGTGCTCATTGTGGGCTGTAGGCAGCCGACTCAATACATATTTTCTTTTCTTGTCAATCACTACGTGGCTTTCTGGATGATATCGAGTGCTTTATTAATAATACACTAAAGATAAGATGTATAATGACCCCGGCTCTTGTTATCTTCGGGGTAGGGGTTGAAAATACAATATCTGGCAGCTATGCTGCAAATGAGTCAGCCCTTATATTCATTGCTATGTCTCAGGTCCGGCTGTGCATAACCTCTCAGTGGCTTTCTCTGGAAGCTCCAACATTTGTACAGTGGCGCGCAAGATTATTAGCTATATATAGGCTAGAATTCTCTGTGTTCTCCCGTAAAGGGGGGAGGAGGCGTCAACTGGCAACCCGAATCTGGGCACCAGTGGCGGAATGGATTACATAAAGGAAAATGAATGTCTAGGCCACATATCTGAAATGTCTGTACTATTATTTTTATTCTGCCTCTGCATTGCTTTTTTCAGTCCTAATTTTCAGGAATGTTTTTGCTTATTGTTTTGATAACCTGTTTAACGATTGTATATTTTTATTCTGTATCTCTATAGCAATTATGCTGTATAAGTAGGAACCTCTGTTATTTATTTTTCTAGTCTCAATAAAAATTATAAAAAAACAACAAAAAAAAACAACACCAACACGATCTACAGCTTCCATCTTTTTTAGTCAGAAGGGCCGGCATGGACCTTCATCCAGCTTGACCTCAAGTAGTGGTGCTGTAAATGAACAACAGAAGCAAATTCAGCCACACCCATCCTCCACTTCATCTGGCATTGAAAGTCAAAGTAGCACCTCCACCACCTGCAGACATCACCAGTCTGCAGTTTGGGACTTCTTTACTGTTAGCGCAAAGGCGGAAAACGTGGTCATTTGTTCGATTTGTAAAGCATCCGTTAGTTGGGGTAAGCTTGGTACCAACTATGGTACCGGAGGCCAGAGAGGTCATCTCAAGTTACACCACCCTATCCAGTGGGAAGCACACATGAGGAAGATCGAGGAAGCCAAAAGAAAAAAAATCCAAATGTTTCCCTTGATATTGAATCTGATGATGACGAGAATCTGATTGTGCAGGGGGGAAGTGAAGAAGCGACAGACATTTTTTCTGGTACACCGAGTACCCCTGGCAGCAGCACTGCAGTGGTATCGCCCACACTCTCTACCCCTGCAACATCTATGAGGCACACTAAGAGTGTTGGAGAGACACCAATGCGAACAACTAAATCAATGGTCCTAACTGGTTTGAAGAGGTCATCATCATCATCATCACGCAAAATGATCCAGCCCACCATTAGTGGAATGATCTGGTCGGAGGCGCCATTTGAACGCAACCACCAAATGGTACATCTGTATAACGCGAAGCTGGCTAAAATGCTAGCGCTGGACCTTATCCCTTTTTCTTTCGTGGAAGGGGTGGGGTTTCTAGAATTAGTGGTAACAGTCTGCCCTAAATGGAAGGTTCCCAGCCGGTCCTATTTTGCCAGAGTTTCGGTTCCAGCACTACATCAAGATGTGCTGGAGACAGCTTTGTAGAAGAGTGCTGTTCACACTATCCACTTGACAACAGACATGTGGACCAGTTGCCAAGCCCTTGATTACATGTGCATCACTGCACACTGGGTCTCTTTTGCAGTGTCTTTTGCAGGGGTTAGAGACAAGTCAAGTGCAGTTGCTGACCTTGACACAGTTTTTCAAGCTTCTCATAAACATGCAACATTAGCCATGTTTGCCATGCAGAACAGTCATACTGCAAAAAACATTTTGGATGAGTTTAAAAGTAAGGTCTCTGAATGGCTGGAACCAAGAAATCGCATAGTTGGTTATGTTTCCACGGATAATGGCAGTAATATAGTTAGGGCCATGCAGGACGGTGAATATTTCAGAGTGCCGTGTTTGGCGCACTGAATAAACCTGGTTGTTCAAACTGAACCCCAAGTCAAGAAGTTACTGTCTATGTGCCGAAGAATCTGCAGACATTTCAGCCATTCTTTTAAGGCCCGGAAGCAGCTGAGGAGCATGCAACATGTACGTAAAGTGCCAGTCAAAGGACTCATCCAGGAGGTGGCAACACGTTGGAACTCAACCTTTTACATGCTTGAGCATCTGTTTGAGCAGTGCATGGTAATCAATGACTATATCTTTACAGTAGGTTCTACTATTAATGACTTGAGGCTAGAGTCGGAGGAATGGTAGCTAGTTAAAAGCCTGACAGACATGCTTCGTCCTTTTGAGGTCTTCACGCATGAAGTCAGCAGGGAGGACTGTTGTTTGAGCAAAGCTATCCCATTGTTGCACATACTAGAGCACCAACTGAAGGCGGTGTCTTCAACATTGAGAGATGATGGTGGAAAGCAAGCTGCATATCTGTTGGCGGAGAACTTATTAAGCCGCCTAGTTGCCAATTAATGGCTTCAAAAGATACATACAGAACAACATTACATTTGTGCCACTATTTTGGATCCACGGTACAAAAAGGCAGTGGCCAGCAAAGCCTTCATTCCTTTTGATGAGGCAGATGTTTCAAAGTACAAACATTGGATAGCTGTGTCAGCCAGACGGTTTGGAAAAGATCGGCAGAGAATTCAAGGAGCCGTCAGAAGTCCAACTAATTCAGCAGGCGATCCAGCGTCAAGTTCCACCTCTGAATCTGTGGCCGAAGGGAGTCACTTTCCTTCACAGCCGTTAACGACACCAGCAGCAACCCTATCATCATCCTCACCTGCACCAGGCCCAGCCATAATATTGTCGGAAGCGGATTGGCTAACTCATCAAGGGTTTGTTCGTTCCAGTGCTGAGAAGGCCACAGATGGTACGCAAAGTGGAGCAACCGTGGAGAACCTTGAGTTGATGGTGCAGGCCTATCTGGATGAGCCAACACAGGTCTTTGTTTATACGAACCCATTGCTGTATTGGTACAGGAAAATGGCTCTATGGCCACTGATCGCCAACCTGTCTCTAAATTATTTGTCTAGCCCACTCACAAGTGCGTCTTATGAACGTGTTTTCAGTGCTGCTGGAGCCATTGTAACTTCAAAAAGGTCCCGGCTCTCGGCCAAAAATGTGGAGAGGTTAACACTGATCAAGATGAATCAGCACTTGATACCACCAGATTACAAAGTATGTGAATGCACGCAGAGAGGACACCAACTTCGGTGACAGAAGTTCTTCTCTGTTACCTGACCTACTCTCATCTCAAATCATGGAGTTGGAGGACGAGCTCTACTTCCCTGACACCGAGCCCTGAAAATGACTTTCTTTTTTTCGTCCTTATTCACTTTTATTCCTGTGTGTCTTTCTTTGTTTTGCAACTTTTACCACAACAAAACTCTAATCACATAATCACAACAAGTTCATTAGCAGCACTGTCTTCATCTTATATTCCTTATTGATTTGAAGGTGCCGCAGTCTGCATTCCTGAGGTTCACAAGTTCACAACTCAATCATGCTCCTTTATACTCCTCCTCCTCCAGACTCCCCCTATCCATTTCCCTCAAGGCAGATGGCTGGATTACGACGAGTCCCCTCAAGTGGGACTGAAATTACTGACTGACTACATGCTTGCTGATAGCTGACAGAGTTACTTTTGATATTGACAGGAGAGGCTGCCCTGTGGGCCCTCACTTTCCGAAGAAGATGCGGACAAAAATTAGAACAGGTAATGAATAATTGAGAAGATGGCATGCACTGGACAGCAATGCATGGGACTCTTTACGCTGTTTTTGTAGATTTGAAATCAGCTTTTGATTTAGTTCCTCGTTCTAAACTTTGGAGGGTACTTGCCGAAGCTGGGTTGGCCCCAGAATTGCTAACGCTTCATGTCCGCTTGCATGAGAACAATTATGCTAGAATCAGGTGGGGGCTCAGGGTGAGGTGACGGACACTTTCCCTGTCGAACGTGGGGTCCGCCAGGGGTGTGTTCTGGTACCCACACTGTTTTCTATATACATCAATGGCATTGTAGACCATCTAAGCCGTTCACCCACTGATGCTCCTGTTCTAGCAGGGGCACGCGTGCCAGTCCTCATGTTTGCGGACGACACGCTGATAGTTTCTCGAACTCCGAGTGGGCTCCAGAAGGCAGTTAACGCTTTCGGTGAGTTCTGTGAAAGACGTGGACTTGAGATAAACACCTCCAAAACCAAGTTCATGTGTTTGAACCAGTGGAACACATTTAAAGGTTCAATTAATTTTAGTGGTACTCCATTGGAACAGGTTGAGGCCTTCACGTATCTAGGAGTATCCCTCCAGTGTAATATGAGTTGAAAAAATCATATTGATATGGCTGTTTTAAAATTCCACCAGCTGGCGGGTGTAGTGGCACTTAAATATAAAGCTTCATTGACTGAGCCAATCACCCCTGCTTTAGAAATTTATAATATGAAGGTGATTAGTACCTCTTTGTACGGCTCGGAACTATGGGGATTCTCCAATTTGAAACAACTAAAATTGGCGGAGATCAGGTTTCTACGCCGTCTTGTTGGGGTTCCCCAAAGTACCCCTACCGTCCCACTGGTATATGACCTGGGCAGGAAGAACATTAAGGATTTGGCACGGCTGTGACCCTTATTATACTGGAGACGCATCATGACTACCCCTGAACTAGCTCATTATGCTATTGCCCTGAAGGACATCATCAAGGCAGATCGTTTTCATTCGATCCCGTGGTTAAAGGAAATTAGGGGTATACTAATTAAGTTGGAACTAGATCACTTATGGAACACTCCCAATGCCTTAAGCTTTCCATCAAAGGCAACACTGAAAAAAATGTATTGGGAAATGGTATGGTCAACTGCTTATTGCACTGGATCCAACACTAATTTAACAGGACGTTTCCTGGATATCAAACCTTTACCATCTTGTGAGCCTTAATGGGACATTATTGAAAGGCCGTTCAATAGAAAATTGTATTTTCAACTCAGAACTGGGACCCTTCCTTTAAAGGCATTTATCCACAAATGGTCAGCTAATCAGGAGGATGACAAATGGCATCACTGTAAAGACTTGATTGAAAACACTGCCCATCTACTGTTTGTTTGTCCCCTTTATGTAAGTCCACGACGGAAGTGGATAAAACCTGTGTGTTTAAACTTAGGTTCACATAGGTACAAAGAGGCGTTAAGAGTGCTGGAATCAGATTGTACACCCTGCGTGGCGATTGCCGTTGCAAAATTCTTAGGGTGGGCATGGACTATACGCACCCGCACTTTACAACAGTTAGATACTGCCCGATGAATTAACCCACACCGCTTAATGTAGATCAACTTTTAAAATTCATGTTTTATTGGACTACTTTTTATCATGTACAAATTGTCTTTTTATCTGGAACATGACAGCACCATGGTTTAATGAGTTTTTAAAAATAATGAATTTAACTTTGTAGTATTTATTGTGTAGTGTTAGGATGTATAATCGCTTTTATGACATGCTGTCGAATAAAGCTTTGAAATTTGATTTGCAATGCATGTCTTTGGGGAGCTGTTTGGGGGGCTTCCAGGTTTTTGTGGGTGGGTTTTGGGGTCTGGGAGCTTTGCTGGCACAGTCTAATGTTGATTGCATTTGTTTTTCAGGAAATCCATGGTGGAAAAGAGGAGTTAGGGCCTAGCTGCACAGCGTATTTGGATTGAATTGAAGGTAGTAGGCCCATTTTTGCTTTTTGCCTGTTTGGGGGTGTTCTGCTTTTTTGCGGGTGGCTGCAGGGGTCTGGGGGCATAGCTCGGAAGGTCTTTTGGACCAAATCCATGGTGAAATTTTTTTGCGATTTTGCTCACTTGCTTGTGTTTGGGGTGCTGTTTGGGGGGTTCCTGGTGTTTGTAGGTGGGTTCCCGGGTCTTGGAGCAATGCTGGGTATGGATACTTTTGGTTGCAAGAGGTTTGAAGCAAATCCAGGGTGGCAAAGGGGAGTTAGGGCCTAGCTGCAGAGCCCGTGTGGAATGATTTTGGAAATTACCCTAAAAATGTTTGTCCCCATTTTTGTAGTTTTGCTTTTTGGCTGTTTGGGGGTCTTCTAACTGTTTTCGCCTGGGTTTGATGGGTCTGGGGGAATTGCTGGGAAGGTCTAATACCGGATAAAAGTGGTTTGGAGAAAATCAGAGGTGAAAACGTTTTTCAATTTTCAGGCATTTCGCTCACCTTTCCTGGTGTTTGTGGGTGGGTTTTGGGGTCTTGGAGCAACGCTGGATATGGGTAGTTTTGATTGCAAGTGGTTTGAAGAAAATCCATGGTGGCAAAGTGGAGTTAGGGCCTAGCTGCAGAGTGCGCATGGAGTGATTTTGGAAATTTACCAAAAAATGTCTAAGTCCCCATTTTTGTAGTTTTGCTTTTTGGCTGTTTAGGGGTCTTCTACTTGTTTTCGCCTGGGTTGACGGGTCTGGGGGCATTGCTTGGAAGGTCTGATACCGGTTAAAAGTGTTTTGGATAAAATCGGAGTTGAAAACGTTTTTGCATTTTTTGCTCACTTGCTTGTCTTTGGGGTGCTGTTTGAGGGGGTTCCTGGTGTTTGGGTGTAGGTTTTGGGGTCTGGGAGCAATGCTGGCACAGTCTAATGTTGATTGCATTTGTTTTTCAGGAAATCCATGGTGGGAAAAGTGGAGTTATGACCTAGCTGCACAGCGCGTTTGGACAGAATTGAAAGAAGGCCAAAAATATTCGAAGTATGAGATTTTCCATTTTTGCTTTTTGCCTGTTTGTGGGTGTTCTGCTTTTTTGCGGGTGGGTTGGCGGGTCTTGGGGCATTGCTGGGAAGGTCTAAGACCGGATGAAAGTGGTTTGGATAAAATCGGAGGTGAAAAAGTTTTTCCTTTTTCAGGAATTTCGCTCACTTTAGCGTTTTCGTGGCGCTCTTTGGGGGGGTTCCCGGTGTTTGTGGGTGAGTTTTGGGGTCTTGGAGCAACGCTGGGTATGGGTAGTTTTTATTGCAAGTGGTTTGAAGAAAATACATATTGGCAAAGGGGAGTTAGGAACTAGCTGCAGAGCGTGTGTGGAGTGATTTCCGAAATTTCCCTAAAAATTTGTCTCCATTTTTGTAGTTTTGCTTTTTCACTGTTTGGGAGTCTTCTACTTGTTTTCACCTGGGTTGATGGCTCTGTGGGCATTGCTTGGAAGGTCTAATACCGGTTAAAAGTGTTTTCGATAAAATCGGAGGTGAAAACGTTTTTGCTCACTTGCTTGTCTTTGGGGTGCTGTTTGGGGGGGTTCCTGGTGTTTGGGTGTGGGTTTTGGGGTCTGGGAGCACTGGTGGCACAGTCTAATATTGATTGCATTTGTTTTTCAGGAAATCCATGGTGGAAAAGTGGAGTTATGACCTAGCTGCACAGCGCGTTTGGACAGAATTGAAAGAAGGCCGAAAATATTCTAAGTATGAGGTTTTCCATTTTAGCTTTTTGCCTGTTTGGGAGTGTTCTGCTTTTTTGCGGGTGGTTTGGCGGGTCTTGGGGCATTACTGGGAAGGTCTAGTACCGGATAAAAGTGGTTTGGAGAAAATCCATGCTGAAAAGCGTTTTGGCACTTTTTGGAACTTAGGGCTCGTTAGGATTAGCAGCAGTATTGCATGTGTTTGGGGGTGTTCTAGATTTTTGCAACTGGGTTCTGGGGTCTTAGAGCACTCTTGTAAATGTGTAATTTTGGTTGCAAGTGGTTTGAAGAAAATCCATGGTGGGAAAGGGGGGGTTTGGCCTAGTTAAAGAAAGCGTTTGCCACTATTCTGAACTTAGGGCTTGTTAGGGTTAGCAGTATTGTATTGCATGTGTTTGGACGGGGGTTCTAGATTTTTGCGACCGGGTGGGGTCTTGGAAAACTTGTTGGAATGCCTAATTTTGATGGCAAGTGGTTTGAAGATAATCCATGGTGGGAAAGGGGGGTTTTGGGCATTCTTTCTGAGTGCGTTTTGGCACGATTTGAAATTAGGCCTCTGCGAGGTAGCAGCAGTATTCTGCAAATTTTTGGGAGGGAGGGTAATATGGGGTGTTCTAGATTTTGGGTATTGTCATCTCTGAAAGTGACAGTATAATTTTTGCACTACACAGCGTGCCTTATATATTTTTTTCTCTGAGGTGTCTTTACAGGCAAAATTACAGGCAAACTTTTACCCTGTATTCGATGTACTACTCAGGCATACAATTAGCGATCCGCAAATTTGCATCAGGCAGGCAGTGGACAGTGTGTCTGGTCACCAAGATTGATTGACGGAGCATCCGATGGAATGAAAGAGTACCGCGAATAAGAGGAATGGCTGGATGCATCAACTTCACCAATTCAACGGGACAACTACAAAAAACAGTCACAGTATCCAAAATTCTCCTTATCTTTTAAATGATATTCTTGGGAACTTGAACTTACTTCTACAAGTGTGACTCTGTGCGTTTGATCTCTGCTTCAAATTCATCCCTCCAGCTATTTGATACGTCTTTGCTATGTTTAACACTAATTTAATGTTCTAAGTGTTTATTCTCTCTGAGGGCAGAGAGGCAAGTGAAATTGCGTAATGACTGCAGCCCTGTACTGTCAACTTGTTTCTTCGTAGTTACTCGTAAGTTGCAGTAATTAGTAGTACTACTTTTCAGTAATCTAACCATCCATTAAGTACTAGTGGCATGCAGTAGTGCACTTCCTTTATGTCCCTTTAAAGATTCATCAATATCTTCTAATCCAAAGATTTGTTTCTCTTCATTTGTTGTTTGACTGTCCATACCGTGTTTTTTTTCCTCTTGACCAAACTTTCCCAAAAACCCCCATTCCCATCCAATTTTCAAACCCTAACCCTCTTCCCCCTGGCTGTGTGGTATTTCATTGAGGTGTGACTGACAACAACAATAAATTCCACACACTTGCTGGGGAGGATAAGGTCAAAGCAACCAGAAGTTCATGTGCGCCATCGTGAATTGATAAGAACATCCTCCTCCTACACGACGTGAACAATCAAATGCTTAATGCTTACCTTACGTTGGCACTGCTTAGGCTACAATTTAGGGCACTGTTCTGTACCGTACTATCTATTGTACTGTTTCTAATGCTACGCTCAGGCCACTCAATGTTTAATTTCCTCTTTTTTTCCTATGGTGATACTACCAGTGTGTACCACTACTGCTACCAGCACAACAATGATATTGCATCCGTCGAGGATTCAATTCAACAACCAACCTTAATCACCATTTGCAATGCAGCCAGCCCTGGGGCTACCCCGATTCTCAAACACAAATCACAGGTAAGATAAGCATATTGGAGAGGTAGTAGAATAATGGGCTAGGAGGACTAAGTTCGGAGGAGAGCAGAGACTGACTGTACTACTAGTAAAGTAATGTAGTAGGGCTACTAAATTTACTAACTCGGTTACTTGCATTTTGGTAGATTTCAGGACTAGAGGTTTCATTCATGCTGGTAAGTTTGAAGAAAACAAACGTCCAGTAACCACCGCCAACCCCCACACAAAATAATATATGAACGCGTATACAGTGTTTTTTGTAAGAAAAATAATTATTAAGAAATATTACTTCGTGTTGTTTTCAGCACAACAATAAGATAAATTACCCGAACTCACCCCCCCTCCCTAACCCAACCAAAGTCAAAAAGTCCCAAAGTCCCCTTTCCCAAACACCCAATTCTCACCCCCCCCAACAGTCTTTAAAAAAGGGGCAAGGGACAGTCACTTCCTCCGGTGGCGTAGTTTGGCAAGCTGTTGCTGCATGTCCCGCTGCTCTTTGCGGAGGTCCTGGAGCTGGCGCTGGTGTTTTTCGCACAACCGCTCCAGGTAGTCCACTTGCTTTCGGAGGCGACGCACACGTACCATCCAGGCTCTGGGAGGTCAGCTGTTGTTTTTGCTGCTGTGCGGCGGCGGCGGGAGGCTGTCGGGCCACGCCTCCGTTTGGCTGGAGTCTTGTGGCTGGGGACCCGGGGGCAGTGGAGGAGGATGAACTGGTGGTTGTTGTAGTGTCCTGACTGTCCTCATGCTCCCGAGCCCACAACCCGCAATACTCTACACAAATAGCCTCCAGCTTACGGGCCCTGGCCCGGACAGCCATCTCCTTACGGGTGAGCTTTTTTGGAGTAGCATCTATGAAGAAAGAAAGAAAGAAAAATACTGCAGCCAATAGTCTTTAACAGAAAGTCAAAATCATTCAACAGAAAGTTGATACTCAGTAACACCAGCATCAGTAACACCAAAAAGTAGCAAACACAGCATAACATTTTGAAGTTAACAGACCAGGTTTTTTTTGATTGTCGATCCACAACTGGCGTCTCCCGTGTGTGACGTTATTTATAATTTCTACCCACTATTTTGAGGGTGCCCTAGATAGGAGGAAGAACCTAAACCTCCAATTAGGACCAAGATCCAAACATAATTGATACAACAGGTATCTGTGCACACGTCGCCTTTTACAGAGTAAATGCTGTAGGTAATCAAACGATTCAGAAAAGGGGGTGGTGATGAACAGAGTGTCTGAATTAAGCAGACCACTCTTATCCATTCCAAAGATCAGGGCTTGATCCATCACCGTTTTTTAGCTCACTGCACCATCCCAGCTCAGAACATGGCTACATGCAAATTAGTCTGTTCCTGTCCCAGCGCATGATGGGAACAGGGCAAACCAAAATACCAAGCCAATTCTTATACTGGGAAGGAAACAAGCTTCCGGGGACCGGTTTCTGGCATTTCAGCCGTCGTCGGCCCGGCTTGATTGAATGCTTATGGTGCAGTGAGCAAGGGACTCATGTCTGAGTATACCCTGCCACACCTATAGTGGCCAAAAACGATTCAGAAAAGGGGGTGGTGATGAACAAAGTGTCTGAATTAAGCAGACCACTCTTACCCAGTCCAAAGATCAGGGCTTGATCCATCACCATTTTTTAGCTCACTGCACCATCCCAGCTCAGAACCTGGCCACATGCAAATTAGTCTGTTCCTGTCCCAGTGCATGATGGGAACAGGGCAAACCAAACTACCAAGCCAATTCTTATACTGGGAAGGAAACAAGCTTCCGGGGACCGGTTTCTGGCATTTCAGCCATTGTCGGCCCGGCTTGATTGAATCCTGATGGTGCAGTGAGCAAGGGACTCTTGTCTGAGTATACCCTGCCACATCTATAGTGGCCAAAAACGATTCAGAAAAGGGGGTGGTGATGAACAGAGTGTCTGAATTAAGCAGACCACTCTTACCCAGTCCAAAGATCAGGACTTGATCCATCACCGTTTTTTAGCTCACTGCACCATCCCAGCTCAGAATCTGGCTACATGCAAATTAGTCTGTTCCTGTCCCAGTGCATGATGGGAACAGGGCAAACCAAACTACCAAGCCAATTCTTATACTGGGAAGGAAACAAGCTTCCGGGGACCGGTTTCTGGCATTTCAGCCGTCGTCGGCCCGGCTTGATTGAATCCTGATGGTGCAGTGAGCAAGGGACTCATGTCTGAGTATACCCTGCCACACCTATAATGGCCAAAAACGATTCAGAAAAGGGGGTGTTGATGGACAGAGTATCTGAATTAAGCAGAACACTCCTACCCAGTTCAAAGATCAGGGCTTGATCCATCACCGTTTTTTAGCTCACTGCACCATCCCAGCTCAGAACCTTGCTACATGCAAATTAGTCTGTCCCTGGCCCAGTGCATCATGGGAACAGAGCAGACCAAACTACCAAGCCAATTCTTATACTGGGAAGGAAACAAGCTTCCGGGGACCGGTTTCTGGCCTTTCAGCCGTCTTTGGCCCGGCTTGCTTGAATCCTGATGGTGCAGTGAGCAAGGGACTCACATCTGAGTATACCCTTGCACGCTTATGGTGGACAAAACAATTCAGAAAAGGGGGTGGTGATGGACAGAGTATCTGAATTAAGCAGAACACTCCTACCCAGTCCAAAGACCAGGGCTTGATCCATCACCGTTTTTTAGCTCACTGCACCATCCCAGCTCAGAACCTGGCTACATGCACATTAGTCTGTCCCTGGCCCAGTGCATCATGGGAACAGGGCAGACCAAACTACCAAGCCAATTCTTATACTGGGAAGGAAACAAGCTTCCGGGGACCGGTTACTGGCATTTCAGGCGTCTTCGGCCCGGCTTGCTTGAATCCTGATGGTGCAGTGAGCAAGGAACTCACATCTGAGTATACCCTTCCACGCTTATGGTGGACAAAACGATTCAGAAAAGGGGGTGGTGATGGACAGAGTATCTGAATTAAGCAGAACAATCCTACCCAGTCCAAAGATCAGGGCTTGATTCATCACCGTTTTTTAGCTCACTGCACCATCCCAGCTCAGAACCTGGCTACATGCAAATTAGTCTGTCCCTGGCCCAGTGCATCATGGGAACATGGCAGACCAAACTACCAAGCCAATTCTTATACTGGGAAGGAAACAAGCTTCCGGGGACCGGTTTCTGGCATTTCAGCCGTCTTCGGCCGGGCTTGCTTTAATCCTGATGGTGCAGTGAGCAAGGGACTCACATCTGAGTATACCCTTCCACGCTTATGGTGGACAAAACGATTCAGAAAAGGGGGTGGTGATGGACAGGGTATCTGAATTAAGCAGAACACTCCTACCCAGTCAAAAGATCAGGGCTTGATCCATCGCCGTTTTTTAGCTCACTGCACCATCCCAGCTAAGAACCTGGCTACATGCAAATTAGTCTGTCCCTGGCCCAGTGCATCATGGGAACAGGGCAGACCAAACTACCAAGCCAATTCTTATACTGGGAAGGAAACAAGCTTCCTGGGACCGGTTTCTGGAATTTCAGCCGTCTTCGGCCCGGCTTGCTAGAATCCCGATGGTGCAGTGAGCAAGGGACTCACATCTGAGTAAACCCTTCCACGCTTATGGTGGACAAAACGATTCAGAAAAGGGGGTGGTGATGGACAGAGTATCTGAATTAAGCAGAACACTCCTACCCAGTCCAAAGATCAGGGCTTCATCCATCCCTGTTTTTTAGCTCACTGCACCATCCCTGCTCAGAACCTGGCTACATGCAAAGTAATCTGTCCCTGGCCCAGTGCATCATGGGAACAGAGCAGATCAAACTACCAAGCCAATTCTTATACTGGGAAGGAAACAAGCTTCCGTGGACCGGTTTCTGGCATTTCAGCCGTCGTCGGCCCGGCTTGATTGAATCCTGATGGTGCAGTGAGCAAGGGACTCATGTCTGAGTATACCCTGCCACACCTATAGTGGCCAAAAACGATTCAGAAAAGGGGGTGGTGATAAACGGAGTGTCTGAATTAAGCAGACCACTCTTACCCAGTCCAAAGATCAGGGCTTGATCCATCACCATTTTTTAGCTCACTGCACCATCCCAGCTCAGAACCTGGCCACATGCAAATTAGTCTGTTCCTGTCCCAGTGCATGATGGGAACAGGGCAAACCAAACTACCAAGCCAATTCTTATACTGGGAAGGAAACAAGCTTCCGGGGACCGGTTTCTGGCATTTCAGCCATTGTCGGCCCGGCTTGATTGAATCCTGATGGTGCAGTGAGCAAGGGACTCTTGTCTGAGTATACCCTGCCACATCTATAGTGGCCAAAAACGATTCAGAAAAGGGGGTGGTGATGAACAGAGTGTCTGAATTAAGCTGACCACTCTTACCCAGTCCAAAGATCAGGACTTGATCCATCACCATTTTTAGCTCACTGCACCATCCCAGCTCAGAATCTGGCTACATGCAAATTAATCTGTTCCTGTCCCAGTGCATGATGGGAACAGGGCAAACCAAACTACCAAGCCAATTCTTATACTGGGAAGGAAACAAGCTTCCGGGGACCAGTTTCTGGCATTTCAGCCGTCGTCGGCCCGGCTTGATTGAATCCTGATGGTGCAGTGAGCAAGGGACTCATGTCTGAGTATACCCTGCCACACCTATAATGGCCAAAAACGATTCAGAAAAGGGGGTGTTGATGGACAGAGTATCTGAATTAAGCAGAACACTCCTACCCAGTTCAAAGATCAGGGCTTGATCCATCACCGTTTTTTAGCTCACTGCACCATCCCAGCTCAGAACCTGGCTACATGCAAATTAGTCTGTCCCTGGCCCAGTGCATCATGGGAACAGAGCAGACCAAACTACCAAGCCAATTCTTATACTGGGAAGGAAACAAGCTTCCGGGGACCGGTTTCTGGCATTTCAGCCGTCTTCGGCCCGGCTTGCTTGAATCCTGATGGTGCAGTGAGCAAGGGACTCAAATCTGAGTATACCCTTCCACGCTTATGGTGGACAAAACGATTCAGAAAAGGGGGTTGGGAGGGACAGAGTATCTGAATTAAGCAGAACACTCCTACCCAGTCCAAAGATCAGGGCTTGATACATCACCGTTTTTTAGCTCACTGCACCATCCCAGCTCAGAATCTGGCTACATGCAAATTAGTCTGTCCCTGGCCCAGTGCATCATGGGAACAGGGCAGACCAAACTACCAAGCCAATTCTTATACTGGGAAGGAAACAAGCTTCCGGGGACCGGTTTCTGGCATTTCAGCCGTCTTCGGCCCGGCTTGCTTGAATCCTGATGGTGCAGTGAGCAAGGGACTCACATCTGAGTATACCCTTCCATGCTTATGGTGGACAAAACGATTCAGAAAAGGGGGTGGTGATGGACAGAGTATCTGAATTAAGCAGACCACTCCTACCCAGTCCAAAGATCAGGGCTTGAATTATCACCGTTTTTTAGCTCACTGCACCATCCCAGCTCAGAACCTGGCTACATGCAAATTAGTCTGTCCCTGGCCCAGTGCATCATGGGAACAGGGCAGACCAAACTACCAAGCCAATTCTTATACTGGGAAGGAAACAAGTTTCCGGGGACCGGTTTCTGGCATTTCAGCCGTCTTCGGCCCGGCTTGCTTGAATCCTGATGGTGCAGTGAGCAAGGGACTCACATCTGAGTATACCCTTCCACGCTTATGGTGGACAAAACGATTCAGAAAAGGGGGTGGTGATGGACAGAGTATCTGAATTAAGCAGAACACTCCTACCCAGTGCAAAGATCAGGGCTTGATCCATCACCGTTTTTTAACTCACTGCACCATCCCAGCTCAGAACCTGGCTACATGCAAATTAGTCTGTCCCAGGCCCAGTGCATCATGGGAACAGGGCAGACCAAACTACCAAGCCAATTCTTATACTGGGAAGGAAACAAGCTTCCGGGGACCGGTTTCTGGCATTTCTGCCCGCTTTCAGGACTGTAAGCGGGCAGAGAGACAATGGAGAGTGGCATATGATGACTCGATGAAAGAGGTCTATCATATCAAGAGATGCATCTATCATAATAGAATCCGTATTGAGAAAGCTACACACTATGCAGACAGAATCCAGAGAGCAGAGAATTCCACCAAGGAACTGTTTAGTATATATAAGTCTCTAGCCACCCCTAAAACTGCGAATCTAGATAAAGATCTCTCAGTAGCAGCATGCAACCGCATCGCTACTTATTTTGGAGATAAAGTATCTAAAATCTATGCTGCTTTCCCCGAAATGCCTCATGCAGCGGAAGAGCCAATAGACCTAGCAGCAGAGGAAGACGATCGTAACCAGTTACTTAACTTTATCACCCCTTCACCGGAAGAGCTAATTAAAATCTGTAGGTCTGTTAAATCTGGTTCCCCTCGAGATCCCGCACCCCCTAAAAGATTGAGTGACAGCTTGGAGACCTTGGAACCCTACATCAGGCATGTGCTAGATGTCTCCTTCCGATCCAGTTTAATACCTGAGGATTGGAAACAGGCTGTGGTGCTTCCCCTCCGCAAGAAGCCCAACATTAGCTTCGAGAATTTGGACAATTTGCGCCCCATCTCCTTGCTGCCTTATCTCTCCAAGGTAGCGGAGAAGGTGGCAAATAAACAGCTAATGACATATGTTGAGGAAGGCAACCATCTTCATCCTACCCAATTTGGGTTTCGGCCCCGTCATTCGACGGAGTCCGCCCTTCTGAGGGCTACTGAAGCCCTCAGGCAGGGTGCTGACGAGGGACAAACAATGGTGCTAATTTTATTAGACCTTAGCGCCGCGTTCGACACTGTGGCACATTCCATCTTGCTACAGTGTCTGGACAAGGTCGGGGTGAAAGGGGCGGCGTTGAAATGGATTTATTCATTTCTCACTGGCCGGGGTTTCCAAGTGAGGCAGGGTGAACACTACTCGGAGCGTATTCCTTTGGACCAGGGGGTGCCGCAGGGCTCGTCCCTGAGCCCAACACTCTTTAATCTTTATGTCGCTCCGATTGCCACCTTAGTAGAGAGTCACGGCCTCAGCTTGGTATCGTATGCCGACGACACGCAGTTGGTCATCTCCCTATCGCGCGCACCCGGTCTTTCGGCAGACATCTTCAGAGCATGCATGCAAGACCTGGCTGCCTGGATGTCCGCCAATTGCCTCAAGCTTAATGGGGGCAAGACCGAGCTGCTGGTCGTGGGGGGCTGCCAGTCTGCGTGGACGTCGGCATGGTGGCCATCTTCCCTGGGCCCAACACCCACTCCTTGCCAAAAAGCGAGGAATCTGGGCATTTGGTTTGATGCCGCCCTCACCTTTGGCCCTCAGATCAATCAGGTGGTAGGACAATGCTTTGGGACCCTCAAAAGCCTCAGGAAGACGCTGAAGTTCTTGCCTGTGAGAGCCCGACAGACCTTGGTACATGCACTAGTCACATCAAGGATGGACCATGGCAACCTTCTCTATTTAGGAACCCTGGAGAAGAATCTCAGCCGCTTACAGGTCCTACAGAACGCTGCTGCACGATTGGTGCTTAGATTACCCAGAAGACCTGCTTCTGCAGCGGCTCTCCGGTCCTTGCACTGGCTCCCGGTCAGAAGCAGGGTAGAATTTAAAGCACTTTGCACGTGCCATCGGATCATTCATGGGAAATCCCCTCTTCCTCTACAAGGACTCTTGACACCTTATGAGCCTCCCCGCTCTCTAAGATCTTCTGGCTCTGGACTCCTGGCTGTCCCTAAGGTATCCAGAGCTCGGATGGGGGGTAGATCTTTCAGATACCTTGCAGCCGCCAGATGGAACAAGCTGCCCATGGCGCTACGACTAGAGCCATCTGAGTCAATTTTTAGAGCTAAGCTCAAAACTGCTCTATTCGCCTAGTAGGTGTGCCGTTTTGCATGGTCCAGGAATAAAGTAGCTCTTCAGCGCGGGGACACGCCGTTGTTGCGTCACCATGCGCTTTACAAAACCCCCAAAATAGAAATAGAAATAGAAATAGGGTGGCAGTGGCAAACCAGAGGGTGGCAGTGATGAGCCAGAGGGTGGCAGTGATGATCCAGAGGGTGGCAGTGGCAAACCAGAGGGTGCTGTGTGTGAGAAGTAGGCCTGGTATATGATGATCACTATTCTAGTGAGCACCTTGCACCAGTCCAAACGACCCTTATGGTGATTGGTTGTAAGTCAACCTTATAGACCAGCTATCCTAGTGGTTGCATGGACAAAAGCAGTCTTAGGCTAAACTCAAGAGGGCATGCGAAGCCAGATGTTTTACCAAATGCAATCCTTTAAATACCAAATGACACCACACAAGTTATATATTATAAAATATATGTATTTATATCTAGAACAATCCCCTTGAATCTTTATGAGCACAGGAGCACAAGCGTTAAACAAAGAACACAGTATAACATACAATAAGATGCACAATTATGGATAGGCCGGGTGGCCACTCAAACCATATATTAAGAAAGTGGTATAAGTACCACGTCACACACACAATGAACAGGCCTTGGGCCTAGGGAATCGCTGGGCCTACACTGGACTAACGAAGGTTAGGACATAGGTGGCCCACAGGATGCGGGTGCAGTGTCTATCGGCAACCGCGTTTACCATACAAGTCAATGGTGCGTAAAAATCAGAATGTTAAAGGTTTAGGAGTCTTCCGACTGGATTAGAACTTAGCCACTAAAAACTAGGACACTAGAGGTGTAAACCACTATAGGAGCACCGGTGTAATCTCGTTACCCTGCCCACAGGAAGCGGGTGCATAGGTGCCAAAGTGCGTCTGGTTTCTTTGTGGAGTTCTATGGAGCCTGGAGGTAAAGATGCTGCAGGCGGCCAGGAGAGAAGAGTCCGGTTGGATCCAAGGGTGGATCGAAGATGTAGAGTACCTGAAAGCAGAGGGGACAGAGTCTAGGTCACTAGCCAGTGACCAGGATGGAACCAGGACGGAACCAGGCAGTGTCGGGTTGCAATCAGGTGCTGTCGAGTAGTTTGTCTTCGCTGCCACGTGGACCAGGAAGGATCGAAGATGTTCATCTGGTGGACACGAGCTGTCCCACAAAGGCTCTTGCTGTCTGCGGTGTTGGTTCTTGAAATTGAGTCACCAAACCTTGGCAAATGCAACCCAAGCAGGACTCAAAGATGTCTTCTGGATCGGACCGGGAAGGTCAGATCGATGGCTCCTTTTCAGGGAAGCTGGGGCCAGTCTGGAGCAACCAGACCAGCAGTGTAGTTTTGATGGATCTTTGTCACAGAGGCCACTATCCAATGGGCAAGCGACCAGACAATGCATTGAGTAGGAAAATTGCAAAAGGGTCCCACGCAGCACTCGGTGAGTGTGGACGGGTGATCTTTGGAGCACAGGCTGCTCGAGGCTGGGGCTTCTCAAACCCTAAAGCACAGCATCGAGGGTGCCTCGGGAGCTGCACAGGAAGCACTTTGTCAACTTTTCAAGATGGCCAGTCTCACGTCTCTCGTCACCTCCATGGGTCTCAGCTTTGCCAGGACTGTGCATCGGGCTGTTGGATGTCTGGGAGTCGGGGTCTTGTCGATCTCTGTTGTTCGAGCAACAGCAAAGAAAGTCTCGATGCGCTGATGGTGCCTGCTTGCACAGGGTGGCCACTCCTTGACCACAAAGGAGATTCTTCAGTCTTCCACGTCGAGTGGGATGTCGAAGGGCCCAGAGTTTTGTTTCAAAGTTTCAGTCAGGATGATCTGGTTTGCATTGGCACAGCTCCTACCTTTATTCCACATCTAGGGGCTGGATCTCCTGCTAGGTCCCTCCTATGGGTGGGACCCAGGAAGGGGGTGGTTACACCCATTTCCCTTTGTCCAATTTTGCGCCAGAGCTGGGTCTGAAGAGCCCCAGCCCTGGATTGAACTGGACTTTGCATGGGACACCTTGTGTGCCCCAGGCAGTGTCTAGATTCATTCAGCCCTCCCTGTCGCAATCCACTATCTCCTGTCTAGGGAGGTGTAACTCCTCCCTGTGACAGGAAAGCTATTGTCCAGGCCTCCCCTGCCGGAGTTTGGGTCAGCAGCAGGAGGCCAGACTTGTGTCTGTGGCAGCAGCATTCATTTTGTGATGCTGAGGCTCTGGTTAGATTTAACCGCGTTTAAAGCAAACTACCATGTCTTCTCCGTCTAGAAGGGTGGAGTGCTACCCCCGTCGCCAGAACTGGCAAGGGTGTAGTATTCCAAAGCATATGACACCTTACACAACATGTTTCGATAAAGCCAAACCAAAGTTAGCAAGTAACCGCGAGGATTATAATGCACTTAAGAGTATATGGTATGGCAACATCCCAGAAAAGCTAAAGGACATGGTTCAGAAAGCTGCAGACAGGCTCAGCTCATGCTAGAGCACCATCTCACATAAAACCAAGCACTCTGCCTCCAGGATTGTTAAGGCCTGGCATAGGAGTGACTTATAGGTGCATATGTGTCCAGATATAGCTTTAGATATAGGTATACTATATCTAAGCAAGGGGTGATTACACCATCTTGCCCCAGCTGAGTGATCAGCAAGTTGTGTCAGTTTGGATAGCCAGCCAGGGGTTGCAAAAGATATGCTGCAGCCCCTGGTAGGCCTTGGATGCACCTATGCCCTGGGTATCTATAGTATTCTGTACAGGGGCTTATAAGGTGAGCTAATCCCAATTGGTAATGTATCTAAAGTACATGGATAAAGATGGCCTGGGGCCCTGATCCGTCCATCACCACCCCCTTTTGTACCGCTTTTGGCTGCTATAAGTGTGGCAGGGTATGCTCAGACGTGAGTCCCTTGCTCACTTTGCCACTGGATTCAAGCAAGCCGGGCTGAAGACGGCTGGAATGCCAGAAACCGGTCCTCAGAAGCTTGTTTCCGGTCCAGGGCGACATGGCTTGGCAGTTCGGGCTGGACTGTTCCCATGAGGCACAGGGTCAGACTGATTTGCACATAGCCATGTCTGAACTGGGGTGGCAGAGTGGGCTAAAGAACGGTGATGGATTAAACCCAGATCTTTTGACTGGGTGTGAGTGTTTGATTAAATCAGATGCTCCGTCCATCACCATCCCCTTTTGTACCGCTTGGGGCCCTGATTAGCAGGATCCCAAGACAACTAAGTTGGAAACCAGCTAAACACTAGACAAAAAAATCTGAGGTTAACCTTTGTCAGGTATCCACCTTGCTACACTGTGATGAACCAGAGGATGGCAGTGTTCAACCAGAGGGTAGCAGGGATGAACCAGAGGATGGCAGTGATCAATCAGAGGGTGGCAGTGACGAACCAGAGGGTGCTGTGATAAACCATAGGGGGACAGTGATGATCCAGAGGGTGGCAGAGGCAAACCAGAGGGTGGCAGTGATGAACCAGAGGGTGGCAGGGATGAACCACAGGATGGCAGTGATCAACCAGAGGGTGGCAGTGATGAACCAGAGGGTGGCAGTGATGAACCAGAGGGTGGCAGTGAGGAACCAGAGGGTGGCAGGGATGAACCAGAGGGTGGCAGTGATGATCCAGAGGGTGGCAGTGGCAAACCAGAGGGTAGTAGTGATGAGCCAGAGGGTGGCAGTGATGATCCAGAGGGTGGCAGTGGCGAACCAGAGGGTGGTAGTAATGAACCAGAGGGTGGCAGTGATGAACCAGAGGTTGGCAGTGGTGAACCACAAGGTGATGAACCAGAGGATAGCAGTGATGAACCAGAGGGTGGCAGTGGTGAACCAGAGGGTGGCAGTGATGATCCAGAGCGTGGCAGTGGTAAACCAGAGGGTGGCATTGGTGAACCAGAGGGTGGCAGTGATGAACCGGACGGTGACCGCGATGAACCACAGGGTCGCAAACAGGTTGGACACGTAGAAACAACATGGTCGCAACCGTTGCGACCATACAAGTAAGTTCACGTTCCCAAACTTGTACAAAACCCTCGCAAACTGGCAAAAACAGCAAATTCGCAAATTCACACGAATTTGTGAATTTTGCGAATTGCGAGTTCACTTTCGCACCATTTTGCGAATTCGCAAATTGCTCCCATATTTTGAAAAAAGGGTGGCCCCAAACCGTGTGTTCCCCATGTTAAGTACCATAGGACATTGAGGGATGACTACAGCCGAACTGCTGAACGGGATTTCATAAAATTCATCAGAAAGCTAGTTACTGGTCCTCGGAGCGTGCTTTCGTTATTTGATGTAAATCTGTTCAGTAGTTTCAGAAATATTTAGCTTAAAACAAATTTGTTTGTATAGGGATGGTGATCCTCCATGGATCCTCTTTGAATCCTCTGCGGACCCTCCTCAGATTCGTAAATCCACATGCCAATAGAAATTCTGTGATTGTGAAAGTTGCGGCAGCCATCTTGTCCATCAGGACTCAATCAATCAATCATCGCATTTATATAGCGCACAACTTACCCAGTGGGTCTCAAGGCGCTGGGGGGGGGGGATCTGCTATTGCTCGAACAACCAGGTCTTGAGTTGCTTCCTGAAGGCGAGGTGGTCCTGGGTCAGGCGGAGGTGGGTGGGGAGGGAGTTCCATGTCTTGGCGGCGAGGTAGGAGAAGGACCGTCCCCCTGTGGTGGCTCTACGGATGGGAGGGTGTGGCTGGTTGATCGAAGCTGGCGTTTGGGGGCGTAGAAGTTGAGGCGGCTGTTGAGGTATCCTGGGCCTTGGCTGTGTAGGGCTTTGTGTGCATGGGTGAGGAGACGGAAGGTGATTCTCTTGTAAATCTACTACAGAATCTGGAGGTTGATGAAAACACAGTCTTGCTCAGTTTTGATATAGAGAGTCTGTACACGAGCATACCCCAGGACGACACTATCCGAGTCCTGGGTAACACTCTGGACAATGCAGACTGGCCTTTCCATACATCAAAAGCCTTCATCCTGGAATGTGCTAAATTGGCCCTAAAACGTAACTACTTTGAATTCGAGGGCACCCTGTTCGTGCAAACTGGGGGCACGTCAATGGGAAGCATTTTTGCCCCCCAGCATAGCGGGTCTGTACGTTTATGACTTCGAAAACAAATTTTTTCTGAATGAGAGAAATCCTTTTCGCGCGAATGTAACTTTTTGGAGACGTTACATTGATGATGTCCTGGCAATCTGGCAAGGACCTGTTGAACAGCTCGATCAATTCATTTCCTGGATAAACACTTGTGACAACAACCTCAAATTCACCAACTGCTATAATAAGCAGGAAATTGTGTTTCTTGATGTGGTCATCAGCAAAGAAGGGAATCATCTAGAAACAAGAACTCACTACAAACCTACCTCAAAAAATAACCTATTAAGATTCTAGAGTTTCCATCCACGGCCACTAAGGGAGAACCTACCCTACGGACAGTTTTTAAGACTGCGTAGAAACTGCAGCCAACTATCTGAGTATAAAAAACAAGCAAAGGACCTGTCTGAAAAATTAGGTAACCGTGGATACCCGAATAAAATAGTGAACAAATGCCAAAAGAGAGCCAAATATCAGCCTAGAGACGCCCTTCTCGAAGAGAAAACCGAGAGAAATGAGGAAATACCCTTGACATGTGTGACCACATTCAACCCAATATCAAATCAAGTGACCAGAAGCATAAATAAACACTGGGCAATCGTGAACACTGGAAATCTACACTGGGAGAAGCCTCTGTTCTCTTTTAAGAAATCACAAAGTCTAAAAGACACTCTTGTTAATACCAGACCAAAAGCAAGAACAGTACAAACCACACCATCAATAACCAGGACCTAGGGTTTCCCAGATATAATCGGTCACTACCGCTGCGGAGACTGTAGTGTATGTCATTTGACAAGGAATACCAAAACACTAGATCTGGAGCCTGGCAAAATCGGGAGGCAGATTTCACACACCAATTGCAATGTGGTATATTTAATCGAGTGCACTTGCAACAAGCGGTACATAGGAATGACCACCCGGAAAGTCAAACAAAGGATATGCGAACATCGCAGCACCATACGCTGCAAGAAAAATGCAACCCGACTTACCGATCATTTCATTGAGAAAGGCCACACACCAAACGATATGTTTTGGACCATCATTGAGGAAATGACCCCTGGACCAAACATACAAAAACGTTTGTATGAAAAAGAACAAAGATGGATATACAGATTATACACACACGTGAACGGCCTGAACGATAATATACCCTGGGCGAATGTACTCTCCTAAATACTTTTGTCTGGCCCTGTAGCGGTATACATCCCATTATACCATGCTGAATGGCGATCCCTGGTTTCATTTCCGTGTAAGAGATCACGTTCCCATGACTAACCCCCTTGAGTCTGAACGCTCCTCCTTCTAGAGCTCTGTTGAAAATTTGTGTTCCGTTCCTATGGTAAACTCTAACCTGACGGGCCTCCGTAGATTCCCCTGTTACCGTATGACGTCTTTACGTCACGGTAGCCACGCCCACCCCGAATCCAATGGCGGCTACCTTTAAATACAACCCCGCACTTGGCTCTTAGCGGGCGTACGGAGGGGCGAAATAGGTATACGGCTGTAAACAGACCACTGAAACTGTAAGTAAATCCCGACTGCACTAAAAAGAAACACGTCTGTTTCTAGTCACCCTACCCAAACATCATATATGGTGCCGACTAGCACTCCACCCAGCCATTATGCTGATCTCCTTTAAATTTTCCATTCCTCAGAATATGTTTCCTGTACTGTGGCCTCCCTTCCCTCTAATCCCGTGCAGCATTCGAAAACCCCTAAAGAGGAGTGAGCACGCTTTATTTACAATATGTGTTATGTGTTGTGTCTGTTTTGTATTGTTTATTTTGGATCAAGTTGTACTTTTAGCACGTCGGTAATCCCTGGCACCATTAAAATATGAGTAATACCTAGGCACGCACTAGTTAGCCATAACGAACCGGTAGTAAATAGACTTTGCTCGTTCTCTTTCACACTTATATTGATAGGTGTGTCTACAATCAACCCTAAACTTCACTGTTAAACAACACTCAACCACCGCACCTGAGTAGTTCGTTTTAATTGGATGTGGGATGATTCACAGAAAGAGCAGATTCGTCACTTCACGACGTTGCAGGCATGTAACTAGTTTTGTTGACTTAAAATAAAATTTCTTTTTCTACACAGGTTTTTTCTGCTTTTAATGCAACCACCTTGGGTTGCTTTTTTCTCTGCCCTATAACAATACTTTTGTTAATTGGGAACAAAGGGTTGCAGGTATGGCAGGGTGTTAGTGTACCCTGACCACCCAACACCTTTGTTTTGGTCCTGATGAAAAACCAGTAATTTCCTAAACGGTTTGAAACATGTAGACCTCACACATACTTCACAGATACATTTGGTCAGAATAAAACCATCACTGTATCGACACGCACTGTTTTTATTATTGTCCAGTAGTCTTAGAATAAAATATTGTATAAGCCATACCAGGACAATTTTTAACTCACTGATTCCTTTTTTCTTTACATTCATCACTCACATACCGGCTCCACTGTATCCCAGGTGTTGCAGCTTGCAGCACACCTTGATGGCACTCGGCTGTCAAGGTGGCCTCGATGATGAAGCATGTCACCGACCATGTCGGTGAGTGAGGGGTTCATTAAAAACAAAAAAGGACTTCTTCTTTTTTCTCATTAGAATTCCATCCCACCGATATCGCTCTCTAGCCTTATCTATGGTGATACTCCTCCTTTTGTTATATAGATTCTCTTGTTGACCAGGAGCCAGTGCAGGTCTCTCAGGTGTCCGGAGATGTGGCTGTGTCGGGGGATGTCAAGGATGAGTCTTGCTGAGGCGTTCTGGATCCGCTGGAGTCTCTTCTGGAGCTTGGCGGTGGTTCCGGCGTAGAGGGCGTTGCCGTAGTCAAGTCGGCTGGTGACGAGGGCCTGGGTGACCGTCTTCCTGGTCTCGGTGGGAATCCGCCGGAAGATCTTACGTAGCATGCGCAGGATGTTGAAGCACGACGAGGAGATGGCGTTGACTTGTCTGGTCATGGAGAGAGAGGAGTCCAGGATGAAGACCAGGTTGCGTGCGTGGTCTGTTGGTTTGGGTGCGCTGCCTAGGACGGGGGGCCACCAGGAGTCGTCCCAAGTGGCGGGTGAGGATCCCAGGATGAGGACTTCCGTCTTATCTGAGTTCAGTTTCAGGCGGCTGTTCTTCATCCATTCGGCTACCTCTTTCATCCCTTCGTGAAGGTTGGCTCTGGCGGTGGCGGGGTCGTTGGTAAGGGAGAGGATCAGCTGGGTGTCGTCGGCGTAGGAGATGATGTTGAGGTTGTGCTGGCGTGCGATGTCTGCGAGGGGGCTCATGTAGATGTTGAAGAGGGTTGGACTGAGCGAGGAGCCTTTAGGGACGCCGTAGATGACTTCGGTGGCTTCAGATCTGAATGGAGGGAGGCAGACTCTCTGTGTCCTTCCGGCGAGGAAGGAGATGATCCACTCCAGTGCCTTCTCCTGGACTCCGACGTTGCTGAGGCGTTGTACTAGGGTACGATGGCAGACAGTGTCGAAGGCCGCGGAGAGGTCGAGGAGGATGAGGGCCGCTGTTTCTCCGTTGTCGAGCAGCGCTCAGATGTCATCGGTGACTGCGATCAGGGCGGTCTCGGTGCTGTGGTTGGCCCGGAAGCCAGGCTGCGAGGGGTCGAGGGATCCGTTCGTCTCGAGGAAGGCGGCCAGCTGCTTGTTGACGGTCTTCTCGATGACTTTTGCAGGAAACGGGAGCAGCGAGATGGGGCGGTAGTTTTTGAGGTCGGTGGGGTCAGCCGATGGCCTTTGAGTAGAGCGTTGAGTTCGGCGTGCTTCCAGCTCTCCGGGAAGGAAGCGGTGTCAAAGGATGTGTTGATGATGTCCCACAGGTGGGGTGCGATGACAGCGTTGGCCTTGTTGAAGACGTGGTGAGGGCAGGGGTCGGTCGGAGATCCGGAGTGGATGGAGTTCATCGTGCGGACGGTGTCTTCGGTGCTGATCGGAGTCCAGGCGCGGAGGGTGGTGGTGGGGGGCGGTGGTTCGGTCGTGGTGTTCGTCGGTTGAGTGCTGAAGCTGTTGTGTATGTCTGCGATCTTGTTGTGGAAGTAGGAGGCGAGGGAGTTGCAGAGGTCTTGCGAAGGGGTGATGTCGTTGTTTCCGGCGTTGGGGTTGGAGAGCTCTTTGACGATGTTGCAGAGTTCTTTACTGTTGTGTGCGTTGTTGTCCAGTCGTTCCTTGAATGCAGTTTTCTTGGTGGTGCGGATGAGTTGGTGGTGTTTTCGGGTGGCGAGCTTGGGGCAGTCATGTTGTCCGGTGTTGGGTCTCTGCGCCAGGTTCTCTCGAGGGCTCGGCAGTTCTTCTTGGAGCTCTTGAGTTCGTCGGTGAACCATGGGGCTTTCTTGCTACCGGGTCTGCTAGGCGGGGTCCTCAGGGGGGCGAGCTCGTCTGCGCAGTCGATGATCCACTTCGTGAGGTTGGTGGCCGCCTGGCTAGGGTTCGTTGTGCTGGTGGGAGGGTTCATGCTCAGGGAGGACGCGAGCTGGTCGGCTGTGATTTTGTTCCAGCTCCTGCGTGCAGCTTGTTGCTGGTGGTGGTGGATCGTAGTCCTTGCGAAGCTGAAGTGGACGCAGCTGTGGTCCGTCCAGTGGAGTTCGGTGGCGTGGCTGAAGGCGATGTCCTTGCTGGATGAGAAGACGGGGTCGAGTGTGTGTCCGGCGTAGTGGGTGGGGGTGGTCACCAGTTGCTTGAGTCCCAGGTTGGCGAGGTTGTCCAGCAGGGTGGTGGTGTTGCGGTCGTTGTTGTTCTCCATGTGGAAGTTGAGGTCCCCGAGGAGGATGTAGTCAGCGGAGCAGAGGGCGTGCGGGCTGATGAAGTCGGCGATGTCTTCGCTGAATTGTGTGCATTGTCCCGGGGGTCTGTAGATGAGGGTGCCTCTGAGGGTGGTCTTGGGGTTGATGTGGACCTGAAAGTGCAGGTGCTCGGCGGTTGCGAGGGTGTCGTCGGTGTTGGTCGTGATGCGGATGGTGTTCCTGTGGACGATGGCGATGCCTCCTCCGGTGTGGTTGATGCGGTCCCTCCTGATGATCTTGTAGCCGTCTGGGATGGCGATGGCTATGTAGGGCGCTGAAGAGGCGTTCATCCAGGTTTCCGTGAGGAAGGCGACGTCTGGTGACGTTGTGTCGAGCAGGTTCCAGAGCTCTACGGCGTGTCTGTGGACGGAGCGGGTGTTGAGCAGGATGCCCTTCAGGTGGTTGCTGCTGTTGCTCGTCGAGGTCTTGAGCACTGCTGGAGTGGTGCAGGTCCGGATGCAGGTGAACTTGCAGGCGATGCAGCAGAAGGGTCCGTGGGTGCGTCTCGGGTTGGCTCGGTAACAGCCCGGGAGTCGGCCGGCATTGAGGGCGTTGAGTTCGGTGGCATCGTAGGTCCGGCGGGTGGGCTGGTGACAGCGGGGGCCAGGGGTCCTGGCACTGGGCGCGGTCCAGGCGCAGACGGGCTTACCTTTGGCGCACCTTCGGCGCTCAATCGGCGCTCCCGCTGTGCGCGTCCGCTGCGAGGTCGCTGAGGGGGCGTCATAAGTAGGAGCTGGGAGGGAGGGTCAGCGGGCAGGCGGGAGGACCAATGGGAGTGGAGGAGAGGCGGAGCTACTGGTCAGCGGCGGCGGGAATCACGGAGGTGACCGGGGCAGCGGGTCCAGAGAGGAGCGAGGGCAGAGGCGGCAGGCTGCGGGCAGAAGGTGAGCCTGATGCGGAGGGCAGAGGAGGTGAGCGGAGGTCAGCAGCGAGCAGGTAGCGGCCAGGCAGCAGCTAGGGCAGCAGGCAGGCGAGCGGCATAGCAGCGTGAAGGGAGCGACCGCCTGCGAGGGCACAGGGAGAATACAATGAAAAAGTGATTGAAGGGGTCAGGGTGGAGGAACCCTAACCCTATGGGACTAATGAAGGGGTCTGTGAGGGACCTCTCCTGGGCAAGGAACTGTCCGAAACCCTTTTTTAATAACCACATGAGAATCAGCAGATCCTCCTGGTTTCGGATCTCCAGATCTAGACCCCAATCAATAAAAAATACATTCACTCACAGACCCATAAACCTACTCACATACTCACTTACGCACACAACCACTCACTCACCTACTTACACACCCATATAGTCACTCACACACTCAGTCACAGACCCTCACAACCACTCAGATACCCACTCACAAACCCACACAGCTTTCACACCCATTCACATGCCCATGAACACACCCATAGAACCACTCAAACCCCCACTCACACACCCATGATATCACTCACACACCCACTCACAAACCCTCTCACATCCACTCAGAGACCCACACAGCTTTCACACACCCACTCACACACTCAGGCACCCACACACAGATCCACTCTGACACAAAGACCATGTGCGGCATGGAGCTAAATTCATGTAGGGTGGCTGCAGGGTCTGGCCATAAGCCGGGCACTGTGGCCATGCCCAAGTGCAGGTACTGGCCGCAGACAAGGCCCTATGGACAACCCCCACTGCGTTTCACTGAAAAAAACAAAGGTTACAGAGCCATTATAATCAGGAATTAGCATTTTAAAAAACCTTCCAAATTCACCAAAAACGAAGGTAAACATCTTTATAGTTAGGTTTTGAATGTACACGCAGAAAACCATAGAAATCCAATTCAGCTATTTTAGTTAGAGTTATTTCAAATAACTGTAACTCATGACATGAGATGGCGATAACTCGTGCCATCTCAATAACATCTTCTATAGCCTCATTGATATTATCACTACAATATTTGCAGTGAAATTATTGATGCAAAAACTGTGTATGCCGGGGGCCTGAATTACCTTAGTTACCTTAGGGCACACATTATAGTTACTTGAAATAACTCTAACTATAACAGCTGCCTTTTTCTCAACCTTCAGTAAATCCTGTGTAATGGATAATGTCATCCCTAAGTTGGAGAAAATCGCCTACCCTCTCACGAGTGAAAAGGAAATATAAAAGAGTTTGTATTGTTTGTGCGAATTCGCAACTTCTACGGCTACAAATACCTTGGAACACAGAATTTCCACCCCTTGAGTGGTATTTGGCAGAGATCTCTGTATGTTTAAATGGGTTAATGCCTACCATGTGAATTCTTGACAGACATTTGTTTATTGCATTTGGTAGTAAGTATGTTTACAACCGAGTTTACCTATGTGAAATAGCCCTTGAGTGTGGGGACAACAGCATAGGAAATTGTGCACTATAGAACACAATACTTAACTTCTTGACCAACTGATTTACTATGCGGTCTTAAGTCCTGTATATTTCAAAAGTATCATTTGGAGAGGGTGTTCACCACAAAAAGTAACACGCTCCTGGAAAAGTTGTGAACTGTGGTATTTTTTCAAGAAAGAGACATAAAAGATAGGGGTTTAATATATGAGTTTGTTATCTAGTGGGTAGGAGGAGAGAGACGAGCCTGGCAGCTGAAAAGGTTTAAATGGAGAGCAATTGGTCTAGGAAGGATTTGACAATTCAAGTGTTTAAATTCACTTTCAGGTATTGCCAGTTGTGGTTCATTTATGTTATCCCTGTGAAAACTGAAACACAGAATAAAACAGAAATCATTTACAAATAATACATCAACCATGCATATTTGTGTTTGAAATGGCAGTGCTAAGAAAATAACATATGACACAAAAGTATGACTTTACCAGTAAAAATGATTGAAATGTTTTGGAAGAAAACACAAAGAGATAGCCATAATGATTATTCAAGGTATTATGGTACATGCACATTTTCTGCAATTGCTTTTATTACATATGAGATATTTCTTGAGTAATACAAAGTCAGTGGCGTACCTAGACCCAATGCCGCCCATGGCGGCCCCTGGTTTTGCCGCTTGGCAGCCGTGGATTAAGAGTGGGGTGGGGGGGGGGGGGGGGGGGTCTGGTAATTCATGCGTTTCGTTTGTTGCCCCATGACTGACGCAAGTAATAGTGGGGTGAGGGGAGGTGCCGCCCTAAAATGTGTTCCACCCAGGGCAGACTGCCTCACCACACACCACTTGATACGCCACTGCACAAATTCTCTAATTTCCTTCTTATTATTGTATCTGATATGTTGAAAAATAATGTTGTTAGTTGCACATGAAGTATAAATATTTTTTTTGTGAACAAAGAATAAAGTATATGGTCTCTGGACATATTTTAGGTAGTTTTGGAAACCACTGAAAATATGCTTTTTTAATGCAATCTACTTGACATTTGAAAAAGAACAGTGTGTAATCAGCAAAAGAACAAATATAGACTCTAAACGAATATGCATTTCCTGGAAATTAGCATGTTCTCTACCCTATAAATCAGAGACGAACAAAGACAGCAGGATAAAAACATGCAAAATATATAAATGAAAAAAAAATGCAGTATACTACAAGAACTCATTAGCATATATTTCACAATGAATTATCATGATCTGCAATCTTTAAAATAAATGCTTTGTGTGCACTGAGGGTCCTTGCCGCCTCTTGAAATGAGATGTTAGGAAAATGGAAATGACCCATGTACTACTAATCCCCAAATACTTATAAAGATGAGATGTTGAATTGATTAATTAAAGGAGTTTTTAAAGGAATATGTGTTGCGAGAGAATCAGAAACTGGCATTTTAAATTAAGAGGCAACAATGACACTCTTTTGGAAGAGGAATTAATATAGTCACATCCGGTCCGAAACTTAAATCAGCCTGGAAAAAGAGGGCTACTTCAAAACATGTATTGGCTACAGATATATATGTGATAGAAATGTTGCCCATTTGACATAGCAGGGGCAGCTGTAAGAAGCGGAAGAAGCCAAACAGTGATGAAATCAAGATTTTTATGAAAGAAGGAAGCATAAGTGAATTAAGCAAAGAGAATGGAAATGAAGCTGTACAGTGTAGTTTAAAGGAATCTGATTAAACAATGAAATCTGTATGAACATTTGAATCTTAAAGTTTACTTATTGTATAATGGCTTCATGTTGTTTAACAGTCTGTGAATACACGCACTTGCTGCAAATCCCAAAATTCCCAGGACTCTCTGTAGGTAGCAAAATACTAGAACACCACACTAGAGAAAAAAAGGAGAAACTATAGAATGGCAAAGGGAGAGACATAGGAGCTTCAAAAACCCTAGACTGGAGTTCTGTTGATTCTAGTAAGGTATGCTGGAAGATCTAATAGGTAGGTAGAGAATATGAGGTGCTCTAAATAAAGGATGAATGCTACAGTGTTGGAATACATGAGTTTCAGAGCATGGAATTCTGGTAATAGAAATGTAGTCAAAATACCCTGCTGCACAACAAGGGTTTGCCATGTTAAGACCAGAAACCGTCCTGGATACAAACAATAAAACCGTGGATACCAAAGGGCCGGATTCTGGCAACTAGTGAGGGAGTCAAAGGCAGTTTAAAATCTGTCAGCCTTAGGGTGGTCTTCTCCAAAACCATTTGCCTCTCCTCCTTCATGTTGCTGAACCTATTTATTTTGACCACCATCTTGAACACGCACTTGGACCAGCCTGAGTGAGTCCTGCACCCAATTGATGTCCCACCAGTTCTGGACCCTTGGCTGGGATGCTAAATGTGCATAGAGGGCAAATCGCAGGGAGAGGGCTTGGCTAGCCAGCCTAGATGGTGAACGAGATCTTCTAACGCTCTGCTAGTCTCACTCCATTATCCTGAAAAACAGCATTATATCTACGCCTTACCTCCTTATAACTGCTGGAGGTGGAATTGAGACGTTCCTTGTCAAATTGGTATGAAAGTGGGCTGAAATGAGACAGCGGTGACCTCAGACAGGCGAACGCGGCCCGGGTCCATGCTGCAGGGCACGCATCACCGGAGGTGCGCAGGTGTCGGAATGAAGCTGGCAGAGTCCAACACAGAGCGAGGGCCGACAAGCACCTGGTGCTGGAAGTCATGAGAGTACCCGAAGACCCACAGGAATCAGCAGAGATGAGACCTTGACCGAGGGGGACAGAACCCCACGGCGAACTGAGGCGAGATGCTTGAGGCCGGCTGCCAATTGTAGAGAGCTGAAGACACCAACAGTAACAACGCGGGAGACAACCAGGTACGGCGAGGACCCGGCGAAGGGAACCTCCTCTTTTAGTGTTCCCCTACACCAGCGTTGTGGGAAAAAGTGCTCTCTCCCAAGGTGAGGCTGCCGAGAGCCAATATCGTCATGTACCTTGGAGACTGCAGAAAGTGGAAACACAAAGCTGCAGGTGCCAGATGCAGACAAGAAGCCCCATGGGTACCGAACCTCTACCCCTCTTCCCCTAAGGAGACACACCTGCACATACTAGAAGGCAACGGGCCTAGAGGACATCCACCAGAGACACGTCACCCTCCATGGAAGGAAGAAGGCCGGACCACAACCACACCAACCTTGTACATTGGAGGGGTTCTAGGCTATACAACCTGCAGCCACAGTGACACAAATGTGGAGTGAAGGTCGGACCCCCCAAGTGAGTGAAAACGCACAAGGCCTGTGAGCCTCCCAAACCAAGGGCACAGAAGAAGGCCGCAGTATCCAGTGTGGCCCACCTGGGACAAACAGTACTAAACTGCGCAGCCCATGAACAGTGGCCCAACAAGGCGGGCCTCCTGGGTGGTGGACCTGTCGATGGCCTGCATGCAAGGCTAAAAATTGAACAACTGCATCAACGAGCCAAGTGTAAAACCTTGCAGGCGGCACGTAGTAATCACAAGAGAAGAAAATTGAGGGACAGCCAACTGCACAGACCTCCTTCCACCCCCCCGGGACACAGGGACCCGCATCCAGGGTAGCCGACAGGGGCAAAAGGTAGAGACCAAGAGGCACTGAACACTAACGCCTGGCTAGCCCCAACAGGCTGGAGTGTTAGGAAACACTAACCGGCTGCCGATCCCGCCTCTTGCATGCAGCTAACACTCAAGCAGCCACATTCAGAGAGCAGAAGGCACCAACTGTGTTGATCACTCACATGCCCACATACAGCTCAGCAGTTAGTCATGGGCTGACTGTGAACTAATGCACAACAAACTCCCATGCACCCAGGCACGGAGGGAACACAGCAGGCAGAGCACAATACAATGAGCGAGACCCCTAGTTCAGAAATCTCCACAAAGCGTGACTCAGTGCTGGAGGTGGTGGAGAAGATAGGCCTCACGCTAGAACTGTTGCCTCAATTTGTCGTAGAATGGGCACATAGGGCGCCGTCCCATCTGCAACCACCGGTGGCCAGACCAATGCAGTTCAAACTGCTCAACTATAGGGAAAGAGACACCATACTTAGACAAGGCTGCAAGCCCCCTGGAAAAAAGTGCAGAACCAACTAGTCATGCTGTTCTCTGACTATACAATGTAAGTACAAAGTAGGCGTAGCTCCTTCACCGAAGTCAAGCACCAACTATAGTCCCTGGAAATAAGATATTCCCTGATGTTCCCTTGTGAGACTGAGCATAGTTTTAAAGGGACAAACAAGATTCTTTGAGACACCGGCAGAAGCCTTGGACTGGTTGGAAGAGACAGGACTACTGCCAGGACGTAACCTGCCCACAGACACACATGAGCTCGGCTGGGACAGGAGAAGCCGCCGTCATGCCTGGGGGAAGGGCCTCAGGAAGGTATACTCACAGGCAGCAATACCCAGCATACAGCAAAGGAAGTTGGAATGCCAGGAGGCTCTCAGCATCATGGCGGACATTCATGCTAACTCCGTAACCTCTGAGCCGGAATCATGCTCTCTCTGTTCACAGAGCACAGACAGATAATCCCAGGCAAGATCCGAGGATCGAGACTCCCTCCAGATGCCAATCGTCACACCAAAGACATCAGACAATATTGTTTAACTAATTAATAAATATTTATTGACATGTATCCTTTTTATTGCTGAGAACGGCAAAACACATACAAGCTTGCATAGCCACGCACCTGAAACAATATCCCTGCGCACAGGCAAGCTCGCTACCTGACACCAGCGGAATATATCATGCAGGGCGTACTCCTCAGTGGCATAGACAAAAACCTAACCAGAGCAGACACTGTGGTGAATTCCAGAACAAGTGGCAATGCAACATGCAACCCCATGCATTAGAAAGCCATACATGTTAAAGGCTGCTGTTAAGCCTTACATTTTGGATGAGTACCACCCAGGTAATCGCCCTTACACAGTTACATGCAGCCTAGGTGCACTTTCAGTCCCTCACTTTTTTACCCCCTTCTACAGATACCAGCAAGCTATCCCTGCCCATGTCAAAAATTGTCATCCCGGGCAAGGGGCTCCACAAGACATACAAATGATACAGACCAATATGGTAACCTGGAACATGAGGGGCATGTACACTCCTGCTCGTGGACATTCAGTATATGCTTATCTATAGCATAAACATGCACACTTTTGTTTTCTTCAGGAAACGCATCTAACCCGGAATGAAGCGGATCGCCTACGTAGGTGCTGGCGAGGCCAAGTGTTCAGTACCAATTACTCTGCTCAGGCAGGAGGGGTGCTAAAATGGGTAAAAACAGGAGTACCATACATTGCAGAAGAGGTGGTCACAGACCCAGAGGGGAAGTACATTTTTGTGAGGGAAAAACTAAATGAACAGGAAATGCTATTGGGCACATATATGCACCAAACACAGACAAACCTGCATTTCTTAGAAATCTCACAGCGGTGCTCGCTAAATGGGATGGACTACCTTGGTTACTGGGAGGGAACTTTAATGTTGTCATAAGAACAGAATTAGATAGATCATACCCACCCCTAACACACACAACAGCAGCCTCCAATGCACAAGCACTGCCAGATTGGATAGCAAACCAGGCACTAACAGACATATGGCGTGCGCTCAACCCAATGCTTCATGTTTACTCGTTCCACTCTATTGTACACAACTTACACGTCAGACTGGATCGCTTCATAGAATCATCTGCTTTTATCCCACTTATCAAACAAACAGAATATTTAGGTTGCACACATTCAGACCATAACCCTCAAATCATACAATTTGCAAGGTATGAAGGACATCCCCTGAACCCACATGGCGCCTGCAGCGAGCGGCCCTAGAAGACCCGGTATTCCATGCTTCACCAGGTAAAAAACTATTAGAGCACTTTGAGATTAATGATCATACCATTGATAACCGTCTCCTTGAGTGGCATGCTTTTAAAATCACCCGTAGAGGATACTGCCTGGGTGTCTCCTGGAACATTAGTACGCAGTTAAACACATCACTAAGTAACATTGAGAAGAAGCTACAGGACCTGGAAGTTAAACAGGTGGAAGTGGATGATAGCGACAGAAGGTTTTTATTTAGAGAGTTTTATATAGCGCTGGCAGGACCTGAGGGTATCAGAACGCTTTACAACATGTACACAGGTACTAAGAAAGAACAGACAGACAAAACAAAGTGGACAGCCATTTGGAAGGCAGGTAAAAAAGTCGAGAGTTACTAGATAGTAACTACTGCGTATAGACCCAAAGGTTAAAGGTGTCGAGCGAGGAAGAGATCTTTTAGGTTTTTTTTTAAGGCCACGAAGGAGGACTTAGTTCTAAGGTCTGCTGGTAGGGAGTTCCAGATTTGGGGGGGCATTTCCCAACAAGGAGCAAGCCTGGGGTGTTTGTTTTTGCCTCTTTGGGGGAATAAGAAGTAGGTTGTTGGTGCTCCCCAGGTTTCTTGCCTGGCCTGCCTTGCTGAGATTGGTTGCCAGGTAGACTGGTTTACCAGTGTGAAGGAATTTGTGGGTGAGACAGGTAGTATTGAACTAGCAGCAAGCTTCAATAGGGAGCCATTTGAGAACTTTCAAGGAGGGGAAGATATGATCATGCCTTTTAGCTCCAGTTACCAACCTTGCTGCTGTGTTTGGAGTTGTTCTCATGGGGGCTAGTTGGGTTTTTGCAGTGCCTGTGAGGCTAGCAATCCCGTAGTCTAGTCTGGAGAGAACCAGGGCTTCCGTTGCGGTCTTGAGATCATGAGGCAGGAGGAAGGGCTTCATTTTTTGAGTAGTTTCAAATTGTAGTGGGCACTCCAAGCTGTAGCCTTAATGTGTGAGCTCATGTTCAGGTTAGGGTCCAGTATGATTCCCAGCGACTTGGTGGAGCTGGTCAGGGTTCGGTCAAAGTTTAGGGAGTTCAAAAGCTTTATCCATTCTTGTACCTTGTGGGTTTGTCCATCGTTTGAGAGGAGAAGGATTTGTGTCTTGTCTTGGTTAAGTTTTAAGTGGTTGTTTGATAGTCAGTTTTGGAATATCATTAATACTGCGTATGTCTTCTGGGGAGGAAACTTCCAGGTAGAGCTGGATGTCATCTGCATAGAGGTGGTAGATGATGTTGGCTTGATTGATTATGGTAGTGAGGGGCTCCATGTAGAAATTGAAGAGAATAGGTGAGAGGACTGAGCCCTGTGGGACACCTCTGGTTATAGTGGAGCTATCAGAAATTGCATTTTTTATTTTGATTTGTTGAGAACGGTTGTGAAAGAAAGTTTATGGTCCACTTTGTTAAAGGCCACAGATAGGTCTAGGCGGATGAGCAGGCAGCAGCGCCCATGCGGTTGTACATGGGCGCGGCCATCTTGTTTTCTGTGTTCGCGTTGGGTATTTCCATTTCCGGGCGCTAATTGCATGCTCGCGATGGTCATTTCCTATGTGCGGGGCGCAATTACGTGATCGCGTCCGTTTTTGCGTGCTCGCGGGCAAAATATTGCGCGAACTTACCCGGGCCCCCATCTTGTTTTTCATTCACTGCTATGGTTCTGGGCATGCTTTTTCTATCCTGCTTTAATCTTTGGAAACATTTGTTTTTTTGAACTTTTCTTTGATCTTTTTTACTCATTATCTATCCCTCTCTTTTTCTGCATCTATATTTTGTGTTTTTTCAACTTTTTGTTACTTTAATAACTACTTTCTTTGTTTAGCTCTCTCTTTTCTTTTACTTACTTTTTTTTCCCTATTCTTTTCTTTTTTCACCCAGGACCATGGCAAAGGGAGCCGGCAAGTATAAGGGTAAGTGTCTCGCACCCCGTAGCCGGCTCCCTTGCAGGCGCTTAAGGGGGGAAGATGTAACTGCCCCGGATATCTTCAGCACGGTGGAGGTTACCGCACGGGTTTTCTTCGTCCAGCACCACCTCCCCAAGAATGTCGCGGCAGGCGGCAGGGCCGGTACCGGGTACGGGCTTCGGGAGCATCGCCAGCTATGGGGGAAGGTGTGCCGGGCCATGAATCCGGAATCTGGGGTCCGGCTCACCTACAACCAGGTGACGCACCGGTGGTCCGACATCCTGGACCGGGAACACGACCTTCTCGACCTGCTTGGAGTTGAGATCCCGGGCCTTGGTGAGTAGTAGTAGCTAGTATTTAATCACTACTTTGTTTTCTCCTGCTCTGTGTTATTATATTGCAAACATTTGTTTTTTCCGGAGAGTAAGAATGCTGCCGATTAAATTGCAGGTAAATTATGTTTCAAAAGCTTCTGTGATTGCAGGCGCTCGCCTGCTCACTGGCGCTGCTACTAAGGGTGGGTGTAAAATCCGTTTCGCGGGCAAATTTGCGGATTTTCCGCGATTTTGCAATCGGCGAATCTCTCGAAATCGCGGTAAAGTCCGCGAATCAGCGGGGACGAATTTTCAGCCAAGCAAGGGTTACAGCAGCAGGTGCAAAAGTTGAACCTAATTTCTTTGTAACCTTTTACAAAAGGGTTACAAACAAATTAACTTCAACTTGGACACCTGCTGCTAATTGCTTCCTGGTGCCTCGTTATCTACTTGCAACTATTCTCTGACCCTGCTCTGACCCTTGAAACAGGGTCAGAGAATAGCTACAAGTAGGCAACGAGGCACCTGTCCAAGGAATTAAACCTCATCAGGAAGCACTTACAGATATAAAAAACAGGAAGAAGGGAGAGGATGGCAAGTACACCCATTTTGAGTTGTCAGGAGGGGTTAAACTAAAAGAGACCTTTACAGCACAATTTTCATATGCATTTTGCTAAAAATAAAAAGCTGTATGTTCTGTAGGGGCAACTCAGGAATATGGCCCTTCAGAGATCCGGCCTCTCTTTCTTTCTCTCGTTCTCTCTCTCCCTCTCTCTTTCCCTCTATTTCTCTCTCTTTCTATCTATCTATCTATCTATCTATCTATCTATCTATCTATCTATCTATCTATCTATCTATCTATCTATCTATCTATCTATCTATCTATCTATCTATCTATCTATCTATCTATCTATCTATCTATCTATCTATCCATCCATCTATCTATCTATCTATCTATCTATCTATCTATCTATCTATCCATCTATCTATCTATCTATCTATCTATCTATCTCTCTCTCCCTCTCCCATAAACGACTGCATGGGTAACTTCGCTATGCAAGCGGCTCGCGAAGACACAAAAAGCCCCGCGAACACGCAAAAACCCCGCGAACACGCAAAAAACCCCGCGAACACGCAAAAAACAAAAATCCGCAAATTCGCACAAATTCGCGAATTTTGCGGATCGCCAATTCGCAAATCCGCAAATTTGCGGATCGCCAATTCGCAAAATTTGCCCATGCTTAGCTGCTACAATGCTTACTAGTTTTCAATTGTGTGCTCATTTGGCCTGGGTGATGATGTATGAGTGTACTCTACAGAAGTGCATAATGCTAGACACTAGAGATTACATTGCAGGTAAATTATGTTTCAAAAGCTTCTGTGATTGCAGGTGCTCGCCTGCTCACTAGTGATGCTACTATGCTTACTTGTTTTACATTTTGTGCTCATTTGGCCTGAGTGATTATGTATGAGTGTACTTTACAGAACTGAGTCATGCTAGACACTAGAGCTTCAAGTCCAGTCCTTCCTTTGAAATCCTGCCACTAAGAAGAGATAGTGGTGGTGGATTGATAGGTTGAGTGTATTATGACTGGTTATTTACTATTTAGTAGGAAACTTTTTAGTAGTCCGGAATCATGACGGACTGTGTCTGTCACTTCGCGTGCTGCGGAGTGCTGCCTGCCAGTCCTAGTACAACCTTTTTGTAGTTGGTTTAGTGAGTTACATAACTTTCCAACTAGACGGTCCGTGAATCCAGCAATACTAATATCCTAGTAGACAACATCAGATAGGTCAATAAATTTAGTGCAATTGTCAATTTCCCCGAAATAATTTGTTATTGTTTTTTTGAAATGTTTGATTTGGTTGACAACAATCATCCATGTTTGTGTCTTTCTTTCATGTGGTACATCGGCTTCCCCCAGGGGCAAGAGGACAGAGGAGGTAGCAGCACCGTCGGAGCAGGAACAACATGAAGGCCAGGATAGGTCCGCCAAGGGCTCCTCTGCTGGCCCCAGTAAGGTTTCCTGTTAATATTATTAATTATACTTCCCTATATTTTACAGCACCTATTTATTCCAAACGTTCCTCATAATTGTATTTTTTCCTAAATCGTCTTCGATCTGCTTGTAGACTGTTTCTAAATTCTTATCCTGCCTCTACTATGACTCTCTGTGCTACTACTAGATTAATATTATTAGTCTGTCTGTGTAGCTAGCTAAGCTTGCACAGTTGGCAAAAGGTGTTAAACAAAACTCCTATTCAGCAATATCTCTAGGCACTGAGTGCAGTCCTCTGGGTTGTCCATAATGTCTATTGAAGTCTTCTAAATGTTTATGCTTTGACTGTTCCTAACAATAAAATGTCAATGGCAACCAAGAATAAGATACTGGTTTACTTTTTGATTGTATAGGAGGACATACTACTACTGTTGCAGGGACTATTCTGCACATACAGAACTATGGACAAGAAATAAGGCATTGGTGATAATTGGCGCAGTTAGACTTTCCACATACCTCAGTCACAACAGAAGTTGAACCCACAATATCCTTACTGACTAGCTAGTGTGTCAGAGTCCTTATTTAGCTCCCGATTGCAGTGATGATCCCCAATGATTATACAACCCAGAACATAAGACTACAGAGTCAGAGTCCCGGCCTCTCTGAGTCACGGACTCATGCTTGCAAATTGTAAACCCTCTCGCTCACTCACTCATGACCAAAAAACACAGAGTCTACAGAGTAAGAGTAAGTTTTAAAGCTTTATTAAAAGTAAAACATCTAGCTCTGTGTGTACTCTGTAAAAATTTTAATTATGCATTATATAAAAACATTTATTAAAATCAATGTCATATGAGAATGATAAACAGTGAACGACTGAAAAGTGGCTGATTTACACGTTAATTGTGGGAGAGCCCACACCTGGTTGGAACTTAAAGTCTTGGTGGGGATGAACCGTTGATGACTCCGAACAATCATCATGATCTTGCTCTTGTTCCTAGAAGGGAAGCTTCTGTCTGTTAGGAGAAAAATGGTGCGAGTTAAAAAGCAAGCATTCAACAGTTGTGCCAAAAAGTGTAGCATCACATGTTATGGCTAAGCATAAATAAAAAACACCCTTCCATGAAGAAAGGGACATTTTTAGTTTATATTAGAGAGTCCAAAGTTATTAAATTTGTTTATGTAGTACTAGTAACACATTTTTATTCCTAGACAAAATAGGGAGTGGTGTGGAGAAGTGGAGAAGTGTGGCTCACTGGTTAGAGGAGACAGACATGGAAGCAGAGGTCAGCCCGGGACCAGGGTTCTATTCCCGGCTCGGCGGGTCTTGAGTCCTAAAATGTCCACGGACTCGACAATTCTCGCTCCGGTGCCCACTCGATTCACAGGTTCACACTCTGCGACTCTGGGCAATAGCTTGCTTAATCTCCACAACAGCCCCTCACAGTGGGATGCCTGGCTTTCCCCTTGTGGATACCCTGCCGGGGTTATCTCACAGGGAAATACCAGGACGAGTTCCCTAAGCAAGCGCTTAGATACCGGGTCGGTGATTTGCGCTATATAAATACATTTACATTTACATGTATATGGCATCTAAAAATATTAAATGTATTTTCCTAGGCGTAACACAATCGGCACAGCCATCCACCAGTGCCAGGGCCAGCGCGGAGGAGGGCACTCCAAAGGCGGATGCAGTGCCACAGCCAGCAGAAACTGCTGTGGGGATGCCACGGTAGTGGCGGGCAGTGGTGAGCTATTATATTCCTCACTTATTGAGATTGCAGAGTGGGCTCTCAGCAGGGGTGTATGTGTTGTACAGTACAAGTACACTTTACTGTTAAGAAGATTTACAAATTTAGAACGAAGTTTTTGTCAACCAGGTACAAGACAGTCACCCTTGACTTCTCATAGCAATAGCATTAGCGGCGGGAGTTGACCAGTAACCAATCGCCTCCTCTAAATTTGACTTCAACTCAGCTTTGAAAGTTTTATTGAGAAGCCAAGTCAGATCAGAAATGAACTTGATGGATGAGAAGAACGAAAAGGGAAAGAAGGGTGTAAGATATCACGAGTGAGTTAAAATTAATGACTGGCAAATAATGATACGTGTTTTTGAATGCTGCCTGAGATGGCTGGGAAATTGGAATCTGATGCATGGCTGGTTGAAGGCTGAAGCAAGGATGGGTGGAAGGAGAAAGAAAAGAGGACTGCCTGGGTGGGTGAAACAGAAACTGTCTGTGTGCGCAATATATCCTTTGGTTCAAATTCAAATGCAAGTCAAGCACGGATGAATGGCTGGCAGCAGTGGCGGTTTCCAAAATAAAATAAAAAGGGTGTTTTTCGGTGAGAAAAAGTAAGGTTTGTCCAGTTGAGACATTAAGAAGAATGATTGACATTTACTTTGAATGGATGGATGCCTGGATGGTATCTTCCTCATAGAGTGTAACTTTGAAGAGCATGTAACACCACACGTCCGTGCCAGAGTAGCAAATCTGAGGAAAGAAGTTGTAATTTTTCAGAATACTACCATGACTAGTAACAGTAGTTTCAAGCACAGCATACATCCGGCGATTACGGGGACCACTCACTACGCCTGTTAATAATTGTTTTACAACTCTGTCATTCATGTGTGGCCTATCAGTGTTCACTCAATCAAAAACGAAGCACCTAAAGTCATCCCATATGTAAGCAAATATCCTGTGAAGGAATAGATGATCATATTATTTTTATTTATCTCCTTCATTTTCTTTTTGTAGTAGTCAGGGGCAGGGCAGGGTGAAAGTTAAATTAATTAAGCAGTAGCCCTTGTAACAGAGTATGGCCAGTGCCACCCTAATAGAAAAGTAAGAGCTTTACCACCTGCATGTACTGGACTGGTACAGTAACGCAAGTCTGTGTCATCATGGCTTGCGGCTGTTTTTCTCGGGTCCAAGTTGACTGCACTGGCATTATGCCGGCTTCCACAAGTTTACGTACCAATTTCGCTAAACAAGAGAGAAGATGAAGAAGACTGGTGTACTGTCTGAGTCTAATGTAGTGAGTTCATATAGTGCTAGTAGAATTCCTGAAACCACCACTAAAGTTAGAGCAGAGGCGGACGAAGTAGGAGGTTAGATAGATACATGCCACAAATGTTATGTACTGTGCTTGCAAGTTGCTAGTGCTACTGTGACACAACTTTCGGCTGAATTATTTTGTGTTAATCTTAAAGAGCATTGGTTACAGCATGTTTTTCTTTCTTCATATAGATGCTCCTTCCAAACTAAAAAGGAAGGAGTTGGCTAGACGGGACCAGCAACGGAAGCTTGAGGCAATTGTCGCCGAATATCGGTGGCTGGTGGTCTAGGAGGAGGAGGACACGCAGTCGCAGTCGACAACATCCACGACTGCTGCTTCCTCCTTCGCTGCCCTCGGGTCATATGGTCAGCGCAAACCTCCAGCGGTACGGAGCCGTGGTCCGGCAGCCACCCGTCACCACCGAGCAGCAAAAACAACAGCTGCCCTCCACAGTACCTGCAAGTGCAAGGGGTGTGTGCACCGCTTGACCCTGAGAGTGTCCCACCTTGAGCAGGAGGTGGCGAGGCAGAAAGTGTTGCTCAAGGACCTCTGGAGAGAGCTGCGTGACCACCTGGCCAAAGGACACCACCGGCGGAAGTAGAGGAGAGACTGTTCCTTGCCCCTTTTTTAAAGACTTTTGGGGGGGGAGGGAATTGGGCGTTGGGGTTTTTGGACTTTTGGGGACTGATTTGATTCATGGACATTGGTTGGGGTTAAGGAGGTGGGTGGGTTGGGTCTTCTTGTGGGATAGTTTATTTTTGTTAGGGCTCCAATAATTAATTATTTCTCTGCTTAAACATAGCATACGTGTTTTTTTTACCGTTTTATGGGGGAGGTGGGGGGGTTGACTGTACGTTTGTTTTCCTGAAACTTAATTGGTTGGTTGATTCAAATTGACTAATCGCCCAAATTTGTACAAAAGTGCCACTGACAGAGTTAGTGAATTCAATTGTCCTACTACTTTACTAGTGCTACCGTCAGTCTCTCCTCTCCTCCTACTCCATTATTCTTCCTCCCCCAAAATGCTTATCTTACCTGTGATTCGTGTTTGAGAATAGGGCTAGGCACAGTGCTGGGTGCATGGCAAATGGCAATTAAGGGTGGCTATGGAATCCTGGACAGATGAAACGCCATTGTTGTGGTGGTAGTAGTAGTGGTGCACACTGGCAGTAGCAGCATATGAAAAAAAAGGAAATAAAACATTGAGTGGCCTGAGCGTAGCATTAGAACAGTACAGTAAATAGTACAGTACACAGTAAGAATATATTCTCGGATTCCTTCACCAGCCTTGAAATTGATTTTCAGTTTCTTTGACCTTATCCTTCCCAGCAAGTGTGTGGAATTATTGTTGTCATTTAGTCACACCTCAATGAAAACCACACAGCCCGGGGGAAGAGGGTTAGGGTTTGAAAATTGGATGGGAATGGAGGTTTTTGGGAAAGTTTTGTGGAGAGAGTAAAAAAAACACAGCATGTACAAACAACAAATGAAGAAAAACAAATCTTTGGATACGAAGATATCCATAAATATTTTAAGGGACATAAAGGAAGTGCACTACTGCAAGCATGAAGTTGTTTGCTAAATGGATGGTTAGGTTACTGAAAAGTAGTACTTACTACAACTTACTTCCTATGAAGAAACATTATTTGACAGTACAGGACTCCAGTAATTACGCAATTTCACTTGCCTATCTGCCCTCAGAGAGAATAAACACTTATTAGTACATTAAATTAGTTTTAAAAATAGAAAAGCAACTGATCAAATAGCTGGAGGGATGAATTTGAAGCAGAGAGCAAACAAACGCACAGAGTCACACTCATAGAAGTTCACAAGAATAACAATATTTAAAAGATAAGGAGAAGTGAAGAGGATACTGTAACTGTATGTTGTAGTTGTCCTGTTCAATTTGGGAAGTTGCATGCATCCAGCCATTCCTCCTATTCACGGTACTCCTCCAATCCACCTGACGCTCCGTCGATCAATCTTGGTGACCAGACAGACACAATGTCCACTGCCTGCCTGGCGGATGCGGAATTGCGGATCGCTAATGGTAAGCCTGAGTTAATCATTTTTCCCATCGCACAGGGTAAAAGCCGGCCTATAATTGTTGATAGAAAAACAGGAAGTGATATTAAAAAACACCACGGAGAAACAAATATAAGGTACGGTGTGTAGTGTAAAAATAACACTTTCAGTTTCAGAGGCGACAGTAGTATTACATACAAGCATCATTTCTAAAGTGCGTACTCTGAGTCTCCTTTTCAAGGATAGTAATTAGCACACTGTACAGCAGGCCAGGGCCATGCAGAAGGCAGGCACCACTGAGTGAAGCAACCTGATGTAGCATACCTCTTTAACACAGACAGACAAAGCATATCTAATTGTATGCAGGAAGCCACATAGCCACAATTTTACATGAACAGCTGTCTGGACTCTGGCATAACAACACTACATTAGCTCGTCCACTCCATACCACGACTAGACAGACATGTAGTTCTGCTGTAGTTGTTGTTGACTGGTTTACTTGTTTACCACTCACGAAATGGCCAAAGTTCTTCCGTAAACCGACGATGATGATCCAGCCATCCCAGTGAGCGACTGTAAAGAAACAAGATATTATGTAACTTTGATCATCAAGACTCATCATCATCATGGTATATTGGCAAACAACGTAATGTTGTTCATGCAGTCGCAGTCTACACACACAGTGAGTCCAAGGACATTTTGCATATTAAAAAATGCAATGTAGTGGCCCCTGCAGTAGAAGTACGATTTGAATTAAACAAGGAAAAAAACAAAGAAGACTTGAATTACATTTATTGTGTAAAAGATTAATTAATAACAGAAGACATATGATGAATCATTTCATGCACAACAAACAAACAGCAATTGCTTTAATCAGAGTACGACAGCCAGTGCTGTCCACTGCATGCCATCTCATTATTCATTACCTGTTCCACTTTTTGTCCACATCTTGTTCTTAAAGTGAAGGCCCACAGGGCATCCTCTCGTGTAAATTTCAGAAGTAACTGTCAACAAGCAGCATATAGTCAGTAATTTCAGTCCCACTTCTTTTTAGGGGATTACTCTACGAAGCGACAGTTTCTTCATTCTGTGTAATCCAGCCATCTGCCTTTTATTTAAATGGATAGAGGGAGTCTAGAGGAGGAGGATAGAGGAGCATGACTGAGTTGTGAACTTGTGAACTTCAGGATTGCAGACAGAAGCACCTTCAATAAGGAAATAAGACGAAGACAGTGCTGCTGGTGGATTTGTTTTGATTAGAGTTTTGTTGTGGTAAGAGTTGCAAAACAAAGAAAGACACACAGGAGTAAAAGTGAATAACGAGTCAGGACGAAAAAAAAGGAAGTCAGTTTCAGGCCTAGGTGTCAGAGAAGTAGAGCTCGTACTCAAACTCTGTGAATTGAGACAGGAGTAGGTCAGCTAACAGAGATGAACTTCCGTCACCTAAGTCGGTGTCCTCTGCTTCCTGCGTGGATTCACGTATTTTGTAATCTGGTGGTATGAACTGCTGATTCATCTTGATCATTGTTAACCTCTCCACATTTTTGAGCAAGAGGCGGGTCCTTTTTGAAGTTACAATGGCACAGCAGCATTGAAAACACGTTCAGAAGACACGCGTGGTACAGAAGGCAAAATAGGGTACAAGGATGGGGAAACGAGTGGCACAGAGCAGAAAACGAGGCACAAAGAGGGGGAAACAGTGGTACAGAAGGCAAAATGTGGCACAAGGATGGGGAAACGAGTGGCACAGAGCAGAAAACGAGGCACAAAGAGGGGTAAACAGTGGTACAGAAGGCAAAATGGGGCACAAGGGGGGGGAAACGAGTGGCACAGAGCCGAAAACGAGGCACAAGAGGGGGAGACAGTGGCACTGAAGCAAAAAGGACAGAGGACACTTACCAGTGGCAGTGGCAGCGGCATTAGGAGCACACAGTTAGAGCTGCGTGGAGGGGGAGTGACCTACCAGGAGGTTCAGGGGTTGCTCACCTCACCGCGCAGCGTCCGGCATATATGGAGAGGTGGGAGGGAGTAGCAGCTGGGAGGCGGGAGCAGCAATTGGCCAGTGGGAAGTCAGGGGGGCAGGGCTGTAGGGGGCACAGCTGAAAGGGAAACATGTGCAACAGAAGACAAGAGGGGCACAAAAAAACGAGTGGAACAGAGGGCAGAAGGGTACTAAAAATAAGATAAAAATGAGTGGCACAGAGGACAGACGGGCACAAAAAACGAGTGGAACAGTGGGCAGAAAGGCATAAAAAACAAGGGAAAAACGGATGGAACAGAGGGTCAGAAAGGCACAAAAAACAAGGGAAAAACGGGTGAAACAGAGGGCAGAATGGCACAAAAAACGAGGGAAAAACGGGTGGAACAGAGGGCAGAAACCGAGGCACAATAGGGGAAGACAGTGGCACCGAGCAGAAAACGAGGCACAGGAGGGGGATACAGTGGCACAGAAGCAAAAAAGACGGAGGACACTACTTACCAGCGGCAGTGGCAGAGGAAGCAGGAGCACACAGTCGGAGCTGCGTGGAGGGGGAGCGACCTACCAGGAGGGTCAGGGGTCACCCCCCCTCCAACTGTTCAATCACGACAAAGTAACTATGGTAAAAAACACAAGTGTCAATATCTTAGTTATGTCACTATAAGATACAATTCAAATGGCCCGACCGCCTTCGCAAACTGACCCTATCCATTTTTATATAAAGTCACTACTTGATGTGTACGCACCAACTATTACCTAATAATTGTCAAAAAAGCTGAAGAGAAACTCGAACCCAGTCGCTGAGTAAGGGCCAAAGTATCAAGCCCTCTGGTAGTCTGGTAATCTTCCTATGAAATCTACAGATAGACGATAAAGTAAAAGCTTATTCAGACCCAATGAGGAACCCAAGCCTCATCTTATCCATATAAGTATTAAGTAGGAATGAGCAAGTAACAAAATAAACTCACCTGAAAAAGTACAACTCTCGACCTCTAAATAAGTCTTGAACACCCGTGTTTTGAAATTCTATACTTTAAAATGCCAAAAGGTGTCATTCAAACGTAATTGGCGTGACAGAGCACGTACGCGTAATGCGTCATCGCCACTTTGGTAGTTTAATGGACACTCCATGCCTAGAGAGACGGCAGCATTAGCCACCATAATATGGCTATCATCATTACTGAGGAGATACGCAGTGGGATATTGGCACTGGCAAGTGGTAAAACCCCTGGGCCAGATGTATTCCCTGAGGAATTTTACAAGGCCTACGCACCACATTCATTCCATTCCTGTTCAAAATGTATAAGTTGGCCATCGGAGAAAGTTGTCTCTCTACTTAAATGAGCAAAGCCAACTTGGTGTTGCTGTCCAACTCTAACAAAGACCCAATAGACCTTGGCTCCTACAGGACACTGGCACTCCTTAATGCAGATTATAAACTGCTAGCGGAGCTGCCTACGGACCGGTTGTCACTGGTAGTCCCCACCCTTGTGCACCCAGATCAGAATTGGTTTGTGCCTTCGAGAAGCACATCCCTAAACCTCAGGAGAGGTTTTGGGATGGTTTTTGCAACCAATCCAAATCACAATGCACATGACTTCCTCATGAGAACACATCATTGTTTTTACACAGCGCACATTGCGCACAACAATGCCTTGTAAAAACACAACATTATTAAACATGGCATAATCATCCTTATGCTTCAAGGCCTCATTGTTCACTCATATTCATGGTCTAAGTTCACTCAAGACCTCTCCATCTTCTCCCCACCCAGTGAAAACCGGTATGTCTCCTTCCTCATTTTCCTGTAATATTCATCTATTATTATTAAAAAGGTGACATATGTCAATATATCCCACATGCCTCTGTGACCCATTCCATTTATTATAAGATCTCAGGTCTTTTATGGCAACCTAATAGCTTCAAATACCTAGGTTTAGATTTCACAAGAGATCTAATTACAACTCTACAGACTAATGAGAATGCTCTCATCAAAAGAAATTCTTCGCTATTATATGTTTGGTCACCAACATTTCTATCCTGGTGGGGAATAGATGAGACATTAAAATGATGATTACTCCACTTTTAAACTATCTAGCCAGAATGCTACCAATGACACTCTCCAATGAATTCCTGAACAAGAGCTATAACATTCTCAATACGTTTCTCTGGCAAGGGAAGAGACCCAGAATCTCCAATGAAAAATGTCATTTATTGAAAGAAAAAGGTGGCCTGGGCCTGCCAACTTTAGGAAATACCAAACTGCGTATCTTTGCAAACAAGGAGCTAACTGGCTACTCCAACAATCTGACTACGTCCATGTTTGGTTGGACATAGAAAGATCAATCATCAACAAAATTCCTCTTCCTGCTCGCCTCACCATGGACTTATCCTCCATTCCCCACTCAAAATATATCATGCTAAATACTAAAAGAGCCCTATAACATCTGGACTATAAATTCGTGGTAAAAATGAACAAATCCAACTTAACCTCTCTCTGGTGCAATCTGTCCCTGAAAATGGATGGAGAGATGCTCCCCTGGGACCAATGGTAAAAAAAATTGCATAAATCTAGTCAAAGACCTCTTTACTGGGAATCTTCCCTTGCCTTTCTCTATAGATTTTCATCAATTTCTAAAATTGAAGTCACTGCTCACGCTGCGTTCTACAAAACCTACCGACCCTTCGATACTCTCAAAGAAGTTTCTGCTACTAGTCAGGTCACACCGTTTCTAAAATATAACATTTTTTATCCCCTAAACCTCGCAAAGCTCACTTGAAATGTGAGGCAAAATCGGAATCCAAACCTAACTCCGGAGACATTCCATTTGACTGGAACAAGATACATACTACTCCTTTCTCAAATAAAATATCACCAATATTATCCCAAACTAAGCTTATGCTTATGAACAGGACATATTGGACCCCTGAGAGGATCTTCAAGCTTAACTACAACCATATTGGGGCAAATTGCTGGAATTGTAATTCCATATTGGTAACCTTGCCCACATGCTCTTCCATTGTCCCGTCCTACAACCATATTGGGGCAAAGTCTACGAATGTATAAACAAAACATTCAAGATTGTCCCCCCAAGGGAATTTTCCTACACCTTGCTAGGCTTTCTGGATCCAGTACGCCCAGACGAGAATGACTGTTATTTGTTAAATCGTATGCTCACACTGGGCTGGAAAATAGTACTGACTAAGTGGGAAAACTCAACAGATGTATCCTTTAGGATGTGGCAAGAATGGTTGTCCTTTCTCATTGGGCCCGACAACATCTCTCTTCACTCCTCTCCGTGGCGTGTAACACATAGGAAGTTATGGAGGTCCCTTGAAGCCCTTTGCATTTCATATGATCCACCGTAAAACTTACCTTGCCGCACAAATACAGTTGTCCTAGTGATCTCGTCCTTTAACCCTTTCGATGCTGATGACGAGCTCAGCTCGTCATCACCCACGGGTGTCGTGTGCTAATGACGAGCTGAGCTCGTCATGGGAACAGCAAAATGGCAAAATCCAGCACAGGAGGGGGAAAACGCCTAGCAGCCAAGGTGTTAAATTGGGAGTTTTCCAATCATACACCACCCCTCCCCAAGAACACTTGGTAAAGGATTTGTTTTTCAATTTCCTACAATACACTGCTTATAAAATGATATGCCCTTTGTGCTCCGGCTGTATTGTACATCTCTTATTGCACCTGTAATGACTGTGATTTTAACAGACTACCTGTACTCTCTCTATCTCCACTGCAACTCCTTTGGTAATGCTCTTGTATAATTTTCTGTTTTTTGGGTTTTCTTTCTTTGTATGTCTTCCTGGTTGCTATCATTTGATAATATTCTTGTGATCATTATTATTTGATTACTGTGTTTATTATGTATTTGTTCTTTTATTGAAAATTTAATGAAAACGATTTGAGTTAAAAAAGAAAATGTTGAATCTGAAGTTCCAATTGATTCGGCCAGAGTATTTTTTAACTAAGGACTGTTTTCATGATGTTTTCCATAACCAATTTGTGATGTGTCTTTTAAACATGGTGTAGAGATAAGAATGTGACCTGTACATACAGTCACTACATCTCATTCTTTGTTGGTAGGAAGAATGCTGTTTATTTCTGTTACCAAAAGACCACATACAATTATTTTTGAAGATTTAAATATTACAAATAAAATACATGTATAAATACATGATATTATTAAAAGTAATGCACATTCAAAAAAAGCTCAATATATTATATTTGCAAAACTGTATCAAATGATTTTATGTTTAGTTAAACTAAATATAAAACATTCTAGTATCTAATCATATGTATGTGTTTTAAGGTATTTATATTATGCATTAAAATATAACCTTAAATTCTTATAGTTGACTTCATTATATTAATAATATTATTATAAAAAATATAAATCATATGCAACAATATCGGTGGACCTTTTAAGCTTTATTGTTTGTCAGCTATTGTGCACAAGTTCTTAGCAGACACACCAACCTGGGGAATATAATGGGGCCCTAGTGTATGATGGATGCATCAATGATCAAGTATTTTTTGAGTAATCTTGTTTCCCTTCATTGAATTTGTCATCTGCCATCAACTGTGCATTTGTTCTTCATGCACCATGATGCATCTGCCATTTGTTCTACTTATTTAGGTGTTCTAGATGTATGGCATAATGCTGGATAACCCCCGTCAAACCTGACAGATTCAACATGGTGATGCCATCTATGTCTGTCAATGACAAATTTCCGTGGACCATCTTGTCAGACATTTACATTTGTGACAATATCTGATCATAGCACACACACATCATGTTGGCTGATGTGCTCGTCCACCATGGATTGAGGACGTCTTTGGCAATGAAGTTTAATCTTCATCTGGTGGAGGTGCTCTATCTTTGGTGAATTCATTACTGGAATCATGAAAGTACATAATCTGCTGTTTAATGTATACTTGCGGAATTCTGTCAGGTTGGCTTACCCAACTAAGCTTCCTCAAAATATTATTTGCCTTGTCACCAATTAGCTGAAAACATCAACTCAACTGCTGGTGCCATATTGTTTTGCCAGGGAGAGATAATGGATGAAGGATTCAGTGAAAATGCACTATTCTTCACTTGAAAAGAGCTGAAGATCCCATCAGAGGGTGTCAGGCAAAGTGCCCCCAGTTACACGATCAAGCAGGAAAATAGGTCAGCGGACAGACCATTATTGCATGAAATGTATGCCGATGATGTCACAGACCTTTTTAAATTCATATTGTGCATTTAAATCTTTATCTTTGAGTTATTATTCAAACAATTGTGATGTTCCATACAAATGGTTTAACTCTGTAAAAGTTTTGAACGAAAGGTGATTTTTTGAAAAAAACTATTTTAAATACTTTTAAATAAAATAAAAACACTTGGGACTCAACCATGGTACAGTAGTCATGTTTGCTCCCAGAAAGTGAAGGCTTGGTACTCATTGATTCCAAACTACATTTTGCATCCTGGATGTTGCCTACCCTGACTGGGTGGCAAAGTCTCAGACTTGAGGGCACCAAAAAAAACATAAAATATGCAGTGTGTGGTTGATAAATGAACAAAAATCAAGGGTGATTCTTTATAGTCGATGCAATAATTGTGAAGTGAAAAAAAAGTCATAACAATTTCTGAAGTAGAAATCAATGTTGTTCTGCTGCATTTAGAGGAAATATTTTCACATTTTCCTGGTTTTTGAAGCAGAATAGTTTATTTCAACATATCAGTAGAAAACATGTATCGATAGTTTGAAAATCTTTAATTTTAGTGGCAAAGTGGGAGTTTATTTTATGTTATGCAAAGCATCAGAAATACCATAACATTCACCCCACCCTGCATAAACAATGATTTACCCACCCTTTCTAGAACAGAAGGACCATTACTAATTTTCATTGTCGGTGTCCAACAATAAATGCATGTTGGACAAGTCAGAGAAAATTGCTTAAATTCCCCACACAACTAAGAACCTCGCTGGTTATCTGGCATCCATGTTTTAAATTACAAACTGCAACTATAGAAATGTGTATCCAACCATTAAAAATGTGTGAAAATAGTAAGCTTTAAACATATAATACTTGACTGTAGTGAAAGTAGATGTCATGTGGCAGTGACATATGCACCAAGAGATAAATAAGGACTAGAGTTGTCTAAAGGTTTCCACAGATTTACCTCTGACATATATATTGTGAAATGTGTCTGTGCCTCATTGCAAAATTTAGTCATATGAATGTGTGTTGTGACATATCAATATAAAACTTTGTGGCTTATGTAGAGTTTGTCGGACATGGTACTGTGTGAAAAACATGACAGATGCCACATTCACCATATTGCAAGTGTATTTCAGTCAATGGGATTCATAATATGGTGAATGGGATATCCACCACATTTGTGTTAGTGCCCTGTCCACTAAGGTCTAAATAAGTGCTTTGAATTATTGAGTTTGTGAATGGCTTAAACAAAAAGCAAGATTTTTCTATTTTGGAAATGTTTTAATAATATGTGTGACTCTTTAAAGTTATAGAGTATGTTATTAGTCATTTCAGGATCAGGGAAAATGTGGTAACATTACTCGGACTGATGGTATGTGTAATGTGTGTTTTACAGATTGCCACTAAAATTACCTATTTTAACATTTATTAGTACATTATAGTGTATTTAACAGTTTTTTGGTATTGAACGTAGAATTCTCCACACAACTAAGGGAGAACCAGATTATCATCGGGGCAGGGAATGGAGCAGTCACTGCAGTGAGAGGGAGGTTTTAGTGGCACAAAAAGGATCAGTGGCACAATGGGTGACATAATCTGATGTGGAAGATGGCACAGAATCAGAGCACACCACTTAGTTGCATGAAAACTCCCATGGCCCTGTCCAGCCCTTTGTGTCATCAGAAAATACTATGTCACTTTTTTCTGGACCTGCCACCAAACCCTCCAAACACACTGCTCCAATGACTTTAGGAGTGAACTGGGCCACAGCCTAGAGACCTTGGGATGGGGCAAACTTTGCCTCATACACCTCTTCCCCAGACCCCATACCACGACAGCTTGTTTCTTTGAAAGCACTACAGGTCATGAGGGACCTTTATGCTAGGCAGAAAGTAGTATTGGTGTTCTCTAGCATCTTGTACAATAGGTGGACCAAATTGTCCATATCCCGGAGCACATTTGTTCAACACATTCTGACCAGAACAGGGTATCTTAGGGACATTTTCCCTTCAGGGAAACATAGATTACCACTGCCCATTGCCCACACTTTTCAAGGCCATTAATTCCCTCTTCAAACACTGATCCAAACACATCTCATAACACCAAACCTCTCTGCCCCATTCTACAACTCTTCCAACCTCAGGTGTCTGGGCTTACAGATATAGTGATGACGGTTTTACAAATAAGAAGGAGGGCAGTCAAGCAGAATTCCAAGGCAAGACTTGGAAATAACTTTAATTGCCTTCTTTCATTAACTTACATTTTACATTTGTCTCTCAGAATTTTATATTAGATTACAATTTAATTTGAGGAGACTGGGAAAGTTAGATGTTGGGTCATGGTCAGCTTTTTAACATTTGTTGGTGGCCAGACTTGTTTATTTTGCATGTAAAGCATGCCTAGTTTTGCAGGAAGGGGGAACGGTGCTGCTTGCACTTCCATGCGCTTCCTTGTGCTTCCTATATGTTGGTGGGTGCTGTTTGGTTCCAGCTGGGGACTGGAAGGTCTACTGTTTTTTTGTTAAAGATATTTTTATTGAAAGTACAAAAAGGAAGAGGAAAGGAAGTAAGAGAAAGATAGAAACACAATAAGTGCGACAAAAAACCTTGGCATGGGCTCACTCTGCTTGGCCAAGAAGCGGTAATATTGCTGAAGATTGTACAACGCGGCCACCCTAGCCAGGATGCTTCTCGAAGTTCACCAGGCAACAACGTTGTCCCCAACGGGAAGTCCTTAGAAAGGCTTTGGTTCACCGCGGCATCAGTCAAAAGCCATCCAAGCCAGGGGGATGTTCAACCAGTCTGATTTGCAACTCCTCGTTTCTCGGCCATAAGAAGAACAATGCAGCGAGGTGAAACATAAAGACCCACCCCCCCTAGAATAGACCGAACAGAACTCCCTCCCCTCAAACTCCTTCAACCCTCTAACCCCCCTCCCCCGAGTGGTGGCAGTTGAGTGACAGGCACACATCCAAATATTCTCTCACACCTGAAACAAATGAAGTGCTCGTAGGGTGGGCGGGCAGACCGCCGACGGTAAGCCTCTAGAAAGGAAGCGAACTAGTGGGCCCCACCTAAAGATTAGGATAAAGGATTCAAAGTCTGTGGGAGGCCTTGTCGCTGCATCCTGCACCTCCGTTGACAGCGCCCAGTGTTGCATTTGGGCATGCCGGTAACGCTCGGACGGTAACACCGCATAGTCCCGCATGCAATTATGGAAGGTGAGCGGCTCATAACCATGAAACAAGTGTGTGAGCTCGTGGCAACCCCCCGATCTCCACCCATCAAAGGGGCCCGCCACGAGAGCCGGTGGAAAGGCCGGATTAAAATGGATAGGGGTGAAGGGGGACGGGAAGGAGGTCCACCTCTCATCACCAGAAACCGAGTCCCAGACCCTCAGGGTGGTACTCGTAGGGGTGCTAATATAGGTGTTACGAGGGCGATCCCCCTTCGCCTTCCAGACCAGGTCCCACATCGATCTCCCCGCCACACTCATGTCCATATGCAACCAGTGCTTCTCCGATTCTATCTGGGTCCACTCGACCAGCACTCGGAGTTGCGCCGCCTTATAATAGAGGTGCATATCTGGGAGGCCGACCCCACCCCTCTTCAAAGGCTGTCGCAGCGTGAGAAAGGAAAGTCTGGCGCGGCCCCCTTGCCAAATATAGCGTAGGATCATGGTCTTAACCCGCCTGAAAAAGTCCCCCTCAAAGCAATAGGAAGCGCTTGAAACAAATACAAGAGCTTGGGGAGCATCGTCATTTTGACAGCATGGACGCGGCCCAGCCAAGAAATGAACATGGGCTTCCACCGATTAAGCTCGGACTGTATCTGGGCCAGCAGAGGTGGGAAGTTGGCCGCATATAAGGTGGTAACTGATGTGGTCAGCCGGACCCCAAGGTACTGTATAGAGGAGCTGGCCCACGACAAGGGCGTGAGCGGCCGGATGCGGTCCACCTCATCAGATGGTAGCGTGAGGTTAAGGATGTAGGACTTGCCGGGGTTAACCCGGAAACCCGCCACTGCTTCAAACGGAGAGAATACTTCCTGCACCCGTGGCAGGGAGCTTCCCGGGTCCGCTAGTGACAATAGAACGTCATCAGCAAAAAGGGAAATTTTATGTTGCTCTCCCGAAAAGGGGAGACCAACAATGTCCGGGTCCTCCCGCACCCTAAGGGCTAGAGGCTCAATGCTGAGCGCAAAAAGTAGGGGAGAGAGGGGACAGCCCTGCCGCGTACCCCGGGAGTGTGCAAAGAAGGGTGAAATATGGCCATTGACCATGACCCTCGATCGAGGACCATGGTAGTTGGCCCGAAGCATATCAATGAATTTGGGGGAAAAACCAAAGGCCTCCAGCGTTCCAAAAAGAAAGTTCCAGTCCACCCGATCAAACGCCTTTTCGGCGTCAAGGCCCACCAAGACCGCCGGGATCTTAAAGCGATTATACTTCTCGATCAGATGGATCAGCCTTCTGGTGTTGTCGTGGGTCTGGCGACCTTTTATGAATCCCGATTGGTCGGGATGGGTAAGAGCAGGCATAAGGTCCTGGAGCCGTGCAGCCAAGATAGAGGAGTATAATTTACCATCTACATTCAGTAGAGCTATGGGCCGGTATGACTCACACCTCGAGGGGTCCTTCCCGGCTTTGGGGATAATCGAAATCATCGCTTCTGCCATAGTGCCCGTAGTCTGGCCCCCCTCCCTCATGCCATTAAAAAGTGTCACCAGAAAATCCCCCAGTTCAGAGGCAAAGGTCTGATAGAAGGGTGCCGTGAAGCCGTCTGGGCCAGGCCCCTTAAGCGGTTTTAGGGACTTGATTGCAGTCAGCACCTCCTCCCTAGTAAAGGGGCCCTCAGGTATTCCCTTTGAGCTTCCGGCTCCAGGCTATCCGCTGAGTATAGGGCGGCATAGAAGTCGCCGAAAAGCTCTGCCTTGGCCGCGTCTCTATGCTCCAAGGCGCCCGAGGGCGCCTGGATGCCGCCTACATATTCCCTCTCACGCTTATCGCGAAGCTGTCGAGCCAGATGTTTCCCCACTTTGTTGCCTTGTGCGTAAGAAAGACGCCGTAAGCGCAGGAGGGTATATTCCGCCCGATTATTATAGTGGGCCCTGAGTTTACCCCGCACTGCTACAAGCGGACGGAGTGTCCTTCGAGAAGGATTCTGCTTGTGCGCAGTTTCAAGTGTTGCCAGCTCCGCCTCCAACGCCTCCCTTTCCTCGCGCCTAAGTTTGTTCAAGGCGGAGTTCAACGCGATGCACGTGCCCCGTGTCGTCGCATTAAAGGCGTCCCATTGGGTGAAAACCGAGGTGTCCCCTTCTTTGTTAAACTCAAAGAATTCTCCATTGGCCGCCCTGAGTTTCTTGCACGACTCCTGATCACGTTTAAGGGAGATAGGGAAATACCATTTGCGGTGGGGGGACGTCTCCGGGGACCAAGTTAAACATACTGCCAAAAGACTGTGATCTGATACAGAGAGCGGAAATATCCTACTGTCCCGCAAATCCCCCAGTAACGACTGATTCAGAAAGATGTGATCGAGACGCGAATACGTGTGGTGAACATGGGAAAAGAACGTGTAGTCCCTAGCGTGGGGGTGGAGGGCGCGCCAGCCATCAATGAGACCCAGACTGTCTATAGCATCACGTAATTCAGGGGAGAAAAGGCCCGCCTCCGACCTCTGTTGGTGCGAGCAATCAAGGCCTTTGTCCCAAACCAAATTGAAATCCCCCATTACTATCAAAGCACCCTCCCCGAAGTCTCCCACCTCCCTCATGAAAGCCTTAAGGAACCCAATTTGGCCCGTGTTCGGCGCATAGAGAACCACCCACGTACAAAGCTTGCCAAGGAGCATCCCCTTCACCATCAGCCATCTGCCCTCCATGTCGCTTCTCACCCCTATGGGTTGAAATTGAAGGGTAGAGCGGAACAGGAGTGCTACCCCCCGGTGCTTAGTAGTGGCAGAGGATTTGCAAATCAGTGGGTATTGCCTATTCTTAAGCCTGGTTTCGTCCCTATGGGCCAAATGAGTTTCCTGCAGTCCCACCGCATCCAGATGATGATCTATAATCTATAATCCACACCTTCTGGCGCTTTTGAGGGGAATTAAGGCCTTTAACATTCCATTAACCTATCGTAGCAGGCATCCTTCCCCCATCCCGCCCCACATAGTGCCCCCCGAAGCTCCATAGACAAACCGACCGCACCCGCAATCATACCAGAACCACTGCCACCACCACTGAGCCCATTCCAAAGCAACCCTCCCCCAGACCAAAGGAGCCCAAGAACAACATACAAAGAAAACAGTTCCAGAACCAGAAAGAGAACAAAGAAAGCTGGACATGACCATAAGGGTCAGGGGTAGAAGACCCAGGTAATGCCCCCCTCGAGCTCAGGGTCGGGGTAACCCGCCAATGGAGCACAGTCCCTTAATGTACCTGAGGTGGTAGAGCCCCCCCGGCCCCACGGGCCCCTGCATGGGGAGCATAGGCTGCCGAAGAGCTATCCATCCGGCCCGAATCAGTCACCAAGGCCACCGAAGCCAGAACCTCTCCCCTCTCGCTTTGGCTCGCCGAGGGAGTCGGGCCCTCCGCCACACCATGCCGGCCCACTCTCTGCCAAGCCGGGGAGCGGGAACGGCGTCTTCTCCTTGGGGAGGCGCTGGCGCCAGCCGGGGTGGTCTCCTCCTCCATGCCCAGAAGTTCCCTGGCAGCCGCCAGAGATCTCACTTGCACCAGCCTGTTCTGCCACCTAAAGATGAGCCGAAAGGGGTGGCCCCAGGAGTAGGACACCCCTTGGTCCGCAGGAAAGCCGTGACCGGGCGGAAGTCCCGCCGCTTCTGCAGTGTGGAAGCCGCCAAGTCTTGAAAGAGCTGGGGGCTGTGTCCCCGAAATTGTAGGTTATTGGTATCCCTGGCTTTTCGTAGGATCCTCTCTTTTAATTGAAAGTCATGGACACAGACTAAAATGTCCGGCGGTGGGGAGCGCGCGCCACGTGGCAGACCAACCCGATGCACTCTGTCCATGCGGATTTCCGAGAGGTCCGCCTCTGCCAGAACCTGCAGGAACAGGGCCTCCACGTATTCCCGAAGGTTTTCACCTTCTCCTTCCCAGGGTACAGCTCAGATTCGAATGTTATTGCGGCGGGACCGGTTTTCCAAATCCTCGCAGTGGGTCTGAAGGTCTAAATTTTGCTCTCGAAGCCTGAGCATGTCCTGCTGTAACTGGTGAACGTCACCAGTGAGGCCTAGATCGTGCTCCTCCAGGGTAACCACCCTTTCTCCGATGCCATCCACATCTCGGCGGACCTCGCGTAGATCGGAGGCCAGCTGTGACTTCAGCTCCGTGATGTCGTCCTTGATGGACGCAAAAAGTTCAATCAGGAAGGCCTTCGTTACTGGGCCATCCCCGTCGTCCTTTGCAGGGGATTTACTGGAGCTGGGGGGCGATCCGGATGGACCCTTCCCAGGGCCGTCCTTCCCAGGCCTGTTCATGCGGTTTCTCGTCATCATGACGAGAAGCCTCGGCTAGCCCCTGCTTACTCCGTGATCACCAGAAGCGCCCCGGGATATCAGACCGTGCTCCTCACACCTCCCGAGGTCTCCGTTCCACCGTCACTGGGAGTCCGGGGCAATCAGAAGATAGCAATCGCCGTGCATACACAGTGTCCACCGAGCCGCCCCCGGGTTATAAGGGGCAGGGACGGATCAGCACCTCTTCTCCACCCGCGCCTCTGCGCTGTCCAGCAGCCGCCAGACAGTTCGGCGCCACCTCGCCACCTCCGTCCGGGCGACGTTAGCCAAGGTGAGCCCCAGGGCACAGATAAAGTTCTTGATGTCCCCAAGCGCGGAGTCCTGCAGTGCGATCGTTCCACACTGCTACTTGCTGTGACCCAGGGTCCCCCGGGTGATAAGCCGATGCCCTCCAGCGATACAATGTAGGCCGCACCAGCGCACGTGCGTTACCTCCTCGACTCCTCGGCTAAGGCCGTTCTTAGTCGTAGCTCGTCGGGAAAAGGCTCAAAAGCATTCAGGGCACCTCAGGAACCCCATGAGAGTCGAGTCCAGAGCAAAGATCGCCCCAGGTCAGCTACACAAGGCGATGAAAGGCTCGGGTGCCGGAGGAGCTCACAGGCACGTCTTACTCCGTCGCCATCTTGGCCACGCCCCCATGTCTACCGTTTTAAGGCTCTATGTACGTTGGCGGTGTTATGTATCTGAGAAGGCTGCCACGGAGTATCTGCCAAGCTGACTGCACTGTTTTTTCCAATTTTCTGTTAAGCCACCTAAGGCACTGTTTTGAGTGGCAGTCTAGTTGGTGCTTGTTTGCTCATGTGTAGGCAGGAAGGGTCCTATTTAAGGAAGCCTGCTGCATGGCTGCATAGTAACTACACCAGTTATTTTATATTTATCTCGCATTATTTTATATTGGGTCACAATTTATTTTGGAGCTCTGGGTAAATTAAATTTTGGTCAGAGTTAGACTTTAATCTTTTGATGGTGACAGGGACTGTTTATTTATAACTGGAAGCCTGATTTATGTTGAGGAGAGAGGGAACAATGTTATGTGTGATTCCTTGTGCATTTTATGTTTTTGAGGATGCTGATTTGTTGGGACAAGGGACAGGGAGGTCAGTTGCTTGAGAGAGCTATATACATCATAGACGCTACATATTAGAAATACATGCAGACTGACTGATATTTTTTCTCTTTTCTGTTATGCCAACTAGAATGCCATTTGGTTGGTTTGCCTTCTTATTCATGTGTAGACAGGAAGGGCCCTAATTAAGGAAGTTTACTGCATGCAGCAGGTTTACCAGCAGTGCTGCAAAGCCACATAAATCTGCACATAGCCGCGCTCACTGCCAGCCACACTACATTTTCTCCTCCAAATGCCTGCCAAATTAACAGAGGCTGCTATTCAAGAAAGGCTTTATTAAATATTAGTCAGTTGTGCCTTTTTTGTCTAGGTTTTCAGCTGTTATGGGGACTCTGTAAGCTTCTTCAGGGATGACTATGTCAGAAGAGATTGGTGATTTAGTTTCTCCAGAGTTTCCTGACCATCCTGACTCTTGCTCTTTAGTTTCAGGTGAGGTCACTCTAAAAAGTGCTTTAATTCATTCCAATTTGCAGTTAAGCACACTATTCATATTGTTGATCATTTGAAGGTGAGCAATTTAGTCTTACAGCCTAATTCATGAAGCCTAAATCGGCTCGCAAAGGGCCAGATTCTGAGAATCTTGCCCTTTGCGAGTGCGATTTTTGCATTTGGGATTCAACATCCCAAATGCAAAAATCGCTATTTGCTAAATTGCATATTTGCGAGGAATTACATTTAAGGAATCTCAATTTGAGATTCCTTAAATGTAATTCATCATCCATTTTCCAATTGCGAAATCGCAATTTCGGCCCGCAATTTACCGCGAGGTCAAACCTCGTGGTAAATTCCGAAAACTCAGAAAAAAGCATTTAAATGCATTTTTCTGAGTTGCATGTTACACACACACATGTCCTTTGGACATGTGTGTGTGCAACACCTGTGTTAATTTCCATTGCAGGGGTGCTACAGGGTGTCCTTTGGACACCCCTGGCCCCCTTGTACTCGCAATCTCATTTGCGATTAGCTAATTGCTAATCGCAAATGAGGAATGACTCCCCATGCATTCCTATGCGTCTTTTGGCCCATAGGAATGCATGAGGAGTTATTCCTTATTTGCGATTAGCAATTAGCTAATCGCAAATAAGGAATCAGTGGGAATCGCAATTAATATTGCGATTCCTACATGAATACCGTTTTGCGAGTCTCAAATAGCGATTCCTTATGATTCGCTATTTGAGCCTCGCAAAACGGCCCGTTCATGAATCAGGCTGTTAATGTTTATAATGATGTATCAGTGTTTGATATATCTTGGAAATGTCTAATGGGTTTTAGCATTGTACAGTGTCACATCCCTTGAAACATAGAAGGGTTTGGCTATTCCTTTTGAAGCTGGCCTTCTGGTTCAGGAGTTGAGTTTTCATGCACTCCCTTTGGCAGAGGTTTTTGGTTGTTCCATTTGAACATCATCTTCAGCCTTGATAAGTGGCTTAATCTGTTATCATTCAGGACTTTTTATCACCATTGCTCCTTTCTCACTCTCCATTCACAGTGCTGGGCTAGTTTAACTTCTAGGGTGAGTTGCTCTTTATTTGTAAGGCCACTCACTTTATTAACACCCTTGCTTCCCTTAAACTCTGTCAAGCTGTGACCAGGCCCATTCACCAAAGTAGACATCTCTAGCACCTACATTTTGGTCCTAGTGTAAATATGAGCTGTCTGGATATTGGGTCACAGGCCTGAACAGATCCTTATATGATTTATTAATATTACTAGAAGTGGGGGCTCTTCTGGGCAGTCTTTGTTGAAAGCTCCGCAGTGCATACACCCTTGGCAAAACCCTCCATCAATAAACTGAAGGAATTTCTTGTCTAAGTCACTAGAGCACAATATACTGGCTCAGTCCCTCCATATTACAGGAGTTATGTTCAGTAGGTTAACAAGCCCATGAGATCACTCTTCCTTTGGAGCTAACAATAATCTTTGGAAGCCAAGGATGGGTTGACATCTGCTCTCAAGACATATAAGAAATTAGTAGTCTGTTTAAACTAAATATTATTCCAATTAGATTTTGCTGCTCTGAACTGTAAATCATTTTTTCTTTAGTTCATTAATTATCTATGCCTGCATCCTCTACTTAATCATTTGAGTATTTTGAATTATTCTGTGATAAATTGCCAAATGTTTTTGAGGATAAAACTTTGAGGATATTTTGTTCATCCTCTGTTAATAACAGGCAAAGGTGTACACCCTGACCAAGCAGAAGCCAGAATCATAGTCAGGCTAAGCTAGATACACCCTAAAAGATAACTTGAGCTCACCCTCTGGTATCATGGCACCAAGCAGTCAGGATTATTTAAAGAGGGAAAGTTTAAAGTATTTGTGCAAAACACAGAAAAAGTAACATGGTGAATGCACCACAGAAAGACTCCACACATGTGTATAAGAATAGGTTAATATATTATAAACAAAACAAGCCCAAACAACAAATAACCAATGTATGGAAATTGAGATATTGAATTTTAAAAGAATAAATGCAGTGAAGCGCTTAGAAGCAAGTAGCCCTGAAAGGTTACTTTAAGTTGTGCTGGACTGGGGGCAAAGTCAAAGTTTGAGCCAACGTACTGGAAGTGCAGGCTGGCTTCAGGATCCTTGCATGACCCAGATAACAAAGCCCCATTTTCTGGTTACATGCAACAAGGTGAATCAATCATCTCTACACAGAGAAGGTGATGCATCACTTCTGCAGACAGCAGACATTAGACGGCAAATATCAAGAAGCAGACCCACCGAAGCACCAGAGCCGAATGGCATACCACCTATGCTGTAGAAATCAGACGTAGAATTTGGAGCGCATCTCTAGCACCAGTATTCAATAGTTCAAGGCTTACCCAGACTCTTCCTGAGTCCTGGCATGGGTCAGTCATCAGCCCAAATTATAAACATGGTAGCAAGAGGCATACAAACAATTATCGGCTTATCGCCTTACTAGACATGGAGGCAAAATATTTCACAGGAATTATCTTGGAGGAATTAACATCATGGGCATCTGAAAACTCAATCATCCCAATCAACCAAACAGGTTTCTGCAAAGGCCAAGGGACCACAACCAACATCATGGCACTGTCCTTGCTGATGGGAGCGGCAAAAGCAATCAAGTCATCTTTATTCCTCTTATTTATTGACTATACTGCTGCATTCAATCATGTGGACCGTAATAAACTTTGGAAGAAACTGGACAATTAGGGAATACCGAAATGCCTCCTAGACATGCTAATGCTGCTCCACTCAAACACCTGGATTAAAATCAAACTTGGGGCAGGTACACACCACTCGAAGCCTATCAGGACAACAAAAGGATTAAAACAGGGGTGCCTATTAGCACCCATTTTATTCAACCTCTTTTTAGAGGATCTACCTGGAGAACTCGACAAATGCCCCAACCATGCACCCAAATTAGGGAAAATCACCCTCTCCAATCTATTATATGCGGACGATCTGCTGCTGATAAGTCGGACGCCAGCAGCCCTTCAGCACCTCCTGAACTCAGCCCACGCCTTCTCAGCAAAGGATGGCCTTTAAATAAACTTCAATAAGTCAAGGTCATGGCTGTGAATTATAGGAAAAAAAAGGATTCCTTGCTGGCACCTGAATGGAGAAAAGCTCGACCGGGTAACCACATACAAGTACTTGGGAGTTATCTTGGACTCAAACAACACGTCTAGGGCACTACTTCACTCCTTACGAGGGAAGGCCGCAATGACTTACTTGGCATTAAAATCATTAAAGGCCAAACTTCCCGATCTCACACTCAAACCTTTCCTTGAAATCCTGCTTGCAAAACTACAACCGACTCTTACATACGGGAGTGAATCACTTCATGAGAAGGATGCCGCATTGCTGGACACAGTCATAGCCAACTCATATAGGGCTATTTTTACCCTTCCTAAATATGTCTCTCCTGCTCAGATTCGACTAGAATTGGGCATCCTCAAACAAACATTAGAAAGGCGGAGTGCGTACGTAGCCAGCTGGCGCAAGATTCGCACTGCAGTGGCTGGCTCCATAAGCTCTAGTGTATGGGAAGAGTTACTTTGGCATCGCAATTCTTTACCTAGAGACTATCTATTTGAATCACTCAAAGTTCTACGCTTGATCGATATCTGGGAAACGTCAATAGATCTCTTGTCTTTCAAAAAAGTTGCCAAAAATTCAGCACGTATTATTTCAGCGATTGAAGACAAGAAGGATCTAACAAATAGAGCGCATGGATGGATAACGCTGGGTGATTATGGAAAAATACAGTCACAAGCATGCCTCAATATTGGCATGAAAATAAAAGTTAAAGAAAAGTTCCTAAAACTACGCCTCAGTGTAATTCCTACACTGCCACACCTTCCTCCCATGGAGAGAAATAACCCTTCACAACAGTGTGCCTGTGCAAAATCGGCAAGGAGGACATCGTCCATGTGAATTGCATCTGTCCTAGACTAAGGGACCTGAGGTACAACCTTCTGCGACCATCCTTTAAACTACATGCTGTTCAGACCCACAGGCAGGCAGTCAAATTGTGCTTTACCACCAGCAACATCAAATTGAATTGCCAGGTCGTGAAGTTCTTCGACTGAACAAGAAAAAGGCTTAATAGCGTTTGACGAACATTATAAGACTCTGAGGATAATCATGAACTGATCTCAACCAATGTCATATTTTTTACCTAATCTAATTTGATAATTTTAAGTACAAATGTTTTTTTAAATGTTCTTATTGGTGTTTTTATAATTTTGTAAAGATTTTGATTAATTATGTACAAATAAAACTTTACTTACTTACTTACTTCTGCAGACTGGTGTCGGCTTTGAAAGGCGTTGAGGGATATGCTGGATGCTGCCACGCAGTTGAGGGGATGTGTTAATCTAATCAAGCTTCAGCAGTAGTGATATGCTGCTGGATGCAATGCTTCGATCTTTGGAGGCAAAATGCTGGGTCAGATGGAATGTGTTGCTTTTACTCCCACAACCGTGTCAATGTGCCGGTTCTGTTATACACAGACAAGAGATGTGCTGAAATTTGTGTCGCAAGTATCTGTGGCCATTTCCAGTAAGCCAGAAAAAGGAGCAAAGGTTGAGCCTTTGATTTCCCTGAGTCTCAAGAAACAGGAGATCACTTAGAGAGTCCAGCTCTTCTTTAGCTGAGTCAGAGAGCAGAAGGCAGCAGGCATCATGGTAACACAAGAGAAAAGCAGGCCTTCCAAATCTGCAATCCAAAGATGAGCCCTTGAAGTAGCACAGCAGTCATTCTGACAGATGTTTAGTTAAAGATCTAGGAGTGTCTGATTTTATGGGGTCAGAGACCCAGTACTTATACTCAAAAGTGCATTTGATTTTGGGGGTGATTTCAAAGTAGCACTCTGAAGTTGTGGGTTCCCCTTTCAGCCCAGTCCTAACTGCCTAGCAATCTATGTCAGGCAAATTAGCCTTTAGTGTGGGGACAGGGCACTACCTATTCAACTATAGTGTTATCCTCTGCCTACCATCCTGCCCAGGCACGGCCATCAGAATTCAGATGTATGTAGATGTGTATTCCGAAATACCTATCTTTCTTGTGTTGTGGCTTTTTAGAGGGAATGCACAAAGTGTAGCTATCACCAACCCCAGACATGTATTGGAGACAGGCTGTCGTGTACACAGAGAAGTAAGTGCAGAGAAATCTCCACTTTCTAAAAGGACTATTTCTAAAATAGTAATGTTAAATCCAACTTCAACAGTAGGCAGGATTTATCAGTAGCATTCCAAACATACAAAACATGAATAAGCTACTCATCTCTGATCAGGAATTACAGCTTAAACGTTTTTAAGGAATTTTCAATGCTAACCTATCAGAGAAGTAGTGACACATGAAATAGGCTGTTTGTCACTACCAGAACATGTAAAACATAAAAGTACATTCCCTACCTTTAACTTGCCTATCACCCTGCCCTTAGGGCAATCTGGGGCTTGGCAAGGAGTCATAAATGAAATGTCATAGTGTCAGTAAACTGCACACACAGGCAGTGGCAAGCCTGAGACAAGTTTGAAAGGCTACTTCTGGGTGGGTGGCACAAGCAATGCAGCAGCACACTAGTAGCATTTAACTTACAGACCCTGGGTATTTGGTATACCACCTTACATCATACTTACAAGTAAATTGAATATGTCAATCAGGTATACACTAATTTTAAATTTGTTTAGGACAGAAGCAATTGCACTGTAGCCCTTATTAGCAGTGATAAAGTGCTCAGAGTCCTAAGGCAAACAAAATGATTCAGCAAAACATGAAGGCAAAGTTCAATAAGATTAGGGGAAGACGACCCTAAGGATGACATGTCTAACAGTCTCCACCTCCCATTAAATCTGAGGTGGTATTTACAGATGAGGTTTCCTGTCTGGTTGATGGTTGAATTGGCTGAGGCTATTCCAGGTCTAAGGCACTTTGAGTCACTCTCAGTTGATCTGCTCAGAGAAATTGCTAGTTCCATACCTCTAGTTCACCTCATGATCCCATTCCATGAAGGGTTTGGAAAGAAGCCATCTTGGAACTAGTCAAGCCACTTCGTTATCTGTGAGACAGCTCCTTAGATAGGGTCTTTCATCTAGATGAGTGGAACTAGGGATTCATTGTTCAACTTATGAAAAAGCCCACTGCTTATTGATCTGTTCTCTTTAATTTGCAGTCAATTGTATTGCTGGATTTCCCCATTAAATCCTGAAGAAGTGTGATCACTGACTTATCCTGGGGTATTTGAAGCACCATTAGATAGTACATTCAGTCCAATTTGTTTTTTGTCTGGCTCACAGCATGGAAAAAACACTGGTGTTGATTATTGATGATCCTAGAATGTCGGCAGATAAGGAGCAGCCTGCTGCCTTATGCTTTTAGATATTTCTGTCACACTGTTTTGCATTGCACCATTTTTACTATATTGTCAGAAGAAGGAATCTGTGGGACAGCTCTGCTGTATTGTAAATCTTCTCTGGAGGGCAGATAAAAGGCAGTATATCTTTTACATTTTCAATCAGAAATTAAAGTATAGAAACAAGTTTTTTCAAACGTGTATTCAATGAGCCAAGCAATTTTCAACATCCACATCCAAGCATTGGCCAAGCTCATAATTCGGGTAGGCATGTGATACAAAACCAAACTGCTCACTGTTCTATTGGGATTGATAATCAGGTACAACACCTGGCTACTTTGATGAGTGAACCCGGTTTAGCAAAAATTATATGAACTATGCAGATGATGCTCTTGTTTTGCCTATTGATAACTCTGACCTGGGCCCCCTTGACACTTTCTATCACTCGTATGTCTGCAGTTACTATCTGGCTAAGGCAAAATTACCTTGACATTTACTACAGACAAATCAGAGGTTCTGTTTGTGCTGATAACAGTCCCCAGGGTCCTTTCTCAGGGATTTCTATTTGCCATCTTGGCAAACGATCTGCATACAGATGAGGTAGAATGGAATCTAGGGTTCCTTTTGGTTTTGAATTGGTCCCTCTATAACAGGTAAATTATCCATTTTCTACCTACTTTCTCTTGCTAAGGGTTCTATGTTCTTGGCGCTTTTTCCTTTCCCGGTGTGCATGGTAGAGGCCCCATATGACTATTTTGAAGTTGATTGTGTTATGGAAATGCGCTTTTACTGGACATTGAAAAAGGCTTTAACATTCTCAAAATACTCCAGCCAAACTGGCCCTTGGTCTGTGAAGATATGCTACTGCATCTGCCACTTTGGACTCTTTATACTGGTTGAAGGTTTCAAAAAGGATTTAGTTTATATCTCTCCGTTACATATACACATCCTTTCACGAAACTGGCCTTGCTAACTACAGTCCAAATTCATCCATTATCTGCCTACTTAAAATCAGGCACTCCACTGAGGCTTTTCTATTGGTGGTCCTCAGGTTTAAGCCTATGATGCAAATCTTTCTCTGTCATAGTCACTAAGCTGTGGAACGTCCTCCCAACTACATTGCATAAAATGCTAGCTCTCTAATGTTTTGTTAGATATTTAAAACATAGCTTTGTCTTCAATATATTATTTTTTATTTAATTGTTTACAGGTCTAGTATTTTTTCAGTGTCAGGGCCCCTTTGTAGGTATTAGCGTGGCCCATATACCTATATACATATGATAACAGAACTTTCACCCTACCCCCTTCACTCCCAAAGACTGTTATGTATTTATTTTTTCATTATTTATGTAAAATAAACCTATGTTGGTATGTTCACTTAGCACTACAACAGTGTTTATTTTATTTTAGGAATGTGTTTTTTACCTACTTGATTGTAAGATAAATCAAAGTCATGTTTTTGTTTTCGTGTTCCATTAATATTTCTGAGAATGCCAATATATCATCCACATTTATTATAAGCATGGGCGCAAAATCCGTTCCGGTCGCGGATTTTGCGGATTTTCGGCAAATTCGCAATCCGCGAACTCCCTCGAATTTGCCGGAGAAATCCACGAATCTGTGAGCGGAACGGATCCGGGGGGCAAAAGTTCAAGCTTCAAGCTTGTAACTATTTTAGAATGGCGCCGGCAAGCTGCCAGCACCATTCTAAAATAGTTACTAAGTTAGCCTCAACAGAAAGCACTAATAGAAGCAGGTGCTCGAGTTTAACTGAATTTGAGCACCTGCTTTATTTAATCTATTAGTGCTTCCTGATGAAGCTAACTTAGTAACTATTTTAGAATGGCGCTGGCAGCTTGCCGGCAGAAGGGCACAAAAACGAGTGGAGCAGAGGGCAGAATGGCACAAAAACGAGTGGGGCAGAGGGCAGAAGCGCACAAAAATGCATGGGGCAGAGGGCAGAATGCCACAAAAACGAGTGGGGCAGAGGGCAGAAGGGCACAACAACTAGCGGTCTCGCAAAAAAAACACTGCGAACACGCAAAGCGCCCGCGAACACGCAAAGCGCCCCGCGAACACGCAAATCGCCCCGCAAACACGCCCAAAAAAATAAATTCTGCAAATTCACACAAATTCACGAATTTTGCGGATCGCAAATCCGCAAATTCGCGAATTGCGAATTTGCAAAATTCGCCCATGCTTAATTTATTATTATACATGTATATAAAAAAATCACAGAAAATGTTGAAAGGCAACTGGTGCATTGCACAGGACACAAGGCAGGACAGGGAATTATTCTATTAAAAGCCATATTTCATTCATCTCACTTTTGTATATATTAAATGGAATGCAATCCTGTCTTACTCAATATCCTGCACTTTTATTCGATTTAGTAGGGTAGAGATCAGAAGTAGTTAGTATTGATTTCTGAGGACCATCTCACCTTCAGGGAACACCTCAAGACCTGGCAATTTGAGCAGTTGCGTTACCCCCATCCCTTCAGCGCCTTGAGACCCTCACGGGTGAGTAGCGCGCTCTAGCCTTGAGACCCTCACGGGTGAGTAGCGCGCTCTACAAATGTACTGATTGATTGATTGACTTACAGTAACTGAATTTAATTCTCTGTAATCAGAACATGGTCAGAATCTGCCATTCAGTTTTGGTATGAAGAAAATGGGTGCTCGTGACGGAGATGTTGAATGGCAGATGATTTTTTTTTCAAATGTTATTATGTGTATTCCTAGAGGACTTTACCTTCCTGCACAGTTAAGGGATAGATTTTGCCATGAGAGATTTTCAACTTGAGTACAGAAGCAATTGCATAGTCACAACTCCGGTGAAAAGAAAATTTCTTAGTCTCCTTGGCAGTAAAGAAATCAGTAATGTTTTGTATTGTAAAGGCAATTCATTTTGTTTATGTTTGTGGTTAAAAGAAATATAAGGGGAGGATGGGTTCCTAAACTTTCACAATTGTTTGCCTCAGAGAACAGTTCTTTCTATAAATATTTGATTCTATTGTTATGGTGGAGAATCTACAATAAGTTATGAGGTTAGGCCTTGTGAACCACTGCGTACCCAAAATGATGGCAAACAATGGGATTTTACAAGATAAAAGGCAAGAGATTCAATGTGTCCCTCATTAATTGCCATCATAATCTGATAGAATTTCTCAAACCACCTTCTCTGAGTTTAGTAAGGTACCAGATTTTGCCACCTTTAAAGGAAGATTAAAATGAGTTCTGTCATTAGCAAACACGTAATTCATGGTGATCTAATTTCTTGTCAGTGAAAGGAAATATTTAATAAACTCCTGCTTTACCACAGTCATAAATATCTTCTTTGTGTCTCAGTTTGTTCTCCTTTTTAGATATCAATTGATTAGGTTTACCAATTAGCATTGGTTCAGGAGCTTGATGTTCCTCTTTTGCCATTTCCGCATTGCGTGAATCAGCCCTTGACCACATTTTTTCGGACTTTCTGGTTTTAAGCTAAGCTACTATTTGTAGAGCAAGAGTGGTTGATTGATCAGTAGCTGTAGGCAGGTCGGCAACCATGTAGACGGCACATTTTTCATCACATAGGTCATTATAAAATGCAGCTGGAGCTGCTCTGTCTGTCTAGGCTGCTTTGGTTCTTAGTTGTTGGAACTGCCATATTCAGGCAATAGTATTTTGTGATCCTTGCTTTACATCTGAAAACCCATGTGTCAGCCTGCTCAACACGATGATGTCAAAAAAATGGTTGAGATTTTCATCCTAAAGTTGCTATACTGATTAAGTATAGGATTGGTGGTGTGCATGGCGTGGGGTGTATACCACATCATGCAGGAAGATGCAGTCGGTGGTCTAACTGTGGTGGTCTGCATTATAGGCTCTTTTATGAGCCTTGCAGACGGCCGCAGTCAGACCACCACAACACCGCCCACCAGACCAAGATTCAACTCCTGATCTGGTGTGTAGTCGCACCACAGGTTTGGCGGTACTACAGTGGAGGACCACCACCATTGTAAGACTGCCAAACTTGTAATCGGGTCCTTAATTGCTTCTCCAGTATATCAGCAATTAAGAGTTTCCGAGCCAACAGGAAATACCCCAACACATGGGAGAAACAGAAACAAACCTTTGGGGAGCAAATGCAGGCTAGAACAAACACCTAAATGAGCATGTCAGATTCCTTTTCAAGTGGAAATAGGAAAGGAAAATCACCAATGTGCAGGATGCCAAAGGCTGAATAACACTCTATCTCGACAGTTTCTATTGGGACCTATATCTGCATCTTTTCTTCGGTGTCATGGGCACAGAGTACAGGCTTCATGAGAGATTCCTGACACCAAGCCATTGGAGCATTAAAAGCTTTGCCAAGCAATAGACTGTAAAACAGATTTCAGAGATGTCATGTTTGTTTTATTTTCTAGAAATTAATCCAGTAATTGTTTTTTTTAAAAGATAGATTCTAAACATTGCATTTGATTCTACCACTTACAGTAGAAATTGTGAGCTTTAATGGAGGATTGATGCTACTTCTAGGTGAGAGAAAAGGTGCCACAAACAAAAGGCTTTGGACCTTGGCTTTGAGTAAAACCAAAATTTGGTGGAAACTCTAAGTGAGTAAGTGAGCAAAGCTTTAGCAAAACCCAGTGCACATAGAAGCAAAAGCAAGAGGAAAGACCGGGTGAAAAGGGAGGACTGCCTAGGGTCCTCACTGAATGTTAGTGCTCCAGACCATCAGAAGAGCGGAGAGACCCAGAAGAAGTGCTAGCTCAAAATCCTCTGGCCAGTCCTTGTGCCTCTTTAAACTGGCCTCAAAAGGGCAATAGATGCAGGAGGCATTTTTTATCAGTGGTGATAGATTCCCAAGAAATAGATGTTGATGGCCTATTTTTCAAGGCCATTGCAAGGCCATTGCACTGCTGGTGCATCACTTTTTTTTGATGGACCGGTTGCGCAGTGTGCCTGCCCATTTTTATAAGACCACGAAAGGTCACTGTGCGTGACTTTTCATGGCATTGTAGTGGTTCATAGAATCGATGCAGTCGCTATCGACGTGAACTTACTGAGATGCAAACTGCGGAAAGTGGAGGACAGAGTAACCACTACAGAGAAAAATGTGGATGCACTGCAGAAGGAAATACGTAAACTAAATACCACTGTAAGTGACCCTATAATGAAATTAATACAGCTGGATGAGAAGACAGAAGGCATCAGAAGGGCGTTCACATCGGAATAACCTATGCTTCCAAGGTTTTCCAGAAAGAGCGGAGGGTCCCTCTAAAGAACTATTCCTGGAAGACTAGATAGTTAAGGAGATGAACCATAAGAAACTCTCTACATTTTTTAATGTGGAAAGAGCACAAAGGGCTCTGGTCCCTCCACCAGGGTCGGGCACACCTCCCTGGACCATCATCACCAGGTTCTTTAATTATAGGGACCACAATACAATTCAGCAAGCCATCCATACTTGAGGTCAGTTGATGTTTGAGGGCCACCACATTTCAATATACCCTGATTATACCCAAAGAGTCCAGTATCAAAGAAATACATTTCTTATGGTCAAACAGAGGTTCAGGGATCTGAACTTTAAATACAGTCTCATGTATCCAGCAATGCTGTGAGTTGAAAGTGAAGGACGCACCTTGTTCTTCGTTTCTGCGGATGAAGTGAGTGCATGGCTGGACAAAAGCGGTGACACAAGGACCTGTCTTGTCTCATGCACGGGATCCACCGGAAGATCGGGGCCCAGATAACGAACAAAAGAACAATGGTAATCAAAACGACAGTAATAGCAAAGGGACTCAGCAGTCCGGAGGGATCAGGGTTTGCCCCGATGAGACATTACAGACCTCGGAGGCGGTGCTGGGGTCGAAGAGTGTTACAGGAAGGCACAACAGGCCCCGGAGTCTCAGTGAGCAGTCATAGCTGAACTGAAAAAGAAAGGGCAATGTTACAAAGTACAAATAGTAAACACAGAGGTTATAACATCAAGGGGGTGGGAAAGTATGAATAGAGGATAGAGTGAAACGTGGAGTTCACTGAGGAATTACCATGGTATCCTGAATTGGAGATCGGGCCGTCGGACGAGGTGATCCTGCCAACAGAGGCTGGGCTTTGCATGGGGAGCTTGAAGGCTATCTCGCATCCCAGCAAATACCAGACCATTGGTACAGCACTTACTTATAGAAACATGGACAGGGAAACTAAGGTCAAATGTGATGACCACATGACTCGATACCTACTGCTGTGTACTCAAGTTCGAACAGATTGTTGGGGGGTAATGGGGTGGCATGTGCTGGCTATGTTCTGGTTATAACAACTGGAATAGGACTTGCACAACTGCCTAGGGGGAGGGGGGAGGAAAGGAAGGTTTGGTTGGTTGTGTTTTACAATGTTGGGAGAAGTTTACATTGTTGTATCTAAGGCCACGGTTGCAAACTCAAACCCAGGGAGATTGAAGTGAGGAAATATGCATTCTCAAAGAGGGCGGGCAGGCGGCATGAAGGAAATATATGACAAATGGCTGCAAAAATAATGAAGATCACTACATGGAATGTAAAAGGGATAGCAGGACTAGAAAAATGGCATTGGATTCATGCTTTCCTGAAACACTACAGGGTGGCGATACACTGTTTACATGTGGCACATATCTGGGATGGCATGATCACTAGAGTGTGTAAGAGATGGAGGGGACAGCTCTTTGCCCACTTCCTATTCCGGGTTTGCATGGGGCGCTTATATGGATGGCATTGGGAGCCCCCTTTTGGCACCCAAACCATGTTCTGGACCCAGAGAGGAAATACGTCATCTTACATGGCACATGGCACTCAGGAGTGTAGGGAATTATGCATTATAAATGTCCATGCCCCAAATTCAGATTGCCCTTATTTCTTCCCAGCATTCATAAAGGCAGCGACACCATAGATGGGAGCAGAGGTTATCCTCAATGGGTATTTTAACTGCGTGTTTGATGCAACATTGGACAGGGAACCTCCTAGAAGTAATACCAAACTTCGAATGTTAGCATCGCTGATATCTATAATGCAGGGCATGCAGCTAAGAGATGAATTGAGGGCTCAAAACCCATTCAAGAGAGTATTCTCATGCCACACCCAGCGACTACCCCGTTTAGCCACATAGACTACTGCTGCCTTACACCCGAGCTATTGCTGCGGTAGATAGAATATTATCAACAACAAGGCACCCCAATTCAGTCAGAAGGGGACCTCGGGGAACATACTTTTTAGAACAACAGAGGTCCCATGCATGCAAGTATATATGAGACAATAAATATAGACAGAATCAAATCTATATTTGGAGCGACATGTCCAGCCGGACAGAGGTCTTTGAATTTAGTCAATGAACAATTGATCCATACAGAGAGAATACCTTCAACAATTCACCAATGTGGTACACAAGCCTGTGCCCAAACACTAACAGATCAAATACAGAAGGTAGATTAAGAACATAGAAGGGCTTTTTAAGGCAAAAGTAATGTTTTCTGTTTAAAATTCAATTGTACAGAAGTATCAAGAAAGCACCATTACATTACATAGAAATCAAGTTTTGTATAGGGTACTAGACAGGTCGACGGTGTTTTGGTCCCCCTACTTAATCATGGGGACCATCATCAGGACATTCAATTAATGCCTTAACGTTATTAAGCCTCTAATTGCCTAACGAAGAAATAGGGAGAAAGATATATACATTTTAGAAACTGATTCATAGAGTTATCTATATACTTAATCAAGTGACTTAAGGTGAATGGTGAACCTATTTACATTATTTACACGTGAATCAGGGCGCTATTTATTTACATAATCAAGTGAGAGTTTTCAGTGGTGTCGCTTTTGTGAATGGCTTTGTAATCCGGGCAGAGCGAGGAAGTGAGTAACGATTGTGCCGATATTGGGCAGGGCGAATGAGTTGTGCCAATATGGTGGTCGAGCGAAGAAGTGATTCATTAATTGTGCTAGTATTGTGGCAGAACGAAGACGATATTCTCAATCGTGCCTATATTGTGGAAGGCGCAGTGGGGCTGGCTGTTCGTGTGATGCGGAGAATGCTAGGGTATGTGCATATTGAAAAACAGAGCGGCGAGTGCGGGTAGTTAAAGAAGTGATTTACGTTGTTGTGAGGAGTGATTGGATTAATTGGCAGGCTTACCAGGGCAGTACACTGTGCCGTTACAGGCAAGGAGGAGGTAGCCTGTACTTGGCAAGGCAACCCTGTTAAATTGAGGAGGTTGTTAGATAAGGATGAACCGTAAATTGGGTCGAGTGGCCGCGAGTGGCCGCGAGAGAATTCTTACCAGAATCGGGCACGTTTTGACCGCGTTACAATAGCGTAATCCGACGGTGGCCACGATACTACCTGTCGGAAAACACGAGCCATCAGAATAATGTGGCTTGGCAAAACCGATGTAGGAGAGCTAAGGGCTGCTTAAAACTTACCGGGTTAGTCGGTAGACCGGTCTGCTCCCTGGCGTGCTCGGGTGAAGGAGGAGATGGGGAAGAATGAGTGGAAGGAAGCTGATTGGTCTACGGTCGTGGGGCGTGCTTGGGCATAAAAATAAACGACGGACACGTAGCTAAGCGGCCATATTAGGTGAGACAGGGTGCACTTAACCTAAGTGAGTGGTGCACAGTGCATGGTGAGAGTGACTTAATATTGAGTTTAAAATTAAAAACCACAATACTTTAATGTAGGGAGGAGAAGTTACACAAGGAAGACACTGTAAGCGACTATTCAAACCAGTTCAGATTTTTCGTGTTAAAAAATGTGAGTCAGATTTCAAATAAGGGCAGTCCATTTCTCCTGAAGGTTTAATCCAGAATTCAGACTGTCCGTTTTCAATATCCATTTAAGCTCTTCTCTGTTGAGCATTCGGGTTAAGTCACCGCCTCTGGGTGGGATGATGACTTGAGGAATCACAGTCCAGCGAATTTCATTTTCTGTGTGCCCTTTGTTGGCAAAATGTTCGACCAAGGGAGCATTAGGAGTATTGCACCGAATCCGGCTTCGATGCTGGGATATTCGCAGCTTGATTTTCCGCTTGGTCTGGCCCACATAAATTAAATCAGAGGGACAAAAGATAGCATAAATGATGTTACAGCTATTACAGTTAGTAAAAGTCCTTAATTCATTCTTTACTTCTTTGTATACAAACTCTTTGCAGTCTATTGAGAAATCACACACAACATATGATCCGCACTTGGAATGGCCTCGAAGGGGTGGTAATGACCAATGGTCGTGGAGTGTGGTATTTTTTGAATTTACAGGAGGTAGGGCTGCCCTGACCAGCTGATCTTTAAGATGTTTGCTTTTTCTGAAGGCAAAGAGGGGAGTTTCCCAGTTAAGTGGGCCTGAGCTCAGTATGTGCCAATTCCTTTTTATACTCTGTTTGACACGATTGGAGATGGTGGAAAAGGTAGTGACACATACCATTTTGTCAGAGGTTTGTTTGGGTTTTGGCTCCAAAAGGGTCTCACGGGGGCAGTACCAGGCCCTTTTTATTGAATTTTTAATTAGGCGCCTTGGATAGCCTCTAGTTCTAAGTTTGTCTAAAAGGGTATTTGCCTCACTAAAATAATCTTCCTTCTTAACCCCTTGCGTGCGGGCGTATTCCCCGCCTGTGCTGACTCCGCCTTGCGCGGGCGGAGTCATGACGGAACTGTTCCGTCATCAGCTCAATCGACGCTCATGACGGAACCGTTCCGTCATCAGCGTCGAAGGGGTTAAAGCAATTCCTCCTGAATCTGAGGAATTGGGAGTATGACAAGCTGTCCCTCAGAGCCCTGGGGTGACAACTGCCATAACTGAGCAGGGTGTTTCTTTCCGTCAGTTTACGGAAGAGGGATGTATACAGTACCCCATCTTGATGTTGGACAGTGAGATCTAGGAAGGAAATGCTAGTCTTGCTATGGGTTAGGGTGAATGCGAGGCTGTTACAATTGTTATTGAGCCAGTGTAGGAGTCCCTGGAAATCATCAGGTGACCCACCCCAAAAGAGGAAAATATCAAAAGTGACGATCTCTTTAGGGATCATGTTAGAGGTGGGTGAGAAAGTCGATGGGGGTCTAAATGGTGTGACCACAGTTTTAGGCTCCGAGAGATTGAGTTCAAAAAAGGCCCGAAGTCTTAACTTGCGGAAAAAAGCCCACTAGTTCGGACTGAAGATCCAAGAAGTTTGGATAGGTCGTAGGGACAAAGGATAGACCTTTACTTAGGATGGATGACTCTTGACTGGACAGGGTGTCAAGAGTCATCACTTTTGAAAAGGTTGTCCTAAAGGAAATTTCAGACTTGGCAAGATCACACCTTTTCATACCATACAATATCTCGCTGGAAGAAAAATCTGCCATCACTACCTTAAAAAACAATGCCAACCTTATTATTAAACCAGTGGATAAGGGTGGGGGAATAGTGTTACAAAATATTGGAAACTATAAAGATGAACCCCAACGTCAAGTCTCTAATACGGACCATTATTGCAAACTACCAAGCAATCCTACCAAAGATATACAAACCTTAATTAAACAACTGACCATGGAAGCCCTTGAAAATGGTTTTCTAAACAAGCATGAGTACAACTTTCTCAACATCACTAACCCAAGAACCCCGGTCATTTACACGCTGCCCAAGATCCACAAAAGATTGGACAATCCCCCGGGTAGACCGATCGTGTCTGGGTGGCTAAAACCTGTAACTCTTCAATGAAACTGAGAGGCGGGAGGAATGGAAGCACCATTGACTAGACGAGAACAACAACTGGGAGAAACAACAATTGGCAGGTACACATGGAGAAGTCTTCCTCCCGGAGCTCCTTATGATGTGGGCAGGGGTTCCCGCAACTTACCCATACATTATTAGGCAAATTGTAGCGTTTTGGGAAACATCAATTATGAAGGCCATTCGGCATGTGCCCTTTGTCCCAGATATGCCATTGTGGGTGTAGAAACCCTTCAAAAAGATAGTAGCTTCAATGTCTATTACAAAATGGGTAGGGGGATGCCATACAATGGGAGACCTGTACAGCAACAAGCAATTTATACTGGGAGAGGAGGCCGAACACACCTTTGAACTGGGAATAGGGCAGTTCCTAAAATATGGGAAGAGATCTGCAGTGGCCCATGCAGTATGGACCTCTTTTCCACAAGAGCCACCCAGCACCTTGGTACTACAGGCTATTCTTAACATGGCTGTGGGACACTGGTTAGTCCCGCATATATAGAGAGCTTTGAAAAATGATCTTCCAAAGAAGCCCCTCCCAATTCAAGCACAGTGAAAGGAGGCATTATATGAGCCCCTGACAGATCAGGAGGGATAAAAACACATGAGGGATTTAAAAGGGTGAGCTCTAACGTGAGATTTAAAATCATACATTACAACATTGTACTCCAGACTTAGTTGACCCCACCAACCATAAGCAAAATGTACCTGGAACACACAAACGCATGCCCCAGGTGCAGTCAAACAGACGCATAATTCATCCACATGATATGGAAATGCTCAGCATTGGTGCCTTACTGGGGGTACATAGTAGATATTCGTAAAACAACACAAGTAGTAATATTGGGACTGCTTTCCATGCCAAAATCAAGGAAACTTGGTAGATGGCTTGCACTGTTAAGGCTGGTGGTAGCAAAGAGGAAAATAGCTATTAGATGGCTAAGTTCTGATTCCCCGACAATAGTGGGATGGCTGATAGACTTCAATGATTGGGCAACTGCAGAACTAGTCAGAATTAAATGGATCAGGAAAGATGAAAAGATAGAAGAGTATATACAAGCATTGTCACTCATGTGGGCGGATGCATAAGGACTCGACCCTACTGTGGAAACAAATGGGGAGGGAGAGGTGGGGACAGGCAACCAGGGGGAGTCAGGCGAAGTGATAAATAGGGAATGCACTATTTAAATAAAAGAATGGCTCATTGAGAGGTCAACATGCTATTTGGGGCCAGACATGACATGAAAATATGTTATTGCACTTAAATTGGCACCGGCAGTATGGCGAGAATAAAGGTATGCTAGTGTTGAGGCCTCTGGATGAGGCATAATACTGATGTACACCTATGAGAACACAGATGGGGATGGGAGGGGAAGAAATATGAAGCTGATGTAGGAACTGCAATTCTGTCTTGCTAATATTCTGAAAATGCCAATGACAATGTTTTGAAAAAAAAGAACTTGAGCCACAAAGAAATGCAAGAATTTACTAAGAATGACACAATAATAGGGAAAGTGATGACAAACCAAGTCTTAAAGTCGTAAAGTGGGTAAATTAGTTACTCTCCAAAAGTGTTTAAGTGAAATGTAGAATAAAATAAAAACATTGCAGAAGGGAATCCGCATTACCTGTTGCAGAAAGGAGAACAGGGAATTACTTACAGAAATAAGGGCTCAATTTGTGTTTTGATATCCTTTAGTCTATTTCCAGTTCTGTTTCAAGTTGTAATAAAAACGTGGTGTTACAGTATTTTGAGTACTTTTTCATCTGATGCTTATTTTGTGTTAAATATGTACTTAGCATTAGAAAGTGACGATAGCTTGATGATAAATTATTTGTCAGCGAAAATGGCCTATTACTTACTGGTAATCCTCATTACTCTTGGTCCCATCGTCCTCGTCCCATTCATAACAAAGTGAGATAATTCTATCTTACAGACAGAAAAAAGAACAAAGGAATGCTGGAACCCCTCCTCATCCCACTGGGAGTACATAGGTGTACTTACCAAGCATTCCCTTTTAACTACCAAGCCCCAATGAAGGCCGGCCGTCCGGGGGCGGGGGGGAGTATTAATAATAATAATAATAAAGGAATTTCTAAAGCGCCTGGTGACGCCATCTCGGCGTGTCCCCGCGCTGTGGAGAAAGAGTCAGAGAGGAGGAGGAACAACTATCCCTCCTTAGCAAACAGATGTGTTTTCAACAGTTTTCGGAACATGGTTTCATTGTTGGCCATTCTAATCCCAAGTGGAAGGCTGTTCCACTGGGTAGTGGCCAGCACCCGAAAAGAGCGGCCTCCCATCCTGGCCTTTCTAACATGAGGAACTTTCAGGAGACCCTTGCCCGCCGAGCGAAGTGCTCTTTGGGGACGATAGGGGATGGCCAGATCCTTCAGATACCCAGGCGCTTCTGCAGAGGTTATTCTGTAACAGAAAAGGAGGGCTTTAAAAAGGATTCTTTTCCTTACAGGCAGCCAATGGAGGGCAGCCAAAGTAGGCTTGGAAGCTGTTCTTTTAGGGAGTCTGAGGGCTAACCGGGCCGCCGTATTTTGCAGCACTTGAAGTCTCCTCAGGTTCTTCTCCGTAGTGCCTAATAGCAGCACATTCGCATAGTCCATGCGAGAGGTGACCAGGGCTTGGATCATAATACGTCTGGCCTCCAGAGGCAGTAGGTCCAGAGTGCGATTCAGGGTCTTCATAACCCCAAAGCATTTTCCCACCACCTTATCCACGTGACTCTCAAACTAGAGTTTAGGGTCCACCCAGACCCCCAGGTTCTTAGCCTCATTGCAAGGGATGGGCAGGGAGCCAAGGCAAGGCGGCCACCATTCATGAGACCAGCTCGCCCCATCTCCCCCTATCACCAACACCTCCGTTTTAGCCCCATTGAGCTTAAGGCTTGAATGGGACAAGGACAACAGGACCAGAAGTAATGAAGCTTATTGGTAAGTAGTAGGGAATTACCACCAGGTCCCTCCAGGCCTCGCCCCATTCATTACAAAGTGATGTTGTGTGGAAACATCCACCCAAGCAACAAACCAGCATTAAATAACAACAAACCACCAGGACACCAGAAATACAGCAGCACCAAGTGATTTAATGGAACACAGATACAAGAATTGAGGGTCTCACCACCTGCAACAACCCCAAACCAAAATTATTATCAGCAAATTCTGGATCCGAAAATGCCGCGAAAACGTTTTAGAGGATACCCACATAGTGGCCCAACAAATCGCAGACAGGGAAGCCTCCGCAGCTCGGCCCAGGAGGCCGTCATCCCCCTAGTAGAATGTCACTGCACTGCAGCAAGAGGAGGAGACCCCAAATGTAGTAAGCTAACTCAATGACCAGTTTCAGCCAATGTCAAATGGACATTGAAGAGGCCTGCCCAAACAAGAGGACCCAACCAAAAGAAATAAACAGGGAGTCTAATTTCCAAAATGGATGACTCGTATACAGACAAATTTTCAAAGCCCAACTGACAAAGAGCAAAGACAATGGGACATCATCCCCAGACACTTGATCCACCCACAAAGCATGCAAAACCACTTCCTGGGAAGGATGGAACTAGGACGCCACCTTTGGCACTAATGGGGAGTCCAAACACAAGACAACTCATCAGAGTCCCCAACTTACCCAGGCACCTGGCAGAAATGAAGACAACCAGGAAAACAACATTCTAAGTGACAAACTGAACCTCCACCAGGTCCAACGGTTCAAATGGAGATGTGACCAAATCCTGCAAAACAAGAGGAAGGTCCAACAATGGAAACAGAGGCCTCACCAAAGCCAAAGGATGAGATAAAGAAAAACCCTTCAGCAACCGGAAGCCCAAATTGTCCACATCCGCCAAATTTCCCCAAGAGGAACAAAATGCCTAAATCCCAGCCCACTTGGCCCGTAAGTTCGAAACAGCCAAATATTTCTCTAAACCCTGCCAAAGAAACTGAAACACATCCACTAGTGAACACTCCAGGGAGACAACTGAAGAGTATCACACCAGCACTGGGAATTCCGCCAAGGTCTCCCCTAGGACTTGAGACCTATGAAGCTGCTGAAAAGTCACCTTTAGAAAACTAAAAGTACAATTGATGGACACAATGTTGAACAATGTCAAACATTTACCCAAGTACAGAGAACTGGGCCTAAATCGATCATTTTGTTGCTCTCCGTGGCATTCCAGTTCAAACCCAGCCATATGCAAATCAGTCTTGACCCTGTTCCCCATGGGAACAGTCCAGCCCGAACTGTCAGGCCAGGTCCTCCCTCAACCCGAATCAGCCATCCTTGTACTGGTTTCAGGGTCTCACCCCTCATCAGCCAAGCTAACTTGACTCCAGCGGCATGGAGAGCTTGGGACCCACTTCTGGACATAACCGTCACAAATGGAGTGACAAATATAAAAAGAACAATTGATGGACAGAATGTTGAACAATGTTATTCATTTACCCCAGTGTATAAATCAAGGACTAAATACATTGTTTAATTGCTCACCATGCCATTCTAGTTTAAACCCAGCCATATGCAAATCAGCAACCGGGAGCCCAAATTGTCCACATCCGCCAAATTCCCCCAAATGGGAACAAAATGCCTAATTGCAGCCCACTTGGCCCGTAAGATCGAAATAGCCAAGTATTTCTCTGAACCCTGCCAAAGAAACTGAAACACATCCGTCAGGGAATACTCCAGGGGAGACAACTGAAGGGCATCTCACCAGCACTGGAAATTCCTCCAATGTCTCCCCTAGGACTTGAGGGTAGAAGACCTATGAAACTGCTGAACGGCCAAAGCTAAATGCTAGGGGACTCACTTGCGCCACCGCTCCTGCCTCTCGACTTCCACACCAACAGCTGCACTCACTGAACAGCCAACATCAGAGATGGGAAGTAGGGAGCCACCCACCGTCCCTGAACTGCCACCATCTTGAGTGTGGAGAACCAAGAATTTCATGGCCAAAAGGACACCACCGCCACCGCTTCTCGAGGCTTGTACACCATGCCGGCAGGAAACAGGGAGATCAGAGCAATGGGCGGGAAGCATACATCAAGCTGGATGGTCAAGGCATCCACCCCCCAATGAGGGAACAAAACAAGGCAGCTGAGCATTGTACAAGGAAGCAAACAGGTCAAGGAAAGAAACTCTAAACCTCCCGCACACCTGTTAAAAAATATCCAGAGTGAGAGACAACTCCTGGAAGGGAGTAAAGAAGCGACTGAGATCCTCGGCCACCAAATTGTCCACCCCCCTGATTTTGAACAGCCATCAGAGATAACAGATTCCCCTACCCCCAGCAAAACAAAGAAACATCCACAACATTCAGAGACCGGAACTGAATCCCACGCTGATGATTCATGGAAGTCATTGTCACCATGTTGCCAGACGGGACCACTGTACTCTGCCAAACCAAATGAAGACAGACACCCATGACTGGCCATAGACAGCCATTAGGTCCCTCGAATTAGAAGAACACCCCCCGCCCCCCCCCTGCAAAGACAAATGCCCCTGCAGGGAGCTGCTCGCAAACACGGCCCAAAAAACCGAAAGCACTTCAATCCGTAGTATTGACCACAGGCAGAGTGGGCTACATTGGCATGCCCTGGGAAAGATTGTCCTACACTGTCCACTAGGCTAAAACAGGAAGGAAGTTTGGAGGAACTGGAATCACATGGTTGAGGTCCCAAACAAGGAATCTCAAACAGCCAGCAGATGGATCCACAAGGGCCAGAGATGAAAATGTGCCAAGGGCACTGTGATAACAGCTGCTGCTGCCATGAGATTCTGAAGCAGCAACCACAGTCGAACTGGGAAGGAGTCACCCCTCATCACCACAGAGCCTTGGACATCAAGGCCACAGCCCAGAGGTTCAACAAGAACATTCTGTTCAGGTCTGTGTGACGTCTGGGCCCTACAAATGTCCTATCCTGGAAAGGCAGCAGCTGACACTTGGAATGGTTCAGCAGGAACTTATGACTCCACAAGGCTTTACACACCACCTGCAGATTGACCAGCAGCCAATCCTGAGAGGGATCATCGATCAGCCAATCATCGAGACACAGGTACACCCTGAAGATGTAACAAAGTCACAAATGGAGCCACAACGTTTGTGAAAACCCTAAGGGCAGATTAATGACCAAAGGCAGAACACAAAACTGAAAGTGACTTCTGTGAATGAAGAATCGTGTGAACCGGTGACAGTTTGGTTGGATTGGAACATAATAGTAAGTGCCCTGTAGATCCAGCATGAACATTAAGTGATCCCTGAGAACCAACTGGATCACCCTCTGCAGAGTCTCCATCTTGAAGAGTAGGCAGACAAAAAATGTGTTTAGGGCCTTTAAGTCCAATACCAAGGAAAATACCCCTATCACCTTGGCCAGAAGGAAGAGTATGGAGTAAAAGCCCAGCTCTGGCTCCATAGGAGGGACTGCCTGAATCGCCCCCTTCTGGAGAAGGGACCAAATTCCCTGAGACAATTCAGTTTGCTTCATCTGAATGGACAAGCACGGTGCTGGTCAAACTCCGGGATCCGGAGGAGGACAGTGAACTTGAAGCGGTACCCCTTTAGCACAATCTCCAGCACCCAGGCACATGAAGAAGATTTCTTCCAGGCCGGAAGAATGTGACAAATTCATCGTTTAGCCAAAAATCCCAGCTTGTCCATCATATAGTCAAGAGTGATGTTTAGAATGGGGAGAGTTGGCTTTTCTGACTTGCCCTCGGCTTGAAGAAAACCTTCCCTGTCCCCTAGAAAACTGCCTCTGAGACGGCTGATAAAAAGGGTATTTAGGGTTCAATGCCTGTTTTATCAGCAGAGGACAGCTTCAAGGAAGTGGAGCAATTGTTCTCTTTTAACCACAGATTTCGGCGAGCTGCCACCGAAGCACCACCAGAAAGAGGTGAGGACCGCACTACGTCAAAAACCACATCGGAAAGAAACTCAAGCTGGCGCTTGATGTGTTCCAACAGCCCAGAACAGAGAGATTGCTGGGTAAGTACACCTATGTACGCTGGGTGGGAGCGGGTGGGGTAGGATTCCAGCATTCCTTTGTTCTTTTTTCTGTCTGTGAGATAGGATTATCTCACTTTGTTATGAATGAGACTTTACTGGAGAGACTTGGTGCTAATATATTAAGTGCATCCTTACATGAAATAAACACACGCGGCTGATTGTTCATTTGTTTAGATTATAATGCATGTTCAGCTAATGGCTATATATTTAGTAGAATTAAAGTCCAGGAAAATGGCTGTTGGCGATAAGATTGACAACTAGCACACTTCAATATATGGGTGGGCTTTAGATAATGAAACACATTTGAAGTTTCACCAACCTTAATATTAATTAACAAAAGACGCACAACACACATTAGATAGAATTAATAGCATTTTGTACGACAAAATACAGGTCACAAAAACAAAGATATCACAGATGGAAAATAAAGCAATGCGCCTTCATACTATATCACTGCGGTTAACAAAGAGGTCTGACAGTGCCACTGAGAAGAGAGTCAATTGTGATTTGCAGTGTATTGTGTTTAGAAAAATGCAGCCACAATTATGTTTTTCTTCTAATCTTCTCCTTTCATCTTTTTTCCATCAGGCAACTCTATCGATAGCATTCCCCTTTCTGTGACTAATAGGTACTGGAAGCAACAGGCCTCATAGTTGCTGCCATTAAATGCAGTTTAGGAGTGACTACATTAAAAGAAGTCTCTGATGTATGTACCGTAGTGTGGCTTTTGTGAAGAAAACCGGAGCGTGATTCTGTGGGATGATTAAAGGCCAAGCAGACCTTCTGAGAACAAAAGAGAGGATCTCAAACCAATTCTTTTGTGTCAGTATTATTTCCTATTCACCAGGACAGAAATGCATGGCACACAGAAGAAATGTTGCTTTTTATGTTCCTCCGTTTGTTTTTTGTAGGTTATCACTCAAGCTTTTCGGCGAAAATATTGTGCAAAATAAGCTATTTTCCATTTAGACAGCTGAAGGCAAAGGCATTCAATTTCTCAAAATAAATCTAGCAAACTAAGCCATTGTTGGCTACGGGGTATTATATCCCATTATTCATTGAATTCAGGAGGCTAGGGTGATAAATATCCCCCTATCCTTTGTGCTCAACAGACTGCTGTGATAAATGCACCACTATTGTGCAACTTCTTCGGAAAAATCAAACGCCAGCTCCTGTTCTCTTGCTTCTTTCTAATTTTAGTTTGGAATACATGTTTTGGCAATGCTGTTAATGCCCTATTTTTGCAGATCCCAAGGCTTGGCTTGGTTATTTATCATTTTGGAAAAATGTCAAATGACACAAGAGGCTACCAAAATGTAGTTCTTTAAAACGCAAGTAGTATTTACTTTTTTTGGCCCTCTCTTAATCCTTATCTGAATTGCAGAAGGCCGCAGAAAAGCGACAATTACCCATGTGTAAAGTAAAGAGGCAAGCTGCACTCACAAAACCTCTTCACAGGTGCATAACATCACCTGTGGAGCACTGAAAGCCCGCTTAGCAAAATGCTTTCAAATCTGTGGGACAGTGGTTTCTTTCATGTTCTACTTTTTGTAGAACCATACTTTACTTTTTTGTTGAAATTGAGTTCCTCATTTCTGAAACTTGCAACATGAACTGAGCATCGCCCTTGACTCTCTTGGCACTCTTTAAAAGTTAGCTACTGGCTTGTGGATGGATACTAATTTTCTCTGGCTTAGTAATGCAAATACAGAAATACTGTTCGTGTTAACGCAACATTGCTTCCCATCAACTGCTTGGGCAGATTAAGATTTTTTTTACGCCAATACAGTAGGCTCACGAGTAGAAGGCACTGGTAAAGAGTGAGCTTTCCCTGCAAACTTCAAATAAATTAAATAACCAATAATAGATTATGTTATATGTATCTAGGCCTGTATGTATGCAAGCGAAGGTATTTATAGAACGTGAACCATGCCAAAAGGCAATATAGGTGTGGTACAGGGTCAAAAGCAAGCATACAGTCAACAAGTGATGGGAGAGGTGGGGGGTTAAAATTGTAGGGAAGTCTGGTAGCAGAATAATCACGCAGGAGTTGAGTTAAAGATGGACGAGGTTTATTAACATGCTCTCGTCTTAAGTTACAGGCTCGTAATGAATACAACTGTTCTAACCACCTTACTCCCCACATTCTAGATATTCAAGTATCAACACAGTATTCCAACATTCCCCGAAATGCACGAGCTTGTCACGAGCTATCAGACACCTGAGCGCTCGTGACAGCTCACATAAAACATATGTACATACCCAACACACCTTCCCCCCTTAAAATGAAAACAAAACAAAAAAAAAAGAAAAAAAGAAAACAAACTAAAAAAAACACTAGTTCATCACAAAATCATTAAACCTAACTGGTATACGGTGAGAACGTGTAACTCTAGTGTTGCCCGAATTACATTCAGCATGTACACATTTCCCTTTATCACTCTGTTCCCCAACATCCAAAAAAACATTGCTGTCATAGTCATCCTCCGACTGACTAATCCCATTAAACACAGAAACTCTGCTCAAATTCCACACAGAACCACCATCAACCCTGACAGCATTCCTAAAAACTTCAATCACTTTCCTAGGACTTGACCACACAGGAAAACCTTTACTCACACCCTCTTTCTTTTTGATGCGAACAAAATCACCCACATTAATAGAACGACTGGACGTAGAGCCAATTCTCTTAACCATATCATGTTTCATCTTATCCTTGTATAACTGAACTCTGTGTTGAACAGCCTCAAAATCCACTTTCAGACAATTCTCAAAACCAGCTACATTTTTTTTTAACCACCAGGGTACTAACTTTGTACTAGGCTTCCGTCCTCTTAAGAGCTCAAAGGGAGTGACCAATGTTACTGAATTAGGTGAAGTCCTGTAAGCTAACAACATAGATTGTAACGCAATTCTCCAATTCAAATTACCCTTGATAGAAAGTTGAATGGCTTCTTTGATCACACGGTTGAACCGTTCAACCTGGCCATTCGCTTCAGGATGGAAAACCGCAATTCTCCTATGAATGATACCACATTTAACCAAAAACTGTTCCATTTCCTTGCTCACAAACTGTGGGCCATTGTCAGTCACAACTTCCTGAGGAATACCCTCTCTGCAAAAGATCTCATCCAAAAACTCTATTACCTGATGAGAAGTAACCTCTTTAACCATCTTGACCTCCGGCCATTTTGAATAATAATCAATAAGAACAATACCAAAAGCTTCCTGTTTGGGTAAACAACCAAACGGGCCAATAATGTCAAACCCCAGTTTCCGCCAAGGACCAGAAGGTAAGTCAATAGGACAGGGTTCTGGACGTAAGGCAACAGCTGTTTTATCACTGTTAGAACAGTAAGAACATGAACGCACAAAATGGTCCACACAAGAGTCAATCCCTGGCCACCAGAAAGACTCCTTTAAACGTCTTCTGGTGAAGGATATCCCCAAATGTCCCTCATGGGCAATCTCAAGAAGAGTATTCCTAATAGAAAAAGGTGGGACAATCTTGTCTCCCCGAAGGATTAAATCACTCTCCACAGCAAGTTCTTCCTGAACCTTAAAAAAACCCATCATATTTCCAGATAATTTCCTCTGTTCCGGCCAACCATGTACAAGATACTTCTTGACATTGCACAATTCCAAATCTTTACTCATTTCTTTCAACCAAACATCCTCCTGCAAGGAAAACCGTTCACCGCACACTAAATTGACATCATGGAAGGTAAAAGCAACCTCACACTCATCTTCATTAACCACTTCATGAGAGCTCATATCAGAAATCAGTCTTGACATGCAATCAGCATGTACATTCGCCTTACCCTGAACATACTCAATTCTGCACTGAAAAGATTGCAATCTTGAAGCTAATCTTGCAAGACGCGCCGACATAGTTCTGCCTCCACCTGGAGCCATGAGATACACCAGGGGCTTATGATCAGTTTTTATCAAAAATCTTGTACCCCATAGAAAAGGTCTAAAGTGCTCAGCTCCCCAAACACAAGCCAACAACTCTCTTTCTATGACAGAATAATTCGTTTCGGCATCTCTCAAGGCTCTTGATGCATAAGCAACAACCCACTCCTTCTCATTATTCTTCTGCAGAAGTACTCCACCCAGACCAGAAGAACTTGCATCTACCATAACAATACATTTCACTCCAACCACAAAGGGTTTAAGACACGGAGCATTCACAACAAACATTTTCAAAGACCCAAAAGCCTCCGTCATTTCATCAGTCCAAACGAACTTAGCATTTTTCTTCAACAAACATCTGAAAGGATCAACCTTAGCTGAAAAATTTAGAATAAACTTAGCATAAAACTCGATAAGACCTAAAAAAGCCACCAGTTGTTCTTTCGATGTGGGCACAGAAGCATTTATGATACTTTCAACATGATTTTTCTTCGGTTTGATTCCCATTCCACTAATAGTGTGACCTAGGTATTCCACCTCTTTTTGCCTAAATTTGCATTTGTCAAGACGGAGAGTAAGCCCTTTCTCCGCTAAAGCAGCAATCACACACCTCAAATTATTGTCATGTTCTATGTCATCTTTTCCATACACTAAAATGTCATCTTGAAATGCTATAGCACCATTCAACCCCTCCAAAGTATCTTTCATAAGCCTCTGGAACACTGAGGCAGCGCTTGCCAACCCAAAAGGCATGCGACAAAACCTGTATAAACCCTCTGGCGTAATAAATGCAGTAATGTTTTTAGATTCCTCAGCAAGTACCACCTGATGGTAAGCACTGGCCAGATCAACACACGAGAAAACTTGTGCACCAGCTAGGGTCGAAACCATTTCATGAAGGTTTGGTAAAGGATGCGAATCCACCCAAATGGCACCATTAACACTGCGGAGGTCAATACATAATCTAAGTTCGCCAGAGGACTTAACCGAAATTACAATAGGGGAAACCCAAGGTGAAGATTCTATTGGTTCAATGATGTTTTTTTCACATAAGTCTTTCAACATTTCTTTAAGTTTGATCCTATAAGACAGAGGGACATTTCTTACTCTATGTCTAACAGGAGTAGCATTCTCATTTAATTTGATGACATGTTCAAAACCTTTATATCGACCCAAAGTGCCACTAAAAACATTAGGAAATGATTTACGTAAGCTCTCTACTAGCAGTGAACTATCACTAGAAGCACTTGACACACTCAACGGTTGCACAACATAAACAGGAGGATCAGCTCTGGGATCCATTTTCATCCCCAATTGGTGTTGGTGTGGCCAACTTAAAAGTGATAATCCAGATCTTGACACATAATTTTTCCCAGATGTGTGTCGGTCAGAAATTTGTATATTTGCAATAAAATAACCTATTAGATCAATCTTGTGGCCTGTGTAGCCACCAGGGGATACATCAGATTCGAGTAACTTCCTATTCGGGAACTTTTCCCGAAAAACATTTAAAGAAATGATGGTATACCATGCACATGAGTCTACGAAAATTTCTAATTTGACGTCATCAATAGTTATCATACAAGATGGAAATTTTGTACAATCCTCATCCTCACATACGTTGATAATAGTGTTAACTTGAAATGCTTCTTCATCATCCAAATGATAACTTTCACAACATTCATGTATACAATTCATCTTCCCCGGTAATGACCTACAAAATCTTGTAAAATGGCCTTTCTTGTAGCATTTTGAACATGTTTTCCCTAAAGCTGGACAATTCCTACAATCCGCTAAGTGTCCATCGCTTCCACACCTAAAACACAATAACTTTGAGGTTTTTTTTCATGTTTTTGATTCATGAATTTGCTATCATTTCTAGATGAAAATTCACTCCTCGGTGAATAACTTTTCTTTGACTTGTAAAAATCTTTAGATACACTAAAAACATCACTTTTAACGTTTCCTCTAATCTCCTTGACAAACTTCTCTGAATGTTCTATCGACTTTGCAATATCTATGGCATTGTTGAGGGACATATCGGAAGTTGTCCAAAGTCGTTCCTGCACTTTTTTGTTATTAGTCCTTATCAAAATCTGATCCCTCAAAACTTGCTCATAAGATATGTGCTCAAAATCGCACGTAACAGCCAAGGATCTTAAAGCTGAGACAAAATCTTCTACAGGTTCATCTGCACGTTGCTTTCCTGAATAAAAAATAAACCTCTCCATGACAATATTCTTTTTCTTTCCATATCTTAAGCTTAGCTGTAATGAAGCATATTCATACACATTTATATTCCCCGGGTTCACTAAAACTGGTAATGTTTTGAATTCTTTCAATGCTATTCCCCCCAAACAGTGTTTTAAAAGTGATAATTTCCTTCCTGGCTCACACTCACCCTCCTCTAACACGTCTACGTAAGCTAAAAAAAACGGTTCCCATATCTCCCAAGCCATGGGTGGTTCACCAGTTGATGTCAAGAACGATGGAGGAGGAACAATGCCAGCCATAGTAAACAATGAAGTTTAAACGTATACTTATACTGTACGCAAAATAAGTCTTAATGCCAGAAAAGAAACAATAAAATTTAAATTCAAAACAAAATGTTTCCAATTGTAGTCAGATCACGCAATGTGCGTATCACTGAAAACCTTTCCAACAGGTATGATTTTCCTCATTCGCGTTGTAAAAATAAACTAGTAGTTTAAATCGCGTTGTTATAGCCTTCACGTTGCGTGATGGGAGCGTGATGACGAAAGAAGAGTGTCTCTACAACTGCGAGGCCGGCTCCCAACGTCTCTAATGCTCCTACGCTGCGTGATGGTCGTGTGATGACGTGAGAAACAACGCTGGCTCCAACGTCTCTAATGCTCAGGCGCAAGCTCTTGCGCGGACGCTAGAAACCAAGGAATGCTCACGAGTCCACTAGATTCGAAGTCGGAAATTTTCAAATAATGCCGCCTAAAGTAAGCAAATTCACTTCCAATTTCTTGCTTTTGAAGAAATCTGCTTTCCGCTTCCCATTATATTCGAGAAGTTCTCTGCTGCTCCGTGGTAATCCTGACAGTGCCCAAACGAGTCTTACTGCTGAGGCAAAATTCAGGAAAAAAAACAATCTTGTTCCTCTGATGCAGGTAACGAATCCAGTATAGGGAAGTCTGGTAGCAGAATAATCACGCAGGAGTTGAGTTAAAGATGGATGAGGTTTATTAACATGCTCTCGTCTTAAGTTACAGGCTCGTAATGAATACAACTGTTCTAACCACCTTACTCCCCACATTCTAGATATTCAAGTATCAACACAGTATTCCAACATTCCCCGAAATGCACGAGCTTGTCACGAGCTATCAGACACCTGAGCGCTCGTGACAGCTCACATAAAACATATGTACATACCCAACAAAAATATTATCATCTTAGGGCTTGATTTAGAAGCTGGATGTTGGCATACTCATATCCAGTCCACTGTATTACAAGTGATATAGGATAGAATGCACTGTAACATACCGGTCAGCATATCAGTCAAGTTTGTGACAGAGTATATCATCAGCCAAACTCTAAATTTGGTCCTCAATCTTCTACATGCAATACTCCTACTTTTACACTCATCCAACAAAATCCCTCATCCTAGTAGTAGAATTTCCAGCTTGAATTTTTGTATGTATTTCCCAGAAGCACTCCTCAAACTCCAGAAGGTTTAAAACTATATTGGCCAGCTCATATTTGGCCCTCCATATTGTGAGCACATTACCCCTCCCCTAAAGTTGCTCAACTATCTACCTGGCAAAGAATGGTACCAATGCAAACTTTTAAGCATTGAGTATGTTTCATCTTTTTTTTCCTTTTTTTTTTTTATTTTTTTTTTTTTTATTGATTCAGTTCAAAAACCTATATTTTTTCTTATTGATGTTACAGTTATGATGTTATACAATTCCAAAAAAGTGAAACATTTAACCTATGTCGATACATAAAAAAGAAACAGTACATTAAATAAATATTACAAGACATAAAACAGTGTTAATATTACGCTACAGTGAAGACCTTCCTTGGTCTAGCTTTATACAAACTTCACTCTTCAACCCCCATATGATCAATCATCGCCTGCCAGACCTTAATCCCCCTTTGCTTTTTCTTGATTGACTTAGTGCAATATAGGTTGTACTCCAGATAGAACACATTGTAGAATTTCGCTCTCCACATCTCATAAGCTGGAGCTTCCGGTTTCAACCACATTGATGCAATACAAAGGCGAGCCACTGCCATCACCATAAAGAGCAGGTATCTATACTTACGATACGATACAAACACATCCAAGTCACTAGATAGGCCAAAGATAATCATTTCCTTGGAGATTATGACATCAACTTTTAGCATACTTGAAAGAAATTGTACAATAGATGTGAAGAATGGATTTAACACATTGCAATCGACAAATATATGAACAATGTCAGCCATATTAGTTTGGCATCTAAAACATTTCCCATTGTAACTGTTGCCCCACTTTGCCATTTTTGCAGGAGTATGGTAAAGATTGAATAAAGTTTTATAATGCTGAGCACGTAAATTCGCCGATAGCATGATGTCAGCCGCGATATTAATAGACTCTTGTAAGGGTACAACACTAGTAGCAAGCCTCGTCAACCATTTGGACTCTTGCAGTGCAAGGTCGTCCTGATGTAATTCAAGTAGATAATTATATATAATACCGATCCGTGTCGGTCTACTAAGTATTGTCAATAGACCGTTAGGCAGTATAGATGTTGTATTTAGTTTCTTCAAAATAAAATCTCGTAACTGTAAATATTTAAAAAAGTCATTCTGTTGGATTGCATAGGTGTCTTTAAGCTCTTGAAAAGATAATAATACATCGTCTTTGAAGAGTGATCCAACCACTTTTAAGCCTTTTTCCCCCCATACTTGCATTCTATAATCCCAAAATATAGAAGGTAGTAGTGCCGGGGAGTCGCACGGAGTATGATAATTAACGCGATGCAACTGCATGATTTTACTAATCATGCGCCAACCCTTAAAAGCGGTGTAGACCAACTTAAATTTCGTTCTCTTGTAATAGCTAGGCTCGTAAAAACGAAGAAGCATCTGTCGTGCTCGTGGGCCAAGTAATAAGTAAAAAATATCAGGGTCCTCAAATTGAGGTGGGTCATTTCCATTTACCGCAAACTTTATATTCTGTAATAAACAAGACAAATAATATAATATAAAGTTAGGGACGGCCCAGCCTCCCCTCAACATAGGAAGTGTCATGAATTTAGATGCCCGACGTGGGGATTTCCATCCCCAAATAAATCTTTCCACCGTTGCTTGAAGTTTCCGCATTTCTAAAGGTGGTACCTCAAGTGGAACTGACCTGAAGAAGTACAGCACTTTAGGGAGTATAGACATTTTGAGTACATTACGTCGTCCCACCATCGATAAGTGTAAGCATTCAATTTTTTCTAGTTGTTGTTTTATAGAGCCTATAAGATCGGTCCAGTTGACCATGACCAGATCATGAAGTGATAATCTAATTTTAATACCAAGGTACTTGGCTTCTGAGGTTACTCGATTATCATTAGGGCATAATCCTGACGTACATACAATTTGTGTTTTTGAAATATTGAGTTTGTATCCTGCTACCCGACCAAACTCTTTAGTTATAGCTTCAATCTCGGAAACTGCGGTGTCTGGGTCTGATGTCACAACTGCAATGTCATCTGCATATGCTAACACACGCATGCTGCCCCCCGGAAAGATCATGGATGGTATATGTGATGATATGGTTAATGCCTGCAGCAATGGGTCGATGTAAATAGCAAATAAAAGTGGCGAACATGGACATCCCTGGCGTGTACCACGGGAAATATCTACATACCCTGACAGCTGTCCTGACATAGAAATCTGTGCCCTTGGATGCCTATACATAACCTGGATGGCCTGCAGGTAACGAGGTCCAAATCCGACTTTAGTCATAACAGCCCACAAATACGGCCATGAGACGCGGTCAAACGCCTTTTCTGCGTCTAAAAATACTAAGCCTATATTCTTATGCGTCGTCTCGGCGTAATCCAGGGCTGCAATGACTCGAGAAACATGATTAGTTGTATCCCGCCCAGGTAGGAATCCGTGCTGTTGATTAGAGACCAATCCCGGGACCACAGAGATCAGCCGGTTCGCAAGAATTTTGGAGTAGACTTTAACATCCACATTAATAAGCGATATAGGCCGATATGAGCCAGGCAGATATGGAGGCTTATCCTTTTTTTTAAAAACTGATATAGTGGCGTCGTCCCATGATGGGGGTGAATGTCCTGACTGGGCAGCTATGAATGTCTCTAGCATATCTTTTTTAATGATTGGAAACAATTTAAGATATATCTCTAATGGCAGTTTATCAGGGCCTGAAGCCTTGCCCAAAGCTAAACTTGTAATGGCTGTCTCAAGTTCTATCATCGTGATTGGGGCTTCCAATTCCTCTCTTTGTGTATCCTCCACCGCATGTCCCGGATAACACCTGTTGATAAACTGCTCTATTAACTCTGGGGAGGCATTATCCTGAGTGTAAAGCTCGGTATAGAATTCTTGAAAAACTCTCATTATGCCTTCAGGTGTCTCTATCCTCAAACCTTGTCTATTTTCAATAGAGGATATATGTTGCATCACCTGTCTTTGTCGCATTCTCTGAGCAAGACATCTCCCTACCGTCTCACCATATTCATACCTTTCAGCCTTATACAATTTATATTGAGAAGCAATTTTCTGATTCCAGACCCCTGTAATTTTAGCCTTACATTTTGCCACTTTATCTTGAGTATTACAACAGTCCTGTCCTCTCCTTATGTCCCCCATCAACTCACATTCTGCATTAGCCAGATCTTGCAATAGCTGTTTCATTGTTTCCTTTTCCTTACGTTGCATTGCCCAGCCATAGCTGCATGTCTCACCACGCAACCCCGCTTTGAAACAATCCCATACCATTGCACTTGTTGAGGATCCTCTGTTAATATCAAAAAACTGTTGGGACCATTCTAACATTTGAGAGACATACATCTTGTCAGCCAGAAGTTTCTTATTAAATGTAAAAGGTCTTTGCAAGCGAGGTGATCTAATAATTGTCATATCCAACACTACGGGTGCATGATCAGATGTGATACGTGGCATTAGGGACATCCGAGCACCTACTAACAGGTCTCGAGTTGAAAAAATATAATCTAAACGAACATATTTTTTATGGGGGGAAGAAAAAAAAGTATAGCCAGAATCAAGTGGATTTAAAAGTGGCCAACAGTCAACCAGTCCATGTTGAAGCAATAATTGTCTCAGCCCCCTAAAGACCTTCTGTTTTCGACCCCTATAATCTTTAAAGGTTGGATCCCATGTGTTTATATCCCCATGGATGTTGAAATCTCCCATTACCAACACGGGGGTGCCCCAGAGTGCTAATTCAACATTCAGAAATTCAAATATAGAAGGGTCGTCACTATTTGGGCCATATACATTACATATAGTCATAGGGATGTTCCCTATCATACATTCACAAATTGCCCAGCGGCCCATATTATCAGCCTTAGTTCTTGTAGATACAATACCTAATTGACGACCCAAAATAGCAACGCCCCGATTCATAGTAGACTGTTGTGATGCAACTAGAACAGTATATCCTAATTCATTCAACACTTTACGGTTTCCCCATGATATATGTGTCTCTTGGAGACAGATAATATCTGGTTGTATCAAACGTATTTCATGCATCACTTTCCTACGTTTTACCACATTGTTCAACCCACAAACATTAAAAGAACATATTCGAAAATTAGTACTAGCCATTTTTTTCTTTTACTTAAAGTAGTAAATAACAACCATCTCTTACATCCAGAGCTTTTCATTTCAATATCTCTCATGTCTTGTCGGTCTTGAACTGAATTTTTTTCCCCCTTTTTTACCCCCCACCCCCACCACCAAGTGCCCGCCCCCCACCCATCATCCCCCAAAGCACCCCCTCCCCCATCCCCGTGACCCTCCCCCAACAATGAGGCAATAGGGCCTATTGCCCCTTGATGTGTGTGAGAGTACCTCCAATGCCTGTGGAGATCATTATCGAAACTAGAAACAGAGAACCCTGAGATTTCAAAATAGAGAAAGAAAATGTCACATGGTAATCGAGTCTATGTCATCTCAGGGTAATGAGTTCAAATATTCTTTGGCTGAGACTTCTGTTGTAAAAAATCTCTTTTGGCTTTTATAAATCGTTTTCAACGTGGCAGGTTGCAAAAGGAACACTTGCACCTCTTTTGCTTGAAATGCAGGAATTAATTGGCGAAGTCGCCACCGGTTCTCCACTGTAGCGTGGCAATAGTCAGGGCGGACAAAAAATTCCACCCCAAGACCTGATCTCTTTTTATCTGGTCGTGCAAGATCATAAAGTAGCTGTCTAGCCAAAAAATTATTTAAGGAAATCAGAATAGCCCGTGGATATCGAGTGCCCTGGTTTGCTCGTGCAGATTGTGGCCGAAATGGGAAACGATGAGCCCGTTGAATTTCTTGCGCCCATTGCCATTCCTTGACTTCAGGAAATGCATCATTAAGTAAGTCTATAACAAACTGCCGCACATCTTGGCGCTCGCGACCTTCGGGCACCCCCAAAATGCGTAGATTATTACGCCGTAGCCTATTTTCTAGGTCGGTCAACTTCGCGTTCACATCAAACTTTTGCGCCTTGATTTCCTTAATCTCGCTTTGGGTTTGAGTCATTTGATCTTCAAGTGCGGAGATGCGCCCTTCTGCTTCGGTCATTCTATCCGTAAAGTCGTTGCAGGTTTTTGCTAAACGGCGGACAGTATTCTGTAGCTTTTTACAGGCATTATGAGTTTTTTGATGATCTGCTTTGGCCTCTACCCTTTGGTCAGAAATTGCCTTCAATACCACGTCTAGTGCCTCCTGGGCCGTTGAGCCCATATTGTATACTGCTCCACCTGATTGTTCAGCATTGGAATTAGGATTATTCTCGATTAATGCCCAGTCGGGAATTTCTGTAGGTCCAGGGTGGCCACCATTATCCTTAACCTTATTGCCGGCAGTCAGGTCTGCCCAATTTAAATTCCCTTGCTCAACAGCAGTAAGATCAAGAGATAGTCTCCCAGTGTTTTCTCCATCATCCTCCAGGTCGCCCTCGTCTGCCTCCTCCTCAACCTCTTCCTCTTCCTCTATCTCCTCTGAGGCATAGGAGTGCTCTGAATGTTCGGATAGTGAATAATATTCACTATCCTTGCTGCCGACAGGATCCCCCTCTCCAAGATCAGTTTTATTTACTGTGGTAAAGATTGATGTGGGGGTAGATATTAGAGTGTTGGTATTATTAGAAGCGGGTTGTGTGGACCTGGGGGAGACTACCAAATCTAATAATGCCTCCGTCAGGGTGGTATCTACCACATTGTCGATATTCTCCACATTTTCCATATCCCCTTTCGCCTCCATACCCTCGGCATTCTCCTTTTGGGGGTTGACCTCAGTTCCTGTACCGCTTATGGCTTTCTTCATTTCTGAGTTAGCAAGGATTTCACCCTCAGAAGGGGCCGCTAATTCAACACCAGGACTTGCAGAAGCCGATACTACGTTCATTTTTGATGTCACCATTTTGCCTTTAGCTTGAAACATTTGTGTAATCTTTGGAGTTCCAGCCAGGAGACCATCAGTCTCTATACCATTACTAAAGTCCTGCTTATTTTTAGCTGCTAGAGCTGCACGTGTGCCTATCTGCATCTCCCCAGTCGCTCTGGTCTTCCCTCCACGTGCTATTTTAGGTGCCATAATGAAGAGTCTAATTATTTCTTCTTAATATCAGTCTAGATATCTAATTAGTCAGAGCAAAGAAATAAAAACGTTGAGTATATGGGTAGTAACACCAAAATACCTGGTAGATGTCTCTGCCACTGTATATGCAACTGCACGTCAGCAGGGTTCGACACCGGTCTCCCAATATTTAAGCGTGAAATCACAAGTCACAAAGATATTACACGGACTCAGCTCAGTAGTATTCCATGAGCCACTTGAAACATCGCTTGATCCGCTGTTTTCAACCTTTTCAACCTTTTCACTCCATTGATGTATTATTACGTTTGTATTTGCGGGATTTGCAATATTCCACCGCTCTGCAGCTCTGTGTTTCTAAACCTCAGCGTCTCCACAGCCCTGCTGCCTCCGTCCGACTACAGCGCTGGTTCAGCCCAATCAACACCCGGGTCAATGCAGCTCCTCCTCTGCCTCGGTTCAGGCTCCAAATCAGCCTGAAACCTAGCTCCGGTTTTCGGCGTGTAATGACGGGTTTGTAATCCGTTTTTTCAATTGCTTCTCGGACGCCGCTGCTGCCGCCTCTGCACTCGCCGCTTTCTTGAACGTAAACACAGTTTCTCCTAGCCAGAGCCTGCTCGATCTCCCAGCCGTTTTCGGAGCCCTCACACTCGCGTCTGACCGTCAGACGCCATCTTGCCTCCTCCGAGTATGTTTCATAATGACTCTGGTTGACTTATCTAAGGTATTCCAGACTTACAAAATAGATATTTACCTATGACTTATGACTCTCAATGTCATCTCTTGTGACAAAGCTCTCCTTCAGCTGATAAATTAAGTTACCAAAGTCACCTTTACCATGAAAATCCTGCGCAATGTTTTCCCACTCCCTGGTTTCCCTCATCAGGTAGAAACGACTATTGTTTTGATTAAATTTTGCCTATATAACTTCAAAAATTATTATCTAGGGCCACCTGTACGTGTCTGTAGAAATCCACGGGAGGCAAGATTGTAGATCAGAGTTGGTTTATTAATGAAGCAGTGCAGGTACAATCATCTAGTCAAGTCGTGGTCCAGGTCAGTGTGTTCCCTATGTGGAAAGCACTCATAGAACACAACAGCATTCTGAGAATCCATAGTAACAGAACTCAATGAATAAACATAAGTAGAAATACAATAACAATTCATGAAATACATAGAATGTTACATCACCTCCTTTTCTCAAAAAAATTAAATAAATAAAAAAAAATTAAAAAAAACAAACAAAAACAAAAGAGAAACAAACGGAACAGAAATATTAATCTCTAAACCTCAAAGGTCTATTAACAATGTGAGAACTCTTCCTGACACCAAATTCAGTGGAAGGAGCTTTGGTGGGGAAGGAATTTGTGGAAGATTTTTTAGAGGGAGACAAGGTTGAAGATCCTTTTGAGACAGCAGAAGAATTACTGACGACCTTAGCAACTCTATTCAAATTCCACCAGAAACCTCCCTCAACTTGTACAGCATTACCCACAATCTTAACAACTTTTACAGGGGGCCCAAACTTGCTTTCTCCCTTGTGTACATGTACAGACTTCTTAATCCTCACACAGTCCCCAACCTCCAAAACGCTCTCTTTCGTACCTTTCCTTACATTAAAATTTTCTTTTTGCTTGGACTGGGCATGCAAAACATTACTCTTTACAATGGACATGAGACTCGAGACATCAGAAGTAGACTTCATCCACTTAGACATCCATCCAGGACAAAACGAAGTGTTAGGTTTACGACCTCTCATTAACTCAAAAGGAGAGACCTTAGTGGAGGAATGAGGGGTGGTCCTATAAAACCAAATCATGTTCTTCAATGCTTTGCCGACCTCAACATTACTGCTCCTAGCCCATTTCACACAGTCTCCCATAAGTCTGTTCATCCTCTCAACAAGACCATTCCCTTGAGGATGATAAAGGGAACTCTTGACATGCTTAACACCTGATTTGGATAAAAAGTCAACAAACTCATGGCTCACAAATTGCTTCCCATTATCGGAAACCAACACTTCAGGAAAGCCTTCCCTACTCCAAACATCACACAAGAATTCAATGACCGTTTTAGTATCAGCATCTTTTATCAACTTAAACTCTGGCCACTTAGAAGCATAGTCAACTAAGACTAAAATGAACTTGGAACAGCCACTCAGCACAGAATAAGGTCCCATTATATCAATACCCAGTTTAGCCCAAGGACGATCCGGGCACTCAACTGGCATAAGAGGAGGAACCCAAGTCTTGAGACTCTTATCTGAGGATTTACAGATAAAACAGTCCGCAACAAAAAGATCGATATCCGAATCCATAGCAGGCCACCAGAACATTTCACGAATTCTGCGCTTGGTGAGTGAACAACCCAAATGACCCTCATGAGCTTTCACAATGATATCCTTCCTAAAAGCAAAAGGAGGAATAATTTTGTCATTGCGAAGTAAAATACCATCCTCAATGGAGATCTCATGCCCAACCTTAGAAAAGGGTTGAAGAGAAGAGGACAAGACCTTCTCACGCGGCCAACCCACCTTGACAAAATTGCAAACATCCTGAAGAACACTGTCTTCTTCAAAAGCTTTTCTCCACTCTACTTCAGAACAAACTTGTAATTCAGGGATGTCTACACAAGCAACTAAACAATCATCACAGTCCTCTTCAATAAGATTGGAAAAAGAGATGTCAACATCATCATCACATACAGCAGGCGGAAACCGGGACAAAAAATCTGCCCTTACGTTTTTCCCACCAGCAATATACACAAGATCAAAATGGTATTGCAAAAGCCTGGTCACCATTCTCAAAATCCTAGGTGTGCAGCACTTAGTAAGACCACCACCCAAAATGTTAACCAAAGGTTTGTGATCGGTTTGAAGTAAGAAACGCCTTCCCCAAATGAACGGTCTAAACTTCTCAATAGCCCATGTACAAGCCAACAGTTCCTTTTCTATCACGGAGTATTGAATCTCAGCAGATCTCAAAACCCTGGATGCAAAGCTGATAGTTCTTTCGATACCACCCTCACTTTGCGTCAAAGTGGCACCAAGACCAACACGACTCGCATCAACAGTCAAACAGCACGGCAAAGCAGGGTCAAAAGGTTTAAGGACAGAATCAGACGTCAGAGATAGTTTAACTTCTTCAAAAGCCTTAACACATTCCTCACACCAAACAAACTTAACGCCCTTTTTCAACAGGTTACTAATAGGACGTACAATGGTCGCATAGTGAGGAATAAACCTGGCGTAGTATTCACAAATGCCTAGAAGAGACTTCACCCCAGTTTTGTCAGACGGGATCGGAGCTTTAGAAATAGCATCCAAGAGCCCAGGTCTAGGCTTTATACCATCTTGTGTCAAAATGTGACCAAGATACTCAACTTCGGTACACATAAACTTACACTTCTCCAATTTCAAAACTACACCATGATCTTGAAACAAACTTAGAACATTATCCAGGATCGAATCATGAGAAGAAACATCCTTGCCAAAAATCAAAACGTCATCTTGAAAAACTGTCACACCCTTAACACCTTCCAAGATATTACTCATAACTCGCTGAAAAACCGACGCAGCCGAAGCTAGGCCAAAAGGCATACGTTGATACTTAGAGGTGCCCAAAGGAGAGATGAAAGCAGTCAAATGACGGGAATCAGGATGCAGCTCGACCTGGTGGTAAGCACTGGCTAAGTCTAGTTTGGTGAAAAACTTTGCTTCTTTGGTAGCTGCAAACAGATCATTAATCCAGGGAAGAGGGTGAGAATCAACCCAAATAACTTTGTTGACAGAGCGAAGGTCAACACAGACCCTAAGTTTGCCATCCCTCTTACGAGCTACGACTAAAGGCGAAAGCCAAAGAGAAGACTCTGCGGGTTCTATCACACCATTCTCACACAGCATCTCAAGTTCTTTCTTCAAATCATCTCTGACGCTGAAGGGCACACCTCGAAGTTTATGCTTAACAGGTGTTGACCCCTCTTTAACAATAATCTTGTGTTTGAATCCTTTTATTTTACCCAATCTTGAACTAAAAACAGAAGGAAACTTACATTTAAACAATTGTAAATAATCAGAGCAGGTAGCAATAAAAACTTGTTCCTTTGCACCAGACTTAAGTGTCATACCGAAGAGACCTTGATGAAACCAGCCCAAAATATTGAGCCCTTTAATAGCAACATAAATTTTACCTCTAATCTTCCTCCCCTGAAAACACAAAATGTCTTAAAAAAAAACCAAGAAGACTGATTTTCCTTCCTTCGTATGACACAGGAGCACGGTCTGGAGGAAGAAGAGCTTGTGTATCATTCCATGTGATGTCAAAAAGTTCTTTATCTATCATAGTGATTTTAGCACCAGAGTCGACCAAAAGCTTCAAAATCTTATCACCAACAGCAACATCAATAATGGGGTCGACACACGAGTCAGGATCACCTTCAATAATAGGCTCGTCAGAGCAATCAGTAACAACTCCAATAGTTATTTCTGATTCTGAAGAAGAATCAGAATCAACAACACCAACAACAGGCTTATTGAAATTCTTCTTATTTTTCAACTTTAAACAAACTTTTGCAAAATGTCCCACCTTTTTGCAATAGTTGCAAACTACACTGGAAGCAGGACATGAAGAACCCTTTTGGTGTTGAGGATTACCACACCTTATACACATTTGAGACTCTGACTTATTCAAAACCTTCCCTTTAGTAAAGTTAGGAATGGACTTCTTTTTATTGAATCTTGAAGAAGAATTCAAACTTAAAGCGTTTATCGTTTCAACTACTTTGCCTTCAAGTTCCTTGAGAGAAACCATGGACGTTTCTACGCTTTTAGCTAACTTAATAGTGTCATCTAGGGAAGGATCACTCATAGCTAACAACTTTTGTCTAATGTTTTTATCCTCACAATGACAAACAAATTGATCCCTGATAAGCTGTTCATTAAAGTTTTCAAATTTACATTCAGATGCTAATCTGCGCAAGATAGAAATGTAATTATCAATATCTTCTGAATCAGCTTGTTTCCTTTTAAAGAAAGTATGTCTATGAACCATTAAATTAGGTTGTTTGTCAAAGCGAATCTTTAGTTTCTGCACAGTGTCACTATATTCGTCAGACACAACACCTTCGATAACAGGTAAATCTGGGAGATGCTTGAAAACAGACCTGCCCTCAAAGCCCAGAGAATGTAAAAGTAGGCACTTTTTTCTTTCAGGGCGAAATCTAGATGCTCAAATCGCTCCTAAATAATTTTCAAAAGCAGCATGCCAAATTTCCCATCTTATTGGAGGTTCACCAGGCGTTTGGAAAAAAATGGAGGTGGATTAACAGATTGCAGAGTAGACATGACTTGAAAGAATGTTAGAAACAAGATAGTATAAGTAAAAATAAAAAAAATATCAAGAAAACAGCAATGAATAACAGAAATAAACAAGATGTGTATATCAGCAATAATTGGAGATGATATGTGATGAGTTCATCGAGGACATGAAGCTTGAAGCTTGAAGCTGAATACCCACCCAATGAACACTGTATAACACTTGCTGTAACTTGTTGAAATGTATATAATAAGGCTGTGCACACTAGTGGTGAAACGATGTAACTTGCTGAACACTGTAAAACACTTGCTGCAACTTGTTGATAAGGCTGTGCGCACCAGCGGTGAAAAGATGTAACTTGCTGAAAAGGAATGGTAAAATGAAAGCTGTGCGCACCAGCGACGAAGAGATTAACAATTTTGTAAGAGGTGCACTTTAACTTGAACAAGAGCTGTGCGCATCAGCGATGAACACGAAGAATAAGTTGCTAAGTAACGTGAGCTGTGCGCATCAGCGATGAGCAAGAAGCATTGGTTGCCAAGTAATATGGACGTCACAATAGCTGGAAACCAATCCAGACTGTCCAAACTAACATCCAGTAGAAAGACAGGAGACAGCAACGTAGGAACGTGATGATGCACTGCACGCTAGACAGACGCTTTAACAACACGGCAATGTGATTTTCGAAAAGTCTATCAACATCCAGCTTTCCAAATTCATCAATGATAACAATCTTCTTGATGAGACCCAGTTTGGTTTTAGACAGGGTCATGGGACGGAGACGGCACTACTAAAGGCTGCAGACGAAATCAGAGCAACCATGGACATGGGAGGAGCAGCAGTCCTAATACTTCTGGACCTCTCGGCTGCTTTTGACACGGTCGATCATGTCACTCTGATAAACCGTGTCTCAGCTTTAGGAATAAGAGGCAAAGCTAAAGATCTGATTGCCTCATTCCTAGCCAACCGCCCTCAGACCATCAAGATGGGCAATTTCACCTCCCACACCTTCTCCCTCCCTTGTGGTGTTCCCCAGGGCTCCTCGCTAAGCCCGACGTTGTTTAATATCTATGCGTCGGACTTGGCGAGGGTGATTAAATCTTATGGAATTGCCCTCACTACTTACGCCGATGATACCCAACTTGTATTATCGGTGCATAATAATGGAACATCCATCGCAGCCAACTTCCAGGAGGGAATGAAGGCGATAAGCTCCTGGATGTCATCAAATTGCCTCAAGCTTAACTCCGATAAAACGGAGGTGATGACATTCGGGAGCTTGCGCCCAGCATGGTCTCCTCAATGGTGGCCACCTCAGCTGGGGCCCCCACCCCAGCCGGTGGCAAAGGTTCGCAACTTGGGAGTCATCTTTGACAACAAGCTGACGTTTCACCACCATGCCAACGCCGTTGTCTCATCTGCTTTCTATACCCTCAAAAAAATAAAAAAACTGCTTCCTTACCTTCCACTCTCATCAACACATTAGTGTTCTCGAGAACAGATTACTGCAATTCACTTCTTTTGAATGCGCAGGAAGGAGTTCTCAATAAATTACAAACAGTACAAAATGCTGCAGCTAGAACGCTACTGTCTATCCCTAAATTCTCATCCGTCTCCCCGTACATCAGAAAACTCTATTGGCTCCCTATCAGGAGCCGAATCAAATTTAAAGCTATGTGTATAGCTTATAAGACCCTGAACAACACAGGACCACAGTTTTTAAAAGAAGCTCTCCGTCCAGTCGAACAACATAGGATTCTACGGTCCTCTTCAGCCTCTCTGTTGAAAGTCCATCGAACAAAGAGGGCCAACTGGGGAGACAGACGCTTCACCATTGCCACGGCCAAACTGTGGAACACTTTACCTCTCCACATTAAAACTGCTCCCACGCTTCTAAAGTTTCGTAAAAGCCTCAAGACATGGCTATTCTCCTCCTCCTAACTCCCCGTTCAAACATGGCTATCCTCCACCTTAACTCCCCCCAACACCTCTTAGTGAGTTCTGTGAATTTAGCGCCGAGACACCCTTACGGGTATTTGTTTGCGCTTTAAAAATTGCTAAAAATAAATAAAAATAAATAAATGATGCGCTACGCGCAGCACTGCCGCTCCAGTAAGGACAAGAATGTCGGAGCTCAGAAAATCGGCCACGGAAGGTAAGGCTCGAGGAGGCTCTGAATGGTATTGTTTAAATGACTCAACGGTCAAACGAGAAAGGAGAGTTCTCAAATGTCGAGAATATAACAAAAATGTCGCAAAAGTCTCGAAATAGTTTTCGAAAAAAAAACTGAAACACTTGAAATTGGCACCCTCGTTAAGTAGGACAAAAAGTCAAGCACACAGACATGAATATAAAAGCCTTATGGTTTAGATGATGTCACGGTTATGACAAAGTCAGTAGAAAGTTGTAGTTTGCCGATGTCTTGGTGTTGACAATGTCGATAGAAGGTAGTGTTTTGCCGAGTTGAAAGTGATGATCCTCAAAGTGACACAGAGTCAGCAAAAGGAGCTGAGAATGTTGAACGGAAAACAGAACTCTTTCTCTCTTCTTAGCCGGTCCCAAGGAGGTTACATATGTTGAGCACGCATCGTCGCCAGTAAAATTATGTAGAAATCCACGGGAGGCAAGATTGTAGATCAGAGTTGGTTTATTAATGAAACAGTGCAGGTTCAATCATCTAGTCAAGTCGTGGTCCAGGTCAGAGTGTTCCCTATGTGGAAAGCACTCATAGAACACAACAGCATTCTGAGAATCCATAGTAACAGAACTCAATGAATAAACATAAGTAGAAATACAATAACAATTCATGAAATACATAGAATATTACAGTGTCATCCACGATTCTTTGAAAAAATATTGTGGTGAAAATATTGTTGACCAACATTGTGTGTTAAAATATCATTTACCACAATATCGTGCTTCTATACTTGGTAAGTGCAAACATTTTATTGGCAATAATATTGTCTAAGAAATAGACAAAAATATATTTTTAGTAATATAAATAGAGCCTAAAATAGTAAACGTTAAATATTTTTAAGACATACATTTAATATAATGCAAATGACAAATATTCCACATATAGTAAATACTATATATATGAATACATATATATATACATGCTAAGACAATAACAATTCTTTATTGCATCTTTAACTGGAGTGTGTGCCCTTGTTTGGCCCACCGCAGTCGTTCTTTGGGATCCTAGTTTCATATATGTATATATATATATATATATATATATATATATATATATATATATATATATATATATATATATATATATATTCACTGAAAAAACCATAGGTTTCAGGCAGGTTATAGTTAGGAATTATCATTTAAAAAACCTTAGAAATTCATTTCAGGGGTGTTATAGTTAGCTGGACATTTCACTCATACAAAACCATTGAAATTCCTATGTTATAGTTAGTTGTACTAACTGTAACTCTCGCGCCGGCAATCCACTGGTGATGATGTCACATATTACATCATTCATGACATGGTCAGTGACATCACTTATGACATCACTGATGACATCTCAAATGACATCACTGATGAGAGATTCCAGTAAATGTGGTTTGGTTTGTTCTTTAAATATATAATATATATATAGCAATCTGCATTAAGAATCAGTGAATATATACTTATCTTGAGGGAGGATTTAGTAGCAGTGTGATTGACTATTTACTTCACTAATTTATAGTGTCTCACTAAATATATTGGATAGTGACTAAACTGTGAATATCTGCATTATTTGGTCAGTTGTTGTGTAAACTTCTGCACCAGTTGGTTACTAGCTACGTGGAAGTCTATATTAGTTATTGGTTAGTTACCTGATTATTTGTATGGGAGAGTGAATGTGTGAGTGGTTCGGTAGGGGATCTGTGACTGGCCAAAGATATGTGAATAGTTAATTCAGTACGTATATGAGGTTAAGACTACATGTTATAATAGTTGTTTGGGTGAGTGAATATCTTTATGGGTGTGGCGATGAGCAAATATATTTCTCAATGGTACATGTCCTACAAAGTAGAAAAAATTAAAGGCAGTGTATGTTAATTTTATTGCATATAAATAAGTATACAAAAAAATCATTAATTGCATGAGTGACTGTCTAGATAACTGAATACTGGTAATAGTGATTTCATAGCACACTAACTATGAGTTACTATCTATATGAATAAATAATGTGCTATTTGTATAAGTGTGTATCTGAGTAAATGTAAATATGATGCATTGTTTGCAAACGTGAGTAGAATGACTGCATAACTGATTAGGATGTGTCCTGGTGTGTAATGTCAATATCGGCGTATAAGTATATTTGATAGTGTTCTATGGGTCATTGACAACATGTATGAGTGAATCTGTAGGTAATTGATTAGATGTGTGTGTAGATCTAGGAATCACTGAGTGTGTTTTTAGATACTTGTATTGCTGTGTCAATGGATTCAAATATGGTACTCTGTATTTTATAGTGAGTGATGAAAGGTTATTCTAGTGTATGATGAGGTGTATCTGATTGCCACGTGGATGATGTCATCAGTGATGTCATTTGAGATGTCATCAGTGATGTCACTGACCCTGTCATGAATTATGTAATATGTGAAATCATTATCAGTGGATTGCGGGTGCAAGAGTTACAGTTAGTGAAACTAACTATACCAGAGGAATTTCAATAGTTTTGTTTGAGTGAAACGTCCAGCTAACTATACCATCCCTGAAACCAATGGTTTGTTTCAATTAATTTCTAAGGTTTTTTAAATGATAATTCCTAACTATAACCTGCCTGAAAGCTATGATTTGTTCAGTGAATTTCAAAGGTTTTTTAAATGATAATTCCTAATTATAATGTTCATTAAGCATATCTGTTTTTTTCCATCTTTTTTTAATTATCATCCCAATCTCAACCTAGTAAAAACTGCAAATATCACCACTCTTCAATTGATTTCTTCCGCCAACAAAATTGCCACAAACCACTAAAAAAACAGGCAATAGCTCCACTTACCAGTAACAAACTTACTTCAACATTTAAATGGTGTAAGGAGGTCGAGTATCTACTGCGTGAATTACACCCAAATCACACCAATATATAAAGATGAATATGTGATAGAGGTACTAATCATGCACCTCCAACACCTAACAAAATTACCCAGCGGCACCACCACCACAACCACCCCCCTATCCCTCCCCCCTACTACCTCAGAGGCAGCGCAAAGCAGGACAACGGACCTTCCCAAAAAAATATATCCCCTCAACAGCACACTAGCTCACTGTTCAGAAATGTGGCAATGAACTATGCATAAGGAAAGGAACTAGCACATCAACAATAATGTACACACTGCTAATACTACCAGTGATATGCTATATACAACTCACTATACAAATCGAAAACCTTTCCATGGGTGCATATACCATTGATACGTGTAGTTTACTGCACAGTGGACGCAACAAATTATCTCAGACTCTGGCGAATATCTTGGTCATGTAGCTGTGTTGTCTCCCCCCCCCCCCCCGAAGCAGAAGCGGAATGAGCTGATCCAACTTACGTAACTCCAGCGTAAGAGTATAAATAATTAGCCTACGCTTTTAGTGTGATTCACTTCTACAAAGAGAAAAGACTCTGCCACAGCAAAGGTCCTCACCCTGCCACGTGGTTGCTGCCATGACCACGTGCCTCCTCGATACAGGCCCATTGCGAACTCAGTGCCACAGCCCCGCAGACTTATGTCTGTATCGACTACTGCCTTTGATCTACACAGAGGACAGCAGGGTTCACAACTTGAATTCAGCTTTGGATCTACACTACGGACAGCATTGAAGTTAGCATTGATTTATATAAGGCAGAGACAATTTTACTCTATGACCTCAGACTTTGTTAAAATAAGTGACAAAAATTCTTTGTCAATATCTGTGCTGACTACTGCCTTCGATCTACAGTGCGGTCAGTAAAGTTTACAACTTGATACTAGTTGCGCATCAGCACTACAGACAACATTGAATTCAGTCTCGATTTATTTAAGGCAGAGATAATTGTACTATGTCCTCAGATTTTGTTAAAGTATGGACAGTAGGAAATTCAACCTGGATTTATTTAATAGAGAGACAGTTGGACTATATGTCTTCATATTTTGCTAAATAAGTGACAAAAAGCATTCCTTGATGTCTGTGTCAACTACTGCTTTCGATCTACACTGCGGACAGCAGGGTTCTCAACTTAAATTCAGCTTTCCATCTACACTATGGACAGCATTCAAGTTAGCCTTGAATTACGTAAGGCAGAGACAATTTTGTTAAAGGATGCCACAAAGAAAATATTCCACAATAGCTATACTGACTACCGCCTTCAAATGTACACTGCAATCAACAGTGCTTACCACTTGATACCAGAGGCGCTTCAGCACTACAGACAATATTGTATTCAGTCTCGATTTATTTAAGGCAGAGACAAATGTACTGTGTTCTCAGATTTTGTTAAAGTATGTGACAAAAAAAGCATTCTTCGATGTCTCTGTCAACTACTGCCTGTGATCTACACTGCGGACAGCAGGGTTCACGACTTGAATTCAACTTTGCATGTACACTATGGACTAGGGAGTTCAACCATGATTTATTTAATGCAGAGACAATTGTATGTGTTCTGATTTTGTTAAAATAAGTGACCAAAATCATTTGTTGATATCTCTGCTGACTACTGACTTTGATCTACAGTGCAGACAGCAAGGTTCACATCTTGAATTCAGCTTTGAATCTATACTACGAACAGCATGAAATTTAGCCTTGATTTTTTTAAGGTAGAGATAATTGTACTTTATGACCTAATAGTTTGTTAAAAGATTCGCCAAAAAGAATTTCTTCATGTCAGTGATGACTACTGCCTTCGATCTACATTGTGAGGGCTCACGATTCAGGTAGAATGTTGATTGTACATGACGCATTCCAGTAGACAAGAGACATTATACCACTGTGACCCCCCTGAGCCACGAATTATCGCAGGGTGCACACACACTGAGTTCTTTCAGTACCACTAAGCCACTGCACCACAAGTCATCTCCCTGTAGCCTTATTAAGGTCCAATTCACTAGGCAAAAAACATTGCTCCCAGTGCAGCCTCCCTGCACTACGCATTATTGCAGGATACGTACAAGCTCAGCGCCAAAGATACTACTAACTCAGTGCACCATAAATCATCGCAAAGAAGAGGGAACAGTTTCATGTCACAGTGAGACACATTGTCCCTTTTAAATGGAATTCATGCAGAATCTAATCGACAAAACACATTACTCCAATTACTGTGCCCCCCGACCACGCATCATCGCAGGATCGATATACGCTAAGCGCCAAAGGTAGTAGTAACACATTGCACAAAAAATAATTGTCACAAGGCGTTACTAAGACTGAATTCACAAGACAAAAAACATTTTTATGAGTACAGCCTACCCAGAACACGCATCATCGCAGGCTCCACAGAACCTGTTTATTTCAGATGCCACTAACTCAGTGCAAACCAAACTAAGTATAACACCTATCAAATCTATACAATATCCCTTTAGTATGCTTCCTTCAAAAACTTCTTTTATATCACTTATAGATTTAGTTGAATAATAAAATTCACGCTGCAAGTGCAAATACACACTTAATGTCAGTCTACACTAAGGACAGCACAGATCACAATTTGAACTATAATGTCCCTGAAACATACATATTTTAATATTGTATTCTAAACATGTTCTATCTATCTTTCATTTCAATCATAATTACAGATGATGCAGCCCACCCTAAGATCTACACTGCGGACAGCAGGGTTTACAACTTGATTTACTTAATGCAGAGACAATGATACTGTATGTATTCAGATTTTGTTAAAATAAGTGAAAAAAGCATTCTTCCATAACTATGCTGACTAGTTTCTTCGATGTACACTGCAGACAGTAGGATTCACAACTTGAATTCCACTTTGTATCTACACTACAGACAGGAGGGAATTTAGCCTTGATTTATTTAAGGCACAGATAAAAAATACTCCTGTGGCACTGCTTGTAAGTGCAGGCATCTTTAATCCCTGCATCCTGTGAACTTTGTTCACAAAGAATGTAGAACACAGCGCCAAAATGTACCTCCACCACCGGCAATACCAAGTACCCCCGGGGCATCACCTTCAACATCGCCACAAGACATTTGTCCCCATTTTGAGAAAGTTAGAATGCACTGCGTGAAATGCAATCATTTAAATTCTTATGGGGAGCAATCAGTAGACCTAGTTTGCAGCGCAATTGATAACCATTGATACTAGTATTTTTTCCCTCAAAGTTAATGCAGTCCAGTACGCAACAGCCAATGCTTTGAGTAGAGACCGCTAGAACCAAGCATCATTGCAGGGTGAGCAAACGCTGAGCACCAGACGTACCACTAACTCAGTGCACCATAAATAATAGCCACATGGCCCTATTAAGGTGAAATTCAGTTGCTAAAAGACATTCTTACCAGTGCACTCCACCTGAACCACGCATCATTGCAGGCTCCACACAAACCGATCCTACCTTAGTGCACCACAACTCATGAACCCTTTACGATAGAATCTTCTGTGTATTGTTTCACATATAGTGCTCCTACCTTTGTATAGCAGAAGTCATAAACCATTTATGATTGAATATCTGTGTTTGATATCATGATTACTATTCTACTTGTTACCAACAGCAACGTAATAAAATGGAGTCGAGCACACGTGCCTATACCCACTTCAACTATCTATCTGTGTCTGTGTACTTATTATGTTTGTAAAATGCTGCTCCCTCCCACATTATATTGTGCTGTAAACAGCATATGCAACCTTCTTACCTCTTTCTCTAGCTCAGTCAACAAATACGAACGTACAAAGTGGATCATTACAATACTGCAAAGAAACTGTGTAGTCAATTTATAAATGTGTACTATTTCTTTTTTTTTTAGCATATTTATATAGCGCGAAGTCAACCTAAAACTATATCAACAATTTACATGACCACCGTATTTACAGTACATTTTCAGGCACGCATTGATTACGTCATTACTCTACAATAACAGGATGTAGACGTGACTCAGAGCCTCGAATACTGATTTCCAGCACCAAGTTCGACAGTATACCTGAATGACCACATATGTATATATATTATCTGTCATTCAGGTGCCAAAAACTGCAACCTAAACCTTTCACAACCCTGTATTACTACAGCTACTACACTCCACTGAATGTAAAACACACCTTCATATGGGCAGAAATGTGTCAAGTCCACCATCTTTTATGTGTGCATCTATGGATGAATATTGGGTCAGTGGTACCCCGTACCTTCCATGTTAGCTATATTGTGGAACTTTACAGACATAATGACGCATTTGCATGTAAGACCCGGGTGACGGCATCACTATAACACGGACACCCAAATCAGTAGATTTTTTATATAGCTCACGATGGAACCACGCCCATAACTCTGGAGTCATCGTTCACAGCCTTGTGCAGCACTGGCATACGTCAGTCCAGCCCACTTCACTTACGCTTCCAGGAAAATACAACAACGGTACGTACATGGCCGAGATTTCCATTGTAGTGATTTCTTACTTCCAGGTCTAGTTGTCAGAATGGCACACACACACTCTCTCATGGCAGGTATACACCCACACCACACCCATCCAGCACATACATCACTGCACACGTGACCCTACCAATAGAAAAGATGGGACGCACATGCTCTACCCCATATTAGAGTTGCTCCCATCGCAAGCGCTGTGATGGCCTATCTCAGTGGTTCGGAGGCCTCATGTAGGCCTGAACTACCGAACAAGGGGGCCCACTACCGCATGCGAGGCCTCTTTAGTCACTGAGTTAGTGGTACCGCAAGGACTGAGCGGGTGAGGAATCCGCGATGAAGATAGGTGCACAAGTATGTCCTTTGCCATAGTGATATTCCAAGACTCAGCACCAAATGTGAGATTTCTTGGTGGCAGAGCAGGACTGCATGATGTAGAATGTACTGTGTCCGTGAAAAGGTGAGCAGTGAGGCCTGGGTGCGCAGCGGACGGAGTCTATGGGGTGCAGCAGACTGGATATGAAAAGGTGACGCAGCAATTTAGGCGTACGCAGTCCTATATACCATATCGTATTGCATTATTATTATTATAATTGCATTTATTGAGCGCGCAGCTACCCGGAGGTTTCCCAGCGCTAAAGCAAACAGAAGATGAACTAAGTTTAGGAGACTATGAGCATGCATATTAAATATTAAAAAGCCAGGTCTTAATTCCTTTACAGAATGTCAGATAACAGACTTCAGAACGCAAGAATTGAGGCATGGAGTTCCATAAGGAAGGTGCCAATAAGGCGAACGAGCGACCGCCCATTTTGGCTCTGTTGACACGAGGGATCTGAAACTTGTTCTGTGTGGAAGATCTCAATGTGCGGGAGGGGACATATTGCTGCACCAAGGAGGACAAATATTTCGGAGCTTTACCCATTTTGATGTGGTGCATTATGCAGAGGGCTTTGAATTTAATTTGGCTCTCAATTCGCAGCCAATGCAGCTTACGCAGATGGATGGCAGCCGAGGACCTGACAGGTAAGTTACAGATCAGGCGAACTGCCATGTTCTGGACCACCTGAAATTTCTTTATTACCTCCTTACAGGCGCCCAGAAGTAAAATTTTCCCGTAGTCCATCCGTGAGGTGACAAGGGCCTGGACCACGGTCCTCAGGGTATCAGCTGGAAGCATCCATGTGATTTTTCTTAGCCACCTGATGATGGTGGTACAGGTGGCAGAGACTTTTACAACATGTTGCTTCAATGACAGCTGGTTGTCATTCCCGTAGTCCATCCGTGAGGTGACAAGGGCCTGGACCACGGTCCTCAGGGTATCAGCTGGAAGCATCCATGTGATTTTTCTTAGCCACCTGATGATGGTGGTACAGGTGGCAGAGACTTTTACAACATGTTGCTTCAATGACAGCTGGTTGTCAAGAAGAACCCCGAGGTTGCGGGCTGTGGCTGAAGGGGTAGGTAAAGGGCCCATCTGAGGAGGACAATGTTGCGGGCCCCATAGGGATGTATTAGGACCGAATAGGAGCAGCTCTGTTTTGTCCCCATTTAGTTTTAATTTATGTCTGTGCATCCAGTTGGAGATATGTTTCTGTCCAGACTGCAGGGAGCACGTGGGAAGATGTTTATTAGTGGAGAGTGAGTAGACTGCGTAAGAATAGATTGTGAGGCCTGCTTGCTCTGCCAAGAAAGCAAGAGGTCTCACATAAAGGTTGAAAAAAAGGGGACTGAGAATAGACCCCTGGGGAACACCGTGAGGGGAGGTAAAGATAGAAGAAACAGAGGTAGTGGAAAAGACTTGAAAGGTGCGATTAGAGAGAAAACTAGCAATCCAGGCCAGGGCCGAACCATCAATCCCCACAAATTTCAGGGTGGACAACAAGATGGAATGGGAGACGGTGTCAAAAGCGGCACTCAAATCTAGCAAGATGAGTGCCACAGTCTCCCCGTTGTCCACCTGTCTTCTGATGGTCTCGGACACACCAAGGAGAGTGGTCTCAGTGGAGAAGCCAGCCCTGAACCCAGACTGTGAGCAGTGAAGAAGATTAGAAGATTCAACGTAAGAGCTAAGAAGAGAGTTAACATGTTTTTCAAGAATCTTAGAGTAGCAGGAGAGCAGAGAAATAGGATGGAAGTTAGAGGGATTGTTTGGGTCCGCGTTGGTCTTTTTTAGCAATGGAACCACCATCGCGTGTTTCCATTCATTAGGGACAGTAGCCTCGACCAATGAAGCATTCAAAATATCTAAAATGATCTGAAGTATGGCTGGGTCCAGGGTGCACAATATTTGAGGAGGCATAGGATCAAGAGGGGAGCCCGATTTTATTTCATGTAAATATTTTTGAAAGAGCAAGGGAGAGATCGACTCCCAAGAGTGGAGTTGAGGGGCAGTGGGATACAACCAGAAGCATCAGCGAGAAAGGGGGTAGGAAATAGGGGCTCAGGAGTAGTAGATACCGTGGGAGTGGCGCTAAAAATGGCATACATTTTATCTATTTTATCCAGAAAGAATTTTGCCAGAGCAATACATTGTAATGTGTCCAGAGAAGGGTCTTTAGGTGCAGAAGACACGCCAGAAAGATCTTTTACTACTTTAAACAGGGCCTTTGGTCTGTTTTGGGCATTAAGTATAGTACTGTTAGCATGACTAGCTCTGGCAATATCACAGGCAGAGTGGTAAGCCAGGAGGGCGGCCTTGTAGTTTGATTTCTTATCTGTACAGTAATTGGAACGCCAAATGCGCTCCAGTTTCTTGCAACGGGATTTTTCATGGCGGAGTGAATCATTAAACCAGGGTGCTGGACGATGATGGATCTGTGACTTATTTCTCTGGGTTGGCAGACAGGAATCTAAGGCTGTTGTCAGCCAAGAGCTAACAGCAGACACCTCCTTAGTAGAAATAGTGGAAAACGTCGGTTTGGAATTTTCAAGGCAGATGTTCAGTTTATCCTTATCTAATCGTTTCCAGTTCCTACTAGCTTTATGAGGATGAGAACTAGTGGAAGCGTTGTGGGCCGATATCTTGATTGAGAAGTTAATGATGAAGTGATCGGACCAAATAACAGGAGAGGAAGAGTGATGAGTGATGCAGGTGAGGTTCGAGATAATGGGATCTAATAAATTGCCGGCTTTATGGGTAGGGCCGGAATTATGTAGGTGAAGATCCAGGGCGGCTAAATCCTGAAGTAAGCGCATGCTAATAGGACAAGATGCAAGATTAAAGTGAATATTTAAATCACCCACTATGAGCAAGTTAGTGGATTGTAGGATTAGAGGGGCAATGAGCTCTGGGAGAGAGGAAGCCCATTTGTATTTTTTTTCCCAATAGCAGGAACGTTTTTATAATCAGTTAAATATCCATCACTCGTGATGATCGAAACAACGTATATCACTACGCACCACTTGCTTTCACAACTGGATAAAAAAACATTACTACTATACTCAGCCTATTAAACAAGTTTGAAATGTACAAATAGTTGTTTTTTAAATGCGGGAGGGAAGGTGTGTGAAAGGGCGATGTAATTCTACTTCACATTAAGATGGTAACAATTACCAATCATAACATCTTTCTTTTACTATCTTTTAGTTTTAGAGCTTCAGGGTGCATTATGTCCCGGCACGTGGTGAAAGACAAACCGGTGACAGAAAGGTGAGCTGTGAATATTCTTTTCAGTCACTCTTTCACTTCCTTTCTCCTTCGATAAAGAAATGACGCACAATGTTATCTTTCTTAATATCTAACAGGTTGTGTTTCACAAATTGGTCTCCCCCCAACACCTCCAAAGCTCAACGTTCGAGGATTTTTCGATGATTCATGGCCATCGTACCAACGTCTGAGAAAGCTCCTTCGACACGTGGTGCGCCCTCTTTGAATCACACCAATGGCACAACATGAGCAAAGAAGCTTGTTTCCAAAGCACCGAGAAGTCACCTGTGGGCGGAGTGAGTGGGTATTTGTACAGCAGTTTGACAGCATTAGAATGTACAATTACCTCCAGTCAGTGAGAATAGATAGGTTGCAACAGTCTATGGGGCAGATTTACAAGCCCCTTGCACCACTTTTGTGTCACTTTTAACATGGGAAAAGTGACGCAAAAGTGGTGCAAAGAGCTTGTAAATCTGCCCCTTTTTGTGCGCAAGAAAAGGCACTCAACTCCGGACTCTGTGAGTCAATGGGGGGCAACGGTCTGGGTACGCAGTAATCAGAACTCACCGCTATGCAGTGGGAGTGGATGGGTTATAGTACTTTGGGAGAAAAAGAGCACACAGATACCTCCTTGCAGTGGAAGTTGATGTAATTCAGTATCCTGAGTGCGCAAAGACATAAAGCAGAAATATACTTGTGCAGTTGTATGTACTCTGCTATTACTAACTCTATACTATCTTTCAGATCGCTAAACTTGAGGGTGCACTACAAACCGGCCATGCTTGAACACACAACGGAGGAAAAAAGGTGAGCTACAAAGATTTTTTTCAGTATTAACACTACCTCGCCTGTTCCATCTATTACTTTCTCTCTCTCACACTTTTATTGTTGTTTTTTCTCTCTTTCTCTCTCTCACTTCCTCTCACATTATTTCTCTTTCTCTTTTAAAGTTATGGACACTGCTGTCCACTCTGCCAATAAAAAAATCAAGGCTGAATTAAATACAGTCTGCGGTGTAGGACCATAGCAAAAATCAAGTTGTGAACTCTGTTCGCCACAGTGTTTACACAAGGTAAGCAGAGCGGCCTAGATACACAATGCCTCCGATTAAATGTGTTTGAAATAAACAATATTGTCCTGCATAATGACATGATCTCTCACCTAATTCTGTCTCATCTCTGAATCATTTTAAAGACCTGTTAGTCCATACTATAAATCTGATGCAGTACGCACTTCTGTACAGACACCTCTTCTACACGGCCTATAAGAGAGGTGGAATGTATCATGCACAATGCAGACGTGCAAATTACCAAATATTACTTAAACAATGTGGACGGGCCCACTATGTGTGTGTCAATTCAATTCAATTAATTTTGCTTTATTCGATTTTGGTTTAAAAACCATAAAAGCGTACAGTTAAAAACAATCATAAAAACATACATACATTAGCACAATATCTGTAAGTTAGAAAAACATACACCCAGCCTGTGTGGGTAATTTCCTTGGTAATTACACGTATTTAAAAAGATTAGCATTCATAGTTCTATCGTTACAAAAAAAAAAAGAAATTGTCCCATAATAAAAGCAAATTAATAGCGCTTTCCACGCTTATAACTATTGTACAGTGGTTCCGGCCTGTTGAAAGCGGAAGGGCTACTACCATTCCATACACAGGCGCTTCTACCCATCAGATGGTTGTACCTTGCCTTTGGTCTTGAAGGGGAGATGTATTGCGCACTAGGGTAAAAAAGTCATGTAAGTCCCAGGTGGATATAGGGCCGTCTCCTTCTTGAGGCTGCCAAGTTTGTAAATATGGGACAACGTGTCTGTTCCTAAATTTTACTAACACTAGATCACCGGGAATGTCTTTTGGGAGAGAGCCTAACCAGCCCACCCTTCTAGCACTCAATATTCGTCCATCAAAGTCGGGTGGCAGGGGTCTATTATTTGCTAGCCAAAACGTAACCTTGTTGAGTAAGTCTTGCTGTCTTTCAGATTTACCATATGGGAGTGCTGGTACTCCCGCCAGGACAGACACAAATGGGGCAGCCTCCGGGGGTAGGTGTATATGGGGTACCTTTGTAGTCTCTGTTCTAGCAAGGTTATGCTGCATTGATATGGGTTTTGGAGCAACCTTTGGAGCTTTTTTGACTATTGTATCAGGGGCTAGCAACTGAATTTGAGCACTTTAAAGGCAGCTGATGGCTGAGAGCGGTTAGATGTTTTGATGATTTTGGTGGGTGGGAAGCTATCCTTAATCATTTCTTCTATTCCCGTCAGCCTATCCCCTAGAGTGTTAATTTTGTCCAACAAAGGTGATAAGAGGGATTTGACCAGTAGTTCAATCTGGGACAGTAAAGCCTGCTGAGAAGGAGGCACTGTCTGGTCAAACTTTGCTGCTGTTTCTATGGTTAAGGGGGAATTATTAGAAGACAATGAAGATGAAGAGGGGCTTAGGCACAGTTTTTGTAGCTTTGGGTAGTTCCCATTTTGTTTAACCCCATCGCGCTTCCTTTTGACACAAGAGATCTGTGGGAGTACTGTGCTTTGGGTGTTAACTTTTTTAGGTGAGAGGGGGATTCCTGCGGGCAGTCATTAATAGGTAATGTACAGCCACTAATTATGGTGCAGGATGGAACTCTGTTTTGTTCGTTTAACGGTTCCAATGGGACGTACCTGGATTTACACAGGTTATTTAATTCCTCCCACAGTGCAAGGCATTGCGCAGTGCCGGCTGTTTGTGAAGAAGATGGTATGCTGGGTGTGATGGGTGTGCTAACTATGGACTGGCGAGAATCATTTTCTTCTGTTTCATCAGGAGTAAGGACTGTTGTCCTATTAAAGTGATAGTCTAGTGTCCCTTTGCCAGATCCCCTCTGTGAGGTAGCTATTTTGATGACCCCTTTCTGAGTCATGTTGTAATTTAATTATGACTTAGCTGTATATAGGGAATATGGCGTAATAACACAGTCTGAGTATTTATACAAGAAAGTTCAGGTCCGTTGGTAAGGTCAATAGGTGGGTATGGAAAATATAAGAGTATGAATCTATCTACCTCCTCTTTAGTGCGAGCCAAGGGGGGTGGCCCGTCCCGGCCTCCTCAGGCCTCTGAGGGCCGTAGAGGGCCCGCCCTCTGCCCGGGCTTCGCCCCGCACGGCCCACGCGCTCCTGCGTTGCGGGGGGCAGTCCGTCATTATCAGCGCCTCCGGGCGCACACTAATTGGCTGTGGCGGCGTCCAGCCACTAAGGATCTTGGGGGATGTGGTTTCCTCTCCTGGCGGCCGCTCTGCGATGTCCTGGCAGCGGTGGCAATGGCGGGAATGGTGGGGCTGGAGGATCGCTCGGACCCAGGAGCACAGGGCAGAAGGTATTGGGCAACTCTGTCCACAGAAAACGCCTCCCGCTTCTGTAAGGGCAGTCCGTCCTTATCAGCGCCTCCGGGCGCACACTGATTGGCTGTGGCGGCGTCCAGCCGCTAAGGATCTTGGGGGATGTGGTTTCCTCTCCCGGTGGCCGCGCTGCGATGTCCTGGCAGCGGCGGCAATGGCGGGAATGGCGGGTTTGGAGGATCGATCGGACCCAGGAGCACAGGGCAGAAGGTATTGGGCAACTCTGTCCACAGAAAACGCCTCCCCGTGTGTGAGTCAATACTTGTAGTCACTGATTGTGGCATGAGCTGATACCCATTGGGTGTTGTTCAAAGACCCCTCACACACCAACCTAGTTAGTGTCATGCTTCATCATCGGGGTCCTAACCGGGGGGCTGAATGCCCCCCGGTTGTGTTACGATGTCTAATTACAGCGGAGCGGGTGATGGTGCGTAAATGTATCCTTGCCTTAATTTTATTATTGGCGACTCAGGAAATATGTTAAAATATGTGTGATGCAACTAGTAAGGATTAATTACCTATCAGTTGACTATGTGTGGTGGTCTACATGTTTCAGCCCCCTCTAAGTGATTAATGGGGCTTTCTTCAGGACCCAGAAAGTGATACATGAGTGGCGAAAGGTGAATAGAGCCACGTGAAAAAACCAATGTGGTACCTACACACTCGCTAAGGTGTGTGGTAAATAAGTGTGAAAAGAGTGTCGCCATACTTACTGACACTTCAAATGGGCAAAACAATTCAATGCCATTGTGAACCGGGGCTTGGGGGTAGAGGCTCAGTTGCATCCGATTTGGAAAAAGAGAGTCCTCTGGCTGATAACCTGCTTCTGGTCCCCAGGGACCAGCTGCAGGAACACAATGTTAACCAGCGCAGCGGCTTAGTGATCCCTCCCCCCACCTCACCCTCAACCCTACCCCTTGCTTTAGGGAGTACGGCAGGGCTGAATTTTTTTTAATGGCCCCCTTGTGTGTGTAACTTTGCAGTGAAAAAGCCAACTGACAATGTGAAAAGGTGGGTGAGATGGATGAATGATGTATGGGTGAAAGGGTGGATGGATGGATGCATGGTTAAAAGTGTGTATAAATGCATGATGTGTGAATGGATGGCTAAAATTGTGGATGGATGCATGATGGGTGGATAGATGGATTGATGAATGGATGGATGGATGGATGGATGGATGGATGGATGGATGGTCGGGTGGATGGATGGATAGATGGATGGATTGATGGATGGATGGATGGTTAAAATTGTGGATGGATGGATTGATGGATGGATGGATTGATGGATAGATGGATAAAAATAGGGACAGTCACTTGGTACTGTAGGGACACAGGGCTCATGCACCTGGGCCCACACCACTGGCATAGGGCACCCAGCTAGAGGGGTGACTTATGTATGCCAGGGCAGTGGGTTTATGGGCATGGCACACAGGGATGTGTGCCATGTCGACTCTTTATTTAGTTCTGCACCAGGACACTCATTCTGCAAAGGCAGTGTGTGGGAGTTAGGGTGCAGGGCCCCTAAGGGTGGCACAATAAGTGCTGCAGCCCTTAGGGGTCTTCTCTGGTCACAATGCCCTGGGTACCTAGGATGCCATTTACCAGGGGCTGACATGTGGCCAGAGATGCCAATGGGTTTCAGATTCAATACAGTTTTAGGGAAGGAACACAGTCCCTGGGCCCCTGATTGGCAGGAGCCCAGGGCACACTCAGTCAAAGCAAAACAGCAATTCAGTAAAAAGTGGCGGCATACCATGCAAGAAAGATGGCACTTTCTCACAGATGGGGCCTGAGGTGACGTGAGCAAACACACTGTGTTGCAGGCTTTAAGATGGGGAAATAATTCCCCTTCAATTCTGAGGGACCCTGGGGGGCAACTAGTCCACAGGCGCTTTCAGTAAGGGCCACTGCTCTGTGTTTCAGAGAGGTGGCCCAGGCCAGGCCCCTTTTTACACCTCTCTGCAACGCAGCTCTGTGGCACTTACTGGAGGTACCTAGTGGGCTACTTGGACCCTAGAGACACTCAGGATTCAAGGGGACTTAATCTCCCAAATTAAAACGGACACAGTGCGTGTTTACACAGTAGTGAAGGGAGAGGATGGGGCCTGAGGTGACGTGTGCAAACACGCCCTGTGGCAGGTTTTAAGATGGGGAAATAATTCCACTTCAATCCTGAGGGACCCTAGGGGCCAACTAGTCCAGCAGGTGCTTCCAGTAAGCGCCACTGTGCTGCGTTGCACAGAGGTCGTCCAGGTCATGCCCTTTTTTACACCTCTCTGCAATGCAGCTCTGTGGCACTTACTGGAGGTACCTAGTGGGCTTCTTGGACCCTATGGGACCCTCAGGATTCAAGGGGACTTAATCTCTCAAACTAAAACAGCCACAGGGCATGTTTACACTGTGGTTAAGGAAGGGAATGGGGCAAGAGGTGACGTGTGCAAACATGCCTTTGTGGCCTGTTTTAAGATGGGGAAATAATTCTCATTCAATCCTGAGGACCTCTGGGGGCCAACCAGCCCACCAGGTGCTTACAGTAAGAGCCATCTGCGCTGCATTGCAGAGAGGTGGTCCAGGCTGTGCCACTTTTTACACCTCTCTGCAACGCAGATTTGTGGCGCTAACTGGAGATACCTGGTGGGCTAGTTGGACCCAAGGGACACTCAGGATTCAAGGGGCCTTTATCCCCCAAATTAAAACAGCCACTGGGCGTGTTTGCACATGTCAGCTCAGCCCCCACCTTCACCAGTGTGCAAAAGCTCCCTGTGCCGCGTTTTAAGAGATAGTTTTTATCCCCCTGCCCTATTATGTACTAGGGGCTTACAGAGGAGGTCATTCTAATCACAGGGGTACCCCAACGCATAGTATTCCCTAGTGTATGTAGATGTTGTAACTGTATTCTAAGTGTCTTTTAGAATACCACTGGCTCTAGGACTGTTTAGTCAGAGTCAGTTACCACCAGTACCAACTTGAGAAAATTGTAAAAATTGCACCAAAACCCGAACACTTATCAATTCACCCAGGCACTCTCCTTGCAGTACTCCAATCCTTCAGTCACTACCCAAGTACTCATTTACTGAGCCAGGCCTTAGCAGATGGACTGCTTCAAATGCCTATCCACTATGCATGCAGTCCTCAATCCACCTACACACTTGACTTTCACACCTTCAATTCCCCAGTCAGTATACATACACTTCCAGCAAACACACTGTCACTCCCCTTGCACTCCTCTAGTGACCCTTTCAGCACCATGTACTAATCCATTCACTGCGCCAATAGCCAAAAACGTATAAATTCACCCAGGCACTCTCCTTGCTGTACTCTAATAATTCAGTCATTACCCAAGTACTCATGCACTGGGCCAGGCCTTAAAATATGAACTCCTTCAAACGCCTATCTACTATGAATGTAGTCCACTAACAACCTACACACTTGTCTTTCACATCTTCAATTCCCCAGTCAGTATTCATACACTTCCAGAAAACACACTGTCACTCCCCTTGCACTCCTCTAGTGACCAATTCAGCACCATGTACTAATCCATTCACTGCGCTAAAACCCACACACTTATAAATTCACAGAGGCACTCTCCTTGCAGCACTCTAATCATTCAGTCAGTACCCAAGTACTCATCCAGTGACCCAGGCCTTAGCACATGGACTGCTTCAAACCCCTATCCACTATGCATGCAGTCTTCTAACCGGCTACACACTTGTTTTTCACACCTTCAATTCTCCAGTCAGTATCCATACACTTCCAGCAAAAACCCTGTCACTCCCCTTGCACTACTGTAGTGACCCATTCAGCAGCATGTACTAATGCATTCACTGTGCCAAAACCCAAACACTTATAAGTTCACCCAGGTACTCTCATTGCAGGACTCCAATCATTCAGTCACTACTCAAGTACTCATGCACTGAGCAAGGTAGCACATGGACTGCTTCAAACGCCTATCCACTATGCATGCAGTGCTGTAACCACCTACACACTTTTCTTTCACACCTTTTATTGCCCAGTCAGTATCCATACACTTCCAGGAAACCCTGTCACTTCTCTTGCACTCCTCTAGTGACTCATTCAGCACCATGTACTAATCCATTCACTGCGCCAAAACCCAACCACTTATAAATTCACCCAGGCACTCTCCTTGTAGTACTCTAATCATTCAGTCAGTACCCAAGTACTCATGCACTGAGCCAGGCCTTAGCACATGGACTGCTTCAAATGCCTATCCACTATGCATGCAGTCGTCTAACCACCTACACACTTGTCTTTAACACCTTTACTTCCCAAGTCAGTATCCATATACTTCCAGGAAATACACTGTCATTCCTCTTGCACTCCTCTAGTGACCCATTCAACACCATGTACTAATCCATTCACTGCGCCAAACCCCAAACATTTATAAATTCACCCAGGCACTTTCCTTGCAGTACTCTAATCATTCAGTCAGTATCCAAGTACTCATATACTGAGCCAGACCTTAGCACATGGACTGCTTCAAACCCCTATCCACTATGCATGCAGTATTCTAACCACCTACCCACTTGTCTTTCACACCTTCAATTTCCTAGTCAGTATCCATACACTCCAGCAAACACCCTGTCACTCCCCTTGCACTGCTCCAGTGACCCATTCAGTACCATGTATTAATCCATTCACTGCGCCAAAACCCAAGCACTTATAAATTAACTCAGGCACTCTCCTTGCAGTACACTAATCATTCTGTCAATACCCAAGTACTCATGCACTGAGTCAGGCCTTGGCATATGGACTGCTTCAAACATCTATCCACTATGCATGCAGTCCTCTAACCACCTACACACTTGTCGTAAACACCTTTGATTCCCCATTCAGTATCCATACACTTCCAGGAAACACCCTGTCACTCCTCTTGCACTCCTCTAGTGACCCATTCAGCACCATGTACTAATCCATTCACTGGGCCAAAAGCCAAACACTTATAAATTCACCCAGGCACTCTCCTTGCAGTACTCTAATCATTCAGTCAGTACTCAAGTACTCATGCACTGAGCCAGGCCTTAGCACATGAACTGTTAGCCACATGGACTTCAAACCCCTAACCACTGTGCATGCAGCCCCCTAACTAACCAACACACTTATCGTTCTTATACATTCAAGAAAAAAAACAATATTTCAATTTCAATATTTTACAGAACATCTTTATTTAGATTTATATTAAAAATATATAACGTAATTTAAAAAATAAAATATGTAAAAATAAACAGTTAAAAAACGATAGAAAAATTGTATAAAAAATACATATAACTATTATTTCATTTAAGAATGATCATTTAAAAAACCTTAGAAATTCACTGAAAAAAACATAGATTTCAGGGCTGTTATAAATAGCTGGACATTTCACGCGTACAAAACCATTGCAATTCCTCTGTTATAGCTAGTTCTGCTAACTATAACTTGCGCGCCTGCAATCCACTCCTGATGATGTCACATATTACATCATTTATGACATGGTCAGTGACATCACTGATGACATCACTGATGACATCTCAAATGACATCACTGATGACATCATCACTGATGACATCACTGATGACATCTCAAATGACATCACTGATGACATCACTAAATTCACGCTGATTTATTGAAAAAGTGTCCTGGACATCGTTCTTTTTTACGTGCTGAGACGATGGCTGTGGATTACTGGGACTCACGACCCAGTCTGGGCCCGCCGCTGTAAGTGGCTGGGGTTTCTGCGTGAAACAAAGAGCTGGAATATATATATATATATATGTATATATGTTTATATGTATATATATATATATTACCTACTGGCAGTCGCCAGTAGGTATATATAGTTAGGATTTTTTTGAATAGGGATTTCTGAAAATTCTATGTTGAATAACTTTGGTGTTGATGGACGGAATTGGCTGAAATATTCAGGAAAATGGCACATTTTGTTTCTGAGCGTCCCCTGAAAGTTTGGGGGGCTTTCGTCAAGCGGGGGCCGAGAAAAAAAGGGGGTCCCAAAACGTGTTTTTAACATTGAGTTTTCCATAGGGCGGTTGGACTCACTTTTAGCTCGAACGGCTGAATGGATTTCTATGAAACTTGGCAAAACTGTAGAGACTGTTTGCCCGATGTGCCTTTGCTAGGTCTCAAGATATGTGCTACAGTGGATTTTGAGAAATTAACTTTCAAAAAAATATATATATCTGTGACAGCGTCCCGGTTAGCGCCCCGGTTCGCGTACCAGCCGAGTAACGGAACTTCGCGAGGAGAAGCGGATTGGCTCTCCGGTGACTCTTAACAATCTGAACAGTCTGGAGTGGCCACCATCTTGTCTCTCGGTAGGATCGAGAGACAAGAGGTGGAAATAAACGAAGGGGGAAATGAATGAAAGGGGCAAGGTAGACCCCTCCTGACCCCCTAGGATTGATGTGGGGGCTATTAATAAAAAAATTATATTAAAAGCATATAAAAAATATTTTTCGATTAAAAGAAGAATACATTTTACAGCTTTTGATATTTCTATTAAAAAACATTGAAATTCACTGAAAAAAACATAGGTTATAGACCATATATAGTTAGGAATTAGCATTTACAAAACCTTTAAAATTCACTGAAAAAACCATAGGTTATAGACCATATATAGTTAGGAATTAGCATTTACAAAACCTTATTTTACTCACACAAAACCATTGAAATTCGCATATATAGTTAGTTGCAATAACTATATATCGCGCACCCGCAATCCACTGCTGATGATGTCACATATTACATCATTCATGACATGGTCATTGACATCACTGATGACATCACTGATGACAACTCAAATGCCTCACTGACAACATCACTGATGACATCATTCATGTGATAATACGATCAACCTCTTCTGACTCTAATATAACCTTAGATTCACTCAGAGTAAACAGACACTCACAGATTGTCACTCATCCATGGAGTTACTCATACACCTAGTCAGTCATGCAAAGAATCAATCACACCTCCATTTCCTCAACTATACAGTTATACACACCTTACTTATTCAAACATATTCTAACACATATTTACTCTCTTATACAATCACTGATACAAGTTTTCAATGATCCATGCAGCCACTCACACATTCACTAGCTCCTATACACAGTAATTTATATATGTTTACTCTCACATGTACTGTGTTTTACATATGTACTTACTTTGACATGTAGCACTGAGATATCCATTCACTCACCAATACACTCATGCACACAGTCAACCACCCATACAGCTGTTTCCACATGCAGTTTTGAACCCATACATCTAGTGAATCAACTGTTTACACATCTATGCACAGAGTCACACACCTCGCAGACACCCACACACACACACTCACTCTCCCATACAAATACTTGGGCAACCAATCAATAACCCATATAGTTACTCATATAGCTACTGATCAACACATGCAGCAGTTTACAGAACAACAGATATAATGATGCACAAATTAAGACAGTTTAGTCACTAACCCATGCACTCAGTGAGACACATTTAATCACTCTCTCATACAGTCAGTCATGCACCTACTAAATCCTTCATCCAGACACTTATACCTCCAATCATTCTTCAATATGTAAAACATATTTTACCTTTACAGAAACATACAGTCACTGGATGATGTCATCAGTGATGTCATTTGAGTTGTCATCAGTGATGTCATCAGTGATATCACTGACCATGTCATGAATGATGTAATATGTGACATCATCAGCAGTGGATTGCGGGTGCGCGATATATAGTTATTGCAACTAACTATATATGCGAATTTCAATGGTTTTGTGTGAGTAAAATAAGGTTTTGTAATTGCTAATTCCTAACTATATATGGTCCATAACCTATGTTTTTTTCAGTAAATACATCTATATATATATTCGAACACTTTCACTCCAAAAAAATATATATATATATATTTATATAATTTTTTTTTCACTGAAAAACCATAGGTTTTACACACGTTATATTTAGGAATTAGCATTTAAAAGAACTTAGAAATTCATTGAAAAAACCATAGGCTTCACACATGTTATAGTTAGCTGGACATTTTACTCATACAAAACCATTGAAATTCCCCCGTTATAGTTAGTTCAGCTAACTATAACTCACACGCCCGCAATGCACTGCTGATGATGTCACATATTACATCACTCATGACATGGTCAGTGGCATCACTCATGACATCACTGATGACATCTCAAATAACATCACTGATGACATTACTGATGACATCATCCTTGTGAAAGAGTGGCAGACCTCCTCTCTGCGTAATATAGCCCTTGATAAACACCTTCAAAAATAGAAAGTAACATTTTCAAAAAATGGAGATGCCAATACCAGTTACAATAACCTATTCAGTAATTCCACCATCTACATACACATCCACTCATTCACCAACAGTTCTATATAGTCACTCATACATGTGCTCAATCATCATATGTACTCATACACCTATACATCCAGTTACACATCGACACTCATCCAGAGAGTTACTCACACACATACTCACACATGCAAAAAACTATCAGATATGCATTTATTTACATATACAGCTATACACACACCACTACACTTAGGGGCAGATGTATCAAGCTTTTTTATGTCGCAAACGCTGCGAAGCGCAATTTTGCAGCTTTTGCGACAAAATAAAGTGCAACTGACATGTATTAAAAAATCGCATTGCATTTTAAGAAATCGGAATATTTGCAATTTCTTAGTGTTCGAGAAGTGTTTTTCCTGAGAATTTTTTGCTATTCCTTTTTTTGCATGTTATTAATTTTGCGAACTTTGCAAACAAGAAATCGCAGCTTAAGAAATCGCAACTGGATGTATGTAAAAATTGCAATTTGCGATTTTCCGAGAATCGCAAAATAAGAAATCGCAATTAACGCCAAATACAAGCAGGTGGTAAAAGAAAAAAATATATAAAAAGGCACCCAGAATGCATTATTTTAAATTCCAAAATGGTCTATACCTGATTGCCAGGAGGCTGCACATTCAAGCTCTTGCCCAGAGGAGACAGAGACAGGAGAGAATCTTCAGAATACGCATTACGCTGTTCCAGCAGACTCAGGAGGAGATATATGACAAATACAGACTTCATCCGCACACCATTTTGGACCTCATTAATGAATTGGAACCTTTTTTGGAACATCCTACAGCCAGGACACAATCAATTCCAACACATGTGCAGGTATTGTGCTCACTGCACCTTTTGGCTTCAGGGTCTTTTCAAAGTGTCATTGCAGAGGTCGGTGGAGTGTCACAAAGTGCCCTATCACGCTTCTTTCATGTGTTCCTGGATGCAATGCTAAGGAGACTCCAACATCATATATATTTCTCAAATACACAACAAGCCTTACAGGAAACAAAGTTGGATTACTATCAAATCGCACGCTTTCCACATGTGATTGGATGCATTGACGGAACTCATATTGCTATCACTCCACCTGCAGCCACTGAATATGTATTTCGCAATAGTGAAAGCTACCACTCTCTCAACACCCAGATCATATGCAATGCCAAATACATTATCTGTGACATTGTGGCAAAGTATCCAGGGAGCACACATGACTCCTTTGTCTTCAGACATAGCGCAATTCATAGACGTCTGAGTGCTGGTCAGTTTGGAGACGGATACCTGCTAGGTGAGTAACACTCATGCAAACCTCCATCCATCCATCCATCCATCCATCCTTCGAAAATGGGACATACAGTTGCAATTTTTGTTTCACATACAGTTGATAGTGCCTATGCAGTGCGTGATTTCATCCTAACACCATACTTGAATCCTGCAAATGCAAGTGAGTTCAATGACCCTACAAGTGGGGTCATTGAACGTACATTTGGAATTTTAAAAAGCCGTTTCAGATGCATTCACAAAAGTGGAGGAGCTTTGCAATATAGTCCTGAAACCAGTTGTAAAATTGTTACAACATGTGCAATGCTGCACAGCATGGCCATGCTCAAAGGCACAGACATTGAAGTAAGTGAGTCTGACTCATCTGATGATGATGACATACCTCCACCTAGAAAGTCTGTAGCAGGAGCTGAAGCAATGGCTGGCCAACAAAGAAGGACTGAGATTACACGAAATTATTTTTAGGTAAGAAAAGCCAAACTACAGACTCATGTTTGCAATGGTTGTTTTAATCCACAACAGACAAACCATAGTGCATTGTGCAAAATTGTTAATTTTTAAATGAAGGAAATGAAAATGTCTATAAGTGGAACATAAAGACAGCTTTCACAATGCAGTAATGCAGTAATGCTGAAAAAATTGCTATTCAAAATGTTACTTCATGCGCAGGCGGCTTGAAGCAGGTTGTTCCTGTGATTGCATGCCTTCTTGTTCTGGTCCTGTACTAGCACGCCTTCCACTTCTGCAATGGGTCAATTTAGTTGTTGGAGTGGGGTTCCTACTGCTCCTACTGGAGGTGTCCTAACTATCAGCTGAGCCAAGGAGAGCGCTTGCGCCTGAGTTGGATGTTTGCATAATTTTTAACACAGCGGTCATTTTGTCTAAGCTTTTAGCCAAGTCACGTGTGCAGTCGCTCATTTCACGCTGCATGTTAATGCTGCGCCTGGTGAAATTGCTAGTGACAGAACAAAGCCTGTTAATTGCCTTTGTGTACCCATGCATCCTCACATGTGCTGTCTGTGCAGCCCTGTTGCAAGCACTTTCTGTGCGTTCAAGGGTCAGGCAGAGTTTTTCTATTGATGCAGCCATGCCTTCTTGTTTGTTATTTAATTTCAAAAGCTGACTATTGATTGACCTGAGGGCCTTGTGTTGCAGGCGCTGTACATGAAGCATATCCTGTTCACTTATATATATCAATACTCACATATACTATAATAAAACATATGCAGTTACTCATAAAGATACTATTGAGACAGTCAATCACTCACTAACACACGCATACACACACTCATCCACCCATACAGACCTGAACACATGCTGTCTTCAAAACACATACAAACAGTGAGTCACTCATTCATGCATCTACACGCTAAGTAATATCCCCCACCGAACCATACAGACACTCATACTGATACTCAAGAAACCAACTAATAACCCATATAGACACTCATGTAGCTACTCACCAACCCATGCAACCACTTATAGACAAGGTGAGACACTGATACAGATATTTATATATTTAAAAATTAGTCACTAATACATGTATTCCCTAAGATACACTTAATAAGTCAGTTATGCAATCGTTTTTACAAAAAAACATCCATTTAGACACTTATTTACCCATTTATTCTTTCATCGACCTTTAGATATACATATAAAAAATATTTATTTTTCAGAAAGACACACATTCACTGGAGGATGTCATCAGTGATATCATTTGAGATATCATGAGTGATGTCATGAGTGACATCACTGACCATTTCATGAGTGATGTCATGAGTGACGTCACTGACCATGTCATGAGTGATGTAATATGTGACGTCACAGCAGTGCATTGTGGACGCACAAGTTATAGTTACCTGAACTAACTATACCGGGGGAATTTCAATGGTTTTGTATGAGTGAAATGTCCAGCTAACTATAACATGTGTGAAACCTATAGTTTTTTCATAGAATTTCTAAGTTTTTTTAAATGCTAAGTCCTAACTATAATGTGTGTGAAACCTATGTTTTTTCAGTGAATTTGCAAGGTTTTTTAAAAGCTAATTCCTAACAATAACGTGGCTGAAACCTATGGATTTTTCAGTGAATATATATATATATGCACTGGAAAACTAAACACCCACTTCCTTACAAAGAAGTGGAAAGTTTGCATGTCTGCAGCCTTTCTTATTTTTCACCTTATTCATCTTCCGCTCAATCAACACATCATCCACACATACACACACCTACTGTCAACTATTCTTCTTTAATTCAAATTCAAAGTGCAGGCCCTTCATTCAGCCTTCTTGGTAACTACTACCCGTGGATGGCAGTGGGTAATTTGCACACTTGCGTCCTTTCTTGCATCCTTTCTACTGCACACTGTGTGTACTTTGTGCACTAGCTTGCTTCCTTAGATGTGGTACTCGTTTCTTTTGCTCCCACTGCAGAATCCAACACCCTATCTGTGTGATAAGCTGGAAATCTAAAGATCCACTTCACTGACAATTCAGTGGGTAGTTTGCGTGTCTCCAGCCTTTCTTATTTTTCACCTTTTTCATCTTCCACTCAATCAACACATCATCCACACATACACACAACTACTTGCTGCATTCCTTAGGTGTGATTATCAACTATTCTTCTATTTCATATTCCTATTCAAAGTGGAGGCCTTTATCGAGCCTTTTTATTGGAACAACTACCCCGGCCGAAGGTACTGTGAAATTTGCACACTTGCTCCCTTTCTTGGCTGGGGTTATCAATTATTCTTCAATTTTATATTCTGATTAAAACTCAAAGCCCTTTATCAAGCCTTTTTGTTGTAACTACTGTTGCAGGGATTCTGCTCCTGCACAGAACTTTGCATAAAGACTTAGGACCTCAGTGAATTAAGGTGTTCCAAAACCCCCCTTAGTACCCAAACCCCCTAACAGACTAGCAATCAGTGACTCATTGGTTCTTCGTCCTATAGCAAAAACATCAACTACTAGTCATCCCAGAACATGCAACTTAGATTATCTCAAGTAAGGTGGACAACAAGAGCACTCTTTCGTTATAGTCTTACACCAGTCCAAAACAAGGAGTAAAAAAAAACACATGCAAGTTTGAAATGTTTATTTCTAACGCCGTAATCTCATGCGCAGTACCTTAGATAATACAAGCAAACATATTATCAGAAACAAGGTTGTCAGCATTGTTACTTTTCCATAAAATACAAAGGGAGAAAGCATCTTATAATGCTAAAGGGAAACAAATTTAAAATATACCTAGATTTCACCTCCCTACCTAGCAGGTTAGTTTATAACTACAGAAGGTCTCATAGGATTACATGGGCGGACCCATACCTCTGGTACTCATCAGTAGTGGATCACATTGAGTTCTGCACAAACTGTCAGGATACGAATGTTCTCCAACTGTGTGTAATCGTGCCTGCACAGTGCATTAATAAACGCACCAGTATCAGAGGTGGCCACAGCTGCACATGTGTTATGGCTCGAACGTGCGAGGATCATTCCGAATAACAGACACAGTGTCCAAGATAACCTTGATGTTCCATGCTCACACTATACACACTAAACTAGCAAGGCAGTCTACAACTGTAGCATAACAAATTATTCTCATGTGGAGCAAAATACTCAGCCTTCTCTAAACAATATCGCAAGTGCGTGTCGCGTGCAAACCAGAGCAGGAAAGCAAAAATGGCGTTTAAGCTTCTAATAAACCCATGCTAACTAAACATGGTGTGAGTGCAAGGCTCAGCCCTACGACACCCTCCCTTGATTGAAGCACGTGATATAAACGTGGGCGAATTACGAACGTAGAGTCCAAGCCTGAAAAGCAGAGTCAAGTTCAAATTTGCAAAAAAAATTATTCCCTGTTTACTAGAAAGCAGTAACTAAATATTAAAGAATAGGTAGAAACATCAAAGAGTCGTATTCCAACAGCGTATAAGCACAGTATGTAGCAACAGCTTCCAAGAGGACGTCATTGTTCTCATCTGAAAACATTTCAGCAATCCAATTAAATAGTGTGAATGAACATACATGTTCCTCAACGACTGGAGCCTCTATCACCATCGGAGGAAAACTCAGGTCATCTTCAATCTAACTGCTTGCCAAGAAGTCATGCCCCACTGCAAAAACATGCCAACGTCCCATTATTCCATGTATCGCTGCTAAAGCTATAATCCCGCCGCCAGAACAGAGCAAGTCATGAACCACTAAGGGGCTCATCAGCTGGTCATAATCCACGTTGGGAGACACCGTACTGCAGAGACACAAATCCAGGGCCCAGTCAAAATCACCGCTCAGGTAATGGAAGACAGGTTGAACTCATGTGAAAAAGGAAAATCAAAACGATAATCCATAAACTGCACTCTATGTAGCCAGAGGCAGCGCTCCGTAATAACTAAGCATTTGGTTGCGGAGCAGCAACAGCCGAGACATGTTGTCGTGTGCTGCAGGATGTGCATCCATATTTAAGTAAACAAATTAATAGAAGCACACCGGCAACTAATGTGAGTATTAAGGGGAATCCACCAAAGATGCTGGAAAAAATCGAATGAAAAAATGCTGAGAAGACACCAAATATAGTTTGAAAAGAAGTCACAAGGCCAGTTCTTATAACTTTAAAAAAGTAAGGTAACCCTGTAGTCGAGGATGCATTAAAGATAGTCTGAATTAACTCCCCAAAATGCAGGGGCACGTCTGTATTTAATAAAGCATGCACTTCTGTGCGGGTGTTTGCTACATGAAGGACAAATGTTTCTCTAGCAGATGTAAGAGCAACCTCTTTTTAAGACAATAGCGCTCTTATACGGCTCATTTGGTTGACTCTTCTTTCAAGGTCAGAATCGACGGCCAGATGGAAACATCCAGCTTCCCATGCAGAGGAGTAAACACAACTTTTTTATAGCAAACCACATGCTCAGTTACCGTAATCATGTAAGTGATGCCTGATAACATCGCACAACAATCTGCATTATTTCAAAGTAAATAACTCCCGTTTGCCAGTAAACTGAACATTGGTATGATAGCAGGTGTTGATGTGCCTTTCAAAACTCAGCCCAAATTAGGCGCATCTTGATTACAAGAGCCAAGCAATTGTATGTGTCAAATTAAGGAGTGATCTGGAGCTATTGTGCAATCCTCGCCATTCAGATAAACTTCATTCCTCTCCCTCAGGCACCTATATGTAAATGGCAATAAGCAAGCTTCATGGAGATAAGCGCTGCCTAAAGATTCATATATGCCTATAGCATTGTATTTCATGCAAACCTTAAACTTAAAAAGGCTAAAAGGTAACGTTATGATACCGTGGATAAACCACACAGCTCCAATGAGTGACCACTTGTAACCATTCTCATAGCTCGCCGTGTGCTCTGATATGACAGTGAGAGAGTGATCACACCATGGTTTGTACTGCTAATCATTCTCAGCATATGCTACTAATACACTTTCACGTTACGCGTCGCATCAAAGCTTCTGTGTGACGTCATGTACGGTGCCCCGTACGCAAAAGACGCGAATGTACTTAATTGTTTAAACTTTGAACAATCGTATATTACTTTTAAAAGCAATTACAAAAATCGCAGTGAAACGTCATGCGTACTCGCATCGTTAGAGCACCATAAGCACAGCGTAAGCGTACGCAAAGCCATGTGATTTTAAAAGAAGACATTTGATTGGTTCATAACACTTCCTATTCCAACTGTTGAAAGTCACGTCTCATTTTAATCTTTCTACTTTGACTTTCTAAGAAGAAGCATCTCTTCTGAGAATCTTGTCAAATAAAAGGAAGGTTACCAAAATAACAGCAATCTACTCATCTTCCAGCCATTCTTCAGACAAGGCAAGCCCGTCTGCGCCCGTCCGCGACCGGCCGGGACTAGGGGCCTTACACCCTGCCCCACTCATCACCTATAGCCCGGACCTACTTCGCAGCTACCAGGGCCCCTGGCCCATCACGACCAGTACCAGCTCTCGCATCTCTGCTCTCGGCATAGCCTCCCTCTCTCCCCTTCCTCACCCTCCTCCCATTCTGGATTCCTCGCCTACGGCTGGTAGGCCTGCTTCTCCGCCAACCCCCAAACCCATCACAGCTTTCTACCTCAACACCCGCTCTGCTGTTGCTCACTCGCACGAGCTCTCGGTCTTGCTGGACTTACAGGCCCCAGATCTTCTCTTCTTAACCGAAACCTGGTTCTGCGATGACTCCCTCCCTGTACTCCTATCCACCCTCCCAGCCTCCTACTACGCCCTCAGGGCTGACCGCCCTTTGGGCAGAGCCGGGGGCGGCGTGGCAGTCATCGCACGTACCGATTTCCCCTTTCAAATTCTCCCTTTTCCCAACATTGCCACCACCGAATTCCTGGTGATTCGCACAGTATCCACTTCCCCTCCTCTTACCTGTTTCCTTACCTATCGTCCTCCTCAGTCCCCCCTGCAGTTTCTTCCAGATTTTTTGGAAGTCTTGGCTACCATTGCTATCAACAACTCCTCCATCCTGCTCCTTGGCGATTTTAATTTCTGGCCTTCCGACCCTGCCGAATGTCTGTCATCTAAGGATTTCTCCGAAACCCTCCACTCCCTTAACTTCACACCCCATGTTCACTCCCCCACTCACATCAAGGGTCACCAGCTTGACCAAATCTGGTCCCTGAACTGCCCTGTGGAATCCTTATCTATCTCTCCCTGCACCTGGTCCGACCATCATTTGATTTCATTTCTCCTTCCTATTCTCCCCCCAGCTATGCCCCCCCGACCCAAAAACACCTGGGTCCGATCATGGGGCCGGGTCAACCTTGAGAACCTCTCCTCTCTCCTCGCTGGTTCTTTCCCGCCTCTTCAGGGCCTCACCACCGTCTCCCAGGCTGACGCAATAGACCAGTGGCTCTCCCGCAGCTGCGACTCCGTCGCCCCGCTCAAGCGCATTACCTCAAAACGCGACAAAGATGCTAACCGGTGGTTTAACCAAGAGCTTAAAGCCACCAAACTTACAGTTCGCCGCGCAGAACGGGCCTGGAGGAGAAACTACTGCCCCACCTTGAAGCTGGAATATATCAATATCCTTAACCAGTACAAAAAAAGCATCCTGGAGGCCAAAACAGCTTATTTCTCCTCTAAAATATTAGCAGCGGAGAACCAGTCTAAAGAGATCTTCACCATCGTCCACAACCTGGCATTCTCGGACAGAACTACGCTTAAACCTGCCCCGTCAAATGACCTCTGTCTTTCTCTTAACAATTATTTCATCCAGAAAATTATCACCATCAAAGCCAACATCCCCCCACCCCCCCCTTCTTTTGTGGACCCCCAATGTCCCCCTCCCAAAGGCAAACTAACCACCTTTCCCCCTATCACTCGGGAAAACCTGACTTCACTAGTGCCTTTGATCAAATCTGGCTCCCCTCTTGACCCTTGTCCTGCCCTTATCCTCCGCCACATCTTTGTCTCCTGCCCAGATCCCCCCCTTCACCTCCTCAACAGTTCCCTTGCGCAAGGCATAGTTCCTAGCTCCTTGAAGTCTGCGGTAATTGTGCCTATCTTAAAAAAACCTGGGGCAGATCCTTCTGTCCCTGCCAATTTCCGCCCTATCTCCCTCCTGCCATTTCTAGCTAAGGTGCTCGAGCGCCATGTCACCTGCGCTCTGAGCTCCTTTGTGGAGAAACATGGCCCTTGCCCCCCGCCAAGCTGGTTTCCGCCCCGCACACTCTACGGAGTCCGTGGTCATGTCGGTCCTCGACACCCTCAGGGAGGGTATGGACACCAATCATCACCAGGCCCTTGTGCTCCTCGACCTCTCAGCCGCCTTCGATACGGTGGACCACAACATCTTGCTCTCCCGTGTCAGGGCGGCGGGGATCGAGGGGACTGCCCTGGTCTGGTTGTCCTCCTTCCTGAGCGACCGCACCCAGGCTGTTCGCCTGGGTGACTTCACAGCGGACTTCCGGAAAGTTCAGTGCGGGGTTCCTCAAGGTTCATCTCTTTCCCCTCTTTTGTTTAACCTATATATCGCCCCTCTTATCTTCTCTCTCCAACAGATGGAGGTCGCCGTATTCAATTATGCGGATGACCTCCAGCTGGTCTTTGATCTTTCCTCTTCCTCTGCTGTCCTCAACTTTCAAACTGTAATGTTTCACATCAGGGACTGGATGAGCCACAATCACCTCAAACTTAACCCGGACAAAACCGAGTTGGTATTGACGGGCGGCTCATCCAGCCCCTGGTCCCCCCTTTTCTGGCCTCCCTCTCTTGGCTCTCCCCCTGTCCCCTCTTCCTCAGTTAAAACACTAGGCATCAAGCTCAATTCCCAACTCACCCTCCACTCCCAGGTTAGCTCTGTGGTTTCTTCTTCTTTCCTCTCCCTGCGTACCATTCGCAAGGTGTCTCGCTTCTTTACTTTTTCTGCTCTCAAACTTATTATTCTGGCCATGGTGGTGTCCCGCCTGGACTACGGGAACGCTCTGTATGCCGGTATTCCTGCATACAGCTTGCGCCGCCTACAACAGATCCAAAACCAGGCGGCCCGCCTAGCCTTCAACCTTCCCAAATTCCACCACTCCACCCCACTTCTGAAATCTCTCCACTGGCTCCCTGTGCAGGCTAGAATCCAATTCAAGCTCGCGTCCATCACTTTCCTGGCTCGATTGGACCTTGCACCGGCCTTCATCTCCTCTGAGATTGTTCCCTATGTCCCCTCCAGGGACCTACGCTCTTCTTCTCAATCTCTCCTCACCATCCCTCGCTTTCGGAGAAAGAAGTGGGGCGGCTCCAAATTTGCTATTCTAGCACCAACCCTTTGGAATTCCCTTCCCCTTCATCTCCGCGCCATCACCCTCTATCCTCAATTCCGCAAAAGTCTCAAAACCTACCTATTCACAAAATCCTTTGAATAAATGCCCATTCCTCTCTCCCTGCTCTTAAAACCTCAGTCCCCACTAGCTACAGCGCCAAGAAACCGCCGGTATACGTGCGCTTTAAAAGTATTTTTAAACTCAAACTCAAACTCAAACTCAAACTCAAACTCGAATATTTAATTCCTGAAGAACCTCCAAAGAAGAGGAAAGAAGCTCTAATTTGGCAGTTTTTTACTTTTCCAGAAGGGCAAAAAAAGGTTAAGGCTCCAAAAGTAACCTGTAAAATTTGCCAAACAACTCTTTCAAGGGGTGATCCATCTAAAAAATACTCCTTTGGCACAGCAAATATGGAGTGACACTTGAAGAACTTGCACCCCAACAACTTTGCTCGAGCAGCAACCCACCTGCTGCTGCACCAAGCACATCAACCGCTGCACCAGCATTTTCAGCAAGCAGTCCACCGCCACAAATTAATCCTGATTTTCCTAAAGTTAAAATTCGATGCATTTATTGCAATAAACTTTTGTGCTATGGGGAACAGTCTATTGACCTGATAAAATGCAGGAAGCAGGAGCATCGCAGTCCTCGACATTAGTTTTTTTTCATTCTTTTGTTCCTGTTGGACACTTTTTGAGTTCCAGTTCCATTTTTAAAAAAAACTTGTTGACAAAACACAAAAAAATAGAAAACTAAAAACACAAAAAAAACCAGAATTATAACGATCTGCTCCTAATAACCACACGGACACGGAGTTAAGAATGTGAGTTTAAAGTCCCGAGCGCCGGGAACGCGACTTGCCTATTGCTAGACTTGCGGCAACTCCCGTGGCCGCCTACGTCCACAGAATGCACTGGGCGCACGCTCTGGTAAACTAGAGCGCGACGTCATACGAATATTTAAGGAGCTGCAAAGGGACCCTATCCCCCGGGACTCAAAAAATAGCATTTGGGACCTTGTGGGAACCCCAATACCCCCACGGTCCCAGCCAGCTCCACACGGCGTTCGAGAGCCGGCATTGCTTTGTCAGAGAGAGTAGTTTATATGCTCCTCTCTCTAACAAAAAGCAATCTGCTTTCCTACTTAAAAAAGACAGCATATTAATTTGCTCTCTCATTTCAAATAGGAAAGCGGTTTTGCTGTGCTAAAGTGGAATCCGCAACGGATAATAATAATATTTTGGGGCCTAAAGATCCATGTGGGACCCCCTGAGCAGGCCTAGAGGGTCAACATGTTTCTACCCTGCCCCCTTTCCTTTTTTTTCAACTTTCTTTTACAGTTTTCTGGTGTCTCTGTGCTACTGAGGCACAAGATTGCTTCCAACACTTTCTGGTTTAGAGTGTTGACAGACAGCTGACATCCAATCAGCATGCAGTTCATAATTGTACGGATTTCCATACGCGTGCCGTACTTCGTCTCTAGATATCACTATGATTTTACTTTTGATTTTCTTAACAAGCTACTGAACGGATTTACACATTTTAACAAAAAGCACAATCTGCAAACCGAACTTTACCTCTCTGCCAAATTTTGTCTAAAGCCCTGGCTAAAGGTCCCTACGGAAAATTGCATGGGGAAAACATGTTTTGGGGCCCCCTTTTTTCTCTGCCCCCACTTGACAAATCACCCCCAAACTTTAAGGGAAGGAACGGAACGGAGCAGGCAATTTGCATGCACCTACTAAATCCTTCATCCAGACACTTATACATCCACTCATTCTTCAATATGTAAGACATATTTTAACTTTACAGAAACATACAGTCACTGGATGTTGTCATCAGTGATGTCATCAGTGATGTTTTGAGATGTCATCAGTGATGTCATCAGTGATGTCACTGACCATGTCATGAATGATGTAATATGTGACATCATCAGCAGTGGATTGCGGGTGCGCAATATGTAGTTAGTGCAACTAACTATATATGGAATTTCAATGGTTTTGTGTGAGTAAAATAAGGTTTTGTAAATGCGAATTCCTAACTATATATGGTCTATAACCTATGGTTTTTTCAGTGAATTTTCAAGGTTTTGTAAATGCTAATTCCTAACTATATATGGTCTATAACCTATGGTTTTTACAGTGAGTTTTCAAGGTTTTGTAAATGCTAATTCCTAACTATATATGGTCTATAGCCTATGGTTTTTTCAGTGAATATATATATATATATATATACATACATATATAAACATATATCATCTGTATATCTATTTAAATACAAACATAAATGCATGCATACATATACTTATATGCATACAGATGCATGTTATTTACATGAAAGTTGAAAAAACACTAATAAAAGCAAAGCTAAAAAGCCACCTCATTACAAACAGAATGGCTTTAACTTAAACGAGGGCGAGATCTATTGCATTTTCAATGCTTGTTTACTTTGGTTCCATCAAGAAGGCATTCAGATGTGTCACACATTTGCCATAAATTCTGAATGTTAGCACTCTAGTTGCACATTAGATCACTGTAGTAAAGCTACTGCTCACCAGGGGCGTCTGCTGCTGGTATTCAAAGTGCATGTTTCAGTCTGCATGTCAGAATTTTTTTTTAATGAAATAGAAGAGGATTTGAGAAGTCACTCAAAATGATCCCTAATTTTTCTTTCTGAAGCACTAATCATACTTTCTATGGCAAAATTAACCCCCTCATGTTGTTCCTTTTTAAATTGAGTGTTTTCAGACTTACCACTTCATTCCAATCAAGATGGCTTCTGGTGTGGCATACTTTTGTCATAAGTAAGACTGTTAGCGCTCTAGTTGTTCTTTAGAACACTCTGGGACATTCTGTCATTGGGCTATACTTGGGGTACATCTGGGTGATATTTGGGCTACATTTAGGCTCTTTTGTCTCTGGTGGCCATCTTGGGAGACTGTATGTCAGAATCTTTTAATGAAATTGAAGAGGGTTTGAGAAGTCACTCAAAATGCGCCCTAATTTTTCTTTCTGCAGCACTAATCATAATTCATATGGCAAAATATACCCCCTCATTTTGTTCCTTTTTAAATTAAATGTTTTAAGAGTTACCACTTTATTCCAATCAAGATGGCTTCAGGTGTGCCATACCTTTGTAATAAGTAGGACTGTTAGCGCTCTAGTTGTTCTTTAGAACACTCTGGGACATTCTGTCATTGGGCTATACTTGGGCTACATCTGGGTGATATTTGGGCTACATTTGGGCTCTTTTCTCTGGTGGCCATTTTGGGAGACTGCATGTCAGAATCTTTTAATGAAATAGAAGAGGATTTGAAAAGTCACTCAAAATGTGCCCTAATTTTTCTTTCTGCAGCACTAATAATACCTTCTATTGCATAATATACCCCCTCATTTTGTTCCTTTTTAAATTAAATGTTTTAAGAGTTACCACTTTATTCCCATCACGATGGCTCCAGGTGTGCTATACCTTTGTAATAAGTAGGACTGTTAGCGCTCTAGTTGTTCTTTAGAACACTCTGGGACATTCTGTCATTGGGCTATACTTGGGCTACATCTGGGTGATATTTGGGCTACATTTGGGCTCTTTTGTCTCTGGTGGCCATTTTGGGAGACTGTATGTCAGAATGTTTTAATGAAATAGAAAAGGATTTGAGAAGTCACTCAAAATGTGCCCTAATTTTTCATTCTGCAGCACTAATCATACTTTCTATGGCAAAATATACCCCCTCATGTTGTTTCTTTTTAAATTAAATGTTTTAAGAGTTACCACTTTATTCCAATCAAGATGGCTTCAGGTGTGCCATACCTTTGTAATAAGTAGGACTGTTAGCGCTCTAGTTGTTCTTTAGAACACTCTGGGACATTCTGTCATTGGGCTATACTTGGGCTACATCTGGGTGATATTTGGGCTACATTTGGGCTCTTGTGTCTCTGGTGGCCATTTTGGGAGAATGCATGTCAGAATGTTTTAATGAAATAGAAAAGGATTTGAGAAGTCACTCAAAATGTGCCCTAATTTTTCATTCTGCAGCACTAATCATACTTTCTATGGCAAAATATACCCCCTCATGTTGTTTCTTTTTAAATTACATGTTTTAAGAGTTACCACTTTATTCCAATCAAGATGGCTTCAGGTGTGCCATACCTTTGTAATAAGTAGGACTGTTAGCGCTCTAGTTGTTCTTTAGAACACTCTAGGAGGCTGCAGTAGAACACAAAGGAATCAACTGACAGTCTCTGTCCTTGTTGGATGTACATGTTTTACTGAGAATGTCAGACTTCATTTTCACATGACTGAGAAAGATAATGTGAATTTACAGAAAATATGTTTTCAGTTTAGCTTATATATCCCCTTCCAAACCACTGTGGGAAAATCATGAGATATTAGTTTTCTTTCAAACAATATTCATGATATCACAGCAGAAGGTTTTTTCACATGGTAAAATCACCTTAGAACCCACCACAATTCCTAAAACGAGTATGGTACCATCAACAACTGATTTATAATGTAACTAATGTCCTAAAACCCTCTATTAACTACAATGCTTTTTAATGAGGTGCTATCATGTATATTGGTCCCAAGATGGCTGCCAACACTTCTTGGATGAAGTGCTGACAGCCAATCAGATCAGATGTGTGGTTAGGCTCCGCCCAGATATATATCTTTTTTTGAACCTAAATTACTCAAAATCCACTGGAGCACATATATTGAGACCTAGCAAAGGCACATCGGGCTAACAGTCCCTACAATTTTGCCAAGTTTCGTGCAAATCCATTCAGCCGTTCGAGCTAAAAGTGAGGCCAACCGCCCTATGGAAATTAACATGGGAAAAACGCGTTTTGGGACCCCCCTTTTTTCTCGACCCCCCCTTGATGAAACCCCCCCAAATTGTCAGGGGCTGCTCAGAAACAAAATGTTCAATTTTCCTGAAAATTTCAGCCAATTCCGTCCACAAACGCCAAAGTTATTAGATATAGAATTTTCAAAAATCCCATAGAGAAAAAATCCTAACTATATATACCTACTGGCGACTGCCAGTAGGTAATATACATATATATATATATATATATATATATATATATATATATATATATATATATATATATATATATATATATATATATATATATATATATATATATATATATATATATATTGATTACCAATCCAGTTCCCTCTGATGAAAGGAAGGCACTGACACCGTGACTTTGACTCAAGGAAAGATTTAATCCGACATGCTGCACAGACGCGTTTCGGCGGAAGCCTCCGCCTTGCTCACTTAACTCTGTTGTAATTGCCATACGTTTATATAATGCATTACATGCTGACACATCACGAGCAGGGCCATACATCATGATAGGCTGTTCGTCGTTATGGCAACGAGTGAGTCATGGCTAAACACACTACTAGCATAGACACAGAAGAGTCTGTAGTTTTAAGGACAAAACCAACATGGTTGCATGTTATTCCTACTACTGACATTTGACATATTGTAATTATTAACGTCATCCACGCAAAATTATATAAACAATGTATTAGTGCAGGATAATAGTAGAATTACGTTCTAAATCAGGTTTTGCGTGCCTTCCAAAGTTTCCATGACTACGCGCTAGATCTCAAACAATTAAATTTCATTGTGCATTGTTGCAATATTGTAGCCAGTCATGTTGATTCACTTTGGTGCACAGTTAAATTAATTTAAATAATACTACTGATTCACAGGTAATACTACCTATAACATTATCTCCAAGTGGACTTAATTAATGCTGTGCATATACATATCAACAGTTATGATCGTGTCTGTGCCTGACATTCAACTGTATGTGATGTGGCTACCTTGTCATATGGTTATATTTGTGTCACATTGTGTCTAGTCTAATAAAATAATCGCTCACATTGTGCCTCAAAATTCAAATTAAATGTATATTTCAAATGTACAGAGTTAAAACTGGAATGAGATTATATTGTCGGAGAGGGCTCTACTATGGATTCATAAGTGGACAGTCATGGCTTCGTCTGAGTTCAATCCATACGGGATTTTTGAATTTAACAAGATTATGTATCTTGACTCAAGACGTCGTAAGGCTAGTCTGCGGTTTCCTCCCCTAGGGTTTTTTGGAACACTGTCTATCACATAATAGGAAATATGTTTGATATTCCCATCATGTATGGTATTTATGTGCCTGGCCACAGGGTACGTTTGATCGTTGTTTGTGATGGCGCGCAAATGTTGGAGAATTCTCACATGTGCCTGGTGAATAGTACTCCCAACATAGCGTTTGCCACAGCTGCAGACCAGAACATATACGGCATACTCCGTTTTACATGAGTATCCGCCCCTGATGGTGTAGGGTTTGTTCCTGAATGGTACATGTACCCCCCTCATATTTAGCCCTTGTTTACAGGCTTTGCATTTCATGCACTTTTTAAAGCCTTTCTGAGGTGGGGGCCAAGTGACTGGTTTTTTTAGTGTAGGGGAGTTACACACTAGCTGGTCACGCATAGATTTGGCCTTCCTAAATGTTATACTAGGTCTGTTCCCATTCAGGTGTCCCATTACAGGATAATTTCTGATCAGGGGCCAATGTTTCTGCAGGATTTTTCTGACCTGATTGTGGTACATGTTGTAGCCAGTTATCATTCTTGGGGGGTTACCAGTCACGGTTGTTGAAGTAGTTTTAGTCTCCAAATCTTTGGTGAATAGTAAATCCTTCCTATTTTTGGTTTTACATTTGCTCTCAGCTTTTTTGAGGGTGTGTGGTTTATACCCTCTCTTACTCAATCTTTCAAATAGGTCTTTTTTGGCCTTGGTGACTCCTTCCTCTGTGCTACAATTGCGTGTCATACGCAAGCATTCCGCATAGGGGATGGATTCCTTTAATTTAGTGGGGTGGAAACTTTGTGCGTGAAGCACTGCATTTCCCGCTGTTGGTTTCCTATAGGTTCTAGTCTGGATTCTGTCATTTTGAACATATACTTCTATATCCAAAAATTGGAGCATTTCTTTACTAGTTGTGCTAGTACATTTTAAATTCAGGCTGTTTTCATTTAAGTCTTTGGCGAATGCTTCTGCACTCTCCATGGTACCCCTCCACAGGATGAAAATATCATCAATGTAGCGCTTATATAGTACCACATTTTCTGACATTTCTACCTCATGTTTAACGGCTAATACCTGCTCCTCCCACCAGCCCATATGCAAATTCGCATAGCTGGGGGAGAAGCAAGTGCCCATTGCCGAACCTTGCAGTTGTTTGTAGTGCAGTTTATCAAATAAAAAGGTGTTATTATTTAGGCACCACTCCACCATCTGTAGTAACATCAACGAGTGTTGGTACAATGCTATTGGACGTTTATTCAAATAGTGTTCCAAAGCCCGCAGCCCATCTGTGTGTCTGATGCTCGTGTATAAAGCTTGTACATCCAGAGACATAAACACAAAATCATGTTCCCACTGTAAATCATATATCTGCCTCAAAAAGTCACCACTGTCCTGTATATAAGCCGGAAGGTCTTTAACAAATGGTTGGAGAAAATGATCTACAAATGTGCTGGTGTTTTCAAACAGACTGCCAATGGCCGAAATAATAGGTCTCCCAGGTGGCTCTTTTGGGTTTTTATGAACTTTTGGTATGAGATATAGCTGGGGAGTGGTTGGATAGTCATTTTTGAGAAAAGCTAATTCTGCTTTGCTTATTAGCCCCAGATTCCTCCATTTGTATAAGTCACAGTGATACCTCTCCTGTATACCCACTATGATGTTTGGGCTCACTCTGCAGTAGCATTCTTGATCAAGCAATTGCTTCATTGCTTCCTCATTGTACATTTTGAGTGGCCATAGCACCACATTGCCACCCTTATCAGACCACCGCACAACGATATCTGATCTCTTTTGTATTTTGGCAATCAGTGCACTATACTCCATTCTCTTGTTGTGATCTTTCGTGCAGAATTGCCGCATGCTTAGTATTGATAGTTCTTTCAAATCTTTGATGACATTCTCCGAAAAAAGGTCTAGTCCATCCTTAAGCAGTACAGGCATAAATATGGATTTCGGTTTAAACTTCGTTTGTACCGTTTGATGTGTGCTTAAGTCTGCTAAGTTGGCTATTTCTCCTGGTGTCATTTGACTAAGGGATTCCTCATATTCAAGGGCATTCATGTCTCCTAGTACTGCCATGTCCGCAATACTCAGGGCTTCAGCGATTCCTTGGCCTATGTTCTCTGGACCCGTACTTTTGTTAGTACTGTTTAAAAAATGTTTCTGCAATTTAAGTTTCCTTACAAATTGGAACAGGTCTATCCTGGTTTGAGTGTAATCAAAGTTAGTTGAGGTACAGAATGTTAATCCCAGTGATAGTATTTCCGTTTCCCTGGTTATCAGTTCAAGATCGGTCAGATTAATAACAGTGTTGTCCAAACCTTCCATTAGTTTGTCATCCATTATTGTTTCCTGTTTTTTCTGTATTTTGGCTTTGTTTGTTTTGTTGTTCCGCCAACCCCAGCGCCTTTCTTTTCTTCTTCGGCTTTTTGTTTTGTATTCTGTTTGGATTTCCCTTTGTTCCATTCTGTTTGTGACTGTTTCCGAGGCCTTAGCGATTTGAGGCGCTGTAAACAAAAATAAGCCAATTCCTGGGCCGGGTTTGGCACTTCTCCAGTGAGGACTAAGGAACTGACACTTTCTGGATCTGACTCCAACGAGGTACTCAGGTCTGTTCCACTTGTAGCGGGTGTCATTTGTGACCCGCTTGCCGTTGCAGATAGCTGTTGTCTTTTTATGTTGTCAAATTTTCTGGCAAATGTGTAGATTCGGCCGTTAACATAGTCATTTCGGTCTCTTTGAAACTTTATCGCTTTTCTTTCCTTTATTTCCTCTTCCAATTTGGAAAGCCTGTTAACTATTTCTTTCAATGCCACAGTTATTTCATCTTGGTTTTCCCTTGACTCCAAATCCAAATATATATATACATACAGCTTACCAGTAGGTAAAATATATCTGCTACAGAGTTATAAGAGAGCCTATACACTCATTGCACCGATGTTTGGAGGAGCGTGTAGAATGCATTGGGTGAAAGCTGCTGCAACAGATCACCGAGGTTGGGTCCACACAGCTTCGAAAAAAGCCTGCATTGGAACGGATGCAAACAAAGATAAGAACTCTAAAATGGCAGATGAGATACATTTACGACCACAAGTCCCATAATATTTTTCATTATACCCACCATGGAGGGCTGCTAGGGGGCCAACATTATAAAATGAGCAATTTGGACAGCTAGTCGTCATTTGCCAACAAAGATGTCGGAGTCCCTTTCAAAAAGGTTGTGAAGACTGAAACGCGTCAGGATTGAATTGTCGACATAAATTAAATTGATTTACCTGCATTCGGGAGTGCTACTTCTCTTTCCTTGTTGAAGGATGTTTGGAATATATATATGGCGGAATTGATGCAGGGTGTTTAAATAACCTTTTGGCACAAAGAACTTTTCTGGGTCCGCGATTCATCTTTACTGTGTTCATTGGAATCTTTGGATGAAAACTGCATAATATATATATATATATATATATATATATATATATATATATATATAGAGATACTCCAAACACTCCCTTCGTATCACAAAAGAATTGGGGCGCACTCCTTTAGGTTTCCACAGCGAGATTTTTATTCAGGATCTTTTAAGCATAAAAGCGAGTGATCAACGCGTTTCGATGCTGCTGGCATCTTGCTCACGATCAACTCAACACTTTTTTTGGGCATTATTTAAAAGCATTTGTGGATGTGTATTACATCACTTTCTGTTTCCTGATCGCAATGCATTGTGGATACTGTAGTTTTACATAAAAACCACTGCAAAAGTTAAATTTAAACGAAACAAATGACAGTTATTTCATTTACACATTTTTTAAATAATGAGAGAATCAATTTCTTTTACATTGTCCCATCCATTGTGTTGTAATTACATTGCATGTTTAGTACCCTCTAGTGGGTTTATGAGTGAATTACTAACAACTATGTGTGAAAAGGGCAATGCGGAAAAAGACAGAGGAGAGAAAAGTATAAGACCTGAAATACCCAAATCAGATGCAAAAAGCAAATTAAGAACGTGGGAGATATTAAGCCGGAAAGAAATAAATAAATCGTGGGAATTAATAACACTGAAGAAATACTTAGAGGATTGCGAATAATGCTGATGCCCAGTCATCAAGACACCTCAAATGATTTACTGCAGGAATGGAGAGACTTCATCCTAAAATCATCTCTTGGATTGAATGAAATATTAGTGAAGCATATTGAAATCGGATTGAATAAAATCAAGGAACAACTCAATGAAACTGAAAAAGTAATATCACAATCAAAGTTAAACAGTGACAAGTTCAAGGAAGATCGAAAAACATGAGGATACAGTAAGAGAACGTAAGCACAACAAATTCATATGTGATACCGTGGATTATGAAGAAGGACGTATCTTCACGTTCTCAAAGAAATTTGATTATTTCAAACAACAAGCACCAATGAACCGCATGGGAAATATGTCCAGCAGTGCCTCCTCCATAGCATCATCATTGGTATCAACAGCAGCAAGTGATGGGGAACCGGGAACCTCAAAGGACCCCGCAAAAACGCCTTTTTTAGAGGACATGCGCCTCGTGCTGCAGCAACGACAGTGGGAGCAAAACTGCAGCACGCAACATCAGCAAAGAGGAAGAGGAAGGGGGCGCCAATGGACATATAAAAACCAACGAGAAGGGGAAAGAGGCACAAACGAACAAACAGAAAAAATTGGAACAGAGACACGGAGTATGCGCCAGAGGAGGGGCAAACAATAGATGAGTTGCAAATTGTGAATTTATCAAAAAGGATAATTACGGAGACAGAAATATCACAGCTAAAGGGGGGCATAAACATCTGCCCCAAAAAGAAAATGAAATTGGCGCAAGTCAGAATAGATCTTTATTTATACATAAGGAAAATCAAGCTGGCAAAATTCTTTGCTGAAAATAAAGGAAAACACAAAAATACGCAAGCATGGGAAGATGCAACATCAGATATGACAGCAAAAGATGCCGCTAGTTATGTTGTTAAACTTGGACGTTATGGATGACAGTGAAACATGTCTTAGTCAAGCAATTGCACAAACAGGAGCTGGTCTAAGTAAAAAGAAGCCGAAATCAAAATTCTATCCCCAACTCCCACCTGGAAATAAGGTGGATATTTTCCAAGACGCTGTAATTCAGGATCTATATAAAATCAAAGGATCAAATCATGACGACAACTTAACATTACAAGAGAGAGATGCATTAAAGAAATTGACATCGGATGATCAGATTGAAATAAAAATAGCTGATAAATGAGGAAACATAGTAATTTGGGACAAGAGTGCCTACAATATAGAGGCCATCGTCAACTAAAGGATACCAAATACTATGAGAGATTAAAAACTAATCCAACATCAGAAATAAAAAGAATTTAGATGAAAAACTAAGAGAATGGAAAATGAAGAATCTGATAGACGATGAAGAGCACAAGTATTTGACAGTAACCAACCCAATGATGGCCACTATTTACTTTCTGCCAAAGTTACATAAGGACCGACAAAAACCGCCGGGAAGTCCTATCTTATCGGCAAAAGGATCTCTTCTGGAACCTTTATCCAACTACATAGACTACTTCTTAAAACCATATGTTTTGCAATTAAGCTCATATATACAAGACACCAGCGATTTGTTGCGAAGATTGGAAAACACACCATGGCAAGAAAACTATCAACTGATCACGATGATGTCATATCCTTATATACGAACATTGGATATGATATAGGGATATTGGCATGTAATTCATTCCTACAAGATCGAAATATCAAATACAAAAATCATAATCAAATGCTCCTGGACATGATCTCATTGTGCCTTACAAAAAACATTTTTCTATTTGGTGAACAGGTATATCGGCAAAATAATGGGACTGCCATGGGTTTTCCCTTCAGCCCTAATTATGCCTGTTTAGCAATGGGGAACTGGGAAAAGGAGATGGCCTGGGCTGTGGAAAATGACAAAATGACAAATAAGCTCGTCAGTTGGATACGTCTCATAGATGATTTACTCATCATTTGGGGTGGGTCACCAAAGGAATTCGAGGAATATTACAAAATCATCAACAATAGCATGGCAGGGCTGAAATTTACTTATGAAATAAGTAACCAACGTTTCTGGACACACAAATTTACATTAATGAAAATCACATCCAGACTACCCCGCACAGAAAAAGAACGTCTACCAATGGACCGCTGGATGCTACCAGCTTTCATCAATCCTCACTCATCTCCAGTATCCCATACGGGGAGTTTCTTGGCATTCGAAGAATTTACAGCGAAGATACCGAATGGCACAAACAGAGTGCTATCAGGAAAACAAGGTTCAAAAATCGCAAATGTAACCAAGGCAATGTGGAAAAGAGCTGGGTAAAAGCGAACGAAAAACCCAGAGAAGAATGTCTCAAACGTTCAATCCAAGACAAAAATGAAGAACTCGAATCTATAAGATTGTTTACCGATTATTCACAAAACAGTAATGAAATCATGCACAGACTGAGAAAACATTGGAAAATCTTACATCTGGACGATACAGTGAGCAGAATAGTAGGAAAACATCCAACGGTAACTTATCGAAGGACAAAAAATCTGTAGGACCATCTGATTCACAGCCATTGCAAAACAAAGAAAAAGGAGGATTTTTGGCTAAAAACAACAAGCTTCGTGAAATGTTACACATGCAAAATGTGTCAGATTGCAAAACAAACAAAGGAAATCCAAACAACAAACATCAAAAGGTGGGAGATATGCCAATTGATCACATGTAAAACAGAATACACGATATACGTTTTAGAATGTCCGTGCCCACTTCTGTATGTGGGAAGTACAAAATGCGAGCTCAAAAAACGCATAATGGAACATGTGAGAGCAACTACCCATAAAGACAGAGCTAATGCCATTGCGAAACATATGGAGCAGGTGCACAATGCAGATTGGAAAATTTTAAATTCTTCGGCATTGAAACAATACCAAAAAATGTCCGAGGAGGATGAAGAGAGAAACTCTTACAGCAAAAAGAGTCACGTCACATTTTAAATCTCCATACTCTGAGCCCGCACGGCCTTAATCAGGCAGAGGAGTTATATATTCACTTATAAAGATAACAACAAAAACGTTTGGAAAAAGGAATAAGAGTGAAAAAGAAAACAGACATTAACTTCAAAAAAATAAAAAAAATAATGTATATATATAAAAAAATAAAAAATAAAAAAAAGTAATAAAAGAACTCAAACAAAGAAAAATAAATACAAATGAGAGGACAATACGAAAAACAAATACAAATGAGAGGACAATAAGAAAAAGAAATGTGTGCACCCTCACGAAATCCCACTGGAGGGAATAAAATCATGAAGGAAAGGTTTCATAAACCCACTAGAGGGTACTAAACATGCAATTTAATTACAATTTAATGGATGGGACAATGTAAAAGAAATTGATTCTCCCATTATTTAAAAAATGTGTAAATAAAACAACTGTCACTTGTTTGGTTTAAATTTCACTTTTGCAGTGGTTTTTATGTAAAACTACAGTATCCACAATGCATTGCGATCAGGAAACAAGAAGTGATGTAATGCACATTCACAAATGCTTTTAAATAATGCCCAAAAAAAGTGTTGAGTTGATCGTGAGCAAGATGCCAGCAGCATCGAAACGCGTTGATCACTTGCTTTTATGCTTAAACGATCCTGAATAAAAAATCTTGCTGTGGAAACCTAAAGGAGTGCACCCCAATTCTTTTGTGATACGAAGGATGTGCTTGGAATATTGAAACGGCGTGGTTCTGCCGTAGAGAGAAGCACCCATAACGAGCGCTGTAATGGCCGGGAAACCTAAACCGCTGTGTTTTCAATAAATCACCCGGTCACAGTGAACGCTGACACGGAATCGTTGCGGAATTAGTCCTGATTTACACACCACTCGGAGTGAGGTAAGAGTGCGTTTGAAGAAATAAATTAACTGCATTCATTGTAAACACATTAATCGGCGTTAGTTGTCAGCTGCATGCCAGAAGTACAAAACGCAATGGCGTCAGTAAGCACATTTGAGCCTCAATGAGGGAGCAAGCGCGTGAAGGGCCAATTTAAAGAGCGGATTGTAAAGTACGGCTTTCGACATCCACGCAAACAATTTAAGAGTCTCCAAAGCAGAAACTGAAATAAAAAGGAAATATATAAAAGCGATAATGGATCGAAGAGAATATATTATATATATTTATGCTCCTTTCTTCAGAAATTTGAAGTGCCAAGCAGCAGTGGAGTGTTTTGGATATTTTAAACCAGTTCTGGTCTTTTCCGATTGTACATGGACCCTCCCCCTCGGCATTGGGCTGGCAGCGCGCAAAGAAGACACCGTCTGGCAACAGACACTATATTTTTTAATCCAGGATGTGCCCACCCCCGGGACACTGTAATTTGCTATGGCAGGGCAGGAGCCTCACGGCTCCCGCCCTGCCATAGCAAACTTAGTTTGAATTGAGCGAGAGAGCAGGAAAACCTGCTTTTTCTTTCAAAATTTAAACCAAACTGCTTTTCCATATGGGGAACTGCATCTTAGCAGCTCCCCAGGTGGAAAAGCAATGCCGCTCCCAAAAGACATGGGGAGCCGGCGGGACCCTAGGGGTATTTTGGACCACCCCCTGGGTCCCCAACGGAGAGAGCCAGCCCCGGAGGATTGGGTCCTCAGGGCTAGAAGTGGCCCGGGAGGGGGGCCACTCGGCCCCACTCACCAAAATTTAAACATAAAAAAAGAACAAAGGATGGCCCCGGAGGATGGGGTCCCCAGGGCCATAAATGGCCTAAGGAGGCATCCCCCCTCAAAACAAAAAAACAAAACAATATGGCCATGCCCCGGGAAATGGGGTCCCTGGGGCAGATTTTGGCATCAGGAGGGGGTCCACGGGCCCCTTCTCAAAATTGTGAAAAATAAATTGAGGGCAGGCCCTGGGGGATAGGGTCCCCTGGGCCCATATTATTAGGAAAGGAGGGGGCACACGGCCCCCTTCTTAAAAAAAAAAAATTGGACCGGCATTGCGCCAGAGACCACGCCCCCTCCTCTAAGCACTCTGTAAATGCACCCCCTGGCGCGTTTGCAGATGGGGAAAGAATTCCGCTTGAATACTGGGGGTCCCTGGGGGCCAAAAAGCCCAGCAGGAACCTCCAGTATGCGCCAGGGGGCCTCATTAATGAGAGGTGTTCTGAGGCCACGCCCCTTTTTACACCTATCTGCAAGGCAGCTCTGTGGCGCTTACTGGAGGTAGCTGGTGGTCTAGTTGCACCCCAGGGACCCTCAGTATTCAAGGGGAGTTAATCCCCTAACTTAATATGCGCCAGGGGGCGCGTTTGCACAGTGGTGAAGGGAGGGGCGGGCCTGAGTTGACATGGGTGCAAGCACACCCTGTGGCACGGTTTAAGTTGGGGAATTAATTCATCATCAATCCTGAGGGTCCCTGGGGAACAACTAGACCACCAGCTACCTCCAGTAAATGCCACCCTTTGTAAAAAGCCTCTGAAGTCTGAACACCTCTCTGCAATGCAGCTCTCTGGCGCATACTGGAGGTACCTGGGGAGCTAGTTGGCCCCCAGGGACCCTCAGGATTGAGGAGGAATTAATTTTCTAACTTAAAACAAGCCACCGGGCGTGTTTGCAGACATGTCAAATCAGGCCACACCCCCTTCTTTCACCACTATGCAAATGTGCCCTGTGGCGCATTTTAAGTTGGGGTATTAACTCTCTTTTAATACTGAGGGTCCCTGAGGGCCAACTATACCAACAGGTATCTCCAGAATGCGCCAGGGAGCTGCATTGTAGACAGGTATTCAGATGCCAAGCCCCTTTTTACACCTCTCTGGAAAGCAGCTCTCTGGTGCCTACTGGAAGTACCTAGTGGGCTAGGTTAAGCTTAGGGACCCTTAGGATTCAAGGGAACTTAATCTCTCAACTTGAAACAGCCACAGACCGCATTCACAAAGTGGTAAAGGATGGTACGGGACCTGAGGTGACGTGTGCAAACACATCCTGTAGCATGTTTTAAGTTGGGAAAATATTACCCTTCAATCCTGAGGGACCTCGGAGGTCAACTAGCCCACCAGGTACTTCCAGTCAGCGCCACTGCGCTGCACTGCAGAGAGGTGGTGCAAGTTGTGTCCCTTTTTACACCTCTCTGCAATGGTGATTACTGGAGGTACCTAGTGGGCTAATTTGCCCCTAGGGACCCTCAGGATTCAAGAGGAGTTAATGGCCCAACTTAAAATGGCCACAGGGCGTGTTTACACAGTGGGGAAGGGAGGGGACCGGGCCTGAGGTGACGTGTGCAAACACGCCCTATGGCGCGTTTTAAGTTGGATAAATAATTCCCCTTCAATCCTGAGAGCCCATGTGAGTCAACTAGTCTACCAGGTGCTTCCAGTAAGCGCCACTGCGCTGCGTTGCAAAGAGGTAGTCCAGGCCGTGCCAATTTTGTCCGTAACGCAGCTCTGTGGTGCTAACTAGAGATACCTGATGGGCTAGTTTTACCCAAGGTGTTGTAATTTGGCAGCAATTAGGTTAAGCATTAGCAGAAGACATCCTGTATTTAGAGACTATCTTGTCCTTTTTGTGGAATCCATTTTGTATTTCTGTCAGCCATTTTGTTTGCCATGTGCTCGCCATGTGCTCTGTCCTACCTTTCTGTTAACTGCTCTTGAAATCTACCTAGAGACGAGATATATTTAGCATCTTCCACCTTCGCACATGCTCAGTTGAGCTTGCAGCTGCTGTAGTCGGTAACTGTCAGGATGTGTCCACCAGAATTAGCAAACTGTTAGCTCCTCCCACTTGTTGCCTGTACACTTTCTGTATGACCTTATATGTACCTAAAACCAGCATTTTGTACTTGTACCGCCTTCATTTGAGCCCCTGTGTGGGTATAGAAGGACCAAGCTCCTTCCATTCAGTGTGCTACTTCACACATTACCGAAGGGTGCTGTGTGAATGTAGTTCCACCTCATGAGGTTTAATAAACTTTGTACTTTCTATTCCAGTTTCTGTGCCAACTTCTATTCTATGGTCAGAGGACTCTGTGCAGAGAAGGGAGAACCCCTAGCACTGGTTGACCTTGCTGAGGCCCACAACCACAAATGGACACTCAGGATTCAAAGGGACTTTAACCCCCAAATTAAAACGGCCACAGGGCGTGTTTGCACACGTCAGCTCAGCCTCCCTCTCCCTTCACCAGTGTGCAAATGCACCCTGTGGCGCACTTTAAGAGGTAGTTTTAATCCCCCTGCTCTATTATATACTAGTGGTTTACAGAGGTCATGCTAATAACAGGGGTACCCCAACGCAGTGTTCCCTATTGTATGTAGGTGTTTCAACTGTATTCTAAGTTTGTTTTAGCATAGCACTGGCTCTTGGACTGGTTAGTCAGAGTAAGTTACCACCAGTAACCATCTGAAAAAGTTGAGGGTACAGGATGATTTTGTAACAAGGCCTCTTTCTGATCCTCTGTTTGTTCTTTCTGGCCGTCTTCCTTCTTCCTGCACTTTTCTTCGTGTTTGAGGACTGTTGCTTCTGTCTGCATCTCTTTTTCTTCTCTCTGTGTGTTTTTTCTTCTTTCTTCACATGTCCTACCTCTGTAGGCATAGTTAGAAACTACCATTTAAAAAAAGCTTTGAAATTCACTTAAAAAAACATAGGTTTCCATTACGTTAAAGTTAGAAATTAACATTTAAAAATCTTTGAAATTCACTGAAAAAAACATACATTTCATGCACCTTATAGTTAGGAATTAGCATTTAAAAAACCTTAAAAATTCACAGAAAAAAAACAGGTTTTAGGGGTTTTATAGTTATCTGGACATTTCACTCGTACAAAACCATTCAAATTCCACCGTTATAGTTAGTTCAGCAAACTATAACTCGCCTGCCCGCAATTCACTGCTGATGGCGTCACATATTACATCACTCATGATATGGTCAGTGGCATCACTCATGACATCACTGATGACATCATCCTTGTGATAGAGTAGCAGACCTCCTCTTACCCTATTATAACCTTTGATACCCACATTCAAAAATAGAAACTAACATTTTCAAAAAAACTGACATACAAATACCAGTTACAACAACCTATTCAGTAATTCCAAGATCTACATATACATCCACTCATTCACCAACAGTCCTATATAGTCACTCATACATGTATTCACTCATCATATGTAATTATACACCTCTACATCATGTTACACACCGTCACTCATTCATAAAGTTACTCATACACATAGTCACTCATGCTAATAAAGATTCAAACATCCATTTACTTGCATATACAGTTATACACACACCTCTACACTTACTTCTACAGAAACATACACATACTTACTCTCTTAAACAATCACTTATAGAAACACATACTTATTTATACAGGAATTCTTCCAATCTCTCACTCTCATGTATACTCACTTATATACACCAATGCTCACATATACTAGTTTAAAACATATGTAGTTACTCATAAAGACATTATTGAGACAGTTGTTCACTCACTAACACACCCATACACACACTCATCCACCCATACAGTCCTGTGCACATGCTGTCTTAAACACATACAAACAGTGAGTCACTCATTTATGCATCTGTGCGCTAAGTAATACCCCCTACCGAACCATACAGACACTCATACTGATACTCAAAAAAACAACTAATGGAAAGGGGCGACCATTCGGTCCCCCCGAACGTATGGCGGAGTACCACGATCCCCCCGGGAAGCCATCTTGGGCGGGAGGCGAGTCTCGGCTGGTATGCCCGAAGCGGCGTAGCCGGGGCGCGCCTTTTTCCCGCCCTGGAATGGGCTGGCCTAGACACTGACGCGGCCGGCCACGCCCTTGGGGCAGGCAGGGGCGGGTTTACGCCCGCCCTGAAGACGGATAAAAGGAGCAACAAGCCAAGGAAGCATCCTCTTGTTCCTGTGCTCTGAAGCTGCACCACCTCGCTGCACGTGAGCTCGAGACGGAACGAAGAGCCAATTTTGAGCGTTGTAATCTTTCTTGTTTGTTTTGCAGATACTCTGTTGGAGAATGCCCAAGAAAGCGGGAAAGCGAATGACTACCGACCAGATGCTGCGTGTTCTTATGAAAGAGGTGACCGACCTAAAGAGGCGAATAGCGGATAAAGACGAGGAAGGGGGACCGAAACGTCCTCTGGCAGGAGCAGCTCCGGGAGGAAAAGGCAAGAGGCCCAGAAGGGGAGCAGCTGGGGGAGACATCCCGGTTCCCTGTACCCCACTCGAAGAACCAACTCCCGTGCCGGAAGAGGGGAATCCGATTCCCGTGGTGGTCACCCCCGTGTCCGGGGAGGATATGCCGCCCGAGCTGGCAGCACAATTAGCAGCGTGGTTGGGTAAAGGTAGCAAGGGCGCCACGGCTGACGATGCGCAGGTGTTGATGAAGCAACTGCGTGAAACAAGGGAAGCGGCGAAGGCACCATCGCCGGCTGCGGCAGTAGAGAAGCCACCTGGGACAGGTCCAGTCACAGATACAGCTTCCGGTTCAGGTAAGCGGCCATTGCCGATTGCGAGGGATGAGTCTGCACCCTCACGAAGGGAAAAGTTGGGTCAGCATGTCCCTCTGGCAATTAAGGAGAAGATATGGGCAGAGGAGTATATAAACATCTTCTCGTTGCTTACCGATCATTATGAAATGGAGCATGTTAAGAGCCAGAAGGAGCTCATGCATCCGAGTGTTTGGCGCGCAAAGATGGCCGCCTTTAAGGTAAATGAAAACATTGGCACTTGGGGCAGAGCGTGGGGGATTTTTACATCCATCATGGGTGAACGTAGGCCCGAATTGCTGTCCGAATTGCCGATTTATCAGACACGGATCATGGGGTATTCTGTATCACACGAGGGCAATCAATGGTTCTGTTACGATAATATTTTCAGAAAAGCGAAAGAACATGATAAAAACTTAACTTGGGATTGTTATGATTCTGTGTCTTGGTCCAAAATGGAAGATACTGGTATGTTGAAGTTGCCATTGGTAGGGAGTAGCGTGGGTGAATCCTCCCGCCAATATGCTGGGACGCCCTTTCGATCAGGTACGAGTAACGACAACCACTCGAGGCCGAGCGGCAACACAGGAAAAAGGGGGATTTGTTGGAACTTTAACAGGGGTAAATGTACGAGGCCCCAGGGGTCATGCAAGTTTAGGCACGAATGTGGTGGGTGTGGGCAATCATCCCATCCTGAGTCCATGTGCAGAGCCAAAACGGGTGATAACGGGGGTAGAGGAGGCGCCAAACAGGTCTGATATAGTCCGAGGGGCGCCTTTACCTACTCCGATTGATACCATGGCAATGATTCCCTGGCTCAGCGAATACCCGGATCACGCTTCCGCTGGGGTGTTGCGGAACGGGTTTTCATATGGTTTCCGCATCCCAGTGGGGGAGTTTCAGGGTATAGCGAAATGTAAAAACCAAATATCGGTTTTGCAACATACAACCGTGGTACAGGAAAAGATCGGGAAAGAGGTTACTCGAGGTCGAGTCGTCGGTCCATTTAATGTGCCACCAGTAGCTAACTTTGTTTGTTCCCCTTTAGGGGTGGTCCCCAAGAAGGACCCGGGTGAGTTTCGGCTGATACATAATTTATCAGCTCCACGTGGTCTTTCCGTAAACGATGCGATAGACCCGGAAGTGTGTTCGGTGCGGTACGCATCCTTCGATGAGGCCGTAGCCATATTGAATCGCCTGGGGCCCGGTGCGCTGATGGCAAAATCTGATATCGAGTCAGCGTTCCGGTTGCTCCTGGTACATCCAGACGATCAGCGTCTCCTTGGTTTCATGTTTCAGGGCCACTATTACATGGATAGGTGTATGCCAATGGGGTGCTCTATATCTTGTGCCTATTTTGAAAAGTTCAGTTGTTTCCTGCAATGGGTCTTCACAAAGAAGACGGGGTTTCAACATGTTATGCATTATCTCGATGACTTTTTGTTTCTGGGGGCAGCCGGGGATCCGGAATGTGGACAGGCTTTGACTGAATTTTGTGTCTTGACGAATCAGTTTGGCGTGCCATTGCCACCAGGTAAGACTGTGGGTCCCTCGACTTGCCTCGAGTTTCTGGGGATCGAGCTCGACTCTGAAGAAGGTTGTTTTCGTTTACCAGGAGACAAAGTGTTAAGATTCAGGGCATGCCTGCAAACGTGTATAAGTGAGTCTAAGGTTAAGCTACATCAATTACAACAATTGGTGGGACAGTTGAATTTTGCCCTAAAAGTAATACCGATGGGCCGCCCCTTTTCCCGCTCGATCGCTCAAGCCATGGTCGGCCTGAAGGAGGGTCATCATCGCACAAGGCTCTCGGCAGAGGTTCACCAGGACATGCGCATTTGGTTGGCATTTCTGGCGGATTTCAATGGTCGAATTGTCTGGAACAAACCAGCGGTGTCCTCTGAGGAGCTGGGGCTGTGGACAGATTCGGCAGGGAGCATTGGTTTTGGTGCCATATTCGGCACTCAGTGGTCGGCACAAAAATGGCCGTCATGGTGGCATGATAGTGGACTGACAAGTAACATTGCTTTTCTGGAACTTTTCCCCATTCTGGTGGCCCTGAGAACTTGGCCCGAGGGGTTCAGAGATCACTCTGTGGTATTCTGGTCTGATAACATGACCGTGGTTGAGTGTATCAATAGCCAGGCAGCACGATGCAAATGGATTCTGAGATTGCTCAAGGAAATTGTATTACTGTGTATGCAATTGAATGTGCTATTTATGGCAAGACATGTGCCGGGGGTGATGAACCAGGCGGCTGATGCGCTTTCTCGTTTTCGTATGCAGACCTTCTGGGGTTTTCTGCCCACAGCGGACCCGGTGGCGGCACCCTTTCCCGAAGCTCTCTGGTCTCTCGGTGCCCCGAACTTCGTAACCTCGTGGGAGAGAGTTTAGCACCCAGGACGAGGAAGTCATATGAAGGGGCGTTCCGTTCCTATTGGGCCTTTTTGGGGGCTGCTAGAGGGGAGCTTTGGGGCCAGGAGGAGTTGGTAGTGAAATTCCTGCTGTCTTTACATCAGGCAGGCAAATCAGTGGCTACGGCCCAGAGGCATCGGGCCGCCATTTCCTTTGTGGCTAGGGCTCATGGGATCCAGGACCCGACAGCGTCTTTCGTTGTGCAAAAAGCGCTACGTGGGTGGCAATGCCTTGAGGGTCGCAGAGTAGATGAAAGGCGCCCGATAGGTTTGGATAGGTTGGCCCTGTTGTTATCCATACTCCCTGCAACGTGTTCATCCCAGTATGAAACAGTGTTATTCCGAGCCGCTTTTACGCTGGCATTCCATGGGGCTATGCGGGTAAGCGAACTAGTGGCAAGGAACAAGCAGGACGTGATGGGGGGACTGTGCCGAGAGCACGTTCAGGTCAGAGGGGGGACAATGACTGTCTCGTTTGTCAGGTCCAAGACCGATCAGGGTGCGATGGGTGATTGCATAATCATACAAAGGATTCCCGGGTCCTCCATGTGCCTGGTGAGTTGTGTAGAGGAATATTTAGCACAAAGGGTGGCATCATGGGGGGGACCTTGTTGAGACACGCTGACGCCACCCCACTGACGAGGTTTCAGTTTCAGCGGGTGCTTGCGATGTCGATTACCGCTGCGGGCTTGAACCCGGGCGAGTTTGGGACCCATTCCTTTCGGATAGGGGCTGCTACAGAGGCTACAGCCAGGGGTCTGAATGTCGAACAAGTTAAACGTGTGGGGCGTTGGTCCTCCAATTGTTATAAAAGGTATGTGCGGTTGCACATGTTGTGAAGCTGTAATGTTGTACTCACGCTTCTTGTTTTTGTTTGGTTTCAGTTGCGCAAGCCTACGAGGCGGGGCGGACTATGCAGTCGACCCAACACCGGGCCAGCGGTCAGACTTCACCGGCTGTGAAAAAGGAGGTGTGGGTCATGGGCCACTCATACGTGAGGCGTGCCGCGGACGTATTCAAAGCAGGTGACATGATTCACGTGGCTGGGGAATACGGGTACAGTGTGTCCTTCTACGGAAGGGGCGGACTCTATATTGACCAGTTTCAGTCATTTTTTGTGGGTTTGCTAGGGCGGACGAGGTCACCGCCGTCTATAGTCATAGTACATCTTGGGGGCAATGACTTGGTCACCACTGGTAGACGACTTCTTCTTGAGGCGATGCTTTCCACTGTAAGTTGGTTAGCGAGGAGAGTTCCAGGGTGCACAATTGCATGGTCCCATATGATCCCACGAAAAGTATGGCGGGGGCTATTTCTGTTTCTGCTCTGAATCATTCAGTAAGGAAAATTAATAACAAGGTGAGTAGATTGTTACGTTCCAATACACTGCATTCTATTTCGCATGGTTGTATTACTGGTGACAGTATGTATTTGGGGGATGGTGTCCATTTGTCCCGGGTGGGGAACGAGTTACTCATAGGAGACTTGATTGCTTGGCTAAAGACTAGGTAGGAGTGTTGTGGGGGGTCCGGATAGCCGGTCAACTATCCGGCCTGTGGCGGTAAGGTCATGATCGGTGAGCACTAATTGGAAGATCCCTATGAGTGGGCGTCACCCATTACGGATGGGAGCGCTCGGGGGAGGTGGCCATTGGCCCCTCAACGGGGAGGCGGTCCCTTCTAAGGATGGGCCGCCGAAAGGAAAGGAAAGGCGGTCAAGGCCCCTTCCTGGGTAGGAGGGGCTACAGCCCCCTCCTGGAGAATTTCCCGGGGCCAGGACATCTGCGACGGCAGATGTGGTAAGTTGTGTGGGGTTTGGGGGGGGGTCTACGCTACCTTCTAGATACCTCACACGAGTCCTCGGATGACCTTTAAGTGGCGTCGAGTTTATTGGGGCCCCCGTCAAGTCAAGGGAAATCGGTAGTTGCACTTGAGGTACACCTCTGTGCGGTCGCCCCTCACAAGTGAGGGGGATATTTCTGGTTTAGGGATCTTGACACCGGTTACGACCTTGCCGTTGGCCCTTTAACGTTAGGATGTACAATTTCAAAATTTCAAGTTAAATGTTTTGTAGGATGTTAGTTCGGCTAGGAGAACCTTTGTATTAGAGAATATGTTAAGGTTAGCCAAACATCGCAATGTCGTAATGAAATTGTACATAATATGAAACTGTTATTTTAATGTTTTAATTTTGTTTCATATTTGAATAAATACGGCCGGGAGGGTCACTCCCTCCCGTCTTCCAAAAGTTCAGAACTGTTTCCGTTTTCCCATCCTTGGGGATTGTGTTGAGAGGGGGTGGCGGGTATCTCAGCCATATAACCCATATAGACACTCATGTAGCTACTCACCAACCCATGCAGCCACTTATACACAAAGTGAGAGACTGATACAGATATTTACATATTAAAACATTAATAGCTAACCCACGTATTCACTAAGATACACTTAATCGATCAGTTATACAATCAATTTTACAAAAAAACATCCATTTAGACACTTATTTACCCATTTATTCTTCCACTGACCTTGAGATACACATATATAAAACATATTTAATTTTCAGAAAAACACACATTCACTGTGTGATGTCATCAGTGATATCATCAGTGATGTCATTCGAGATGTCATCAGTGATGTCATGAGTGATGTCACTGACCATGTCATGAGTGATACATTATATGACGTCATCAGCAGTGCATTGCAGGCCCACAAGTTGTAGTTAGCTGAGCTAACTGTAACACCCCTGAAACCTATGTTTTTTCAGTGAATTTCTAAGGTTTTTTAAATGGTAATTCCTAACTTTAGCGTGCCTGAAACATATGGTTTTTCAGTGAAAGAAAATATATATATATATATATATATATATATATATATATATGTGTATATATAGATAGATTGGCATACTTGTTTATATAGTTATACTTATACATATATGTAAATATCATTATTGATACATTATCTTTAAAACAGTTCATTACATTTATCAGTTGCATTATTTTAGTATTAATATTAATGGTATTTAATTTCAATATTTGTATCAATTTTATTTTAAATCCTAATTTTCTAATCAATGATTTTGAACATGAATTGTAAAATATATTTTTGTTTACTATTAAATAGTTCGACATTAATTTATGTATGGTTTAAATCATATTTCTTCTTTAACAATATCCTTTAGTTGATTAATCCATATTCAAAATAGGTGTCTTTATAAATATCTATGTATATATTTATGTATATACATATACACATTTAAACATTAATTCATAGATAGATAGATGGATGGATAGATAGATAGATAGATAGATAGATAGATAGATAGATAGATAGATAGATAGATAGATAGATAGATAGATAGATAGATAGATAGATTTTACCATTCGTTAATTTACTTACCTGAGATCTAAAAGGCCCTTTATGAAAAAGGCAGGAATCTTTCCCATGCTATAAATAGTGAAATTGTTTCCTCGAGAACTAAAATGCCAGTGGCAAGAGAGAATAATATTATATACAGAAGATCCTGCCTTTATGCGTGCTTATGTTACATAAAATTACAGTTTGGACATGGGTTTTAGAGTTTTGAATCAGGCAATAAAAAGCCAATGACCAATTAAGACTGTGGACGAGTGGGGTATCTTGCTTTTTCCTAGCCATGTTTCTTGGTTTGATGAGCCACGCAGAGGAAGTATGTAGTAAAGGTTAGTGGAGCACAGCCCATTGGTGAATGATTCACAATCATAAGAAATGGATTTCCAGGAATACGAGGTCAGGCATGGCACAGGCAAATGGGATAGCTACAATCACTACTGATGTGTATCAAGTTGTAAAATGAATAATAACAACTTGTGCATTTAGAAATACTTTAAATAACCTGTCATCAGATAAGCCAAGAGAAGAACAAGTTCAACAAGAAACTGTGATAACAAAGTAGCGAACATGACAGTAACAGCCTCCTAGAACGTCTTAGGCCTGGAACCCTTGTTTATCAGTTACAACCTAATTGTCCATCTGTTCTGTCATACTCTGCAAGAGTGAGTGACGCACATCTGAAGAAGAATAAAAACAAAATTCAGATGTGTGCAGATGTGTGAACCCATTCCCACCTGAGAATATTTACATGATATTTAATGCCTGCATCTAGACTAATTTGGATATGTTGAAGTTCACGAAACAGCCGATATCGCAGCCTGGCCGTCAACGATTTTACACGTTTGTAACGTATTTAAAATATAATATCAAGCTTTAGAATTCCTGGAATATTTAAAAGCAGGCCAGCAGTGTTTTTTTCAGTCTCCTCCCCCACCGAGTTCTCTCAGTGGGCCTGTGTCACAAAGATTTTGTTGTTGATGGGTGGGACTTGCTTTAGCCGTTCTGGTTTGCGACTGAATTCAATGACTACAGAGTACTGAGTACTATAAGAGTAGTAGGAGTACTACAAGAGTAGGCTTTGGCAAAATCTTCATGAACCTGTCCCATCATCCTTAGCTATGTAAATCACGAACTACTCAACCTTACGGGTCTCAAGGCGCCGTCCTGGAAATTAAGTGAGCTATTGCCCAGATTCACATGGTGCTGAGCTGAGCTGTCGCCGGAGCTAGGGATCGAACCATGAACTCTGAGCTCCGAAGACTGCTGCCCTGGCCGCTGCACCACACCTCTCCACTGTAAAGCTAGCCACAAAGCAATGGAGCACTGTAAAAGAGTGGCAAGCAGGTGAGGGGGACAAAGTACGGCAAGGGAAGAAATGAAAAAAGGGTGCTTTAACAGAATGCTTGACTGGGACATCAGAGGAGGGTATGAGACCTGGGAGGGTTATTTCAAGAGGGTCTGGTAACTAGCAGGTTATAAATAGACAAAGTGTTGCCTCAATAGAGTGGCTCTGATTGGAACTTTTCAACTATATTTTGCTGTTCTAAGTTCCATTTTCCTCTGAAAATTGAAAAATCTCGTGTGCTTGGTACCACTCTAAAAACTCACATCCTTTTTGGTCATGGGGATATTTCAAATGGAAGCATCTTGACTTTCAAACAAGTGGAATGATTTAAAAAATGGTTGGCATGGACGTGACTTCCGCTCCCAAAACGCAAACTCAAGCTTTGGTTGCAATACACTTGTATCGATTATACATCATATTTATTAAACAAAGGAGCGAGGAGCTGCCGGCTGACCGTGGTAGGGAGCAGGGTGGCAGAGTCTACCCGACCCGCTTTGACGCCAGCAAGCTACCTCAAGCCTAGTTATAATTGGACTAAGCATTTTGGTGCCTGAAATCCCTTGATGGTATTTTAAAATTGCACAACTTGATTTAATTTTGATACACTTGTTCGCCGTTTTTAAATTCCTCACGCTGTTTTTGGTGCCACAGGAGGTGACAGAGACCCACTCGCGCACAGGGATGTCTGCGCTCGATAGTGTAGCCTGCCCGCCACGGTCCGACTCGGCAATTAGCGCCGTAGAGCAGACAGGTAAGATCCAGACACACACACTCTACTTCTGCTTGCACGAAGCGGGTAGCGGTCTAGTTTTTCCCAAGGAAGGGCTACTTTGCCTTCTCGTCACTCTGAGTGCGCAGCGGTCGCGCGCAGGAGTGCACCTAAGGACGCGCCTAAGACAAGCCAAAGAGAAGCCTGTCTGCGCCCGTCCGCGACCGGACGGGGCTAGGGGCCATGGCATTTCCATCTGTTGTCCCTGGCTGTCATGCTATTACTCGGGTAAGCTACACTTTGCGAGAACTATTAGGCTTACGGACGCCCTCTCAGTCGGGATGTTCTGGGGAGGTGGGAACTCCTCTGGAGGGCCCTTTCTCTTGTAGAAAATGCCACTTCCAGACATTATGTGATAGGAAATCGGGGGAATCACAGTATGTGCCCACTAAAGGGAGGGGACCAAACACGTGACTAGGCTGTAAGAACCTGCTATGTAACATTCAATCGTTATCCAAACATTACCCTGAAGTCTGGGAGCTAATCTCCTCGCGAAAGCCAGACCTATGTTTCCTAACCGAAACTTGGTTAAAACCCCACTCAGTTCCAGCAATTACACTAGGAATTCCGGATGGCTATAAGATACTTAGATTAGACCGCCCAGTCAAAACTGGGGGAGGTATAGCCATTGTCTATCGGAGAGACCTTTCCATCTCAATTTTAGAAGAATGTAGCACCCCTGAGTTGGAATTGATGATTTTTAAGATTAATATGCCTAATACAGCTGGTCGTAAAGGTGCATTAGTCTATCGCCCCCCTGGCCCCTGCGCAAATTTCTCCATTTCACTGTTGGAGGTATTGGCTGCACATATCGATCCTGGAAGCGAATTCCTACTCCTTGGAGATTTTAACGTCCATAGCGAGTTGAAGGAGTGTGGCGATGCACAGTCATTATTGACTGACTTGCATTACTTGGCCTTACACAGAGGAATATGGGTCCTACACATCACGCAGGGCATACCCAGGTCCTTATCCTTTCGAATACTCCAAATATCAATTTCTTTCCTCCCACTCAGGTAAAATGGACAGATCATTTTATCATGGAATTCAATACATTGAATCCAGGTAAACCTCCCTCTCAACCTGTAGCATTGCCCAATAGACAGAGGCAATGGCATAAGGTGACCCCTGAAGTTTTTCAGGAGAAGTTTGTTGAGCCCTCCTTTAGTCATACGGAGGGAGTTGAAACGGTGTTGGCCAAATATGATCAAGCTATTCGCACAGCGGTGGATATTATTGCCCCTATGAAAGTGCTCAATCCAAGTCCTGCACACAAACAGGAAGTGTGGTTTTTGGAACATTTACGCTCCTTAAAACAGGTCGCCAGAAAGCTGGAAAAGGACTGGAGAACATCACATAGAGAGGATGACAGGAACCACTACTGGTCAGCTCTCACTCTCTATCACAAGGCCATCCGGATCGCACGCAAGAATCACATTGCATCCCTTCTTTCTACCGCAGGCAATGCTCCCAGGGAACTGTACCAAATTCTACAATCCTTGGTGAAACCAGTGGCCTGTGAGAGTGCTGAACTTTCCTCACAGCAGCTATGCAATGAAATATTGCAATTCTTCACAAGCAAGATAGATAAGATCTGTGATACCATCACAAATGCCAATCGGTCTTCTATATGAGATTTACCATCGCCACTGGTCGAAGAAGAAACATGCTCGGCCACTCTTAGTGCATTCCCTCTTATCTCTCTGGAAGAGGTGCAGTGCCTGGTGAGTCAAACCAAGAGTGGCAGTCCTTCGGACCCTATTCCAGCTAGAATGATGCAGGTGGTGGCTAAGACACTGGGCACAGGGATTCAGTGCCTTGTGAACCTATCATTGACCGAAGGCCGAGTGCCCATGGCATGGAAAAAGGCATCAGTAAGACCTATTAGGAAGAATGCTACAATCCCTTGGACGGATTTGTCAAATCTCAGACTGATTTCCCTACTTCCATTCATGGGAAAGCTCACTGAAAGACATGTGAACAGGAACCTTTCGAGCTACATCGAACAGACCGGCAGTCTAGACCACTCGCAATTTGGCTTTAGGCCGAAGCACAGTACTGAGTCGGAGCTATTGTCAGTGACGGATGATCTACATATGTACCAGGACAGGGGTCATTCGGTAGTCCTGGTACTGTTAGAATTGTCGGCAGCGTTCGACACTATATTGCATAATATTCTGCTCGAACGGCTCGCTAAGATCGGACTTGTGAGTACAGCACTGGCCTGGTCAAGAAGTTTCCTATCTAACCGGATTCAATCGATTAGCATGGGCACATTTCGTTCGGTGGGGACAGAGACTACCAAGGGGGTGCCACAGGGCTCCTGTTTGAGCCCAACTCTTTTCAACACCTACGTGGCCCCCCTGGCTAGAATCTTGAGAGAGTTCGGTTTCATCCCGGTATCTTACGCAGATGATACCCAGCTCCTGTTTCCTTTTAAAACTCTTACCGACGAGGTGAAAACATCTTTTTCCAGTGGCATGAAGGCGGTAGCAAATTGGATGACATCTAATTGCCTCCAATGTAACGTAGGCAAAACGGAGGTTATGCTCTTAGGGGAAGCAAAGATCCTGTGGACCCCGGACTGGTGGCCGCAAGATCTTGGCCTGGTACCAGAACCTAAGCTGGTTGTGAAAAATCTGGGTGTGCGCTTGGATCATGAACTCATTCTTAAACAGCATTGTAACATCACTGTGGGTTCCTGTTTCCATGTCATTGGCCTGCTGCGGAAGGTTTTTCCCCTGCTACCTGACTTCACCAGGAAAACCTTAGTGCAAGCTCTGATACTTAGTCGTTCTGACTATTTCAATGGCCTCCTGCTATCGGCCAATGATGGAGTATTGGCCAAACTCCAGATGATTCAAAATACTGTTGCCAGGCTGGTACTAAATGCCCCCCCCTAGGACACTGTCTAAACCCCTCTTGGAGAAATTGTATTGGCTCTCAGTCCGTAACAGGGTAAAATTCAAGACCTCTTGTTTAATCCACAAGAGCCTAAATGGATTAGGGCCATCGCAATGGAGAGATAAATTCATTCCATACAATCCGGTTCGGTCCCTTAGGTCCAGTAACCAGCTTCTCCTGAGAGTGCCAGCTGTGAGAAAGGCCGGACAGGGTGTCAAGGCCTTATCGGTAGTTGGTCTCACTCTATGGAACAAGCTTCCCCTTGCTTTGAGGCAATGTCCTGAACATTTGAGCTTCAGGAAGAAGCAAACATTTCTGTTTCAGAATTAATCCGCTATCCATTGACTGCTTGACCATGCTTTTGGTGTTTTTTGGGCGCAGAGATACTCCAGAAGGCGTCGATTCAAGCGCGATACAAACCCGCAAATAAATAAAATAAGGATAGGGCAACTCCACTCACCTCAGCAAACGTAGCATGGAATTAGGTGTTAGGCCAGCTTCACATGCAGATCGTAAGTGGGGAAACGGGTCATAGATACTTGACGTTCACTCACATTAGGTCTCCTCCCAATACAACAATCTACAACAATGTGTGCTTCTCTTTTTGGCCTGTGTGTCGTTGAAACACCACGACGGCCAAAGCAAAGACACAAGCAAACGCAATTGTGTGCTCTGTACCGGACCTACTGCATTCCTAATTGTACTAACTTCACATTACAGGAAACTTGTCTGTGGACTGTGTTAATTTCATGTGCACGTCGTCTCTTTAAATCTGTGTTATTTACAGAATGCACAAAAAGAACGTAATGTATTTAATTCACTTGTATGAAACATAACTCAACCGTTTTATAGTGCTTCGTATGTATTTTATACCTTTCAATTAAATGATTCTTAAAATACTATATTGCATCAGTTTTACTCCAAACAATGGATTCAAATCATATATGGGATCTCAACAAAGTATCACATTTTCTGACTAAGATATATCCTTAGATTTCTGAAAGGCTATGTTAGCATTAGTATTTTGCAAGGAAATGCAGTTACCATGATTATTCGGCAACAACTTATAGGACAAAAACTTCAGAGAACTATTTAAGTGCAGTGCTTTGAGGGTGTTCATTTGACCTTCAGTGACAATGCTTAAGCCTTGCAAATTGATTAATAGATATACAATATGAAATCATTTTTCATACAATGTTTTAATGTTTGCTAAGTGCTGGTGCAGTATGTAAACAGAGTATTTGGCATTTTTATTAGGCTGCGGAACTCAGTCATTTCCTTTGCAACAACATCTCATAAACTATTTTGACAGTCTAATAAACTATAAAAAGCTGTGGTAAAAACTGGCTCTGAATGTTATAACCGAACAAAATGGAAAGAGCAAGAGAAAACATCTATCACTGGGATTATTATCACTGTTGCCATAGCAACCCGGTTGCAATGGCAATATCTCCATGGTTCTGCTGTTTGTTATCATCTTTCTTGATTTTACATCATTGAAATTGTAGTAATTACACTCTGTCTGATGAAAAATTCATGCTGTCATGGCAACTAAGTCAAATATTCTTAATCATTTCACCTCTTCAATCTAAAATGTAATTGTTTGTCAGTAAAATAGGTTATACAGAAGGTTTCTATGGAGTTATGATTGCCTTGAGTGTTTTGCGAAAATTGTGCTTTTACATTCAAGACCCTAAGCTCAGCTAATAGATAATGATGGTAAACAATGAGTCATTATAATAACTAACCAGTATGCATTAATTGAAGAGTTACTGTTTTCGTATCGGTAGAATTATAAAATGGAAGAGAAAGTGAATCAGAATATACCATAATAATCTTTTCATATGCATTCTCGGTAGATTGCTCTGCCTATGTGAATTTAGATTTTGCTCACTCATTGCCTGTGTCTACAAAAGGGCATTTGGAGGTTACAACATACATTTTCGGTGATTCGATTGTTCATTTCCGTGTGGGAAAGATGGAAAGCATATCATCAATCTCTTATTTACTGTAGATACATAAACATATTTTAGCAGTAGACAGGATTCGACAGTGCGAGCATACAGATGAATATCCGCAGTAACAGAGCTTAAAATCCGGGATCACCACGCACAGCTTTTGTGAACACAGATTCTGCTGGTGTCAGTTGCCCTACTTCCAGTAGGCAAAATTAGCAATGTCAAAACGGGTAATTTTCACAGTTAATCCAGGGGACCTATCTTGATTTAAATTACCAGCTCGCAAAACATTAGCTAAGAGTCACACCGCAGGAGGTGGCTCTATTTTGTTCAAATGGCGACTGAAAATCTCCTTGCGGCACTTTCTTGGGTAATGCCTAGCAGTCGATGTTTTGTACATCTTCTGGTGGGCGGCCTGTGAATATGTTTGCGCTGGGCTGATCCACTAGTCTGTCACAGTGCAAAACTAGCCATTCAGAAGGGTTATCACATCCAGCCTCATTAGTGTAAATGTGGCATTGTACCTGAATGGCTGCAAATTTAGGAATGGATGCCAGTGAAAAATACTGCGTCTCCATCCCCGAGTGCAAAATTGCTGACTATTTTTTATTGTGGCCCCATGCCTGTTAATCAAAACATAACATTTGGACAAGCAAAGGGCATTGCGGGGATCATGGTTGCCCCCTCCCCCAATGAGTGCCTACAGATGCCCTTCACACAATGGAGGCAGTTCATCAAGGAGAATATACACTTTGCAACTGAATACCACCTTCTTTCAGGTGAAAGTACACAATCAATGACTTGTCATGGCAATCAGTGCTGCAAACAATTGAAACTTTCCACTGTGAATGACTAAGAAGTGGGGACGTCTAATAAATGCTTCGTTCCTAAATAATTTTTAATGCATTGCAAAATGTATATTGGGAATCGCAACAAATTAGTGACTTGAAATCTACCCTTGATACATTGTGGACTGTATATTTTGTGGTTGCCAAGCATGCAATGTTGCCCAATTGCAGGCTTTATGATGCAAACCCCTTTAGTACATTGGGTCTAGATTTCTAAACAAGCCACAACTAATGGTTAGCTTAGAATAAATAATTTCGCTCCTGTTCCAAATGCAACAGGAATGCAACAGGAATGTTGGAACTTTGGGCAAACTTTGTTGGCAACTAATCTCAATATTCCACGTTGTGTAGTAATTCCACACATCAAATAATATTAATCATGCCATTTCGGCTAGCTAGAGCTGAATAAATTTGCACAGGTAAGTGAATTGGAAAAGAGGGGAAATATTGGTACAGGGAAGAGAGTTTGGAAAGGAGAGAAATGTGCAGATTTGTATGGGATAATGTATATTCTAATTGTGGATACTTTGACCCAGAGTAGAACTGAACAATCCTATAATGGGTGTCAAAAATTGTTTTAGGAAATTCTGGCTCAGGCAGTCCAAAGTAAATTTGATTTATTCACTTCTTCATCAAGACAAGTCAATATATTCCAAAAACATTAAGGGTAGAGCATCTCACCACCTTCTAGGTCACTAATTATAGTGTGCACAACATTTCCTAGATGTTTACCTGTTGTAAAAATACTACCCATGGTTGATATATACATTATGAAATGTCAATATTAGAGTAACCTATCTAATTATTGTTACAAGTTCAAGTTATCCTCCATAGGGGACCCGTATCAATCCTTTAACCAGTATAGAGTTCATATACATTATATTGGCAGATAAACCATATTCAGTAGTCTTTTGAAAGAAAAATATTATGATAATATTGAAAGGCCTCTCAGTTCATGTGCCCGATTTCCCTCACTTCGAACGCTATTTAAGAAATCCATTCATTTCCATTCATATCTCTCCAGGAGTACTTTAATATTACCACCTCTGCTGTCCGTAGCTACCACCCCCACAATATGCCATTATATTTCATCCTCAGGGTGTCGTAGTTCAGTGAAGTGATGTACCAATGGCTCATCTTCCACTATGCATCTGATTCTGCTGAGGTGTTCCACTGTTCGTTGCTTGACCATTTGGGTGGTTTGGCCTACATGCGCCAACATGCACGGATATTTGATGACATAAATCACATTTCCGGTATTACAATTTCAGAAGGACCATAATTTGAATGTTCTGTCACCTATTTCAAGTGTGTTCGTATTGCATGTAAATCTACATGACAAGCATCCACCACATTTGTAATGAGCTGTGACTTCAGGTAACCCCCATATACTTCTTATATGACATTACGTTTGGGGGTCTTTGAGTGCTCTCAGAATATGATCCTTAATATTTGTATTTCTCTTGTAAACAAACAGCGGGATCACTCTGCATGGTTCTTGTACTAGTGGCCAATTACTTGTAATGCTTTTCTTCACTTTGCTCTGACGGGTGAGAAGGTACTCACCATTACAATTTTATCATCTGCATGCTCCCTATCTCTTGGTGTCAATAATAATAATAATCCACATTTGTAAAGTGCACAATCACCCATAAGGGTCTCTAGGCGCTGGGGGCCGTCGAGAAGATTTTTTTTTTTTTTTTTTTATTTTTTTTTTTTTTTATTTTGCAGAGTTTTATATAGCGCGAACTAGAACCGAACCGAATCAGTTATCAGAGCGCTTTACATAGCACCAGTTACGTTACATGAGGACACACTTTCATTTTAGGCACGGGGAGATTAAGTGATTTGCCCAGAATCACAGGGGGTTTTTGGCGTCGTTACCGAGACTCGAACCGAGTTCCCCAGGTCCCCAGGTCCCCAGGTCCGAGGTCGAGCGCCTTAGCCGTTAGGCCAATCACTTGTCTTGAAATGCAAATGGCAGCATTAGGCACGCAGAGGTGTAATCTACGTAATCTCATTATGTACCTTAGTATACAAGTAGTACCACATTCTTTGTATACCTGAATTAAATAGGCACACAAAATAGTACCGTATTTAATGGCCAGTTCAGAATTACAGGGAAGGTGCACTGTCCCAGACTACACAACGGTGCAGTCTTCAGTGGGTGCTGTCATGTCACACAGGGGGAGAACACCAGATTATGCTGGTAAAAGCATGTGGTGCCCCGATGTAGGTACAGTTGTAAACCACCAGTCTGCTTACAAAGTAAAGCGTCTAACAGCTATTAAAGGAGGTGGCACGTTTCCCCTGCAGGTGGTTGGGGTCTGTCACCATCCTGTCAGGTGGGGGTATACAATCAGTGCGCCTCCTAACTGCTTGTTTGCCCTTTCGCCCGTGTCAATAATACAGTGCAGTCGCAAGACAAAAGGTTTTCCCACATTTGAATGTGGCCATGCCCAATACAAAGGAAAGCATGCCCGCTGAGAATCTCTCCTACGTGATCCACACTACATAAAGGGCTATGTAAGTGTCTGCAGCCTCTTCTGTAGAACAAAAGCCAAAATGCCCATGGGACACAGAAAGAGGGTGCACCCCGATGCTTCATTATGTACGAGGACCTTTGGCGTTCGTCTGTACTAAGCAAGTGACAGAGTTAGTGGAGTGTTTTTTGCCCTCTATGTCACTCTACTTCTAAGCACCTAATCAGACCCCCCAGGATATAGCAGCATGGATTCGCAAATTTAGCGGCACAAATATGGAAATTTAGCGGCACAAATATTGAAATTTAGTGGCATTTTTGCAGCACTTTATTTTACTCATAATCATTCATTTTCGCCTTAAATCAATGGAAACCGTTTTAGCAGAGTATTCCACTTTGAATAGGCAACCTGGAATATGGAATAGAGGAAGCAGCCCACAGGTGAAGGCTGTTATCCCTTGGAAATTCAATTCTCCATTTGCTTTAGCATAGCCTGGGATTTCTTCAGGCAGCGCAGCCTTTGAGACGGCTGCTGGCCCGAACGCTGCTCAGATAAAAGCCTTCTTGAGACTGGCACTTTTTATTCTCAATCACTGCCTGCACATACAAAGCAATGGGCACGTCTGCAATGAGGGTGAACATTTTCCTACTAGGGTGACATTACAATCTCTAAAAAACACTGGAGGAAAATGCAAGATGTGCGGAAGGGGGCCGCACATCAGTAGGGGCTGAGGGGGGCCCCCTCAAGGACGGGTAAGCCTGGGGCCCCCTCCCCGCACCGCGTGGGCTGCGGGGGGCCTTTGTTACGCCCCTGATCTGCTCTCCCCTCTCACTTTATTAGACTTTTCGTACCCCTTTCATTCACTCTGTGATCCCCAGATTCCGGAGTCAGTCGCCCTAGCTGCGGCGCCACACCTCTCCCTTCAATAAGTTTTCCCTTGGCAATACCAGGCTATTGTTATTGCCCCAAAAATAATCTTTTTCGGATAAACTTTCTCTAGAATTTTGATTTTCAGAAGTTCTGCCTCTTGGGGGAAGTCTTCCTGAATATGAAACTCCTGCGTAAAAGTTGGCCATATGGTAGAGTTTCTCTCAAAGCTTTTGGATGGCGGCTACTATATTTAAGAAGGGAATTTGTGTCAGTGGGTTTCTTGTATAGTGTGGAATATAAAGTGCCCCCTTGGATGTCTGGACAAAAAGTCCAGATAGTTAGATTTAGTGTGATTGTGATTGGCCGTGAAGTGTCAGTTATGGCTAAGATTGTTTAACCAACCTACAAAGTGACTTCATTCTTCCTCACTGTCATGTCAAATCAAGAAAACTTCATCAATGTAGAGTTTCCACTCCCTAATCTTTGAATGGAAGGGATTGGTGTGATTGCATGTGACCTATTCTTCAAACTTGCTCACAAACCAATTCGCTACGTCTTGGGAAAAGTATGCGCCCATCAGAAATCCCATTCATTGTATGTAAAATTCATTCTTAAACATAAAAAAGTTATGTTTAAATGCCACACCACTAAGGGCTATGATTAGATTATATAGGGCCAGATGTAGGAGCCCTAATACCGGTCGGAAACGGCCAATTTCTGACCGGTATTAGGGTTTTCAGATGTAGGGGGCTAAAAAATACAGAATCTGTATATTTACCAATTTGGTAAAATTACTGATTCGGTAAATTACAGAATCGGTAAATACACCGATTCTGTAATTACAAATGTAGTTGGCACAGTTTACAGTGCCACAGGACTTTCAGATTCGCTATTTTACCACCCAATCCAATTGGGTGGTAAAATACCGAAACCAGGTGTGCATGCACATGTGTGCATGCACACCTATGCCATGTGACAGACAGACATGCCCTTAGGGCATTCTGTGTGCCACATGGCACACATGCCTGTATTTGGGGTGCTAGAGGGTATCAAAGTGACACCCTCTGCACCCTTGCTGGAATCGGTATTTACCATTGATTCCTATGGGCTTCAATGCCCAAAGGAATCATTGGGCATTACCGATTCGGTATTTACAGAATCGGTAAATACCAAATCTTAACAATTCGGTATTTACCGATTCTGTAATACCTACATCCCCCCTCTATTTTACCACTTCTTAAATACCGAATCGGTAAAATTTGGTATTTAAGAAGTGGTAAAATAGAATTACCTACATCTAGGCCATAATGTTTTATCTTTATCTGCCTTTTTTCAAACACTAATGTTTTACCTCCTTTGCCTCATCCTGAGGGATATTAGTGTAGAGGGATTCTATGTCCAAGACTAGGATATCAGTGCTTAGTTCAGAATTCAGTCCCTCTGTATCAATGATAGATTGCATGCTGTCCCATACATAAGATGATAACTTAGGGACTTTATCTTTGATGTATAAGTCAACAAATGTACTAATAGGTTCCAGCACTGAACCAAATCCCCACACAATTGGTCAACCGGGTGGGTGTGTAAGATCACTGTGTATTCTAGGCAGGATGTAAATAACTGGTTTAGGAGGGTTTGATTTGTTTTAATATGCATTTTCACTCTCACCAATCATGCCGTCTCTTCGGGAATTGTCTGTGATCAACTGGATCACCTCTTAGAGCTTTTTCAGAGGATCCATCAGAACCTTCGAGTAATGCCTTTTGCCTATTACATGTCTATACACTTCATATCAATATCCTGTGTATCCTGTATAATGATAGCACCCCCTTTATTGGCTGGTTTGATGGTATCTCGGTACTGGTAGATAGGGATTTAAGAGCATCTTTCTCACTCTTAGAAATGTTATATGGAATGAATCTTTTGTTTTTCTCGCTCTTTCACCTGTCTCAGGCCCATGTTCTCAAATGCAAAAATCTCAGGACTTATAAAATATTAGTAGGAACAAATTGGGATGGTAAGGCTTGGTCTATTCTCTTGTTAGACTCTGTCTGTTGTCTATCTTTGAAAGACATTTTCAACCTAAGTTTTCTGAAATATATAACATAATTCACTTGTAAATCTGAAAAAGTCTGGTGCCTCTGTAATTACAAAGCCAAGTCCTTTGTTGAAAATATTTGGACAGATTAAAGATGGGGAAATTTATATATCCTGAGTGTTGGACCAGGCCCTTTTTTTTTGCAGGTTCACCCCGAAACTTTTTGCTTTTGCCTAGCCTGTTTCTGTAACCTGGTGTTGGTGACTTTAGGTCTCTGCGCACTTTTTCACTGCAGTCCAGATTAAAGTGCGTGCGCTCTCTGTGTGTGTGCTGAGAGTGACCTGCCTTTCCATAGGATTGCATGGGGAATATGTGTGTCCATGGTAGTTCCTGATGTGTGGGAAGTGCAGGGTCGAGTTTGGTATGTGCGAACTCGTGAGATTGAATGATGCGCGATGATGTATGTGGCATGATTGTGTCTAGTGTGGAAGGGCCACTTCTAGAAGTTGGCATGTTTGTGTAATTTGTGTCTGGGGTGTGATTGGCTGGATCTGGCTGGTGAGCCTGGCTCCAGGAGTCAGGATGGGTCTGCCCCAGTGGTGAATGGATAAATTAGCGTGCTGATGTGAGGGAGGGGTACACCTGGGACCTGAATAGGGCTGGGTTTTTTCCTCCACAATGCTGGCTCCACCCCCTGTGGTGCGTCTGATGTCCCTAGCCTGGCCAGTGAAAGGGAGCTCCCCATAACCAGTTGTAGCTGGTTCTCACATTGCCTACACCCTGCTAGACAAATGATTTTGCTCTATAAATGAGGGGCTGTGACCCAATGTCAGTGTTCTTGTTTTCCTGACTAGAATCTACCAGGGGCGTGCTGCTGCTGGGGCCCAGGAGAAGGCTTGCCTCCCTGGGCCCTGCCCAGCATCCTGGATTGCTGATGGACTTCTTTTGGACCCTTCTGCCTTGACTGGGGGACTGTTCCTTACCCTAGGACTATTTTTGCCCCAGCTGCTCTTTTTGGACTGAGTGTCCTTACCCCTAGCGCCTGGGAAGCGCTGCATCTTAATTGGCCCTGTTAATGAGGGAGCCTACCCCTCCGTGCTGCATTTATTAATTGCAGCACGGGTGCTAAACCCTGCTTATTGCGATAGTTGCCTTGCAGGTGCCACCCTGCATTATCCCCACATTTATATATGTTTATTAATGGTGGCCACTGCGTTTATTTAATTATCTAAGGGGTGCCCACCCCGGGTGTACTTTTAGTTTTCATTTCGAGGGTGCCCACCCTTCGTTTTTGGCCCCCGAGAGTTCACCGCCGCAGCCAGGGCTGTATGCAACATGTTGCCGGGCCGCTGCCTAGCGCAATCCGCAAGTAAAGCTGGCGGGCGGGGCCTGTGCTTGAAGCATGTCCGGAGCCTCGCAGGCTCCCATCCCCAGTCCCGGCCGAGGAGACAGGAGGACCGAGTGAGGCATGGTGCCTATGCAGAGGCGGGGCTCCCAGAAGCGAGAGAGAGCCCCGCAGGCGACACCGATGGTTCCAGCGAAGGGGAGGGGCTCGAGGCACATTGCCTTCCCCCTGCGCTGAGAGCCGGTAAGTAGAAACGGCTGGGGCGGAGGCCACCAGTGCTCCCCAGGCACCCGAGTGGTGCCCTTCATTAGAGCGGCACCAGATGGCAGCGGGCCACTCCACCAATGGCCCCCATGATCTCTGAAGCCCCGAGGGGGGGGTCCATAGGGCCCCCGTTGTCCCAGAGCCAGAGGGCTCCACCATAGAGGGCCAGTTCTTTTTCTCGATCATGAACAAATCATTTAGGAGCCAGATTGCTCCAAGGGGCAGGAGAGCTTATTTAAGAGCCAGAGGGCTCTACCACGGTGCACAGGTTATTCCAGAGCCTAGAGGGCTCTAAAAGTGCGCCACATGTATTCCCAGAGCCAGATGGCTCAGTTTGGCGCAGTGGTTGGTTCCTGAGGGGCTAGTGAGAGCCCCTGTCGCAATTTGCTTCCCAGCTGCCCAGCAAGTGGTGGGCAGCTGCACCATTTAGGCTTTTATTCCTAGGGGACATGTTATTTTGGACTCAGGAGTGAGTCGCACTCCTTCGCCCCTACTTTGGCCTGTCACAGCTGTGCAGCACTTAGTGCCAGCTGCAGCGTTTAGGCCCTTGTGATTGTCATCAGCTGCCCAGCAAGTAGTGGGCAGCTGTAACGCTTAGGTTTGCGCTGGTCGCTCACCCCTGACTGGTGCTGCTTTGGCAGCGTGCCCTGACATTCTGGACACAGGGCAGTTGAGCCCCTTCACAACAGATGAGCATTGTGTCTCCCTCTTTGGTTTCACATACTCTTCTTGTCTGCAGTCAGATCACCCTCCTCTCTCATACTGCTTGTCAGACAATTCCTTAAAGGAACAAGAAGAACGTGTATCATGAATCTGATACTTGTCTGGAGTCTTGATTTTAGTGCAATCATGACAATCATAGCATCTCTCAGACGACTCATGGGGTGGAGAACCTGTGCTAGGTCTACCTTTCTGAGGAAGTTTAGATTTATCTATTTTTGTTTAAAAAAACTCACAGTTCTGCTTGACTTTTTTGCCAGTACTAGGTTTGCCAACAGATGCTTTTTTGTAGGTCTGGTTCCAAAATGATTGTGTCCCAAGAATGTGTAAACATCAGCAATAATAATAGGCTGCTCATATTCACTGTCAATCTGTACAACAGCTGTGAGCCGCTAGCGTATAGCCAAACATGCTGTTTCACCTTCAATTTTAGACAGAATCATTGCCGATACCATAAGAAAATATGCCATCAGTTTCATCCACAAATTCAGGGCATCAGCGCCCCCCTGATCGTTCTGTATTTTTTTGAATACATTTAATAAAACTGACAGGAAAAGAGTGCAGTGTCTAATAATATACATAGTGGCAAAAACTGTCCCCTAAGTGTTGCAGTCTCCTATAGAGGGAACCATCCCATTGGGTAAGCACATAGTTACAATGTTGTGCTTGCCTTGTTGTCCCATAGGAGGACACACAACTTCAATTTAGTTGATTTTTTTGGGCGATCCAAATGGAATTTCCTCACAATTATTGGGTACCTTGCCCATCCTGGAATGAACAATTACAGAACTTACTCTGGGCACTGCAGGCAACTGGGATTGCTCTGGCATGCCAATTCTTGCTAGTTGCACCAACAAGGTGCACAAAACACATTGAGTCAGGCATCTATATAGAGTAACTAGAGCATGGCATAATGCTGGTGTTTTCAAAAGATTCTGATTTGCCATATCAGTGTACAGTGTACATCCAGCTTAATCTGGCCAGGTCGCCCCATCATTACTGAGGGGACCGATTCCTACAAGTGTGAGTACATGTGCGAGGGCACCTAGGAACCATGTATGATATTCACATTAAGATAAAGGTATCTCCATGAGTTCATATGCTTTGTATTGTGCTGGTAGTTAATGAGTTGTGTATGTATGAAATGTGTTTGCATTAACATCCACAGCTGAAAAATCAACCCAAGAGTAAAAGACATCAATGCAATAAGCAGCATCTGCTTTTACACAAAGATAAAAGCTTCACCTGGATTAGTGAGTCCAAGATGTGTTACATGTGCATAGTCAGAAGGCCTACAGTTTACAGGAATAGCAATAGTCTGTGGCACAGCCATAAAACAGTAGTATGAAAAATAAAGTGCTGCACAAAAATGGGTTTAGTCCTTTTAAACTTTCAAGCTTGAAAAACAAACAGAATTAGGTGCTTTCTAAATGCTGTGGAGGAATAGTCTCCCACACAACGGATTTCTCCGTTGAGAGGTGTAAGGGTATTGTGGACACACACAAGTACTACTCAGGAAACCTGTGAATTAAGTACCAGACCAAACGTTGGTGCTGCCATGTTGCAGGGATTCTGTTTAGAAACAGAACTATGCCTGGGATCACAGAACATCAGTATATAGGGATCTGGTCACCATACACATCAGTGCCTATTGGCCCAAATCCAGCCTAACTCATAGTGCCTTGCCTGCCCTCCTAACCTTCCAGAGTGACAGGTAAGTTAGCATTCCAGAACACAACACTATGAAACCTCTCAGGGGCCGCAGTAACAGGCTGTCACCTTACGGTCTCTCACTCATACGTGTTCACAAGAAGTAGGAAAAGACACAAAGAAAGCTTAAAAAATTTACTAAGCTTACAGTCAATTAAATATCTGTTAAACACATGCAGCAATGGCAAAAGAAAGTTCAGTCATTGCAAGGAGTAACAACAGTCCTCTTTTGATACTGACTAATTGAATTGCATATAAGGGTTTATCAAGTGATGCTTGCTATGTGACTTACATTAAAAAAGGCAGTAATGCCGAAGCACATTCGTGGAGTCAAACTAATAATTTACTCCCTGAGGAGTGCTCCGCTTGATTCCCGGGGGTGCAGAATGTTGGCAATATATATATATATATATACTGCTATGGTTAGACTGTTTATTCTTTTCACTATGTACATAATTCTGTTTACATTGCTTTGCTCCCTAATAATCACAGCTCATTGTTACTATACAAGATCAGGATTGTTTCAATAAATGTTTTGAAACATTCCTACATATCTTTCTTATGTTTAGCAAGGGCATGCATACGTAAATAATGAAAGGGGTAAGATCTGTTTCCACGATTTCCTTGGAGATCAGAGTGTCAGGTTCAAGGTTGCCAAAATCACCTGTCACCCAAGGAATTTTAAGGTTTCGGTTAAGGCACTGTGAGCTAGCTAGGAATTAGACCAGCAGCCTCTTTTGGTGTAGAGGGACTCAGTCTCTATTTTGAAAAGTATTTTGCACCGGGTACAGTGCTGGATAATACTATCAAAGCAAATAAACTTTAGACCACCAAACTAATATACACAAACAATACAACTAATAAAGAAAAATAGGACAAATCAGAAAAGGCTAATTGAAAAGTACGACCAGTAGTGGCACCTGCTGTGTGTCACGTGTTATGATTTCCGTAATTCAATCTGCGACGGTGCCCCAGAAAGGAGGAATAGCCTGAAACCCCCAAGTTGGACCTTGGTCCTAAATACAACAAAAAATGGGATCTGTGCACACGTAAATTATTAAACTGTACAATATCGACAGTTGAGTTATACAATTCTGAGACAAAAAATGTTGATTGAGTCTTGATTGTTGTGATCTTCAATTTTAATTTTGCAACGCCCAGCCAACACGTGTTTCGTCAGGGTGGTATACCCTCGACTTCGTCAGGGCTCTAAAATGTACAATGGCTACATGTTACATACATGTACCAACACTGCATAAGTTGTAACTTCATTTAACTTAGTGAAATTCATGCTGATTTGTATCAGACAGTGGTGAAAAACTGGTGAGGGGTGTTCATGACAGGTTCATAGGACCTAGCCTATAGTAGCTCCATTATAACCCAACCCAAAGTGAACTACATTAATAATTTATCAATGTAGTTAACATGCACGATGGTGGTTGCTGTAAATAATCTGGTATGTGCATTGAATATAGTCCACCTGAAATTGTCTGTGACCCCGTAGACACTAAGCATGGGCGGAAAATCCGTTACGCTCGCAGATTTTGCGGATTTTCGGTAAATTCGCAATCCTCGAACGCTCGTGAATTTACCGAAAATCCGCAAATTCGCACGCAGCGGATTTTTTTTTCTTGGTGATACAATTTTGCGGCGCGCAGCGCTTACTTACCGTCATTCAGCGTTTTCCGAGTTGTTTTTCTCGATATTTTGTGAGTGCTTCGCCATTTTGGATCTTGCTGCGGGATCCCGCGGGAATTTGGCGAGCACGATTACGTCATCGCAGCTTGCCAACTGGCACAGCGAGAGTTTGTCAACGCGAGTACGCCGTGATCACGTATCACGGGACTTCGCAATTGCGACCTTGTAGATGCGGCGAGCAGCAACAATCTCGCACTCGCGAAAATACAGAATTTGCAATTCTGCACAAGAAATCCACCAGCAAGCAGCATAAACCTTCTGGAAATGATGATTTTTATCTGAATAACTCCTCAGGTTCACATTTTCCTGCACTTTTTTTGCGAGGAGTCCATTTTGGGGAGGGGGGGTGGGAGGAAGGAAGTGCCCCACAGTCTTCAACTTCCTGTTCCTGTCCAGCAGGCTCCTCCCAGTGCTTTGTCCATCTCCTGGTCACTTTTTATTTGGATCTGGAGCTGGAAAGATTACTTTTTGTGGATGCTGCTGGATATTTGGATTTGTGGCCTTTTTGACTTTCTTTGGATCACTTTTGGATTAGAAATTTCACAAGTAAGTTTGTTTGGGGCATTACAGTTGCTGCAACTACAATTTTGGAATTTTCAATTTTTGGGCTGTTTTGGGGCCTTTGGCCCAGGGGTACTCAGTGGTGGGTGGACTGAGTCTTTCTGTGGGGTGTTTTGAATTTAAACATCATGGAGGGGCTGGATGGCTTGGGATTGTGCTGATTTTTCTGTGATTTTCGTTTTTTTGGCCTGTTGTTGTGGCCTTTTCACCAGGGGTAGTGAGTGTTGCATGGGCCTAGTCTTTCTGTGGGGTGTCTTGAATTTAAACATCATGGAGAGCCTGGATGGTTTGGGATTGTGCTGATTTTTCTGTGATTTTCGTTTTTTTGGCCTGTTGTTGTGGCCTTTTCACCAGGGGTAGTGAGTGTTGCATGGGCCTAGTCTTTCTGTGGGGTGTCTTGAAAATTAAACATCATGGAGGGCCTGGATGGTTTGGGACTGTGCTGATTTTTCTGTGTTTTTCGATTTTTTGGGGGTGTTCATGGGGACAGGCCATGTGGGTGGGGGCCATTTTGAGTGCTGGTAAAGGCAGGCCATGGTGCTGGGAGGCAAGTGGCCATTTTGAATGCAGGCAGTGTTGTTAGGCCTGCAACCATTTTGCCTAGTTTTCAACCTTTATGCCCAGGGGTAGTGAGTGTTGCATGGGCCTAGTCTTTCTGTGGGGTGTCTTGAATTTAAACATCATGGAGGGCCTGGATGGTTTGGGATTGTGATGATTTTTCTGTGATTTTCGTTTTTTTGGCCTGTTGTTGTGGCCTTTTCACCAGGGGTAGTGAGTGTTGCATGGGCCAAGTCTTTCTGTGGGGTGTCTTGAATTTAAACATCATGGAGGGCATGGGATTGTGCTGATTTTTCTGTGTTTTTTCGATTTTTTTGGGGTGTATAACTGAACTGATGTTCCTCTGTCTTCCATTGCTTTTCGGTGCACAAGACTCAAGAGAACCACCAGTGCCAGGAAGAAGTCCTGCAGCGGTGTGTGTGTCCAGCATAACGTCACGCGACGTCACGTCTGGCCACAGACAACTCTGCAACTCGTGCAACTGCGGCCTGCTGTTCCGACCTGCTCTGAGGAAGATGGCCCCAAAAAAAGTTCCCCGTAGCTCCTCTAGCAAGAAAGTTGCCAGTAAGGAGCAAAAGAAGCAAGTTACCAAGGAGGCTGGTGTGCTGGCCGCCACGTGTTTTGGGAGTAAAAAAAAAAGTACGCCTGCAGCAGCAGCGGGATCTGCTGGGGACCAAACTGGGAGCAGCACCCCCGCTCCATTGGGCTCAGTGCCACCACCACCACCACGCCAACTTAAGTCCAAGCCCTTGAGTGCTGCAGAGGCACTTAGTCTAGTTGTTCAATCACCATCGACCAGTGATGTTGGCTCATCGCAAGAAAGTAGCAGCAATGTCCCTGAATCAACACAGGTTGTTGTAACTCATCTGACGAGTGTTGAACAACCATAGCCGCAACAACAACCACATGTGCAAGTACAAGCCCAAGTACATGTGGAAGGAGAGGCAGCGCAAGGAGATGCGCAAGCAGAGGTGCATGGAGGGTCACAAGTGCCCACAATAGTTGTTCCTCCCGAAGTAGGGGCACATCAGGAAATCGACAATCAAGGCGAGGTAACATTTGAGGAAGCCACTCCTCCTGATGATCATTCATTGTGTTCCACACCCCTAGCAAGGAAGAGATCAAGGGTGAGGTCTACATCTTCTTCAAGCCCACCTCCTTCTGATGATACGGATCTAAATTGGGAACCACCATCACTGCCATCTGAGAGTGAGGCACACCATGATCTGACAAAGGTAGTTAAGCGTAAAAGGAAGGTCGTCGAAAGACTCATAGTTATGGAGTGTGATGAGGCTCAACAAGAAGTGGCGGATACTCCTGCTGATGAAGACTCCCACGACGACGACGCAGTCATCATAAAGGTCACTGCAGCCCCAGCGGGCATGCAGCAAAAAGACATTTTGACCCTAGCCCGAGAAGCTGCTGAGCGTGATGATGTTGTCGACGAGTAGGCAATGGAAGAAACACCACAATCATTGGAGTTAACTAGTACACCAACACCTACCGCTTCCATATTTCTTACTCGCCAGAAGGGACCTCCATCCACCTCGACCTCAATTAGTGGTGGTGAAAGTGCAAAACGTACTGAAGTTCGGCAATCCACATCCTCCACTTCATCTGGCATTAGCAGCAGGACCACCAGCACCAGTATCGCCGCCTTCTCCGGCCCCCAAAGACATTTCAAGTCCGCAGTTTGGGACTTCTTTAGTGTTTGCCCAAAAAAGGAAAATGTCGCCATTTGTAGCATTTGTAAGTTGGCAGTTAGTCGTGGTAAGTTTGGTTCCAACTATGGTACCGGAGGCCAGAGAGGTCATCTTGAAAGAAAGCACGCTGTCAAATGGTTTGCGCACCTACATGCGATCAAGGAAGCCCGAATTGCACTTAATGCTGTTTCATCTGATGATGACGAGGAGGAAGAAGACATGTCAAACACTTCACTTACACCCAGTACCCCTGTCAGCAGCACACCCCATGTGAGCCACACCAAGAGTGTGGGAGAGAGTGAGACACCAATGCGAAAAAGTTCATCAGCGAGCGAAACTGGGTCGAAGATATCATCATCATCATCCCGTAAATGCTTGGTCCAGGGCAACATTAAAAAGATGTTTACAGTAGCGCAATATGAACGCAACCACCCACTGACGCGTCTGTATAACACTAAGCTGGCTAAAATGCTAGCTCTGGACCTTCTCCCTTTTTCTTTTGTAGAAGGGGTTGGTTTTCTAGAATTAGTGGCAGCGCTCCGCCCTAAATGGAAGGTTCCTAGCCGGTTCTATTTTGCCAGAGTTGCGGTTCCAGCACTACATGAAGATGTGCTGGAGGTGATTGGGGCAACTTTGCAGAAGAGTGCTGTTCACACGATACATCTGACAACAGACATGTGGACCAGTGGCGCAGGCGCTGATTACATGTGCATCACTGCACACTGGGTCTCTTTTTCAGGGGTTAAAGCAAAGCTAAACGCAGGTGTTGACCCGGACCAAGTTTTTAAAGCGGCTCAGAAACATGCTACACTAGCCATGTTTGGTTTGGAGAAACGTCACACAGCACAAAACATTTTGGATGAGTTTAACACAAAGGTCCTTGACTGGCTGTCCCCCAAAAAACGCCAGATTGGCTATGTTTCCACGGATAATGGCGCCAATGTAGTTAAGGCCATGGAGCTGGGTCAGTATTTCAGAGAGCCGTGTTTGGCGCACTGTATAAACCTGGTTGTCAAAAAATGCTTGTGTGATAAAGACAGTCCAGCGTACGAGGTAGTGGACACCTATCAAAAAATGTGCAACCATTTCAGCCATTCTTTTAAGGCCCGGAAGCATCTGAGGAGCCTGCTACATGAACGTCGAATGCCAGTGAAAGCACTCATCCAGGAGGTGGCAACACGTTGGAACTCAACCTTCTACATGCTTGAGCGTCTGTATGAGCAGTATACGGTACTCGATCACTATTTCTTAAAACAGGGTACAGCTCAGAAGGACCTGAGGATGGGTGCGGCGCAATGGGACATAGTTAAAAGCCTGACACGCATGCTTCGTCCTTTTGAGGTCTTCACGCGTGCAGTCAGCAAGGAGGACTGTAATTTGGGAAAAGCTATCCCATTGTTGTACATGCTGGAGCACCAACTGAAGGAGGTGTGTTCTGTGTTTCAAAAAGATGAAAAAAACCAAGACCCTTTTGTTTTGTCGGAGAAATTATTGGAGCGCCTACAAGGTGATGAACGTCTTAAAATGATCCACTCAGACCAGCATTACATTTGTGCTACTATTCTAGATCCACGCTACAAAAAGGCGCTGAGAGGCCGAGCATTCTTTACTTTTGCTGATGCAGATGTTACAAAGTAAAAACGTTGGCTAGCCTTGTCAGCCAAGAGGTTTGAAAGAGAACGGCAGAAAATTGAAGGAAAAGGCAGTACATCAGCATCAGCAGGCCATCCCCAGTCAAAACAATCCACTTCTGCACCTGTGGCTGTGGCACAAGTGACCTCTCAGCCGTTAAAGGCACCGGCAACCGGATCATCTGCACCAGACACAACAGTAACATTGGAGGCTGAAGAGAATTGGCTAGCTCTGCTTGGGTTTGGTTCTCAAAAGGTCACAGCAACAGCTAAGCAAAGTGGAGGAACCTTGGAGGAGGACCTTGAGTCGATGGTGAAGGACTATCTGAATGACTCAACAGAGGTCTTTGTTAATACTGACCCATTGGCGTATTGGCATGGGAAAAAAGAATTGTGGCCACAGCTCTCCAACCTGGCTTTAAACTACTTGTCTTGCCCACTCGCAAGCGTGTCTTCTGAACGTGTTTTCAGTGCTGCTGGTGGCATTGTAACTCCCAAATGGAGCCGCCTCTCGCCCAAAAATGTGGAGAGGTTAACAATGATCAAGATGAATCAGCACCTCATACCACCAGATTACAGAGTACGAGAAAGCACGCCGGATGAAGACGAGGTGGACAGCAACGTAGATGAGGGAATTTCTTCTCTGTCAGGTGACACTGAGCTCACCCTGCCTGAATTTGCAGAGTATAATGACGAAGCCTTATTCTTATTCCTAGACCCTGACACCGAGCCCTGAAAATGAGACAATGAATCAATGACTTTCTTTTTCGTCCTTATTCACTTTTATTCCTGTGTGTCTGTCTTTCTTTGTTGTGCACAGTTAATATAATTCAAACTTTAATCACCTAATCACAAAAAAATCCCATCAGCATAACTGTCTTCACTTGTTTGCTTATTGATTTGAAGGTGCCGCAGTCTGCATTCCTCAGGTTCACAAGTTCAGAAGAACATGCTCCTCTATCCTCCTCCTCCAGACTCCTATTTCCATCAAAGCAGAGGGCTGGATTACGCCCAATGAAGAAAGACTCAGCACTTGTGGGGGTGTTCTACTTCTTTGCGGGTGAGTTGACGGCTCTGGGGCCATTGCTGGGAAGCTCTAATACCGGATAAAAGTGGTTTGGACCAAATCGGAGGCGGAATTTTTTTTGTGTTTTTGCTGACTTGCTTGCCTTTGAGGTGCTCTTTGGGGGGTTCCGGGTGTTTGTGGGTGAGTTTTGGGGTCTGGGAGCACTGCTGGGACACTCTAATCTTGATTGCATTTGCTTTTCAGGAAATCCGTGGTGGAAAACTGGAGTTATGGCCTAGCTGCACAGCGCGTTTGGACCGAAGGCCGAGAAATATTGTAAGTATAAGATTTTCCTTTTGGGCTGTTTGGGGATGTTGTGCTTTTTGGCGGGTAGGTTGGCGGGTCTTGGGGCATTCCTGGGAAGGTCTAATACCGGATAAAAGTGGTTGGGACAAAATCCCCGCTGATTTTTTTTGTTGCTATTTCTGACATTTTGCTCAATGTAGCATTTTCGGGGGCCTGTTTGGGGGCATCCTGGTGTTTGTGGGTGGGTTTCGGGGTCTGGGAGCACTGCTGGCTATAGATACTTTAGTTTGCAAGAGGTTTGAAGCAAATCCATGATGGCAGAGGGGAGTTAGGGCCTAGCTGCAGAGCGCGCGCGGAGTGATTTGGGAAATTGGCAAAAAAATGACTGTCCCCATTTTTGTACTTTTGCTTTTTGGCTGTTTGGGGGTCTTCCACTCATTTTCTGCCAGGTTGACGGCTCTGGGGCCATTGCTGGGAAGCTCTAATACCGGATAAAAGTGGTTTGGACCAAATCGGAGGCGGAAATTTGTGTGTGTTTTTGCTGACTTGCTTGCCTTTGAGGAGCTCTTTGTGGGTGTTCCGGGTGTTTGTGGGTGAGTTTTCGGGTCTGGGGGCACTGCTGGGACACTCTAATCTTGATTGCATTTGCTTTTCAGGAAATCCGTGGTGGAAAACTGGAGTTATGGCCTAGCTGCACAGCGCGTTTGGACTGAAGGCCGAGAAATATTGTAAGTATGAGATTTTCCATTTGGGCTGTCTGGGGGTGTTGTGCTTTTTGGCGGGTGGGTTGGCGGGTCTTGGGGCATTCCTGGGAAGGTCTAATACCGGATAGAAGTGGTTGGGACAAAATCCACGCTGATTTTTTTTTGCTATTTCTGAAATTTTGCTCAATGTAGCGTTTTCGGGGGCCTGTTTGGGGGGCTTCCTGGTGTTTGTGGGTGGGTTTCGGGGTCTGGGAGCACTGCTGGCTATGGATACTTTAGTTTGCAAGAGGTTTGAAGCAAATCCATGGTGGCAGAGGCGAGTTAGGGCCTAGCTGCAGAGCGCGCGCGGGGTGATTTGGGAAATTGGCAAAAAAATGACAAAGTCCCCATTTTTGTACTTTTGCTTTTTGGCTTATTGGGGGTCTTCTACTCGTTTTCTCCTGGGTTGACGGCTCTGGGGCCATTGCTGGGAAGCTCTAATACCGGATAAAAGTGGTTTGGACCAAATCGGAGGCGGAATTTTTTTTGTGTTTTTGCTGACTTGCTTGCCTTTGAGGTGCTCTTTGGGGGGGTTCCAGGTGTTTGTGGGTGAGTTTTGGGGTCTGGGAGCACTGCTGGGACACTCTAATCTTGATTGCATTTGCTTTTCAGGAAATCCGTGGTGGAAAACTGGAGTTATGGCCTAGCTGCACAGCGCGTTTAGACCGAAGGCCGAGAAATATTGTAAGTATGAGATTTTCCTTTTGGGCTGTTTGGGGGTGTTGTGCTTTTTGGCGGGTGGGTTGGCGGGTCTTGGGGCATTCCTGGGAAGGTCTAATACCGGATAGAAGTGGTTGGGACAAAATCCAGGCTGATTTTTTTGTGCTATTTCTGACATTTTGCTCAATGTAGCGTTTTCGGGGGCCTGTTTGGGGGTCTTCCTGGTGTTTGTGGGTGGGTTTCGGGGTCTGGGAGCACTGCTGGCTATGGATACTTTAGTTTGCAAGAGGTTTGAAACAAATCCATGATGGCAGAGGGGAGTTAGGGCCTAGCTGCAGAGCGCGCGCGGAGTGATTGGGAAAATTGGCAAAAAAATGACTGTCCCCATTTTTGTACTTTTGCTTTTTGGCTGTTTGGGGGTCTTCTACTCGTTTTCTCCTAGGTTGACGGCTCTGGGGCCTTTGCTGGGAAGCTCTAATACCGGATAAAAGTGGTTTGGACCAAATCGGAGGCGGAGATTTTTGTGTGTTTATGCTGACTTGCTTGCCTTTGAGGAGCTCTTTGGGGGGGTTCTGGGTGTTTGTGGGTGAGTTTTGGGGTCTGGGAGCACTGCTGGGACACTCTAATCTTGATTGCATTTGCTTTTCAGGAAATCCGTGGTGGAAAACTGGAGTTATGGCCTAGCTGCACAGCGCGTTTGGACCGAAGGCCGAGAAATATTGTAAGTATGAGATTTTCCTTTTGGGCTGTTTGGGGGTGTTGTGCTTTTTGGCGGGTGGGTTAGCGGGTCTTGGGGCATTCCTGGGAAGGTCTAATACCGGATAGAAGTGGTTGGGACAAAATCTACGCTGATTTTTTTTGTTGCTATTTCTGACATTTTGCTCAATGTAGCGTTTTCGGGGGCCTGTTTGGGGGGCTTCCTGGTGTTTGTGGGTGGGTTTCGGGGTCTCTGAGCACTGTTGGCTATGGATACTTTAGTTTGCAAGAGGTTTGAAGCAAATCCATGGTGGCAGAGGGTAGTTAGGGCCTAGCTGCAGAGCGCGTGCGGAGTGATTTGGGAAATTGGCAAAAAAATGACTAAGGGGCTCATTATGAATGCGGATTTTCCGCATCCTCCGGGCCGGCGGAAGCCACCGTCGGCCCGGAGGATGCATAAAATCCACAGCGGACCCACCGCCACATTAGGATGGCTGGTGGGTCCTGGTTTCCGTCCGCAGCTTTTCCTCCGCGGTTGGCTTACAACCGCGGAGGAAAAGCACTAATCTGGTGACGGTGTCTCTCAGACACCGTCCGCCAGATTAGTATGTGCCTGCAAACATGCTTTTCCGCGGCGGCTTTTCTGCCATGGAAAAGCATGTGTAACTTCACTGCGGGGGCCCGTTGCGGGCCCCCTAGGTGAAGGGGGGGTGGGGGGTGCACATGGGGGGTACCTATGGTACCCCCCTGCATTTGTATGCAGAAAGCGGCAGGCCCTGCGCGGTGCCTGCCTCTTTCTGCATGCAAGTGCAATGCATTTTTTTTTTTTACATTGCCGCGGGTGCAGCTTGAAGCCGCACCCACCGCAGTGTTAAAAATAGAGGATGTGACCGCCACCCTGGCGGTCACATCCTAATCGCACAGGAGGGGACTCCGCAGCCCATGCGGACGTCCCCTCCTCCTCAATGATCGCGGACGGACGCAAGTCTGTCCGCGATCATAATCGGCCCCTAAGTCCCCATTTTTGTAGTTTTGCTTTTTGGCTGTTTGGGGGTCTTCTACTCGTTTTCTCCTGGGTTGACGGCTCTGGGGCCATTACTGGGAAGCTCTAATACCGGATAAAAGTGGTTTGGACCAAATCGGAGGTGGAATTTTTTTGTGTTTTTGCTGACTTGCTTGCCTTTAAGGAGCTCTTTGGGGGGGGTTCCGGGTGTTTGTGGGTGAGTTTTGGGGTCTGGGAGCACTGCTGGGACACTCTAATCTTGATTTCATTTGCTTTTCAGGAAATCCGTGGTGGAAAACTGGAGTTATGGCCTAGATGCACTGCGCGTTTGGACCAAAGGCCGAGAAATATTGTAAGTATGAGATTTTCCTTTTGGGCTGTTTGGGGGTGTTGTGCTTTTTGGTGGGTGGGTTGGCGGGTCTTGGGGCATTCCTGGGAAGGTCTAATACCGGATAGAAGTGGTTGGGACAAAATCCATAAGGAAAAGCCTTTTGGCACTTTTTGTAACTTAGGGTTCGCTAGGGTTAGCCCTAGCAGCAGGATTGCATGTGTTTCGGGGTGTTCTAGATTTTTGCAACTGAGTTCTGGGGTCTTAAAGCACTCGTGAGAATGTGTAATTTTGGTTGCAAGTCATTTGAAGAAAATCCATGGTGGGAAAGGGGGGATTTGGCATAGTTAAAGAAATCCTCTGCCACTATTCTTAACTTAGGGCTTGTTAGGGTTAGCAGTATTTCTATTGCATGTGTTTGGTGGGGGGGTTTTCGAGTCTTGGAGCGATGCTGGCTATGGATACTTTTGCTTGCTTGCAAGTGTTTTGAATACAATCCACGGTGGGTAAGGGGGTATTTGGGCCTACTTTTACTTTCGAAGTACGTTTTGTCACCAGTTTTCTGCTAGGCCTCGTTTTTTGAGATCTGATTGGGGGTCTTCTACATTTTTGTGACTGGCTTTATTAAGGGTCTGGGTGGGAGCACTGCTGGGAAGGTCTAATTTTGTTCTAAAACACAGTTTACAGTACACCTAGCTTGAGGGGAAAGATTCGCTAAATTAATTTGCCCATACTTATTTATCCTTCAAAAGGTGACTCAGACAGAGTACGCACTTTCAAAAATGTTGTTCTGTCTATTAGGAAAATCAAAGTGTGACTTTTTGCACTACACAGCGTACATACCTTATATTTATTTATCAGTGCTGTTTTGCGTTCAATAATTACAGGCCGGGTTTCAGTCTGTGCAATGGGGAAAAAAGGATGGAGTCAGGCTTCACATTAGCGAGCCGCAATTCAGCATCCGCCAGCGGCGCCAGGCAGGCAGTGGACAGGGTGTCTTCTGGTCACCAACATTGATGGACGAAGCGTCAGCTGGAATAGAGGAGTGCCGCTAATAAGAGGAATTGTTTGCTGCATGCAACTTATTTACCAAATTCAACAGGAGGACAACTACAACAACATACAGACAGATACAGTATCCATTCTTTTCTTCTATGAGTATGACTGCATTTCTTGGATCTCTCTCTGCTTCTAAATTGATCCCTACAGCCATTCTATAGGTTTTACTTCGGCTATTTTTTAAACCTAATTTAATGTAGACCTGTACTGTCGCATTCTGTCATTCACGGTTGTCGAAAGTACTACTTACTTTTCAGTAACAATGCATTCAGTAGTGCATGCACTTCCTTTATGTCACATAAAAGATTTATGGTTAGCTTTGTACCCAAAAATTTCTTTATGTTCAATTATTGTTTGTCCATGCTGTGCTTTTTTTTTCTCTCAACAAAACCTACTCAAAAAGAAACCCCCATTCCTATCCATTTTACAAACCCTAACCCTCTTCCCCCGGGCTGTGTGGTTTTGCTTGATGTGTGACTAAATGACATCAATAATTCCACACACTTGCTGGGGAGGATAAGGTCATAGCAACAGGCTGGTATATTCTAGACTTACTCAGCTTCAGTACTATTTCTTGTAGAAATCCAAAGTTTGGTCAACCTCTCTTTGGACACAGGATGTGTCCCTTTAGAGTGGAAGAGAGCCCAAGTGCGACCCATCCGCAAGAATACCGCCACTGCATGGGCTGACATGACCAATTTGAGACCTATTTCCCTCTTGCCATTCTTGGGAAAGCTCATAGAAAAGCATGTCAACAAGCACTTGTCCAATCACCTGGAACATACTGGTGCACTTGATCCATCTCAGTCGGGCTTTAGACCAAAATACAGCACGGAAACAGCATTGCTGTCAATTACCGATGATCTACGCATGCTCCAGGACAAAGGAACATCAGCTGTCCTGGTGCTGCTAGATCTATCGGCAGCTTTTGATACCATCTCTCATGAAATTTTGGTTGAGCGCCTGACTGAGACTGGACTAGGGGGCACGGCACTGGCTTGGCTAAAGAGCTTTCTTCTAGATCGAACCCAATGTGTCACCATGGGAGATTTTCGATCCAAGGAGACCAGGATTACTAAGGGGGTGCCACAGGGCTCTTGTTTGAGCCCCACATTATTCAACATCTATATGGCCCCCCTGGCGAACATCCTGAGAGCCTTTGGCTTTTGCCCAGTGTCATATGCTGATGATACTCAGCTGCTCTTTCCCTTTGACCATCTAACTCCAGAGGTATTACACTCTTTCTCTGAGGGGATGAGAGCAGTTTCCCAATGGATGTCTTTGAACAAGTTGCAGTGCAACGTCTCAAAGACAGAGGTTATGCTCTTTGGTGAGGCTAAAATCTGCTGGGCTCCTGACTGGTGGCCTTTAGACCTAGGCCCAGTCCCTGAGCCTAAGCAGATAGTTAAGAACTTAGGGGTCCGTCTGGAACAAGAACTCAGCCTGAAGCAGCATGTTACCAACATTGTAGGGTCCTGCTTTCGAACTATAGGGCTACTACGCCGAGTTTTTCCTCTGCTTCCAGACACTATTAGAAAGACCCTGGTCCAGGCGCTGGTTATCAGTCGTCTCGACTATTGTAATGGCCTCCTGTTGTCAGCCAATGAGGAGGATTTGGACAGGTTGCAGGTTGTGCAGAACACTGCAGCTAGGCTGGTGGTAAATGCTCCTCCCAGAACACCATCAAAACCTCTTCTTGCCAGGCTTCATTGGCTCTCCATCCGGCAGAGAGTCACCTTTAAGATCTGTTGCACGGTACATAAAGGTCTTCATGGTTTGGGTCCCTCTTATCTCGCAGACAAGTTTGTGCCGTATGTCCCTTCCCGTGCTCTACGGTCCAGTGATCAATTGCTTCTTGTGGTTCCTAGGATCAAGCGGGCAAGGCAAGGGGGTAAGGCTCTGTCGGTAAGGGGACCAAAGATTTGGAACGGCCTCCCCCTCCAGCTTAGGCAGCTTGAAAATCATCTGGCCTTCAGGAAAAAGTTGAAGACGTTTCTGTTTCAGGTCTAGCTTTACAGGTTTCAGAATTGGATTACAGTTATATAACTTGTTCCCTGGTAGGTTTGGCAGTCATAAAGCGCGGAGATACTCCCCAGGGAGTCTATTCAAGCGCTCTATAAACACGCAAAATAAATAAAAATAAATAAATAGTAGTAGCCAATGTCAAAGAAATCCTACACAAGTACAAGTTATACTATCAATACTTTACCATTTGTTAGGCTACATTGTGGCACTGTTCTAGTCTAGTGTACTGTCACCTGCTATATTCTCTATCGTACCGTTGTAATGCTACAGTAAGGACAAACCAGGTTTCATTTTCTTTTTTTCCATAGCCATGCAACTGCCACTGTGTCACACCACTAGTACCACCGCAATGAGGAGGACATTTCATCCGCCCTTGATTGCCAACCTTAATCGCCATTTCCCGTGGAGCCAGCCCTGGGCCTAGCCCTACTTTCAAACACAAATTACAGGTAAGATAAGCGTTTGGTTGGAGGTAGTATAATGGAGTATTAGGAGAGACGAGAGATTGACGGTAGTACTACTAAAGTCCTAGGACTATTCAGGAAAACAAACTTACTGTTAAACCCCCACCCACCAGACTCAAAAGCGGTAAAAAACAGGTATGGTCAGATAAAGTTTCAAAAAGTATATTTTTATAGCCCTAACAAAATAATCTCCCGCAAGACCCTCCCTAACCCCAACGATTGTCCTTCAAAAGTCCCCAAAAAACCCAACTCCCAATTCCCACCCCCCAAAAGTCTCTAAAAAAGGGACAAGGGACACTACGGCAGGGTGCTGTTGACTTTAGCGGCCAGGGCATCATGCTCCTTGTGGAGGGTGGCATGGTCAAAGCGGAGGCCCTCCGCCAAGTTCTTATAGCTTAGGACCTCTTGCTCCAGGTAGGACACTCTGAGGCATAAGCGGCGCCGGCGTGCCTTGCAAATACTGTGGGGGGCAGCTGCTGTCTTTGCTGCTCGGCGGTGGCGTTTGGCTTTGGTAGCCCGGCTCCGTACCGCTGGAGCACTGCGCTGGCTGGCAGCCCGTGGGGGCACAGAGGAGGATGCAGCTGTCTCAGTGGAAGTTGTTGTAGTACCAGACTGCGTCTCCTCCTCCTACAGGGCCACCAGCCGCCAATATTCAGCGACAGTGGCATCCAGCCTCTGTTGCCGGGCCATTCGAGCCAGCTCCCTCCTCCTTGATGGGCTGTTGGATTTGGAAGGAGCAACTATATGAAGAAAGAAAGACATAGTCTGTAACCAATGCTCCTTGAGATTAACACAAAATGATTGAGCAGAAAGTTGTGTCACAGTACAAGTAGCAAATTGAAAGCACAGTACATAACTATTGAGGACAGTATCTATGTAACCTCCGACTTCTTCATCCTTGCTCTAACATTAGTGGGAGTTTAAGGAACAAATTCTACGATCACTATGGACTTCCATTACAGTCGACTATGACAGTACATCAGTCTTATTCTTCTTCTCTCTTGTTTAGGAAAATTGGTACGTTATCTTATGCAAGCCGGCATAATGCCAGCGCAGTGAACTTGCACCCGAGAAAAACAGACGCACACCATGATGAGTGAGACAGACTTGCGTTAATGTACCGGTCCAGTACATGCAGGTGGTGAAGCTCTTACTTTTCTATTACGGGTGGCACTGAGAATACTCTGTTAAAAGGGCTACTGCTTAATTAATTTAGCTTTCACCCTGCAAATGAGTATTAGAAAAGGAAAATGAAGAAGCAAAATAATCTGATTATCTATCACTTCACATGGGATGTATTTGATGACATATGGGATGACTTTAGGTGCTTTGCTTATTATTGAGTGAACAGTGATACACCCACACATGAATGACGTACTACTACTAAACTAAAGTTATTAAGAGAGGTAGGTAGTGTCCACCGTAATAACCGGATATATGCTGTGCTTGCAGTTGCAATACAAACTACTGCTACTATTCATGGTAGTATTTGGACAAAATTACAACTTCTTTTCCTTGCCTTTCCTACACTGGAATGGACGTGCGGGTGCGGTGTTACATGCTCTTCAAAGTAACACTTAGTTCATCCAGTGACCGTCTACTCTCTCTAGATACACATATGCTATCTAAGAGTCAGATAGTACCATGATCCAGGCATCCATCCATTCAAAGTATATGCACACATACAGTTTCTGTTTCACCCACCCAGGCTGTTCTCCTTCCACCCATCCTTGCTTCATCATTCACCCAGCCATGCACCATACCATATTCTTTCCTTCCCAGCCACCTCGGGGACCAAGCAAACACATATCATTCTTCTTTGCCAGTCATCATTACATTTCTCGTCCTTCCACATTTACTTACACCCTTCTTTCGCTTTTCGTTCATCCCATCCATCAAGTTCATCTCAGATCTGATTGGGATTCTTCTCACCAAAAACTTCACAGCTAAGTCGAAGTACATTAAGAGGAGGCTACTACCTGGTTGATTTATATTACACCCGTGCAGAAAGCGCACTCTGCAGTCTTCAATCTCAATAAGTAAGGAATATATAGCTTACCTCTGCCCGCCACCACCGTGTTATCCCTCACAGAATTGTCCGGCACTTCCACCGCCTCCTCCCCAGAGTTGTCCTCGTCCAATGCCTCCACCACCTCCGCGCTGGCCCCGCCTCCAGATGTTCCACCTACAAAGTACATTTAATAATGTTGGAATACACCACTCACTACTATATAATATTTGGTCTAGGAGGAAGAAAGAAATGTGAAAAAAACAGAATACAATTTAATAATTTGTGACTGTCTACTCTAAAGTAAAAATGTCCCTTTTTCCAGGGAAGGCTGTTGTCTTGCTGCACTTTTTGGCACAACTAATGAATGCTTGCTTTTTATTTTTAACACGCACCACTTTTTCTCCTAACAGACAGAAGCTTGACTTCTAAGAACACGAGCAGGATCAAGTTCAAACCAGGTGAGAGCTCGGCTCGACCACAAGAAATGCGTCCAATTGATCGTCAGCACTAAGCACTTTTCCATTTTCAGTTAAACGTTTACTTTTATGACAAACTTGATTTTAATAAATGTGTTTACTTTTAATAAAGCTTTTAAACTTAAATAGACTCTGTGGTTTTTGGTCCTCCAGAATAGAGTGGATGAGCTAAAGGTTTTGGAATTTTTGCAAGCATGAGTCCGTGCCTCTGACATCATTTGGGATCAATCATCGGTGACTTTGGGAGCTAAACGACTCTGCCACACTATCTAGTCAGTAAGGAGATTGGGGGTTCAACTACAAAGTCTGTTATCACTGAGGTATGTGGAAAGTCTAACAGCACCTATTATAATTGATAAGCTAAGCAATGCATTATTTAGTGTCCATAGTTCTGTTTGTGCAGATTTGTCCCTGCAACAGTAGTAGAATGGATTGTCCTCCTATCCTAACCAAAAGTAAAGTAGTATCTTATTCTTTCTTGGTGGTCATTCACCTTTTTATTGTTGGCAATTGTCAAAGCATAAACATTTAGAAGACTTGAAAAGACAATATGGACAATCCCAGAGGACTGCACTCAGTGCATAGAGCTATTGCTGACTATAATGGGAGTCCAATGGAATTGCCAAATGTGCAATCTTAGTTAGCTACACAGACAGACTAATAAGAATATCGAATGAGGAACGCTAGGAAAAAATAAGTGCTCTATATTAAAATTAAAACTTACTGGGGCCAGCAAAGGAGCCCTCGCCTGCCCGATCCTGGCCTGCATCCTGCACAGCACCCTCCTCCTCCTCCTGTGTCCTCCTCTTGCCCCTGGGGGGAGCTGATGTACAACATGAAAGAAAGAAAAACAGAAAACATGGATGATATTTGTCAACCAAATCAAACATTTCAAAAGAACTAACAAAATATTTCGGCGAAATAGCAAATAGACAACTATTCCACGGGATATATTATTGACCAATCTCATGTGGTCTACTACGTTATTAGTATTGCTTGATTTGCGAACCGTCGAATTGGAAACTTCTTATGTAACTCTTTAAACAAAGTACTAAAAAGGTTTGCCTAGGATTGGCAGGCAGCAGTCCGCAGCACGCGAAGTGACAGACAAAGTCCATCGTGATTGCAGATCAGCGACAACACTAAAGTTTCCTACTACATTAACCAGTCATTAAAATACTCAAACTGTCAATCCACCACCACTATTTCTTCTTATCGCCATGTGTACAAAGGAAGGACTGGACTTGAGTCTGTAGGGGCTGATTTAGAAGCCCCTTGCAGCTCTTTTGCTCCATTGTTGCATGACTTTTGTGACGCAGCGGCAGCACAAAATAGGCGCAATGGTGCAACGTATATTAACAACGTGACGCATATGGGAGATGCATCACGTTGTAAAGCCCTGCGCCATCAGGGGGCGTTCCGGCGCAAGGGAGGGCGTTCCTGCGCAGGAACGCATCCTAAAAGTGGCTGAGGGAAATCTACAAGATTTCAATCACTCACTTTAACGACAATGATGCGTGACTCAAACCCTGCGCCTGCTTGAAGCAGACGTACCGCTTGACGCAGCATTGGGGAGATAGGGCACCCCAGAGCATTGATGGAGCTGCGCCGTTGTTGCGACGCAACTCCAGCAATGCGCCGCCTTTACGGCACAGATGCGTAACGCTTTGGTGACGTTTTGGGCCCATGGTGCGCCGCATTGTAAATACGGCGCACCATGGGTGATGGTGGCGTGGCGCACAATTACTGGCGCATCCCTGCTACTTTGCAGGGATGCGCCGGTAATTAAAAATCTGAACCTTAGTGTGTAGCATTGCGCAGTTCTTTAAACTACACTCATACATAATTTCACAGGTTAATGAAATGAACACAAAATCGAAAACAAATAAGCTTAGTAGCAACACTACTGAGATTTTGAAATATAATTTACCTACAATGTAATGAGCAGCATTATTGCTCTTGGTAAAAAACAAAAATTTGCAATATAATAACACACAGCAGGAGAAAACAGAGTAGTAAAGAAATAGCTACTACTACTCACCAAGCCCGGGGATCTCAAGGCCAAGCAGGTCGAGCAGATCTCGTTCACGGTCCAGGACATCCGTCCAGCGGTGGGTGGCCTGGTTGTAGGTGCGCCGGACCCGAGAATGGTGGTACATGGCCCGGCACACCTTCTCCCACCGCTTCCGGCGCTCCCGGTTCCCGTACCTGACACCGATCCTGCCGCCTGCCATGATGGTCCTGGGGAGGCGGCGCTGAACATAAAAAATGAGTGCGGCCACCTCCTCCGGGCTAAAGATCTCCCGGGGTACAACCTGCTCCCCCCTCAAACGCCCAAACGGGAGCCGGGCACGGGATGCGGGACCCTTCCCCTTCTCGGGATGCTTCCTGGCTCCCTTCACCATGGTTTGGGCGGAAAGGAATAAAGAAAATAGAATAGGGAAGAGAAGAAAAGAAAAGAAAAGAGTTTAAAAAAGTAGTTTAAAATTAACCAAAAGTAGCAGTAAACACAAAAATATAGGGCTAGAAAAATAGAGGGATATATAATAAGTAAAATAGATCAAAAAAACTTCAAACAAGCAAAGGATGGCAGAGATTTATAGAGGATGCAAAAAGCATGCCCAGAACCATAGCAATGAATGAGAAACAAGATGGCCGCGCCCGTTCACGACCGCGCGGGTAAGTTCGCGCAAGATTTTCCTCGCGAAATTGTACTGGCGAGCCGCACACTTTGCGAGATTACACTTCGTGGCCCGAAACGGAAATATGTCATGCAAACAAGATGGCCGCACCCTTGAACGACCACGAGGGTAACTTCGCGCCTTGCGCTACAAGCGGCTTGCGAAAACGCACTAAACTTTGCGAACTAACACGCCGCACAAAAAGAAATCGCATATTCGCACAAATTCGCGGCTTCCGAATCCGATCTCGCGCGTGTTCGCGCCCCGCAAATCCCGCGAAATTGCAGAAAAACGAGTTTTGCAAAACTGAAAGCACTCGGCAGGTGCAAGAGTTCAAACTCATCATTAGTATACTGATTTTAGCCTGCTGGATATCAAGCGGTGTTAATCTTTTTATTTGTCTGAACCTGGCAGCCGGGACGGAAGTACAACCGGCGGGGAGGTGAGACTCTCCTTATAGATAGTGAATAAAACCTTTAGATAAAGTGCTTGCATGTACTGTAAAATGGTATACTTATATGGCCATTATATTGTTGATACCCCCTACAGCATGCAAACTTGTTGCAACAGTCATTGGACTATCGCTGCCCACTTGGGTAAGAGCACGTCTGTGCTGAACTAACTAGCATTTTCTTTTAATCTTTTTCTCGGATACTGAATTCTAAGTGTGGATTTTGTATCTTGGGTGTCCACGGGGTCACAGACAAATTCAGGTGGACTATATTCAATGCACATACCAGATTGTTTACAGCAACCACCATCGTGCATGTTAACTACATTGATAAATTATTAATGTAGTTCACTTTGGGTTGGGTTATAATGGAGCTACTATAGGCTAGGTCCTATGAACCTGTCATAAACACCCCTTACCAGTTTTTCACCACTGTCTGATACAAATCAGCACGCATTTCACTAAGTTAAAGGAAGTTACAACTTATGCAGTGTTGGTACATATATGTAACATGTAGCCATTGTACATTTTAGAGCCCTGATGAAGTCGAAGGTATACCACCCTGACGAAACACGTGTTGGCTGGGCGTTGCAAAATTAAAATTGAAGATCACAACAATCAAGACTGAATCAAAATTTTTTGTCTCAGAATTGTGTAACTCAACTGTCGATATTGTACAGTTTAATAATTGACGTGTGCACAGATCCCATGTTTTGTAATAAAGAAAAATATATTTTGTTTTTCTTTTTCTTCCTATTTCTTTATTTTCAAAGTATTTCAAGATAGAAAAACATTTATAAATATACTTTTTACATATAGCTTATTCTTTTCATGAACTTTGAACATGATTATTCATCTTTGAACAACAGATTGTTACATGAAACATGATTATACATCTTTGAACCACCGATTGTTATATATTATGGTATAACCTGAGAAACATCTGTGTCTGCAGTTAATATAAACAGAGCAATAAAGATCAATCTTTATTAAGCTACCTACTCTAGGTTAAGCTAGACACAAAAAAAGAGAGAAAGAAATAATATTTTTTGCCAATTATAAAAATAAATTAGTTATAGTTGTTGGGTACCTAGAGAGGGACTCAGTCTCTGCATTCTGATATCCTGTTGTTCTAAATGTGCAGTCCTACTTCTTCTAATGGGAACCGTATAACATGACCTTGAGTGATGCAGTACTCTCCATGTAAAATTAGGCCTGCAGCTTTAAGTAAATAAAGACTCTTTTTGAATACTTTTTAAATTAATTTTAAAGTTCAAGTAGATTGTGGGTTGTTTTTTCAATGGTATTTAAAACATAGGAAGAATTTTGGAAGAAAAGATTATACATCTATCATTAGGTTTAACTTTAGATAATTATGAGTATATTCTTGTATGAAGGCTGAATGTAAGTTGGAGGCTGTCTGCTACTTACAGAGAAATGACAGTTATCATCTATTCCCTTTATTTCCATTTCATGACCATATGTCAGTAAGGAATACACAAGGTATCGCTACTGAACAGCTTTTTGATGATGAAAACTTTGTACTTGACTGTCTTTATTTTCAACTTAAGTAATGCATGTGAACAAATTAGCAATAGACTACTGCGCAATGACCAAAAGGCTTTAAAATGTAAGTTAGATCTCACACGAGTGACTGAAAGGTCTCATTTGACACAGACCTTCTTGGACACACTACTGTTCCTCCTGGGCAGAAAGCAAGCATAATTGTGCCTGATTGCTTAAGGCTAGGGCTGAGCCCAATGCCCTGCTGAAATTCCACTGACATGGACTGTCCTACTGGCCACCTTGCATATATGAAGACCCCTAGTCATTTCAAGGAGTCTAAAGAAACAGACAAAGGTGACCAGTAAGTGCTGTCTAATTAACAATGGAAGATTGGCTACTTTAGATCTATCTAACAATATTGGTGAGCTACTTGGTGACATTGGCTGGCGATACACTGCCTCCTTGGGTTTATCTTTTGTCTTGTTCACCTTTATGGAATCTTTCTCCATCCTTTTGCACCTTTTCCTGGAGCATCTAGCCTCTGTCTAGCTTGGTGTTAGCACAAGCTCTTTACTACATCCAGTGACCTGGTTGAAAAGAAATCTACCAGAACCACACTGGAGGGACCCCTGACACTGGGTGAAAATGCAGAGGTCCTTCCCTTAGATCAAAACTGCAAATTTCATGCGTGATCCTTGTGTGTGTCCTTATTGCCTGTGGGATTTATGCCCAATTTTATTCCCAGACAAAGTACATCCTTTTTAATGCATTTGGTTGGTTATTGCTAGAAGCATATATCATGTGTAAGGTGTGCATCTAGTGTAATTAATGCATCCCTTTCGTGGCTTATGGTCTTGAATGGATTCTCTCTGTGACTGGGAGTCACTTAAAGGTGCCAACACAGGAAGGATTTAGTACATAATTCATAGCACAAGTAAGTGAGAACACTAAACATTATATGTGATTCATATCAAATTTATGTCCAACACTAAGGCCCACGCTATAGTACTCTTAATAGTTTAGATTCAGGTACAATATCTATACACAGGCGCGGCCAGCACAGGTAACAGTGGTTAGGGAAGTGGGCAGATGACGAGATAGGGAAAGTCAAATGTAAAAAAAAATAAACCCACGTACCTTACACTTGGCGCATCGCCGAGTCGGCGAAGCAGCTAGGCCAAGATAAGTGGTTTTATTATTTTTTTATTTTACTTTCCCTATCGTCTGTCCACTTCCCTGCCACCTGACCCGCCCGTCGTCGCACCGCCATAATGCCCCTCCACTATTACCTGTGCCAGCCTGTATATACAATTATATGAGCTGCGCAAGTAATTCACTGAACAAAGGTTTTTCCACACACATTTTAACTGTTAGAATCTGGCAAAATCTCTTCAAGGAAAAATTTCAAAGAAAATTGAAATTTTGCAGATCAGCTTGCCAGGAAACCTATAGATTTGCCATGCTGTCCTTCTTTCTGAAATGGGGAATGGGAAGGTAATTCTGGGGAAATCCAAACGCCATTGTAAGGATGTTTCCTCTAATGGTGTGTAGTAATCCAGTCCAGTTTAAGTGAAGAAAAGGATTTATTGTAGACGAGGAAGACAGTACAGCATCTGCTCAGCAGGACAGATCCAGTCAGATACAACCATAGAATGTAGAACATACAAACCATGGCAACAGATTTCAGTACAAGATTTATAAATAAACTAATGGCATGAACTACTAAAAGGAATACACCATAATATGTAAAAAACATAGCATGAAATACAACACATCTTTTCCCTAAAAACAAAAGGAAGAAAAGAGAGAAGAAGAAAAAGAGGAGAAAAAAAAGAACATGAGAGAAGAGAAAAGAAAAAAAAAGAAAAGGAGAAGAAAAAATCAATTTTTAAATCGAAGAGGTACATTGACAACTCTCTTGTTAGCCTTAACTCTTGAAGAAACAGTGTTATCCTTTACAGGTACTTTAACATTGTCAGGACTAAAAGAGGAAAAACTTGGGTACTTCACAGTGGAAAAATTAGGACATTTTACAACACGTCTAACATTCCATACTTTACCATCATTAGTTACAATGCTGTTAATGTTAACTTTTACTACCTTTCAAACAGGGCCAAATTTTGAAGAACCCTTAATCAAGAAACCAGGTTTACGTATCCTGACTAAATCCCCCACTGTAAAATCTGGGATTCTCACTTTATGCTTAGAATCATGATATTCTTTCATTTTCTCTTGGTGGTGTTTGACCCTCAAGGAAGTACTGCGAATATCAACAGGAGTAGGAATATTGGAAATATTAAATTTCTCTTTCATCCACCAAGGACAAAACTTTGACACTGGTTCCCTCCCTCTCAATAAACGATAAGGACTAAGTTCAGTAACTGAGTGAGGAGTAATCCTGTGCAACCATAATCTTTCTCTAATAACTTTCTTCCACACATTGGGAGTTTTCCTTGCCCATTCAACTGAGTCCTTTAACACGCGATTAAACCTTTCCACCTGTCCATTACCTTGTGGTTCGTAAAGAGGAGTTGTAATATGTTTGATTCCACAAGAACTGAGATAATCTTCCACTTCTTTAGATATTAATTGTACCCCATTATCAGTAATCAATACCTCCGGACTACCTTCTCTTGCAAACACCTCCCTAAGGAATTCTACAATAACTTGTGAAGAAGCACAAGAAACAAACCTGACTTCAGGCCACTTTGAATGGTAGTCTATTAACACCAAAGCAAAACGAGCATCTTGAGGTAAGCAATTAAAAGGACCAGATATATCAAATGCTAGCTTCCTCCAAGGATTCTCTGGCCAAGAAATTGGTATGAGAGGAGCAGGATAAGTTTTCAACATTTTATCACTATTAACACATATAGAACAATCACGAACCACTCTGTCAATCATTTTATCCATTGCTGGCCACCAAAAACTGGTTCTCACTAATCTCTTCATAGAAGACATTCCCAAATGACACTCTTCAAAGTAGGAGCATTGGCAATCTCATGCTTAATAGCCTGAAAAGCAGACTCCTGTTTCTCTCCCCGGTAAAACTCTACTTTCTGTCTGGTCAATTCTCTCAAAGGTTCCATTTTGGTTGCAAAACCCTTAATAAACTTGCTATAATATTCACACAAGCCATTAAAAGAGAGAAGTTTTTCCTTATTATCAGGACATGGTGCTTTAACTATAGCCTCAACCAAGCATTTCTTGGGTACCACACCATTACCAGAAAGAGTATGTCCTAGATATTCCACAGACTCACAAAACATTTTGCATGTATTATCCTTCAAAGTAAGACCATGTGTCCCAAGTCTTTTACAAACTTCTATGATATGTTCTTTATGAGATGTATTATCAGGAGAAAACACAAGGATATCATCCTGAAAACATCTTACAAACTTGTACAAATCTTTGAAAATATGATGCATAGTACGTTGGAAAACTGATGCCGCAGAGGCCAACCCAAAAGGCATTCTTTTGTACTGAAACAGGCCTTCAGGAGTGAGAAAGGCTGTCAATTGTTTGGATTCATCAGCTAGCACAATTTGATGATATGCTGAACGCAAATCAAATGTAGAAAAAACTTTTGCTCCCTCTAACATACATACTACCTCATTTATATTTGGTAGGGGATGGCAGTCTACTATAATATTTGAATTGAGAGCCCTCAAATCTACACACAACCTGAGACTTTGATCAGCTTTTTGGGCTAAAACGATGGGAGAAACCCATTCAGAAGATTCAATTTCTTCAATTATATCATCATCAATCAAATTTTTCAACAATGCTTTAAGATCATCTCTAACATTTATAGGTACATTTCTCAATTTCTGTGTAACTGGAATAGTTCCTTTTTTAAGTCTAAGAAATTTTGAAAATTGTGCAGTTTTCCTAAATTTTTTGAAAAAACTCTAGGAAACAAGTTAGTGATCTCATTAATCCATTCACCAGTATTAATATTAGTCTTGACAGACCGATTTTCATTGAAATTATCATCAGTAATGACAATGGGATCAAGTCTTCTGGGATTGAGGGTTATACTAAAACTCCATTGATCTCTCCATCCAAGCACATTCACTCCCTTTGTAGCAATATATAATTTGACAAACCTTACTTGACCCCTGAAATGCATCTCTACTCCCAAATACCCTTCCATCGGGATGATAGACTCATCAAAAGTCTTGGCAATTATGTCAGATTCCTTAAGATCTTTAAAAGTGACAATCCCTTCAAACATTTGAATGAAATACTGTTTAGTAATAATTGTCCAAGGTGATCCTGAACCGACCATCAATTTAAGATCAACTCCTAAAACTTGTACAATGCATTCGGGTTGTTTAAGGTAAGCCAAATCTTGTTCATTAGAATCAATAATAGAAACAACTATACCCCTTTCACAATTATTTCCATTGTCTTTGTCAGGAATGTCAGATTCTTCCATACTACTGGTAATGAAAGAGACTCTACTCTTATTATTATTTCCTGTAGCTGCATTATTTCCTGTAGTAGTCTTACATACTCTACTGAAATGTCCTGACCTACCACATTTATTACATTCTTTCCCGATAGCAGGACACTTAGGAAAAGAAGCAGCATGATTAGTACTACCGCATCTAAAACAATGAAAAAATGTGTCATTCTTTTTGAAAGGACGTTGAAAGGAATTACTAGTGCGTTGTGTGTTGTTGGAAGAAGAAGCAGTAGTAGGCAAATCTGATTTTACAGCACATACTTCAGAAGAATTATCTTTGTCTTTCTTATCCAAACATTTTATCCTCTTATCAGATTGCTCAATAGCTTTTGCTGTAACAATAACATCTTTCAAATCTGGATCACCCATAATCCATAGTTTTTCTTGAATTTTATTGCTTTTAGTGTGGACTATAATCTGATCTCTAATCATCTTGTCGGGTATAGGACCAAAATTACAGTTAGTGGACAAATAACGTAAGGCTGTTAAAAAAATCATCAAAAGTTTCAGATTCTTCTTGAGCTCTGGTATAAAATTTATAACGATTCAAAGCAACACTAAAAGTTGGCTTAAATCTAGCTTCAAGACCAGTCATTGCATCATCAAAAACATTTCTGTCTCCCCCTCCATCATGTAAAGGAAGTGTTCTGAATACAACTTGGCCTTCAGAACCCAAAGAATGTAATAAAATATTTTTTTTCCTTTCTTGTGAGAATCTATCTCCATCTATGGCTTTTAAGAAAGTTAAAAATTCCTCTTTCCAGTGATTCCATGGAATAGGAGGTTCTCCTTTCTTTTGTAGAAACTTAGGCGGAGGATCAAATTGCATGTTTGATAAAGTTGTTTACAACTGAATTATATGAAAAGTAAACATGAAATTTAAAGTGAAGAAAAATGTGGTAAGAATTGTCAAGAAAATAAAATAGTCAAACCTGTTGTAGAAATAAGTTAAAACGATTTCTTAGTTAAATTTGGAGAAAAGTATCCTGCTTCGCGTTTAAAACCGATTTTTTCATTAAGTAGAATGAAAAATATCTTCCTCCGTGTTGAAATGCGATAATATTAGACCGGAGCTTGGTTTCTGGGATACGGATCAACAAAGATGGTGTCGACGTGTGCGCGATGACATCAAGCGCACACGTGCAACCATCGAGTTTCACAGGAGGAGTGGAGTTGAAAGAAGACGCGTAATCCAAGACGCGTGGAGCGATGACGTGCAGGCAGCAGGAAGATGGAGAGCGAGCAGGCGAGCGAGAACAGGAGAGATTACCATTGGTGCGAGGCAGCACTTCAAAAGTAAACAAGTTAGTAATAGGATGTAAATCGATGCAAAGTGAACGGCAAAAATTAGAAAAACATCACAAAAATGCAGCGAAAAAGCAGAAGTATTTGCAGCATATCCAGTAGTATTTCCAGTATTTCTTTTAAGGTGATAACAGTAGAGCAGGTATAAAAATGACAGAGTAACTTGCAGTATTAATGAAAAATAGAAGGTTGATAAATCAAGTAGATAAATCCAGAAGTCTTTGAAAAACAAACATACAAGAAAAACAAAAGTGTCTCACATGAAGATCCAAAGGGTGCAAAAATGATGAAATGAAGAAAATGCAGCGCAGGTCAAAATCCTCTGGTCGCTCCTGTGTTCCCAGAAAATGTAGCAAACCAGTAAAATCGTCGCCAATTTTGTAGTAATCCAGTCCAGTTTAAGTGAAGAAAAGGATTTATTGTAGAAGAGGAACACAGTACAGCATCTGCTCAGCAGGACAGGTCCAGTCAGATACAACCATAGAATGTAGAACATACAAACCATGGCAACTGATTGCAGTACAAGATTTATAAATAAACTAATGGCATGAACTACTAAAAGGAATACACCATAATATGTAAAAAACATAGCATGAAATACAACATGGTGTTACCAGCTAGTACTCAAACAAAGGCCTAGATTTTCTTGTTCTTAATACGTGTGCTTCATGATACACCAGTTAAATTACAGCAGACTTGATTTTTCTGCAAAGTGGTAGAGATATGCTCTGCGCTATCCCCTCAGCTCTTCAACATTTACCTCCAGCCACTGGTTGAAGCGCTGGCAAAATTGGACTGTCAGGTGTTTAACTACAGCCAGTTAATCGTGAGGATTGACAGCTCCTCACTGGCACAGGCCAACATGCAAAATATTCTCAGGTTAACCATGAATCGGACGACTATCAATCCATTGAAAGTATACCCTAATATGACCGGGGTTAATCCCTGGTCTGATGTCTTCTGGCCACAGGAGCTATGCACAACTCCAACACCAGTGCCAGTGGTAAAGAGCTTGGGGATTAGATTGGACTCCAAGTTAACACTGAGTAATCAGGCGACCTCCGTAGTGGGAAGCTGCGTGAGCCTCATGAGGCAGCCTCGGAGACTGGTAACCCTGTTGTCTTTCTCCAACTTGTGCACTGTGGTGTCGGCCTTAATTGTGTTGCACCTGGACTACGGTAACTCAGTATATTTAGGGATACCTGACAAGCTCCTGGGGAGACTTCAGGTGGTATTGAATACTGCAGCACATTTGTTTTTTAAGCTCCAGAGAAGAGTACATGCCACACCCTTGTTACAACAACTGCAATGGCTCCCAATCAGGCAGAGGGTCAAGTTTAAGGGGCTGTGCATTGCACACGCAGCCCTCCATGGAGCAGCACTGGCTACATCCAAGATCGTCTGAAGAAATATGTGCCAGGACGATCCCTCCAATCGGCTGAGGCAAGCCTGCTGGCATGCCCACGCTTTGATTAAAAAAACTGTGGGGGGGTGTGCCTTTTACGTTGTGATTCATCAGCTTTGGAATAAGCTCCTGGATAGCCTGCATAGGAAAACTACCTTACTCCCTTTTAGGAAGGATCTTAAGACCTTCCTTTTCTCACTGGCACTCGGATTGGCTTATCTGGTGATGTGAAGCCTTGGGAAGCATGTAAAGTTCCAGGTTTAGGGTTTGTTTTTACACTTAGAGACCTGTTGATTTGGCGCTATACAAATATAAATTAACATAACATAACATAACAGATCATGTGGATATCCAGGAAATTATCAGTCCCAGGATGGTGATGTTCACAATTAAACTGCAACAAGTCATGTGAGGCTATGGCTTCTGTGTACCCAAACCTTCCCAAAATAACAATATCATTATTTGAATTTATTTTTAATTAAATATTTAATTTCTTCTGCAATTTACTGCAAATCTCAGTCGTTGTTAACATGTTTACATTGCCTGGTGAGAACGTTAATCAAAACACGTATGGATTCCTTGCAGTACATATATAGCGTAGATGTCAAATAACCACACTGTTTTGTCTTTGGATGAATAATTTGCTATATGTCTTCCTGCAGGTTATTGACAATGAACCCAGCTTGGCTCTGCATTAGCACCAGGTCGTGCACAGATAATATACAATGAAATTCTCCACAATATGTTGGTTCTCCAAAAAACTAATAAGTAGGAAAATGCCAGTGGGTAGCTCCCAATTACTTTTTTAGTATAATTGGCAATTAAGTCTAATTAACTTTTAATTAATATTCAATGCTTTTCTTTTAACAAATGGAACCCTGATGAGATCACATCTGTTAGGAATAGTACATTTGTTTCTGTTTCAGGCGTTTATTCCATTTTAACACATTGGATTTTGTTCTCAGCCTGAAGAAAGAGTTCCTTTTTAAAGCAATGCTGTAATGCTTTGAAATGTAATTATGAGAGATTGATCATCAACGCAATGGTGCTGACTCTCCAGAGATGGGCTAAAGGCATTTTGTGTGATATCTGTGCATTCCTTTAGCTCACATTTTACTGTACAAAATAGTACTTATATGAGTAACATATCTATTAAACACAGCCTCACACGTGGTTAGACCCAGGCCTAAGCAATTTCGAAACAACAAAGAACATAACTAAAATGAAGTGTCAGGAAGTCGATGAAGGATAGAGAGAGAGATAAAATAGGAAAATAGATTAGATGGAATTTTTCATATGTATCATTTAATTATAGGCAATTGCTAGGAATGCAAGACATTTCTTTTCTCTCATTTTCTCTTCAGCCAGCAGTTGTTTTAAATATTCTGATTCAGTGAGTCTAAGTTAATTATAAATATAATCTATATTTGAAAATGTATGGATGCTGTGTATAATGTTGGTGCATTAGGGGCGAGCCATTCCAGATTTTCTGTACATTCAAATACAATCATTTGATATTTGATTAATCTAAATGAGTCCAGCCCTAGTAGGCCATTTGTCATCCCAGTTTCATTGGTACATTAAAGCCTACATTTTGTAAATACATGTATTATGTATGCAGACGACCTCTGTACAATATGTTATTTATTAACATTGTTGGGATTAACAAGGGAGCAAGACCCACAAATACAAAGCAAGTCAAGATGACCCCCCTCACTGGGCAGCACATGGGCTTGGTGCAAAGAAGTGGCTGGACACCATGCACTGAAGTTTCCTTCCCTGTCCAGAGGCCAAACAGATCATTAAACATATAAAGACACTGGAAAAATGTGCCATAAGGAAGTTAGGATTATTTACTTGGAAAAGAAAATAGCGTGTCACAAAAGCAGTTTAAGTGATATTGTGGTTACGTTTTAAAACGAACGAAGCACTGTAATTTGTCACTTACGGTTATCAACATAACCATATCACGCATGACCTCACACATGATTTAAAAAAAGACACCCGAAATTTGAGGAACAAATGCAAAGGTTATGGAGAAATGTGAGCGATAGGTTCCTAAATGTGTCCTGTGAGGTGGCCTTGTAGGTTGAAACAACACGACGGAAACAAAAACACTCCTGCAAAGACTCCCAGAATGTTGTCTTTTGGCTCACACTGGCCTTCCACTTTGTACACTGCAAACTCTAGAAGGGAAACACTTTGATACATCAGGCCCAATGTGCATGGTTGACGGGAAAGAAGTTAACAGAAGCTTTGAGCGTCATTGTTGACTGGAATAGGAGCCACTGGAAACCGAGACAAGAGGTTCATAAGTTTGTAGTATTTGCAGTTTGGAGCATGACATCTCCACAGAGAGCAGTGAAATGACAAACGGTGGGCATGCATTATGTAATGATTTGCATTGCATGCCATTGCTAGGTTATGTTTTAGGTCTGGCTAGGAGCTTCTTTAGTGGTGTGGTCATGTAACCAACAAACAATTAAAAAGCTGCATGCATATAGAGAAGGTCTGTGTCCTCCCCTTTATTGCTCACATATGATTGAGACATTATTAACACACATCTCTTTTCAGATACAGCGGAAAGGAAGTTTGCGTGGTGTACACCTCTGACAAATGCAGTAAGAAAGGATATGAATTGCGGGCTTTCTGACAAATACAGTAGGTAAGAGTGTTAAATTGTGTACCCACTGATAAATGGAATAGGAAGAGTGCAGCAAATTCGCCTTTCGTCATTGTTCATCCCCAATTCCTTGCCTTTTTGCTGGCCGGCTTTAGTACTCTGTCCATTTAGCTCAGTAATCAAGGGCCAGTGCTTCCCCTCTAAATCATGATCTCTGCATTGGAACTCCTTTTCTGGCATATACCTTCTCTATACAACCATTGCAAATGGTCCCTGGATGCAGTTCAGGCTGAACTGAACTGTTCCCACAGGGGACAAGGTCAAGACTGATTTGCACATTGCTAGGTCTAAACTGGGGTGACGTGGTGAGCAAACAAATGATGGATTTACCCCAGATCTGTGACTGGGGGTGAATGGTTGATTTGTTCAGCATTCCTTCCATCACCTGTTCTTTTTGCTTCTGTCGCCTTAAGTGTGAAGGCTATGCCCAGGCGTTGTTCTCGTGCTCTCTATGTCACTGGATTCAGGCTAGACTGGCTGATATGGGGTGATTCCCCAAAACCGGTCCTAGGATGCTTGTTTCCGGTGCAGGGAGGACCTGGCTTGGCAGTTCGGGCTTGTCTGTTCCCAAGGGGAGTAGGGTCATGACTGATTATCATATGGCTGGGTCCAAACTGGGGTAGTGTGATGAGCAAACAAACTATGGATTTAACAGAGATCTGTGACTGGCATTGAATATTCATTTGTTCAGCATCCCGTCCATCTTCTGTTCTTTTTTGCATTAAGCACACCTATGGCATGGAAAGTTACATGTCAAAAAGGGGCTGCAGTGTGTATTTGCATCACCCAATTGTATTAGAAAAACCTATTTCTGCCAGAAACACCATCATGCTCTAGCTAGACTCAAAGTCAAAAGTCAAGTCAAAAGATTTTATTTGTGTTGGTACTCAACCGAGGACCACAAATATAACATAAGATAAAAGGTAAACTTTACATAAAATAGGTACACAATAATCAATATAAAACTAACATGGATTTAAAAAATTTGTACAAATTATAACATACATATTCATTTGGGGGATTTATGGCCATTGTAAGAAAATCTTTTTCCTTGATTAGCCTGCAAGATCTGTAAATCGGTGAAATATACCGGGCGCGAGCTGCTACCACCTTAGAGTTAGGACAAATGAACATTAAGTGCTCCACAGTCTGCTCACCCCCTAGACATAACATGCATAAGTTGGAGCGATCTCCGGGTAACCATTTTGTTCTATAGACTTGAACAGGTACAATCCCAGCTCGGTACATGAAAATTACCCTCCTTGCACTATGAGAGAGACAGAAAGAGATATATGGCTGTATATGTTTATACTCAATTACTGTTGTAAATGGCTTGAATGTTTTTAGCCTATAGCTATGAGCATAGTCCAAATCATAACTTAACCTTGGTGTAAAAGATTTAAGGAAAAATTTCAATTGTGAAGTGGACCAAGTCTGTAGGATTTCACTCGAAATTTCAGCCATTTGGAACGCCGCAGACATGTTCACTAAGAAAGTATGTTTAACGATATCTGTGCCAAAAGTCTCTTTTTGTAACAAAAACCGAAGAGTTCCCTCCGTAGCATGAAGTAGCTGGTAGGCCCATCTAATTATGTTCGCCACGGCCGTGGCAAAAGCACTAGTGATTCCAAATTCCAGACGTAGGACCTGAACTGGAGTGGCAGTTGGGACCTTCATTATTTTTTTCAGGATTTTACCCTCCTGACGGTCCATGAAGCCCCATTGTTGGATTGGAATACATTCCGTAGCGTAAGACAAGACCGCTGGTATTTTAGCTTTGTAAATTTTGATTAGAGAGGAAAAATGTCTGCTCCCCGTGGCGTTATATAATCTCGTTAGAGCACCTGCGTGTATTTCAGATTTATTCATTAGCTTATCGATGTGTTGTGTATTTGTTAGATTCTTGGTGAGAATCCTGCCCAGGTAGATATATTCTTTCTCTTCGTCGATTTTTTCCTCACCTAGCTTCCAAATATATTTGGCACTTTTCTTCCTCCCAGAAAAGGCTACAACTTTCGTTTTTTTTACATTCGGTATTAAATAATTATCATTTGAATATTTAAACAGAATATCCAGAGTTTTTTGGAGGCCGTATGGAGTAAGATCGAAGAGGACTATATCGTCCGCATAGAGCAACTGGTGAACTCTTTGTTGGTTAATTTTTGGGGGCAGACTTGAGCCCTTTTGCAGTTGTATTGGCAAATCGCTGAGATATAGCGAAAACAACATGGGTGCAAGTAGACAACCCTGTTTAAGTCCGTTTTCGGTGTCTATTGTTTTCGTTAGTCCTTTTTGGCCCCCCATTTGAACACGGCACCATGTCGTTGTATGGAGACTTATTATTGCCTGTAGCAAATGCTCGTTAATTCCCAGACTCCTCAATTTTTTCCATAGAGTAGGACGATCCACACGGTCAAATGCGGTTGAATAATCTATAAAAGCCATGTAGACCGTCTGTTTTCTTGTTGTGACGTATTTGTCCAGAAAGAACTGGATTATTGCAATATTGTCCGTGACAGAGTGTTTGGGTCTGAAACCTGCCTGGAACATAGGGATCAGACCCATCGAAAAGGCCCAGTTTTTTAATTGCAATAATATCTCTGCCGCGAAGATTTTTCCGGTGGCGTCCATCAGGGCTATCTGGCGGTAGTTGCCTGCTACCTTTTTACAACCTTTTTTGTGGATAGGAATTATAGTGCTCCCTTGCCATGACTTGGGAACCTGGCCAGTGGAAAAAATATGGTTGAAAAGTGGAGTTAGAAAAAGGCTCCATTCCCTGGAATTTATTTGTAGGGCCTTTATAGGGATTTGGTCTGGACCAAAGGCTCCTGAGCTTCTTGCCCTCCGAATATGTGTTTCGACCATTATAGTTGTAGTTTTCGGGATTGTTTTTTCCATAGATTTTTCCTTTACCTTATCTGGACTGTTTGTCAGTAATTTGTCTTCGTTTTTTTTGTACAGTTCTGTCAGGTAAATTTCCCACTCTTTCGGAGGAACAGGTACTGCGTGTAATTTCTTTTTTGTCCCAGATATCTTGGCTATTATAGACCAATACGTTCTTTGGTTTGGTTCTTTGGCAGCGTTTTGTAATTCAACCCAGTTTCGGTCTTCAAAGGATTTTCTCTCGCTTATTTTTTCTCTCTTGAGTTGGTTTTTCAATTTATTTATTTCTTTCTTTTTAGTAGGAGAGAAATGTAAGTATTGCGCGCGTATCAATTTGTTTAGGGTTTTCTTTGTCAATGAATTCCCTGTTTTGTTGTTATTTTTTCTTTTTGGAATTGTATCAGTTCTTTGAAGATTCCTTTCGGTTATTACCTCCTTGAGCTCGATGAGCATGGTCTCGAAGTTTTCAATAGGGTCTTCTGAGTATTGATTCCTTAAAAACTGTTGTTGGTCGACCAAGTTTGTTATTTTACTCAACGAGGTGGGGTTCCAGAAGATTCGTCTCTGGTCGCTGCTTACCAAAGTTTCCTTTCTATCAAGGGTCATCAAGCCTTCTTCTTCAGACAGAGCCGACCAATTGGTAACTAGTTGCAGGACGGCATGATCGCTCTCTGGGGTAAAATTGGAACACAGATGGGACATTGTTTCAAGCTGGTCTTTACCACAGATGATATAGTCTATTATAGATGGTCTCCCATTTCCTTGTCTTGTATACCCTGCCGGGATATCGCCTTCCACATTCCCGTTAAGAATTGTTCCGTTTATGGCAAGCAATACAGATAACAGTGTTTTCCCTCTTTTATTGGATCGAATATCGTTGGGGAATTGGGGGATTACGTGTTCCAGGCGTTCTTCTTCCAGGATTTTTCCCCATTTTTTTATTTCTGTATTAGAAATTTTCCCATTAAAATCTCCCATGATTAAATAGGGTAAAGATGTGTGGGCTTCAATTATTTGTATGATAATTTGCAGGGTATCGTCATTTAAGCTGTCGTGGTTTTTTCCTGGAGGAGCATATACGTTGAAAAGCAATGTTGGTTTGGTTATAGTCAGATTAGAGGCTTTCAGAGACAGTTTCATACATTGCACGTTCTCACTGCTGGTTTCCACTATCTCTTGTGCCCACGAGTAGTCCTCTCTCATTAAAAAAGCCAGTCCCCCTTTGGCATGGCCCCGGTTAGAGGCTTTCGCATTTATATTATACACATAGTAACCTTTTTGTGAGAAGGGCTCTGTTGCCCAGGTTTCCTGCAAGGTCAGTATGTCGGGCTGGTTTCTGAGGACTTCCTTCATTTTTATGTTTGTTCTTCCAGCGATGTTCCACGAGATGATCTTTAGACCTTGGTTAAACGGGGTGCTTTTGGTGGGTAAAACCTTTATTATAGTTTAAAATCCCTGGTAGCCAGGTCCATGAGTTCTCCATCTTATTTTCTGCGTGTTCTTCCTTTGGTTCCATATGCCACACTTCCCTTTCCCCTTTTTTTACTCGAATTCTTAGTATCTCTTCTCCCTGTTCTATATCTCTGTTTTGCATACCCTCAAGGTGTCTTAAGGTCCCCGAGGGTCTTTGCCCCTCTTTCAATTGAAGTGAAGAAAAGAGAGTCGTATTACTATTAAAGGTTGGTTGTTCTTTATTTCCTTTATACTCCGGTTTCTCTATGATGTCATAACCAAAACGGTATATTATCTCTTTTTCTTTCAAAATGATACTTGGTATCACTGGAGACCAAAATGAGACTATTGCGATTTTACTTTGACCTCGCGTTGGAAGTGATACTAGGTCAATGTCGCTGCTAGTCATGGATTGAAGAGGTTTTATGTTTTGTAAGAGGTGTAGAATCCTGCTTCTGTTAAGAGAGATATTGTCAGTGGGAAATAGTTCTTCAAATTGAAGTACCTTAGTTTGTGTGGCATTCCAGCAGTAATTTTCCTTTTCAGAAAAGAGTTTCACAGTGTTTTCTTCTGTTGTCGTAGTAACCAAATTTACTGGGAGATATACCTCCGCCCTTGGGTTCAAGGCTTTCTTGCTATCTGTTGTTGTTCTTTTGAGGGATTCTTCTTTTTTACTCCTTCGCGGAGTACTTTTCTCGTCGTCTTTTGCTTGTAGATCTTTTTGTGGTATTGTATTTTTTTGAAATTTTAATTTTCGTGCTTGCTTTTTTTGAATCCTTCTCATAGGTTTTTTCTTCCTTTTATTTTTCTTAAGCACATCATCCTTAGTAGAGTTAGGTGTCATTTCTCCTGAGGATTTTTCTGATTTGATTTCTACCTTTGATTCCTCGCCTTCTTTTGCAGATTCCTTGTCAGGTCTTCCCCTTCCCGTTTTTTTGTTGAATATCGGGTATTGTTTTTCCTTTTTTGGGGGATTTTCTCTAAACAGACGTTTCAGAGAGAATAGAGTGGATTCATTGAGATGGTCATTCTTTCTCATGTTATCGGTTGATTTGAAATTATCATCTGTTGTCTGAGTAGATGAATGACAGAAGATTTGCTTATTTTCATTTGGTTGTTGATTGTTATCATCTAGACTTCCTTCTGTGTTTTTTGAGGACTCTTTTTTCCTTTTCTCTTCAACTAAAAACTTCAAAATGCCGATTTGTACATCCAAAGTTTGATCAGAGTTTTCAAGGATGTTTCCTAGGAAGGAGAGAACTGATTCGAGAATTTCTTGTAATGTGAAGAGAGCCTTAGATATGGGAATAGCCGATTTTTCAAGGTTATTGCTTTCTATTAAAAAAGGATCTAAAGAGGAATCTTGTTTGTGTATAGAGAGTTTTTTTGCGTCTGTGTTTGTTAACTTTAACTCTGGGCTGTTTACTCCATCTTTTTGGTTGAGTAAACATGAGTCTTTTTGTGTTTGAGGGCTCCCGTTACCCTTTATCATGAAAATTTCAGAGATCAGGCTTTTTTGTTCTGCTGTATAGTTTAGGATACTCAAGTCGTCTGGTTTGGGTACACCCTCATGGTTTTTTATAGGCGTTGATGATTTCACCGCACTAGTATTTGAATTTTCGGGTTGTTGATCTCTTATTGTGTGTGTAGACTTATTATTGTTAAACACAGTGTCGCTGACATTATGAGACAGATGGGGGGATGCCGATAGGCAAGATCTATCGTCCAAGCTTCCTGGTGTTTTATTTTCGAAAGCAGACGTTGTTTTTTCCGGTTTCTTTTTTGCCGACAATGACGAGAAATATTCACTGATTGCTGGGGTCAAGCTGCTGCGACCAGCTTTAATTCCGTTGTCAGTGGATTTTCTAACGGCTTCCTCGGTTCCCATTCGCTTCATAAAAATTGTTCGGGAACGTAGTTTCTTGAGACCCATTTTTTGTTTATAAAGAGGTTGCCACTAGTATCGCAACTCTGGACGTAGGGAGACGTAAAAAGAGGCCGTAATCTTTCTTTAAGAGTATGGCTCTACGGTGATCACTTTTTGATGTTTATTGAGGCGTGGATGTTAATGGGTTGGCCCGTCCCGTCCTCGGTCGTCCCCGGACGGCCACAGACGGCCCGCCCTTTGCCCGGGCTTCGCCCGGCGTCCCGCTCGCGTCCCGCGTAGCGTGGAGGGTGTGTCTTAAGTAGGAGCAGGGGCGGGAAGAGACTCCAGGTGCGCTCAGGTCTCCACGCGCAGTACCCTGGGTCTCGCAGTCCCGTCCCCTGTCAGGCAGCCTCCGACGAGTGAAGGTGACGGAGCCTGTCTCCTTAGATTCCTGGAACAACAGGCAGCAGATGATCAGTGGGCTAGAGAGGATTCTGCAACACAAGCGCACAGAAGCAGCTACGAGCGGCACCCGCGAAGCGGGGGCCGCGAGCTGTTGTAGCGCTTTCGTCCAATCAGATGTCAGCAGGCAATCAGTAGAGGCGGAGCAGGGGCGGGAAGAGACTCCAGGTGCGCTCAGGTCTCCACGCGCAGTACCCTGGGTCTCGCAGTCCCGTCCCCTGTCAGGCAGCCTCCGACGAGTGAAGGTGACGGAGCCTGTCTCCTTAGATTCCTGGAACAACAGGCAGCAGATGATCAGTGGGCTAGAGAGGATTCTGCAACACAAGCGCACAGAAGCAGCTACGAGCGGCACCCGCGAAGCGGGGGCCGCGAGCTGTTGTAGCGCTTTCGTCCAATCAGATGTCAGCAGGCAATCAGTAGAGGCGGAGCAGGGGCGGGAAGAGACTCCAGGTGCGCTCAGGTCTCCACGCGCAGTACCCTGGGTCTCGCAGTCCCGTCCCCTGTCAGGCAGCCTCCGACGAGTGAAGGTGACGGAGCCTGTCTCCTTAGATTCCTGGAACAACAGGCAGCAGATGATCAGTGGGCTAGAGAGGATTCTGCAACACAAGCGCACAGAAGCAGCTACGAGCGGCACCCGCGAAGCGGGGGCCGCGAGCTGTTGTAGCGCTTTCGTCCAATCAGATGTCAGCAGGCAATCAGTAGAGGCGGAGCAGGGGCGGGAAGAGACTCCAGGTGCGCTCAGGTCTCCACGCGCAGTACCCTGGGTCTCGCAGTCCCGTCCCCTGTCAGGCAGCCTCCGACGAGTGAAGGTGACGGAGCCTGTCTCCTTAGATTCCTGGAACAACAGGCAGCAGATGATCAGTGGGCTAGAGAGGATTCTGCAACACAAGCGCACAGAAGCAGCTAGCTAGACTCCATTTTAAATGTGTTGCAGTGACATATGGCAGGGTAATGCCTTTGTATATTGGAAAAGCCTATTTTTAAACTCATAATTCAACCCTAAAATTCCCTTGCAAGGCTACAGGTGAGAATGCTAACAAATTTAAAAAGAGAACACTACATATTAATGTTAGTGTGCCGTCATAGAAAATAACCCCACCCCCAAAGAAACACTTTGGATGCCTGGCCTGACCTTTCTTAAATTGGCCTAAGTGAGTTAAAGTCTTTGGGATAGATTCACAAAAGTAATCTGAGACAAAATCCTAACATTACGACTTTTGGTTTCACAAAAGGCATTTAGGAGTAGTAAAGTTAGGATTCCTAACTTTACTACTCCTAAACTCAGAAATATCCTAACTTTAATACTTTCGGTATTCACAAAAGGCATTTAGGAGTCGTAAAGATAGGATTTTTTGCTACTCCTAAATGCCTTTTGTGAATATCAAAAGTCATAAAGTTAGGATCTCGTCTCAGATGGCCCGTTATTTTCTGCTACTGCTTAGGAAAGAGCTAGAAATGCTGGGACATATAGGAGGGAAATGCCTTTGCATATAGGAAAAGCCTATTTGTGTAAATATATTACATTTTTAGGGAGTTTTATATAGAGTGAACTCCGCCTAAAGGGATCAGAGTGCTTTACATGAGCACCAGTTGTGTTACAGAAGGACACATTCATTTTGTTAGGCACAGGGAGATTACGTGATTTGCCCAGAATCACAGGATGTTGAGCGTCCCTGCTGAAACTTGAACCTGGTTCCCCAGCTTCAAGGTCGACCGATTTGGTTGTTAGGCCACATCCTCTCCTATTCATAAGTCACCCCTAAAATTGTCTTGTAAGCTCACAAGCTATGGTGCTAATAAATGAAAATATGGAACACCATATATTGATGTTAGTGTGCCATCACAGTAAAAAAAAAGCATTTTATTTTGTAGCGCTGGCCTGACCTTTCCTTAATAGTCCTATGTGGGATTGAAATCATTATTTTCTAGCTCTGCTTAGGAATGGGCTAAAAAATGATACAAAGTTATTCGCTGCTTAGTTTTTCAAATATGACTTAGTTGTGAAATCAGCTTTTTGATACCTCAAGCAGAAGCGTAACTTTGTAAAAATGCACTTTAGATGAGAACTGGCTTAAAACTAGTTTTGCCAATCATCACATCTCTAGAGTTGGAATACAACTTCTTGGCTGGGAGACAACTACCCTAGCTCAGAGGATAATGGTTTAAAAAAAGGGCCCAAAAAAGGCAAAAACAACCTGTTTCCAGTTAGAGTAGGCGGAAAACCCAGTTATACCACCTTCCATTGCTGGAATACACATCCTTGTCTGAAAGAAGCAGCAACTTTGACTAATACGACAATGACTTGTCTATGGGTCCAGGAAAGGCCAATATATGTTATTACTGACCATTTAGCGGGGATTAGCTTTCTCAGAGTAGACAGGAACAGTTTGAACAACAAAGGACAGCTTTAGCACTACCTTTTTGACTTGGAGATCCCATGGAGGCAAAGATAGCTTCCTCTGTTGATCGCCAGGTGCTCTCTAGACAGGTAAGCTCCAAATGTAATAAGAGGATAAATAAACTAGTTTTGACCCTTTCAGAAAGGAGAGTGGCCAAGAAGCTGATGAAGGGCCTGCCTGATATCAGCTGGGTACCACGATCTTGAAACAGAGATATCTGGGATATTTTTTAGCAAAGCAAAGAGGAAGTGTTACAAAAGGAGGTGAAGATTATAGGAAAATTATTGAAAATTGTTGGTGGAATTACTCAAAACATTGGCAAGTATACAGGATAAATATGGCACCTACAGCACCACCTCCCCAGAACATTCACAGAGAGACTCCTTCTGAACAATTAGGCCCTACTGGAAAGAGATTCCTGACTTCTGACTCTGGCTCTTGCTGAAAGAAGGACTTACAAGAAGACAAAAAAATTCCTGACTCCTGCAGGCATGCAGGGACTGGAAATGCTCTCTAAAGGTCAAGTGGTTGGCCTCCTGTTTATCTGCTTTAGGGACTCAAAAAGCTGAAAGATTTCTGATTCAAAGAAAGACCAGCTGACTAAAGATGGCTAGACAGTGCAGGAGATATGTTTGGAGATAGACCTAGGGGTAAATGTAGAAGAACTGTCGCTAACTAGCGTTAGTGTTAGTTAGTAGCAGTGTTCTTAACAAGACAAATCCCCAAAAACAATACGTCGTTACATGGCTATGGTAACAGCTAGCTGTGGTGAAAACTGCTGCTAACACTAGCGTCAAAGTGATAAAAATGTTGACGTTAACATGAGAAAAGGTGATGAAAGGCCGATTAGAGGCAAAAAAACTCATGTTATTCAGCCCAACCTGACTTTTTTTGCTTCCAGGGAAATAAATAGTGATATTTATGAAAAAAATAGGAAATAAAACCAATGGACTGCAGAATGGAGCAGCCAGGGCCAAGTGCAGCACAGATCAACAAACCCACCCCCAAGCTTCCCAAAAGACAGGATGACCAGCCAGAGGAAATGCAGATTCAACGCAACAGTTATGAAACAAGGCTCATTGCTGGGAAAAACCAGTGATGCATCACTTATCATAGCGCCCTCCTTGCAACAACATGGCAGCCAAAACCTTGAAAGCGGGGACAGTCCCTGGGGCCCGAGTCCTTACTGGGCCTTCATCTCTGACCCGGAGTGTGAGGCAGAGGTGCTGTGAAGTTGCTGGGTCCTGACCGTAGACATTGAAGCGTTGGTGATCGGCCTTACCTGGTAGTGCAGTTTAGCACTTTCCATGGAAACCCGTTGCTGACCTGTGTAAGAAGACCACCTACTGCACCTTGGAGCTGTGAACAGTAGAAGCACTCCTGCACAACAACGAAGGGAGGTCTTCATCACATACCAGGTGCCACCACTACACTGGGATGCACAGAGGAGATTACCAATGGTGGGCAATGCCTCTCTGCATCACAGGCGGGAAGATGTTGTGCTGGCTGAACGCTGTAGACGGTGAGGCCCCTGAGCTGTGTCAAACTTGTGTGGCGGAAGCTCTGCAACTTCATGCTTATGGGGGCCTTGTTGCATCACCTGAATCCGGAGGTTCCCCAGCAGACTTAGTGGTGACTGCTGTACCCAGGCTTGAGAAATCCCACCTGGCTGAGACTCCAGCTGGCTGAGTCACAGATTTGAAGAGAGTGCAGCGTATTGAGCCCTGGTGTCAATGACCAAGTGAGGAGAAGGTGGAGTGCATAGCGGAGGAGGCCCGGGGGCGAGTCGGGCCCAGGCCTAGCACCTGTGGGTGACGCACAACATGCTCTGAGCAATCCTTGTGCTGCGATTGACCTATATCAGCGAGAGCAAGGCACAAGACTGGTGGGGGACTCCGATAACTGGCTCAATTCACTGAAATTGGTCATTAGAGGTAGTGGGTGCAAGGGGCACGGACCTGTTCTGGACCAGGCTTATTGGATTTGCAGCAGGCCTTGGCGTAGTTTTGCTATGCGAAACTTCACGAATAGCGGAGTGCAGTGCGAACTGCAGTTTGTGCTGGTATTCCTGCCACTCCGGTGGAAATTCTACCCAAGCAGCAGCTCGTACTCTCGCGTTCGCAAACTTACTGTTCACAATCGCGAGTGGGGAAAAAACTCCATTGTACATCGCGAAGCAACATGTTCTGTACTCCGCAGAGTGCGAAGTACAGAAAACTCAGCAAACTCAGCGAACGGAGCACAGTTCACACCTCAGGACTAATATACAGCTTGATCTGCCATTACTTGCAGGGGAACATAGAATCTGGTCGCCACTGTTAGATTGGAAGAGGCAAGCAGGTGATGCTGCCTTTCCTTGCCCCCTGTTAGTTTGATTTGGGCTGACACTTAGTGGACTTCCTCTTCCCACAGCGCTGCGCTGTCTGGTTGCTGCTGCCCCCTTCTGCTGCTGCTGTATCCTCTGACCTGAAAGTCAGGTGTTCGAGTCCCTCATCCACCCGCAGACTCCACCCTGCACCTCATCCCTGGTGGTCCAGTGGCAGAGCATCACTGCTCTACAGCTTGACTAACCTCCTGTCCCTCTTTTCTGCTGCTCCTGTTCATCTTTCTGCTCTTCTCCTTTGTTTTTCTACCTTTGTTTTTTTAACTGTGCTTTGTTTGGTTTTGTTTTTCCTGTGCTTTTTTTTGCAGTTCCTTTTTTCCTATCCTCTCCCTTGTTGCTGCTGCTATTCCCCGTGTCACTTCCACTCCAGTGTACTTTCCTGCTTTTCCCACCTCCCAGCTGTCCAGCCTCCCTGCAGCACTACCTAATGGCGGAAGCTGTTTGGCCATGAGCAGCAGGTGTGCTACTGGTGCGCTGAAGGCAAGGCCATCTGCGTCCGTCCCCCTCTGTACTACACCCAGCACAAGAGACCCTGCCTCTGGGGCACTCCACCACTAGGACCTTGGCAACTTCCTCGACTTTAAACCTTATAGCCACACCACCTGCCATCTAGCATCACTGAATAATACCATTGTACCCTGCGCCTGCTGAAACTGCAAACGCACCTCCTGCCACATCAGCACACCTGCACCTCTTTCAGCCAGCCGACCAACAGCGCACCCGACCGGCTCAACGGCCTCCTCCTCAAAGTGCGGTCCCGCTACAAATACACCACAGAAATCTGGTACCTCCTAGATGCCACTTTTTCAGACATCACATTTTTCATAAACCTGGACCAACCTCTGCTCTGGGTAAGACGCTGCCATCGCCATTCCGACACATACAAAACCACCTGCAAGGACCACCCCGAGCATCCAGAAGGATGCCTTGCCATCATCCTCAAAAACACGCTACGACGGACCATGCACTCTAATGGCCCGTTGGCAACCATTGAACACCTCCACTTCCAGATCTGGACCAACACCACCTTCCTTGGCACCTTATCTACAGGTCCCCTGGGCCATGGACCCCCATTCTCCAATGTCACTGTAGATCTCATCGCACCCCAGGCTTTCCCATCCACCAACTACATCCCACTCAGAGATCTCTGGATCAACCTAAACAACCCCAGAGACAAGAACACTAGCACCCTACTGGGGAACCTCGCCCAAATCCGACTCAAGCAGCTAGTCACTGAACTAACCCACGTACGCTCGAGCCATCTTCTCCACCAGTGGAAACTCCAACTACAGTCACACAACAGAACTCTCCTGGACCGACCATCATTGTACACCACATGCATTCACCATGCCCACCGTACACCACAGCCATCATCGCACTCCTCCCTGCAGCTGGATCAAGGCCATCGAATAACTTCTTTTCAACTCCCTTGTAGTATGGTTTAGGGCCTCCTTTTGCATGCATGTTATAGTAGCATGGCTTATTAGAGATTTAAACGCCAATTTACCTTTTACTGCTTTTTCCACACAACACTGCATTGCTGTTTTGTCAAGTTAGCTTTCACGAAGGTCTATACATGAGAAAAGGTTTGTTTTTTGACATCTCTAGGCATATATCTTGCCCCCAGTCTGTACAGTGAGTGCTGAGCCGTCAAGGTTATCATAACATGGGAGCCTGTTTATCGGCATGTCTGTGTAACACATTTTAGACACAACATTTTGGTAGCTGCAAGCCAAGCAAGATTCTGGAGCCTTTATCAGTCAAGTCAAGTCAAGTCATAAAATTTGTATAGCGCACTACATACCCAGAGGGTTTCAAGGCGCTTAGGAGGGGAGGAGGATTATTTGTCAAATATCCACGTTTTAAGCTGCTTTCTGAACGCTAGGTGGTTCTGGGTGAGGCGAAGGTGAGCGGGGAGTGAGTTCCATGTCTTAGCAGCCAGGTATGAAAAGGATCTGCCTCCCATGGTGGTCTTGTTAATGTGAGGTACCGTGGCGAGGGCTTGGCCGGAAGAACGTAGTTGGCGGGAAGGGGTGTAGAAGGACAGTCGAGAGTTGAGGCAATCTGGTCCGATGTCGTAGAGTGATTTGTGTGCGTGGGTAAGCAGACGGAAAGTGATCCTCTTATTGACGGGTAGCCAGTGGAGGTCTTTAAGGTGACCAGTGATGTGTTCGTTGCGTGGGATGTCTAATATGAGCCTGGCTGAGGCGTTTTGGATTCGTTGGAGTTTCTTCTGGAGTTTAGCGGTGGTGCCTGCGTAGAGGGTGTTTCCGTAGTCCAGTCGGCTCGTGACCAGAGCGTGGGTGACTGTTTTCCTTGTTTCGGAGGGGATCCAGCGAAATGTTTTTCTGAGCATGCGAAGAATGTTGAAGCAGGAAGAGGATACGGCGCTGACTTGTCTGTTCATTGAGAGTGAAGAATCCAGGATGACGCCAAGGTTCCGTGCGTGGTCTGTCGGGATGGGTGCTTTTCCAAGGGCTTCCGGCCACCAAGTGTCGTCCCATGCAGAGGGGGATGTACCTAAGATGAGGACTTCTGTTTTGTCTGAGTTCAGTTTCAGACGGCTTTTTTTCATCCATTCAGCAACTTCTTTCATTCCTTCGTGTAGGTTAGTTTTGGCGGTGCTGGGGTCATTGGTGAGAGAAAGGATCAGTTGGGTGTCGTCCGCGTAGGAGATGATGTTAAGGTTGTGTTGGCGTGCGATGGCTGCGAGGGGGCTCATGTATACGTTGAAGAGGGTGGGACTGAGTGAGGATCCTTGGGGTACGCCGCAAATGACTTCAGAGGCCTCGGATTTGAATGGAGGGAGGCGGACTCTCTGGGTTCTTCCGGTGAGGAACGAGGTGATCCATTCAAGTGCTTTTCCTTGAATTCCGATGTTATTGAGGCGTTGTAGAAGGGTGCTGTGGCAGACTGTATCGAAAGCTGCCGAGAGGTCGAGGAGGATGAGGGCGACTGTGTCTCCATTGTCCAGTAGAGTTCGAATGTCGTCTGTTGCTGCGATGAGGGCGGTCTCAGTGCTGTGTTTTGCTCGGAAGCCAGATTGTGAGGGGTCGAGGGATTTGTTGGCTTCGAGGAAGGCGGCGAGCTGGTTGTTGACGGCTTTCTCGATGACTTTGGCCGGGAATGGAAGAAGCGAGATGGGGCGGTAATTTTTGAGTTCGGTGGGGTCCGCTGTTGGTTTTTTCAGAAGGGCGGTGAGTTCAGCGTGTTTCCAGTCTTCAGGGAAGGTAGCGGAGTTGAAGGAGCAGTTGATGACGTTTCGGAGGTGCGGTGCTATGACGGAGTCTGCTTTGTTGAAGATGTGGTGAGGGCATGGGTCTGTGGGGGATCCTGAGTGGATGGAGTTCATCAGGCGGATGGTGTCCTCAGTGGAGATTGGGTTCCAAGCGTTAAGGGTGTTCGCGGGGGGAAGAGGGTCGGCAGATGGTAGGGTGGGTTGGTTTCCGGGTTGGTTGTCAAAGCTGCTGTGGATGTCTGCAATCTTGTTGTGGAAAAAAGAGGCTAGGGAGTCGCAGAGGGTTTGAGAGGGGGTGATGTCGTTGGAGTTGGCTGATGGATTGGAAAATTCTTTGACGATGTTGAAAAGTTCCTTGCTGTTGTGGGCGTTGTTGTCAAGTCGATCCTTGAATGCTGTTTTCTTGGCTTTTCGGATCAGTTGGTGGTGAGTGCGGGTGGCGCTTTTGAAGGTGTCCTTGGTGCTGGTGGTTGGGTCTTTTTTCCAGGCCTTTTCGAGGGAGCGGCAGAGTTTCTTGGACTTCTTGAGATCTTCGTTGAACCATGAGGCCTTCTTGATGCCAGGTTTGCTTTGGCGTTTTTTCAGTGGAGCTAAGGTGTCGGCGGTGTTGGATAACCATAGGGTGAGGTTGGCGGCGGCTTCGTTGGCGTTAGAAGAGATGGCTGGGGAGTTTCGAAGGAGCGATGCGGAGATTTGGTCTGTGGTGATTTTGTTCCAGTTTCTTTGCAGGATAGGTTGAGAGTGGTTGATGGGTATCGGTTTGTTGTAGGTGAAGTGGACGCAGCTGTGGTCGGTCCAGAGGAGATCCGTAGTGTGGCTGAAGGAGACATGATTGCTGGATGTGAAGATGGGGTCGAGTGTGTGACCTGCGATGTGGTGATCATAGCCGCTTGCCATAATTTCACACACTTGGAAGATTCCAGGGATGCTGATCCAGATGTAATTTACACTTACTGAGCGGAAAGGTAATGGGGTCCCCCAAAACAAGTCCAGGAGACCTTCTTTAGTTTATAATACATAGTTCCTATAAAGGGAGGATGTTAAAACTAGGTCCTATATCACCTGTTTGCACTATCATTGTAATATGAATCTTCCTTTTGTATTTAATGGAGTTGTTACCATGCTGACCATATTATTTTTAATTATATGTCTGCTTATATTGACTAAAATACTGCGCATGAGATCACGTCGGTAAAATAAATATTTTAAACTTACTGTGTCTTCTTTTTTCTCCTGTTGTGGACTGGTATGAGAGTATAACAAAATAGTGTTCTCACTTCCCACCATTCCTGAGATGGTCCTAAGTCGCATGTTCTAGGTTGTCTAATCATTGGTTACTTTGCTATAGGACAAAGAGCTAATGTGACACTGATGTTAGCTGGTTGGGGTTTTCTAGGTACTGAGGTGAGTTTCTGGTACACCACAATTCACTTATGTCCCAGGTCTCTGTGCACAGTTCTGTGTATGAGCAGAAATCCTTGCAACATTCTCAGCACTACTACTCTGCCAACGCTTACAGAAGCCAACACCTCATCACACAACCTACGTAGATGGATCTCCAACTCCACCGACACACTGACACCCCTCAAGAAAAAACACTCATAGAAGGTCAACTGGTTCAGCCACAACATCAATCAACTCCGCAACACAATCACTCTTGCATCATGGCGCAAGGGTGCCTGCGTCAGCGCATGGCAGACATTGTGCACCATTGTAGGGGAAAAAGACAGGCAGGCTTAATCCAGAGCCCCTTCCGGCAGTTTAACACCACTGGTGCATCATTTTCTTGACAAATTTGCAGCATGAATTATGCACCACATTGCGCCGTATTTACAAAGTGATGCCTCTAGGCATATGCATAATCTTGTGAAGCCTTGTGCCAAATTTTACCTGCATCTGGTGTATGCAGGGTAGGTGTTCCCTCGCAACAAAGCCTTTTAGGATTGGTGCAGTGAAGTCTCTGAGATTTCAATGTGACAATTCTAGGACACCACTGCGTCAAAACCTTTCTCCTGCCTCATAGCTGGCTTAAGAGTGACAAAGTGCCATAGGGATAGGCTGGCCCCATGCATTGCCAGAGTTGCATCATGCATGCAACACAACTGTAGCAATGCTTGACTTTAGTGCTGCCTGATATACGAGATAGCGGTTTTATCCTTGACAACCAACTTGATGTATTTTTTGTGACAGATGATACCTCTGACCCTGATTTGAATATTGTGGTTCCTCATGGCTACAAAGTTTTCAGACATGATAGACAACTAAAAAGAGGCGGGGCTTGCACTAATTCATAGGAGCAAACTAATCTCACATTGCTCAATACTCTCCTAGTCTGATTGTGAGGCCTTCCTTTTTAAAATTACACCTCTGGGACAAGAGACATTCAAACGCTTACTGATCTATCGTCCACCAGGCTCCAGAAATAACTTTCTGGGTAACTTTCTCTTATTATTAGAGCTAGGTCTTCAATACAACTTCTTCACCATTTTAGGTGACACGAACTTCCATCTAGAAGCAGCAGTGGATAGAGATACACAGGAGCTCCTTGAAATGACATCAGAACTAGGACTTAGACAGCTTGTACAAGACCAAATGCATCTGGCAGGGAACACTTTAGATAATCTTTTTACCAACAATCCTGCCATTTCCAATCCATCTATTCTTCCTCTTACCTGGTCTGATCACTATGCTATTTTATTTATATATAAGTTACCCCGACCAAACACTACAAATACAGTAAGTACCAAGACTATTAGTAGGCCTTGGCATAAAATTGACTCAATGTCACTGGTTAATTAGCTAGCTCAAAGCCAACTGGACCTGGAAATAGAAGCAGAGACTATAAAATACAATACTTGGCTTGAATCCAACCTTGCCAAACTAGCACCTATTACATTGATCAACAAAAATAGAAAGACACCATCAACTCCTTGGGCTTCTGCATCCCTGAGAGCAGATAAGCATGCGTGTAGGAGGCAAGAAATGATCTGGTGCAAAAATTACAAAACACCAGAAAAAGATCGGTATAAATACATGCTTGCAGAATATAGGAAAAAGTTGATTGCTGAAAAGAACTGAAATACTACACATTGCAAATAGAAAACATTGGTAAATCCAGTAAAGAACTTTTTCAGACCATAAAGAACTTGACTACAGTCATAAAAGATGACCCCGCCAATCACAATCAATAGTTTTGCAATGCACATGCTCATTCATTTAAAACAAAGGTGGATCAAATCTATGATCAGTTTCCCAACTCTAAGTCAAATAGCAATTTTACAGAACGAGAAACCGTTGTTGAAGCATCGGCTCGCAAAGGGCCAGATTCTGAGAACCTGGCCCTTTGCAAGCGCAATTTTTGCATTTGGGATTCATCATCCCAAATGCAAAAATCCGTAATTGCGAATTCGCTAAATTGCGAGGAATTACATTTAAGGAATCTCTATTTGAGATTCCTTAAATGCAATTCATTAACCATTTTTAAATTGCTAAATCGCAATTTCGGGCCGCTATTTACTGCAAGGTCAAACCTCGTGGTAAATAGCGAAAACTTAGAAAAATGCTTTTAAATGCATTTTTCTAAGTTGCATGTTGCACACACACATGTCCTTTGGACATGTGTGTGCACAACACCAATGCAGATTACATTTCAGGGGTGCTACAGGGTATCCTTTGGACACCCCTAGCACCCTTGAAATCGCATCCTTATTTGCGATTAGCAAATTGCTAATCGCAAATGAGGAATAACTCCCCATTCATTCCTATGGGCCTTTTGGCCCATAGGAATGAATGGGGAGTTATTCCTTATTCCTTGCTAATCGCAAATAAGGAATGTGTAGGAATCACAATTTATTTAGCGATTCCTACATGAATCCCGTTTTGCAAGTCCTTAATAGCGATTCCTTAATAATCGCTATTAAGGACTCGCAAAACGGGACTTTGATGAATCTAGGGGTAAGCTTCTTTCAGCTGTCAAATCAGGATCTTCGTATGATCCCTGTCCCCCTAGGATCCTACAAAACATCAGCCATTTCATTAATCTGCATCTATCCAGGATGTTTAATCAGAGGCTCTCACAGGGACTTTTTCCTACCACATGGAAACAGGCCTGTATCCTGCTGCTTCTTAAAAAACCTAATTTGAACACCACTGACCCTGCCAACTATCGCCCTATCGCGAGACTCCCTCTTCCAGTGAAAATTATAGAGAAAATAATAAATGCAGAACTTTCCATCTTTATTGCAGATAATAAAACTTTAGACCATAGTTATTTCAGTTTCATAGCAAATCGTAGCACTGATAAAAACATCGGAAGAAATTCGCACTACATTGGATGGCGGAGGGTCAGCAGCTCTTTTACTGCTTGACCTATCTACAGCATTTGAAACTGTAGACCATGCTCTTCTTGTCCAACGATTAAAAGGAATAGGGATAGGAGGAAAGGCCCTTTCCCTTTTACCATTGTTCCTATAAGACAGAACCCAAACAGTTCACCTAGGCAAGTTTAAGTCAGCAAATTTTATCCTACCTTGTGGGGTTCTGCAGGGCTCCTCCTTGAGCCCGATGCTTTTTAACGTTTATGTTTCTGAACTTGCAACACTTATTAGAAGTTTTAACTTTATTCCTACTTCCTATGCCGACGATACCCAGTTGGTAATCTCAACAGTGGATAAGGATGTCAACCACATGCACCCGGTATGGACCCGGTATTCCTAGCGCTTGGAAGCCTTCGGGCAGCAATTCGCTCTCTATAAATTCACATCCTATCCTATCCTATCCTACCACTCCCTTAAACTATATGACTGTATGATCACACTGAGCAGTTGGATGGGTAGGCACTGCTTGAAGTTGAATTCAAGCAAAACTGAGGTGGTTTTGTTTTGAAACCTCCTTCCACCTTGGTCTCCAGCTTGGTGGCAAGACAGCCTTGGCCCCCCTCCCACACCAGAAGTCAAAGCCAATGTGAAACTTAATTTTAAGTCCCAGGTCTCCAAGGTTGTGTCTTCTTCGTATTTTAACATTAAAACCTTAAGACAAATGTTCCTGTTCATTCAAAAAAAACACCAGAAAGATGGTTGTGACCTCCGTAGTTTTAGCAACACTTGATTACTGTAATGATCTTCATATCAATCTCCAGTCCAACCTACTGCAGGTGGTACAAAACGCCACCACTAGATTTGTACTGGACACTCCCAAATATCAGTCTATAAGGACAGGTATCCAGGATTTGCATGGGCTGTCAGTCGGTCATCATGTTAAATTTAAAGCGCTCTGCATTGCCTGCATTGCCCACAAGGCACTCCACAGAGAAGGCCCGAAATTTCTCTGGCACCTCTTCAGCTGGTATTCCCCTGATAGACCTCTGCGATCGGCCAATGCATATTTGATGCCCACTGCTAGAATCAAAAAGATGAACCGGGGTGGGAAGAGTTTCAGCTGTAATACCATCAAGGGATGGAACTCCCTTCCATTACATCTTAGAATGATTCCCTCCCTTCTTGAGTTTAGAAAACGATTCAAGACATGGCTTTTTAGAAAGTATATGTCCTTGCACAGTATGCTGAACCAGAAGCGCCAAGATACCCACCGGTATAAGTTTGCTATATAAGTTGCAATAACATAACATAGCATATGTCAGGATTCCAGACGTATCTGGCATTGATTGCGACAAGCAGCGACGTAAATTGAATACAGCACATCCATGGTGTCGCAAGGAGAGCACAGTGAAAAGTGTTGCAATGCTGTTTTGTCACAGCGATGCAACACTTTTCATGAATGAGGCCCAGGAATGCTCCCTATCATTTTGATAGGGCACATTCCTGCCCTTTTGTTTTGCTGCGTCAGGATTATAAAGTACTTTGTTGCCCTGACGGAATCCTCGTCTACCAAATTCTGAGATGTCCACCAGCCCAGTGGATATATTTAGCATTGCCAGAACCTGCTGGCAGAGCCGTTCCTGTCAATGCATTGTAAGCATGACTGGCACAAACTTACAGCGTTTTTTTCTTAAATTTTTTAAAAACACAATCCTAAAGTCGCAGGCTTTACTTCAGGGGGATGGACTGTGAAAACTGGCCATTTGTTTGCCCACTATAAATCAGGTGGTCAGACACATCGTCAAAGCTCTGACAGCCATGGGACGTTTATGTTGGTGGAAAAACAGAGTAGTCTCCTCCCTCAACATAAGGAAAGTCCGCTCAACTGTAAATGAGATGGGCAGACCTTCAGTTTGGCAGATAGAGTACTTTTTCGCCGTTGAGAATGAGTCCGCTCTCTGCCAAACTCTGTATTGGGCCTTAAGTGTGACGACAAAACCTATGACTGGGACTACACACTTGAGGTGTTCAACTTCCACACCATCTCAGTCACCCTGAAATTGAGCCTCAGTCCTAGTACTGTTAACTGTTGTTTCTCAACAGTGCTTCACGGTTTCTATGTACTTTCTTGACTTAACCCTTTTAAAATGCTCATCTCCGGTTCCCTTTTACTTATTCTTATGGTCTGGTGTCATTTTGCTCGTTAATTTTATTCTCAATTTTTCTATACAGGTTTGGAAATTGTATTATGCATTTCACTTTAAAATTGTTGGCACTGCTTCAATTTAGCAAAGACTTCTCTGGGGATTGTGTGGTCCTTGTACAGTAGCTTCCAGTTGCTGAGTAGAGTCTTTCAGAACTATATTTTGACTTAAACAAAAGTGGATCTTTAAGCCAGTAGGTTAACCTCTTCCCAAACTAATAAACCCATTTTTGACAAGGGAGTTTTACATTGTGAACTAAGTGACAAACACCGCAGCTAGGGGCTTTACATTGTTTAACACTATGATTCGAGGAAAGGCTGGAGAGGTCTGACTTGTGTTGTGTATATTTGTAATTTTATGTTTTGTATCTTTTAGGCTGTTAAATACATCTTTTTTCTATTTTTAAAAAGTAAAACCACTGAATGTACATTGAGTTATTAGGTGTTTCTGAATGCTTTGAAGAATTCCGAGTTTTTAACCCACATCACCTCCCTCAGGAAGTCTTGGGCTGCTTGGCCTCACTACTCTGACAGTAAAGTACCATAAGGGTGTACTTGGTGCTCATCTGCATCCAACAATAATATGATTTAGAGCTTAGCCTCAGTCCCTTTGAGGAACTTTTCCTTTACAGTTCTTGATTAGGGAGTAATTGTGGAGCCCACATGTGAAATACTCCATTGCTCATATCTGATAGAGAAATTTGTAACACAGATACTGCATTAAATATGCAGGAAGTGTGCAAGCCAGAAGGAAAAAACAGTAGGATGCGCTTTACATTGTGACAAATGCAATTAAAGGGGTTTTTACTTATTAAACCCCATGACAGGTACTATGTGAAGGGGTTTTACAATTTGAACTTTGTGACCAATACCACTCGAAGGTGCTTTATGTTGTTTAACATTGAGAGACTTTGTAACACAGATCTCTACTTCAGGGGGGGGGGGCTAGGGTCGTCTTTTTTTTGTTCAGTATATGTGTAATGCTGTTTAGTAATTAGAGTTGTTTGAACTGAAATACTTACAGTCTTTTCAGAGCCAAAAATAACTAACTGAGCATTGATTTATTAAGTGCTATTGTGGGATTTGTGGAGTTCAGAGTTTCCAGTTCATATCACCTCCATAAATATGCCTTCCACTGTTATGCTTTGCTACCCTGAGTGTCAAACAAATGTGTATATGCTCAAAATTCTCATTTCAAAGCTCTAAGAACCCTTCTTCAGGGGTTAAACATCCAACAAAAAATGGTAAACAGTTCTCAGATTCTTCAGGATGGTTCATCCCGAAGAATCTGAGAACTGTTTACCCGAAATGCATTGGGTTGTTTGATTTAGAGCTTTGAAATGAGAATTCTGAGCATATACACATTTGTTTGATCTGTATGACTTTTTCCAGAACAAAGTGAATATGAAATGCTTTAGCTTAGACTGTTCAGATATGATGTCTGAGTGACATAATTTTGATTCTGTTGTTTTGTATGGAAATGTTATAATACATAAAAAATAATTTTGCAAACATTTGTTAAAGGTTTGGGTTAAAATAATTAGGCAGCAATTGCCTTCAAGCTGTGCGGCACTTAGTTCCTGGTCTTCAGGGACTTTATTTTAGTGTTGATGCCCAGGGGATAGGGTACTCTCCCCACATGTGAACGCACGCATATATATTTGATAACACGTGTATTTAAAATTCAACACAATTTGTATTAGATTTACAACAAGGTGTGCAGACCCACCCTCATTGTTCATGGTTAAGATTTCTACATTCAGACTTTGTTACCATTTTGGAAGTAGGAAAATTCAAGTGGGATGAAACTATTGGCTGTAACTGAGGAGGACTCATCAAGGGCAGATACTCCTTCTGAGAGGTCCGAGAGGTTTTGCTGCTGTGGAAAAGAATGTAGCAGGAGCAATCCACAAAGTCAGGTCGACCTTTCATTTACCTGGGGCGGCACTATGAGCAGGTTGGTCCCAGTATTCTTTTGGTTCACAGGACATTTTTTCAAAATTTTCTAAGTACCAAGTTTCAGGTTTCGGCTGGAAAAACACATATAGCACCAAATACACAGGTCCAGGACAGGTTGGGTACCACTGCGGGTCAGGACTGACTGGTGCAGGATTCAAAGTCTCTGGAGCCTGTTATGTCCCTGTAACTCAAAAGGAGCCCAGTTAATTAGTCCTTGGAGTCACTCAGGCAGTCCTGGGATTAAGCAGCAAGGCAGGCCTCAAGTAGCAGGGCATTCTGCTCAAGTTGTATCTGGGCAGGTCTCTTAAGTACAAAGCAGGCCTAAAATAGCGGTGTAGTCCCCAAAAGTACAAGGCAGTCCGTCGGGGGGTTCTTGACAAGTCTAGAAATGTACTTAAGAGTGGCTCCGGTGATCCAACATTTATACCTGGTGCCAGCCTTTGAAGTGATGGAATTCACTATACGACCCCCACATCTGCTTCTGGAAAGTTCTCTCCCTCCCCTGTCAAGGCACCAAGAAGTCTGTGGTAACAAAAAAATAGTGTCAGATTCCTTTGTGTGTTCAGGAGGCAAAGCCCATTCAAATATAAGTGGGGCTGAGTACAGCTCCACCCCAACCATACTCACACAATTGTCCAACCCAACCCGCACCTAATCCCCTTTTGTGTCACTATCGGGAAAGAATACACGTACCCGATAGCAGAGCTATTCCCAGACATGTGACCAAGGATACTGGCAGAAGGAACACATGTTTAGGAAACGAAAATGTACCAAAAATAAGGCAGATACAGAGGGAAATCAGAAACAGTGGGTCACCCTCCACTCATATAAATTAAAAACCCAACAAACCCCATACTCCATAACCCCCAAAACGTTTTTTTTTAGAACAATAATGTTATTGGACTCCTTTCGTACCTGCCAACTGCAAGGGCCCATTCAAAGCCTGGTTAAACTCAGTGTAAATAAGGGGTGTTTGTATAAGTTGTGTAAAAAAAATACACTGTGTCAAGGCAAAGACAATAATATTTTTGAAAATGTCCTAAAAAATAGAAGTGCCTCATGGAAACAACCCCCAAAAGCTTGTTTGATAGTGCTGCTAACTGGCTAATTTCAAGATCATTGGCACTTTCTTATTCAATTAGGAAACGCAATTCGATATGAATATAGCTGTGATAGGTGAGTGAAGTGTTATAACTGAGGTTAGATAGCTATACTATTGTCCTCTTATAGTGTGTAATGTGGTCCCTACAGTGCGGTAGTTAGTCTCTTACTCGCCTAAAAAAATACAAGACCCTAACTCAACCTTTTAATGTGGGTGCCCTGGGTCCATGATTAAAAACAAAGTCAAATGCGCAGACCATAATGTAACTAGTGACCGACATATTAATGTCAAGGACAATTTTGGCAAATTCATTAATGCAATAGGAACAAACTGTCACCCAACGGTGTAATGTACCTGCAAAGAAAAGAAGTGGGACATGGGGGTACACAGACAAGGACGTGGTCAAACTCACAAAGAGTGATGTGTGTACTTATTTTAGAGGCATACAATCACAACTTGTTAATATTTACCACATCCTTGCCAGGTGGAGGCCTACCAGTGGACAATGGGTTCACTTGCTGGATCAAATAGGAGGGATGAGACGCCTAAAATCAATGAATTGCAGAAACGTGAACTGAAAAGTAATAATAGCAGGGTTTAATTATACCCCAATATGATAAATGTATTATTATTTCCACAAAAAGAATAGATTCCATTGTTAAGTTCTTAGAAAAAACACACTGATGACATTAGCCTAGAGAGCAGCGGTGAAGGTATGTCCCATGAGGTGGCATAATGAGACTTTCAGTACATCGGCTCAATGCATGCACACAATATTTTAAAACAAGCACAGTATATTTTTATGCCTTAGCACCTTCGTTTAAACAACCAGCACATTTCTCTGCCCTTGCACCACGTGCCATGCGGACCACCTTCGGTGGGTGTATATGTGTGAGAACGCTTAACATTTATGCTCCCATGTAGGTAGTCTCAACAGCACAATCCTAAAAAACGGTGTCATATATAAGAGGAAAGGAAATGAAGGGTCGCTTTAAGCAACATGGCTCCAGGATCCCATCAAAGTACTGAGGGGAAGGCAACCTGCTCCATACAATACATAGTGCATGGGTACACTTTCAGATCATTGGCATAACTTTAAGAAGAGGAAACAGCTCCCTTCCAAAAGACTGCTTCAGTGCCAAAGTTGTGGTGGCATGTAAGCTTAGCTACAGTGCGTTGGTTCGTTTCTACATACAACACAAGCTGAGCACACGCAGGATGAAAAAAAGGACTTCCTGCAGTACAACTGCACCTCTAGAGTCGCAAAGGTCCATGGTGCCATTTTAAAGGTGAGCAAATGCCAAGATAGTTGCCCACACTGCAATAAACAATAAACAGGAACTCTCAAACCCCGAGGAGCCAGCTTAAAAGTGTGCAAACTCAAGATAACTGCCATCTACATTACTGCACGTTCATGTTCTCATAAACAAACCCTTCCTAGGCAACACATAAGAGTGGGGGGAGGGGGGAAGTGGAATGAAAACCTCAGGTGCAGGTTCGAAAGTGAAAATTTCAAACAAGAGATACAGACTGCTAACTTTATTATAGGAATTAGAGTGGAACAAGGTCATTTATAGTAAGCTGTATCTCCAATGCACATCTTTTGCCATTTCACCAACCTATTCAAACCTCTCTTGTCAGTCTGTTCTGAGAAAATCCATTGGGCTTCTCTTTTTATATAGAACCTCCTCTTCTCTCCCAAGTCTCAGGTCCAAAGGTTCCAAAACAGTCCAATTACAGTCCAAAGGGCCATAACCAGCTTCTTTAAAGTGCTATAGCAACTTTGTTGTTGATTTACACAATCTAAATGTACTAATATGCTCTTTCATACTAATTTTTATATTTTGAGGGGTCAAACTGATGTAGAACAGACCACAAGGACATCTGTGTTCCGGGTTTGTTATGTGGCTGCAGGGCGGTGTGATGTGTTAATTGTTTGAATTAAGATGCTAACACATTAAAATATGCCCTGCTTGTTTTCATAATATGGTGTGCCTGTATTCAGACTGTTGTGTTGAAAACTGCATTGTGCTGCCTAATGGGACATACCTTTCCCTTCATAGTTGCTTTTTCAGTGAGCAGCTCGCTATTGCGGTACCCAAAAAGGATTAGTGGTGAATTAGAATTAGTATAGAGAAATCTGAAATTGATTTGAGCATTGGACATGTTAGTCTGTTATTTGGATTGAAAAGGATAGTGGAGGGATAGAAGAGGGAAGGGTTTGCATTTATATAGCTCTTACTAGCTCTAATGAGATGTTGAAGTGCTTTTTGGCAGGTAGCATGCTACTCCGGAACTCAAAATCAACAAAACAATTAGCCATTTTGTGGCACTATCCAACTGGCTACTGGTGGTTGCTTCCATGAGGCACTTCACCTGGTGCTGATGTGGTAAACATTTTGTTTCAAATAATGTTGTTTGTCACACTGATGCTGGGTCTGGTGGCTTAGTGGACTAATGCGCCCACTGTAGGGGCCTGTGCTTGACCTCATGGTACTAATTCAATCCCAGCGGGTCCATTCAGCCTTTCATCCTTCTAAGATCGATAAATTGAGGACCATTGAGTTGGGTAACTATAAAGATCTGTTATTCAGCACTAAGGTACCTTCGATAAAGGTATGATTTACAAATACACGTTATGTTATGATACTGTGCGTTGCTGTGTACAACATATACACACGCCCCTTATTGACATTTAATTTACCCAGAGTTGCAATGGGCACTTTCTGTTGAAAAGTACTGGAGCAGTTTGATGACACTTAAAAAATGCAATTTTTGGGTTGCTGGAGAATGGGTCTTTTGGGGTTTTTAATAGAATAAACAAATTACAACTTTGCTAAAGTGGCACCTTCAGACTTGCGATTTAAAATCCAACTTTATCATTAAAGAGGATCTTAAATTACAATTAATTTGAGTCTCAACATGACATGACAACCTGCTCCCATTCAGAAGTTGACAATTATTCAGTGGCAGAGAGATGCATTACAGCAGTTGAAAACTGCTTCAGGAGTTTTTCACTACCAGGACATGCAAAGCTTTAGCCCACATGTCCTACTTTTTAATTGCAATGCACCCTGCACTATCGGCCTTTTGGACCCATTGTATGGCAGACATATGTTTTAAAAAGGGCGGTTTAGGCATGGCAAAAAGGTTTATTTTGGCAGGTAGAATTGGCAGTATACAACAGCACTAACTGCTGTAGAAGAAGGCCTGGACTTGTTCTACAGGGCTATTTCAGTGGGTGGTACAGTAAATACTGGCTACCCACTTTTAACATTTAATTTACATGCCCTGGGTACATGTAGTACCATTTACTAAGGACTTATAAGTCAGGAAAGAGCTCTCCCGTGCGGCTCCCTGGTCAGGGATTACTAAAATCCGTAAAAATCCTACTGCATACCCGGCCATCCACCCCTAATTTTTACAAACAACCTAACTCCACCAACATCGTACTACTATTGAAGAGTTTCTTACAGTCGGAAACGATCCCTGATGACCTGACACTCCTTCGGCTCCCTTGCCTCGCCGCTCCTCGCCAGACCGGGCCCGAGTCATCCTCAGGTGACCGGATACTCCTGACTCTTCACTCGGGAATGCGAGTCCTTCACCACCAGATGCTCGGAGACGAGGTTGCTCCCAACGTCAGTCACACCACCCCATCGCTGGTCGAGCTCTTCCTCAGGCTGGGACGTGCTCCCTCTCACTGCCATGTTTTGAGGGCACTAATGGGCATCGGAGTGAGATTCTCCCTGATTGCCCCCACTGGCAGGGCTGCTGGTGCCGGTAGAAATCCCATTTTTGTCCGCCCATCCGCCTCCAGTCTACTCACATCGAAATTCCATTTGCATCGGTGTCTAGCCATTGTGTCGTGGCTCATCTCCTGGTACGAACAGACGAACGGTAGGGACCCAACGTTCCTCTTGCCCTGCCCACCTCACCAGGATTTTGCCCTCCGAGCCGTACGTGCAATGACTCCAACATCCACTCTGTCCTTCGGTCCGAGGCGCTGTCTGTGCCAAATCTGTGCCTCTCCAGTGCCTGAAGGCACGGTGCATGGCAGTATAGCTACGCTGCTCCCATGCTCCAGGATCTAACCCTTCCGAGCTGGACGGTGGCGACTCTGACACCCTCAGTGTCTTTAGGTCCGAGCCTCTACTGGAGCTAGGGGGAAGGACCTGTGCCCCTCCCCCAAGGGCGGCATGGTGCATTGCAGCATAGCAACGCTGTTCCCTCTGCTCCTGCTGATGTGACAGTCAATCAACAAACTTCGAGCTTCTTACACCGATATTTGTCCCATAAGCGCTGAACACTGAGTGCACTCCACTCTACGAGGGACAAAATGGCCGATGTCCTGAAGTGCCCCATACATGACGCTGTTCATGTTGAAGCTGTGACACACAAGTAAGACTATCTGATTGCCTCCTTGAACCTTCGAGTGCTGGGCTTCCTCACAAGTGTCTCCGGCTGATAAATTAATGTATATCCTCCCTATGTCCGCCTGACTATAAAATGGTGGCAGCCCATGAAGCACTGGTTAATGTTGCTCTAGCCAGAGCTTGATTTGATACATATAATTACTTATTCCTATCAAACCCTCTGAAGTTTGCTGATTCCTAATCGACACTACCAATTAATGATGCTTTATCCAGAGCTTGATTTGTTACATATAAGTACATTGTCCTATCACCCCCTCTGAAGTTTGCTGATTCTGAATAGCCAGTACGATACCTGTCGACTCTTAGTTAACACAGGAAGCATTGCCACTGGGAGCCTGTACAAATGCTCAAACACACACTACTGTCGCTGGGATTGAGGAAATCTGCAGTCTTTGCCCTGTCCTTTCCACCTCTCCCCTCTCCACACATGGGGGCAAGCTGGAGGATGGAACTATGACATTGCCCCGTGGGCGGAATCCTTACATTTTTCAACTTATGGCGGAGCCAGAGTAACCTGTGGGTGATACCCGGTGGAGCTATCATATGTAGCTAAAGAGGAGTTTGGCTCTGGGGCTCACACCCCTCGGCCGGCACCTACCCAGCCGGACATCAGACATTGTTTTTCCTTGTCTCCCCCATCGTGTTAACTTCCCTCCCCCACCTCAAGGGGGAGGTAACCACTGTGTTCTGGCTCTGACTTTTTTGGTGTCCCCTACTTGTTCTTTACCCCATGGCCTTTCTGCTGATCCCTGATTGGCACTTGTTGGACCCGGACCCTTTTTGGCAGGTTCACCCCGAAACTTTTTGCTTTTCCTAGCCTGTTTCCGTGACCTGGTGTTGGTGATTTTAGGCCTCTGCGCACTTTTTCACTGTGGGACAGTGTAAAGTGCGTGAGCTCTCTGTGTGTGTGGTGAGAGTGACTTGCCCTCCCATAGGAATGCATGGGGAATATGTGTGACCATAGTAGTTCCTGATGGGTAGGGAGTGCAAGGTCGAGTTTGGTATGTGCGAACTCGTGAGATTGAATGCTGCGCAATGACATATGCAGCATGAATGTGTCTAGTGTAGAAGTGCCACTTCTAAAAGTTGGCATGTTTGTGTAATTTGAGTCTGGCGTGTGATTGGCTGGAGCTGGCTGGTGGGCCTGGCTCCAAGAGTATGGAGGGGTCTGTCCCTGTGGTGAATGGAGTGATTAGCATGCTGATGTGAGGGAGGGGTACACCTGGGACCTGATTAGGGCTGGGTTTTCCCTCCACAATGCTGGGTCCACCCCCTGTGGTGCATCTGATATCTCTAGCCTGGCCAGTGAAAGGAGTTCCCTATAACCAGTTGTAGCTGGTTCTCACACTGCCTGCACCCTGCTAGACAAAATATTTTGGGTATTAAAAGGGGCTGTGTCCCCTTACAAAATGTTCTTGTTTTTAACTTGAATCCTGCGAGGGGAGTGCTGCTGCTTGGGCCCAGGGGAAGGCTTGCCTCCCTAGGCCCTGCCCTGCCCCTGGATGCCTGGAAGACTTTCCCTGGCCTGGTGTGTCTCTAGCGCTGGGGAGCGCTTTTAATTTCCTATAAAGCTTGGACGCGCTTTATTTGGTCCTCTAGCGCTAGGAGCGCTTTATTCTACTTGGGCCTGGTTGGTCCTCTAGCGCTGGGAGCGCTTTATTTTCAGAAAGCGCTTAGGAGCGCTGTGTGCCAGGAATTCACCGCCGGCCCCGGGGATTACCGAGGAGACGCTGTACCCGCCTCCCTGCTCGGGCCGCGCTGCCATTGGCGGCCCTTCGAGGCAGGAAGCCAGGCAAATTCAGGGCAGACGTGGGCGGTGCCTGAATGAGGCAACTTCCGCTTACCCCTGCCTGGGGGAAGTCTTCGGTACGTTGCCGGTCTCCCATGCGAAGGAGGGAGACCAGAGATGTGCCTGGAGATGCTGGCTGCCCCACCGCAACCAGAGCAGGAGTGTTGCGGCCTGATGCGGGGCTCCCCTGTGCTGGGGGAGCCCCACAGTGTCCGGTGAAGCCTGGACCGATGCGCCGAGAGAAGAGGAGGCAGCGTAACGACGTCCCAGCGAGGCTCCTGCGAGGGAAGGGGAGCCCCGCGTGTGCTGGTGGCTGGGACGAGGAGGAGGTCTGCAGTCCGGTGAGTGAGGATGGCGGGAGGCAGTGCCCGTACCCTTTGCCAGAGCAGCCCCGAATTGCAGGGGACTGCTCCAAAGCTGTGCAAGGCCTGGTGCAGTATAGGAGATGGGGGGCGTCGGGTCACATTGACGGTGCCCGCCCCCCCCAGTGGTGCACGCCCCCCAGTGCTGAGGGCATTCTTGGTCAGTAGAGCCAGAGAGGCTCGAGGCGGCATTGCATTGTTTTCAGAGTCCCCAGTGGGGGACCTCAACTTTGGGGCATTATCTTTAGCCAGAGCCAATGAGGCTCCAACGACCAGGCGCATTTGTGTTTAGAGTCCACGAGGCTCAAATGAGACACATGATGATTTTCTCAGCCGGTGCGTGGCTCCACAGTATTTTGGGGGCATCATGTTTTGTTTGAGGAGCCAGAGTGCTCCAGGGTGCACATGTGTGTGCAGAGACTAGAGGGCTCCACCGCTTGCATAATATATAATTTCAGAGCCCCGTGGGGCTTCAACAGGCGCACATTTGTCCCACGGGCTACTTTTCCCGAGTGGCAACAAGTTATTCAAGGAGTCAGTGTGCTCCATGGGGCCTAGTTGTTCTTAGAGCCAGAGGGCTCCAACGCTTTAGGCGCAATGTTCTAAAGGGCTACTGACAGCCCATTGCATACTTGAGACTTTCACAGCTGCCCAGCAAGTAGTGGGCAGCTGCACTGTTTAGGTTTGAGCCAGTGGCGCACCCCTGACTGGCTCTGCGTTGGCAGCGCGCCCTGACATTCTGGACACAGGGCATTTGAGCCCTTTCTTGAGATGGCCAGTTGGCCAAGGGGCTGGTATGTGGGTAGGGCGCAAGGCCCTAATGTGATTATTGCATAATGTGATTTTACTATGTTTATGATAGTAATTGCCTAAGGTGATGTTTGCGCAATGTGATTATGAGGTTAGTTTACCTATGTAAGTTTATGCTAGTGAGAGTTTTCTTCACTGTGAGTCACGCCTCTAAATGTGATTTATTCTTAGTAGGCAGAGTCCAATGTGTTTAGACTAGTGAGGAGATTGCCTACTGTATTTTTACCAGTTAGGCCCAAATGTGAGTTATGCGTAATGTGCTATGCCATTATGCCATTATGCCTGTGACACAGCTGAATGTGTTTTATGCATTATGTGTCCTACCTACACCTCTGAATGTTTCTTTGCATCATGTGTAATGCTACTGACCTATACCCCTAAATGTATTTTATTCTTAGGTGGTTGTGTTTTGCCTAGTATAATTTATACTAGAGAGGTTATGTGTCCATGCGTGATCTAGGCTTATAGTTATTAGCATTGCGTAGTGTGTACCTACCTGTTACCAGTGGTTACTGGTTGTGATCTTTATTTGTTATTTGGTATTACAGTTATTCTAAGTGCTAGTTCTACTAAGTGTTGATTCTGACAGTGGCCCATGTGGTCCTGTCCTGTAATTAATCCCTTGTGAATATTGCCCGTGCCAGTTGGCACAATGTATATTGTGTGATTACTATCTGATGTGTTTTGGCAATACAAAAGTTATTTTTATATAACCTTGTGTGGAGTTCCTTTTGTGGTGTGCCTAGGATGTTGTTGCTGTTGTGTGCGTGCGCAAATGCTTTACACATTGCCTCCGGGATAAGCCTGTCTGCTCGTGACAAGCTACCAAGGGGGTGAGCAGGGGTTATCTTGGCGTGTGACTCCCTTGCCCTGGCTAGAATGGTGGTTTCTGCCTGGCTTTGGCGTAAGCCTTAGCCAACCAAAAATAGCCAGTTCTAACATTGGTGGACAGCGGTGAGGATTAGGACTTGGGTTTGTGCAGTACCACAGCGACAACTGGCTACATTACAAAACTCTGCATTCTAGATAGTCACAAGTTTAGGATTATTGTTTAGGATTTTGTTTTTCCTCAAGAGTGTCATTTTCAAATAGTGTTTCCTGCGCTTTTAAGTTTAGTGGCAGATGAGAGAAAATGACAGGGCGGGAAGCCTGAAGAGGGGTAGGTTCGCATAGATAAGGAATCCCTTGCTGGGTCCAGTGCCCAATCCCTGTTCCTGTCCCTGTGTGGGTAGATGGAAGAGAGGGAGTGTGGAGGAGAAATGGCTAGCTTGGGAGGGTGGTTATCCCCTGAGTGTAGTCTGTGTGTCTGGATTCCCCAGTATGGTAGGATCCAGTGGTGGCAGCTAAAATGTGTCCAGTGCGTGAAGTCCCATTCCCAGTTCCCAGAGTATGGTGCCTGGTGCTCAGTAAGAGGGGTACAGGTCGAGAGTCAGGCGTGTTGTATTTCCATCTAGGACCCTAATTCGATATTCCCGATTCATGCCCTTATGTGGTTATAACAAATATTATCCTTATAAAGGCGTAATAATCATATCCATATTTAGTAATAGCCCATGCAGTCCAAAGCACGGCAAGGCTACTCTCATAGACTCCTAGAAAGCACAACGCGTTCTTTAAACAAACCAAGCCTCCAGCAGCCCAGGAATTCCCCCTGCTTTTGTTTTGATTTGCACAAGAACTCCTGGAGTCCAGAAAGAACTGTTAGTTCTTAGTGACTTCGTATGTCCAACCTTACGTCAAACCCGGCACCTTTCAGGTATAAATATACTAATGTTGCCTTAAGCAAACACAGTGGTGGGAAGCAGAGCAACGTTCTACTTGTCCGAGAGCCCAGCTGTTGCCAGACCTGAAGAAAGCCGCCCCTCCCTTTTTTGACCCGCTGGAGAAGCTGCCTTTTTTTCACGCCGAGAAATCCAACTCTGGTGTTCCCAAGTCACCCTCGCTGGTTGCTGGGAGATTGAGTCCTGAGAAGCGAGATACAAGACCTTCTTCATTCTTTAACAAAGGTACGGAATTGATTAAAACCTTAGAGAGAATTCTTGATTCCGATACTTGGCAAAAACCGAACTTAACTTAAAACTGCAACTTACTTACTCCTTCTCACGTATTAGGCTTAGGTCAGGTACAACAGGGTAGGCGTATCTTAGAAGCACCAGTTGAGTTTGTTAGTCAATGTTTTTATGTAGGTATATATTTTATCCATTTTAAGTATCATATGGCTAAGAAACCATATCAATGCTTTTACATTATTATTTTATAATACTACTTTTACTGTACGCACTTTACTTTATGATAAGTATTGCAATTGTGGCAATTCATTTCTCTTGCATGAGAAAGAAGACTGCTCAATAAAATAACACCTTTTATTGAAAACGCCCGTCTCTCTATTTCTCTGCACTCTGGTGAAATTAAGCATGCACGATTGACTGAGTGAAATAGCTGTCTATTGTTTTCACACAACTCTAGAGATACACTCTTTATTCTGAGGGAGAAAAGTTGTCATGTTTATGCGGTTGTCAGAAACTAATCCCTTCTTGTCTAAATCAGGACGGTTAACCCTTTCCTGAACATTCAAGAAAGTTTCTAGTGACCTCTGAGCTAGCTGGCAAAAACTAATTAAATCTAACATAGTCAGTAGAGACCTAGATGACCCTAGTCCCACGTCTATACTGCTGTTTATGTTATTCCAATGTGCAGAGCCTATTGGGAATATAGGACCTACACTACATGGCGCCCAACGTTTGGTAAGGCTATAATCTAACGCAAGACACTAGAGTAACTCATTTGTGCTTTTCACACGAACCCCTTTCTCCCGTAAAAACTCCAATAGACGTCTGGAGTTGGTGAAAGGTTAATATCCGCTGGAACTTAGTAGGATGAGAATCCTATGTATTAGTTTTTGGTATAGTCAACGTTGAAGGATACAGTGTTCCAAAATATTGTGCACCTAATCTTCGTTCTTTCAATAAAATAACGGATAGTGAAGAAAAGAGAGAAAGAGAAGCCTTAGCAACTCAACTCTTAGAGGAAGACACAAGTCTCCAGCAAGGTGACCCAAATGCTATAATCATTCCGGTCAATATAAGAAAAACTATAACTCTTAAACTTATAGAAAATGGACTATCACCAAGAGGTGATACAGTCATATTTGTGATAGAGGCAAATGAGTATCGGCAGACAGAGGTATTCTATTCATGGATACATTTTCCAGCAGCACACGCTGTGACAAAAGATTTCCACTATTACAAAATAGAGGAACCTCCGGATATATACACTCCTTTCGAGGACGTTGAAATCCCACTAACATACCAAGAGCACCTGCTCTGGTTTAAAGGCGCCCTAAAACATCAAAATCACATCACCAGGCACGGTCCACTAGGTAGAACAGGAGCCACATGGCCGGTTCTAGCCAGCTACACACCACACCCAGACATTTAATAAAATGTCGGACCTGGAACTTTTAGCTCAGCTAAAACTATTAATTAAAATACATAGACAATTGGTCCAATATGTCATGCTGACTTCAACAGTCCAACCAGCAATTAACATCCCACAACTGACCCCTCATCAGGGGAATACAAACAAAATTACACCACAGAACATACAATCATGTCTTGGTAAAACACATATAAAACGGGAACAAATTCCATTCTGGTTAGCTAAAAAAATAACTCAAATAGAGGCAGTATTTCCTAATACTACACCTCATGAAAAACACAGAATTCTGACTATCTGCCTCCCAATGGGAGTCGCACCACATGTGGAGGACTGTGACACTTGGGCCACGGTCTTTGCTTCCATCTACACAAAAACGCATGGTGTTCCGTCTATGGCGGTCATACCAAATGTACTAAGACAAATTCAGAACAAATACGGTCCAGAACCCGCTTTAACTCTGGGTATGAAATTACTAAAAGACTTTAAACAGGTCTCAGCTATATTATTAGCCTACATAAAAGGAGAAGCAGCATGTGTGGCAATCCGCCAGAAACTGAAGGAGACAGATGTAACACACCAACCAATTGAACTTGCCAGAATCATAGAAAAATCCTATGAAGAACTAGGAAGAGATAGTTTGGGTGGGAAGCCAATAAAACCCCAACTAACTGAAAATCCTGAAAAACGTTTATTAAAAAAAGAGTTGGGATGGTAATAAACAATCCACTCCCAAGGAAAAACGATTCCAGTCCAGAGGAAGGTCTCCTCAACGGAGAGAAAGATCTCCTGGCCGAGGAGGCAAGTCTCCCCAAAGGGAAGCCTCTGAAAATAGATATAATCTTAGAGATAGGGATACATTGAGAAAAGCTGATAGATATCAAGATATTGATACACGTCAGACTTCCTCACAGAAATCGGAAAGATGAGGACGGTCAGAACACAAGGAAGAGCACGTCAAGTCCAAAGACAAAGAACCTGCTCATCAAAGTAAAAAATCACAATTTCCCAGAAAGAAGGTAGCAAGTATTAAAATTAAACATGCCGAGGATTCTGAGGACACAATTGAAAAACGGAGAGTGGGCCCGGACAATGCTAGACAGCGCAGCAGATGTGACCATAGCTCGCAAGATCCTGAAGAATCTTCTGGAGACAGTGGACACGAATAAATACATTCAGGTGGAAACTGCAGACACACGAGTTAGCGTGCCCCATAAACTATATGAAATGACATTACATATAGAAGGAATTAAACTAGGAAAATAAAAGTTCTCTTTTGGGAGAATCTTTCTAAATTTTTCTAAATGCTTTGACATCCTGTTAGCTGAAAAAGACTGGCCACCAGAGTTTGTCAGGGAGTGCCCTCATGGCGAAGAAATGATTATGCCTGCCTTCACAAATCATATTCCAATTCATAAAAAATAATTATTCGCAAGAAAATGGGCAGTGGCCCAAGCCCCTGCATTATACAAAAATCATGTAGGATGGGATGAGGACTCTCCTCACCATAAAATCCAGTTAAAAAATCAACCCACTGCACGAAGGCAGTACCCAGTTAAACAAGAAGATAAAAAGCAAGTCAGGGAGATCTTAGATCAACTTGAATATCAAGGGGTGATTGAAACATGCACCTCACAAATGAACAATCCTTTGTTTCCTGTCTCCAAGCCAGACGATTCATATCGTCTAGTTTTGGACTACAGACACTTAAACTCCTGCTGCAAAACTTTTGCAGTACAAAATTCACACAGTGCAGCACTAATGAACAACATTGTGCGCAAAAAATATAAAACGACATTAGATATCTCTAATGGATTCTTCTGTGAAAACATTGCATCTGAAAACAGGTACTTGACCGCTTTCTCAATAATGGGGTCACAAAAACAATTTTTCCGACTCCCACAGGGATTCAAGAATAGCCCAAGATTATTCTCAGCAAGGGTAACAGAGTTACTACAAATATATGATGATGAGACATTATCATATGTCGATGACATCTATCTTACAGACGATGACCTGGAGACTCACTTAAAAAGAGTGAACACCATAATTCTTGGGTTCGCATCAGAGGGTTACAAATTCAACTTTAAAAAGTCAAGAATTGCCCATCTAACAGTCCTATTTTTAGGATATGAATTATCAAGTGAAGGCAAAAGCCTGGCAGACAACTTCTTAGAGAAGTGTGCAGTACTCCAAGCCCCAAAAACGCTGAAAAATTTACAATCAATACTAGGCTTCCTGAATTTCGGTAGAACATACATTCTAAATTATGCAGAGAGGGTTAAACCTCTCTATGAATTAATATAACCTGATTTCAAACCAATACATTGTACTCAAAAACACACAGACATTTTGAGATCATTACAGACAGACATGTTAACTAAAACAAAACTGCAAACACTCGAAAACATACGCAACCTTGTAATCCGAGTCATCCCAGGAAGATGCGGATTCACGTACCTGACCTCTAATGAGGGAGAAACGGTACCTATAGCTTACAAATCACACCTGTACACACAAGCTGAAATGAAATTCAGCTCTACAGAGAAAATTCTGACACCGGTTCAAACTGCTGTAGCAAGAGAAAGAGCCCTAGCCCAAGGGAAGAGAATAACTGTTTATACAGCAGAATCAGCTCTTGAGACATTAGCAAGTCCACGCAATCTGAATATAGTGGCATTAGATCCAAAATGGATACAATGGGAAAATTCTCTTGCTACAGAAGACGTGAAATACTATTTTGATCCGAAAATGAAAAAACTATATGAACTAGAATACGAACAAGAATATCCTCTGCCAATCGAAATTCTACCTCTCAAAAAATATACCTGTGTAATTTATATGGACAGATTTGCACACCATTACGATGTAGAGAAAAAATCCTACAATGCAGCATGCACGATTGTTAAAGGTCGCTGGCGCTCTGGTAAATTCAAACCAATGATTACCAAAACTGAATCACTCAGAAACTGTTCAGCCCAGCGAGCTGAAATAAGATCTTTAAAGATGGCGCTTGAAAATGCTGATCGCGAATTCCCCACACTAATAGTGTGTGATTCGCATTACTGCGTCAATGCATACAACAGTGACATGCAGACATGGAGCAAAAAAGGTTACAAAGATGACACAGGTGCCACAATAAAGCCTAAAACGCTTTGGGAACAAGTAGTTCTTTTGCAGAAAGAGCTACAAAAGACTCACGTGATACATACACTGAGTCATCAATGTGATGGCGTTCACGTTGCAGGGAATTAATTGGCTAACAGAGCCGCAGCGGTTCAACCGGCTTCCGTAGCCACAAAAAAGCGTTTAAAAAAACACATAGATGGAGAAAACATGCTAGCGGTAAAAGCGTTGTTAAAAGGCGATTCTTCAGTATTACCTCTCAACTATCCACTCTGTAATACATACTTAATTGACGCAAACTCCGTTCCTTTTGCTCAAATCCCTGGAGTGGGGGATAGAGTAATTCCAAACACGAACCGGAGAGTTTTCTTGATTGAAGACGCACATATGGGACTGGGTCCGAGGCACCAAGAGATCTTGAAATCTCTAATAGAATTACAATCGGAATACTGGTGGCCGGGGATGAGCTTGCATATTTATGAATTTGCAATGGATTCACAAAGACTGCAACAGAGATCGCAGTTGTGAACCAGACCAGACTATTGCCAGGACACCTTTATTAGAAAGCATCAGGCGATCTATACGCTGAAATCCAGCCGGAGAAATCCGTCCCCATGATCATTAAGACTGAATTCACTTAAAAATGTGGCCCCAGCGCTCGGCTGATGCCAGAACTGTTATAAAAGATTTGTGAGTCTTTATCGGCACATACGCAATTGGCATGCTACATTCTGAACAGGGTCCGGCGTTTAGCTCTCGAGCTTACAAAGAGGCCATGACCAGCATGGGCATTGCATTGGGGTACTCTTCTGCCTTCCATCCTGAGGGAAATGCGTTAGTGGAAAGAAAAAAACGAGACATAAAGCAATCTATAACAGCGAGGGTATTAGGTTCGGGTGATGGGTGGGTCAAACATTTAATAAGTGTCCAACGTAGTCTTAATAACATGCCAAGAAATTCTGTAGGAGGTATCAGTCCATACGAACTTTTGTTTGGTACTAGAATGATTATCCAGGATCTGGATCGTCAAACTTCAGTGGTAGAAGAAAAAACTTTTGATATCAAAGATCGTTTGGCTGTTTTACAGGACTTGAATGAAACAAGAAAAAGTCTAAGAAACATAAAGTGTAAGCCAACAACCACTGAAGAACCACCTGTCCCAGCAAGACCTGTCTGGATTCCAAAGATTGGGGATCTGGTCAGAGAAAAGATCGGGGTGATGAAGGAATTTGGGCCTTCTTATAGAAAAGCAGTACCTGTCTTAGCTGTCAGCGGAACAAGATCAGTAGTACTACCGCCACTTGCTGGTAAAAAGGAAAATAGAATTGTTTCCATCGACCTGGTGAAACCACAAACATGTGGCCGATAATAAATAGCAGGCCCAGTGGGTTACCAAGAAATAGCAGAAGACTAAACTTTGCTACAATCCAAGAGGTTCAAACTGAGAGATTAATCACATTCGATAAAACTGCAGTGAATAAAAAAGGACTATGCAACAAAGCCATGGAACTTGTGCCTCTTGAAGCCCAAATTGCTACAATTCCTAATGATACACCAATCTACAACGATGTAGCCTCAGACTGTACAAATGTAACAAAAGAAAATGCAAAGATCAATGTAAATCCGGAAGCAATCCCACCAATTGACAGAACGGAATCTGGCTATTTTATCAACTTTGATGACTTTTCCGATGATCCAAGTGAACATGGAGAGAAGCCACCAACAAAAACTTTCAAAGAAAAAATAACCAAGCTTTTTCACCAACTAAAAGAGACATATCTGATTTCACCATGGATTGAATTTTGGACTGTGTTAGGTGTACTTTTCCTCCTGCTTTGGCTCATCATGGTTTTATGCTTGGGTAAATTCATTGATGGAAAATATAGTACAATGAACACAGCAAGTCAGAGCATCAACTTGGTCCTAAAGTCTTACAGATCCTCTCACATTGAGAAAAGCAAACTATCATCAGTGAACATCACAGCCAATCCAATACCTGGGGGTATAGCATGGGACAGAACTGAATATGAAATCTATGGCCCGATTGAGCTCTTGAAGCATCCACACCAGTTTAAGGTTTCCTTAAGTGATTTTGTGATACCAAGTTCTTTTTCTGATGATTAGGACTTTGAAAATGTTAATAATATGATGTCCGATTTAGTAATGTCAGCTAAATGTACAGAACATGATTATTACAGGGTTCATCAAATTATGAAGAATTATACTGTTACAATCACTATGGTCATCACTATTTGCATAAATCTGCACAACCTAGAAATGTTTTTACTTATAATCAATGGAAACATTGTCCAACTCCTCCAAAAGGAAGTTCGAAGACATTTTTTGAGAAATTTCCATACTTCTCAGGGTTTAACAACAGTGATCCAGAAACATTTTATTTTAAAATATTAAATAAGACAGGGATGAAAACAATGTTGACAAATACTAAACTGATTTATTCTGAATAATTTTATGACAAAATGTCTACATTTGGTTTGGAATTTTGGCAAAATAACATTGAAACAAAAACCATCTGGGGAACAAAAGACTGGCAGGTACAAGGTCTAGAATCATTATTTAGAGCCTGCATGATCCCAGAACAAATAATATTCCTGAATGATACCATTCAACAAACTACTTGTCTTGGTTTAGCTAAGATAAAAGACTTAAATAAACCGAAGCCCATTCCTGATAGTAATAGTACTACGGATGTGGAGATAGACGTATCCCATATTTTTCACCAAAACAGAACAAATCCTAATTGGAAAAACTGGTTGATCTGGCCCACAGACACAAATAACTGTCAAGATAGATTCCTGAACAAAGGACAGGGGTTCAAACTGACCAGGCCATCCCCAAGATATTACCAGAGACAACATCCAGGGATAGTTACAACATACAGTGTAGGGAAATTATGCCTTGAGTGGCTACAGAAATCCACACTGGCTGAAATTAAGCAACACTTGACTATACTTAAAGAAGGTGCTGACTTGTGAGATTTCATACTGGGACCTCGCAAACAGCGTCAAAAACGTTTCATAGCGGCCGGTATATATACGCTGCATACAACGAAGCTTGGAAAGTAATACAGATTGAAACAGCGGAAAAAATACGAGAAATTGATTGTATAAATTTGGCAAAATCACTTTCTGTAGTGGACAATGGGTTAACGACTCTGTCTTCCAGAATATATTCACTGGACAGTATTGTATCATCTGCCTTTGATATAATAGAGCAAGACTTGCTAATGTTACAACATGGTCAGTCCCAATTGCGTTCTATTTTACAGCTATTTAACAACAAAGGGTGGTGATGGGCAGAGTTTCTGAATTAAGCAGAATACTCTCACCCAGTCAAGAGATCAGGGCTAGATCCAACACCGTTTTTTAGCTCACTGCACCATCCCAGTTCAGAACCTGGCTATATGCAAATTAGTCTGTTCCTGTCCCAGTGCATGGTGGGAACAGGGCAAACCAAACTACCAAGCCAATTCTTACACTGGGAAGGAAACAAGCTTCTGGGGACCGGTTTCTGGCATTTCAGCCGTCGTCGGCCCGGCTTGCTTGAATCCTGATGGTGCAATGAGCAAGGGACTCACATCTGAGTATACCCTTCCACGCTTAGGGTGGACAAAATATTTAACAACAAGGGGTGGTGATGGACAGAGTTTCTGACCCAGTGCATGGTGGGAACAGGGCAAACCAAACTACCAAGCCAATTCTTACACTGGGAAGGAAACAAGCTTCTGGGGACCCTGTTCCCATGATGCACTGGGCCAGGGACAGACTGATTTGCATATAGCCAGGTTCTGAGCTGGGATGGGGCAGTGAGATAAATAACGGTGATGGATCAAGCCCTGATCTTTGGACTGGGTAAGAGTGGTCTGCTTAATTCAGACACTCTGTTCATCACCACCCCCTTTTCTGAATCGTTTTTGGCCACTATAGGTGTGGCAGGGTATACTCAGACATGAGTCCCTTTCTCACTGCTCCATCAGGATTCAAGCAAGCCGGGCCGAAGACGGCTGAAATGCCAGAAACCGGTCCCCGGTAGCTTGTCTCCTTTCTGGTGAAGAATTGGCTTGGTAGTTTAGTCTGCCCTGTTCCCATGATGCACTGGGCCAGGGAGAGACTGATTTGCATATAGCCAGGTTCTGAGCTGGGATGGGGCAGTGAGATAAATAACGGTGATGGATCAAGCCCTTATCTTTGGACTGGGTAAGAGTGGTCTGCTTAATTCAGACACTCTGTTCATCTCCACCCCCTTTTCTGAATCGTTTTTGGCCACTATAGGTGTGGCAGGGTATACTCAGACATGAGTCCCTTTCTCACTGCTCCATCAGGATTCAAGCAAGCCGGGCCGAAGACGGCTGAAATGCCAGAAACCGGTCCCCGGTAGCTTGTCTCCTTTCTGGTGAAGAATTGGCTTGGTAGTTTAGTCTGCCCTGTTCCCATGATGCACTGGGCCAGGGACAGACTGATTTGCATATAGCCAGGTTCTGAGCTGGGATGGGGCAGTGAGATAAATAACGGTGATGGATCAAGCCCTGATCTTTGGACTGGGTAAGAGTGGTCTGCTCAATTCAGACACTCTGTTCATCACCACCCCCTTTTCTGAATCGTTTTTGGCCACTATAGGTGTGGCAGGGTATACTCAGACATGAGTCCCTTTCTCACTGCTCCATCAGGATTCAAGCAAGCCTGGCCGAAGACGGCTGAAATGCCAGAAACCGGTCCCCGGTAGCTTGTCTCCTTTCTGGTGAAGAATTGGCTTGGTAGTTTAGTCTGCCCTGTTCCCATGATGCACTGGGCCAGGGACAGACTGATTTGCATATAGCCAGGTTCTGAGCTGGGATGGGGCAGTGAGATAAATAACGGTGATGGATCAAGCCCTGATCTTTGGACTGGGTAAGAGTGGTCTGCTTAATTCAGACACTCTGTTCATCACCACCCCCTTTTCTGAATCGTTTTTGGCCACTATAGGTGTGGCAGGGTATACTCAGACATGAGTCCCTTTCTCACTGCTCCATCAGGATTCAAGCAAGCCGGGCCGAAGACGGCTGAAATGCCAGAAACCGGTCCCCCGTAGCTTGTCTCCTTTCTGGTGAAGAATTGGCTTGGTAGTTTAGTCTGCCCTGTTCCCATGATGCACTGGGCCAGGGACAGACTGATTTGCATATAGCCAGGTTCTGAGCTGGGATGGGGCAGTGAGATAAATAACGGTGATGGATCAAGCCCTGATCTTTGGACTGGGTAAGAGTGGTCTGCTTAATTCAGACACTCTGTTCATCACCACCCCCTTTTCTGAATCGTTTTTGGCCACTATAGGTGTGGCAGGGTATACTCAGACATGAGTCCCTTTCTCACTGCTCCATCAGGATTCAAGCAAGCCGGGCCGAAGACGGCTGAAATGCCAGAAACCGGTCCCCGGTAGCTTGTCTCCTTTCTGGTGAAGAATTGGCTTGGTAGTTTAGTCTGCCCTGTTCCCATGATGCACTGGGACAGGGACAGACTGATTTGCATATAGCCAGGTTCTGAGCTGGGATGGGGCAGTGAGATAAATAACGGTGATGGATCAAGCCCTGATCTTTGGACTGGGTAAGAGTGGTCTGCTTAATTCAGACACTCTGTTCATCACCACCCCCTTTTCTGAATCACTATTTTACAGCTAGGCTGGACGTTGCAAAACCTACGTTCAGGCTACGTGCCATGGCGTCTAATCAACATAACGTCATTATTTTCTATCTTTAACCTTACTGATAAACAAATCAGTTTGGCACAAAAAGGAGCAGACTATACAATTCTGAGCATTGAAAAACTTGAGAGATTACAATTGACAATGTCAGAGAGACCTGTCATTGAATGGATAATACACTGAACAATTACAATTCCGATAACAACTTTCCAGTTTAAATATTGCCAAGAATATATACAAGCAGGCCAGTATGAAAGGTTGGGTAAAGGATACATCAAATCAACCTGGGATTTACCTTACACACACAAATGTTATAGTGAAGGGAAAAAGGAGGTATTCCTTAGTGGCAATAATTGTAAAAAATCACTAAGCGGTACACGTCTGTGTCAAGGTATTAACTTGCATGGAGCCTGCAAAGGTTCTTCAAATAATCTTTCATGTCACCTGCAAGGCACTCCTGCAACACAGATAGAACCATTCTTCAGACAACTCTCCAACGGTAGCTACGTTATGATAACTGACCACAGCTGTTGTGGAATGGTGCCAGGAGAATGCTATCTCGTAACTGTTAATTTCAGGGTCGTTTGCTATATGCAAGTATTGTATCCAAACAGCAATCCAGACATGAGGCGGCAATATGGCCTTATGTGAATATCTTTTCTATTCGAATTGATACTTTAAGCAGAATGAAGTCTATTCTTTTACGGACAACTGTGCCGCTGACCTCGTCCAAGGAAATGTATGAACTGCAAGTTGCAAAGACAACATCAGAGATGCATACCCTTTTATCGACAAATTGCCCCGTGCATTTCCTAGAAATGTTAAGTCAAATTTTAAACATGTCTGATACCAGTGGCATCGCACATGTATTTAAGACAATTTTTTCGGGACTGTTAACACCATTTGAAACAGTTCTGGGCATCTTTCCGAATTTTGTCCAATCTGTCTTTGGGGGCCTACCTATAATTTTGGGACTCGTAGAAGGAATTTTATTTTTGTTCCTTCTGCTCCGACATGGCAAGCCAAGCCACAGACAAGACTCCAGCAACGATGGAAGAAACAATCCTAGCAATACGCTACCGAGACCGTATCACTAAGGTCCTCAGATTAGCCCGGCTAAGAGATCTGAGTACAAGTTGGTTTCTTTCATTCAGACCAATCTGGCAGGATTGCATCTTACCTGTGCTTTGATGTCTGCTATGCTGAGAAGAATGCGTGTTGGACGTCTGTCTTACACTACCATCAGCAGTACCAATGGATATCGATACTTAGCTTTGTCCAGTAACGACTCATGCAACGTGTTGTCCCCAGCGGCTACCTATTCCGATGACGGCATTCGTTGAGACTTCACCATTATGAGTAGGTGGCAGTGAAGTACGAGAGGAAAGCAGCGCCAAACAGGTTCAACCTTCTGCGAGCATTGCTGATCCAAACATCGACGATATCAATCACACACAGAACTGCACAGTTTCAGTATTTTCAAACTTGGTCGAACTTTCACCTCATGTTGTAGACCAATTTTTTGCAAGCCTGTCTGATATGATGTTCTCCCCTGAACAACGAGAATAACTTTTTAAAACAACAAGCACACAGCGTTCCCTGAACTCTGAATTTGGCCTTCAGTTCTGTTAAACAAAGCAACTGAAAACATTTGGAACAAAATTTTTTCCCCCTGAAAGCGAAAATATTTTTCTTTCAAACCAAAAATGTTTACCATTTTTTTTTCCGGCACATGGTACTTTGCTTAAAGTAGAACTATTCTTAGAGAACAGAGCTTCTGTTTTTAGCGACGTTAGAGACAATATTTTACCTCATCCTCTAGCACATGTACAGTATCGTATAAATATGTGATAGAATGGTCTCGACCTTCTTTTCTGTATACAGAGCCATTTCATGAGTAATTTTCGCAATTTATTCAGCTGATAGATATATATATACATTTAACTGAATGATAACCTTGCTTGAAAAACGTACAGTACCAATACTCATTTTCGTGTATAAACCATACACCATTTCAAATGCAATTATGTATTTTGGGGTGGGTTGGAAAACACACATGCATCGTATGTTTAATATTGCTTATTTTTAGTAATGATGGACATTAATACGTGGAGTGGGTGTTGTATTTCTATCTAGGACCCTAATTCGATATTCCTGATTCATGCCCTTATGTGGGTATAACAAATAGTATCCTTATAAAGGCATAAGAATCATATCCATATTTAGTAATAGCCCATGCAGTCCAAAGCACGGCAAGGCTACTCCCATAGACTCCTAGAAAGCATAACGCTTTCTTTACACAAACCAAGCCTCCAGCAGCCCGGGAATTCCCCCTGCTTTTGTTTTGATTTGCACAAGAACTCCTGGAGTCCAGAAAGTACTGTTAGTTCTTAGTGACGTCTTATGTCCAACCTTACGTCAAACCCGGCACATTTCAGATATAAATATAACAACGTTGCCTTAAGCAAACCCACGGTGGTGGGGAGCAGAGCGACGTTCTACTTGTCCGAGAGCCCAGCTGTTGCCAGAGCCGAAGGAAGCCGCCCCTCCCTTTTTTGACGCACTGGAGAAGCTGCCTTTTCTCACGCCGAGATATCCAGCTCCGGTGTTCCCAAGTCACCCTCGCGGGTTGCAGGGAGATCGAGTCCTGAGAAGCGAGATACAAGACCTTCTTCATTCTATAACCAAGGTACGGTGCTGATTAAAACCTTAGAGAGAATTCTTGATTCCGATACTTGGCAAAAACCTAACTTAACTTAAAACTGCAACTTACTTACTCCTTCCCACGTATTAGGCTTAGGTCAGGTACACCGGGGTAGGCGTATCTTAGAATATCAGTTGAGTTTGTTAGTCAATGTTTTAATGTATGTATATATTTCATCCATTTTAAGTATCATATGGCTAAGGAACCATATCAATGCTTTTACAGTATTATTTGATAATACTACTTTTACTGTACGCACTTTACTTTATGATAAGTATTGCAATTGTGGCAATTTATTTCTCTTGCATGAGAAAGAAGACTGCTCAATAAAATAACACCTTTTATTGAAAACGCCGATCTCGCTATTTCTCTGCACTCTGGTGAAAATAAGCATGCACGATTGACTGAGTGAAATAGCTGTCTATTGTTTTCACACGACTCTAGAGATACACTCTTTATTCTGAGGGAGCAAAGTTGTCATGTTTATGCGGTTGTCAGAAACTAATCCCTTCTTGTCTAAATCAGGATAGTTAACCCTTTCTGGAACATTCGAGAAAGTTTCTAGTGACCTCTGAGCTAGCTGGCACAAACTAATTAAGTCTAACATAGTCAGTAGAGACCTAGATGACCTCAGTCCTAAGTCTACACTGCTGTTTATGTTATTCCAATGTGCAGAGCCTATTGGGAATATAGGAACTACACTACAGGGGCAGTGAGGAACTGTCTCACCAGTCTGGAGGGGGAGTGTGTGGATGAGTGGTGTGTTGAACTGGAGGAGTTGGTGTGAGTTTTTTGTGATAAAAGGAGCTTGCACGGGAGGTGTACCTCTGGTGGTGTGCAGGACGTCCTGCAGAAGCACTGGATAAGAAGGTGGACATCTGGCGGTGTGCTAGATATCTTGCAGAGGCATTAGGGAGTGATTCTAAAAGTAGTGGCTTGTGTATCTGATGATCCTGTGTAGGGGAAGAGGTTCATATGCAGCCCAGCTAGGTCCCAGTAGAATGGTAGGAGTGTAGGGGCTCACGTCCTGTCTCAGTGGAGGCAGTGTGGGATGGTGTGTACCACGTTGGCCCAAAACCCTGTCTCAGGGCCTGGAGGGTTCCCTAAGGGAGTGCCAGGTCAGGGGCCTAGGCTGTACATTTGAGGAGGATCTTCCTGTGTCTAGAGGACGGGGAGTGTCTGTAACCAGAACTCCGGCGGTCCTGGTGTTGGGCAGCACCACTCCTAGTGGAGGGTGCAGAAGTCCTGGTTCGCTGGGCATTTGACCGTCTAGAGTGCTTGACCATTTGTGGTGCCTCTGGAGGTCGTTCCCCGAGGAGGGGGGAGGCCAGGTTCAGGTTCAGCCTGACCTGGAGGGAAGGGCATCTGTAATCAGTGTCCTGACCGGTTTTGGCTTCCAGGGGTACCGCTCCAAGGTGGGAGGGTGGATAACTCTTTAAGGGGCTGCAGAGAACGGTGTCCTTACCTCTGACCCCGGGGCAGCCTGAGGGTTTAGATCCTAGGTTGGGAGATTAGAAAACTTCCAGGTCAAGAAGAAATCTCTGCCAAAGTAGATCAGCTGAAGAGACTGAGGCGGCTGCCCTTGCTGTGTGATCTGGGGCTCACCTGCAGTTTGTTGTTTCCACTAAGGTAGAGGAAAGAGGACTTTGCTGTCTGCTGTGTCCCCCCACCTGCTTGAAGAGGGACTGTGCTGTGTGCTTTGTACCTCCGAGGTGAAATAGTTTCCAGATCCCAGGTGGTAGACCAGTTGATGGAGAGAGGTCCGGATCTGGTGGGAGAGATGTGTTCGGGTGGGTGCTTCCCTGGGAGGGTGCGGAAACCCAGAAGTAGAGGTAGGGTGGGGCATTCTTGCCTGTGACCTCTGGTCAGCCTGAGGGTATGGTCCCTAGGTTGAAGGATCAGTGGTAGATGTAGCTACACTGAGAGGGAGAGTGGAGAATGGCTATTGTGTGCCAGGGGTTACTGCCCTCCAATCTGTGGATTGGTCAGAACCTGTGACATTTGGATGGCCTAGGGCCTGGTCCTGGCCGTGGACAACTAGAGAGTGCCAGTGGGGTATCCTAGTTAGGCCAGAGACCTCTTGTTGAGAGAAATCCATGTGGGTTCAGAGTGGCGTAGAACTGGAGGGTGTCCCTGCCGTGTGGGCCCGTGTCCGTGTTTTGTCGCCCAAAGCAGGGAAGCCCATCAAGGGATTGATTGGACTACCCTGCGTTTTGGCTGGAAGGGGGTTGTGTTGGACCCGGCCCCTTTTTTTGAGGGACACCAGGCAAAATTAGTATCATTAAACATAAATCGGTAACATATGGAATTTAAAGGTAAAACTTCTGTCTTTGAAAGGTTTAGTGGAGGAGTGTGGCTCACTGATTAGAGCGGCAGCCCCTGATGCAGAGGTCTGGCCCGGGACCAGGGTTCATTTCCCGACGCGGCAGGGTCCTGAGCCCAATAATGTCCACGGACTCGATAATTCTCGCCTCAGTGCCTACTCTAATCATGGGGTCCCACGCCGCAACTCTGGGCAATAGCTTGCTTAATCTCCACTACGGCGGCCCACCCGCTGCGGGATGCCTGGCTTTCACCTTGGGGATGCCCAGTAGGGGTTATCTCACAGGGAAAAAGCCAGGACGGGTTCCCAAGGCAAACACCTTGATGCCTTTGGGTGATACGTGCGCTATATAAGTCGCAATACATACATACATAGTTTATAACCAGAAATACTGGAGTATAATCGGACCTCATCCAAAAAAGGCAGGGGGAGTCAGTCTGATTTGACATATAAATCAATATATCATCTGCATATGCAGATATTTTACTTTTTATAGAGTTATAATTAAAGCCAGTAATCTGTGAATTAACACGGATATGCTCCAGGAAAGGTTCAAGGCATAAAAGAAATAATAAAGGGGAAAACGGAGAGCCCTGCCTTGTACCTCTGGATAGAGAAAAAAATGTGGAAAAGTGATTATTAACAAAAATACTAGCTCGAGGGCATGAGTGCAGTAGTTTAATATAAGAAATAAAAGAAGGACCAAAACCAAACCATTGGAGAGTTGTAAACATAAATTGCCACTAGATACGGTCAAAGGCCTTTTCGGCATCCAAAGACAGGGCTGCAAGAGGAGATTTGTATTTTTGTCATATGAAATAATATTAGCAAACATTCATGCATTATCTGATGCTAACCTACCCTTCACAAACCCAACTTGGTCATTTTTAACCAATAAGGGAATAATCGTTTCAAGTCGGGATGCAAGAACTTTGGCAAATATTTTGCAATCATAATTTTTTAAAGATATAGGGTGATAATTTGTACAATGGGAGTGGTCTTTATCTGGTTTAGGAAATATGATGATTAAGGCATCCATAAAGGAGCCGGACGCTTTGGCATCTGCAATTTATTTTGAAAGTTTTATATAGCGCGAACAAGATCTTCGCAGATATCAGAGCGCAATAAAAGAATTAAAAAGTGGCAAAAGTTTTGGAACAAAAATGGAGGTAAAGGTGGCATAAAATTCAACAGACAGACCATCAGGGACTGGAACTTTTGACTTTTTTAAATATTTAATAGCATTAGTTACCTCTTGAGTGTTTATCTCTCTCTCTAATGCATTAAATTCATCAGGTAGAGAAGGTGGAGAAGGTAGACCTGAGTAAAAGGTATCTCAATCAATCAATCAAGACATTTGTAGAGCGCACTACTTACCCGGAGGGTCTCAAGGTGCTTGGGGGGGGGGTGCTGCTACTGCTCGAACAGCCAGGTCTTGAGCTTATTCCTGAAGGAGAGGTGGTCTTGGGTCAGGCGCAGGTCGGTTGGGAGGGAGTTCCAGGTCTTGGCGGCCAGGTAGGAGAAGGACCTTCCTCCTGTTGTCGTTCTTCGGATGCGGGGGACGGCGGCGAGGGCGTGACTGGCTGATCGGAGATGGCGCTTGGGAGCGTAGAAGTTGATGCGGTTGTTGAGGTAGCTCGGTAGTGGGAAACGTGTCATCAGAATAGAGAGATCTATAGTATTCATGAAAAACCTCGACAATATCTTTATCTGATGAGACCATTTTTTTGGGTAGATTCATTGAGGATGGGACCAATATTTTTATGTTCAGATTTAATTTTCAAATAATTCGCTAACATCTTACCCTCTTTATTTTGACCACCATGATATTTGGATTTAATTTTAAGCAGAATATTACAGGCTTCAATTGTTGCCAATTTGTTGAAATCAGATTTTGCCTTAATCAATATAATTGACTCTTAACATCCTATTTTTTGTATCTATCCCTTGGGATTTCCTTGAGGGCTTTTGTCAGATTTTGCTTCGCTTTTGTACACAGTGAATTAAACCACCAGATGGAGGTTTCTCTTTTTTCTGTACTTCGAACTGGTCTATGTAGATTGTCAGACATGGCTGCAGTGATTTTACAAAATGCTTCCACAATTTAATTTTAATCTCCACCCCATTCATTACAAATCACAAAGGCCTCGCATTGTTCAGAAACAACTGTTCTGTATAATAAAGTTTTGTTAATCCCAGACCATTTAAAGGTAATAGTACCAGTTTTACTTCCTGTACCATTAATTAAGGGTGTTTGCCCATGAGGTTCCCCACTTCCCCTCTGTTACAAGGGATATTCAAGGCCAAGACTAAAACAGCGTGATTGCTAAGAACTGTACAAATTGTTCTATAGTATTTGATTATATTATTGTAATATATAATATTACAAGTCCCACATTAACGTCAAATCCTAGGCTGTAACAAGAAATTGATCGATAACAGAACAATGCCTATCACCAACAAAAGTTGGAATATCAATTCCATCTTCCTTCAGAATCTGGGAAATAGTTTCCACAATAAACTTATATTTAATTGCATTTAAAATATCCCCTTCGAGTTCATGTGTAAAATGAAATTGAGATGTCCCAGAGCAATCTACTTAGCCACAAGCAGTATTACTATTAGTGTGATATTTAATAATATTAAAATCCCCAACCCAAATATACATGGTATCTAGAGGTAACAGATTTAAAAAGCTCTCAAGGTCTTTTCTTAGTTTCATTGCAACCCTACCTCGAGAATTATTAAAAAGATTATTAAACTAATTATCCAAATCAACCTCAAAACTGTGGTTAATTGTAAAATTAACTAAGTGCTAGAAGGGAGATATTATCATTATTTTCCCAACCTTGATGGGTATTTGATGGTATAGCAGGAGATGAAATAGAAAAAAACCATCAACATGTAGATTCTCCTCCAGCCAAATTCCTTGGAGACAAATTACATTAGAAAGTTTTAGAGATGTGAGCCAGTCCGGATTTTTCATTTTTGTCCTGACTCTGGCTGTATTCCAACTCATAATCTCTACTAGTTCCCTTATACCTTGAACCTTTTCTCCATTTATCTCACTACTTGCTGTTTGCCTTATTACTTTTTTCTTTCCTCAGGCCACTTTTGTCTCCACTATATTCCCTCGGATTAACATATCAATCTTGCTCTTCCAAATGGGATAGTGGGGAATGTCTATTTGATGTGTCAATTGAAGGGAGGGGAATACCATTTAAGCCCCATTGACCACCAAGATTAAAATTTTCTGGGCACTTAGCCCCATGTAAATTACCATGTAGATCTGTATTTTTAAGATACACTCCACCCTGATGAACTGGTCTATAAATATAGTCCAAAGGAATAACTTGTATACTGCTTGGGGTGGACAGTCTCTGCAATTATCTTCGTGGAAGATTTCCCACAATAGATGGTCCCTAAAAATTCAAAACACTACAGTCTCCTGGATTCTCTTGGATTCTCTCTTCTTAACCATGGAGCTCTTTTTGTAATCAAGACCAGTCCCCTTCCCAGCCGGAACTGTGTTGTAGCCAGTAAATGGACCTATTCCCGAGGCTTTCAAAATCCTCCTTTTTATATAGATCATCTTTCCTACTCTTAACTCCTCTGATTTCAGACCACTGTAATTTTTATCACACACTGGTACTATGGGTGGATTTGAGATTACATTGGGAACAAATGTATTAATCGTGTTTTGGTATTGTTGTCCCTTAGCACCTTGCGTCCATGCCGGTTTGTCACATCCCTTCCAGGATCAGATGAAAAGGGCACCGGATACCCCCAGCCATTGTATTTCATCTATGATGTTCTTAATAGCTGACAATTACGAAGACATAACATCCCATCTTGACAGAAGATGGGCAATTTCCTGTTTAATTAAGTCTCTAAAGAGCTCTTTACACTTCTCCAACCATAAACCTATGATGAGATCTAGTGAGGGGCAAGAGTCCATGCACTAGCTATTGGAATTCAGTGGACCCAGTATTGCAGCACAAGATTCCTGACTTTATATTCCTCCACTTGGCTGCTGCAGACCTTTTTTGGGATTTATTATGTTTAGTCTTAGTTTCTGTTTTATCAGACCTCCTCGCTTTTTTAGTGTTGGGGGACTAATTTCAATGTAAGACTCCCTAGGGGTCCCTTCTTTACTTTGATTCTGTTTGCTAACCAAGCTTTCTGACATTCTGGGATCTAGAAGAGTTTTATTAGATTTCTCTATATTGACATACACAGGAGCCACATTCAGGCCAAGGGAGAGGCTCCTTTCAGTTAAATGTATTTCCGCATTTACCACACCTACGGCCTTTTCTAACATCCAGCTAATTGCGGTGTTCTTTGGACTTTGCCCAGTTCCAGTACCCATCTACCTCCTTTTTCCCCATGCTTGTGTATAGTGTACCATAAACAAAGAAATACACAGTGGTGCCCCAAGGGAGAGGAAACATCACCTAGCAGTTTTATGTAAGACCCACCTCTCCTTTTCTGATAGTAAGCTAGGCAGAATTATCACTATACAACTAAATGAAATGAAATGAAAATGAAATGAAAATGAAATGAAAATGAGATTTGTTAAGCGATACAGCTGCCCTCAGGTGTCCAGGTGCTACGACTAAAAGAGGTGCTCTCAGACAGAAACAAGGGGTTCTAAATTACTGAAACAGAAAAGTTTTAAGCCCACCCAGAGAGTACACACGCTCCAAAGGAAAATAAAAACAAAAAAGTATAACTGAATGATCTATTTCAGCCCAAAGTCTCATTTGATACTGTACACAAGATTAGTGAGCTAGTCCAAGAATATTATAGATAAAATAGTCCAAAAACCTTGTGCCACAGACACTGGAGGGATGGCCATGTTCAGCATCTTCCGGCTGTGGACGGGCACAGAGGGTTCTGCCATGCCCAAGCGGGCTCCTGCAGGAGCCCTATCGTTAATTTATGCAACTCTGGGTGCTTGCTTGATGTGGTTTGGAACAGGGCAGTCTAGGGACTGTAGTCCTAGCCATCAGCTTCTGCACAGTACCGCAGGTAACTTACCTCCCACGCTGCGGGAACCCTGCGGTTAAATTATGTGTTTCTGGGTGTTTGCTTGACGTGATGTGGAAAAGGGAAGTCTGGAGGCTGTAGTTCTCCCCCACTTCAGCACAGTCCAGTTGGCAATTCGATATATCCAATGTCACTAATGCTGAGCAGTTTGTCTAAATATCTTATTCATGTAACAGTGAGGAAGAGTCATAGGAAAGACTCTTGGCCCATGTTAAAAGGCACGTCAAAAAATTGTTGTTTTTGAGAAACAAATTACAATGATTTTAATACCATTAGCAATCCTATATGTGATTAACTCATGTATTTTCACAGTTTATTTACTAGGATTCTAAACATTATGCATTTACTCTTTTCCATACAAGTCATTTTCTGACATAAACATTTTTACAGCAATTAAAGCATCTTTGTAAGTGCAATTCTAACATTGTAAGTAGACATAAACATTTCAACACCATTTAAAGCATTTATTTAAGTGCAATTCTAACATAGTAAGTAAGTCAGTTTTCAATATTTGTGCTCATTTCTCCCAAAGGCCATAGTCACTAACCTTGTCTGTGTTATTTCTTACAGTGGCTGCAGCTACTGCTCAACTTTCACAGAGGTGACAGGCTGCTGTTGATGCTGACTGTAAGGCTTTGTCCGACCATTTCTCAATGCCTAAGTAGGAAAAGGCAACAGCACTACAAGGTGCCTGCAGAGACTTGACAGTTCAGTAAGACTTTGGAAGTACACATCTCAAGGGAACACAAACTCCCAACCCTATCACCTCCTATAAATGTAGTCTAAAGGAGTTGAAGTAGTCTTGGCAACTAGCTACAAACAGCACTGCAGACTCACACAACAGTTCACCAGGTTTGGGCTCCAGCAACCAAAGAAGAGTTGTGAGGATGGTGTGAGGACCTAATTAACTTTGCCACAGGCAGTTGTTTTGGGGTACTTATTTTCTCTGCAAGGTTTCCACAACAGTTTATCTGAGAATATGATTGTTTCTACATTTCCCTATCCAACTACAAAGTTCTATCCCTGCTGGAGTACTTCTCTTTGCCTCCCTATCCGAGTGCCCATATCTCTCTGTTCCATTATTTGTGTCTGCCATACTCTGTGTTCATGGATCTCTTTACTGCTGTCTGCATCAATATATCCTTGCCACTATGCATATGCATCCTTATCCGTGCATCCTGGGTCTAGCTGGAGTTTCTAACCGACCTAGAGGCTTCCACTCCCTGTCTGCAGAACGGTGCTTACTTTCTATCAGGTATGTGCCTTCCTCTCGCATTCATGTTGTCCTCTAGTCCTTTCCCTGTTTCTGTTTCTCCCTGTTCTACTGTCTTTGTATTCTGTTTAAATGTTAATGTTCTCAGCTCCCTGTATCTGTGTCTCCCTTACCCAATCTCACTGTCCAATATTATCAGTGTTTTCCTACCCCAATGTTCATGTGATGTTAATGTTGTCTTCGTGAGGAACCAGTGTGGGCATCATTGCAGGTTCGGATTGCGGTACAGTGCTGGAACCAGTAGCTGCAGTGCAGGTGCAAAGGAATGCATGCTCCAAAGCTTATGACACTGGATGCAGTTAGAGAACAGGTGCAAATGGTTCTTCCCTAGATGCCATTGTATGGAGCAATGCTGGTGGAAGTGTACATTTGCCACCTCCGGACCAAGCATCAGTTCTGGTATCAGGTAAGCAATTGTGTTAATATTGGTCATCCTGACTGAGTAAGAGGAGGCAGGGCATAGCAAAGGGAAGTATGATTATCTCTTTTCCTGCATCACAACACAGGTTAATATGCCTACTCCTTAAGAGTGATAAAGTGAAATGATCATTGGCAAAAATTTGCACCAGGAGAGAGAACAACAGTGGGCCCTGAGAAATGTGCAACACATGAGAGGCCTGGGAAAGTTGTTGAAAATAGGTAGGTGTTTTTCTTATCTACAACATTTTTTGAAGATTTAGTGTAATGGCACTATTTGGGTTTACTCGTGAAGCAATCAATAGAGGCATGTTTCCTCTTTCTATGTTTGTTGTAGAATGCTGCACAAATGGAAAGAGGAAAAACCGAGGAGAAGTAAACTTATTTCTCCTCATTGCGCCTTACCTCTGGAGGCATACGGAATTGGTTCTTCCACACCTTTACATCACTTTGTAAACCTCAAGCACCATCAAACTCCTTGGGTGTTGCATGGGAAAACCCACTGCAACACCCATGGAACTCCTCCTGGGCAAAGAATAAGGCAATGCATCGATTTTTGCTGCGTCGTCTTACTTATGATTGAGGAGGCCACTCAAAGCCACGTGGGGGAGATTTTGATAAATCTTTATCAGAACCCTATATCCTGCATGTACCAATTTACATGGTACATGCAGCTGAAGCTGAACTCGTCAAGATGTAGGTCCTCATCCTCGGAACCAACCCCTCCGCCTGGGACGACTCCTGGTGGCCAACCACGCTGGGAACAGCACCAACACCCACCAACCACGCTCGCAACCTGGGCATCATCCTCGACTCCTCCCTCTCCATGTCAAAGCAGGTCAGTGCCATCTCCTCCTCCTGCTTCAACACCCTCTGCATGCTCCGCAGGATCTACAAGTGGATCCCCACCAAAACAAGAAGAACGGAGACCCAGGACCTCGTCAGCAGCAGGCTAGACTACGGCAACGCACTCTACACAGGCATCCCGGCCAAACACCTGCAACGACTTCAATGCATTCAAAACATCTCGGCCCGATTGATCCTCAACATCCCTCGCCGCAGCCACATCACCCCCCACCTGAGAGACCTACACTGGCTCTGCGTCAAAAAGAGGATCACCTTCAAACTACTCACCCACACATACAAAGCACTCCACAACACCGGACCAGCCTACCTCAACAACCGACTCAGCTTCCACACCGCCACCCACCAGCTCCGCTCTGCCAGCCTTGCACTCGGGTCTGTCCCCTGCATCCAACGAACGACCTCCGGTGGCAGATCCTTTTACTTCCTAGCCGTCAAGACCGGGAACACCCTCCCTACCCACCTACGGCAGACCCAGGACCTGCTCACTTTCAGAAGACTCCTCAAGACCGGGCTCTTCGAGCAGTAGCAGCACCCTCTCCCCACAGCACCCTGAGCCCCTCACGGGTAAGTAGCGGGCTTTATAAATGTAATGATTGATTGATTGACATCCTGCATGTACCACTTTACGTGGTGCAAAAGTAATGCAGGGTTATGATAAATAAGCCCCTGATTGTTTAAAACCATGTTCTTGGAATTAAAAATATTATAGAGGGGAGCAGATACTGAGGGACTTATTTATGGATTTTGTTGTACAGCTGTACAGCAAAAGCACCTTACTGCACTGCCCTGCACCAAAGTTAAAGGACAAGAATGCACTGATTTAAGCAATATGGTGCAATCATGTCCTTTCTCCCTGCCCGGGGACCATTTTTACAGCCCAGTGCCAACATAGGCAACCAGCGTGCCTCCCTTTCATGCAGGAATACTTTTGTGCAGGACAGTCACCTTCCTGCGCAAAAACAATCTTAAAAAGTGTTGTCCTCTATCTATGTGAAAGAGGAAAAAATAAGGAGAAATAAACACATTTCTCCTCATCACTCCTCACCTCAGGAGGCAAATGAATTTGGAGCTTCGCTGGGTTTACAATGCTTTGAAAATCCAGGGCAGTGTCAAAATGAATGTGTGTGCGAAAATGCACAGCACTGCCCATGATATGCTTCCCGGGCACAGAGTTAAGTGAATAAGTGATTTGCACTGCATCACCTTACTCATGATTTATGAGGATATGTGTGTTTCAGTAATCTTTATGAGAACCCTATGTCATGCATGTACCACTTTACGTGGTGCAAAAGTGACACAGGGCTCCAATAAATCAGTCCTCAATTTCTTTTACACTGTCAAATATCCTGTCCTTCTTCAGGGTGGTTGTTTTTTTACAATTTGATAATTGAAGCAAAGCATCCTTAACCAGCAAGTCCACCTCAATGTTTTGGGAAAATGTGGTAAGATTTATTGTTAGTTCATTTATGTATGTGCTTGTTTATTGTGGATCTCATAGTTAGGTCTCAAAGTTCTTTACATAAAAATAGAGGAACCTAAGTAATATCTTCTGAAGCTAAGGCGAATAGAAAGCTGCTTTGTTCACAATGTCTTTAGGGCACCAACAGTGCTCTATGATCTCATATTTAAACATTTCTATTTTTAAAGCCCTTAAGGAGGATAGCAGGAAACATGCCAGATTTAGCTTTTCTTACTCTGAGGAGCGACATTAAAATGCTGGGTTTCATCTCATTGGTTTTTCGTTGTTTGCCTTGCTAGGATGTTGTTTCGTAGTTAACACCAGGAATTGTTAGCTTTTTGTGGTGATTGGCATCAGAAGAAGATTAGAATTTTATAGACACAGCAGCATGTCTTGAATTCATTTCTTTCAGTAGGCAGTGAGTATCCACCAGGATAGGTCTCCCATGATTACTGTTTTGTCTCTGGTAACCGGTCTTTCGGCTATATGTAAGGTTTCTTTTAGAAGGGCTGCCAGTATTTTGAGTGCACCTGTCAGTATGGTACTCCTGCTATTTCAACGAGATAGGATCCAAGCTGGATCATGTTTGAGGTCTTCACTTCTCAGTTGGGTGCATTCATACTGTGCTGGGTTTGTTAATATTTTGATATGAGCCTAAATGTTCAAATTGATGTCTAGAGTGATTCTAAGAAATGTATATATTGATTTTTGCAAGCTTGGTACATAAAATTGAGTGTTTTTATAGCCAGTTTTTGAAAGGATTTTCTCCTTTTTGGACTAGTTGCATTTCAGTTGTTTTCTGGGTAATCCTCAAATTGGTACATGTCATTTTCTGTCTTGTCCTGAGTGGAATTCAGTTTTGCAATATTCAGATATAAGTCTCAGGAAAATCTTTTTGCAGCAGGTGTAACTGGTACCTTAGCTTGGAATAAACATTGCCTAGACATAGAAAAAGCTTTGTGAACCAGGCTAGTGTTTCCATGTAAATGTTAAGCATGGTAGGAGAAAGTGAGGGGTGGATAGTTGAGCTCAGGCAAAATAAGTGTATTATTTTATTTTAATCTATGCTCTGCGTGAAATAATCATAAATGTCTGCAGTAATTACCATTTTCTAAGTGAAACTATTGTCATTTTATATCTTTTATAATAATTGCATTTAATTAATGTTTTATATGTAAACATTTGCAATGGTTTTAATCAACTGAGCAATAAAGACTTACTTACATGAGTCTTCAACGGGCTGTCACAGACTCTAATTCTATTCTTAGTGTCTGATTTACTTAGCTTTTTTCTTGAGGTGGTGTGTTTTAATCAAGATTAAAATGTGACTTGTGTAAATTTCTAGTAGGAAGACATGGTTAATCATTGTTTACACAAGTAATCATGTCTTTCACAGAAAATGTTTAGTGAAGCAGGGCTAGCTATTCAGTAGTAGCTCATATCTGAGAAAGGAGAAAGGCACAACTACTTTTACAAAAAGCTTGGCATATCCTGAACAGCATTATTGTAATAGGTGCCAGTCACAATCTACGATTTATGGGATATATTTGCTATTGGTGGTGTATGGCCATGTGGTGGTGGAAAGATGTGGTGGCGCTCCGAGAATTGTCCTACTCTGGGAGATTTTTTCAGAGCTTTATTTGCTCTTGGTGGTTTGTGGTGATACCAGTGAAAGAAAGGAATCTTCTAATATTTTATTCTCAATGTACTTTTTTTCATTTGATGGGGTAGACAGTTATACCCCTTATCAATCCTCAAGTTTTGGCATTGCTTTTTCTAGTTGATCAGTTGTCTCTTAGTACATTCATAAGAGTGGGAGTGGTTTCATTATTTTTATTCATTTTTTCAGTTCAAAGAGCTTTTATTGAAGAGAAAACAAGATATCTATACATAGTATACCATTTGAATCTTACATCAATATGTTCCAAGCTTACTACATAAAAAGTAAAAGAATTACAAGAATTGGGCTATCAATAGAAAATTGGAACAGAAAAAAGCAAGGAAAATGATACATAAATGCCATACATATACACAAATTGGAACATATGGAATCATTAGGGAGCTCAAGGTGGTTTGAGAACCTCCTGTTGAGATGGAGTTGGTAGAGCATAACATTTAGCATTAGCATCAAAATATAATGTGACAGGCGACGACAAATCAGCACGTTTCGTGGCCATGTGAGCAGGATAAACAAAGGCAATGTCTAGCCTTTGGTTGTGACACACCGTATACCACCAAGCCTTGTAGAAAATTTTCGTGAAGTCTTTCTAATTGATGGTAATTTGTTGAAAGGCAACCGCTAATAATAAATCAATAATTTTGATATTGGGTGTGACATTGTCCCACATGGAAAAAAGGCTACCTAGAAAAATATGAGTGAATGAAAAAGAAAATGACGCATCAAAAATTGAATTATTTTGAGACCAAACCTGCTTCCAAAAGGTGTGTACTGGTGAGCATGTGAGTAGCATACGAAATAAATCAGCTTTGGGGGATGAACAAGTCCAGCATATATATCTGGTATGGTTGAAAATATTTTTGCATAAGGTGGCTGACGTAAATAAATGTCTATTGTAAACAAAAAATAGTGTCTGCGTAGTATTTGCTGCTCTAGAGGATTTAAGTATTTTGGTCCAAATGACCTTCTAAAGTGATAAAGGCCAACATACAGTGAAATCACCTTCCCATGCTTCTTCAGTCTTTGTCTTCTGTCTGTCAATATCAATGCCCTGCAAGTGGTTGTAGATAGTGGAAGCTTTAGGTGTGGTCATTAATAAGGTGTAAAGTCGTGAAGGGGGTTCTAGATTAGTAGAGGAATCTTGTGAAATGAGGAAATGAGACTAAGTTTCCAACACAGTTTTTGTAAGTACATTATATTTCTGGATAAAAGAGGCTGATAAATTGAAAGTCTGACTAAGTGTAGTAAAAGGCAAACATTGTGAGCCTGAGAATAGCTGATAAATCCATATTAAACCTTTGTTTCTCCAGGTTTTCTAATAAAAAGGTTTATTTTGGACCAGAAACTTTTTGTTATGCCAGATTGTTGAATTTAGAAAGGAGTCTCTGGTAACAAGAATGGATGTAGAAGGTAAATAAGTAATTTGGAAGTATGCTTTATTATGGGAATTGAAATGGATTGTGGTTCGCATGAAAAAGATATTCACAAAATGAGTAAGGAGATAAGGAAAGATGCTCTATTAAGGTCCAGAGAGGATAGTCATCTGTGGAATCAGGCAACCAAAGAGAGGCTTGACGTAAAAGGAAACCTTTGTGATAGACCTGGAAATCAGGGAAATTAACTCAACCTTCTATTTTTGGAGGTATTAATTTTTGTAGGGACATTAAAGATTTCTTAATATTCCACAGAAAAGAAAGTAAAATAGAGTTGACTTTCTTAAATAATTTAATGGTGATTGGGACCGGAATATTGGAAATGGTGTATAAAACTATGGGCGATACCATCATCTTTATAGTGTCTAAGTGGCCCCCCATACAAATAAAGGGGATGCCATTTAGAAGTTAAATCCGAAATATTTTGAATTCATCTATTCATACACAATGTTACGATGCCTGGGATAGAGGATGTAAAATGTAGGCCAAGATATTTAATATAATTTGGGCTCCACTTAAATTGAGAAGACTGAAAGTCTGAACTAAAAGTGTATTTTGTTAAGGGCAATATTTGACATTTATCATTGCTTAATTTGTATCCAGAAATGAGGGAATAGGACTTTCCTTTCGCTAAAAAAGCCAAAATTAAGTCCTCTGGTTTGGACATTAAGAGTAAAATATCATCAGAGTAGGCTGCAAGTTTAATATGAACATTTGGTGTTTGAGGACCAAATATGCTTGGGTTTTGACGTAATTTTGACAAAAATGGTTCGAGGGCCAAATTAAATTGGAAGGGAGTAAGGGGGCAAACTTGATGTACTCCTCTGCCTAAAGTAAAAAAAGGGGAGATTAAGCCATTGGTGCATACTGTGGCACGTGGATTGGAGCAGAGGAGAGATAGTAAAGTTATAAAATTAGGGCCAAATCCAAACTATTTAAGAGTGTAAAATAGATATTTCCATTCAAATCTATCAAAAGCCTTTTCTGCATCAAATGCAATTGCTGCCAGGAAATGACTTAGATGTGAGGATTTGGATAGGACATCAAAAAATAATCTTGTGTTATCTGTTATAACTCGTCCCTTAACAAAGTCAGATTGCTCTTTACCCAATACATTTGGTAAATAAGAATCAAGACATATATCTAGGGCTTTGGAGAACATTTTGTAGTCGATATTGACCGATGAAATAGGTCTATAATTTTTACAGTGCTTAGAATCTTTGCCCTCTTTAGGGATAAGGCAGATATGGGCTTCCGAAAAAGAACCTGAAGAGCTATTTAAGGAATAAAACAAAATATTAAGAGATTGTAGGTGGGGAATTACAATTTTAGAGAAGTGAGTATAAATTTCAACAGTGAAACCATCTGGGCTGGGAGCTTTGTCTTTCTTAAGGCTCTGAAGCGCTTTTAGGAGTTCTTGTTGGGTGAGATGTGACTCTAATGGAGACAGATATAGAGGGGTTTGTTGAGGCTTTTGGATGTTTGAAAAGAATTGTAATAATGAGTGATCCGTAGGTTGGTTCTCTGATGAATATAAAGATTTGTAGAAAAGAGAGAATTCATTCAAAATGTTGGCATCTTTATATTTTAGGACAGAGTGCTTATCAAAGACAGACTCGATGTTTAGTTTATTCTGTTGAATTTTTAAATAATTGGCTAAAATGTTTCCTGCTTTATTCTTGCCACCATAACATTTTGTGCTAGATTTTAGTAATTAAAGTGAGGCATCTTCTGTTGATGTTTTGTTAAAATGCATTTTAGCATCAATAAGAGTCTTTAAACAGTTCTCTGAGTGCGATGTATAATATGAGTGTTCTAGTTTTTTAATGTCTAGAAGGAGGTCTTTGGTTATATTTTGTGCAATTTTTCGCTTCTATGACACAAAACCAATGATAAAATCTCTTGCTGATGCTTTAAAAGCGTCTCAAATAGTCGAGAGTGGCATGGACTCTGTGTGGTTCCTCTCAAAGTAATCCTTAGAGAAGGAAGTAAAGGATGCAGTGAATTTTGGATCTAATAGAAGTGCGTTATTGAAACACCATTGTTTAGGAGCATTATTTCTGGGCAATAAATCGAAAACAATTGAAAAAGGTGCGTGATCCGAAAGGAGAATAGGGCCAATTTCTGCATGTGTAAGAGATTGTGAAATATTCTGGGAAAGAAAAACATAATAAATTCTTGATTGAGTATGGTGAACAGGTGAATAGAAGGAATATTCTCTGGCTAGTGGATTACATAGGCACCAGGCATCAAGCAATTTGTGTTGAATGATGGTATGGATGAAGGATTTGTGTGGTTTAGGGGGGACAAATGGTACTTTAGACTATCCTGTCTATAAAAGGGTCAAACACCTGATTACAATCACCAGCCATTATGAAATTGCCTTCAAATCATTGAGAAAGTTTTTAGCTATTGCAGGCTAGAAAGGGGTATCTCCACTAGTGGGGTCATACACATTAAGAAGAGAGATTGGAACACTTTTTAGTGGCAATTTAACAATGAGCCATCTTCCATCAACATCTGATTCCTGTGATAATAACTTAACTGGAAGAGATTTGCCACATAATATCACAACTCCATTACGTTTGCCATCATCTGGAGAAGAATAAACCTCACCCACCCAACCTCTTTTCAATTTCAAAGATTCAATGTCAGTAAGATGTGTTTCTTGTAAAAAAAACAATATCAGCGTTTAACTTGGCCAGGTAGGTTAGAGCCGTTTGCCTTTTTATAGGAAAATTCAATCCCCTAATATTCCATAAATTAATTTAAGTGACATTACATATTAAAAGAATAGACAAAATGGTATTAAATGACAATCCAATTCGATAATGCGAATAGAGAAAGAGAATGAAAATCGAGAGGAGAGAAAGAAGCAAGCAATTTAAACCTGAGTCAAAGGAGATAAAAGCTAGTAGAGGACAGAAACTTAAAATTGAACACAGGTGGTGTAGAACCATGGAAACAGGCAAAATGTGTAAGTGAGACAGGGATTGAGAAGGTAAAATGAATAAATGTGTAGTGTTAGAAAGAGATGGGAAAGCTAGAGTGAAAAAAAAGAAGAGTTAGTATGGACACCATGAGAAAAAGATATAATGCAATGAACTAAACACCAAACAAAAGATACAACAAAGAACATACCGATATAAACAAAACAAGGATGTGGGGGTGGGGGTGGGGGTGGGAGGAACCACATGGAGCAGACGATCCGTCAAGGGGAGGTTGAACCGTACCGAGAGGAAGTCACGCTAAAACTTAAACATAACTGCAAAAAGCGAAGAAAAAAATATTAACCAACAAATTGTAATTGAACAGGAAGAAAGAGTAGGAAGTTAGGATACATGAGCCAAAACTGGTATTGACCTTAATCGGCTTAAAAACTGGAAAAATGAACCTAACAAAACAAAGATAAGAATAACATTGTCAAACTAACAGTTATAAATGCATTAAACCTACAAGTTCTGATACAAACAAATCAGGGAGCTTGGGAGGAAGAAGGTGTTGAAGAGTCCATATGTGACAAATTATGAGAGTTAATTAAACTTTGCAAGCTTAGGGGATCTTCATATGATGTTGTTCTGTTGTTAAAAGTGACTTTAAATAAGCATGTGTGAAATAAACCATATCTACTCCCCATGGAGTGGAGGACAGGTCTCAAGTTAAGAAAAGCCTTGCGTCTGGCTGCAGTGGCTCGTGAGTAGTCCTGTGTGAAAAACAGCGTAGATCCAGATCTAGAAATCCGCTGAATAGCCTTGGCAGCCTCCATTACTTTTAGTAGATCTGTGTATTCAAGAAAGTATAGGATTACAACTCTTGGATGCTCGAGAGGAGTTGTATTGGGGGAGACTCGACCAAGCCTGTGTGCCCGTTGTATGTTCAGTGCAGTATCGTCTGGTAGATGAAGTATCTTGGTAAGAAAGGATTTGAAGAAGCCTATGGGGTCTGCACCTTCCGCCCCTTTCCGCCAACCCATAAATGCTAACATTGTTCCTCCTATTTAGGTTTTCCAATTCCTCGAACTGCTTTTGGAGTGATACAAGCTGGGACTGCAGATCTGTGAGATTTCTGGAAGTTTTGGAAAAGGAAGAAACGTTGTGTTCGACCGTCGTAAGTCTGTTATCAAGTTGAGACCATTTGTCTGAGAGTACTTGTAATTTAGTGTTAGTTTCCTCAACAAAAGGTCTGAGAGTTCTTATCTCCTGCAACAAGAGCTCCATCGAGACTGGGGAAGGTGGTTTGGGTGGTGAGGTGGGTCTTTCTTCAGACGTTTTACGTTAGACTTAGCTGGTGCCACTGCTGCGGTCTCCATACTGCTGTTATCGTCATATGGCGCAAACAGACCAAAATCTTCTAGTTTAGAGAGGTCCGAGAAAATTTTTGAGTTTTTAATAAAAAATTTGTGTGGCTTAGGTGTAACACAAAATAATCTTTTCGTTCTGCCCATTTACATATCAGAGATACAAATTTAGGAAGTCAAGTAACCAGTCCAAAAGTCAATTACTACTGCAAGACAGAAATTAAGATGAGGACTCTGCAGCTGGCAAAATAATTAAATTACCTGCGCTTAGCAAAATTACCAAAATTAGTTTATTTTTATATCTGTTATGGCCTCATCTGCAACAGAAACTATAGAATAGTGCCATACTGTGTGCTGGAAAATCATATAGGTAATAGAACTGAGTAGTTGCAACAGGGACGGCTTAGTACTTGTAAGAATGACAAAAACATGTGTGCTTCCCTGGTAGAACAAAGAAGGTCATTATCATGTTGACGGTGAGTATGCACAAAATAGCAGCCTCTTCAATATTACTTCAGCTGCAGAACGTGTGATGAAAGAAGGGCTTTCCTTTTAAAACAAATCATTAGAGCAGAACAAAGATATGAGGAGCATATTGCGAGTGTTGATTTGCAGGCAGAAGGAGACACATTACTGCCACATGAAGGAAAAGCGTGCAGCCGCGTCATTACTGCGTCGCAGCTTCGATTGCTAAGATTGCGGCCATTAATTAGTCAGTCTTCAAGCTGGATGATTACCTTTGGAAAGTGTCAGTTCGTTGAGGAGAAAAAAGCTGATCAAGACGTCGCTAGGTCAAGCGGTTCTTCACCTGTACATTCTTCCGGTTGGCTTTGCGCAATGTAAGCTCCAAATGCGAAAACGCTGCACCGGTCACAGGAGCCTCACAGAGGCGCTGCTATGCTCGGCGGGCGCTAGCCACGAACCCCATTATTTGTATTCTTTAATGGGAATATTTTGCTTTAGATGATACTTGGTCAGAGGAATTTTGTATACATTTCCCGGAAGTCACTTTTTTACAGGTCCACTTTTTGTATGTGGGTGGGTGTATGTGTGCGTTTATGTGTGCGTGTGTGTGTGTGTGTGTGTTTGTATATGTGCATGTGTGTGTAGATGTGTGTATGTGGATCTATGCATAACTCATGCTATGGGGTCTGAATTGATTTTTACAATGTTGTTCAACATTAACAAAGACAGGCAAGCACCAATGTTTTGAAAACAACAGCATTAGGAGGATCGGTCCCTGTAATATGTTTAGGCATTTTGGAGCAGTGTCCGTGTGTTTGCAGAGAACATTTTCTACAATGCAACAGTTCTATTCTTTGTGTGTGTCATAGCATTGCAGCCATTCCATTTACCATGTTAATCTTTTTAGGTTTGCTGCGCCTGGAAGTCATTTTGTCTAGCGCAATATTCCATGTGTGTATGAGCTACAGTTCCAGCTATATGTGCCTTAAACGTCCCTACTGCATGTACCATGTTAATCTTTGTAGGTTTGCTGTGCCAGGAAGTCAATTTGTCTACCACAATATTCCATGTGCGCATAAGCTACTGTCCCAACTAGTTTTGCGTTACATGTCCCTAAAATTTTCAGCAGATTTTGAAATGCATGAAAACTGTTGGCAGTAACTGAAAGAGAAGGAGTGTCTCAAGATTTAAAATTTTAATCTTGCATTAGTATGTGTCCCTAAGGAGTGCATGTGCAAGCTGTGCCCCAAGATGTATACCCACTTTTGGTAAAATTTCGTTTTCCTTGATTTTGGAGCTTTTTGGTGTTGATGGCATGAGGCTGGTGGATGTGGATGGATGGGTGGGTGAGTGTATTTCAAGCAGATCAATGTGCTATTCAGTGAATGTTTTTGGATTGATGGAATCCTAATACTAGTCCTCTAAGTGTCCTTATTTGAATCTTGACAGGATGTTTTTGTTTCAGTATGTACAAATTGGTATTTCAGACCCAGGTGTGCGCGCTTGCTTTTGTGTGCCCCCAGGGAACTTTGGTAATACAGAAGGGGCCACATACGCTTGTGCAGCCCCTTTTGTAATACTAGTAGCACTGACAAACATGTAGCGCAAGAGCTATCTTGAGAGGAGGTTCCTCTCATCTGTATGGGGGAGTGGCCTGAGGGAATCTCTTTGTCTCTGCACCTGTACCATATATGGACTCGGGTAGTAAAGATAAAGAAGCTGTGAGAAGGCACTGTGAGTGTGCACCCTTAGGGCAGCCAGCCAGGGGACAGAGGGATCCCATGGATCCCACACACATCCCCCTGACAATGGGTGCAGTCACTCACTGCACCCATCTGCAGGGGATCTCTGTCCCCTCTCTAAAGTGCCAGTTAGTGCTGTCTGCACAGCGAAAAACAGAGCGGCTTATTGAAACAGCTGCTCCATATTTTGATGACTGTGCTGCCCCAATGACAGCCCCGAATTTACGACTGCGCTGAGGGCAGTGAATCCGTTTTGATATGCCCACTGTTCAAATTTGTAGCTGGTACATATGTTTAAAGATGCACCGTGCACAAAAATGAATAGTGTGTCTGATAGGTAATAAGGTCTGTGGAGTCAAAGCACTAAGTATGTGCATCCATGCATAACTAAGCAGTTATGCAGTTATTCAGGATAAATTACCCAATCTAAAATGGACCATCAAGAGCCACACTAACTACAATACCAGCCATGTAATTTACATGATAACCTGCCCATGTAACATGCACTACATTGGCATGACCTGCAGAAAAGTAAAACAGAGGATCTGTGAGCACCGCAGCAACGTGAAGTGCAAGAAGATTACTACAAAAATGGCGACACACTTCCTTGAAGTGGATCACACAGTGGACGACCTGAAATGGATTGTTTTGGAGATACTTTCACACAAAGATTTATTTATTTATTTATTTATTTTTTAAACTTATAAAGCGCAAACAAATACACGAATGGTGTCTCGGCGCTGGGCAGACAGAGAGGCACCTCCTGTGCATTATTGGATGAATAGCCAAGTCTTCACTTACTTTCTAAAAATCATCAGTGATGAGCTGCTTTTTATATGGTGGGGCAAGGTATTCCAGAGCTTCGAGGCGGCTACCAAGAAGCGTCTGTCTCCCCATGTAACTGTTCTCACCCGTTGAATGCATAGAGATGCGGATGAGGCAGATCTTAAAGCTCTCTTAGGGACATACACCAGCAGTGATTCCCTAAAAAAGTCAGGTCCTTGGCTGTTCAATGCTTTGTAGATGATACATAAAGCCTTAAACTTGGTTCTCTTTTTTACTGGGAGCCAGTGAAGTTGGTAAACGATAGGGGAGATGGATGCGAACTTGGGAGTTTTGGTCAAAATTCGTGCAGCAGCGTTCTGCACCATTTGTAGTTTTTTAAAAACCTGCTCCTGGGCATTCAGCAGAAGCCCATTACAATAATCCACCTTGGATAACACCAAGGAGGACATAAGGGTTTTCCCCGCAGACAGGGGAAGGAAAGGTAACAACTTTTTCACTTTTCGTAGCGTGAAAAAGGAAGAGGAGACTACCGCATTAGCATGACTGGTAAAACTTAGTTTGTTGTCAAACAACACTCCGCACACAGATCACAATGCCTAACGCACCCTGTTCGAAAAAGAACAAAGATGGGTAAACAGATTGAAGACAGACCAAATAGGGTTGAATGACAGTATCCCTTGGGTAAGCCTGAATAAATAGTCTTGATTCACCAACATGAACTATAAACAATAGGCTACATGCAGCTGAGGACACAGTAACCTACATCAGGTCTCTATTCCCTATAGGCGTAAACCTAGAAACATATAACATCCCAATACACAAATTAGCTAATAGAATTAAGTGTGGCCCCACATATTTTTGTATTATCAATTTAATTATCATTTTAAATGCTTAATGAGAACTATCTGTCTTTACATGACATTTAGTCTTTTTTCGCTTTTTTCGCGATGTAAACATCCTGACATCCGCAGATATAAATTAGCTAAGAGAATAGAATCCATTACGAATTTCATACTAAACTAATTAAGTGTGGTTCACCATTTTTTATTTTATAAAGAATTTGTATCAAAAAACAGAATAAGGGCATCCACGTAACAAGTAGTCTTTTTTCGCCTTTTACGCGATGAAAATCTTGGCCTTGAAAAACGTGACCCGGAAAGCCAGTCAACAACCGGGTCCAAGAAGGCAGCGTCAGCACAAGTCGTGCCGTAGGTTCAGCCGCAGGTAACCAGAACGTGAGACTCCTGAATGCAGAAAAACCGTAACGTACAATAATATTTCTTTTGACCAATGTATCATTGTTATCCACAGTAGGCTCCCTGACCCCCTGGCACCTGTTGAAGCGTCAAAACACCGATATTGAGGTATGTTTTGAATGTGAGTTGAAAGACGCTCCATAGTGTCTCTACTGAGTGACTGCCCATTTCGCCAACAGACAATTAGGGCACATACATTACTAGATACCATTCACTTGAATGCCCGCTACTAACATGAGAATTAATGTGTACCATTATACATATGCCAGAGACTATTGTATATATGTGAAAACTAAATCACTTGCACAGTACATTTAATTATTAGCGTACATGCTGGTGAACATACTCAAACTAACCCCGAGTCACGGTACTTAAGCAGCACATATTTTATGACATTCAGAGTGTTGAAAAATAATGAGATTGAATTTAAACAACAACTTGATTGTTGGTATCGCATTATCTCATGGACCTACATCACAATCTTATCGTCTGACCCAAGGTACAAAATGAGCAGGGAATTTTTTGCAAACATCAAATAGTACCAATTGAGCCGTAATAACTTGTGGCTAGATATGAGTGGGTTGACGTTGCCCGAATGAAACGTGTTCAACAAAGTATTGCTATTTTCTAATTGTGATATGAACATTGCAATAACCAAAGAGTTATCAAGTCCCATGCCAATGTTTCCCCTCCCCTTAGTTATTTGTTTTATTCTTACAGGTACTACAAGACCTAAACACAGCAAATGATTAGTATGTCATTTTGCCACACCTTTTTACCAGAATAAGCAATTCTTATAGATGGTATTTTAAGGCACCTCACACAGTCCTGAAGAAAGCCCACATGTCCAAGCTAGCAACTGAGGGCTGAAACATGTTGACCTTTCTCACCCTGAAAATTGAGTGCATACGACTCATTACAAATCAAATTAGGCACATCTAAATATTTTCAGAAAAATTTCTCAAATCCCAAAAAAATAAAATTCAAGTCTGGCTGTCCGAGTATTTTATAATATTTCACTCACCACCTATCACTACTCACTACTGCTTTTAACCAAGGGCATACACCTCCGGGTGGAGGTTGCATAACAACTAACCCAATGATTATGCAGTTACGTGTATAAATAGCGGAGAACCAAGATATACAGCTACTTCGATCCATTTTACACGTGCATGAGGGTTTTTTAATTGGGACCAACACATACGTCTCCTGTATACCCAGGTTATGCAGGACAAGTGATCCTTCCTCTAATGATTTATGTAACTAGGCAGTTATGCAGTTATTCAGGATAAATTACTTTCTTGATAATTCTGTAATCTTTCACATTTCATGTCCTGAATTTTGCATGCATGTGATTACCCTCTCTTATTACTTATTCTTGCTGACACTATGAAAAAATAAATAGAAAGATTAATGGATAAAGAACATGGTGGCTGCCAACTAACGGCCACAGTCACGCTCCCTCGGGCTCCGTATAGGGAACCGATTCTGAAGCCCGGGTGAGCTAAATAGTGTTTTTCCAACCTTAGCTTTCTTTCATCGTCTTGCAGGCCTTGGTGACATGCGAGGGGAGGCGCTTCTTTTTTTGTCAAGGCGATTCTGCGTTTTCAGCCGTCCTCGCCGTTGATGGTGGTGGCAGTGGTGCTGAGACTGGAGCTCCATGCAGGAGGTGGGGAGAGGCCGTGCATGAGTGGAAACGCCAGGGACATTGCCTGCCTGTTGCTCCAGTTCACAGGAGGAAGGGTCAACACCAGTTTCGGTGCTTACCTGGGTTACCGGTTTTAGTGGTCTTCTTAGTAGGATGGTGAGAAGGTAGGGGGGCTCCAGTGACTGACTCCTTTTGAGAAGCCCAAGTACACTAGTCTTGGCTCAAATTATCTACCGGGTGGTAAGTCAGTATCAGAAGTCTTGAATGGGAGAGAGAGCTTTTTCAGCAGTAATCCCCTGGCGCCTTGCCAAGTGAGTGTACCTTTGATCCAGGAGGGGAAGACAGTTTCTTATTGTATGGAGAATAGTGATGGGATTAAAGTTGGATTCTCCCCCCTAAAAAGAAGCAGGTACACCTTGCGAGCCAGAGCAGCCCACCTATCATCATATACAGTTATAAATCAGTCAACCCTGACCTCCCGGGTCTCCCCCCATCTCTGAAGTCAGAGTACTAATTAAACAATGTTAACAGGGTGGGAACACTACTGACATTGGAACTCCAGCAAACATCAATGAACTAATAATTAATAGTAATGGAGATAAATCCAGCTAGGTTGAAGACTTGCAAAAGTGTCTTCTTGCCCTCTTTTCGGATTTGTATAAGGAAAATCTGGTTCCTCCTCAGGATAAAATATTCTCCTGGCTGAGGGACAAATCTCTGCCAACCTTAACTGCAGTCAGCCGGGTCTCTCTTGATGCCCCTATAACTATAGAGGAGATTAGGGATCAAATAATGAGGACCAACACAATAATGCCTCCCGTCTAGATGTTCTTCCTAATGAAGTTTATAAACTTCTTTTGGATGAATTGATCCCAGTACTCCATATTTTATTTAACTCAGTTTACAGTCCAACAGGTGTGTTTCCCAGATCCTGGAAGGAAGTCACTATTGTCCTGATACTGAAGCCAGGGAAAGACCCACTAAAGGCTGATTCCTATAGCCCGATCTCCCTGCTGAATGCCGATTATAACATCTTTATGGGCATTCTGGCAGGAAGATTGGCGAAACTGGCTCCGAGTCTGATAAACATCTATCAGAAGGGTTTTGTAGTAGGGAGGTACATCTAGGAAAAGACTCAACTATTGATTGGGAATATTGACCTGGCTGTGGAGAGAGCAGACCCTTTGGCAGTGGTGACCTTGGATGCAGCTAAGGCGTTCAAACGGGTCTGTTGAAGGTATCTCTGGGGGTTGTCGAGGGGCTGGGCATGGGCCCTGTCTTTGTTCATACCTCAATGAATTGTTGCCATGGAGCCTCTGCAAAGATCCTGCTGAATGGCACCCTGACTTCTAGCTTTGAGATCCAGAGAGGGACTGGGCAGGGGTGCCCCTTTTATTCAACATTTATATCGAGCCCTTGGCGCAAGCTATTAGGTTAGATGATTTAATCTTCCCTTTTAAATCACAAAATTATCAGTATAAAATAGCACTGTATACCACTGATATTATTATTATATACACCAGTGATCCGGAGACAACTATTCCATTGCTCGAAAATCTGTTGGAGGAATTTGGCCACTAAAACAGAAGTGATGTGTTGGAATATCGACTACAGGGGAGGCCCCTTCGACAATGAATTTAGGTATCTTGGTATAAAAATTGTTAAACACTTGAGCAAAATCCCCCTGATCAATCTTGAGAAAATCATAAAGGAAATCAACAACCTCTTCGCCAGATGGAGGAATCTTCCCTTGACAATCTATGGGAGGGTTATTCTGGTGAAGATGAGCATTCTCCCTAAGCTGACCTATCTGTTCAATGCAATTCCTTTAACCTGCCCCAGTAAGAGCATTAGTAAGATCCAGGGGAAAATTGGGAGCTTCATCTGGGGGCAAAAGCTGAGGAGGAAGCTGAGGAGGAAGCTCTCGAAAGGTGGGTTGGCCCTTGCAGACATTTGTTGGTATTTAATAGCCTTACAGATTAAAGGTATCAGGATGCTGCTTTCAATACCAGATGATACAATGATACAACATGGGGTAGGCTCTTAGGTGGGATGGCTATGGTCGAAGGGGGAAGTGGAGGAGAAGGGTTTCTATATAGGTTTGGTGCTCCAAGATACTTTAAACGCGTATGTCGCAAGGTTCTTAAAGCCACCCTGGAGTTATGGTTTAAAGTGGGACGCAGATGGAGTATTGGATATTTCTCTGATTTTGCCCCCATATGGGATTCCCCCAGGACCCCACTCTGCCTTAGAGATAGTTTGGTGATACCAATTAAGAGAGCTGGTGTCACTAAATGGTCTGATTTGTTGGACATAGATGGGATTCTTCCATAAGAGGATTTAAGAGCTAAGATAGGCCCCACACTCTCTAGATTCAAGTATTTTCAACTCAAATCATGGTACGAGGCAGAAGTGGGTAAAATATCTGGAAACTGGGAATTAGAGCGGATATTACAAAATGTTCAGACAAAAAAGAAAGAGATATTCATGTCGTATGCAAGGCTTCTTGAAGCAGATGATATAGATATTCCACCCCAATCATCGGTTTGGAACCAATCACCCCTCAACCACAATATCGAAGACTTTTTTGAGCCATCTTTCAAACTACTTTATTAACACATCAAACCAGCTAGTTTAAAAAAGAATATATTTTTTTTGTCCTCAACAGACTTTATTACACCCGGTCAAGATAGCTAAGTTTGTTCAGTCCCCCCCCCCCAAATTTCCTAGATGTAAATCACTAAATACGGATGACATCCACATCTTTTTCGAATGTCCGGAGTTAAGATCTTACTGGAAAGATGTGGGGGACTCCTTATCGGACATTTTTTAAATTACCATCGAGATAAATCTTCATTTGGTGTTTTTTGGGGGTAATGACTCTACTAATGGGGCGTTATCACAGACCCATAGAGGACTGCTATTATCCCTAATATTGCCCAATCGGATGGAGATCTGTATGAAGTGGAAAGACTCTATCCCCCCGAACGGAGAGAGTTGGCTTAAAGCCTCGTTTAGTATGGCACCTTTAGCTTTAGAGCAAGAAGGGAGCAAGGAAACTTCACTTAACATTTGGTATCCTCTAATAAGCTGGGGCTGGGATTTGCGATTGGTAATTTTTTAAGAGTGCTGGTCTTCCCGCCGGGTCCTATGATTTCACTAAGCCCTACTAGCCGGGGCAGGTCGGGCCAACCTACGCAAATGCAGTTACTCGTGAGGTGCCCAGTTGTAAAGTATGACGGCGTGTTAAATCTGCAAATGTCTTTTGGTGAGATGAGGAGAAAAAAAAAGAAAACATAAATAAAGGACTTTTATCTTCAAGAAGTTAGAATGTTGCCCAAATGAACGTAGTGGTTAAAAAAGCTATAGCTGGAAACTGAGTTCCTCATTTAAAAGTCTTTCGCACTGCCGCTGTGTCACCTTTTTATGATGCAGTGGTGGCACAATCAGTGTGCCACACTGTGCCATATCTACAAACTGACGCATTGGGTCCAATGCGTCAGTATGTAGAGACCTGCATCACATTATAACAGCACCAAATATAATGAATGCAGGGTAGGCGTTCCCATGCAAAAAAAACCTCATAGAACTGGTGAAGTAAAATTCACAACATTTCACTCTGTCACTCTACAACTTCACTGCATCAAAATCCTTACGCCTGTTCAGACCATGCATAAGGAATAATGCAGGGCTATTGCAATGGGACTAGTTTATGTGTGCTGATGCATTGCTGGAGTTGCTTCAGTTTTACACCCAACTACAGCAAATAGTCTTTTTTGCGCCAACAGATGTGTCAGAATTTCGAACGCACCTGTTAATCCTTGCGCCATGGAGTCCTATTTTGTAAATATGGCGCATCCATGGTGTCGCAAGGACATTTGGCGCAGGCGCAAGAAAACAGATGCAACAATGCTGGTGTGTCTGTTTCTTGTAAATGAGGCACAAAATGTCCTGACATGCTTGGAGCAATACCAAGCTTAACTCTACCACTTGCACCAGCTCATTGGCCCTACTTATTCCTCGCACTTATCAGTGCTTTTATAAAGCAGTGTTTACATAGCGGGCAATCAATAACGATTTTTAAAACGCTATTCAAATGCGAAAAGTGTAAATACTAGTAGGTTTAATTTCAAAGTCTTTCAAGACTTACACAGCTGATTCTCGGGGAAATACTTTACATATATTTGAGATGAATTAATCAAATATGAATATCATTAGTTTTTCAGTTACCAAAATTAAAGCAAAATGCATAAATTCTACTAGATCCTCTGTTGTTTCAAAACATGTATACCAGTTGATCATGATGTCCAGTAACACATGGAGATTTTACTTGAAACTCGACGTTGCACGTGTTTTCCTCAAAAACATTTTTGCATGTCCAGAGCCCTTTAAGACACCCAAAGGTTCTATCTTTTGCTTTAAATCCCAGGTGGAAGTCTTACCTTGGTGCCATGCACATAATCATTTCAACTACCATTAGAGCCTAACAGTGCTTAGCATGTCCGCCTCATTTCTGGTCACACTCTATCATTTGTCTTTGAAGTCCATTCAAAGCACTGCGGCAGCTGCAGTTCGCTGATTAAACTCTAATACTTATGTTATGTATTAAAAAATCTAATTGTCTTTGAAGATTCAGCCTTATTAACTAGTTTAAAAATTCTTAAATCTTGAAACTGTTTTTTGTAGTAAACCATATTGGGTATAGTACACACCACATTTCTATCATTTTATCATGCCTCGGGTCCTCATGGCTGCCTTATGGAATATTGATATTTGTGACTTGAGTATTATTAGCTAAAACGTGGGAATTATTGTTCACATTTGAACAATCTGACACATTTTTACCTCTATTCATAAGAGATGGCTTGTTCTAATTTTTAGGAGCAGTGCATCAGCAATCTTTAAATGCGATATGATTATACAAACAATGTGTCGAATAAGCACTTGCTGATTGGGTTCATTCCAAATGGAGTTTGATGGTCCACCTTCGTTAGACCAAGATTCAGGTTAGTGGATGAATATATTTAACTATTTAATACTATGAATGAATGTGTGATTTGTGATTTATTTATCCTACTATTTCCTGGTTTGTTGTCTGTTACATTTTACATGCTCTATTTCCAGCATGCATAAATTGCATTATTGTTTTTCAAAATACAAACAATAAAGTAAAGTAAAAATACATGCAGGGCTGTAAAAATTGTATTTTGATCTTCGGCTTTCTCTTTTTTTTTTCTAAAGTCAAAGAAAAATACATTTAATTAAAAATTAATCAAGCGTAAACATGCTGGCTGCATCTCACTTTTAAAACGCCATTTTTATGGGAAGGAAAATAAACTTTCTGTTCAGTTCTGTGAATTATTTCTTAGGGCATGAATTTGAGTTGGAGATTGCGAAGAAATATTCTGACATCTGGATGAAATGCTGATAGGTGAGGAAATGGCAGGTCTCATTCCTTCCATCGTCCTCTCTCTATAGTATTGAAACATTAAACTGATGAATTATCCTTTATTATGACTCACAAAGGTATATTGTTTTGAAAATATGTCACATTCAAAGGAAAACAGGAAATCTGAAATACATTTTTACTAGTTTAATTCATAAACTTAGTGTGCATTACTAGACAATTCACTGTATGCAAGTAATTCAGTTAGTTTGACAGTCACACTCACAGCAAGTTCACCTCATCAATCACTTCACTAATCAGTTAACACTTTGCTTCACCTCCGACAAATGTCTACGATTCTAAAAAAATGAACACTAAGGGGTATATTCACAAGAATGTGCGATAACTATCGCCAAAGTAATTTATCTGCAGAAAAGTTAGCACTGCCTAACCCCGATTTTTTTCGCTGTGATAGCTTGGTATTCACAAGCCTGCACTCGTTGGCGATAATTACAGTGAATGGCAGACAAAACAGGCGACAACAACATCTCAATGGCGATAGTTATTCCTGTGTTAGCAGGCTATAGGTGTGGTTAGGCACATCAGTGCCAGGTAACTCACCTCTCTCAACCCAGGCAATATTGCATTGCGAACATGGCACAACAAATGTTAGGATGTCAGGTGAATAACAAATGCAGGAGACATTGTTAGGTTGAATTAAGATTTGGCATGCAGCCTGAAAGACTGCTGTGTCAACAGAGGCCTTTTCCCCGACCTCTGTACCCCTGCTATATTGAAAGAGCCTGCCAGCCAGCAACTACAAGTAATGGATGGAATGCATTCACAGGTGAATGCTGTTGGGTTGGCAGGTCATTAAAAAAATATAGCGGGCTGGAGGTGGTGGCAGTGGGTGTTGAGACCCTCATGGGTATCAGAGCTGCATGATCATTGCCTCCATGACATCTGTGGGTCTTCAGGTGTGGCTCTTGGCTGGGTCCCTTTCATGCTTCAGGTATTCGTCCTGCTTAACACCAGCAAAAGGCAGGTGTAAAATCCCTGGTGCTACCACAGTGTGTCCCCTGTTTTTGCTTAGCTTCGCAGATCTGTCCGTTTGTTGTGAAAATGGTGGTGTGGTTTTCTGGTGTGTTTTTGCACGGGAACACCTACTCTGCATCTCATTAGTGTTAGTTGATGGTGTCCACTGTTGAGATAAATTTGGGGGCAGTTATCGTGGGAATACTGGTGTTTTCTGCAGTTTGCACCAGCTTGTGAATGGGGTGTTAAATCTGTCTTCACTTTTGATGCGTTAAGGTGGAGATAAATTGGAGTTAACTCCCTGTAAATATGCTCCTAACTTGTATAAAACGTTGCTCTGACAAACTAACAGCATAACCCTATAGTTACTGTGACCCATCTCTAGTCGGTTTAGGGTTTGTCCTTACATTCTGCTTCCATATCTTTTGAAAAAGTGGGAGGCTGTGATTACTTGCATTCAAACTAGGGAAAATTAAGCCTTCATATCATAAGGTAGTAATTTGGGTTATGCAGCCCGCTTCAAGAAATGTATATTGTTTATTTTATTAAAATAGTGGTCAAGATGCTGCCTTCTTACATAAGTAAAATGTATTGATTGATTCATAGCAGTCCCAGCGGTCAATGAAGTGTAAGAAACAGTTGCATTGTGCTAAATATGACACTCAAACAAAGTGACAAACAGTGAAATGCCATAGGTATTCAGTGAAATTCAGGTACCTGAGCACTGTTATGCAACATCGTTAGCAGGAGTCAGACTATTTTGGCAGTACACGATTTAATGCTACTAACACCCATTATCATATACAGGGTTGTAAATTATGGATTACAGATGATTGTATCCACATTGGTGGCGGTAGAGGTAAAAACTTGTAATTTGCTTACACTAGTATATTAAGTATGAATATGTATATGCAATTTATGTAATCCATAGGTTAAACGTGCATTTTTTTAAATCCACAATTTGTCAATATGGTGATATGACAAAACAAGATCATGCCAAGTGTTGAACTAATTTTCTCTTTCCCGTGCAATTAATTTCCCTAATATTCTTTCCTCTTGGCCATGAGATTTATTGTAATATGAAATAATTTTCTTATTCCAACAATTGATGAGGCAAATGTTGCAGACAGCAGCAAACTGTACAGTCAACTGAGACATGACTCGTTTGCCAAAGATATCAAAAACAATGCTGTAGTATGAGCCTAATTTCATAATTTGAACTTGCAAGCTTTTTTATTTATTTTGGAATAGCTGGAACTCAAATTCTACGCTGGAAGGCACATGTTGTGGAATTAAACATTTCAATCCTCTGATGGCAATGCTACAACGGATAGGGGGATTCAACAATTTGTTTTTGGCCATCATTCATTTTATATATCCCCTTCGACGCTAATGACAAAGCCAGCTCGTCATGGGCGTTACCTGCACTGCGCGGATGACGAGCTGGCTTTGTCACGTTACGCGGGATTTTTAAAAATGCCGCGCACAGCGGGAAAAGCCGCCGCGGCGATGCGGTTAAAAAAGAAAAACATGTATTTTCATATTAGGCTGCTTTACGGCAGACAGTAACTAACACAGGTTGGAGAATCTGAACTGTGAAGGGCAGGCAAACGAGATAGGAGAAATTATGATGTTGAGATGAAATTTAAGGTTTGTTGAGGAAGGGCTGACCTACCAGGCCAAAGGATATTCCCAGTTATTTCTCTCAACAATAAGAGTAGTATATTTCAATCAACATCTGTAAATAAGTGGTGTATTTTAATACTTTTGCATGAAAACATTTGACATACCCTAAACTCGTTTAAGAATGTTCTTTATTATAAACCAATGTCTGCATTTGCTTTTTATATTGCAATATATGTACAAATTCAAGACTGTAACATTTTTTTGTCTGAATGTTTTTGTGTATGGTTCTCGTTTTGTTCCATTATGTTTTTCCCGTTCCAAATTAAAAACATGTTGTATGCGGATTTAAGAAATACTACTAAGTAAGTAATAAGCCAGTTTCTGCCAGACCTGATTTTTTCGACACTGCCTGCTGATCAACGGAGGGGAGAGGAGGGGAGCCAGCACTACCGCCCCCAGTCTCCTTTGCATCTGTTGCCGCCAGCACCATCATTCAGCGCCAGGAGGCGCTTTACAAGTGCTCACGGGCTCCCGCACCGCAGGAAGCCTGTTTCTGCATGACCTGCTTTTCTTGACACTGCCTGCTGATCAAAAGAGTGGAGAGGAGGGGAGCTAGGACTACCGCCCCCAGTCTCCTTTGCGGCCGGTGCCGGTAAAAGCTTGGTATTGACATTGTTACATTTTACATTATATCCTTGTGATTATATATTCTCATCATGCGTAAGCGGAAAGCAGGACAGGGTGTTGCAGGGTCTCTTGACGCTTTTTTACAAAGGGCAGAATCAGTCTTAATTAAGAAGATTCAACTCACAGAATGTAGGCTATCACTCGAACCCCTCCCTTCCCAGAATAGACTTTCTGTGACTCCAGTACTAGTTGAATCTAGCATAATAACCACCCATGAGGCAGCTTCCCCTCGAACTAGCCTGTTACTACAACATGACCCAGAGTCTGTGATAGAGGATACTTTTTCTATTCTCTCATCTGGTATAGAGTATAGGCCTGCTATATCTAAAATTAATACTAGAGGTCAAAAAGCTAAAGCAAGTACAGATCATATTGCTGAACCACCTAAAAAAAAGAAAGAGTCGAGGACCATGTAAACAGAAAAAACCTGGGCAAAGAACAAATGGGAAGAAAATAGGAACTACCACAGATGTAAGAGAATTTAACGAAGGCCCCTCCAATGCTACTAATGTCACCCCACTTATTCTGACAGCAAAGACTATGGGTAGCATGATTGGAGACATTGATAACAGAATTACTCGAACCAGTAATGGTAGAAACTAGGCTGACCAAGGTGGAGGAGATGGTAAGCCATAAACCCCTGGTCCCACTGGTTGCTAATTCTAAGTCCAACCCAGGCCGGTCTAATAATGGGTTGAAGGGTAGGAAGGTAAGTCAAGCTGTTAGTTCTTCTGAACCTAGGCAAGCACAGACCAGGAGTCTTCCTAATGATATTACTTCGAGTACCTCATATATCCCCACTCGAACTGGGCATCACCTCCAATAGCAGAACTTAGTCATGCAGTTAATGCAGAAAGGGGAATATTAGGTGGTAAACAGCCTGGACAGTCTGAATATGAAGACTTAGAGAGAGATATAAATACTCAAGATCATTGAGGTAGGCCTACGAAACCTCCACATAAACTTAATTTGCCCCCCCCCCCGAAGCAATCCCATATACGGGTATCTTGACAAATTTACCTCCTTTACCATATATTACCTTCGAACATTGGTCGACCCTGAGACACAAGGCATTACACTTCCTTGGTTTAAGGACTGGCATTAAAAATACCCTCTTCTCAGAATCTAAAGAAACCTACAGCAGACCCCACCGAACTCAAGAATTACCGCCCCATCTCGCTACTCCCGTTTCCAGCCAAAGTCATCGAGAAGACCGTCAACAAACAGCTGGCCGCCTTCCTCGAGACGAACGGATCCCTCGACCCCTCACAGTCCGGCTTCCGAGCCAACCACAGCACCGAGACCGCCCTCATCGCCGCCACCGACGACATCCGAGCCCTGATGGACAACGGAGAAACAGCGGCCCTCATCCTCCTAGACCTCTCCGCGGCCTTCGACACTGTCTGCCACTGCACCCTAGTGCAGCGCCTCAGCAACGTCGGAATCCAGGAGAAGGCACTGGAATGGATCGTCTCCTTCCTCAACAGAAGAACACAGAGAGTCCGCCTACCACTGTACAAGTCAGAGGCCACCAAAGTCATCTGCGGCGTCCCTCAAGGATCCTCGCTGAGCCCTACCCTCTTCAACGTCTACATGAGCCCCCTCGCGGCCATCGCACGCCAACACAACCTCAACATAATCTCCTACGCCGACGACACCCAGCTGATCCTCTCCTTGACCAATGACCCCGCCGCCGCCAGAGCCAACCTGCACGAAGGGATGAAAGATGTAGCCGAGTGGATGACGACCAGCCGCCTGAAACTGAACTCAGACAAGACGGAGGTCCTCATCCTGGGCTCCTCTCCCTCCGCCTGGGACGACTCCTGGTGGCCCCCCGCCCTGGGCACCGCACCCAAACCGACGAACCACGCATGCAACCTGGGCTTCATCCTGGACACCTCCCTCTCCATGACCAGACAAGTCAACGCCGTCTCCTCGTCGTGCTTTAACATCCTGCGCATGCTACGGAAGATCTTCTGGTGGATCCCCACGGAGACCAGGAAGACCGTCACCCAGGCCCTCGTCACCAGCCGACTGGACTACGACAACGCCCTCTACGCTGGAACCACCGCCAAGCTCCAGAAGAGACTCTAGCGGATCCAGAACACCTCAGCCAGACTCATCCTCGACATCCCACGAAACAGCCACATCTCCGGACACCTGAGAGACCTGCATTGGCTCCCCGTCAACAAAAGAATCACCTTCCGTCTCCTCACCCACGCACACAAAGCCCTACACGATCAAGGCCCGAGCTACCTCAACAACCGAATCAACTTCTACGCTCCCAAACGCCACCTCCGATCAGCCAGCCACGCCCTCGCCGCCGTCCCACGCATCCGTAGAGCGACAACAGGAGGAAGGTCCTTCTCCTACCTGGCCGCCAAGACCTGGAACTCCCTCCCGGCCGACCTGCGCCTGACCCAAGACCACCTCTCCTTCAGGAAGAAGCTCAAGACCTGGCTGTTTGAGCAGTAACGGCACCCCCCCCCCTAAGCGCCTTGAGACCCTACGGGTAAGTAGTGCGCTCTATAAATGTCTTTGATTGATTGATTGATAAAATGGTACGGAGAATAGGGTGTGTGGGTACTTCTGCAAAAACTCTACGTGGGGACTGTGTTGTACTAACTTTTGGCTTGCCATCTCTGATGCGTGCAGTTTTGGATAAGGGGAGCACTGGGTCTGTTAATTCTAACAACATAAACATTCTCCCCATAGGTTATTTTTACCAACCACCAACACATTTTAAATTCTGTTTCACCCCACTTGAAGGAGGAGATTTTATAGGGAATAGGGAGTCTAGATTTCAGGTTCCAGTGAGTAATCGCTTTGATGCTTTGAACCAACTGGAAGACATCGACTGACTGGCTTTTGGGGTCTCATATTCAACCTATTCACGTACCTGGCAATCCCGAAAGTAAGAATAAGTCCGGCCCGGCCTTGGTAGGAAATGACTGCCCTGTTAGCTTCACTAATGTTTACCATAGGGACCTAGGCATGAGAGCTCTAATTGTGAAAACACCCCCTTACCCTGTGGGTTGGCCAAACGTTTATCAGTCACATTGTGTTGTACCTGAGGACCCACTTGGGACAGCAACGCCTGCCATTACCTCAGATAATGGCAAATCAGCTCTTTGTCATATTACCTCATGGAACATTGCGGGCATCCATTCCAAGTTAAGCAACCAGCAGTGGTGGAATTTTGTTTTGCAAATTGACATTTTATGTTTTCAAGAAACATGGTCAAAAGAGGCAGTCCGTTTGAATGGGTAGAAGACCTACCATACGCCAGCAATAGTCTGAGTAGAAGGGCGAAGGGTGGTCTTCGCACTTATATATCGAATGTTTTAAAGATTAAGGGAATAACTTAGCGTGGGTGCAAAATCCGTTACGTTCGCCGAATTTGTGGATTTTTGGCAAATTCACCTTCTGCGAATCACGCAAATTTGCCCAAAAATCCGCAAATTCGCAAGCGGCGAATTTTTCTGCTTGGTCGCGCTTGAAAAATACAATATCGCACGTACAGCGTTGGCATACCGTGATTATGTGTTCGCCGAGTTGTTTTTCTCCCGGTTTGCGTGTGCTGCGCCATTTTGGATCTTGCTGCGTGATCGCGCAAGAGTTTTTCGACCGCGATTAAGTCATTGCGGCCAGCCATCTTGCACAGCGAGAATTTGACAACGCGAGTATGTCATAAGGGGCCACGATCACGCATCGCCGTAGATGCGGCGCGCAGTTGACTTCCGGCTGGAGATTTGAACAGACCGCATTCCCGAATTCGCAAAAATTGCAATTCTGCACAAGAAATTCACCGCAGGCAGCATAAACCTTCTAAAAATCATGATTTTGATCTGAATAACTCCTCAGATTAACATTTAGCTGCACTTTTTTGTGCAAGGAGTCCATTTGGGGGGGGGGGGAAATGCACCAGAATCTCAAACTTCCTGCTCCTGTCCAGCAGGCTCCTCCCAGTGCTTTGTCCATGTCCTGGTCACTTTTGATTTGGATCTTGAGCGGGAAGGATTACTTTTCGTGGCTGCTGCTGGATATTTGCATTTGAGGACATTTTGGACTTTGGAGTTTGGATCACTTTTGGATTTGAGATTTTATAAGTAAGTTGGTGTTCTTTGTTTGGGGCATTGCAGTTGCTGCAACTATCATTTTAAAACTTTTTCACAACTTTAAAAAATATATATTGTGGGTAGCCACAGTATCCAGTAGGCCCAGGGTTAGTCATGGGTGCATGATAACGATGTTTCTGTGAGTTTTTTTTAACTTAAATCTCATTTATGTCATGGAATTTTAGCTCACTGTTATATGTGGATTTATGTTTTATTTTTGGGGTGCCTGTAAAGCCTCACTAGCCAGAAGGCCCAGGAGTAGTGAGTGGTGCATGGACCAAGTCTTTCTGTGGGGTTCTTGAATTTAAACATCATTGAGGGCATGGATGGCATTGGATTGTGGTGATTTTGTGTGCTTTTTGACTTTGTGGGGTGTTGTTGGGGCCCAGCCAGGTGGGTGGGGGGCATTTTGGGGCCTGGTCCAGGCAGGGCCTGGCCATGTGGCTGGGGGACAAGGGGCCATTTTGAAGCTAGGCAGTGTGCTCTGAGCCATAGGCCTAAACCCAGCCTGCCCTGCTGTCACCCATCTTGCCCAGGGGTAGTGATTGGTGCATGGGCCAATGCTTTGTGTGGGGCCTCTTGAATTTAAACATCATTGAGGGCATGGATGGCATTGGATTCTGTTGATTTATGTGTGTTTTTCGACTTTTTGGGGTGTTGTTGGGGCCTGGCCATGTGAGTGGGGGCCATTTTGAGGCCTGGTCCAGGCAGGGCCTGGCCATGTGGCTGTGGGACAAGGGGCCATTTTGAAGCCAGGCAGTGTGCTCAGGCCTGCACCCAGTTTGCTTTGCTTTCATCCATTATGCCCAGGGGTACTCAGTGGTGCATGGACCAAGTCTTTCTGTGGGGTGTCTTGAATTTAAACATCATTGGGGGCATGGATGGCATTGGATTGTGTTGATTTTTGTGTGTTTTTTTACTTCTTGGGGTGTTGTTATTGGGGCCTGGCCATGTGGGTGGGGCCATTTTGAGGCCTGGTCCAGTCAGGGCCTGGCCATGTGACTGGGGGACAAGGAGCCATTTTGAAGCCAGGCAGTGTGCTTTGAGACATAGACCTGCACCCAGCCAGCCCTGCTTTCACCCATTATGCCCTGGGGTAGTGAGTGGTACATGGAACAAGGCTTTGTGTGGAGCCTCTTGAATTTAAGCATTGCTGAGGGCATGGATCGCATTGGATTGTGGTGATTTTTGTGTGCTTTTTGACTTTTTGGGGTGTTGTTGGGGCCTGGTCATGTGGGTGGGGGCCATTTTAAGACCTGGTCCAGGCAGGGCCTGGCCATGTGGCTGGGGGACAAGGGGCCATTTTGAAGCCAGGCAGTGTGCTCAGGCCTGCACCCAGTTTGCTTTGCTTTCATCCATCATGCCCAGGGGTACTCAGTGGTGAATGGACCAAGTCTTTCTGTGGGGTGTCTTGAATTTAAACATCATTGAGGGTATGGATGGCATTGGATTGTGTTGATTTGTGTGTGTTTTTCGACTTCTTGGGGTGTTGTTGTGGCCTGGCCATGTGGGTGGGGGCCATTTTGAGGCCTGGTCCAGGCAGGGCCTGGCCATGTGGCTGGGGCACAAGGGGCCATTTTCAAGCCAGGCAATGTGCTTTGAGCCATAGGCCTTCACCCAGCCTGCCCTGCTTTCACCCATTATGCCCAGGGGTAGTGAGTGGTGCTTGGACCAAGGCTTTGTGTGGGGCCTCTTGAATTTAAGCATCATTGAGGCCATGGATGGCATTGGATTGTGGTTATTTGTGTGTGCTTTTCGACTTTTTGGGGTGTTGTTGGGGCCTGGCCATGTGGGTGGGGGCCATTTTGAGGCCTGGTCCAGGCAGGGCCTGGCTATGTGGCTGGGGGACAAGGGGCCATTTTGAAGCCAGGCAGTGTACTCAGGCCTGCACCAAGCCTGCCCTGCTTTTACCCATTATGCCCTGGGGTAGTGAGTGGTGCATGGACCAATGCTTTGTGTGGGGCCTCTTGAATGTAAACATCATTGAGGGCATGGATGGCATTGGATTGTGTTGATCTTTGTGTGTTTTTCGATTTTTTTCGGGTGTTTAACTGATGTTCCTCTGGCTTCCTTTGATGTGCGGTGCACAATAGAACCACCAGTGCCAGGAAGAAGTCCTGCAGCAGTGTGTGCAGCACAACGTCAGGTGTGGCCACAGATAACTCTGCAACTCGTGCAACTGCGGCCTGCTGTTCTGACATCTGAAGAAGATGGGCCCAAAGAAAGATGGCCGTAGCTCCTCTAAAAAGAAAATTGCCACTGAAAGTAAGAAGGAGCAGAAGAAGCAAGTGGTGCCACTTAGCAAGGAGACTGGTGTGCCCACAGACACATTTTTCAGGAAAAAAACCCAACGCCTGCAGCAGCGGGGTCCGCCGGGGACCAAGTTTGGAGCAGCACCTCCGCTTCATTGGGCTCAGTTCTACCAGACCAAGTTAGGTCCAAGTCCATGAGTGCTGCAGAGGCAGCCACTTTGGTTGTTCAATCACAATCGACCAGTGATGTTGGCTCATCGCAAGAAAGTGGCACTAAATCAACGCAGGGTGTAACTCAGCTGAAGAGTGTTCAACAACCACAGCTGCAACGACAACCACAGGTGCAACTAGTACAAACGCACGTACATGCGCAAGGAGAGGCGCGAGTTCATGCGCAAGGAGAGGCGCAAGTACATGCGCAAGGAGAGGCGCAAGTACATGCGGAAGGAGAGGCCCAAGTAGAGGTGCAAGGAGAGGCACAAGGAGAGGCACAACTAGAGGTGCATGGAGCGGCACAATTTCCCACATTGCTTGTTCCTCCAGAAGTAGGGGCACATCAGGAAATCAAGATTCAAACAGAGGTATTATCCGAGGAAGCCACTCCTCCTGAGGAAGATCCATTGTCTTTCAGATCCCCAGCTAGAAAAAGGTCAAGGAGGTCCACTACAAGTTCTTCTTCAAACCCCCTTCCTTCTGATGACCTTGATCTTGATGGGAACCCAGCAATGCAATCTGAGAGGGAGGCACGCCATGAGACGACAATGGTAGCTAAGCCTAAAAGGAAGGTTCCCGCAAGACTTTCACTAATCGCTGATGATGACGACGAGCAAGAAGTGGTGTATGCTGCTGATGATCAGTCTGACGATGACCCAGTCATCACAGACGTCACTCCAGCCCCAGCGGGCATGCAGCAGACAGACATTTTTACCCTATCCTGAATTGCTGCTGAGTGGGATGTGGGCGGCGTGGCACTGGTACCACCACCAACGCATTTAACTACTACACCCACATGACCTACAGCTTCCATATTTTCTCTTCAGAAGGGCCGGCAGGGACCTCCATCCATCTCGACCTCCATTACCTCAAGTAGTGGTGCTGTAAGTGCACAACAGAGTCGAATTCAGCCATGCCCATTCTCCACTTCATCTGGCATTGAAACTGAAAGTAGCACCTCCACCACCAGCAGACATTTCCAGTCCCTAGTTTGGGACTTCTTTAGAGTTAGCCAAAAGGCGGAAAACATGGTAGTTTGTTCGATTTGTGGAACTGTAGTTAGTCGGGGTAAGCTTGGCACCAATTATGGTACCGGAGACCAGAGAGGTCATGTCCAAAACCACCACAATCTCATTTGGGAGGCGCACCTAAGAAGATCCAGGGAGCCAAAAGTACAACAAATCCAAATGTATCCATTCATACTGCATCTGATGATGACGAGGGGCTGATCATGCAGGGGGGAAGTGAAAAAGTGACAGACATTTTTTCTGGTTCACCCAGTACCCCTGGCAGCAGCACTGCAGTGGTAGCGCCCACACCCTCTACCCTCTACCCCTGCAACATGGATGAGGCACACTAAGAGTCTGGGAGAGACACCAATGCGAAAAAGTACATCAATGAGCCTAACTGGTTTGAAGAAGTCTGCATCATCATCATCACGTAAAACGGTCCAGACCACCATTAGCAGAATGTTTTGGTCGGATGCGCCATTTGAACACAACCACCCAACAGTACGTCTAAGTTGGCTAAAATGCTAGTGCTGGACCTTCTCCCTTTTTCTTTCTTGTAAGGGGTGGGTTTTCTAGAATTTGTGGCAACAGTCTGCCCTAAATGGAAGGTTCCTAGCCGGTCCTATTTTGCCAGGGTTGCTGTTCCAGCACTACATCAAGATGTGCTGGAGGTGATTGGCGCAGCTATTCAGAAGAGTGCTGTTCACACTATCCACCTGACAACAGACATGTGGACCAGTTGCCAAGCCCTTGATTACATGTGGATCACTGCACACTGGGTCTCTTTTGCAGGGGTTAAAGACAAGTTAAAAGTAGGTGTTGACACAGACACAGTTTTTCAAGCTACTTGGAAACATGCAACAATAGCCATGTTTGCCATGGAGAAAACTCATACTGCACCTAACCTTTTGGAGGAGTTTGATAGGAATGTCAATGAATGGCTGCATCCAAGGAATCGCATAATTGGTTATGTTTCCACGGATAATGGCAGTAATATAGTTAAGGCCATGCAAGATGGTAACTACTTCAGAGTGCTGTGTTTGGCGCACAGTATTAACATCGTGGTGCAAGATTTCTTAAAAAAAGAAAACACAGTCAGCAAGTTACTGACCACCTGCCAAAGAATCTGCACACATTTCAGCCATTCTTTTAAGGCCCGGAAGCAGCTGAGGAGCATTCAACATGAACGTAGACTGCCAGTCAAAGGACTCATCCAGGAGATGGCAACACGTTGGAACTCAACCTTTTACATGTTTGAGCGTCTGTCTGAGTAGTGGGGGGTAATACATGATTATGTCTATAAACTGGGTTCTACTATGAAAGACATGAGGCTAGAGTTGAAGTAATGGAAGCTATTTGCAAGCTTGACAGACATGCTTCGTCCTTTTAAAGTCTTCACGCGTGAAGTCAGCAGAGAGGACTGTTCTTTGGGCAAAGCTATCCCATTGTTGCGCATGCTAGAGCACCAACTGAAGGCGGTGTCTTCAACGTTCCGAGATGATGCTGAAAAGCAAGACGCATATCAATTGGCGGGGAGGTTATTAAGCCGCCTAGTTGCCAATGAAAGGCTTCAAAACATACATACAGAACAACATTACATTTGTCCCACTATTCTGGATCCACGGTACAAAAAGTCAGTGGCCAGCAAAGCATTCATTTCTTTTGATGAAGCAGATGTTTCAAAGTACAAACATTGGCTAGCTGTGTCAGCCACTCGGTTCGAAAAAGAGCGGCAGAAAATTGAAGGAGCCGGCAGAAGTACAACTGAATCAGCAGGCCATCCGGCATCAAGTTCCACTTCTGAATCTGTGGCCGAAGGGAGTCACTTTCCCTCACAGCCCTTAACGATACCAGCAACTGTTAATCATCCTCACCAGCACCAGGCCCAGCCCTATTGTCGAAAGCGGATTGGCTAACTCCTCAAGGGTTTGCTCATTCCAGTGATGCAAAGGACACAGATGGTACACAAAGTGGAGCAACCCTGAAGAACCTTGAGTCGATGGTGCAGGCCTATCTGGATGACCCAACAGAGGTCTTTGTTAATCAGAACCCATTTCTGTATTGGTATCAGAAAAGGCCTCATTGGCGACTGATCACCAACCTGGCTCTAAATTATTTGTCTTGCCCATACGCAAGCGTGTCTTCTGAATGTGTTTTCAGTGCTGCTGGTGCCATTGTAACTTCAAAAAGGACCCGCCTCTCACCCTAAAATGTGGAGAGGTTAACACTGTTCAAGATAAATCAGCACTTCATACCACCAGATTACAAAATACGTGAATGCACGCAGGAAGAAGAGGACACCGACTTAGGTGACGGAAGTTCTTCTTTGTTAGCTGACCTACTCCCGTCTCAATTCATAGAGTTTGAGGACGAGCTCTACTACCTAACACCAAGGCCTGAAAATGACTTCCATTTTTTCGTATTTTATTCACTTTTATTCCTGTGTGTCTTTCTTTGTTTTGCAACTTTTACCACAACAAAACTCTAATCACCTAATCACAACAAGTCCATCAGCAGCACTGCCTTCATCTTCTTTCCTTATTGATTTGAAGGTGCCGCAGTCTGCATTCCTAAGGTTCACAAGTTCACAACTCAATCATGCTCCTCTATCCTCCTCCTCCAGACTCCCCCCATCCATTTCCCTCAAGGCAGATGGCTGGATTACGCAGAATAAAGAAACTTTGTCTTCGTACTCGTAGACGAGTCCCCTCAAGTAGGACTGGAATTACTTACTACATGCTTGCTGATTGCAGACAGTTATTTCTGAAATTGATTGACAGGAGAGGCTGCCCTGTGGTCCCGCACTTTCAGAAGAAGATGCGGACAAAAAGTGTAATGCATAATGAGAAGAAGATGGCAGTGGACATCAATGGCTGTCTGGCTCTGATGAAAGCAATTGCTGTTTGTTTGTTGTGCATGAAATGAATCATATGTCTTCTGTTATTATTTAATCTTTTACACACTAAATGTAACTCAAGTCTACTCTGCTTTTTTTACCTTGTTTAATTCAAATTGTACTTCAACTGCAGGGGCCACTACATTGCATTTTCCAATATGCAAGATTAAATATTATATATTTTTTCTTTACAGTCACTCACTGGGATGGATGGATCATCAGCGTCGGTTTAGGGAACAACTATGGCCAATTTGTGAGTGTCAAACAGGTAAACCAGTCTACAACAACTACTACAGCAGAACTACATGTCAATCTAGAGTGGTAGAGGCAGTGTGGTGTTGTTATGCCAGGCAGATTACAGAGTACAGCAGTTCATGTAAAATTGGACTATATCGCTTGCTGCATACAATTAGATATGCTTTGTCTGTCAGTGTCAAAGAGCCTAGGTATGCTACATCAGGTTGCTTCGCTCAGTGCTGCCTGCCTTGACCGTCTGCATGGCCCTGCCGCAAGCATGGGCCAAAAATCTGTTACGCTCAAGAGTTTGTGAATTTTTGGCAATTTTGCGAGATTCTCGGATTGTGAATTTGCCGCCGAAAAATAGTAAATTTCGCGAGCGGAACGGATTTTTGTTTTTGGCCCATGCTTGCGGCAGGGCCATGCAGAAGGTCAAGGCAGGCACCACTGAAGGAAGCAACCTGGTGTGGCATACCTAGGCTCTTTGACACAGACAGACAAAGCATATCTAGGGTTTAGGGTTCTGTGCGGTTTACTAGGGTTTTTGGGTTTAATTAATAATTTGGTAGGGTTCCCGGAGTCTAGGGCTCAGGACCCGATGCAGGCTTGTTCATAATGATGTTGGCAATGTTTTAGGGGGGTTTGGCGATTTTTCAGAATTGGCCGATTTGTGGCCTTTTATGGTATTTTGCGGGCGCGTGTGTATGTGTGAACTAGTCGTACACCTTACAGTGGATCGATTTTGTTCTGCCTTGCTGAGATTCTTGGGAATCACTGGAGCAAGTGTCCTGGTAAGTTTCAAGAGGATCGAAGCAGTGGAAGTGTTGAAAACAGCACTTTTTTGTCAATGTCAAGGCGCGATTTGCCATTTCCCATGTTTTGGGGACAGCAGTATTGCATGTTTTTGGGGGGCTGTTTGGGGTGTTCTCCGTTTCTGGGGATGGGTCGAGGGGTCTGGGGCACTGCTTGGAAGGTCTAATTTTGACTGCAAGTGGTTTTAAGAAAATCCATGGTGGAAAAGGGGGGTTTGGGCCTAGTTGCAGAGTGCGTTTGGCACGATTTAAACTGAGGCCTAGCAGTATTGCATGTTTTTGGGGGCTGCTTGGGGGTGTTCTAGATTTTTGGGAGTGGGTTTAGGGGTCTGGGAGCACTGCTGGGAAGGTCTAATTTTGTTCTAAAATAGCAGTTTGCATCTAGCTTGAGGGGAAAGATCTGCAAAATTCGCCCATACTTACTAATTACTATCCTTGAAAAGGAGACTCAGAGTACACACTTTTGAAATTAAACTTGTATGTAATACTGTCGACTCTGAAACTGAAAGTGTTATTTTTGCACTACACAGCGTACTTTATATTAGTTTCGCCGTGGTGTTAATATCACTTCCTGTTTTTCCATCAATAATTACAGGCCGGCTTTTACCCTGTGCGATTGGAAAAACGTCGATTAACTCAGGCTTACATTAGCGATCCGCAATTCCACATCCGCCAGGCAGGCAGTGGGCAGTGTGTCTGGTCACCAAGATTGATCGAAGGAGCATCAGATGGAATGGAGGAGTACCGCGAATAAGAGGAATGGCTGGATGCATGCAACTTCCCAAATTCAGCAGGACAACTACAACATACAGTTACAGTATCCTCTTCACTTCTCCTTATCTTTTAAATAATGTTATTGTTGTGAACTTCTATGAGTGTGATTCTGTGCATTTGTTTGCTCTCTGCTTCAAATTTATCCCTCCAGCCATTGTATACATTTTTATTTGCTATTTTTAAAACTAATTTCATGTAAAGTGTTGCTTATTCTCTCTGGGGGCAGATAGGCAAGTGAAATTGTGTAATTACTGCAGCCCTGTACTGTCACATTGTTTCTTCATAGTTAGTACGTTGTAGAAAGTACTACTTAGTTTAAGTAACCTAACCATCCATTTAGCAATCAACTTCATGCATGCAGTAGTGCATGCACTTCCTTTATGTCCCTTAAAAGATTTATGGATATCTTCATATCCAAAGATTTGTTTATCTTCATTTGTTGTTTGTCCATGCTGTGATTTTTTTTCCTCTCTCTACAAAACTTTCCCCAAAAACCCCATTCCCATCCAATTTTCAAACCCTAACCCTCTTCCCCCGGGCTGTGTGGTTTTCATTGAGGTGTGACTAAATGAGAACAATAATTCCAACACATTTGCTAAGGAGGATAAGGTCAAAGCAACAGAAAATTAATGTCAAGGCTGTTGAAGGAATCCGAGGATATATTCTTACTCAGCTTGACACACAGCCATGACTATTTGCAAATCAAATCTGATTTTCATGTGCGCCATCAAATGGATTGATCTTCAAGAAGATCCTCCTCTTACACGTGGCGAATGATTACACTGCTGTGTCCTTCACCTTCAGCACTATTTCTTGTAGTAGCCAAAGCCAAACTCCACGCAACTAGTAGTTATACTTAGAATTAAATACTTTAGTATTTGTTAGGCTAAATTATGGTACTGTTTTTGTGTACTGTGCTATCTATCGTACTGTTCTAATGCTCCGCTCAGGCCACTCAAGGTTTCAATTTTTTTTTCATATGCTGCTACTGCCACTGTGTACCAACACTACTACCACCACAACTATGCCATTTCGTCTGCCCAGGATTGCCAACCTTAATCGCCATTTGCCATGCAGCCAGCCCTGTGCCTAGTCCTATTCTCAAACACGAATCACAGGTAAGATAAGTGTTTGGGGGAGGAAGAATAATGGAGTAGGAGGAGAGAGGAGAGTCTGACGGTAGTACTAGTAAAGTAGTAGGACAATTGAATTCACTAACTCTGTGAGTGGCACTTACTTTTGTAAACATTTGGGGGATTTTTTAGACAATTTGAATCAAACAGCCAGTTAAGTTTCAGGAAAACAAACATACAGTTAACCCCCTCACCTCCCCCGCAAAACAGTAAAAACGCGTATGCTATGTTTAAGTTGAATGTACATTTTTATTTTTATCCCTAACAAAAATAAACTACCCCTCAAGACCCGACCCACCCCCCTCCCTAACACCAAAGAATATCTGTGAAATAAAAAGTCCATAAAGTCCAAAAAACCCAACTCCCAATTCCCCCCCCCCCCCAAGTCTTTAAAAAAGGGACAATGTACAGTCTTTCCTCCTCTACTGCCGCCGGTGGTGTCCTTTGGCCAGGTGGTCCTGTTGCTCCCTGCGGAGGTACTTCTTGAGCAGGGTTTTCACTCTCTCCATCTCCTGCTCAAGGTTGGTCACCCTGAGGTTAGGTGGTGGATGCGTGCCTTGCACCTGCTGTGGGGGGCAGCTGATTTTTTGGCTGCTTGGTGGTGGTGGGTGGCTGCGGTACCACGGCTTCGTACCACTGGAGGCTTGCACTGACTGGCTGACCCAGGGTGCGTGGAGGAGGATGCAGCTGTTGTGGTGGATGTTGTTGTGGACTGAAACTGTGTTTACTACTCCTGGCGGGCCACCAGCCGCCGATATTCAGCGACAATGACCTCCATCTTCCTTTGCCGGGCCCGTCTAGCCAGCTCCTTCCGTGTTGGTTTGGAAGGAGCTTCTATATGAAGAAAGAAAAACATACTGTAACAAATGCTCTTTAAGATTAACACAAAATAATTCAGCAGAAAGTTGTGTCACAGTAGCACTAGCAACTTGCAAGCACAGTACATAACATTTGTGGCCTGTATCTGTCTAACCTCCCACTTTGTCAGCCTCTGCTCTAACATTAGTGGGAGTTTCAGGAATCAATTCTACTAGCACTATATGGACTCACTACATTAGACTCAGACAGCACACCAGTCTTCTTCTTCTTCTTCTTCTCTCTTGTTTAGCGAAATTGGTACATAAACTTCTGATAGCCGGCATAATGCCAGCACAGTCAACTTGCACCCGAGAAAAACAGACACAGACCATGATGACACAGACCTGCGTTACTGTACCACTCTAGTACATGCAGGTGGTGAAGCTCTCACTTTTCTATTATGGGTGGCACTGGCCATACTCTGTTACAAGGGCTACTGTGATTGTGATTGTGAGAAGCATTTATATAGCGCATGACTACCCGGAGGCATCCCAGCGCTTGATTACTTTACTTTCACCCTGCAGTGCCAATGACTACTAGAAAAGGAAAATGAAGAAGATAAATATTATGATTATCTATCCCTTCACAGGATAAATTGTTAACATATGGGATGCTTTGTTTTTTATTGAGTGAACACTGATAGGCCACACATGAATAACAGAGTTGTAATAAAGTTAACAGAGGTATTGAGTGACCCCCGTAATGGCAGGATATATGCTGTGCTTGCAAACTACTGTTACTAGTCATGGTAGTATTCTGATAAATTACATCTTCTTTTCCTCTCCTTTGCTAGACTGGAACAGACGTGCGGGTGCGGTTTTAAATGCTCTTCAAAGTAACACTTGCTTCATCCAGTGACCGTCTACTCTGTCTACATACACCTATGCTATCTGTGAGTAAGATAGTACCATGACCCAGGCATCCACCCATTCAAAGTAAATGTTAATCATTCTTCTTAATGTCTCAACTGGACAAACCTTAGTTCTTCTCACGGAAAAACAACTTTTTTATTTTATTTTGGAAACCGCCAGCCATGCATCCGTGCTTGACTTGCATTTGAATTTGAACCAAAGGATATATTGCGCACACATACACTTTCTGTTTCACCCACCCAGGCATTCCTCTTCCCTTTCTCCTTCCACCCATCCTTGCTTCAGCCTTCAACTGGCCATGCAGCATATTCCCAGCCACCTCGGGCAGTATTCAAAACACGTATCATTCTTTGCCAGTCATTACTTTTAACTCGCTCGTCCTTCCTTACACCCTTCTTTCCCTTTTCGTTCATCCCATCCATCTACTTCATCTCTGATCTGACTTGGCTTCTCGATAAAACTTTCACAGCTGAGTTGAAGTCAAATTTAGAGGAGGCCATTGGTTACTCATCAACTCCTGCCACTAATGCTATTACTCATGCGATGTCAAGGGTGAATGTCTTCTACCTCGTTGACAAAAACTTACTTCTAAATTCGTTAGTCTTCTTAACAGTAAAGTGTACTTGTACTGTACAACATATACACCCGTGCAGAGAGCACACTCTGCAGTCTGCAATCTCAATAAGTAAGGAATATAATAGCTTACCACTGCCCGCCACTACCGTGGTATCCCCCACAGCAGTTCCCGATGGCTGTTCCACCGCCACCGCCCCAGGAGTGCCCACCTCCGCGCTGGCCCCGGCAATGGTAGATGGCTGTGCCGATGTTCCGCCTAGAAAATACATTTCATATTCTTAGATGCCATATACACCACTCCCTATTTTTTCTAGGAATGAAATTTTTTTACTAGTACTACATAAACAAATTTAATATTTTGTGACTCTCTAGTCTCGAAACTACAAATTTCCCTTTCTTCAGGGAAGGTTTTTTTTTTATTTATGCTTAGCCGTAACATGTCTTGCTACACTTTTTGGCACAACTGATGAATGCTTGCTTTTTAACATGCACCATTTTTCTCATAACAGAAAGAAGCTTCCCTTCTAAGAAGAAGAGCAAGATCAGATCATCATCACTTGGAGTCAGCAACGATTCATCCCCACAAAGAAGACTTGAAGTTCCAACCAAGTGAGGGCTCCCCCACAATTAATGTGTGAAATTAGCCACAGTTCAGTTTTGAATCCTTCACCGTTTATCTAATATGATGAAGTTGATTACAATAAATGTTTTTACTTTTATTAATTCTTTAAAACTTACATAGACTCTGTGGTTTTTGGTCACGAGTGAGTGAGCAAAAGGGTTTGCAATTTGCAAGCATGAGTCCGTGGCTCAGAGAGGTCGGGACTCTGACTCCGTAGTCTTATGTCCTGGGTTGTATATTCATTGGGGATCAATCATCGCTGCATTCGGGAGCTAAAATAATGACTCTGACACACTAGCTAGTCAGTAAGAAGAGTTGGGGTTCAAATTCTGTTATGACTGAGGTATGTGGAAAGTCTACCTGCGCCTGATATAATTTATAACTTAAGCCCTATTTCATGTCCATAGTTCTGTTTGTGCAGAATAGTCCCTGCAACAGTAGTAGTATTGATTGTCCTCCTATTCAATCAAATATGAAACTAATATCTTATTCTTGGTGGCCATTGACATTTTATTGTTGGTAATTGTCAAAGCATAAACATTTAGAAGACTTCAATAGACAGTAAGGACAACCCAGAGGACTGCACTCAGTGCATAGAGCTATTGCTGAATAGAATAGGAGTTTTGTTTAACACCTTTTGCCAACTGTGCAAGCTTAGTTAGCTACACAGACAGACTAATAATAATCTAGTCGTACCACAGGGAGTCATAGTAGAGGCAGGATAAGAATTTAGAAACAGTCTACAAGAAGATCAAAGACGATTTAGGAAAAAATAGAATGAGGAACGTTTGGAAAAAATACAGGTGCTGTAAAAGATAGAAAAGTATAATTATTAATATTAACAGGAAAACTTACTGGGGCCTGCAGAGGAGCCCTCGCCGGACCGATCCTGACCTTCCTGCTGTTGTCCCTGTTCCGCCGGCGCCGCTACCTCCTCCTGTGTCCCCTTGACCTTGGGGGAAGCTGATGTACAACATGAATGAAAGACACAAACATGGATGATTGTTGTCAACCACATCAAACATTTCAAAAAAACAATAAAAAAATATTTCGGGGAAATAGACAGCAATTGCACTAAATTTATTGATCTATCTGATGTGGTCTAATAGGATATTGCTGGATTCGCGACCGTTACTTGGAAAATTATGTCACTCACTAAACCAACTACAAAAAGGTTCTACTAGGACTGGCAGGCAGCACTCTGCAGCACACGAAGTGACGACAAAGTCTGTCATGATCACCACTATTATCTCTTCTTAGTGGCAGGAGTACAAAGGAAGGACTGGACTTGAGTCTCCAATGTCTAGCCTTACGCAGTTCTGTAAAGTACACTGATACATAATCACCACCCTGGCCAAATGAACACAAAATTGAAAACAAGTAAGCATAGTAGCACCGCCAGTGAGCAGGCCAGCACCTGCAATCACAGAAGCGTTTGAAACATAATTTACCTGCAATGTAATCGGCAGCATTCTTGCTCTTTGGAAAAAACAAACATTTGCAATATGATAACATAGAGCAGGAGAAAACAAAGTAGTGATTAAATAGCTACTACTATTCACCAACCCCAGGGATCTCGACGCCTAGCAGGTCGAGCAGGTCGTGTTCCCGGTCCAGGACGTCAGACCACCGGTGCGTCGCCTGGCTGTAGGTGCGCCGGACCCCAGACTCATGATACATGGCCTGGAACACCTTCCCCCATAGCTGACGACGCTCCTGGAGCCCGTACCCGGCACCGAGCCTGCCGCGACGGTTTTGGGGAGGTGGTGCTGAACGAAGAACATCAGTGCGGCAATCTCCACCATGCTGAAAATCTCCCGGGCTATAACTGCTTCCCCCCTTAAGCGCCCACATGGGAGCTGGGTGCGGGACCCTTCCCCTTCCCGGCTCCCTTTGCCATGGTCCTGGACAGCTGCAAAAACAAAAACAGGAAAGAATAGGGAAAAAGTAAAGAAAAGAAAAGAGATAAACAAAATAGCTTTAAAGGTAACCAAAAGTAGAAAAAAACACAAAATATAGATGTAGAAAAAGAGAGGGCTAGATAATGAATAAAAAAGATCAAAAAAAGTTCAAAGAAACAAAGGATTGCAAAGATTAGGATTGGAAAAGCATGCCCAGAACCATAGCAATGAATGAAAAAAAAGATGGCCGCGCCCACTGAGGACGCGTGGGTAAGTGCGCAAGATATTTCCCCCACGAGCATGCAAAAATGCCAACACGTAATCGCGCCCCGCGCACAATGTGAGCATGCAAATAGTGACCAGAAACGGAAATACGGAAATACGCAACGCGAACAAGATGGCCATGCCCATGTACAACCACATTAGTAACTTCACCGTCGGCAAGCGGCCCGCGAACACGCAAAAAGCCCTGCAAACACGCCCCAAAAAATATTTAGCAAATTTGCATGAATTCACGGATTTTGCGGATTGCGAATTTACTTTCGCGCAAATTCGCGTACCGCGAATTCGCGCTTTTCACCCATACTTACTCTTATTGTGGTAAATCCAACCTAATAAAATTGTCACTACTCCCAAAAAATACCTTTTTGTTTATTAGTATTCCCTTGGAGTTCCCAAAACTCTGGTTTAAGAAGGTCCAGGGGCTCTTCTCAAGTTTTATATGGGGAAATAAATACCCAAGGATCGCCCAAAAAAACTTAGAAAGAAAAAGGAATATGGAGGGATTGCAAGCCCCGACTTTTATTTGTATATGTGTGCATTTCAATTAAAAAACTTTCGACAATTGATGTTGGAGGATTCTAAGTTCTCTCCCCTTTTCAAAGCCCTTATAAATGACCTCACTCAACAAGCTGCGTGTTATCTTCTAAAATGTAGTCACCCTAGATTTGAAAAAAAATTAAAAATGAACATCTTGATATCAGCAGCAACCCTTTTGTCTCAAGTGAGCAGCCTTCTAAAAATTCGATACTACAATGGCATTACTCCAGTTTGGGATTCCCCAGGGGTACCACTATGTTTGACAGATGCCCTTGTGACTCCCCTGAGAAGATGTAGGATTAATATTTGGGGGCAACTTTTGTTTGGTGCGGAACTCATTTCCTGGCCACATTTATCAGCTATCACCGGAAATCAGGTCTCAAAGTTTAAATATTTCCAATTGCTAACTGGACAAAAGCAACGGGAAAAGAACTGAAAGGGAACTCGAACTTAGCAATAAAGATCTGTTCCCATGGTAGTAAGAAAAAAGAAGTAACAGAGTGGTATTTGTTTACTTGCCCAGAATGGAGAAGAAGAGCAGGCCTCATTTATGGAAATATGGAAGAAGGACCTGCCAGATGAAGATCTTGAAAATATCGGGCAAGTATCTATGTCTCTCCTTTGGTCATGTATAACTGCTGCATCATTAAAAAAGAATTACCTCTTTACAGCTCATTCGCCTATTGGATCCCCCCAAAAATATTGAAAATGGGAAACCGAGAGATCAAGAAATGCCCCAAATGTGGAGGAGATGAAGCCAATGAAGTCCATACGTTTTGGAGCTGTTCGGTAATAGCCTTGTATTGGAACAATGCAGACCATTTCAAATATTATGGGGCTGGAAATGAAATTAACATCTCTATCTGTAATTTTTGGGTTACCCCAAGAGAAGTTGACGGACGAGTATTAACAAATCACCATAAAGCTTTATTATTTACCATGATTCTACTAGCCCGTAGGGAGCTCTGTATAAAATGGATACTACCATGTTCCCCTACGGAAGGAGAATGGATTCATTCCATGCAGAGAGTAGCCCTTTTAGATCAAGCTGGTAATTGCACGAAAAAGCCTAAATTTGGGGAAATCTGAGATAATTGGGTAGAGACAGGGTCGAGACATATATAGAGTCCTCCTTTTGGGTGAGGGGTCTTAAACTTTCTTGTGTTATGATTTGTTCTTATTTTAGACATATATGATTTCCAGGTACTATGATTATTAATATGCACTAGACAAAGTCCAGGAGACTGGTCTGCTTGGTCCCCCTCTGTAAAAGGGGATCACATTGGCCGCTTAATGTTCAAAATCGAGGTCAAAACCCATACAAGTATCGAAAGTGCGGTTCTGGCGATAGGTAGTATCCTTTATCCTCTGTGGGGGTGCAACCAGACCGGTAATTTAAAATTCATCCTTCAGTTACTTGAAATGGTTAGAGAAACCGTTTCTTGATTTTTTTTTGGAGCATATTATATTTAAATAAAGACTAAAAGAAAAAGAACAAAAAAAGAAATGATTTAATAAGATCCAGAAGTTTGGGTGCAAAAATGAAGAAAAAGGTGGAAAAAATTCAACAGAAAGGCCATCAGGACCAGGCGCTTTTTATTTTTTTAAATATTGAATAGCATCAGTTATCTCTTGATTGGCAAATTTTTTTTCTAGTAATTCAAATTGATCAGGTAGAGAAGATGGATTAGTAAGACCTGAAAAAAAGGTATATACATTTTAATTAGAGGCATTCGTATTGTCAGTATAAAGGGATTGGTAATATTCATGAAATGCAGTAGCAATATCTTCATCAGAAGATGCTAAGATATTTGTAGATTCCTTTAGAATGGGTCCTATATTTTTATATTCAGATCTGATTTTTAAATAATTGTCTAGCATTTTACCAGCTTCATTCAGGCCCCCATAATACTTTAATTTTGAGTAGGACATTACAGGCATCAACTGTAGCAAGTTTGTTGAGAGCAGATTTGACCTTAATCAATTCATGAAGAAAAGAGGGAGATTTGGAAGTAAGATAATTGTGCTCCAACATCTTGAGTTGTTGAAGTAACGTTGCATATTTAGCCTTTGCAACCTTCTTCTTTTTTGCAGAATATGAAGTAGTAAAGGCACGGAAAGAGGCCTTGAAAGCATCCCAATTACTAGGAACAGAGGTGTCAGAAGGATTATTGATAGTAAAGAATTCATTAATAAAAGCAGTGGCTTCAGTAGTAAAAATGGTATCTGACAACAAAAAATCATTAAGTTTGCAACAACCACATTTTGGAGAACTTAGGGAGTGGTTCAGAACAGAAAGAACCAGGGCATGGCCGGAAATAAAAATAGATCCAATCTCCGAGGATTAAAGATTAGATGGGAGTAAAGATTTACTAATCAAAATGTAATCAATTCTGGACCGAGTTTGATGAACATTGGAAAAAAAAGTAAATTGGAGAGAATCAGGGTTACATGTCTTCCAAACATCATATAATGAACAAGAGGCAATGGCTGATTTAAATTATTTGTGGGATTTATCTGGGTTAAACTTACATTTAGATTGTCCATCCATTGATTAAAATCACCAGCAGCAATAATATTTGGAGTGTCAATGGAGGAGAGTAAGATCTTACTACTATTCCAAAATTCCGGGTCTGGTTTGACAGGGCCATATATATTCAATAAAGTTAGTTCTTTATTATGCATAACAACCTTAGCCTTTACCCATCGTCATCTGTATCACTTTGTGTAGATAAAATGTGTACGGACAATGACTTATCAAGCAAAATAGCTGCACTCCCTTTCTTGTCAGATGCAGGAGAATAAACAACTTGACCCACCCATTGTCTTTTTAACTTAAGCGATTCCACTTCATTACAATTTGTTTCTTGAATAAGGGAAACCTGAGAATTACATTTTGATAAATGAGAAAGTACCTTTTGTCTTTTGACTGGGTGTCAAAGACCATGAACATTCCATGTAACAACATTAATTACACATATTGGATGGGTGGAGGGGTACTACATGCATGGAGATGATACACTTCAGGAAAACAACTGGAAGGAGAAAAACACCACATATAAGATGTAGAAGAAAGACAAGTTATATAATGATAAACAATAATGAAAGGCACATGCAACATGAAGGACAGCGTCAAGCAGAAAAAACAATCATGGAAAAAAAGAGGGATAAGAATGAAGAAAGGAAAAGGAAAAAAGAATGCAGAAAAAAGAAGTTAGATCAAGGAAAGAGATCCAGATCTAAGAGGAAAAAGCAATGAATAAGGCATGGGGAGCAACAGCACCAACAAGAGATGGAACAACAGAGAAGAAGAAATAAAGAATAGGAATAACAGTCAAATAGAATTCGACATGGAGGAGATAGGAAACTAGAGAAATTGAGAAGGACCAACAGCAGAATTCATTAAGAAGCTTTGGAGGAAAGACCTCAATTTAGCAGGATCATCAAAAGAGCGTGTGGAGCCATCATGAGTAATTTTACAAAGGCAAGGATGAAGACTACCATAATGAATATGCAATTGTCTCATCTGAGGACGAAGAGCCAAAAATTCTTTCCTTCTCGCATTTGTGGAATTGGAGAGATCCTGCGAGAGATATATGGTATGACCAGACCATATGAGATGACATTCCGCTTTAGCTGCTGAAAGAACACGCATGAGATCAGTAAATTCCAGGAATAGCATAATAATTCCTCTGGACCTGGAAGCATTTGATTGAAGACGACCATGATGATGAGCACGCTGGATGTTTAGTGAGGGTTCTGTAGGAAGATCTAAGAGTTCTGGTAGAAATCTTTTTAGGAAAAGAAACATGTCTGCAAACTCAAGGTTTTCCGGTAGACCATAAAGATGTAGGTTATTACGTCTATAATGATTTTCAAGGTCCTCAGTATGAAGCTTGAGGCTGAGGATTTCCTGCTCCAAAACAGGGATCTTAGTAGGTACAACATGTAGATCACTAATACGTTGCTCCATATAAAGTACCTTAGCCTCCATACTGATCCACCTGTCTTCTATTTGCTGGAGTTTGTCCTTAGCTATAGTCATAAAAGAGTACAACCCTCTCACCTCATCTAAAATGGTATCAAGAACAGGATTCCGAGATGATAAGATAGGAGAAGAGGTGTCATTCTTAACTCTTTTGGGTTTAGTACCTGAGGATGAAGCTTTGACAGAAAGTGGAGCTTCACTAGCCATCGTGGAATGTTGAGATACACGAGAGGTAACTTTTATCAGAGATTTCAATCTGCCCATAAGATTAATAAGAACACAGCAAACGTATGTGCAGATCCAGAGAACAATGCCACTAATCAGAAAGATAAAAAATAGATCATCTACTATCTGCACTCAGAGAGGAGAAAGTACACCATCCACTTCCATAAATAGAGTCCATGCAGATATATAATAAAAAAGTAGAATATGAGGAATCTTCATGAGGTAAAAGATACGAAAAGAAAAATGAGTAAGACAGTCATCATATACCTCATACTTGCTGAAGAAAACAGGAAAAAAATGTTGCCATACATTTAGCGGACAAACGTTGGATAATCTCAGCTACTGAAGAGGATAATAGTAGTGAAGAGGCAATAAAGAAGCATATTTGTATGGAGAGCAAACATTTTGAAGGTTTCCATACATGCCTGTAGACTAATTGATAGAGATGGTTAAGAAGATCAAGTGCAGCAGAAACATGTAGAAAAATACCTTCTGAATATCCTTTACATTAAAGGGTTAATAAAATACAAATACAATTGCAGTTTATTGACTTAAAAAAATAATATCACTGCAGCAGAGTCCCATCAAAATCAGGCAATGTAAAAATACATTGATGTGGAGATAAAAAAAGAAAAACACGTTGCTGTACGTTTAAATATGTAAAACGCCGGTTTACCTGAGGAGAAAGGGAGGCGAGCGGCAACTACAAAATGGTTGCCGCCCGCGATTGAAATGAGGCCAATTCACCGCCGCAGATGCTGGTTCAGAAAAGGACAACAGGATAGTCGGAGCAGCTCCAAATGCTGCTCGGACCTGTCAAATAAGCAAATCCAGCCTCCGGATCTCCCGGGACCCACATAAAAGGCTGTGAAATCAAAGAAGAGCTCCGGCTCCGAGCAGAGCTCAGGTGAATGCCGCCATCATATCTCGGCGTGTAACCACGTCCCCCAATTCCCTTATTTTCTAACACATTTTAGCACTACCATTAAAATATCCTGTGCATCATGTTGCACATCCAAAGTAAACTGTGTACCACCATTACAGTGATCAACAATATCGGATACAAATGGGGTTGAAAAATTAACATTTATCAGTCTGTACTAAACTGAGCAGAAGCTTGGCTTAACAGTTTCTCTTAATTTTGTTAAGTGTTGTCAACCACCAGTTGTAGGTGGATTAGAACAGTAACTACTATAATACAGTAACATGAAACACCTGAAGAGTTTGAAAATGCACTACATATCACATTCTTGAGTTCATTAGCTTTTATCTTTTTTAAAGTCTTTGTAGATAGTTCAGTTAGTTTTGAAACATTTGAAATAGTTTTAAACTCAGCATTTATACACTTACTATAACTTCATGTTTCTCAACAATGAGGTGTGAGCTCAGATGAGTAACACACAGCCCACTCAAACAATTGTATTCTATCACACTGAAAGAGTCAGCAGTGACTTTGTTTTCATGAAAGTGAAGAAGATACAATCCTGACAATGACTTAACCCATGAAAAATATATCTTCCTTAAAGACTGTGGGCCTGATTCACAAAGGGCGTTTGTGCTCTTGCTGAAGGTATGTAGTTATGTATGGACCTCCATACTACAGTTACCTAGTCTGGGGCCCACGCCACAACTGCAGCTCCCTGATACGAGTGCAGGACCTCCACCATGAGTGCAGTGGCCTTTTGTGAATCTGCCCCTGAGTGACCTATATTTATCATTGATACGTCCCAATGTATTCGAATCCTTGAGATTTGAGAACATTGACAGCATAGGCCAAACACAGAGGAAATTGATGTCTTCTCACATAGAAATCTATTACCGACAGATATCTGCCAATATACCTATCAATATTTTTGCCCTCTTCAATATGATCAAATTTAATAATAAAATATACTCGTACTCTGCTCTGTTGGGATATGTAATAAAAGCTATCACATTCCTCATTGCATCATTGACTAATACCTCCTTGATGTTGAGATTTCATCTCAGAATTATTCTGCAGTTTTTACAGGGATTTAAGGCCAGATGTAGCAAGCCAAATTGCGATCACATACGCTGAAATTTGCAGAATTTCAGCATTTACGATCGCAATTCAGCTGTGTGCAATGTAGGAAGGCAAATACCTTCTGGCAAGCACTTAGAGAATCGTAATTTGCGACTCCATAAATGCTATGCTAGTAGGCATCGCAAATTGCGACATTGCCTTAAGGAATCGCAAATTACCACCAAATTCAAGTTGGTGGTAACCCCCTCAAACCTTAAACACTCCTGATTCCTCTGAGCCCTAACACCGTGGCCCCTTCCCTATACACAACCTGACCCCCCCAAGCCCTAAAAACAAACCAATCCCTAAAACCTAAAACTGTCCTGACTACCCCTCACTGGGCCCTAACAACTACCCCCTATCCTATAAACAACCTGACCCCCCAGAGCCATAACAAACTACCCCATACCTAAAACCTAAAACTATCTGACCCCTTGCCCTGAGCCCTAAATCCCAACCCCGTACTATAAGCAACTCTGATTCTCCATTGAACCCTAAAAACTACCCCCACCCCCACCCCAAAACTAAAACCCCAACCCCCCAAACCGAGCCCCAGCCCCTCTTACCTGTGACATTAAGCTTTCTGTCTTGAGGCTTCCTGTTCCTGGACATCTAGACCACGTACTGCCTTATCCACACATATGCATGGTTAAGGCATACCCGTGGTTAAGGCATGCGCTTTTGCACTCATGGGGAAAACGCACACATGGCTCTGCTCACGTTGTAAAGGCCATTTCCCATCACAACACATAACAGGTTGTCCTGTAGTTTCTAGGAATCCACAGGACCTGTGTGTTTTTGATGACCTAAACTGGGAGCTTGTGTCCAAACCACTTCCAGACTCCCCACAGGATATGTCAGCCATTAGACCAGCTAGCTCGGCAGTGCCACTACCACCCCTCTGCATATTAGTGTAGGTAGTTTCTGACAACCACTAAACATGATAACTCTGATCCCTCAGGGATTGTGGAAAACAGTGAAATACTTTTCACTCGGTTACTCATGCTCACTAATTCTCTGAAAATACACAGGAAGGCAATTAGGAGATTTCAATAGGTATTTATTGGGCCAGAGTCAGTCTTGTGTAAAACATATTTGCTGCGACAATCAGGATACATAAGCATACACAGAGATTGCTAGTACCAATATAGTACATCTTAGATATATTTCTATCATAGTGCTAAGAAAATGAACATAAGCAGATCAGATAAAAACAGTAACACTTGCATATTCCTAAAATGTGCGCCCTAAGTAATTTGCCAAATAAAGAAAAAAAGTGGTGACCCTTATACAGTATAATTATACCGTGCCTGAGGACATGTTTGTGTATGTCAGGTACAGGGATTGAGATAGAAAACAGAGAGCCTGGTGTTGAAGAGAGAGGAACAAGCTACGAGGTAATTGGTCACCTATTTGGAAACATTTATGTCGTGGGGATGGGACAAATATATGTAAAAAGGGGTATACATGACAGAACTAGCCTAAAGGACATCACAAGATCACAACTAGGACAAGACTCACAAAGGAATAGCATTGGGTTTACTGGTTTGAGTCTCAGCAGTGACGCTCAAAATCCTGTGATTCTGGGCAAATCAATTATTCTCCCGTGCAAAATGACTGCATCCATCTGTAAAGCAACTGGTACTCATGTAAAGCACTCTGATACCTTCAGGTCAAGTTTGTGCCATATAAAACTACAAAATAACAAAACATAACTTTTTTAACAGTAAAACAATGATAACATTTTTGGGTGATTACTTAAACCATTGCCAATTGGTATGTTAATTGGTGTGTATTGGCAAGAAACACAAAGCAGCGAAAACTTTTGCTTTGCATTTCTTTGCATCCAGGGAGCACTACATGGGTGGTACATGCAGTTCCCATGCAACCACCTGTGCTTTTTGATGCTGAATCTCACCTGTTAACATTGGTAGACAGGGTATGGTGTCAAAAATTAATGCTGTCGAAAAGCAGGTGTCAAAAGGAGAAATGTTTTTATTTCTCCTTACTTATCTGACCTTGCATGTGTGCTGCACTTTGCAGCACATAAACAAAGTAGGAATATGTTTTAAACTCTCTAGCCATAGTATTTTGTATAGGAAGGGTAGTCTTCCTGTACAAAACCTATGATACACTCAGGCACAAACTCTAGCACTGTGGTGCTAATGTGTGTGCTTGCCTCACTGTAGCTAAAAGCAGTGAAAGCACTAGAGAGAAGGGAAGAGAGAGAGAGACATATCTCTGTAGATATGGTTTTCTCCTGCTCCTTCCCTGTCGCTCAACACAGCCAAGCATTTTTGGCTGCTGTGCTGCGTTCCACGATTTGCTAGAAATCTGGCCCTAGTCTTCCTGTGATCAATTGCAGTCCCCACTATAATCAAAAAACATTTGCCTGTACCTGCCTGACCACTAACATGGAGAAGTGCAGGCTTGAATGTTGTACATGAACATTTAGACTGATCATTTGAAATCTCATGTTCTACTGATTTATTTGTTAACAAAAGTACTAGCTGTTCTTGATTCAATTGAGGTGTCACCATTTCTAAATCTGTGCTCTCACTCCTCACTTGCCACATCACATTTTCCACTTCATTCATAGATGTGAATTCTTCATTCTCACCGATAAACTGGTCAAGTGGGTCTTGAACTTCAGGGTCTGAGCTCTGGCTATCTTGTGAGCTGTCCTTTACAACCTGTATAGCAATTGTTTCCTCATGTTGAAATTGATAATTTAATATTTTTTAGATACATTCGAAATACTGCACATTGAATATTATCTTTACCTACATTGAAAGCCCCTTCCTAGCATTCATTGTCACCTAGCAACTCATTCTCAGAACACCAAGGTTTAAAACGTTTCAAAATAGCCAAGTAAAATAACCTGCCTTTGAGTATCTGACTAAACTTCTATTACAGTCAGACACTCCAAAGTTTCCTTGTTCAATATTTTCATCCATATTATTACTGTATGTTTAGTACTTCAGTATTTCATACAGACAAAAATGTTCTAAGTGAACACTCTGAATTTTGTAATACGTGTCCATCGTATTGGTTCAGAGCTGGACTGGCCATAGCGGGCACCGGGCAATCCCCCGGTGCGGTTTTGGGCCCCTGGGGGCCGTTTTTGTTACAGGGCCGTACCAAAATCGGCACTGTACCAAAATTGACCGAAACCGGCCCCGGGAAAGAGCTCAACGGCACCTCCAACCCCCCCCCCCCCCCCGAGTGGGGAGGGAGGGGCGGCTGAGCACTTTGCCAAGGCCTGTTGTGGTTCCCTGTCCGGCCTTGTATTGGTTTTAAGTAAGTCAGAGCTCACTAAAACAAACTGAGCAAGGTATGGGTCAAAGGCAATCTCAGTAAGTACATTAAGCACATGTTTGGTATCCTGTAGGTAGAGTGGTATTTCCTCCACAAAGGGACATAATAACCAATCCACAAATTGGGAAAGTAGTTCAAGTAGTGATCCGATGCAGGATACAATGGGTCTTTCAGGTCGGAGTCTGGTATGTTTGTGTATTTTGGGTAAGATGTAAAAGCGCGGTGTTCTAGGCTGTTTCTGTACCAGAAATTCAGTTTCACTCTTTGTGATCCAGCTTGCTTCTTTCCCTTTCTCCACCATTGTTTTTATGGTATTGAAGAGTCTAGAAGTGGAATCCAGGCGTAAGCATCAATAGTACTTCTCGTCCCTCAGTTGGCGTTCACACTCTTCTTGCTAGCTCTGCTGGTCCATAATGACGGTGGTACCTCCTTTATCCACCGGTTTTATCACTATCACTGGGGGTGAGTGTTTGATTTGCTCAAGTGCTCCATCCATCATCCTCTTTTGTATCGCTTTGTTTGCCCTAAGTTGGCAGGGTATGCCCAGACGTGGGTCCCTTGCACACTTTGCCACTGGATTCAAGCTAGCCTGGCTGATGATGGCTGATTAGCCCGAAACCGCAGGATGCTTGTTTCTGGTCCAGGGAAGACATGGCTTGGCAGTTCGGGCTGGACTGTTCCCATGAGGCACAGGGTCAGACTGATTTGCATATGGCCATGTCTGAACTGGGGTGGTGGAGTGAGCTAAAGAATGATGATGGATTAAACCCAGATCAATTGACTTGGGGTGAGTGTTTGATTTCCTCCAACGCTCCTTCCATCATCCCCTTTGGTATCACTCCTGGAACTGTAGCAGCTGTTCCAGTGCTGCTGCGCACTTGCTTGGTGCTGTGTTCTCCTCTTCAACTTTGGTGCAGTAGAGCTGTGGTCGCTCTCTGTACTGCATTCAGCAGTGCTTCTCTCTGGAGATGTCTGTCTCCTGGACGCTTTCTTCTGGCACGTGGTGTGCCTGAGGTGTAGTTTGCGGTGGTGTCTCTACACAGAGAGTAGCAACTGGCTCGATCTCTGCTCCAGTGGTGGCGTTGTGCAGCCATGTATGGTGCGCTCTCTGCACCAGTCTTTTCTTGTGCTGTCAATGGGGACAGCTCCTTTGAGATGTTACCCTTCTGGCTGTCATCCACTCTTGCCAGTGGGGTCTTGTGCTGCTGCGTCTTTGGTGTTAAAGCTTGAGCTTGGTCAGTGTTGCTTGAGCTTGATAATCTTCAGGCTTTCAGTCTTTTTCCCCTTTGAAGGTCTGAGCGGCCTGTTGGGGTGGCGTGCAATACACCCCACCTTCGGGTGCTTCTCTTGGGGCTTTCCGTCTTGCTGGGCTCCACTGTCCTTTGCTTCCTGGCACTTTCCTGTGCTGGGGTTGTCCTGGGCTCCTGGTTTCTCTTCGTTAGGTGTGGATTTGGAGCAACTCTTCTTGGAACTGTGAGGAGCAACCTTCGGCTGATCTCTGCAGTGGCACTGGGAATAGTGTTCAGGCTCTTCAGCATGCTTTGCCTGTAAGTGGGTGTGCCCGAGTAGGGTTTCTGGAGATGCTCTTAGACAGTTGTAGGTGGTGCCGCCGCCACCTGTAGGCTGAGTCCGGGACAGTCTTTCGGTTACTGGCGTTTTCTTGCTCTTGGCGGTTTGCCTTTGACACTATGGAGGGAGCCCTGCAGGCTTCCCAGTGTGCTGAGAATGCTGGCAATCATAGGGGACTCTAAGGCTGGTGTGCTGTTCATGCGTGGCGGTGCATGCATGCTGCCACTAGGTGCCCTGCACTCAGGCCTCAGCAACGCTTCTACTCCTGCACGCCATCCATTTGGGTGCAAGACAGCTTCTGCGTTTGTGCAGGATGGGGGTTTTGGTGTTCCTTGCGCACTGTTCAGCAGGCTGTGGCAGTGGGGTTGCTGGCAGACGCTCTTTCGCCTGCCCAACTGTGATCTTCTGACGGCTTCTCCTGTTCTATATCTTCCTTCCCCCAGTGTTGCACCTTGTGCCCTGTGTGCATGTCTCATCTGTTGTGCTCGAGAGTAGAGAGCATGTCCGAGGAACTTATGCATGGGATGAGGCTGTACGTAGGTGGGAGACGTTTGGTTCAGGTGCAGTACATTTGGTGGCTTCTGGGTGGCAGTGCGACCTTGTGCATGGGTCTTGGCATGTGTCCTAGTGCTGCGGGCTTAGCAGGGCATAGAGGACTTCAGTGCAGCGCAGAGAGGTCTTGCTCAGTAGCTATGCAGGACTAGAGTGTAAAAGGGAGCTCCACGGAGGCATACAGCCCTCGCTGAGGGCTTTGGCGGCTGGCAATGTTCACGCACTCAGTCCTGGACGGGGCTGCTGTGTGAAGGGTTTTACTGCATGGACGTGCTTTAGCCACATGGTTGCCAGGTGGCGCTGCAGGGGTGGCTCTCTACGGGCCCAACAGACTTTACAGCAATTGCCGGCCGCTGTGGCCCATGGTGGACTTGAGAGCCGTTGCTAGGATCTCACTCCTGGCGGCGCTCCCCTGTGGCTGAAACTGTTGGCGGCAGACAGGGAGCCTCTTCGCGCTTAATCAGGTACGGAGATAGAGGCTCCTGCTCAGCTCTGCTGTGCCTCTTCGGTGTCTTCAGGCCTCCCTTTGTTGGCGGTGTTGCGCAGGGTCTACTCTGAACGTGACAGCGCACACTCTTCCTGGGGGACCTTCAGGGTTTGTGAGGTGATATATGTACAGGTGTTCGTTCGCTGACTAGCGGGCGCTGTCATTCACTCCCTGGGGCAATGAGCAGTCACGCAGGGAAGCAGGTGTCTGTGTGAGCCACCGGTTCACTTCATCCATGTTGTGGCATGCGTTGGGGGGCTGCGAGGCAGGGTCGTACCGGACTTCTCTCACTTTGGCATCCTGTGGGTCCGAGGATTGCGGTATCTTTCCCCTCCCCCCACGTGGGTGGTGCTGGCACGGGCAGTTTCACATCTCCCTTGATGCCAATTGTTGGGGCATATTATCAAGGGTGGCGATAGGGAATTCTTGCTGCTTTAGCAGCCATTTTCGGCCGCTAAGCGGCGATAATTCTATCGCCCTATTAGCAAGCTGTTGATAACAGCAGTTAGCAACAGCTTGTAGGTGATAGCGAGCGGTTTGGGGCCCGCTTTGCATGTTAGCGATATTTATCGCTAATGACATGCAAAGTAGGCGTACCCAAACTGTTAGCGACTGAAAACAGTTGCTAACATCGCTATAGCCTATTAGCAAGACAGGCGTAGCGATGGAAATATTTGCGCTAAGCGCGAATATATCCAAATACGAACACCTGCCCAGACCACTTCTTAGCCATGTTATCCAATGGGAGGTTGATAACATGGCTAAGATCATTTTGTCGCTAATGCGTGAATATCGCTGTATTCTCAGGGATATCCACGCATTTCACCGCTATCACCGGAAAATGTATCGCTTTGGAGATAAACGTTGCTAATAGCACATTATCTCAGCAATAAATTCCGGCGATGCTCAGCGATAAAAACAATCATCGCTGAGCCTATTTAGCGATAAATATCGCTACTTGTTGGTAATATGCCCTGTAGTGCCCACAGTCGTTTCATGGCGCTCGCCTTAGCAGACAACCCTTCCTTCGTCGAGGGATATTTATGGGGCCGACCAGTGCAAAAGGCTGACACTGGGATAGCAGTCGGGCAAATGTAGGGGCAGGCTGGTGGGCGCGTGTCCAAGAGTGTCAGCTTCACATCGGCCCCAAGGAATCAGGAGGTGGCTGTCTTCTCACACGTGGGATAAGACCCACTCGTCTCCAGTGTGGTGTTTGGGCCTCAAGCCCACATGGTGATAATTAATGGACTCCAACACTGTACAGTTTAGAGTGATAACTGGCGCCTGGCCCATTTTATTGACAGGGTCACCTGACTGGGGACGGCTGTGGTGGGTGGGTGTCTAGTGTGGGTTATGTCAGCAGTGGAACGCTAGAAGGTATCCAGCCGGATACTACAGCTCCCAGAATGATTTTACTTCTAATTGCTGGATGTTATTCAAATGCGTACCCCACACTTCATCCTGAGTCCAATTATTTCGGACTTGAAAAGGGTCTTTAAATTACCACTGCTAGCTATCTTAAACCAGTATTCGAAAATTTGGCTTGTAATTATAATAGATCGCAAACTTACTGAACAAATTTCAAGAAGCACTTGCACCCGGTAACAGCAATGAATGCAACCAATATGACAAATGTATCTCTGAAAGCTGTTCCCCACATGCCAGACTTAGAAATAACTAAGGGTGACAAATTTGATATGCAGATGCCACTGTGGGACTACAAAGCTTTCTTAAAAAACACTGAAAAAAGTCATTTTAGATTTTAAAGTGTCTAAATGTGCTTATAGACCAGCTTGTTTATCTTGCAAGTATTTAGCTGGTAAATATTTATACCTCCTAATGACTAGTTAAAGAAAATCTTTGATTCGCCACATACAATGATCTAAGTAGATAACTCAATGTTTACATCAGAGAAGCAAACATTGGGTTGTTCAATGGTCAAAAACAAGTTACCTAGAGTGAAAGTGCAATGTCCTTGTTAAGAAGACCCTCATATGATCGGATGTTGAATGAAAAATGAGAGGCACTTTAAGGAAGATTTTTAAATGCACTTCTAACTGTCTCATTCTGTCTACTGAAGTCTTGTCCAGAATAAAGACCATGGGGTCAATTCAGAAAGGTATTTGTTGTACTTAAAGTAGTACTCCTGAAGTACTACTTTATGTATTCATAAATGCGTGTGTGAAGTTTGCCCAAACATCTCAAATGGCAGTACAATGGACATAAAAGATGGATATGGGTACACAATTAATACAAAAAAGGACTGTGCTCTCTTTGCTCTTTCACTAATAAGGAGTTGAACTTTTCGAGTCAATCTATAAAAGCATTTATGAGTATGTAAGTATTACTGATAAATGGCTTTGTCAATTAGCCCTTAAACTTGGAGTGTTTCATCTAGTGACTCAGATTGATATGTGGCAAAGGTGATGAGAAGTATGGTAAGGAGGCAAGTAAGATCCTAGGTCTAGTCCAGAGGCCTAATGGTTTGAATCTTATGTCCCCAACTGGTGGTCTCTAAATATTGTGCATGCTGCCAGTTGTGTCAAAAGGAAAGACCAATGCTGCCATGGTAAAGAAACAATCCTTCTATAGGAAATGATCAAATTCTGAAGGAGTTGCATACCCAAAATTGAATAATTTTTTTGTAGCCCCTGATGGTAAGGCTACACTAAAGGAAGGAAAGTCCCTATAATATTTTTTTTCTGTTATGGTCCTGCCTTTTTCTTGAAGTGCAAATGCTCTTTCTTTTGACACAGATTTTCACTCTAGGCTAATTGATCAAAAGTCAAAACTGCTAACTGAAGTGGCATTCTCATCCTCCTAGCCATGAATGGAGTGATGGGGATTGCCACAACATCTATTCCAGAGTCAACAGTATCTACATAAGAAGCTGAAACCAAGGCTACCTTCACCAACAGTGGACTACTAGAGAAACCATCACACCTTCTGTAATGACATCGTAGATATATCTGGAAATCAGAGGAAAGGCTATAGATGCTGGACACAAAAGGGCTATAATGGTTATGGGAGTTCGAGAGTGGTTGGGTTATATTACATTTGTTGATGTTTGTTTAGAAGGTGAAGCTCACACAGTCCTTTAATATTCACAGAATATATACTTTAAATATATGTCTGTGTTTATATGTGTATGTGGCAACCGTACAGCACAAACCTAGATAAACATCTGCAGTATACTGCATAGGGTCAAGTCAAAGAAAAAGAGTGACTGCTCCCTAACCTTTTTTGCAGACATCAATAATAAGTACCAAATGGTCCAGATCCAAACCGCTATACAAGTTTGGACTAAAATCACAACACATCAATGCACTTCTTTGACTAACCAAGAAGGAAGTAACAATGTTTTGGTGTAATCTTGGCCAGTACACTAAAATAATTAATTCTCTTTGGGATGGAGGAACTGGTGACTTGGAGCTGCTTTACAGCAAAAAAGGAGCTACTAATCGTTAATTTTAGTCTGACTCATGAAAGATGTCTGGATAAGCAACATATCAAATATTAGTTGCCATTCATTTCCTACCTTGGGCTCAAGATATGTTTGAACACAAATTATAGAATAAAAGTATACACCTTTAACAGAATTAGTCCCTGAAGACTGCAAAGCAAATTAATCTTTTGGTGTGAATATTATATTGCTGCAAAAATGTAGATAGAATGGTGGTGAGAATGTTTCCAAAAGTGGTGAGAACGTTTCCAAAAGTGATGAATATGATTATTACCTAAATAGTCTCTATCTAGAGAATTAACATTAATATAAAGCAGATCACACTTGTATATTCCAGTTTTGAGTACAATGCATCACAGGGTTTTTAAAAATAAAAAGAATAGAAAACGCCCAATCCCCTCAAGCACGCTTAGTGTTCACTCTTTTTTGTAGCAGGCCTCGTATTCCTTTATTAAGAGCTTGGTCCTTTACCAGATCCTGGAATCAAGCAGTCAACTTAAGATTTGGGAGTAAAGATTTTCAAGTAACCTACTTAAGATTTGGGAATAATGATGTTAAAGTAACCTATGTGCACAATGTCAAAGACATTTGCCACCAGAGGGTCTCAGATCTCAGAGAAAATCTAAAGTTCTCCTCCAAGTCACATTTGCACAACTGAAATATCTTTATGAAAGTTAAGACAAGCCCTCCCTGCATAGCCAGAAAAAAAATGATTGGGAGAATTAGGTGTTCGAAGTTCATTACCTGAAGTGGAACACCTTCCGTTTTACTAGGTCTCTTGAATGCTTCGTGGTTGGATGGAACATTTTTCGCTAATTGCCTTCATGCAGTTGTTGTGTCCCATGAACAATATGGGACAGAGGGCATTGTGTCTTCTGCAACCTGCTTGAGAAGTACTTCTAAAAGAGAGCCCAATTTTTTTGTCTTAGGGCTATCAACTTCAGCAGTTTTCAGTTTTTTGAGGTTTTGCCCTTTCATTTATAAAGCCAAAACTTCTGTATCATGAAACCAATATGAAAGATAAAGCTTTGGAGGTGAATTCAACTGAGTCAATATTTACATACAATAAATCTAAATGGAACTTATGTGCACTGCTAATGGTAAAACTGAAAACCATCAAACCCTCCTCGGACTTAACTTATTACATTTTATAGGTGTAATTTCCCAATTGGAATAGGTAACCAGTTTATGTTTGGTATCACTGGAGTCCTAATTTAAAACCCTAACTTATGGTGAAGTCGGATCTTTAACTGCAGTTTTGAAACTGCCACTTATAGAAAGTTAGCCTTTTTCTCCTAAGCCATTTTGGGCCTGTAATGTGTCTCTAGTCACATGACTTGGTGAAGCTGGAAGCTGGGCTTTGTGTATTCCTCCTAGACAGCCGCACACAATTGAATCTTAGGTGTATCTTAATGGGCCATCTCGGAGAGGATGGGTGGGAGGAGCTGGGCACAGCCTCACTTACGACTGAATAAGATGTTTCCTGTCTACACAAAAAGGGCTGCATGGGTATGCAGCCCCCTGTTGTGAGTCTGTAGCCAAAGAGGAACTCTGTGAACTTCAAAGGCATGGCTTTGAAGTCTCTCCACTGGAAAGGCACCACTGGGTCTAAGTACTGAACATCAGACACCACCAATTCAGTACACTTCAGACCTGTAGATACTCTATCATGAAGAAGGACTGCTGTGCTGCTGAATGACTGTCTCTCTGTTGAACTAAACTCTGCTAAATTCCAGCTTTGCTGTGCTGATCTGCTGCCTGCTGCCCTTTGGCCTGGGTGAGGAGGACCGGACCTGCATCTCTTGTCCTCAGAATTGAGAGTGACCCCCAAAGACCAATTGACCGGCATCCTGATCTGAAGCCTCAGGGTCAATAACAGGTTTCAAACCCCTGTACCTGGACTCTGTCATCTTTGAGTCTACCCAGACCAATGGTGCCACTCCAGTCCTGGACCTTTGGAAGTGGGCCTAAGATGCTTGCCAGCGGAATCAATGCATCTTCTCTGCTGAGGGACTCATCCCTAAGCTGAACCTATACATCACCATTTCTGCATGGATTGGACCTGTCACAAAATACTCACATCACTGCTTCTTCCCGCATCTTGTGAACAGCACATCAGCTTCAGGACCACATCTATACAATGCTTTTCCTGGCACACATTTTTCACATCCCTTGTTGATGTGAGCAGCCTTAACAATGATTCTGCAAATTCACCGCTCATCGGAACCAACTCATTGTCACGGCTGCACCTCAAATTTCTCAATACTGGGCTTTGCATCGCAAGTCCCATCAACGGGATTCTTGACGCTTAAGGACCTTGCATCATATCTTCACCGCATCTCGGAACCAACACATTGTCTCGACTGAGGGCCGCATATTCAACACAGATCCATGCTTCACTCTGCAACCAGGATTTAGGGTATTTGGTTCAACTGGCTTAACTGGGTCCCTGTAGGGGGCGTTTCTTCAGCACGGTCACGTGACCTTGTGACTTTGTCCCGGTCCAGTGGTGCTAGATTGCCCCAATAGCACTTTTTGCTTTTGGTGCTACTTTTTACTATAAACTTTAAAAATCAATATCTACAGTTCTACTAATTGGATTTTGGTTGCTTTGGTTTTGTTTTATTTTTTAAATCAGATTCATTTTTTCTAACTTGGAGCAGGATCTTTTTGTGTGATATATTCACTGTTTGAAGTGTTGTTCAAGTAGTTTACACACTGCCTCTAAGTTACGCTCTACTGATCTGTGCCAAGCTACCAGAGGGTGACCAAAGGTTAATTTAGGGTTTGCCTTGCCTGTTCTCTGGCTAGGGTTGTGGCTGCTGCTTGCCTAGGTCCCCAACTCCAAACAACCAGTAATCCAATTTCCTAGATTGGTGATCAGCGGTGAGGATAAGGACTTGTGTTTTCACTGTGCCCTACAGTGATTTGGTGTGTACTACCATTCCCAAATACAAGACCAATTTGGATTATAAATTCTCCTTGATTGGCTTTTTTTTCAAAATTATGTCTGAAACGACACCTGCAAGGATAGGATTTGAGCTGGCTATAATGAGGCTCTACACTGTAGCTCAGATCAAGGACATCAAGAGTTTGGACATTCTGCCATGAGCACCATCAGAAAGGCGAAGTTGCAAAAGGCGTATCAACCATACAGGTAGATTGGAAGTAGGGTGCAAAACCCCTGGGGAAACTGCACATCACTCTGACTCCATGAGAGATCAGAGTAAACTCTGGAGCACATAGGGAACTCCTTGCCAGCCCCAAGGATGAAAGAAAGGCCTACCCATTATTCCCACCTAGGGCCTCACTCTAGCGGTGGATGGGCCTGCATCTGGCTCCTGACACTGAGATCTGTCAGTGCCCCCCTGATGGTTATTGTCCTTACATAGAGGGCATTTCTTGGGTTGGGGACAGAAGTTTGACCTAAGAGGTGGAATGGGCTACAGCACTTTATTGGGCATGGTGGTACTGCCTGCCTACGGGGATGCATCTGTGAGCAAGTTGGCCATAGGTGCAGCACAGATTGGGTGAACAGGTGAGTAGAAGGGTCCACCATGAGTCATTTAGTAGCACAAGACAGTATAGACAGAGGTGATAAACTGAATACAGATTGGCATAGAACCCTTGTAGTGCAGGGCCAGTGTCCATGTTCTATTGACTAAGCAGGGAAGACCATCAAGATATTGATTAGACTCCACTGGCTTAGGCTGGAGGGGGGTTATTTTGGAAATGGCCCTTTCTGCAGGGTCACCCCTAAACATTTTCCATTTCTCCTTCTCCTTTTTGCTAAATGAGATGTTGCTGGCCTTAGGACTCTGAGTACTTTACCACTGCTAACCAGTGCTAAAGTGCATGTGTTCTTTCCCCTAAACATGGTAATATAGGCTCATAAAACAATTGGCATATTGAATGTACTCATACACTTATAGTAAAGTTCATTACATTTGCCCAGAGCCTATACATTACATGCTACTAATAGACCTGCAGCACCACTTGTGCTACCCACTTAGGTAGCCCTTTAACAATGTCCCAGGCCTGCTATTCCAGAGCTTCTGTGCGCTATTTACCCTGCCATGTAGACCTTAAATAGACTTTTTGCCAGACCCAAACCTTTCCTTTTTATACATATAGGGCACCCTAAGGTAAGCCCTGGCGAACCGAGAGGCCATGGTGCAATATATTAAAAAGCAGGACATGTCCCGTCTGCGCTGTGTCCCTCCACCATCAGGGCACTACATCTCTTTCAAATCTGAGCAGCGATCCAACGCTGTAACTCTGATCCATCTTGGTTTAGTTTTATTACCTATTTTTCCTTACCAGTTGCCATTTGTTTAAGACGCTGCTGCCACCATGAGGGCAGGGGGGTGGGTGGGAGGATGAGGGTGGGGATTTGTTTTATTACTTAGGGTGCACTGCCTGCCTCCTGTTGAGGCAATTCAGCAGACGCCAGTTCTTCCATGCCACATATAGCGTTCCCAGGTTTTTTTTTCCTACTGATGCCTCAATTGGAATGACGTTATGCTACTTTTTGACACTAGGCTATGTGTGGGGGGGCTCCCCTGCTGTTTCAGCAGCCGAGATACTTTACTGTCTGACGACCTGCAGCGGGGTGTCCTCCCTTTCCGATGGCTTGTGGGTGCTACCTTTAGTTGCCTTCCCTGATTGTCATTTTGCACTCCCCCCCCCCCCCCCCCCCTGCGAGTGATCTTTGGCGCTGGCTATGATTGTCAACGCACTGTTTGCTCCTGTATACTTCAATAAAAATATTTTTGACAAAAAAAGCACGACATGTACAGGAAAATGAAAGTTTTGCATGTCCTGATAGTGAACAGCTCTCATATTTGTTTTTCACTACTGCAAGGCCTATCGCTCCCATAAGATAGCATAGAGATTACATTATAACATTTTATAAGTGTAATTTCCAATTGGGAAGAGACAAACCCTTCATGTCTGGTGTCTTTGGAATCACAATTTATAATCTAAACTTATGGTGAAGTTGGATTTTAAATTTCAATTATGAAAATGCCACTTTTAGAAAGTTTGTGTATGTTAGTTTCAGCCATTTGGTGCATGTAGCCCGTAGCAGTTGGCCTTTGTGTATTCCTCCTAGACAGCCATACACAATGGGAGCTTGGGTGTATCTCAACGGACCATCTCTGGGAGGATGGCAGGGAGGAGTCAAGCACAGCCTCACTTACACCTTAATAGGCTGTGTCCTGTAGACACAAAGAGCTGCATATCCCCCCGTTAGTACATCTGGAGTCAGGATAGGAAGGGAGGACATCTGTGCACTTCAAAAACATGTCTTTGAAGTCTACCATTACAAAGGCACAACTGGGTATAAGTACTTGACCTCAGACACCACCACTTCAGTACACTTCTGGACCTGTGTATACTCTGCCAGGACGGCTACTTTGCTAGTCTCCTGCTTTGCTGATCTGCTGCCTGCTACCCTCTTGTATGGGTGAGAAGACCTGGAACTGAATATCTTTACCCCAGAGTTACTTAAAGGGCTAGTTGGCTGACCTCCTGACCCTAAGCCTTTCCCCTGGATTCTGCCATCCTCAATTATACCCAGCCAAGTGGTGCCACCCTAGCCCTGGAACCTTGAAAGTGGGCTTAAGGTGCTTGCCACCGGAGTCAATGCATCCCCTAGCAGAACTGGCACATTTCAGCTGAGCAGCACTTCCCTGAGTAGAATGACATATTCCCCTCTACTACATGGTTTGGATCCATCGCAAAATACTTGCATCACTGCCATCTCCAGTAACTTGGGACCAATGCATCTCCTTCCGAATCGCCGCTGCATTATGCTTTTCCTGGAGCAAGCTCCTTGCATCCCTAATTGACAGCAGTCTCAACTTTAACGCTGAAACTGTACATCGCAGCTTCACTATTCATCACAATCAGCTGCACCTTACATCCACTACACAGGACTTCGCATTACAGGATCCTCGATGCATCAGGACCTGGCACTACAGCCTCAATGCTTCTTGGAGCTGATGCATCACTTTGCTTGCGTGACGCGTCTGTGATGCTGATCCACCCAATGGTCTGCAACCAAGATTTAAGGTAGTCTGTTCAGTGAGCCTAACAGGGTTCATGAAGGCGGCCCTCACTTCATCACTGTTGTCCTGCACTTGTGACTTTATGCCAGTCCAGTTCAACCTGATATACCGAAAAGTGTTATTTTTAACTATAAACTTAAAAAATCAATATCCCAATTTCTACTACTTTGATTTTGGTTTTTTTGTCATCTTTTTTAAAGTATACTCAGACTTTATTTTTAATTTGGTGTGGGATCTTTTTGTGAGGTATTTTCACTGTTTACAGTTTGAAGTGTTGCACAAATACTATACAAACTGCCTCGAAATGTTAAGCTTCACTGCTTTGTGCCATGCTATGAGATGGTGGGCACAGCTTAATTCGGGGTTTCCCTGCCCCTTTCCCTGACTTAGATTGTGGCTTATAGCCCAGGCAACCAGTAGCCCGATTTCTAACAGACAGGTATCTGACACCTTGTTTTATCAGAAGCATGTCATCATGGCCACAGGCAAGCCAGTATTGCAAACCCTCTGATTCAGAGATTCTAGCAAGTGTTTCTTAAAAAACTGTCAGCTCCAAACCATACTCTTAGGATGTGTCTCTGAGGGATGACCTTCCTTAACTCACTGTTACACAGAGGAGATAAATACATCGAATTCTAGGAATGGAAATGGGTGCCTATGTCCAGGGACAGGTAATGCCTCAATTATAAGGATTGTGGAAAGGGAGAAGGGCAAATTGGGAAACATTAAATCACAAGGTTCACAAGGCACAGGCAGAGCTCAATGGTAGATGGCTTTTGTCCCCTGTAAATAGTGGGATCCATGATTAATAGTACTTATCCCTGAAGTTCAGTGCACATCCACTCCAAAAGCGTAGCCTCACATGTGATAACATTTTAGACTGTCAACACCTTATATGACCACGGAAACACTTGAAAAGACCGGACACTGGGACCACATCAACAAAATGAGAGCATGTTACCTACTTGACAGAAAACACACCTCTATTTTGCAACCTGCAAGATGCATTCTTGGATGGGAAGATGGCAGGATGCAGCAGACATCTCCTGTTCTGGACTTGCACACAGATTACATTAACCATCTATATACCATGCACACTGTTTAATAGAGCTGAAGGAACTTTACAAAAAATAAATGTATGTGTGCCTCAAGACTGTTTGCTGGACAGCAGCACCTGTGCATATGTCCACTATCATTTATAGGTCTCCCAACAATCCATCATTGTATTTGCAGACCATATGCTCTTTCTTTATGAGGTAACATGCAGAAAAACGTTTTCTCCTTGAATCACATACAGTCTCTTAAAGTCTATGTGTTGTCAGTCCCTCAGCCACCTGCTACCACATCCACTATGTTATGTTATGTTAATAATATGTATAAACTGTGAGAAAGGTATATCAAAGAAGAAAGGCAGTTAGACTAATCCGAAAATGTTGTTGGAAGATCCAAGTTTTCAGTGAACATCTAAACGACATCAAGTTCACTAACTCCAATCACATTGGGAAGAAGGTTCCAGAGTTGTGGAGTGCAAACAGCAAACTTCAACACCCACTCTTGGCTTTCACAGCTTTAGCAGTCACCAATAGGATGCCAAAATGCAAGCAAAGAGTCTGATTGGGGGTATATCTGACAATCTGATGACAGAAGAACAAAGGGGCATTGTCCTATATTGCTTTAAAAATAATGCAATGTGACTTGAACTGAGTCATTTGCTTTATTGGCAGCCAATGTAATTGTTGCAGTAAAGGCCTGGCTTTTATATATTTGGGGGCATTTAAAAGCAACCTAGCTGCAGCATTTTGTACACCCTGTGACCTAGTAAAGGCAGTGCACAGAAGTCTAAAATACAGAGAATTTGCATTGCTACAATGATGGTGCTAATATTTTTTCAAGCTCTGTCAAGATTGGTATCAGTTTCATTAGAACTTTCAAATGAAAATCGCACGAAAAGACAACATGTGAAATGTGGTTTGCCACTGAGAGAGAACTATTACATGTAACTCTAAGTCTCCTTACAATAGAGGATGGAGTGGGTAACATAACTTGCTCTGTTGGCCAGTTGTTTAAACATAAGTCTGTTTTTTTTGCTAATAATTAGCGCCTAAATTAGAGTTTGGCAGCTGGGTTACTCCATCACAAACATTACAGATATCCTGTCCACCCTTATTACAAGTGTATTATATCCTATGGCATGTTTGTGATGGATTTCCCATCCCGCAAACTCTAAAGCAGGGCCGAAGGGCTTCATTTTTACCTGCATTTAGTTCAAGCATGATGCTTCTGATGGATTTCCAGATATATGTCATCATTTGTTTACAAACATCATGGCAGGATGGGTTATTATCTAGGCAGAAGTCATCGGCTTGCATACTGATTTTGCAGCCCATATTTGCAATGGCTTTGCCAATAGGAGATACATATATGGTAGAAAATTAGAGAAGAAAAGACCCTGAGGTACCATGCCATTGACACAGGTTTTACTGGCATTGAAGTTTGCGAGTTCCACTACTTCAGTAGGGTCAGTTAAGAAAGAAGATGGCTGACTAAGATGGAATGATGAACTGGATAAAAGCTGCAGAAAAGACCAGAAGAAAAAGTGTATTTACATGTCCTTGTTCACTGGCGATTTTCAAGTCATCCAAGACAGACAAAAGGACTGAATCCATATTATGAGTGGGACAAACTCCAGCTTGAAAACAAGGGAAAGGGAGAAGGTTATGGTCTAATCAAGTTTTGTTGGCAGCACCCTGTCCATCAGAGTGGCAGAGGATATTAGGTCCGCCCCCTAGAAGAACTACTGTACGCTAAATTTCAAGATTAACCAGCTGTGATCTCTGCACCTTGATTAGAACCAGTCACTGTGTTTCCTGTTAAGGTGAAAAAAGCTTGCTGTCTGTCCGTCGTCGGTTTTTCACGGCAGTTCACAAAACATTTTTTATTGAAAACTAATGACACCCACAGCAAGAATTTTTTTTCCTGACTTTTGAGTCATTATTCTTTTCTGTCCCCTAAGGCCAGGTTTGACCTGGCTGTGAGGGATAGCAAAAAAAAGGACATCATACCGGTCATCTAAAATAGTCTGAGGTGTGTAATATACTTTTTCCAACAGCCCCTTCTTGGTTGTGCCACTGAAGGAAGAATTTCTTTGACAGAAACAACAGGAGCTCCGCTGAGGGAAAGCTGAAGGTCCACCTGACTAAAAGAGGCAGGCATACCGAGAGTTTGGCAGATAAGATATTCCATCACATTGTTGACGGAGTACCCTGACGGCAAAATGCAATTGTTCTTGAATCGATGGCATAGGATGTTAGTGACATATCAATTACCTTAGCACATACCGGAGGTAAGCAGATTAGGTAGATCATTTTTTGGTGCCAGTGGGACACACACAGGCTTTGTTTTATAAGAGATATAACAACAGCTTATTTAACCCTGCAGCTGCTGGTGCTTTTCTACCCCCAGTGTTCAGCCCTTGTTTCATATTTGAGGTACTTCAAGCGTATGCCTCCATAGCTTTTTTACCACATAACCTATCCACGACAAATTTCTACCCTTTCTTTCCAACATCTGAGGGATTCTGAAGGTACCCCATATTTGTAGATACCCCTGGAAAAAAAAAGAGAAAACAACCAAACGATAGCTACATTTTAGTCGTTTTCTGGAAAAAATGAGAAAAAGCACTGTACTGGACCCCTTCTAAATACTTGACATGAGAAATACCTAGTATCTAGTGGGTTCGTTGCCTACTTGAATCTAGAAATGTCAACAAAGGTTTTTCACTGCTACAATCACAATTTTTCCCACCTTTCAAGAATGACCAGAGCCTATTCAAATTTTTGAGTGGTACTCAAAATTTTCACATTTTTATTTTAATATACTTGCAGTTTTCTGTAGAATCAAGTCTGAAACAAGTGTAAAACTCATGGTACATCCCAGAAAGCTTTGCATTTTTGAAAAGTAGACTCATTCTGAACTCAGCAAGGTATCATTTTTGTAGATCCATTAAGGTTTTTCCAAAAAACGAATTGTTGAATTACCCAAAAAAATGAAAATAAGTAGAAAGAATAGCCTTTGGTGACAATGTTTTAATTTGTAATTTTTTTCATCACAATGGGCAACTTGTAACTCTCATGTCGGCTAGACCCTTCTGGTAGTGGAGATATTTATGGTTTGTAGCTTTTCCAAATACATAGAAACAGATCCCACAACTTTGCAGACGCTCATGATTTTTAATTGTGCACTGCCCAAAGCAATTTAGATGGAAATGTGTAATGAATGAAACATGGGTAGAGAGGAAGCCTATGTATTAATGAAATGTGCACAGAATACTGAGTTTAGCAACAATGGAAATTTGTGCAACTCTGTATTCGGGGTTACACATACTATCATGTGATTTAGAGAGCAGTTTGGAAAATGTCCTCTTTCTTGCACACCCGGTAACGTTTAGAAGCCAAAAATGCAGAGAAAACCAATTGTTTGAGATGTTCTACTATTCTGTGTCTCTCAATAAAAATGGGACCCCACTTGTATGGCTGGGACCAGTGACTATTACACAAGATGTCCATAAATCGCATTTCACCCAGCAAAATTAACATTCTTTAAATATGGATAATTTGGGCCCAAGCTCACCTGCCACAGAGGGAAACCTACCAAATCCAGACACTTCTGAAAACTATTCACCCAAGGAAGTTTAGGATGATGTGACTTGCATGTAAAAACACAAGTTCTTTTACCCAAAAGCCCTTGCAAACCTTCAATTGCGACTAAAAATATGCATTTCCTCACTACATTACTGTGAGGGAACGATCGTGAATCTGTGGGATCCACATATTTCCTACCAACAAGCTTTCCGACATTTGCCACAATAAATAAAAAGCTATTCCACTTGTATGAGTGAGCAATCATCCGCAAAAGTAAAATCCTCAAAACGCAACTCCTATAGATTAATTTTTTCCACCCAAAACGGATATTATTTTTCTAATGTTGGCAGCTGTGAGTTTTATGTCTGGGTTGAGCCCCCAACCATGGAAACCTACCAAATCCAGAAATATCTGAAAAGTAGACACCGGGGGGAGACAGGGGTGGTCTGGCATGCATGGATCTTGGTCTTTTTCCCACAAGATCTTGCAAACCACAAACTTTGGCTAAAACATATATTTACCTCCAATTTCTATGAGGAAAAGTCTTGGAATCTGCAAGGAACAACAAATTTCCTGCCATCTAGCAGTCATGCACTTGTCTTGATACAAACATTACCAGACTTGTATGGGTTATGTGGGTGGCTCCAGCACCTGTGACCGGAAAGGCTCCAAAACACAACATGGGCAAATCAAATGTTTCCACTCAAAATCTACCGTTTTTTTGTAATATGTGTAGCTGTAGCTTTTGGGCATAGGCTCAGCCACCACGGAGGAAAACCTACAAAACCTAGACATTTCTAATAACTAAACACCAATTGGAGTCCAGAGTGGTCTGACCTGAATGTATCACACAAAGTTCTTTCACTCAGAAGGTCTGCGCAAACATCAAACTTTGGCTAAACGTGCATTTTCCACACGTTTCTGAGGGAAGGTTCTGAGGTTCTGGAGTCATTGGGGATCCATCAATGTCTTACCACACTTGTTTAAAAAAAACAGTACCTCACTTGTAAAGCTGGGTCTGGCACCAGCAACAGGAATGGAATAACCAATGACCATGCGAAGACCATATAGACTGTGCAAGGTCCTCGTTTTGATCTGTTCCTGTAACAGGTGCTGTTAGACCTGGCATCGTTGGCGTGGTTTCCCCCTATCTTGTTGACTCTACTTCCTGTATTTTTGATGCTGTGCTGGATATGCTGGTGTAGATGCTTTGGGTATTTTCCCACTGCTGTTCAGTGTAAAAGTGCAAGTGCTCCCTGTGTAAATTGTTATTGTGAGTGGTTATCCATGATTGGCATATTTGTGCCACCAAGAAGTCCCTAGTAAATTGCACTGAGTGTTCCAGGGCTGGTGATAACAAATGCTACTAGTGGGCCTGCAGCACTGATTGTGCCACCCACATGAGTAGCCCTGAAATGGTGTCTCAGGACTGCCACCGCAGTGCCTGTGTGCAGTCTGTGAACTGCCATGTCCTCCTGGTCAGTGTCCCCACTGACCAGGCCTAACCCTTCCCTTTCTCTACACATTGGTCACCCCTATGAAAGGCCCAAGGTACGCCATTTGGGCAGGGTGCAGTGTATTTGAAAGGTAGAGCATGTACTTGTGCAGGTGACATGCTCTGGTAGTGAATTACAGTCATTTTCGTTTTTCACTATTGTGAGGCTTTCTTGCCCCATAGGCTATCATGGGGAATGCTGGCTACAGTGGCTACCAGCATATCGTCCCATAGGAGCAAGATAGGACATAAAAGTCTGGTATCCCTGAACTCAGACTTTATTAACACATCATTTAGGAAAGGTTATTTTTAAATAATGTGTTTGAGAACAGCACCTAAAGAAAGTTGCTGTTCTCTTGTCTGACCTTTTTGTGTGCCTTGGCTTGTTTCTGAATTGACTGTCTGGGTTGAGAGTGACAGAGGCAGGGAACCCCCAGGAGACTGGCTGAGCCAGCCCTAGGCTGAATGACTGCATCTGCATCTTGAGTGGTGGGAGGGGATAGCACATGGGCCTGAATAGGGCTGTGCTTGCCTTCCACAATGCTGTCTCCACTTCCTGCTGGGCGGCTGATGACCCTGCCCCTCTACCTGAAAGGAAAGGAGAGGCCAGGAAAACAAAGTGCTCAAGGAACACCCAGAACTGGTTCAGACCGGGCTCAGAGCCCTCCTGCACAAAGGGATCAAAGACGTTTAGGGGTATAAGTACAGGACCCCTGACTACAGAAAATTAGATAATCCTGGAATCAAAAAGGAACCTCTGCCAAGGAGAAAGCTGAAACTGAAGAAGGAAGACTGTCCTGCGGTTGCTCTGCTGGACTGATCTGATGTTGCTTTGCTGCCAAGGAGAGGGGAAGGACTTTTGCTTTTGGTGCTGTGTCCCCTTGCTTGAAGGAATCCCCAAGGGCCTGAGAAGAGCTGGCTCCCTGTTAAGAAGTCCCAGGAACAAAAGGACTTCACCCCCAGCTTCCCTGAACTCTGCTGAGAGAGTCCTGTCCTTCCTAGAGTGCCTGGGTCAGTTGTGGTGCCTCTGGAAGTTCTACCTGTGCTGTGAAGCTGGAACCAAGCTTTTAAAGACTTTCTGCGAGTTTTGTCGCATTGCTCGCTTGCAAAGCGCATCCCTGTCAGTGCGAGGAAATTCCTGCCGCTACGAAGGCCGAGATCATCGCAACGCCTGTTGCCGCTGCCAGAGTCATTGCATCCTTCAGTGGCGGGACGCACCAGTCCGGTGTGGGAAGATTACCATCACTGCGAGTATCATCGCAGAGCCTGTCGTCAATGGGTGAGTTTGTCGCACCGCTTGCTTGCGGACTGCATCATGTCGCTTGAGTGTCGTCGCAGAGCCATTGCATTGAGGAGCTGTGAGAGAAAGATCACCGCTGGTCCGCGCATCGTCGCCCCGGAGATCGTCGCAGCCCCAAAGATCATCGCATCGTGCCTTTGCAAGCTATTTTCACTACGGAACCTCCGCACCGGAATCCATACAAGGTATTGCATTCATCCCCATACAGACCGGAGTCACCGCAACATGCCCACTACATCCAGCGGGGTTGTCGCATCGCCTCCCCAAGGACTCAGGAGTGATGCATGGCTTGTTTTCCACCGCACCAGCTTCTGTTTTGGACCTTTGTCACATTTAAAGGTACTGTTGGCTAAACATGACACAACTGTGGTCTTTTCACGCAACTGTGAATTATTTTATTGCAACTTTAAGAACTCTTTTGAAACCATAATCTTGAACTGTGTATGTTGGATTTTTGTCGTTTTGGTCTTGTGTAGTTTAGATTAAACACCTTTATTTTTCTAAACTGTTGTGGAGTCAGGTTGTGGTGTTTTCACTGTGTTACTGTGAGTGTTGCTACAAATACTTTACACATTGCCTTTGATAAGCCTTGACTGCTCGTACCAAGCTACCAATGGGGTGAGCAGGGGTTATCTCAGAGGGTTTCCTCCTGACCCTGACTAGAAGCAAGGGTCCCTATTTGGACAGTAGTACCTACCCATGCCAACTAGAGACCCCCAGTTCTAACAGGTGCAATTCCCAGTCACACCAAAGGGGTATGTTTTTATCAGGATATGTATGGGAACACCGGGTGTTAGACATTTTGTGGATCCCAGCAAATTCTGAAATGTTTTCACAGATATGTAAGGAAAATGTGTGATTTTAGCAATGTTTGAGTTTTGAAGGGCATTATGTGTAAGAAAATGTTGAGGAAAACACACAAGTCACACTACCGTAGTTTCCCCTTGGTTTCTAGTTTTTAGAAATGTCTGGGTTTAATTGGTTTTCACTGTTGGGAGTTGACCACATCCATGAATAGTGTAACTATTTGTCATTGCAAGTGAGACAAACATTTTATTTTTAGCCCCACTCTTTTCTGTCTCATATCTAAAAATGATACCCAGAAGAATTGAAATTTCCTCCTGCTTGTGGTGGAGAGGTATTAGTCCCCAGGAGAGACAAAAGACTGCTGAGGCTTAAAAGGCTTCCTGGTGGAATGTCTGACATAATATCGACAGACAGAATATCGAACTACAAAAATATCGGAACAAAAATATCGACATCAAAAATATCGGAATCCTATCTTCATAAAGGTAAGTACAAAAATATCGAAAAAAAAATATCGTAGTACAAAAATATCGGAATTAAAAATATCGTTTTTTAAATGTATTAATAATAATGTAAAAATAATTTTAAAATACATATAATTTAACAAATATTAAATAAAAATATTAAAACAAAATTAAAAGTAATACATATACATTTAAAATAAATAAAACACTTAATAATGTAATGTAATTTTATTGTTTTTTAATGTTATTTAATTGATTTTATGTAATATTTTTTTGTTTTTACCCAGTACGCCTGTACCCCAAAAACCCCAAACTGACCCTGAACCCTAAAAATATCCCTGTACCCCAAAAACCCAAAACTGACCCTGAACCCTAAAAATACCCCTTTACCCAAAAACTGAAAACTGGCCCTGAACACTAAAAATACCCCTTTACCCAAAAACTGAAAACTGACCCTGAACCCTAAAAATACCCCTTTACCCATGAACTGAAAACTGACCCTGAACCCTAAAAATACCCCTTTACCCAAAAACTGAAAACTGACAATGAACCCTAAAAATACCCCTTTACCCAAAAACTGAAAACTGACCCTAAACCCTAAAAATACCCCTTTACCCATGAACTGAAAACTGACCCTGAACCCTAAAAATACCCCTTTACCCATGAACTGAAAACTGACCCAGAACCCTAAAAATACCCCTTTACCCAAAAACTGAAAACTGACACTGAACCCTAAAAATACTCCTTTACCCAAAAATAATTATTATTATTTAATTACCAATTAATTATTAATTAACAATAACAATAAAGTAAATATATTAGCACATTAGCTGTAATTAATTTAATTTAATAATTAATATTATTTTCCCAATTAATTAATTAAGAATAAAAAAAAATTATATATTAAAAAAATTACTATAATTAATGTAATTAACTAATTAATATTAATTAATTACTAACTAATTAATAATTTTAAATATGTACAAAATTATATTAATTAATTAACTAATTAATATAAATTAATTACCAATTAATTATTAATTAAAATATGTACAAACATATATTAATTAATTATTTATTATTAAATTACTTCCCACCCTATTCCCCTATAAACCCATAACCCGCTACAGAACATATTTATCAATTAATCAATTTATTGAAATTAATTAAAAATTATTCCTCAATTAATTAATTAATAATTCCTACTAATTAATAATTAATTTAACATAATTAAATTACTTCCCACCCTATTCCCCTATAAACCCACAACCCGCTACAGTAGTAAAAGACAATATTTAATTAAATTACATTAAAAATAAATAATAAAACATAATAAATACAATATAATATACACTAAATTTATTTAAAAATTGATATTAGTAACATCGAAGTTATTTATTTCGATAATATTGACATCGATATTTAAAACTTCGATATTACTGATATCATACTAATATCGATATTAAGACTGTCGATATTACTTACCTTCGATATTTTGTCCCATCGATATTTAAACTTCGATATTTTTGTATGTCGATATAAAAAAATCGATATTTTGTCTGTGTACCTCCTGGTGTGGTGGGGCCCAATCACATGATGGGCTGGCCCTACTCTAATATTGATTTTGAAAAAAATATCCTGGCATCCAGTGGGCTTTCTGCCCCCTCACATGGTGTAGATTCGAAGAATACCCACCCTTTCCACCTGGGGTCAGAAAGACTGTCTGCCCCTTTTGGAGTGGGGTTATGGTCCAATGCCAGGGTGAGAAGACTTCACCCATTAGTTTGCCTTAGTGTAGAATTAACTGTGTCTTTTAGGCTTTCTTCCTGGGGAGCAGATTTGGGGGAACCACCAACAGAGGCAGAATTTCTACCTATACCCCGGGGATAAAAAATACTCTATTATGCCTCCTGTGGTGGGTGTATTTCCCACTGCTCCTATCATCTTGTGGGTTTTCTACACTGGGGCATATTGGGGGGAACTCCACTATTTGCCTCCCAGGAAGGGCAGAAAGGCAATGTTTGCTCCTTTTGGGGTGGTGGCATGGCTGAATATGTGGGTGGGTCAACCAACCCCTTCCAAAGAATGTACATGGGAAATCCCTGGTAGCTATTGGCTTTTTGCAACTCTCCCCCTTTGAGGGCATATTGGGCACAAACCTGCCAATCTGCCACCAGGAGACAGAAAGATTGTTTTGCCGCCCTTGGGTTGAGTTCAGGGGTTTGGTCCTTACCTACAAGCACCATGGGCCGTAGACAATTGTATACACCAAACAACATCAGGTGGTTGTGAGCATTGAACACATCTTTACTTATGCAATTTTTAGTGTGTACTAATGCCTGCAGGTGTCCAGGCACTCACGGTCTACCATGCTGAGTTAGGCAACGCTAATTTCTAAAAAGCCATGTCTTGAGCAGTTTCCTGAACTCAAGTAGGGTGGAACTCTTCCTAAGGTAGAACGGAAGGAGTTCCATTTCTTTATTGCATTGTAGCTTAAAGTCCTTCCCCCCAATTGGCCATTTTGACTCTCGGGGTGGATATCAGGTGGGCATTAGCAGAGTGAAGTAGTATATTTGGAGAGTACCAGCTAAGAAGGTTCCACAGAAAAGCCCTCAAATTTGTTTTAGTAATGATTGAACACAAACATTTTTTAAACTTTCATATTTGGGGCGATAAAAGAAAGGACACTCCACATTCAACTTGATGGATATACAGAAAAAAATATTTGAAAAACATGTTTGAAATATTGAAAGATAAATCAAAAACACATTGTAAAACCTCAAAATGTATACATAAACTAGGCTAAAATTGCATCTTCAATAATCCAAGATTTTACAAGACCAGAGCATTACTTTCACATAAAGTGCTCCTAGTACTGGAACATATAAAAGTGTCCAAAGGTATCTAATAAGGGGGTCCGTACCAAAGAAAGTGTGGGTTTGAAATGCGTACACCTGGATCAATAAGGGATCCTAGTTCAACCAGTTCAATATGGATGTATAAATTCATTTGTCTAAAGAAACTATCGGAGGCCCATAGTATTGGCGGCCTCCTATCCGTAATAAAAGTATTTAAAATAATTTCAAAAGAGGCAAAGCCCCAGAGGAATGGGGTCCCCATCGGCCAAAAAAGGCCTCTCCATCCTTTAATTGCACATTTAAAGGAATAAAATAAAGAGTGGCCATGCCCCAGGGGAGATGGGGTCTCTGGAGCCAAAATCGGCCTCACAAGGGGGGGCTGCACAGCGCCATTTCTGTTTTAAAAATATATATATTTTTATTGATTTTCACCCCATTTTATACAAGGCACAAATAAATTATGGTACAGACAAAGCAAAAAAAAGAATATATATCTATATAAATATATATAGCAAAAAAAGGTTTGGGCTATTGTTACACGAGAATAAAACATACATACAACAGATAAACACAGAAATTAATAAAGACATCCAGGAGTAATTTAGATCATAGCCGACTCTCTCTCTCTAAGAAACCAATATTCCGTAATACATTTTAATTGACCACTTAAGTTTGTTGCATACAATCAGTGACAGGTGCCCACATTTGATATCCCAATATCCTTTTTCTCCTACCCTTGGTTTTATAGATTGAGATTTCTAAATTATAAATTGCTAACAATCTTGCCCGCCAGCTAATTACTGTTTGAGGATCTGAGCTAATCCATTCACTTGTTATACATATGCGGACCAGAGCCATCGCTATAAACAAAATTGCATTCATAAACCTTGATCTTGTAGTTCCTGCCCTGTCCAGTTCTATAAAAAAAAAACTGATCCGCAGCAATACTTAGAGTTATTCCTAATACATTACCCAAAAAAAGGTCAATCTCTTGCAAAAACAGCCCCAGTCTAGGGCAGGAAAACAACATATGAACTGAATCTGCAGCTTGCAATCCACACCTCTTACATGTATCCCCCCTCGTACCTCCCATTTAGCAATCCTCCCAGGTGTGTAATAGAGATCAAAGATGGACATAAAATGCTGGCATCTAAGTCTTTCAGTCATTAGAATCTGATAAGCCAATTCCAAAGAATCCTCTATATTGATTCCACTAAGCCCCAACTTCTTCTCCCATTTTAGATTTCATATGCCAATATCATCCGGGAATGCTCCCAATAGTAATTGATAAATCTGACGAATAGGATATTTTATCCCAATTCTTTCAATCAGAGGACAGGAGTCAAGATTATACAGCATCAACAGAGGTACAAGGCAGGGGTGCCCCTGCTCCCCTCTATTGTTTGCTTTATATTTCGATGTATTTCTTAGCAAACTGAATCTGTGCAACAATATTAAACCAGTAGAATTAATAATATGGAGTATAAAATATACGCTTACGCTGAGGATATTATGGTTCTCACAAGCAATGTCTCCTTAGCACTTCCAGCAGTTAAAAACCTGGCAGAATTGTTTGGTAAGTTTTCCGGGTATAAACTAAATATAGAGAAAACTCAGATACTCTATTCTCATATTAACCAACCAGCGGATCTGCCAGTGGTTAGGGAGGCAACCTATCTGGGCATTAAAATTACACCCGTGTTTGAATAAATTCCTGACTTGAAAATTATACTAGTGATGAATAAGGTCAACAGAAGTCTGGAAAGATTAGATCATTTACATCTTTCTATTCATGGGCGCTGCAATGTTTTAAAAATATGGGTTCTTCCCAAGGTTTCATATTTATTCAGAAGAATCCCTCTTGAGTGTTCTGCCTTGTGCTTCACTAATATAGGACAGATTTGCTCTCGATTTATTTGGGGCTATCAGAAGCCGAGAAGGGCGTTTAAGTGGATGATCCTTCCGAGACAACTGGGAGGGTGGGGCATCCCACACTTTATGTTGTATTACTGGGCGTCTATAATGCAGCAGATGGGACCCCTTATAGTAGGGGCTAAAGCTGAGATACCATTTGCTAGTCAACCAACAATCTATGAATTTGGGCTAGGTGAAGAGGTCAATGGCTGTCTGGGTAGGATCCTAGAACCCAGCTATTATAAAAAAGACCAAGTTTAAGGTGCTTAAGACTGCGCATCAAGTCTGGAAACAAATAAGGAGAAAGATGAATATCTCAAATGTAAATATTTATACCCATTTCTCTTCCCCAGCCCTCTTACCTCCTATATTTCGGGATCAGGTAACATTTAGATGGGGATTAAAGGGACTTCAGTCTTTGGGCGATTTATTTGAAGATGGACAACTTTTATCTTTTACAAGCCTACAGGGGAAATATGGTTTAATAAAACAAGATGTTTTTAAATTCCTGCAGGTTCGTAGCTATTTAGGGAGGATTGGGATAGTCGAAGGTTTACAAGTGGAAAAAATTCCCTTTCCTGTTTTTTGAAAATAATTTTATTAAAAAATAGGTCAGGCCCTGGGGGATAGGGTCCAAAAAATATTAAGAGAAGGGGGGCCACACAGCCCCACTTCTTAAAACAAAAAGAAAAGAGAAGCCAGCATGTCAACGGAGGCTCTACTCCCTCCCTGCACCACTCTGCAAAGGCACCTTCTGGCACGTTCTGGGTTGGGGCATTAGGTCCCCTTAAATCCTAAGGGTCCTTATGAGCCAACTAGCCAGCCAAATAACTCCAGTAAGCCTCACACAGTGGGATTACTGAGAGGTGGTCTGAGGCCACGCCCCTTTATACCCCACCCTGCAAATGCATCTCTTGGCATACTGCCGGTGGGGCAATGAGGTCCTCTTGTGTCCTAAGAACATCAGGACTAAAGTGGACTTCATCCCCCAAGCAGTGCGCCAAGAGGCAGATTTGCAGAGTGATGTAAAAAGGGGGAGTGGCCTTAGACCACTCTCAGCAATCTAGCCATATGGGGCTTACTAAAGATAACAGGACGGTTGTTGGTCCCCAGTGACCCTCAGGGAGCAAGGGGACTTCATCCCCCAACCAAGAGAGATCTAGGAGGCAAGTTTGCAGAGTGGTGTAGAAAGGGGGTGTGGCATGTGTCCAACTCTAAGCAATCCCACTTGTTGAAGGTATCAGGTAGGCTGGTTGGCCCCTAAGCACCCCGAGCAGCAAAGGAGACTGTAATCCCCTTCCAAGAGCATGCCAGGAGGTGTGTTTGCAGAGTGGTGGGAAAAGGGGGCATGGCCTGCTATGATGGGGGCCAACTACCCCACCTGTTACCTCCAGTAAGTTCCACACAATGGAGTCAAGAGGGACTTTGGGTGCCCAGAAGCCCTCCTGGTTCATCCTGTAAGTCCTACACAGCAGAATTACTGAGCGCTGGTCGGAGGCCCAGCACCCTTTCTCCATCACTCTGTAAATGTGACTACTAGTTAAAGAAGCATTTGCAATGTAATAGGTTTCGCATTTGCAGAAGGTATAGTTATTCACGTTGAAAATGTAAACGTTTTTTTCCAATGTTTTTTAGAGTGGAGTGGATGTACATTGTGTGTAATGGAATTATGTGGTATGTTGTACAGTGAAATTATGTGGATAGAACATTTGTGGTATTTAGTGTATAGGATTTATTTAGAGTGGGATTTTGTTGTTATGGAGAGTGATATTGTGGTATGGCAGTCTGTGTTGTAGAGTGGTAACCTCAGGTTTAGTCTTCCTTGTTTCCAAAGAAGCTCAACTATAAACTGAATGAGACAAAAAAGAAGGAACCAATGAGGAACACTTCTAGACATAGTCAGAGGTATGAGCAAGCACACTGGAATTATGCAATGGTTTGACTGCACTGCCTTTCGCATGATTAAACATTTTCCTCATTTGCCACATAATCCCTAATCTGCTACATAATCTGCATATTTGAACGGAAAAAATAATTCGAGCTCAACCGGCTCAAACATTACCAAAAATGCAGCGAAAAGTGTTACAGCCTGGTGGGAGGCCCTTTGCAAGCCTAGAATTGTCACCTGTTACTTATTGCTAAATGTAGGTTTTAAATTGGTACTAATGGTGTACCAATAACTGTTGCTTCTTTCTGCACCTCTCTTGCCTCTTTCTGCATTTCTGTTTCTTCTTCCTGCACCTTTCTTTCTTTTTCTGCACTTCTCTTGCCTCTTTTTTCACATCTCTTCTACTTTCAACACCTCTCTTGCCTCTTTTTTTACCTCTCTTGCCTCTTTCTGCACCTCATCCGCTTCTTTCAGCATCTCTCTTCCCTCTTGCTGCACCCTTCTTTCCTCTTTCTGCATCTCTCTTGCTTCTTTCTATACCCCTGTTCCCTCTTTCTGCACAACTCCTGCCTGTTTCTGCAACTCTCTTGCCTCTTTTTGTACTTCTCTTGCCTCTTTCTGCACCTGTTAATTCTTTATGCACTTCTCTTGCCTCTTTCCTCACCCCTCTTGCCTCTTTCTGCACTTTTGTTGCTTCTTTCTGTACTTCACTTGCTTCTTTCTGCATCATTCTTGCTTCTATCTGCACCCCCGTGTACCCCCTTGCGTCTTTCTGCACCCTAACTCTGTCTTTTTGCAACTCCCCAGCCTCTTTCTGTACCCCCTTCCCTCTTTCTTCACTCCTCTTGCCTCTTTGTGCACCTCTATTCCTTCTTTCTGCACTTCTTTCATTTTTTTTGCACCTCTCTTGCTTCTTTTTATACCTCTTGCTTCTTTCTGCTCCCTTCTTCCCTCTTTCTGAACTTCTCTTGCCTCGCTCTGCACCTCTGTTCCTTCTTTCTGCACTTTTTTTGCTTCTTTCTGCACTTTTCTTGCCTCTTTCTGCACCCATCTTGCCTCTTTCTGCACCTTTGTTGCCTCATTCTGCACTTCTCTTGATTCTTTATACACCTCTGTTGCTTCTCCTGCCTCTTTCTGCACCCATCTTGCCTCTTTCTGCACCTCTGTTGCTTCTTTCTGCATTTCTCTTGATTCTTTATGCACCTCTGTTGCTTCTCTTGCCTCTTTCTGCACCCATCGTGCCTCTTTCTGCACCTCTGCTGCTTCTTTCTGCACTTCTCCTGCTTCTTTATGCACCTCTGTTGTTTTTTTCTGTACCTCTCATGCCTCTTTCTGCATCCCTCTTCCCCATTTCTGCACCCTCTGGCCTTGTTCTGCACCTCTCTTGCTTCTTTATGCATCAATGTTGACTCTTTCTCCACCCCTATTCCCCCTTTCTGTATCTCTGTTGCTCCTTTATGCACTTCTCTTGCCTCTTTCTGGACCACTCTTGCCTCTTTCTGCACCTCTGTTGCCTCTTTCTGCACCTCAGTTGCTTCTTTCGGCAACCCTCCTGCCTCTTTTTACACCCTTCTTCCCTCTTTCTACACCTCTCTTGACTGTTTCTGCACCCCTGTTTCCTCTTCCTGCACCTCTCCTGACTGGTTCTGTACCTCTCTTGCTTCTTTCTGTGCTTCTCTTGCCTCTTTCTGCACCTCTGTTGCTTCTTTCTGCACTTATTTTGCCTCTTTCTGCCCTCCTACCTTTTTCATGCCCCTCTGTTGCTTCTTTCTGCACTTCTCTTGCTTCTTTCTGCATCTCTCTTGCGTCTTTCTGTACCATCTTGCTTCTTTCTTTGCCTTTCTGTACCCCTCTTGCCTTTTTCTACACCCCCTCTTGCCTCTTTCTGAAACTCTGGTGCTTCTTTCTGGGCTTCTCTGGCTTCTTTCTGCATGCCCCATGCCTCTTTCATATACCCTCTTCCTTCTTTTTGCACCCCTCCTGCATCTTTCTACCTCTCTTGCTTCTTTCTTTACCCCTCTTGGACCATTTCTGCATCTCTGTTGCTACGTTCTGCACTTCTCTTTCTCCACCTCTCTTCCCCCTTTCTGTGCCTTTGTTGCTTCTTTCTGCACTTATCTTTTTACTTTCGGCATCTTTCTTGCTTCTTTGTGCAATTCTCTTTCCTCCTTCTGCACATCTCTTGCTTTTTTCTGGATTTCTCTTACTTTTTTCTGCACCTCTCTTGCTTCTATATGCACCCCTCTTGCCTCTTTCTGCAGCTCTCTTGCCTCTTTCTGCAGTTCTCTTGTCTCCCTCTGTACCTGATGCTTCATTCATCACTTCTCTTTTTTGTTTTGGCACCTCTGTTGCAAATCTCAGTATCCCTCTTGTCTCTTTCTCCACCTCTCTTGCCTCCTTCTCCACCTCTGTTGGTTATTTCTGTAATGCTCTTGCTTCTTTCTGCACCTCTTTTGACTGTTCCTGCAACTCTCTTGCCTCTTTTTGTACCTCTCTTGCCTCTTTCTGTACCCCTCTTCTATCTTTCCACACCACTGGTGCTTCTTTCTGCATTTCTTTTGTTTTTTTCTGCACCCCTCTTGCTTCTTTCTGTACCCCTCTTACCTTTTTCTATACCATTCTTCCCTCTTTCTGCACCTCTCTTGCCTATTTCTGTACCCCTGTTCTCTTTTGCGGCACCTCTCTTGCCGGTTTTTGCAACTCTATTGCATATTTCTTCAGTTCTCTTATTTCCTTCTGCATCTCTGTTGCTTCTTATTGTACTTATCTTGCCTCTTTCTCCACCCCTCTTGTCTGTTTTGGCACCTCTGTTGTTTCTTTCTGCACTGCTCTTGCTTCTTTCTGGACCTCTTTTGCCTGTTTCTGCAACTCTCTTGCCTCTTTCTGCACTTTTCTTTCCTCCTTCTACACCTCTGTTGCTTCTTTCTGTACTTCTCCGGCCTATTTTGCACCCCTCTTGCCTCTTTCTATACTTCTGTTGCTTGTTTCTCCCGCTCTCTTGCTTCTTTCTGTACCTCTTATGCTTCTTTCTGCACCCCTCTTGCCTCCGTCTGCAACCTTCTTCCCCCTTTCTACATCTCTCTTGCCTCTTTCTGCAAACCTGTTGCCTTTTCTGCACCTTTTTTGCCTGTTTCTTCAACTCTCTTGCCTCTTTCTGCAGTTCTCTTGCCTCTTTCTGCACCCCTTGTGTCTGATTATGCACCTATGTTGGTTCTGTATGCACTGCTCTTGCTTCTTTCAGCACATCTCTTGCAAATTGTGCACCCCTATTTCATCTTTCTGTACTCCTTTTCCTTCTCTCTACACCTTTCTTGCCTCTGTTTGCTCCTATCTTGTGTCTGTCTCCACCGCTTTTGCTTCTTTCTGAACTTCTCTTGCCTCTTACAGTATCCTCTTGCCTCTTTCTGCACCTCTGTTGGCTCTTTCTGCACTGCTCTTGCAAACTTCTGAACCCCTCTTTCTTCACTTCTCTTGCCTCTGCCTACACCCCAGTTCCCTCTTTCTGCACCCCCCTTTTGCCTATTTCTGCAACTCTCTTGCTTCTTTCTGAAATTCTCTCCCCTCTTTCTGTACTCACATAGGAAGTGATAGCTGTCAAGTTTAAAGGTCTGAGTGCTCTTGTGACTGAGGTATATGCTGACTTGTATATGTATTATTGCATGTATTATGCCTCTGTAGATGTTAGCTTAAAAAGCGGATAACTTTCCCTATAGGTGGTCAAATCTTCTTAGTTCTGCTCTGTCATTCGGTTGCATAAGCAGACATGTCTCATGTATGTATATATATATATATATATATATATATATATATATATATATATATATATATATATAGGTGTTATGGAACCCCTTAAATATACTATTGAATACCCATGTGTCCTGTATTGTAAGCTGAAAGAAATACATACACCTTTTTGCATACAAATGTACAGAGTATACTGTTTGAAACATAGATATTCAAGTATTTGTATGTTAATTTTTATGTAACATGTCACCAGCTAAAAGCAGAGACACACACATGCATACATTCACAAACTTGGTCAGACTCCCAACAGTGATATGCTTAGGATTGCTGTTTTATATTTTGTAGGCCTAACTTTCTGAGCAGTCGTCTCATAGTGAACCTTCAAAAGAAAAGTGAAGTTTAAGACATATTGGGAGAAGGATTAGTGATTAGGATACTTTGTATGAGTCTGTTGTAAGGTAGAGTCAAAGTAGTCCTCTTTCTGCAACTCTGTTTTTTCTTTCTGCACTTCTCTTGCTTCTTTCTCCACTCTTTCTGGACTTCTTTTACCTCTTTCTGTATTTTCCTTGCTTCTTTTCCCCCTTTCTCCCTCTTTCTGTACTTCTCTTGCTTCTTTCTGCCCCTTTCTTCCTCTTTCTGCATAGGTCCTACCTCTGTAGTTAGAAATTAGCATTTAAAAAACCTTAGAAATTCACTGAAAAAACAATGGTTTTAGGGACAATATAGTTAGGAATTAGCATTTAAAAAACCTTAGCAATTCACTGAAAAGACCACAGGTTTCAGGGACGTGGCAGGCTGGTGAAAATATGTCAGGAACTCTCCAGTGCTTGGTAAGGTTAGTAGGGGCCCTCTAAAATGGGCTCCTGTGTGAATATATTAATAAATCTACCACTGGCATCAGTGAGGATTTATTAAGACAAGATGGTTGGTACCAAAAACCTTAGGAATCAGTGAAGCCATAATGGAGCTGTGAAACTTATGTTTACAAGTAACCAGCCCATGTACTCTTCATGGCTTTCCTGTGCAATTACATCATCTCAGAATAGATTAGACATAGTAGGGGCAAATCCGCTCATTCTGATAGGCCCACACATAGTATATAGTGCACCCTGCCTTAGAACTAAAGGCCTGCATTAGGTGTGACTTACGTATATCTTATAAAGTGCATAGGTGACTCTTTGGGTTTCTCCGCACCAAGACATGCAGCCTGCAATGGCAGAGTGCATAGCTTTGGGGTCGAGGGGTCTCTGGGGTGCCACAACCAGGGCTGCAGCCCCAAAGGACCCTCTTCAGTACCCATGCACTAGGTGCCAGGGGTACCATTTACTAGGGTCTTACAGGGGTAACTGAAGTTTTGCCAATTGTGGTATAGGTGTAGGGAAAGAACACTGGTACTGCGAACTTAACAGGGACCCAGTACGCTACAGTCAAAGTTGCATCAAAAGACAGGCAAAAGGTGGGGCGATACTGCAACAGAAACCCCACTTTCCTGCAGTTCCCTTCATTTTATTGCTAGTTACAATTGTCACATATTTACCCACTTCTGAATTTTGTTTTCTGACCTATACATGCAGTTTGAGCTCTATGAGCTATATGATTTATTCGGGTAACAAGTGGCTGTTTTCTGATACTAACAAAGCAGATCACACAGATCTATTTCTGAGATCACCAGCCTATCACTGGCAACTGATTGCAGTAGATGTTTCAAATATACCGGCAAACATATTTAGGGGCATACTTATGAGGATGTGGCTCAGTGCAGCATGTCAGGAAGGAAGGGCAGGAATGTGCAGTATTTAAAAGAATATGGCATACTTTGCTACACAAAAAAACAATCCTGAGAGGCATATTCCACTTTCTATGTGTGCTATGCAGCACACATAGAAAGAGGAAGTAACAAGGAGAAATAAAGATATTTCTTCTTATTACACATCCCACAAGAAGGCATATCTTTTTGAGCTTTCCCAGGTTTACTAGTTCTGGTAAAACTAGGAATGTGTCAGAAACCATGGGAGTTGCATGGGAACATTCACACAATGCTCATTAAACGCCTTCAAAGGGCAGAGTAACGCAATGCAGTAATTTGAGCTGTGATGCGTTACTCCAAATATTTGAAGCCCCTCAGGGCCACACAAGGTGGCTTCATCAATCTGATTTGGGTTGCAAATGCACTACATTGCATGGTGCAAGAGCGACGCAAGAGGGCTCATAAACTTGCCCCTTATTTTTTCTGTAAAAATATCATATGGACAAATAAATGTGTTAAAAGCGTGCAAAAAATATAACAGGAGAGGAAAGCTCACAGATAAAACATCAAACATCAAAGCTGATTAACCTCCATATTATCAAATTTAGTACAGCTACCTTTACTATGCCAATCCCATCCCACTTCCCTTATTGAGAGTTGGTGGTGTATTTGATCTAAATATTGATTCTTTCTGTTGCTGAAAAAACAGTTTGATACATGAGATAAGCCTGACCACTTTGCCATCTGAGGCTTTTGTTACTTTTCCATCACTTTTTCACTCATTCATTGTGATAACAAAAAAATATACTGCCTATGCAGGAGAAGTCTGAAGGCCAATGATATGTTATGAGCATTTGTATGACAGATATATTAATTATATAATTCTGAAACAATTTTCGAGTCTTGGTGCAATTATTTTTCTGGAAATGTTGTCAATGGAACTCAAGGTTGTTTGAGGCAAGTGTATTTAATTGTGTTTAGAATTGTTCAGTAAAGAATTGTATTAGATCATATCCTGCAAGGATGGTATTGACTAATGTATTCTTTAGTAATTAATCCTAGTCAAGAGGGTCTTCCTGTATCCTAGCATGGATCTAGCAAGAATGTCAGATATAAGGATGTGTGTGTGTGTCGATGGACTTTGATTTTCTTTTTAACGTGCTGTTTTGTAAGGATTTCCATTGCTCCTCTTAAGTTTGCTGTTGAGTTAGTCTGCAGCATTACTAGCTATATGGTTTTCATCCAATATTGTGTACATGTGGGTGTGCAGTATTTACGTTTACTTGCTGTGAATGGTTTATGAGTATGCTGGTGAGAGTAGATAGATATGCTGTTGAAGATGCTTAAATATCTTCGTAGCTTTAGCACTATGCTCCATATGTAATAGTGCTAGTTGATATTTATAATGTTCTTGGTTGTTGTATGGATGAATCATATATATATATATATACCTTAATTCGGATTTTTTAAGTGGCCACATTTACACAACTATTTTGCTTTGGTGACTTGTTTTGTATCATGGTGCAGGTGTTTAATACGTTCTTGTCGAAGAGCATAGTTTAAAAGTATGTTGATAAGAGTTTTCTAAACATACTATATAAGGCTTTGGTACAGTTTGATGTACCTGATGGTGCAAAATTCGGATTTTTAAGTGGCCACATTTACACAACTATATTGCTTTGGTGACTTGTTTTGTATCACAGTGCAGGTGTTTAATACGTTCTTGTCGAAGAGCGTAGTTTAAAAGTAGGTTGATAAGAGTTTTCTAAACATACTATATAAGACTTTGGTACAGTTTGATGTACCTGATGGTGAAAGGAAGATTTTATACATCTTCTCCGGGATTGGGGTGAAGTAAAAGTATTTCTGATTTTTTAAATGGAGGTCCGTAAGAGGACATGGGTGTCTTCTTGGTGAGAAAGAGAAGACGTTTTTGTTCGAAGAAAGGATCTGCTGCTATCTCTGATCAAGCCTCAATTCAAGGATGAATATTGCACAGGAATGAAAGGAGCAAAGTAGAGGAGACTTTAACTCTTCAAGGGGGCAGCTGGATAAAAAACTCTCTGAAGAATCAGTCAAGATGGCACAAAACAGACAGCACTCAGCAGAAGAATGTTCCAGAAGGTTTCATGCACCAACAGGAGAACTGTTGAAGAGAGCAACTTAAAACGTTGGCATTTGACACAACAGTCCGCTCCCCTGATGTGTTTGTATTGGAGTCCTAAATATTGACTGGGAAAGGGAAACAGAAACTGAACAGGAAGTACCTTCCAGCCATTAAACTTTGGAACAGGTCACTTAGCAAGCAAAAGAAAAATTCTCATATCACAACGTAAATCCTGGAATGTACTTTTCAGTATAAATATACCCTTGATCAAGGCTCTAGCTGGATCTTCTGAAAATTAAAGCTTATAACTCACATGTTCCTTCCCCTAACTTCATTTCAGCAAGGAGACTCTGAGAGGAGCTGAGCCCAGGTTGAATACAGGCCATAGAAGAAAAAATCCCAACTGAGAGGAAACTGCTGCTGTGTGCAATGAACCTCTCATTGGTTGGGCAATGTTAGATTTGGGGGTCTCTAGTTGGCAGAGGTAGGTACCTTTGTCTAAATAGGGACCCTTGCGTCTAGTCAGGTCACGGGAGTGCACTCCTAAAATAATCCCTGCCCACCCCTTTGGTAGCTTGGCACGAGCAGACAGGCTTATCTCAGAGGCAGTGGGTAAAGAATTTGTGAATACATACAGTAACCCAGTGACAACACTTCAGATGGACACCACACAAGTTGTAGTATAAAAATAAGTATTTGATTGATTGATCTATCGGAGCAGATAATTGGGGGGCGGGGTAGCACATACTATTCGGCCCCCCACAAAAAATTTGCACGCCTGGACTATTTTTTGATCTCACCCTCGTTGATACCGAGGGTAAAGATCAAAAGGCTGCCGAGAGTGATGTCAGATCATAACCCACTTTCTCTGCAAATCTCTACATCAAATCAACAGAAAGGTATAACTAGCTGGTCAATTGAAAGAGCCTTATTGCAGGATCTGAATTATGTCTCCCGTATGGAAGGTTGGCTCAGGGAATTTCTGGAGATCAACAGGGGGAAGGCTTCACCAGCAATAGTGTGGGACGCCCTGAATGCGGGCATTAGGGGTGAAACCACTAGTTTTTCTCTTAGGCGAAACAAGCTTGAAAAGGAAGCTATAGAGGAGAAGATAAATCTAGTAGTGGCGTTAGAAGAAGAGCTGGTCAGAATTATAAGAGCTAAAGAGGATGTGACAAGAGCTACACAAAATTTGGCACTGGCTAAGGCGACAGAAGCAGACATTAATAAGCTTATGGTCTCAATACAAAATGGAGCCGTACCGCCGGGGTCGTGGGGCAAAGCATCAATGGTGGTCTTTCTTAAAAAAAAAGAAAATTTCCACTGACCCAGGCTTATACAGACCAATTAGCCTAATGAATAGCGATACTAAGGCCTATTCTAAAGTCTTGACTAATCGTTTGAGTCTGATAATAGGCAAGGTCATCTCTCCCTGGCAGCACGGGTTCATCCCTGGGAGGGGCACTGCCGATCATATCTGGAGGGTCTGAACTCTGTTTGACGGTACAGCAGCCTCACGAGACCTTGTGTCCTTAATATTGTTGGACGCTGAAAAAGCGTTTGATAGGGTCTCGTGGGGCTTATTATGGGCAGTAATGAGCAAAGTCGACCTTGGGAAAATATGTATTGGGGCGCTAAAGGCCCTATATAGGTGTCCGGGTATCAGGCTCAGAGTAACGGGGGAACAGAGTGATGTAATAAAAATTGAACGTGGAACCAGGCAAGGGCGCCCCTGCTCCCCGCTACTCTTCACCTTTTATATAGATTCATTTATCAGACGTATTGAATCAAATAAGAACATCTTGCAAATTATTTTAAATGGACATGAGACCAAGATTTTAGGATACGCAGATGATTTAGCAATCACATCATCTGCTCCTGTTACCGCGTTAGTGGAAATAGAGAATGAAGCAAAAGCTTATGGGCTCCTTTCAGGGTATAAATTGAATCAAGGGAAAACACAAATAGTTGTAAATCAACTAGTCGTAATAGATGATCGGAGAGTCACAGAGTTGGCGGTGTATTTGGGCATCACTATAATGTCTGATTTATCGAAAGTTGTTCAGAAAAATTTGACCCCATGATCAAAAAGGCTAAATTAGATCTAGATCGGATGGACAACTTTCATTTAACAACTATTGGATGCTGTAATGTAATAAAGATGTTGTTTTTACCTAAGATTTTATATCTATTTCGCACAATTCCATAAAAATTCAGTAATAGCTGATTTAAGGAAATCGATGGGCTCTGTAATCGATTTATATGGGCAAAAGGTAAAACGCGAAGGTCTATAAAATTGCTGGCACTTTCTAGAGATCCGGGGGCCTTGCAGTACCCGATTTTAAGGCTTACTACCTCGCCGCAGCCAAGCAATATATCAGAGGATTATTAGGTGGGAACAAAAATAAATAAATAAATTAATTAATTAAAAAAATAATAAGTATTTTTATATAGACTTAACACAAGACCACAAACGACAAAAATCCACAATACTGTACTTAAAAATGGTAGAATTAGCTTAGTTCTCTTAAGATGTAAAATACAACACTTTGAGTGCAAATGTACCTTTGGATGGGTAACACTATACAACGAAAGTGTTGCATGGAAGGTGATGCGTCGGTTCCTCACACGCAAGAACAGTGATGTGTCGGATACATACTGATGCGTAGGGGATGCGTCGGTTCTTCTCGGCGTGTGGAGGTGATGCATCGGTTTCTTACTGCGCTTCCGTGGCGATGCGACCAGCAACACTGTGGTGCAATGTAGATCCGGTGTAATGAACAAAATGGCGTCTTCTCTTTGATGCAACACAATGCGCGCATGCCGCGGCAGGCCCTGCAACATGCTTCCCCATGATGCGGCGGTGTCTGATGCGACGTCGATCTTCATCTCCGGCGATGAGAGGCGCTTCGGCAATGATGCGACAGCTGCAGTGGCGACATGCTTTCCCAGCAATGCAACGACAGTGGCGGCGGCGGCGACACTCTTCTCCGATGATGCAGCAGCATCTGGCGCAATGTTGATCCTCTTCTCCGGCGATACGAGGCGCTTCCGCATTGTGAAGCGGTAGCAGCGGCGACACGCTTCATCTTCGTCAGTTGCGCTTCCAGCTCCATGTAACACATAGTCCCTCAGAAAGCCCAACACAACTGCAGGCACTTCCAAAGAACTCTTGGGGAGCTAGTGGGTTAAGTCTGTTGTCCCTGAGACTTCAGTAGGAGGCAAGCTATATCTCAAGCCCTTGGCAGTACTTCACAAGTTGAAAGAAAGTAGCACAAAAGTCCTTTCTCCTCTCTTTGGCTGTCAGGCAACCACCGCTGGCCGATCCCTCAAGCTTAGGGATCGTCTCTCCTCAGTCTCTCTGGTTCCTCTCCTCAGCAAAGGTCTCTTCTTGTTTCCCAAAAGTGATCTAAAGTTCTGGGGTCTGGGTCCCCCTTTTTATACACAGTTTATCTTTGTTCTCTAAATGCACAGAAGCCTTTGCCTAGTCCAAACCAGTTCTGGTCAGTCCTGGAGCACTTTGTTGACAAGACTCCTTCTTTCCTTTCACAGTGTAGGCCAGGGACATCAGACGTACCACAGAAGGTGGGGCCAGCATTGTGGAGGGAAGGCACAGCCCTATTCAAGTCCCAGGTGCAACTCCCTCCCATATGCATTCAGATCTCTCTATTTAGCCATGTGCTGACTCACACTGTCTCTTGGAATCCCTCAGACCCTGTCACTCAAACTCCAGACAAGGAATACACAACCTAGCAAAGGCAGGCTTGGATGGTTAGACAAGAAAATACCTAAGTTCTAAAAGTGATATTTTCAAACACAGAATGTTAATACGAACTTCACTAAAAGATGTATGTTATCATTCTGAGTTCAGGCATAATAAACTCGAACTTCTACCTAGTTCCCTGTGTCAGTTAGGATTATAAGATGTTATAATCAAACTGCCCATTCTGGCCTATGGGAAACAGGTAGCCTTGCAATAGTGAAAAACAAAAATGGCTGTAATTCACTATTAGGACATGCCACACACACCAGGGCATGTCCTACCTTTCACCTACAATGCACTCTGCCTTTGGGCCTACCATAGGGGTGACAAATACGCAGAAAAGGGAAGGTTTAGGGACTGGCAAGTGGGTGCACTTGCCCAGTCAACATGGCAGTACCAGACTGCACGCAGGCTCTGCGATGGCAGACCTGAGACACACTTTTACAGGCTGCTTCTGTGGGTGGCACAACCAGTGCTGCAAGCCCTCTCGCAATATTTGGTTTACAAGCCCTGGGTACACGCAGTGCACTGTACTAGGGTCTGACAAGTTAACCAAACCTACTAATCATGGAATCACTACTCCATACATCAATTTACCATAGGGATGGTATATGCACTTTAGCACTGATCAGCAGTGGTAAAGTGCCCAGAGTCATAAAACCAACAAAAACAGGTCCGCCAAAATACAGGAGGGATGCGAAACGTTCAGGGATGACCCTGTAAAAAAGGGTCAAGTCCAACAGGCAAAGTATAAATAATGTTCCCTTTCTGACTTGCTGTCCCAAGCTGTAATAGACTATGTCATGGGTATAGGTGTGGCTACGAAATCGAGCAATATGCAACAGAACACAACTAGTGAGCATGAGTGGATGCTCACGCTCATTTAATGCACTCTTGAGTAAGGATTTTGCTACAGCTTACTACCTACATTCAGCGCTATTTTCATAGTGCATAAGGCACCATCATGTGATGCATTTTTCGGTATGAAACTGCAATAAATGCAGCAGGAAACAAATTGAAAGCAGCCACTCATGCACACTAAGTTTCCCCCAAGTTACTCTTAACTATGCAAGGAGGATTAATTGCATATTTATTCATAATTCTGCGTCAAAGAGTAATTTGACATTACCAAAATGATTCCAACCATCTGTGTAATTCCGCCAAGACCTAGTTATGTGTCAGCCACTTGTTTTTAGAAGATCTGCTTATTGAAAGTCTTTTATAATAGCGGATAGAGCTCTTTATTTGTTAAAACAGAAAATACCTCCCTTGCAGAAGAATAACATGCCATTTTTTAATTGACACCTTTGATTTTACAGACATCGGAAAGCATCTCTTTTGGTAAACCGTCATTATGCATCTCACAAATAAATGCTGCAAAAACACTTTAAACATTATGTATTCGGTGCCAATGTGCTCATCATCATACACATTCAGATATATAAATTAATTCATGCCATGGAGGAGTTCCAAGGCCAGGGAGGTGGGCTTGGGAGCCAGAACCCCATAGCCTCATCTTCTCTAATAGCCTTGAGGGGAGGTGAATGTGGCGTTGCTTTGGCTTAATTACCGGGCAGTTCTCAGTCTGAACATATATCCTTTTCAGAGCATGAACAGTATGAAGATTTGACTGTTGGACCATCAAGTAGGATTGAAGACAACAGACACAAACTAATAAATGAGACTAATTCCCTGAAAAATACTTCTGACTTTGCCCAAGACTTGCCAATGTTGAACCTCCTTCCCTGATTCGTATAACCTTTCAGGAAATGTTAAAGGTATTGGTCCTTAATAATACACAAAATATTAACCTTATCCAACTGATTAACACTATCTGTAAATCACTAAAGGATGGGTCCAAAGAGGTGACACAGGAAGGAGGATCAGAAGTGGTTATTCACAGCTTTTGTTCCTCCCCTGTTATTTAGGAAACTACGCAGCTAACTATACATACTGTATATGATGGGGCATTTGTTTCAAGATTTCCCTACCTAATCCTGAAAAGGGGGCGGTATTTTGAAAACAAGGAAACTATCCAAGTTTAGTTTCACCATGTTGTTGAGATCCGGGTGGAGAAAGAGCCCTAGTAGGTAGGAAAGGTAGTAGGTATATGGGCTGTCTAAAGTTGTATGGGATGGATCCATTTGGGCAACCTCACAAGTGCCTAATTCCACCAGTGGCCCCTCTGATAGGTAAGAAAGCATTAGCAGGAACCGTAGTCAAGAACAAGTCCCCTTTGGGTTAACTTAATACAAGAAAGCCAAAGCACTCATCACATCCCAAATATCACCAGAACATAATACCATCACCATCAAAGGCCAAAATGTGTACAAAGTATAAAAATATTTTATAAAAAATTATCCAACAATATTCAAGAGCACAAGATCATTATACAATATTAAAAAAGGGGGATAAAACATACACATAATACAATTTGCACAATTAATCAATAGGGAGATTCTGCAAGAAAGATACTTTTAAATCATTGAAAAGGCAATATATTAGATCCAGATCATTTGTTCAACATATAATTATTGTACATTCGGTTTTAGCAAGAATAGATCACAAATGTCACCACAATCTACAGAATGCCTTTATGTAGTGTGCGTCAACGCGTTTCGGTGGTTTTCACTGTTCAAAACACCAAATAATACCTCCCACATAGATTATTCAGATCTATACATATTCCAAAAAAGATACACAAAAAACAATCAGATAGCCTTTGGACTCCATAAAGACAGTGTTTATATCCTGGTGATACTGCACATTCCATTTCACTCATGCAAAATTTACCGCACTCATCCCATTTATATTTGTAGAAATGATAAGATAGAGCAATATATACAGAGGGGGAAAAGACATTTAATCCACCCCCAGAAAAAGGGTGCCCATGCATCCCTTGATGATTTTTATTTTTTATAGTTAGAGATACAAGGTAATCCCAAGACTGAATTTGGATGGACTGTTCAAATGCAATAAAGATTATACCTGTCACGATTTTAGGCTCTACACCCCAAAAAAATGTTATTGTTAGCTGACATTGTCGATAATAATAGTGAGCATTTCTCGCAACTAGTGAACTCGGTAATACTCTGATCTCCATCTTTCTTAGAGGCCCAGATAAGCAAAGAAGATTTGTATACTTTCATTCACTTGCAATACAGTGTGGGAAACTCTTTGAATTTGTTTGGTGACCAGCCAGCTCTGAAATGAAGGCAGGAGTGAATGCAAGCACTCAGACAGCAGAAGTGCTGTCCAAAATAATTAGTAATATGAAAGTCTCTAGGGCTGGTAGTCCAGCTGGGTCACTATCTGTGATATTTAAGAAAGATCTCAGAAAATGGGAACTAATTTTGATTGGGTTTTTCCAGAGGGTTTCTTGAAAAGACATCCTCCCAAAATTATAGATAGGAGCCAAAGTAAAGCCCATTCACAAAAAAGCCAAAAAGGATCAGCCTGCTAATTATCCTTTGATTTCCCTTCTCAACATTCCCACTAAACTCTTTGCACAAACATTATTAAAACAACTGGCTGCCTGGGCTGTTGACACTGAACGGATCCCTGTGAAGCAAGGGGTATTCAGACCAAAGCATTCAATGAAGGACTATTATTTCAAACTGTGGGGAGTCACAAGGAAGTCATTAGAGTCTGTAGGTGGCCTTTGCTGCTGCTTCGTTGATTTCCAAGCTGCTTTTGACAGGGTGGATAGAGGCACACTTTGGTGCAAAGTTGAGCAGTAGAATATGTTTGGAACTTTTTTAGATCTTGTTAGATCTTGTGATGAAGCTTCATATTGATAATTGGGTTTGAGTCGACCTGAACAGGCGCAGAGCCTATTGAGGTAAATTCCAGTAATTAACAGCTTACGACAAGGTTGTTTGTTGGCAACCCTTCTGTTTAGTTTCTTTATTGCCGATTTCCCCTTGACATTAAGTCGTATACATAGTTATTCTCTAAAGCTAGGGGTAGGTGCATTAGTTGCATTATGTATGTTGATGATTTGGTAGTAATGAACCTAAAGCCTATAGAGCTCCAAAGGAAATTAAATGCCCCGAATTCTTATTGTCTTGAATACACACTATAAATGTTGCCAAGAGAAATATATTGTTTTTCTCTAGAAAGGAAATCAAATTTACTTGGTGTTTACGTGATGTGCGACTGGAGCAGGTCAGTGAACATAAATATCTGAGTATGATCTTCTCTAATAATTTGAGATGGGACAAGCATGTGGCTTCCACGAGACTTGTACTATCAGCAGAAGTGAATGGCCTGAAAAAATATGAGTGCAAATATGGCAGCTACACCTTTGAACTATTAAGTAACGTTTTTCGGGGCAAATTAATGCTCCAGGCTCTTTACTGAGCATAGGTCCAGGCAATGGGTTGAAGGGTCTCGTGGGAAGGTCTAGAAAGCATGACTTTGAAGTTGCTCGATGATCTACCTAAAAATGTGATTGTTCAAGCCATAAGGCGGCAGTTGAGATCTGTAGCCTGGAGTGCTACGGAGGATGCCAGCGCCTTACATTTTTATTTTTCAATAAAAAATGGGACTCCTTTTGATAAGCTTTTAGAACTAATCTTACCTGAGATATCATCAGTTCCCTCTGGAATAAGGAATTCAGTGATAATAATGTTACAGCGACTAGGAGTCCCAGACATGCAAACTCTGCAAATCTGTCAAATAAAGGGCCCCTTTAGGCAATGTGCAATTGTAACCAGTATAAGGGATGAACTTTAGTATCTCAAGGGTAAGAGTTTATCTATTCCTTTCTTGGCCTCGCAGAAGAATATGGACCTTTTTCTGTATTTGTACAAAATTCCTGATAATTTTTACGAAAATAAATTCTGCAGCTGAGGGTAGGAGTTGATCTCGGTTGACGTTTACTGAGGCTAAAAACAGAAAAAGCCAAGAGTCATGGTCAATGCCCCTGTAAGCGAGGTAGGAAATACTCACTGAGTCATTTATTGATAGACTGTGTATAACTTCTGGAGGAAAGGATGATTGATTCTCAGACCTGCCTTAAAAAAGTATAGGAATATGGTTGAGAGAAATGGGTTCTAAATTTGAGATGAGGCTTTGGCTATCAGGATGTACCCATTGCTACTGGTTATTTTATTAGAGCAAAGTCATAGCATCCCAAATTAGGCTTCTCTCCTCTTAGTGTTTTTGTGGTTGTGACAAGCCACTATACATATTGCACTTTATAATGTTTTCATTGAGTAAAATTATATTTTAATGTATGTTTGATTTTGAGAGTTTGACTTTTTATACCACTTTGGTATGAGAGGATTACATGTTTATATTGCTAAATCCCTTATACACCAAAATATGTATCTGTTGAACTGATTTATCTTTGAGTAGTAGTAGTGTAATACTGATTGTATGAGATTTGAAGTTGTTTAAATCAATAACTTGGGAAATGTGCAATATTTCTGTAAGAATGTATTTTGGGGAAATACATTATTTTTTGATTAGTGCCATTGAGCTTAAAGTTATGTCCTTCACAGGTATTAGTACGTTTTTTTCAATAGGTTTCTATACATTTGGTATGATAAAAAGAAACGCATCTAAATAGAAACCTAGTGAAAAAAACGTAGGGGCTCATAAAAGCTTCAAAATGACCCTAATAATTCGGATTTTACACACACCATTAGTATAAATTCGGTTCTATTTTGATGCAAATTGGAAAATGTAAATAGCATTGGAAAGACTAAAGTGCGCACTTTAAGTATGAATTAAGAATCAGGTGATGTAATACTATCTGAGTGTGCGGTTAGACATTGTGGCATGTCATAAAGTGCCCCAATAATAATATAGGATGTTCCTTTAGCCATATTATTAACTTGACTTTTCTTCAAGTATTACTTGCACATTTTTAAGGCAATTGCGTTTTGCCATTTTGAATTCAAGCCTTCCCAATTTGCTAGAAATGCTGTTTGCAAAATATCTAAATATTCCTTGTTGAGGTGTTCAATTTGTCAGAAAAACGTTGATCAATACTGTATATTCCTTATTCGTCCAAAAAAATTGTCGTAAAGTTTCCATTGATGCGAACGAGTAGATCTGCAGACCTTTTAAAAGAGTAGGGCATTCTCCTCCCTTAAAAGTGTATGGGAGAACAGTGTGTTCATTCACTCATGCGCTATTACGACCTATTTTTAGCCCACTGCCGATGATCCACCGTCAAAGGGCTTTAAACTCTACCATTGGTTTGTGGTCGCTGGAATAAACATATTTCCAACTAACGTTTCTGTCATAAAGCTCAAATTGATGGACAGTTAACAGCCTTGGCCCGGCTTCTGAAAAAGCAAAACAGTTAATGAATCATCGCAAAGTTATGCTGGATGCTTACAAAGGAGTATTTAATGCTCGGCATCTCCCAGCTGCGGAGTGAGTTTCATTTGTGGAATTATGACAGAGCCCTGCGAAAGGCTGCACTGGGTTTTCCTCGCTTCGAATTTTCCGTGCACAAAATGCTTTTACTTTAAAAACTAAGGAGAAAAAAAAGCCAGTGTCGTCAGTTTTAATAAATCTAAAACCAGGGTAAGTCAGTTCCGATCAATGTTTTGAAAGTACTTCACGGTTTTCGGATCTCCTGTCGGCACTGATCATCACCGAAGCTTCACATATGCACGGTGCAGGATGCCAGCTTTTAAAAGAGCATTTCACTGCTTTACATAAAAACAACATCACTTATGTATACATTCATAAATCTCCGGTGCTGTGCGGCAATCATGCAGCTTCCAAAAATATGAATCTGAGCAAGGCAAAGATGTTTTCGCAGGAAACGCTGAAACTGAATATGCATAAAGGAGAATAAAGGCAGAAAATGTGTTTTCACATTTTTTTTATGGCATTCTGTCATAGTAAACGTGTGTGTTATATACGTCCTACTCTGTACATAAAACACTTTATTACTGGTGTGATCAACATGACTTTTGAGAGACTTTAGCATGTAAGAGTTATCCCAATTAGCAGTCCAAAATCGAGAATAGAATTCACACTTTCACGCCCACACAAGGTCGTTTTTTTAGGTCTCGCCTAGACGAAAGCAAAAGCGAAGCTTTTGCTGTCTATGCGAGACAACTTATGTTGCCGCTTTTCTGGGAATATTGTGGACATCAGACTGTTACGAGCTTTTTCTGCTGTAGTCAGGCTGTCACGAGCTTCTCCTTTGGAGATTTGACCTCGTGAGCGCGCCTTGACTGCATCTAATGGGCCGTGCGCTTCCGTGCCACTCGCTTTTCCTGCCGAGATTAGACCTCGTGAACGCGCACACATCCTCTCTCTTCAAAGAGAATGTGCACGCCCTTCAACGCCTCTCTCACCTCCCCATCTGAAGTTTGCTGTCCTCTCTCTCGCTAAGGCTCTCTCCGGGTCCTTTCCCTACCTGCCTCTCCATGCTCCGCTCTCTGTCTCGTGGGCCGCGGTGCTCCTCTATCTCTTCGGTGTCGAACGTAGAGAAGTCCAATTTTGTATATATGGTTCATGTTTAGGAAACTAGTAATGTTAGAGTGAGTACTTATCAGATATATATGAATGATTTCTGGGCAGAGTTGAAATTATGGACAAAGAAATTGTCCTATAAATGTATATACACATAATTAGTATTAAGATATCGCGTTTTAAGCGAATTCCTACATTCCCAAAATGCTCCTTGGCTATATGCAAATAAGGTTTGCACACTCATTGGAGAGTGCGTCTACCCCCTTTCACACACCCCTTTCGTTTGTGCTCCTTCCGATTGGCTTACATCGGAACTGAAAGGACGCTACAAAAGCCACCATCTTGGAAGAACTAGATACCAAGCCCAGTCAATACAGATCTACCGGTAAGAAAGCAAACGTTGCGACGTTTATCTGTTTAATGCAATTAATGTGAATTTATGAGCAAGAACAAAAACATGTTGCATTTGCTACATGTTGTAATTTTGCTTGAAATTTACATTGAACAACAGAATCAAAAATTAGAAAATTACACGGACATTTACAATACCTGGGTATATAAGTGCTTCATTTCAGTTTTGACGCAGAACTAAACCGGCGAGCACAAGACAAGATGCACCACTTTCATGACGATCGTTACACAAAAGGACCGCCTTCATTCTCATGCGTGCCTGGAAGTTGCCTGTTTGTCCCTTTTCTGTGTTGCTGACAGCCAGACCTTGCCCGCTTCTCAGACACGCCTCCACTAGTTTGTACAACTCTCTTGCATATCTTTGGCTCTCCTCCTTTACGGCGAGTACCCTGTTACCGATTGATGCTTGGGCACTGTGCTCCACTGTTAAGGTAAAATAAAATAAAATAAAAACTGTTAAATAATAATTGACGTTTTACAACGAGGAGTCACATTGTTTTCGAACTTATCTGTTTTGACTTTTTGCCCAATGTTCCTTTAAATCCCACCGAGTTCTTCTTTGTTGCATCAGGTGACCGAGGAGGCTCCTTCAGGAAAGTATATTTTTTCAACCGATTTTGCAGGAAAGAGCAGGCTGAATCAATGTTTTTCTTCAATCCGAATCAATCAGGAAATGAATTTCCCCTGCATTTTTTCCTGAAACTCTCTCTAATCTATTCCAAAACATCGGACCGCATGAATTCCCCTATAATTGCAAAGCACTAATGCGCTTCGATGCCTCTTTAGGGGTTTAACTCACAGCGCATAAGAAGCTCCCCAAACTGCTTTGTCTTGTTCAGTAGAGAAAACATCTATAATTGTTTTATTTATGCGCCGCAATGTGTTTCAGAAAACAAGAAACTTTGAGTGTACCGGATTTGTTTATTATAATTAAATGCATGTATTGTGTTCTACTATTTTTGTGACTAGAATAGCCGCGTAATTAGGTCCCGATCCCCGAAATTCTGCAGGACGCGTGTTATTTATTACACTCCCGCTTTTTACTTGCCTTCTCGGACACTGACAGAAGGAGACCGCTAGAACTACTTATCCCTTCAAGCTCCGTGGCTGGCAAGTTGACATACATTCTGTGCGACGTGGAGTGCTGTTTACGGTAGCTGAAACTGAGGGCTAGCGATATCTCTGTTCCCGGCCCTTTCTGACAGTACAAATGACGTTCAAGCCAACAAAAGGAAAGGTGAGTGAGAGAGAAAGTCCTGCTTTCTGGTGGGAGCTTGGGGACGGGTAGTCTGAGTTCGTAGAAGAGTTCTTCTGTTTCCCATGCGCATGTTTCAGAACCTCAACCAGGCAAGTCTGATGCTATCTGGGACTTGCAGTCCTGTGTATCCCAGTATAAAATCTGTTCGTCAGTACACAGACACAACAGGATTACCTATTGACGCTGGATTGGGAAAGAAGAGAGCCCTTGATAATGTGCAAGATGCACCATACCACTGAAGAAAGAGTTTAGAAATCCCTGCGACTTGGGAGTCAGAGAAAAGGGATCCCATGGATACGGGGGTAAAGGCATTATTTTATGTGTGGGAGTGGGGATAGGGGCCGGGGCAGAGGTATAGGAGACTACATTTCTGTTGTGGCGAGCGTGGGCCGGTAGCGGGGGAGGTGCTGTGTTTGGTGGCAGGGTCAATTTTTGGGGACCCACTACAAATTGCCTTTGGGCTTGAGGCCTGTTTCTGTCACTCTGCTAAATTTATTGTGCCTCGCACGTGGAACACGCTGCACCATATTCACTACATCCACCTTTCCCAGGCAGTCTCATGTCTCATGCGCATATAAACAGCATCTTGGTAATGAGCCGGCTCTGAGGGCTGCGAACAAAAATATCACTGAGCATGCTTCCTCACTCCCAAATCAGATTCCGGGTCTACAGATCGCACTGTGCAGTATGTCACTGTGTTACTTTTAGGGTGGTTTTGGATTAAGATTCGCTGCTTTCAGGGCTCTTTTCATGTCTGTCTGTCTGTCTGCTTGCCGTGTGTATCTGGGCTGCTTATTAGGAGCTAGGGAGTTGTGCCGTGTTTCCCTTGCTTCTTTTCGTCTCTATCTTCCTGGACTGATCTTCAACAGGGGATAGTGCGGTGAACGCGGATTCTATTCTCTCATCGGTTTTCATAGTGAGAGGGTAACCATAACCTTTTTTGCCTGTTTCTGTCTCGGTCTCCCTCTGTCAAAAATTGCACTTGGGGGCTGTGTGTATGTGCCTTGTCTGTCCCCCAAACTCTGCACAGTCGCATACATTCGAGAAGAAAATCTTTCATCTGGAATATTACAATGAAAATCAGGGAAGGAATATCCAAGCCGGATTCAGAGGAGGTAAGCACCAATTGTTGTTGTATGTGTTTTTATTTTTTAGCTGTGTAAGAATTTATTTCCTCGATGCCAAGGACTTTATAATCCTAGCTCTTTTCTGGTGTTATAATTGTGACAAATGCCTTGATGAATTGACTTACATTTGTCGTCCTCCTTAACCTATTTTCTGAATTCCAATGGTTATACTTAACTGCTCAGATAAAGATTTTTTACCTACATTGTGCTTGCTCTCATCCCCATCCTTGTGGGCGATCTTACTTTGATCCATCGGTTACATGCTGTATGTGCATATCCACACAAGCCCCAGACATGATGCACAAACTCGCAATTAACATTGGCATGGCCTGTCTGTACCCGTCATTTAGCTCATGTGAGGGGGTGACCCAGTGCCTTCAGACCCTGACCGGTGCGTAGTTGTGCTTTACCAACTCCTGATGGATTGATATGTCTCTGCCACTTCTATCATTCATACACTCACCCTCTTTGCACGGTGCTCATGCTGGAGATGCAGGGTCGAAGAGTTCTGTGTGCCCTATACACCTAGCCCAAATAAAGTCTCCGTGCACAGCAGTTCCGTTTTTAAGCTGAGAATGTTCACAGCCCTGGAAGATGTTCTCTGGCCCCTCACTGCAGTCTTCCCCTCGCCTTCAATGCACATCTTCTGTGATGTCATTCAGGTTGAACTGTTATGGTGCTTGCCTGCTAGGAATGGTTTGTCCATGCTCCTAGTGCATGTGTTCGCTGCCAGGGAATGCTTGTGCTCACCTGCAAGGGATGTCCTGTCCACTCTTCTGATCTATGAGCCCGGGTGCAACAGATTGTTTAGTTGTACAAAAAATGGATATATTCATGTGCAGTGGATGGTTAGTGTGTTTTTAAACCCTTCATGGTGTGGCATATCGGCTGATCTTGCTTGGTGCTCACCTGCATTCTTGCCTATGCAGGGTGGCTGCATTGTTTCTTACCCTTGCTACAGGCAGTCTGTCTGAGTCAAGCATGATGTTTGCACAGCCATGAGTTTTCTACTCGTGTTATAATTTGTGAAGCACACATTGGTTTACCACATCCTGAGTGTTTGCTTGCATTAGCCTCTCTCTTACCTCACCTATTGGCCTTCTATGTCTCTCTATTCATTGATGTCCTCTTTCCCTCACGTTTTCCCATTATTTTATTTCTTTCTCTCTACAATGCTCTCTCTGCCTCTTCTGCTCCATCTATCACTCCCTTTGCTTTCATCTCTCTTTCTATCCCCTTCACTGTTTCCGTTCACTCTCTCTGCTTCCAATGTCTCGCTCGTTTAATACACCTGTCTTACCTCTGTCTCTCTCTCCCTATTTCACCATTCTCTACTTCTCCCTCGCTCTTCCTCTGTATGAGCCTCATCTCTTTACCTCATCTGCACCTCTTTTCTCTCTACTTCAATGCAATAGCTCTCGCATTTGCGAGAGATTAAGCTATTGGCATTGTAAATGACAATGCCATTTATTTATCTGTTTTCAAAAACAAAACATAAATAAAAATGTTGGCATTTACAATGCCAATAGCTGTAACTTTTCAAAAGGCGAGACCGTTGCATTGTAAATGCTTGTTATATTTTGTGAAAATGTCTATCGACACAAATGAAAACTAGAAGCACCCATCTTCAGCCTAGATTTCTACCGCAATAGTTTGTTTAAAAATAAATAAATAAAAAAAAATATATATATATAATCTACTGGTGGTCGCCAGTAGATAGTTATAGTTAGGACCTATTTTCCATAGGAAATCCGCCACATTCTATTTGGAATAACTTTGGCACCGGTTGACGAATCTTAGGATATTTTCAAAACTAATGGCCAGCTCCGGTCTGCTCCTATCCTGAAAGTCTCTGGGTGATTCGTCAAGCAGGGGTCGAGAAAAAAGGGGGGTCCCAAAATGTGTTTTTCCCATGCAATTTTCCATAGGAACCGTTCATTGCGGCTACAGCCCGAACTGCTGAACGGAATTACCAAATTTGGCAAAGAGGTAGTCCTTAGTTCAGACTCGTGCCTTTTGCTTAAATGGTCTAAATCCGTCCAGTTGTTCCTGACAATTAAAAGTACATATACATCTATGGCCGAGCAAAATCCGCACACCTTGCCAAGCACCAGCTGTATGCTGATTGGCTGTCAACACTCAAAACCAGGAAGTGTTGGCAGCTATCTTGTGCCTCGGTAGAACCAAGACACAAGAAACCTAAATAAAAATACGTGCAAAAAGCGAAAAGGGGGCAGGGTAGAAACACCCTGACCCCCTAGGCCTGTTCAGGGGGCCCACAAGGACCCCCAAGGCCCCGCCAATTGTTTTATTTTTTTTAAATCGGCAAAATCCGCACAGGCCCGACACGCCCCAGGGACCCTGGGGCGATTAAAGCCTCAGGAGGGGGGCCACGCGGACCCCTTCTGTATTTTTTTTAATTGGGGCCAGGCCCTGGGGGATGGGATCCCCAGGGCCAAGAACATAGAAAAAGAAGGGGGGCAACACAGCCCCCCCCTTTTAAAAAAAATAAAATGGTGCATTTGCAGAGGGGGAAAGAATTCCCCTTGAATTCTGTGTGTCCCTGGGGGTAACTAGCCCACTAGGAACCTCCAGGATGTGCCAGGGGGCTGCATTGCAGAGAAGTGTTCTGAGGCCATGCCCCTTTTTACACCTCTCTGCAACACAGCTCTGTGGCGCTTACTGGAGATAGCTGGTGGGCTAGTTGCACCCCAGGGACCGTCAGTATTCAAGGGGAGTTAATCCCTCAATTTAATACGTGCCATGGGGCGCGTTTGCACAGTGGTGAAGGGAGGGGGTGGGGCCTGAGTTCATATGTGTGCAAACACACCCTATGGTGCGGTTTAGGTTGGGGAAATAATCCTTGTCAATCCTGAGGGTCCCTGGGGGCCAACTAGCCCACCAGGTAACTCCAGTAAGCGCCACGGAGCTGCGTTGCAGAGTATTGTAAAAAGGGGCGTGGCCTCTGAACACTTCTCTGCAAAGCAGCCCCCTGGTACATACTGGAGGTACCTGATGGGCTATTTTGTCCCCAGGGACCCACAGGATTGAGGAGGATTTAATTCTCTAACTTAAAATGCACCACAGGGCATGTTTGCAGACATGTCACCTCAGGTCATGCCCCTTTCCTTCACCACTGTGCAAAAACGCCCTTTGGCGCATTTTAAGTTGGAGAATTAATTCTCTTTCAATACTGAGGGTCCCTGAGGGCCAATTAGCCCAACAGGTATCTCCAGTATGCACCAGGGAGCTGTGTTGCAGACAGGTGTTCAGAGGCCACGCCCCATTTTACACCTCTCTGCAATGCAGCTCCGTGGCATTTATTGGAGGTACCTAGTGGGCTAGTTTGATCCTAGGGACCCTTAGGATTGAAGGGGACTTAATCTCTCAACTTAGAATGGCCACAGGGAGCGTTTACACAGTGGTGAACTGAAGGGACGGGCCTTATGTGATGTCTGCAAACATGCCCTGTGGCGCGTTTTAAGTTGAAGAAAAAATTCCCCTTCAATCCTGAGGGACCCTCGGGGCAAAGTAGCCCACCAGGTGCCACTGTGCTGCGTTGCAGAGAGGTGGTGCAGGCCGTGCTCCTTTTTACACCTCTCTGCTATGCAGCTCTGTGGCGCTTACTGGATGTACCTAGTGCGCTATTTGGACTCTAGGAACCCTCAGGATTGAAGGTGAATTATTTCCCTAACTTAAAACGTGCCACAGGGCATATTTGCACAGTGGTGAAGGGAGGGGCTGGTGCAGGAAAGTGGCTCTATATATATTGGACTGAAGTAAAATCAGCCGAACTACGGATTCCGATTTACTCACCTGTTTTCAGGAGAGACCTCAGTGCTGCATCTTTTAGCCCAGCACTGACCCTGAAAAGTAATTCTAAGCATACTTACCAGTAACTTGTATTTCTTTTTATAGGAATCAATTGTCTGGTTTTCACCAGAAAAGTTTCTAAGTGTCGATTTTCACAAACTACAAATTTTTCTTAAAAATCACCTGTATAACTTAAACGCATTCTTTCAACTGTTTACAGGAGGTGCACCAGTGCTGGATCCCGGATCCACCACTGAGTAAGAAAAAGTAACAATAACACTACTTCCCTGCTAAGTGAAGTTCCTTCCATAGGATAACATTGGTGATTCTATGTGAAAAAGTTTCTAAATGTCAACTTTTAAAATACAATAATATTCCTTAAAAATCACTAATGTAACCAAAACGCTTTTACTCAACTGTTTACAGGAGTTGTCCCAGGTCTGAATCTAGGATCCAGTTCTGTGGTTAGAAAAGTAATCCTTAAAGTAACTAATTGCATTTAACTAGAAATCCAATTCAGCTCAATGTTGCATTGTGTTTGAAATTGTGTTTCCCATTGCAACAAATGTACCTACTGTACTTAAATGTCTATTGCCTATTTGCAAAGTATTTAAACTAAAGTAATTCATTCTGAGAAAGCATATTTTGTAATGTAATGTATAATGTAATTATAACATAATTTAAAAAATAAAATATATAAAAACAAATAGTTTAAAAAAATGTAGTACATCAGTATAAAAAAATAAATATGACAATTAATGCATTTTAAAATTGTTATTTACAAAATCTTTGAAATTCACTGAAAAAAACAGATTTCAGACATGTTATAGTTAGGAATTAGCATTTAAAAAAACCTTTGAAATTCACTGAAAAAACTATAGGTTTCAGACATGTTATAGTTAGGAATTAGCATTTAAAAAACCTTAGAAATTCACTGAAAAAACACAGGTTTTAGGGGTGTTATAGTTAGCTAGACATTTCACTCATACAAAACGATTGAAATTCCTCCGTTATAGTTAGTTCTGCTAACTATAACTCGCGCACCCGCAATCCACTACTGATGATGTCACACATTACATCATTCATGACATGGTCAGTGACATCACTGATAACATCTCAAATGACACCGCTGATGACATCACCGATGACATCATCCATGTGACAATCAGATACACCTCATCAAACACTAGTATAACCTTTCATCACTCACTGTAAAATACAGAGTACCATATTTGAATCCATTGACATACCAATACAAGTTTCTAAAAACTCACTCCGTGATTCCTAAATCTACACTTACTTAGAGATTCACTCATGCATGCTGTCAATGATCAATAGAACACTATCAAATATACTTATACACCTATATCGACATTGCACACATCCTATTCACTTATGCAGTCATTCTACTCACTTATGCAAATAATGGATCAGATTTACATTTACTCAGCTACACACTTATACAAACACCACTTAATTTATTCATACTTAGTGTGTTATAAAATCACTATTACAAGTATACAGTTATCCATACAGTCACTCATACAATCACTGATTCTTATGTATAATTATTTATATACAACTGTCACCTACACTGCCTTTTATTTTTCTAGTTTGTTGTACATGTACCATTGAGAGATATATTTGCTCATCACCACATCCATAAAGATATTCACTCACCCAAACAACTGTTATGACATGTAGTCATAACCTCTTATGCCTACGAAATTAGCTATTCACACATCTTTGGGCAGTCACACACCCCCCACCGAACCACACACACATTCACTCTCCCATACAAATACTTAGTTAACTAATCAATAACTAATATAGACTTTCACATAGCTAGTAACAAACTGGTGTAGCAGTTTACACAACAACTGACAAAGTGATACAGATATTCACACAGTTTAGTCACTATCCAATATATTTAGTGAGACAGTATAAATTAGTCAAGTAAACAGTCAATCACACTGCTACTAAATCCTCCATCCACATATTTATATATCATCTCATTCTTCAATTCAAATGGCTATATATATAATACGTATTTAAACAATTAACCAAACCACTTTCACTTGATGATGTCATCAGTGATGTCATCAGTGATGTCATTTGAGATGTCATCAGTGATGTCACTGACCATGTCATGAATTATGTAATATGTGACATCATCAGCAGTGGATTGCGAGCGCGCAAGTTATAGTTAGCAGAACTAACTATAACGGAGGAATTTCAATGGTTTTGTATGAGTGAAATGTCCAGCTATCAATAACACCACTAAAACGTATGTTTTTTTCAGTGAATTTCTAAGGTTTTTTAAATGCCAATTCCTAACTATAACATGTCTGAAACCTATGTTTTTTCCAGTTTTATATATATATATATATATATATATATATATATATTCACTGAAAAAACCATAGGTTTCACACATGCTATAGTTAGCTGGACATTTCACTCATACAAAACCATTGAAATTCCCCCGTTATAGTTAACTATAACTTGTGCGCCCGCAATGCACTGCTGATGACGTCACATATTACATCACTCATGACATGGTCAGTGACATCACTCATGACATCACTGATGACATCATCCAGTGAATGTGTGTCTTTCTCAAAAATAAATATTTTTTATATATGTATGTCTAAAGGTCGATGGAAGAATAAATGGGTATATAAGTGTCTAAATGGATGATTCTGTTTGTGTAAAATGATTGGATAACTGATTGATTAAGTGTATCTTAGCAAATACATACATTAGCGAGTAATGTTTAAATATGTAAATATCTGCATCAGTGTCACACTTTGTGTATAAGTGGCTGCATGGGTTGGTGACTAGCTACATGAGTGTCGATATGGGTTATTAGTTGGTTTTTAGAGTATCAGTATGAGTGTCTGTATGGTTTGGTGGGGGGTATTACTTACCGCATAGATTCATGAATGGGTGACTCAGTGTTTGTATGTGTTTTGAAGACAGCATGTGTGCAGGACTGTATGGGTGGATGAGTGTGTGAATGGGTGTGTTAGTGAGTGAATCACTGTCTCAATAGTATCTTTATGAGTAACTACATATGTGTTAAACTAGTATATGTGAGTATTCATGTATGAAAGTAATGTATATAAGTGAGTATATGTGAGAGCGAGAGATTGTAAGAGTTCCTGTATAAATAAGTATGTGTTTCTATAAGTGATTGTTTAAGAGAGTAAGTATGTGCAAGATTCTGTAGAAGTAAGTGTAGTGGTGGGTGTATAGCTGTATATGCAAGTAAATGAATGCTTTGATAGTTTATTTGCATGTGTCAGTTTGTGTGTTTGTAACTCTATAGATGAGTGTCGGTGTATAATAAGATGTATAGGTGTATGAGTACATATGATGAGTAGTACATGTATGAGTGCCTATATAGAACTGTTAGTGAATGACTGGATGTGTATGTATATTTTAGAATTACTGAACAGGTTGTTCTAACTGGAATTGGTATTTCCATTTTTTTGGAAAATTTTAGTTTCTATTTTTGAATGTGTGTATCAAGGGTTATAGTATGCTATTACGCTGAGAGGAGGTCTGTCACTCTTTCACAAGGATGATGTCATCAGTGATGTAATTTGAGATGTCATCAGTGATGTCATGAGTGATGTCATTGACCATGTCATGAGTGATGTAATATGTGACGTCATCAGCAGTGCATTGCGGGCACGTGAGTTATAGTTAACTATAACAGGGGAATTTCAATGGTTTTGTATGAGTGAAATGTCCAGCTAACTATAACATGTGTGAAACCTATGGTTTTTCAGTGAATTTCTAAGGTTTTTTAAATGCAAATTTTTGACTATAATGTGTGTGAAACCTATGGTTTTTTCAGTGAATTTCTAAGGTTTTTTTAAATGCTAATTTTTAACTATAACGTGGGTAAAACCTATGGTTTTTCAGTGAATTTCTAAGGTTTTTTAAATGCTAATTTTTAATTATAATGTGGCTGAAACCTATGGTTTTTTCAGTGAATTTCAATCGTTTTGTAAATGATGATTTTTAAATGTATTAATTGTTATATTTTTTTATACTGATTTACTAAATTATTTTAAATATTTATTTTTAGATATTTTATTTTTTAAATTACGTTATATATTTAATATAAAAATTGAAAAATAAATGTTTTTAAAAATATTGAAATTGTAATATTTTCATTTTTTTTATTTTTCTTTTAATTTATATATATTTTATATAGCAGGCAATGATATCCTAAGGAATAAAACTCAAGTTACTGGTAAGTAAAGTTAAATTTACTTTTCAGGAACAGTAGTGAGCTGAAAGATGCAGCACTGAGGTCTCTCCTCAAAACAGCTGAGTAAATCGGAATTTGTAGTTCGGCTGATTTTTGAGGAATTTTTTAAGTTCCAAAACATTCACACTTAGAAAAAATTCTAAGTGAAACATGTCAATGTTACCCTTTGGAAGGAAATTCAAGTTACTGTAACTACGATTAGAATTACTTTTCAGGATCAGTAGTGGGCTAAAAGATGCAGCAATGAGGTCTCTCTTGATAACAGGTGAGTAAATCGGAATTCGTAGTTTGGCTGATTTTAGTGGAATTTTTTTAAGTTCCAAAACTCCACACTTAGAAGAATCATCTACACATTATCACCCATAAACCCAATTTTTGAAAACAGCAGAGTTGACAACAGTTAGTAGCTAATCTGTCATGCTTTACAGCACAACCAGTGAGAACCTACAATGTTTACCTACAATATTTAAGTGATAAAAATTCGTTTGTTAATAATGTGACAGTCACATTAGTTATGTTGTTTTATGTTCAGAAATATAGTTTTGTTATACCATGTTCCTTATAAGAAACAATTGTGATATAGGTCTACTGGTTTATTGTAGTGTACATGTAACATTCTTCCCCGGTTCTACCATAAGTATGGCTCTACACATGATCTCGAGATTACTACGTTATCTCTGACCTTTTTTAAAGCTTTTCAGAATAGGAAAGCCTTTTTGACTATCAGTCTGAGATTATTCTCAGATACAGACTTTTCAGTGTTTGCATCATTCGTTCTGACCGAGAGAGTTTTTTTTTGCTCTATATCTCAGCCTAACGTAGTATAGAACATAAACATCGGGCGTTTTGAGTCCGTTTTTGATTTTCTTCTTAAGTTTCCCACCTCAGTTTCACTGAGAGTATCTTCCGTAGTTTGACATACAGGCACTGGGCTCCCATAGTCCGCTTCTTATTTTTATACTATCTCAACCCTTTAACCAATCATACATCGCACTCCGTCGGGGTACAACACATAAATAGTTAGCTTCCGTAGTCCGTTTTCGACTACCTGCCTGCCATCTACGTTTGACCAATCAACACAGCTGTCATTGAACGCGCTCGAGACGAGGAAAACACCACTCCTTTTCCAACCTAGCAGGTAAACGCCGAATCGTCCTTCTTCATTTAATCAGTCCTACCGTTATCTTATTTACTTTTTCGCATAGTGAACCTGGTTTTCTATTCCGTTTCAGCTTAAATCCACTTCTAATCGCCGAATAGTTCACGTTCTATTATACTAACATAGAACGCATTGCGCCGGCTAATCTTAAGGTACTTTCATTTCCCCATTTGTTCAATGTGATACAGTGATCACTAACTTGACTGCCATGCCATAATGTTGAATGAGTGTCAGTGTTTCATCGCCGGTTTCCAGTTTAAACTATATAACTCCTGTTTAATTTGTCGTCTTCAAGTCACGATTATTTTAATGAGGATTTCTCTGAAAATGTGTTAACTCGTCGGGTAGTTACATGTGAATTCTCCTTCATATTTTCAGATAGCCTAACCAACTCGATTTATGCTGCACATCTCGTCAAGTCTTTGGTCCTTTATGAGCAAGGTACTTACTTTTGTAGTCTTGGTTTATGTCTCATCATTTAGCTATCAAATTCAAGGTTTTTAAAGATACATTATGTGTTCAACATTTAGAAACCCCTGAACATAGTGCCTCCGTTCGTCACACTGAGCCTTCTAACCCACGAACAATAAGGTATGCATACTTGATATATAGGTCATTAATTTATTTACACTTGACAAAGCAAGTGAATATGGTCAACGTGTTAGACTTATATGTATTAATACCCAATTACGTTATCATATCACATGTTGACTTCAGATGTGTGCATTATTTGCATTTTTTGAATTAGGTGTTATCTTAAGTAACATCCAGCTTAATTGAATCACAGGTCTTTATTAATTTTCAATTCAAAGTACTACATATGGGAAATTTTGTTTTATCATGTTATATAACTATGAAATTTGGAGTTATCATTCTACGTGCTGAATGACGGTTTAAATCTGAGGTTACATATGAATTTTTTCTGTTTTACAGTGCCCCTGGCGAAGGGAAATTTTCCCGAAATGCATTGGGATTGGATAATTTCTGTTTACAGTTTTTGGAATGTGATCATTGTTTAGTTAGGAAATTTATTGTTTAGAACAGGAATAATACACAATGTATGCTTGAATTGCAAATGCATATACCATGTGTTTAAAAAGATAATATGATCATTAAAAATTATGAAATAAGTTCAAAGCTCTTGACAATCTTGTAGAACAATAGGCAGATAGAAGTCTGCCCACAGTAGTGCGGGTAGGGTCTAATGGCTAGTTGCCATTAGTTTTTATTCACCCAATATATATTTGCGGAGGGTGGCTCCTCCTCCCCCACCCAGCACACCCCAGGGAAATTTAAGACAAAGATAGTTTAAATTCAAATTTGAGATTAAGGAGTGCACCACACAACCCCACTTCGAATCTTGCTATCAGCCAACAGTGAGGTAGCACCCATAGACACAAAATGTCGTTTGATTCAATATCAAATATCACGGACAACAAAGCAGACACAAAAACCTATACTTCAGCGCAAGCATCAGATATCTACTCATTGATTACAGACATCCGTTCGTTCAGCACAAGGAGAGGTTCAGTCACCCAATCACTGCGACAACTAGAATTCATCTCCAGACGTGTATTGAATCAAAAACTCCATGCATCTACTTTGATCCAGTACCACAAGGTTCAAAGAATTCCACGTGGATTAAGACTTTCGATAAAACCCATGCTCTATAAATTCCAGTATAATAAACATTTCATGGATAAATGGTACTCGATACTCAATAAATGTTCACTAGATTTAATTCTTTTACTGGTGGAAGAACTAGCAAAAACCATTAAAGAACTTGAGGAGGAAATTCATGTTCTCAGAGAAGAAATCTCAAAACAGATGGAACAAGAAGAACTTTCAACAACATTGAAGGATTTAAATGACAAACTGGATAAATATGGCAAAGATATACAAGAGATGAAACTACGTAAATTTAAAAGAGATACGATAGATTACAAACTAAACGAAGTTTATACTTGGGCCGAAGTGTACACAAGAAGAAGACCACCCCAGAAGTTTGTATCATCATCACAGGAAAGCGTAGTCTCTGATAAAGATCTATCGTCAACACGTCAACCAGTCACTTTGCCATCTGCATCAAACGTAGGTGAAGGGGAGCAAGCAACAACAAGTACAACAACTAAACAACTAGTTTTTTAGACAAGGACTTGCCACCAGGAAAACCACCAGAAACACTCGGCAACGTAAGACCCGTCGTGGACAAGGGCACAATCAGCCAAAACCTAAGAAGCAAGAACAGAGTTTAGCCATAAACATCTCCTCAAGTAAATTGGATAACCAGCAATTGAAACTTCTAGAAAAAGGAACAGGATTTGTACCGACTTATCAAAGTAATAAATAGGAAACAGAAGTGGCACTATTTAAATTCATGCAAGTCCTCAGATTAAGACACTTTTTTGAAAATGTTGTACCCAAGATGCCAGAATTCATTGGACACCAGGACAAGTCAGAGTACAAAGAATTTAAAGCACCTAGTACGTATTTGGCACCCGTATCACATAAGATACTAGATACGTTTGAGATTTTAGTGAAACAAGATTTTCAGCAAATCAAGTGGCATCAACATCAACGATCAAATTTGAACAAACATGAACCTAATGTCATTAAAAAAATATCAGAACATCAATCGCTAACAATAAAAAAGGCAGACAAGGGAGGAGCGCTTGTAATTATGGACACAAGTTTCTATGAAACTAAAGTTGAGGCCCATATCAAAGATGAAACTACCTATCTAAAACTTGTTCACAATCCCATTGTGGAAATTACTAAAGTTTTGAATGAGATCTTAAACAGAGCACTGGACATGGGTTGGATTAATGAAAACACTAAGAAATTCTTGACGACGAACAATCCACGATGTCCGGAACTTTACATGCTCCCCAAAATACATAAAAATGCCATTGTTCCGCCAATGAGACCCATAGTGAGTGGTTGTGGGTCAGTATTCGAACCACTAGGAAAATACATTGATGAATTTTTACAGGTTTTTGTTCAAGGTTGGATTTCTTATGTGAGAGACACCGCCCACTTTTTACAAACTTTACAGACTATTAATGTGGAAAATGAGGACATAACACTGTGCACCATTGACGTCACGTCATTATACACTTCTATCCCATTAGGAGAAGGATTAGAGGCCTGTGAATGGGCATTGTTACAAACGGCGGACATTGCTGCTAATAAAATATTCATCCTCGAATTACTACAATTTTGCTTACAACACTCTTACTTCAAGTGGAAAAATGACTACTTTTTACAAATCAGTGGTACGTCAATGGGTTTTTCAGGTGCGCCTTCTTTTGCCAATACTTTCATGGCCAAATTTGAAAACGATCATATACTCAATGAGGAAACATGGAGAACGTACACATTACTCTACAAACGTTTCATTGACGACATTTTTCTGATATGGAGAGGCCCTGAGTCCATCTTAAATGAAAAGATACAAGAACTGAACACAAAAAATCCACGCATCCAATTCACTTTTAATATCAACAAACAAGAGGTACCATATCTGGATGTATTGGTCCAAGTCAAAAACAACAACATTGAAACAGCTGTCTATCACAAGCCAACCGACAGGAATAACACATTAGCTTACAATAGCTTTCATCCCCAGAAACTCATACATAATCTACCATACTCGCAGATGGTACGCATAAAAAGGATAGCGTCAAACGCAGATGCTCTTACCAAAGAACTTATATGCCAAAGAGAGAGATTCGAATCTCGAGGATATCCCAAAGAAGTGGTTGATACAGCAGAAAGGAAAATAGGACCACTATCAAGAGAAAAACTGTTACGAACTAAGGAAAAGTCAACCAAAGACAGACAAGTGTTTGTAAGCAAATATTCCACACACACTAAAGAAATCAAAATAATCATCAATTGCCGATGGGAACTTCTGCAGCAAGAAGAAGAATTTAATGGTATTTTTGCTAAAAAACCATTATTTGCCCACAAAAGAAACTCAAACTTACATGAGCTAGTAACGAAAAAGAAAAAAGAAACAGGGCAAGTTCATCAAAATCCATGAATGAAAAAATGTTATAATTGCACACATTGCAATAATGTAATTGAAGGAGCCTATTTCCAACATCCTCAAAGTGGTAAAAAGATCAAATTGAGACAGCAAACCAATTGCAACTCATCATTTGTCATCTATGCCATCAAATGCCCATGTGGCAAATTTTATATAGGCAAAACAGAGCGCAAAGCCAAAGTATGGATCACGGAACATAAAAGTCGAATACGTAACAAAACTTTAACATCAAGTTTGTCTTCACACTGGATTGAGATAAACCACACAATCCCTCAGCTAAGATTTCTTATTTTAGAGCAGATCCAAATCGAGACTAACCGGAATAACCCAAAACACTTGTCCCAAAGAGAGATCTGGTGGATTAATTTTTGACAAACCCAAATTCCGAAAGGTCTTAATGACAAAATAGACCTGGCATGTTTTTTGTAGAGCTCAAATAAAATCCATAAGTCTATCAATTAGTGACAACTCTTCTTGAAATCTTCCCATGCTCTTTATGAGCAGTGTAGTTCACCAATTAAATCTACTTTTAAACTTCTAAGATAATGCCTATTTAGTTCATACCCTTAGTCAAGTGTACCATCTACACATTATCACCCATAAACCCAATTTTTGAAAACAGCAGAGTTGACAACAGTTAGTAGCTAATCTGTCATGCTTTACAGCACAACCAGTGAGTACCTACAATGTTTAAGTGATGAAAATTCGTTTGTTAATAATGTGACAGTCACATTTATTATGTTTTTTTATGTTCAGAAATATAGTTTGTTATACCATGTTCCTTATGAGAAACAATTGTGATATAGGTCTACTGGTTTATCGTAATGTACATGTAACATTCTTCCCCGGTTCTACCATAAGTATGGCTCTACACATGATCTCGAGATTACTACGTTATCTCTGACCTTTTTTCAAGCTTTTCAGAATAGGAAAGCCTTTTTGACTATCAGTCTGAGATTATCTCAGCCTAACGTAGTATAGAACATAAACATCGGGCGTTTTGAGTTCGTTTTTGATTTTCTTCTTAAGTTTCCCACCTCAGTTTCACTGAGAGTATCTTCCGTAGTTTGACATACAGGCACTGGGCTCCCATAGTCCGCTTCTTATTTTTATACTATCTCAACCCTTTAACCAATCATACATCGCACTCCGGAGGGGTACAACACATGAATAGTTAGCTTCCGTAGTCCGTTTTCGACTACCTGCCTGCCATCTACGTTTGACCAATCAACACAGCTGTCATTGAACACGCTCGAGACGAAAAAAACATCACTCCTTTTCCAACCTAGCAGGTAAACGCCGAATCGTCCTTCTTCATTTAATCAGTCCTACCGTTATCTTATTTACTTTTTCGCATAGTGAACCTGGTTTTCTATTCCGTTTCAGCTTAAATCCACTTCTAATCGCCGAATAGTTCACGTTCTATTATACTAACATAGAACGCATTGCGCCGGCTAATCTTAAGGTACGTTAATGGAAAGGGGCGACCATTCGGTCCCCCCGAACGTATGGTGGAGTACCCCGATCCCCCCGGGAAGCCATTTTGGGCGGGAGGCGAGTCTCGGCTGGTATGCCCGAAGCGGCGTAGCTGGGGCGCGCCTTTTCCCGCCCAAGAGAGGGTTGTCCTAGACACCGACGCCGCTAGCCACGCCCCGGAGGCGGATTGGAGGTGGGTCCACGCCCGCCCGAAGAAGGATAAAAGGAGCGACAAGCCAAGGAAGCATCCTCTTGTTCCTGTGCTCTGAAGCTGCACCTCCCCGTTGCACGTGAGCTCGAGACGGAACGAAGAGCCAATTTTGAAAATTCGTAATTTTCTGTTTTCTCTTTTAGCGCTTGAAGCTTGGTTCCAGGACCTTTCGGTCGACTATCGTGAGAAAATGCCAGGCAAAAAGGTCGGAAAGAAGGTTAGCACCGATCAAATGCTTCGTATGCTGGTAAAGGACATGGCGAACATGAAGAAGCAGATGGCGGCCAGGAACGGTACGGGCCGGCCTAAGAAAGTCATCGGACCAGCATTGCCGGGGGTGGTCCCTGCCGGGAGAGGTAAAAGGGCCAGGAACAGGGCGGCTGGGGAGGAGGCACCGGTTCCGGAGGCTCCTCCGGCGAGCCCGGTCAGGCCGGTAGAGGCCCCAGTTCCGATTCCGGACGCAGGGCAGCCGATCCCTGTCGTAGTTACACCTGTGAACGAGGGGGATATGCCACCGGAGTTGGCCGCCCAGTTGGCGGCATGGTTGGGCAGGAATAACGAGGGTGCCGTTGCTCCGGGGGACACGGCCGAAGAGGCCAAATTAATAATGAGGCAGTTGCGGCAATCGCGAGATGCTGCAAAGGCACCTTGTCCTTTTTTTTCCCCGCAGGCTCCCGTGGGACAACCAGTATCGGGCGTTTGTTCGGCAGGGACTACGGTCACAGCTACCGGTTCAGGTAAGCAGCCATTGCCGATGGCGGGGGAGGGATCGGTACCTTCAAGGAGGGAAAAAGTTGTTCAACATATCCCGATTGAGGTGAAAGAAAGGATATGGGCAGATAAATATGTGAACATGTTTTCCTTGTTGACCGATCACTATGAGATTGAGCATGTAAAAAATCAAAAAGAGTTTTTGCATCCTAGTGTATGGCGCGCCAAGATGGCCGGTTTCAGAGTTGATGAATCGATAGGCAATTGGGGCAGAGCGTTTGGAATGTTCACTGCAATTATGGGGGAACGTAGGCCCGAATTGTTGGTGGAATTAGCCGTGTACCAGACACGTGTCATGGAATTTTATGAAAACATATGGGGGTAATCAATGGTTTTGTTATGATAGCGTATTTCGTAAGTCCAAGGAGCACGACTCATCCCTGACGTGGGATTGTTTCGACTCCATTTCCTGGCAAAAAATGGAGAAGCCAGGCATGGGGAAGTCGCCATCTTTGGGGGGTGACGTGGTCGAGTATTCCCGCCATTCGTCAGGGGCGCCCTTTCGGGCGGGTTCAAGCAATGAGCGGAACTCAAGGAATAATGGCAGCTCAGGTAAAAAAGGGGTCTGCTGGAGCTTTAACAGAGGCAAATGTACTAGGCCACAGGGATCTTGCAGGTTCAGGCATGAATGTGCAGGGTGTGGGCAGTCCTCGCACCCCGAGACTATGTGCAGAGCCAAGACTGGTGATACGGGAAGTAGAGGAGGCGCCAAACAGGTCTGAAATAGTCCGAGGGGCGCCTCTACCTACCCCGGTTGATATCATGGCACTGATCCCTTGGCTGAACGAATACCCGGATCATATCTCCGCTGGGGTGTTGCGAGATGGTTTTTCATATGGTTTCCGCATCCCGGCGGGGGATTTTCAGGGTAAAGCACAATGTAGGAACCAACTATCGGTTCAGCAGAATACGGCGGTGGTACACGCAAAGATTGGGAAAGAGGTGGCCCGAGGTCGGGTTGCTGGACCATATGACAAACCGCCAGTTGCTAATTTTGTTTGTTCACCTCTGGGTGTGGTCCCCAAAAAGGATCCAGGGGAATTCAGGTTGATACATAATTTGTCAGCTCCAAGGGGTCTTTCGGTGAACGATGCGATTGACCCGGGAGTTTGTTCGGTGCGGTACGCATCTTTTGATGAGGCCGTCGCCATGTTGAATCGCCTGGGGCCCGGAGCGCTGATGGCTAAATCAGACATCGAGTCGGCGTTCCGGTTGCTCCCGGTACACCCAGATGATCAGCGTCTCCTTGGTTTCATGTTTCAGGGACGCTATTACATGAATAAATGTATGCCAATGGGTTGCTCCGTCTCTTGTGCGTATTTTGAGAGATTCGGTTGTTTTTTACAATGGGCGTTCACAAGAACAACGGGGTTTACACATGTTATGCATTATCTTGACGATTTTCTATTCCTGGGGGCAGCCGGGGACATAGAATGTGCACAGGCTTTGAATGAATTTTGTGATCTCATGAGACGCTTTGGCGTGCCATTGGCACCAGGTAAGACAGTGGGGCCGTCTACTTCGCTCGAGTTTCTTGGAATAGAGCTTGATTCCGAAGAGGGGTGCTTCCGTTTGCCTAAGGAAAAGGTAACGAAATTTAAGGCATCGCTTGAAACATGCATTAGCGAGACGAAAGTAAGGTTGCATCAGTTGCAGCAGGCTGTGGGTCAGCTGAATTTTGCCCTTAGAGTGATACCGATGGCTCGCCCATTTTCCCGCTCTATTGCCCAAGCCATGGTTGGCCTTAAGGAAGGGCACCACCGCACAAGGCTCTCGGCAGAGGTTCGCCAGGACATGCGCATATGGTTGGCATTCCTGGCGTATTTCAACGGTCGGGTCATGTGGAACAAACCAGTGGTCTCCTCCGAGGAGCTGGGGTTGTGGACTGACTCGGCAGGGAGTGTGGGATTTGGCGCCATTTTTGGTAATCATTGGTCAGCACGAACCTGGCCGGCATGGTGGCACGAGAGTGGGCTCACAGGTAACATTGGGTTTCTCGAACTGTTCCCTATTCTGGTGGCCTTAAAAACATGGCCTGAGGGGTTTCGTGATCGCTCTGTGGTGTTCTGGTCTGATAATATGACCGTGGTTGAGTGTATCAATAGTCAGGCAGCCCGCTGCAAATGGATCTTGAGATTGCTGAAGGAAATTGTCCTGCTGTGTATGAGACTAAACGTCCACTTTAGGGCAAGACATGTGCCAGGGGTGTTAAATCAGGCAGCTGATGCGCTTTCTCGTTCCCGTAGGCAGGCCTTCTGGGGTTTTCTGCCCTCAGCGGACCCGGTGGCGGCACCATTTCCCGAAGCTCTCTGGTCTCTCGGTGCCCCGGACTACAAGACCTCGTGGGAGAGAGTCTAGCACCCAGGACAAGGAAGGCATATGAAGGGGCGTTCCGTTCCTATTGGTCCTTTTTGGGTTCAGCTAGGGGGGAGCTTTGGGGCCAAGAGGAGTATGTCCTGAAATTTCTGTTATCATTACATCAGGCAGGCAAATCAGTGGCTACGGCCAATAGGCACCGGGCCGCCATTTCTTTCATGGCACTGGCTCATGGCATCCAGGACCCCACAGCGTCTTTTCTGGTACAGAAGGCGCTGCGTGGGTGGCAACGCCTTGAGGGTAGCAGAGTTGATGAGAGGCACCCGATAGGTCTGGAAAGGTTGGCCCTGTTACTGTCCGTACTCCCTGCGACATGTTCATCTCAATCAGAGACAGTGCTATTCCGGGCCGCTTTTGCATTAGCATTCCATGGGGCTATGCGGGTAAGCGAACTGGTAGCAAGGAACAAGCAGGATACGGGGGAGGTCTGTGCCGAGAGCACATTCAAATTAAGGGGGAGACAATGGTAGTCTCATTTGCCAGGTCCAAGGCCGATCAGAGAGCGATCGGGGACAGCGTAGTAGTCCAGCGGATTCCGGGATCTCCCATGTGCCCGGTAGCATGCGTTGAGGAGTATTTGGCGCGAAGGGCAGCATCATGGGGGGGGAAGCTTGCTGAGGCACGCCGACGCCACCCCACTGACTAGATTTCAGTTTCAGCGGGTGCTAACAATGGTAATCGCAGCTGCGGGCTTGAACCCGTGCGAGTTCGGGACTCATTCCTTCCGGATAGGGGCTGCTACAGAGGCTACAGCCAGGGGTCTGAGTGTGGAAAAAGTGAAACAGTTGGGGCGTTGGTCCTCGAATTGTTATAAAAGGTATGTGCGGTTGCACATGTTGTGAAGCTAATGTCATGCACTCACGCTTCTTGTTTTTGTTTGGTTTACAGTTTCGCGAGCTTACGAGGCGGGGCGGACTGTGCAGTCGACCCGACACCTGGGAACCAGCGGTCAAAGATCACCGGCTGAGGAAAGAGTGGTGTGGGTCGTGGGCCACTCATACGTGAGGCGTGCCGCAGACGTATTCAAAGCAGGTGACATGATTCACATGGCTGGGGAATACGGGTACAGGGGGACCTTCTACGGAAGGGGCGGGCTCTGTATTGACCAGTTCCAAACTTTTATGGAGGGTTTGTTAGGGCGGACAAGGTCACCGCCATCTGTAATCATAGTGCATCTTGGGGGCAATGATTTGGTGACCGCTGGTCGACGAGTACTTCTCGAGTTGATACTATCCACAGTAAGTTGGTTGGCGAGAAGGGTTCCGGGGTGCACGATTGCATGGTCCCATATGATTCCACGGAAGGTGTGGCGGGGGGCTAATTCTGTGTCTGCTATAAATCATTCGGTGAAGAAAGTGAATAACAAACTTGGTAGATTGTTCCGTACAAGTACATTGCATTCTATTCCTCATGGATGTATCAGGGGGGACCAAATGTATCTAGAGGATGGGGTCCATCTGTCCCGGGTGGGGAATACTTTACTCATAGGAGACCTCGTAGCTTGGTTAAGGAGTTTGCAGCCATGACCTTTAAGTAGGAGTTTTTGTGGGGGGTCCGGATAGCCGGTCAACTATCCGGCCTGTGGCGGTAAGGTCATGATCGGTGAGCAGTAATTGGAAGATCCCTAGAGGTGGGGGCGTCACCCATTATGGATGGGAGCGCCCGGGGGGAGGCGGCCATTGGCCCCTCAAATGGGGAGGCGGTCCCCTCTCAGGATGGGGACGCCGAAAGGGAAGGCGGCCATAAGCCCCTTCCTGGAATTTCCCGGGGCCAGGACATCTGCGACGGCAGATGTGGTAAGTTGTGTGGGGTGGGAGGGGGGTCTACGCTACCTTCTAGACACCTCACACGAGTCCTCGGACGACCACTAAGATGGCGTCGAGTTAACAGGGGGCCCCCGCTAAGACAAGGGAAATTGGAAGTAGGCACAGAGGTACAGTCCTCTGTGCGACCGCCCCTCACAAGTGAGGGGGGAGTTCTGGTATTGGGGATCTGACACCGGTTACGACCTTGCCGTTGGCCCGTAATGTTAGGATGTACAATTTCAATTTTGAGAAATGCATTTGCAGGATGTTTAGTATCGGCTAGGAGAACCTTTGTATTAGAGATGTGTTAAGGTCAGCCAAGAACATCGTAATGTGTAAATGAAATTGTACATGATATGAAACTGTTATTTTAATGTTTTAATTTTGTTTCATATTTTAATAAATACGGCCGGGAGGGTAACTCCCTCCCGCCTTCCAAAAGTTCAGAACCGTTTCCGTCTTCCCATCCTTGGGGATTGTGTTGAGAGGGGGTGGCGGGTATCTTAGCCATATTTCCCCATTTGTTCAATGTGATACAGTGATCACTAACTTGACTGCCATGCCATAGTCTTGCATGAGTGTCAGTGTTTCATCACCGGTTTCCAGTTTAAACTATATAACTCCTGTTTAATTTGTCGTCTTCAAGTCACGATTGTCTTAATGAGGCTTTCTCTGAAAATGTGTTAACTCGTCGGGTAGTTACGTGTGAATTCTCCTTCATATTTTCAGATAGCCTAACCAACTCGATTTATGCTGCACATCTCGTCAAGTCTTTGGTCTTTTAAGAGCAAGGTACTTACTTTTGTAGTCTTGGTTTATGTCTCATCATTTAGCTATCAAATCAAGGTTTTTAAAGATACATTATGTGTTCAACATTTAGAAACCCCTGAACATAGTGCCTCCGTTTGTCACAGTGAGCCTTCTAACCCACGAACAATAAGGTATGCATACTTGATATATAGGTCATTAATTTATTTACACTTGACAAAGCAAGTGAATATGGTCAACGTGTTAGACTTATATGTATTAATACCCAATTACGTTATCATATCACATGTTGACTTCAGATGTGTGCATTATTTGCATTTTTTGAATTAGGTGTTATCTTAAGTAACATCCAGCTTAATTGAATCACAGGTCTTTATTAATTTTCAATTCAAAGTACTACATATGGGAAATTTTGTTTTATCATGTTATATAACTATGAAATTTGGAGTTATCATTCTACGTGCTGAATGACGGTTTAAATCTGAGGTTACATATGATTTTTTTCTGTTTTACAGTGCCCCTGACGAAGGGAAATTTTCCCGAAATGCATTGGGATTGGATAATTTCTGTTTACAGTTTTTGGAATGTGATCATTGTTTAGTTAGGAAATGTATTGTTTAGAACAGGAATAATACACAATGTATGCTTGAATTGCAAATGCATATACCATGTGTTTATGATAATATGATCATTAAAAATTATGAAATAAGTTCAAAGCTCTTGACAATCTTGTAGAACAATAGGCAGATAGAAGTCTGCCCACAGTAGTGCGGGTAGGGTCTAATGGCTAGTTAGCCATTGGTTTTTATTCACCCCATATGATGAGTAGTACATGTATGAGTGCCTATATAGAACTGTTAATGAATGACTGGATGTGTATGTAGATTTTAGAATTACTGAATAGGTTGTTCTAACTGGAATTGGTATTTCCATTTTTTTGGAAAATTTTAGTTTCTATTTTTGAATGTGTGTATCAAGGGTTATAGTACGCTATTACGCTGAGAGGAGGTCTGTCACTCTTTCACAAGGATGATGTCATCAGTGATGTAATTTGAGATGTCATCAGTGATGTCATGAGTGATGTCATTGACCATGTCATGAGTGATGTAATATGTGACGTCATCAGCAGTGCATTGCGGGCGCGTGAGTTATAGTTAACTATAACAGGGGAATTTCAATGGTTTTGTATGAGTGAAATGTCCAGCTAACTATAACATGTGTGAAACCTATGGTTTTTCAGTGAATTTCTAAGGTTTTTTAAATGCAAATTTTTAACTATAACGTGTGTGAAACCTATGTTTTTTTCAGTGAATTTCTAAGGTTTTTTAAATGCTAATTTTTAACTATATCGTGGGTAAAACCTATGGTTTTTCAGTGAATTTCTAAGGTTTTTTAAATGCTAATTTTTAATTATAATGTGGCTGAAACCTATGGTTTTTTCAGTGAATTTCAATCGTTTTGTAAATGATGATTTTTAAATGTATTAATTGTTATATTTTTTTATACTGATTTACTAAATTATTTTAAATATTTATTTTTAGATATTTTATTTTTTAAATTACGTTATATATTTAATATAAAAATTGAAAAATAAATGTTTTTAAAAATATTGAAATTGTAATATTTTCATTTTTTTTATTTTTCTTTTAATTTATATATATTTTATATAGCAGGCAATGATATCCGAAGGAATAAAACTCAAGTTACTGGTAAGTAAAGTTAAATTTACTTTTCAGGAACAGTAGTGAGCTGAAAGATGCAGCACTGAGGTCTCTCCTCAAAACAGCTGAGTAAATCGGAATTTGTAGTTCGGCTAATTTTTGAGGAATTTTTTAAAGTTCCAAAACATTCACACTTAGAAGAATTTCCAAGTAAAACATGTCAATGTTAGCCTATGGAAGGAAATTCAAGTTACTGTAAGTATGGTTACATTTACTTTTCAGGGTCCGTCCTGGGCTCAAAGATGCAGCACTGACATCTCTCGTGATAACAGGTGAGTAAATTGGAATTTGACGTTTGGCTGATCTAACAGGAATTTTTTAAACTTCCAAAACTCCACACTTAGAAAAATGTCCGTGTGAAGCCTGTCAATGTTAGCCTATGGAAGGAAATTAAAGTTACTGTAACTACGATTAGAATTACTTTTCAGGATCAGTAGTGGGCTGAAAGATGCAGCACTGAGGTCTCTCTTGATAACAGGTGAGTAAATCGGAATTCGTAGTTCGGCTGATTTTAGAGGAATTTTTTTAAGTTCCAAAACTCCACACGTAGAAGAATTTCCAAGTAAAACATGGTAATGTTAGCCTATTGAAGGAAATTCAAGTTACTGTAAGTATGGTTACATTTACATTTCAGGGTCCGTCCTGGGCTCCAAGATGCAGCACTGACGTCTCCTGTGATAACAGGTGAGTAAATCGGAATTCGTACTTCGGCTGATTTTAGAGGAATATTTCGGTCAATAGTGAAAGAAGGGTTCGGGGCCTGAGGACACATGTGTGCAAACACGCCCTGTGGCGCATTTTAGATTGGGGAATATATTCCTCTTCAATCCTGAGGTCACCTGTGAGCCATCTAGCCTAACAGGTACCTCCAGTTTGCGCCAGAGAGCTGCGTTGCAGAGAGGTATTCAGTGGGCACGCCCCCTTTTTACAACACTCTGCAACGCAGCTCCGTGGCACTTACTAGAGGTACCCATTGGACTAGTTGGCCCCTAGGGGACCTCTGGATTGAAGAGGTATATATTCCCCAACCTAAAAAGAGCCACAGAGTGTGTTTGCACACATGTCACCTCAAGCCTCGCCCTCTACCTTCACCACTGTGCAAACATGCCTCATAACGCGTTCTAAGTTGAGGGATTAAGTCCCCTTGCATACTGGGGGTCCCTGGGGGCCAACTAGCACACCAGGTACCTCCAGTATGCGCCAGGGGGCTGCGTTGCAGAGAGGTATAAAAAGGGGCATGGCCTCATTACACCTCTCTGCAACGCAACCCCCTGGTGCGTTTGCATAGGGAGAACTAATTCCCCTTGCATACTGGAGGTCCCTGGGGGCCAACTAGCCCACCTAGAACCTCCAGTATGCGCCAGGGGGCTGCATTTCAGAGAGGTGTAATGAAGCCACGCCCCTTTTTACACCTCTCTTCAAAGAAGCCCCTTGGCATGTTTGCAGAGGGGGAAGTAATTCCCCTCGCATACTGGAGGTCCCTGGGGGCCAACTAGCCAACCAGGAACCTCCAGTGTGCGCCAGGGGGCTGCCTTGCAGAGAGGTGTAATGAGGCCATGCCCCTTTTTACACCTCTCTGCAACACAGCCCCCTGGCGCGTTTGCAGAGGGGGAAGGAATTCCCCTCGCATACTGGGGGTCCCTGGGGGCCAACTAGCCCACTAGGAACCTCCAGTGTGCGCCAGGGGGCTGCGTTGCAGAGAGGTGTAAAGAGGCCATGCCCCTTTTTGGGCACCCCGGGACACTGCAGGAGCTTGCTCTGAGGGGTGGCAATCCCCAGAGCATTCAAGGGCTCCAGGAGGGGGGCTGCGAGGACCCCCTCCCAACACGTACAAATCACGGGGTGGTGGTCCCCGGGGCTGGGGGGTCCATCACGGAACCCCACCACACAGGTTTTATTATAGAAAATGAAGCCCCGGGGGTGGCAATCCCCAGGGCTGCGGGGGGCCGTGAGCCCTCCGCTTACTTAAAAAGAAAGCCCCGGGGGTGCCGTTCCCCGGTGCTTGGGGGCCTTACAGGCCCCCCATTACAAATATTAAAGCCCCGGGGTGGCGGTCCCCGGGGCTGCAGGGGGGCCATGAGCCCCCCAGCATACTTAGAAAAAAAACCCCGGGGGTGGCGGTCCCCGGGGCTCAGGGGGCCTTAGAGGCCCCCCATCACTAACAACAGAGCCCCAGGGGGTGGCGGTCCCCAGGGCTGCGGGGAGTCTCTATGCGCCCCTGCTAGCATAATAAACTTGCCCCAGGGGTGGCGGTCCCCGGGGCAGTGTGGGGGGGATTCTTCAATATGTAAAACATATTTAAACTTTACAGAAACACAGTCACTGGATGATGTCATCAGTGATGTCATCAGTGATGTCACTGACCATGTCATGAATGATGTAATATGTGACATCATCAGCAGTGGATTGCGGGTGCGCGAAATATAGCATGGGCGAAATTTGCGAATCTGGCGTTCGCAAATTTGCGTATTTGCGAACTCGCAATCTGCAAAATCCGCAAATTTGCGAATTTTTTTTGTGTTCACAAGGGTTTCTGCCAGTTCGCGAGGGTTTTGTACCAGTTCGCAATTGGGAACTTACTTGTCGGCTAGCAACGGTCGCGACTATGTTGTTTCTATGTCTGGTTCATCATCACAGGTTCACAGCACCCTCTGTTTCACCCATGCCACCCTCTGGTATATCAATGCCACCCTCTGGTTCATCACTGTAGATTATGGGGGGAAAAGCAAGCACACCTGCCCTGCTTCAACTGACATGAATTAATTTGGGGTTGATTTATTAATGTGTCACTGTTTTAAAATTCCAGTCTGGCACCTGCTTCCTTATCTGTAATTTGCTTTCTGTTGCAGTGCAATTTTTTTTCCAGGACCTTTGTGGCCTACTTGTAGCTATTCTATGAGCCTGCTGTGAGGGTCAGAGCAGGGTCATAAATATGTTGCAACTAGCAACTGAACTTTGGAGGGGCCCCAGTCAGGAAGCACTACAGGGAATGGTTACAAATGATGAGTTTGAACTTTTGCACCTGCTGAGTGCTTTCAGTTTTGCAAAACTTGTTTTTCTGCAGAACAGCAACTGTAATGCCCCAAACAAACATAGGCAACTGAACTCTGGAGGGGCCCCTCAGGAAGTACTACAGGGAATGGTTACTAATGATGAGTGAACTTTTGCACCTGCTGAGTGCTTTCAGTTTTGCAAAACTCGTTTTTCTGCAGAACAGCAACTGTAATGCCCCAAACAAACTTACTTGTGAAAGTTGATTTCTAATCCAAAAGTGATCCTAAGAAAGTCAAAAGGCCTCAAATCCAAAAAAGTGCAGGCAAATGTCAACCTGAGGAGTTATTCTGATAAAAATCATCATTTTCAGAAGGTCTATGCTGCTTGCTAGTGGATTTCTTGTGCAGAATTGCAAATTTTGTAATTTCGCGAGTGCGAGATTGTTGCTGCCCGCCGCACCTACATGTTCGCAATTGCGAACTCTCGCGATGCGTCGCCAAACTCCCGTGGGATCCCGCAGCAAGATCCAAAATGGCGCAGCACTCGCAAGATATCGAGAAAAACAACTCGGCAAAAGCTGAATGACGGTAAGTGAACGCCGCACGCCGCAATATTGTATCACCAAGAAAAAAAATCCGCTGCGTGCGAATTTGCGGATTTTCGGTAAATTCGCGAGAGCTCGCGGATTGCGAATTTACCAAAAATCCGCAAAATCCGCGAGCGGAACGGATTTTCCGCCCATGCTTAGTTAGTACAACTAACTATATAGGAGCAATTTCAATGTTTTTTATATGCTAATTCCTAATTATATAAGGCCTGAAACCTATGGTTTTTTAAGTGAATTTGCAAGGTTTTTTAAATGCTAATTCCTAACTATATAAGGACTGAAACCTATGGTTTTTTAAGTGAATTTGCAAAGATTTTTTAAATGCTAATTCCTAACTATATAAGGCTTGAAACCTATGGTTTTTTCAGTGAATTTCAAAGGCTTTTTAAATGCTAATTCCTAACTATATAAGGCCTGAAACCTATGTTTTTTTTCAGTGAATTTGCAAGGTTTTTTAAATGCTAATTCCTAAATAAATAAGGCCTGAAACCTATGGTTCTTTCAGTGAATTTGCAAGGTTTTATAAATGCTAATTCTATTAGCGGATACCGTTTAAATATGTTAATATTCTTGTGGGACCACCTGAGCAGCCCTAGGGATCCGATTTTTGGACCGGAGCAAGATGCTCTCTGATTGTGCCGTATTTCTTGCCTTTTGTCCCCCTGATTGTGCCGTATTTCTTGCTTCTGCCCCCCTGATTGTGCCATATTTCTTGGCTTCTGCCCCCTGATTGTGCCGTATTTCTTGCTTTCTGCACCCCGATTGTGCCATATTACTTGCCTTCTGCACCCTGATTGTGCCGTATATCTTGCCTTCTGCTCCCTGATTGTGCCATATTTGTTGCCTTCTGCCTACTAATTGTGCCGTTTTTCTTGCCTTCTGCCCCCTGATTATGCCATTTGTCGGGCCTTCTGTCCCCTGATTGTGCCATTTTTCATGCCCCTGCCCCCCTGATTGTATTATCTTTGCCAGTGTTTGTTTGCTGCTGGTATGGCCTTTGCCTGTGTTTCTCTGCTGCCTTTATTGTCTTTGCCAGTGTTTCTTTGCTGCCGTTATTGTCTTTGCCAGTGTTTGTTTGCTGCCATTATTGTCTTTGCCAGTGCTTGTTCACTGCTGGTATTATCTTTGCCAGAGCTGTGTGGGCTGTGTGGGCTGTGAGAGCTGTGTGAGCTGTGAGAGCTGTGTGGGCTGTGAGAGCTGTGTGGGATGTGAGAGTGTGGGCTGTGTGGGCTGTGAGAGCTGTGAGAGCTGTGTGGGCTGTGAGAGCTGTGTGGGCTGTGAGGGCTGTGAGGGCTGTGTGGGCTGTGAGGGCTGTGAGGCCTGTGAGAGCTGTGTGGGCTGTGAGAGCTGGGTGGGCTGTGAGAGCTGTGTGGGCTGTGAGAGCTGTATGGGCTGTGAGAGCTGTGAGAGCTGTGTGGGATGTGAGCTGTGTGGGCTGTGAGGGCTGTGCGAGCTGTGAGGGCTGTGTGGGCTGTGAGAGCTCTGTGGGTTGTGAGGGCTGTGTGGGCTGTGAGAGCTGTGTGGGCTGTGAGAGCTGTGTGGTCTGTGAGAGCTATGTGGGCTGTGAGAGCTGTGTGGGCTGTGAGAGTGTGGGCTGTGTGGGCTGTGAGAGCTGTGAGAGCTGTGTGGGCTGTGAGAGCTGTGTGGGCTGTGAGAGCTGTGTAGGCTGTGTGAGCTGTGAGAGTTTTGTTGGCTGTGAGGGCTGTGCGGGCTGTGAGGGCTGTGAGGGCTGTGAGAGCTGTGTCGGCTGTGAGAGCTGTGTGGGCTGTGAGAGCTGTGTGGGCTGTGAGAGCTGTGAGCTCTGCTTCTTTTGTGTCTCAGTCTTCCTAGCACAAGATGAATGCCTACACTTCCTGGTTAGAAGTGTTGACAGCCAATGAGCATGCTGCTTTCCTGTGAAATGCATGCTGATTGGCTGCCACTGTCTGTCAACACTCCAAACCAGGAAGTGTTGGCAGCCATCTTGTGCCTCGGTAGAACCAAGGCACACGAAAGCAGTGAAACTAAGGTGCAAAACACGCAAAGGGGGCAGGGTAGAAGCACCCTGACCCCCTAGGCCTGCTCGAGGGGTCCCACAAGGCCCCCCCAAAAAATGTTATTTTTTCAAAAAATCGCGGGGGTACGTGCACCGTACATGCACCGTGCGATTTTTCGAAAAAAATAAATTTTATTTGGGCCTGGGGGGCCTTGTGGGACCCCCTGAGCAGGCCTAGGGGGTCAGGGTGCTTCTACCCTGCCGTCTTTTTGAGTTCTATACGTTTGTTTTTCTGCTTTCCTGTGCCTCAGTCTACCGAGGCACAAGATGGCTGCCAACAATTTCTTTTTTGGAATGTTCACAGACAGTAGCAGCCAATCAGCATGCAGCTCATACTCGGGAAGGTACAGAGTACAGTAATCTTACAGTGCACTCACGGTGTCCCGCCCATAGATGTATAATTTGGGAAAATTTAATTTTCTCAACAACTACTGGAGGGATTTTCACCAAATATACAAAAGGCACTTCTGCATACCAGGCTCTACCATTTTGCCAAGTTTGGTATAATTCCATTAAGCAGTTCGGGCTGTAGCCGTGTCTAAAGGTCCTACGGGAACTCCCATTGGACTCAATTTCACATTCAATTTTCTCAATAATTACTGGAGGGATTTACACCAAACATAAAAAAGGCACTGCTGCATACCAGTCCCTACCATTTTGCCAAATCTGGTGTAATTCCGTTCAGCCATTCGAGCTGTAGCGTTGTCAGAATGTCCCTATGGAAATTAACATGGGGAAAACCTGTTTTGGGACCCCCCTTTTTTCTCAGCCCCCCGCTTGATGAATCCCCCTGAAACTTTCAGAGAAGGAGCGGAGCGCAGCGAGGCAAATTTACGGAAAATTACAGGCAGATCCCTCAATCGGTGCCAAAATTATTCCCAATAGAATGTTTGGAACTTCCTATGGTAACTAGTTCCTAACTATATTTACCTACTGACGACTACCAGTAGGTAATATATATATATATATGTATATTTTTTCAATCCTGTTGTTTACACGGTCGTAAACAGGCGCTGACTCCGTGGGGTCTCTTTCCAGAAACAAGTTTATTTCACCAAGTGCAAAGTTTGACACGTTTCGACGGATGGAACCGTCTTGCTCACAACAGAGAATTCTAGTGAGTGAATGCATTTTAAACATACAGAGTCTGTGAGGCGGCTTCATTATTGTCATAGCAACCATTGCTTCATGGCCACAGACAAGTTACAACCTTAATCGTAATGCTTGAAAACGCACTGTACATAGTATTTTACATTGAGCGCTGAATAATTATAAAGCAAAATTAAAGCAAGATACACATTTACAACAACGATTCATTGCATTGTCTCAGTGTTTTAAACTTTATCTGCCAAAATTTGGCGTTTGTGGAATTTGTGTAGCTACCACCTTTGTGTTCAGGAAGGCTCAGCGCGATGTGTGTGTCATCATTGCTAAAAAATTGTTCATGTGTATATATACTTATACTTGTATATTTCTGTACATGGATGCCTCTTTAAACCATAGGTTGTACAATTGTTACTGCGATACTCTTCAGTATCATATGTTGGAGATGGGAACTGGCTTAAGGGTCTAGTGCCCGTTTTTTCACCCAATTGATATCTAATAAATCAAAGTTCCTCCATGTTGTGGATTGTTCTTGGATATAGCCCTTGTGGGCAAATACATGAGTATCCAACTTACAGTGTTCAACCTAATAAGGTTATTTTGTCTGATGTACAGTACTATTGCTAAGTTTCCTTGCATGAAAGCAATGTTCACACCGGCCATACCATTGTGTTGCCACCATTAAAATCTCTTTAGACCTTATTTTTGTTCAACTGTGTTACTCACAGCCTTTGCTGAAAGTAATAGTGATACTAATTTTCACTTTCTCCTACGAAGGAGTGGGTTCGGGATTGCTCAGAAATCTACTTTTATTGTTTTTATTGTATTTGCTATAAATGCACACTAAGTGCCTCATCTGCATTCAATCCCTGTGGGGCCTTAGTGTCCAGGAGGATAATGTACAGTGACTCTAGTCTCCGGAGGGCTAGTTGTCTATTCCCCCTCTGATGTTTTTCTTTACATGGTCGATAACAAAGTACTTAATGTTCTCCGCTTTTCCCCCATGTTTAGTATTGATGTGCCTTGCCACTGGATATGAGGGGTCATTGTTAGTGATAGCCCTTAAGTGTTGTAACACCCTCACGTGGGCAGGATGAATAGTGATGCCCACGTATCTTTTATTGCAGCTACATTGCAAGACGTAAACTGCAAAGTCCGTCTTGCATGTGTAGTTTGCACGTATTTCCAGTGGTTTTTTCCTATATGGCACATCAACTTTGGTGACATTTAGTCCATACTGGCAAGCTTTGCACTTATTGCATTTATAGAAACCAGTTTTTGTTTTTAACCATGGTGATTCTTTTTAGGACAGGGATATTCCCTACCAATTCCTCCTTCATACTTTTAGTTTTTCGAAAAGTGAACTACATATATATATATATATATATATATATATATATATATATATATATATATATATATATATATATATATATATATATATATATATATATATATATATATATATATATATATATATATATATATTCCAGTTTCCCATAAAGGGGGAATTTAATCTTCATGCACTCCCGGGTATTATTTTCAATTACAGCCATACAACAGGGTTTGTAGATCGGTTTAGTTTTATTTTCAATATATCAGCAAGCCAGCAACACCCAACACGTTTCGGTCTCTACGGAGACCTTGCTCACAGGAAACCATTTGTACGTTTTTTTGCTGAGTTTAAATAAAGTACATCCTCCATATTAACACCTAACTTCCTGTTAGTTGCACAGGGGTTGTGGGACATGTAGTTTTCTACAAAAACATTTTAACCATGTTGCGATTCTTTTTTGGCATTTTGCAAATAAAGATTACATTGGAAATACAATTTGAATTCATACCCTCCAGTGGGATAATGAGTGGGTACCATAATTCAACCTTTGGCCCATATATCGTTATAATTTAGCCCTCTAGTGGCCATACCAATTACAATTACCAATCCATGGCCCCCAATTGCATATTGTATCACATCCTCCCATGTAAGTTCCATATGTTGTTCCCACTATTTGTCCTATGCATCTAAATAAGAGGAAAAGCAAATTAAATAAGTGAAACAAAATGAAACAAAGTCGTGCTCTAAATTGTTTCATATAATGAGCGAAAAAAGGTTAAAAGTTTATAGAGGTATAGTTCATGTTCATTTCATCTTGGTTTTGAGTTTCAAAGAGGGCAATGTAGTTCTACATCCTGGTTATGCCTATGAGGATTTAGAGTTTGAAAGCTCATTATGTTTTGATTCTTTCTGTCTCATTATTTTTTCACGATCACCTCCTCGCTGATTTACTCCGACACTCTCAATTCCATAGAATTTTAGTTCTTTCCAATACCCATTGTGTTCCTTTTCCATATGTTTGGCCATTGCATTGCTTCTATCATTGTTGATTGTTGCTCGGACATGCTCCAAGATGCGCACCTTTAGTTCCTTTTTGGTGCTGCCAATATATTTTAACAAACACGGGCACTCTAAAACATAGATGACAAATTGTGTTTTGCAGTTGATCAGTTGATTGATTTTCCATGTTTTTTTGTTTGCCATATCTAATTCCTTGATGTTTTTGGCAATGCAGCAAACCTTGCAACCAGAGCATTTATAAAAACCCTTTGGTCTGTACCAGGCTTCTGGTTTCTTCTGATCCTGAAAGTGACTGAAAATTAATTTGTCTTTTAGATACTTGGCCCTTCAATACGTTATGTTGGGATGGTCTCCCACAATTTCAGCTGTTTTTGGGTCCATATGCAAGATGTGCCAATTTTTTTTTAGGATTTTCGTTATGGATTGATTTGCTGTCGAGTGAGTTGTTTTAAATCGGATCTTTTGATCATCCGTATTTGGTTTAGATTTCTCTTTCAACAATTCAGTTCTTTTGACACCGGATGATCGTTTCAAAGCAGTTTGGATTATAGCAGGATGGTATTTTTGTTTTTCAAATCTTTTACTGGCCAATTTTTTATTGACAATCCAATCCTCTTCTTTTGAGCAAATTCTTTTTATTCTTAAGAATTCTCCGTATGGAATGTTATGAATTAAGCTGGATTGGGGAAAACTTTGAGCATGTAATACCGCGTTTGTCACAGTACTTTTGCGATGCAATGTCGTTTGTATTGTATTGTTTTGAATAAAGATTTCCGTATCCAGAAAAATCACTTTTGATTCACTGATTGTGTAAGTAAATTTTAGGCCAAAGTTCGAATTGTTCAGTATTTCAAAGTATGTTTCAAATTCTTCCTTTGTTCCATCCCAAATCAGTAGCAAATCGTCTATGTATTTTAACCAAGCTATGGTTTTTGATACAGCCACATCATTTTCACATCTCCATGCCCACGTTCTTTCCCGATGACGCTTTGTCAGACAGGCATAGGATGGACTAAAAGAAAAGCCAATCGCTGTGCCCTTTGATTGTCGATAGATCTCTTTTCGGAACATGAATACATTTTGCTCCAGGCACATCGAGATCATTTCAAGGAGCATGTTGTTGTGCTCAGCAAATTAAATTGAATATCGTGGTGGTGGGAGGCAATCACTTTGGAAAAATATCAGGAGGAAAAGAGAATCCCGAGAGGCCTGAGGATTTTAATTGCCCCTTCACATGAGGAACCCGACATAGAGCTGGCAGAGGAGTGGGCTGAGAATCTAATGGATTGCTCAAACCGTATGCTGTCTATTCTAATTAAACATGCATGGAAAGATAGAATGGCGTTGTTGCAAATGATCTCTGAGCTTAAGGAAGAACTAATAAAGGAAGATACCAATGGGAACTTTACAAAGAAAATGGAGGAAATCAATAAAAAAATGACCAAACATGAGGATGAGATTGTGGCTAAAAAAGAAAGAAAATTTCTCAGAGACAAAATCGACTATCAGGGAGGTTGAATTTTCACTTTCAGCCGCAAGTATGATAACATAAAAAGAAAAGGCGTACAAGCGAACATTGACACAGTAAGTGCGGCAGTAGTAACATCGGAGGAGGAAGTAGTAGAAAGTGACGTATCTGAAGATGGCCAGGTCCTGGCAACCAAAATTGTAACCAAGAGTACAAGTAAGGCCTCACATTTTTGGGAGGAATTCAAGATGATGAATCAGACAGCTCAACAACAAAATTGGCAAATAGACAGAGGAAGAGGAAATCCTGGAGGAAGTACACCAAAGACCAACAGCCAGTCAGGAGGGGCGGCTGGAACAAGTGGAAACACAACAACCCCAGTGGGAGTGGAAACACGGGGTCTGAAAAAAACAAGAGGAAAATGAATCGACGAAATGTGGTAAACTTATCCTCTCATATACTTTCTGATATAGAAAATGATGTACTGCATTTTGGCCTTTCCTTTTGCCCCTCGGCTTACTTTAATTACTCCCAGGAACGGATAGACCTTTTTAAGTTTACTAGAAAATTAAGGTTGCAGAAATGGAACAAACTCAAGGTCAAGAATACGGCCTTGAATGTTTCAAACATTGAGCCAGCATGTGAGACCATTGATGAGGTTGTAACTCTAATTGCAATGCAAGACTTGGAGTTGGGTACACCAGCGAACACTCCAAATGATGCAATATCTATGGGTTATAAAATAGATCTGAACTGCCCAAATCCATTCAAGCCAAAATCCACATTCAATCCTACATTACCTGCATGTAGTATTGATACTTTCGAAACCTTGGTCATCAATGACTTTAAGAACTTGGCAAAGAAAAAACATTGGTCTAATGACAATTTAAGTAAACAAGAAAGACTAGCTGTTAAGTCACTGGAATGTGACTCTTCAATTGTCATTCGCCAATCTGATAAAGGGGGCAATGTGGTTTTAATGAATGTGGAAGACTATATCAAAGAGGGTATGAGACAATTGAATATGAAAGATTGCTATGAAGTCTCTTCCTTACAGTTAATTGAAAAGAGCAATAGTACTTACCATGAGATGTTGAACAGTTGGCGTTCAAGTGGTATCATTGAATGGGAGGAGTACTCATTTTTACTGAATCGTCATCCTAAAATAGCAGTGTTGTATTTACTGCCTAATCTCCACAAGAACTTCAGCAATCCCCCGGGTAGGCCAATAGTATCTTCGATTGGTTCTCTTTTAGAGAACACGTCAAGATATATTGATTTCTTTCTAAGACCCTTTGTTGAAAAAGTTCCCTCCTACCTCAAAGACAGTAGAGACTTCATAAATAAACTCACTGATTTTATCTGGCATGACAACTACATACTCATTTCTCTTGATGTATGTAGCCTTTATACATCGATCAGGCATGAAGATGGTATTAAGGCATGTCGCAAATTTTTGAGCTCAAGATCAATCTCATATTTCAGTCATACGGAAATGATCATCCAGATGATGAGATTTTGTTTGGAAAATAATTTCTTTGTCTTTAATGAGAAGCATTATAGACAAAGACAAGGTACGGCGATGGGAACTTGCTTTGCTCCCAGCTTTGCCAATTTATTCATGGCGAGCTGGGAGCACAAGTAGAGAAGACCCACCAGATGTATCACAGCCATGTGAAATTATGGCTGCGTTACATCGATGACCTGTTCATCATCTGGGAAGGCTCATAACAGGAGGCAGTGGGTTTCATTGATGATTTGAACAGGAATGATTTGAACATCATCTTGGAGGGTCAAATGAATGCTGAGACCATGGTGTTTCTAGACTTACGTGTTAAGGTACGTGATGGTAGACTCTCAACCAGTCTATACCGCAAAGAAACTGCGGGTAATACTTTACTGCACGCGGATAGTGGACACCCGAAAGCCTTAATAAAAAGCATTCCTTTTGGTGAGTTCCTCCGGGCTCGGAGGAACTGCAGTACAGATCAGGATTTTCAGATTGAAAGAGAGTGTATGAAGGAACGCTTCTCTGAAAGGGGATATCAATCCTCTGTCATAGAGGCAGCACTGAACAAAGCTAGTGCAATTAGTCACTCTTCCTTACTGGTTGCTAAGGATGACTTGAAACCCACAGCAACTAGTGAGGTGATAAGATTTATATCTACTTATCATTCAAGATCCTGGCAAGTACAAAGGAGTCTCAAACGTCATTGGAACATCCTTAAAACTGAGCCTACTCTGACTGATGTTTTGGGTGATAACCCTAACATGACTTACAGGAAGGCTCATTCCTTGAAGGATAAACTGAGTAGGAATGATGTAAGTACCAACACAACTAAAGGCAATGATGTTCAAGGCTTTTACACCTGCATGAAATGTAAGGCGTGCAGGTATAGTAATAACATCAAGAAAGTCTTTTTCCCAATAGAAGCTGTAGAGAAAACTATTAACAAACATCTCACATGCTTATCCGAGTATTGTGTATATGTGCTGATGTGCCCATGCTCCAGGAACTACGTGGGGAGCACTATGTTCCCAGCAAAAAAACATGTCCTGGAGCACATGAGATCAATTGACAACAGAGACCAAACCTCCCCAGTTGCTCGTCACTTCGAGGAGCTACACAAGAGTAATAGAAACTTGTTGAAGTTCTTCGTGATTGACAAGCTTCCTGTTATGAAGAGAGGAGGTGATAAAATTCGCAAACTTAGACAGATGGAGAATAGATACATTCTCGAATTAGACACCCTGATGCCGAGAGGGCTTAACTCTGAAGAAGAAATGAAATGGCATTTGGGGGAATTAGAGCCTAATACTGAGAAATGTATGACATGATATGTATTGTTTGTCTGTGAAATATCCTGACAGGATGCAAGTACATCAGTATTTTGTGAATTTGATGAAACCCGAAGTCGACTACGTGCTTTTCTGATGATTTTAACAAGTTTTAATTGTTGTTTCACTTTTTTTCACTAATTTTCTAAGACTCATAACCCAGATTGGGCTTATAGTTTGGTATATGGAATACAGGAGTTCTGATTGGCCCACTCTTTTGTATTTTAGGTAATGGAAGTACATTGATGCACAGAAAGAAACCTCACTTGGGTGTTGATTATTGGAGACCGTGTGGACAAAAAACTATAATTTCTCACTTGGGAGTTTGCAACTGATAGACTGTTTTTGCGACAATCTACGTATATAATGAGAATACAATGCTGCTCACTTGAGCGATTTGAAGTTTTCCTATGAATTTGGTGAATAGAGGTTGCGGCAATCATGTTTACAGAATGTTATTGGTTTGATGCCCCACGCCTTCGTTTAAACAAATATCAATTGTATTAGACGAATATAGAGTAAATATGTGAGATGAAATGATAACATCATCTTTATGTTATTTTCCATGCCTTATTTGTATGACAGGACTGTCTTTATATATATTTGGTGAAATGTTTTGCAGTGGGCTTGATAGATATAAGGCGATAATACTCCACTCCAAGATGGCCGCGATAATGGGGTCTTGAGTCTTTTGTTTATTTTGAGCACTTATCACGTGAAACTTTATTTAATGTTTTGAACACTGGCAATGTAAACACCCGTGACAAAGGCGAAGGTATCGCCAAAAACGGGTTGGGGTTATTTCCGTGTTTATTATCACGATTCTGCATGTGATGAATTAAAGAATATTGGAATGCGCAAAAAGGATTGGGAGGAGATCTTTTTTCCTATCAAGGAGAGTGCATTTGCGTAGCTGTTGCTGCTACGCGCTGTGAGCCTGAATCTAAACACAGGGTTACCTTTGCCCCTGGATTGCACCGTTGTCCTGGTGTCCCGGCACTTTTGCGAAGGAAGTGGAACTGCCTGTTGCACTCCTTGGCGGGTGCCTGCCAGTCGGGGGTGCACCCGACAACAATGTCTGCTCAATAATCCCTCCCCGCGAAAAAATATGACAAACCCAGAAAGGAATTGAAAATGAAAAAGAAGCATACAGCAGCAAATATCACAGTCCCTGAAACCTCAGAATCATCAGTGACAGGAGACGAAGTGTCGAGCGAGGATGGTCAGGATGATGCACCTGAATCTTCGGGTTTTCACCAGGAGTATCAAGTGATGCGCACAAAACAATTTCAGGGGGGAAGGGGCAAACCCTCCCGGAAAAAAGAGCACCAAGAGGAAGACGAGGAGGGGGGGCTGGAGCCGCAAACACTTAACTATTGTCAATTTGACACCTAAGACGCTGACTACTGAAGAACAAAACATCCTTAAACTTGGACTCACGTTCTGCCCACAAAAAAACTTTGAGTTCACGCAGACACGTATTGATTTGTTTAAGTTCACCCGGAAACTGAAACTGTACAAATATTTTAAATTGAAACCTCCTTTGTCAAAACCAACGGCTGTTGGTAACACTGAAGACGATACATTACTATGCAGAGATCTGGCTGGCATTAGATCTCTAGAAGAATTGAGGAGGGAGGTGGAGGAGGACGAAGTTTCCAACTTGAGGAACACACAACTGGTGACATACATGGAAGTACAGCAGAAAGGGGGAGCTACGAATTTTAAACCCACTTCTACTTTCATGCCTATAATGGGGACAGATGCCATAGACACTTTCTCGGAAGCTGTGATTCAGGATTTGAGAAATCTTAGAAGTACCAAAAAATTCAACAATGACAAGCTAAATTTTACAAATAAACAACAATTGGCATTGAAAAAGTTATGTGAGGATTCATCCTTGGTATGCAAACCCTCAGACAAGGGGGGTAACAGCGTGTTGATGACCAAGATACAATATGAACAAGAAGCGCTACGACAGCTCAATGATCCCAAAACATACATGAGGGTTAACGAATCTGTGTACAACACTAGCATTAAGGATTATCATGAAATGATCCTGAAGTGGTACAACAACAACATGCTGAGCTGTGATGAACATTTATTTCTAAGATGTTTGAATCCCGTAACTCCTACCTTTTACTATCTGCCTAAGATACACAAGGACCCTTTGAATCCCCCTGGGAGGCCCATTGTAGCTTCCCAAGGCAGCATAACAGAACATTTGTCAATATATATTGACTCTTTTCTTTCTCCGCATGTGGTTAATCTAAAATCATACTTGATGGACACGAAACACTTTTTGAATTGCATTGAGAAAATAAACTGGATTGAGGGGTATACTATGTTGGTTATTGATATCGCCAGTTTGTATACATGCATTGAGCACGACGAAGGACTATCAGCTATTTCCTGGTTTCTGGAGAGTAGACCAGTGAAATACTTTGAGCACAACAAAATGTTGATTGAATTTTTAAGATTCTGCCTTAACAACAACATCTTTCTCTTTGGCAAGAACCTCTACAGACAGCTAACAGGAGTAGCTATGGGCACTTGTTCTGCCCGAGCTTCGCAAATTTATTCGTGGGGTATTGGGAGGAGCGGGTGGCCTGGTCTCCTGTCAACCAGAAATGGAACGATCTCGTTAAATGTTGGTACCGGTATATCGACGACCTTTTTATTATCATAGAAGGGTCAGTCGAATTAGCTAAGGAATATATAGAGGTACTCAACAATAACAACAATAATTTGAGGTTCTCAGGAGAAATCAGTCAAAAGGAAGTGAATTATCTTGATCTAACTGTTTTTGTTGAAGATGGCAGTCTCCATACTAAGCTCTTTCGGAAGGTTACCGCTGGGAATTCCACCTTATTTGCTACCAGTGGACATCCAAAGAGCTTAGTTAATAGTATACCTTATGGGGAACTATTAAGGATAAAGAGAAATAATACTAAAGATCAGGAGTTCCGGAAAGCGGCTAGCAATAGCATACAGAGATTCAAAGCTAGGGGGTACAAAGAAGGGGTACTCAGGCAAGCCTTAAGCAAAGTTGAGAATCTGGATAGGAAAAAACTACTAGAAGACAAAACACAGAACAAAAAAACTGATGATGGGTTGTTTCGTCTTATAACTACCTATTCAAGAAATGCCTCAGATATAAAACGCATTATGCGTAAGCACTGGAACATCCTGATGGCAGATAATGTCATCAAATAGGACTTACCCTCTTATCCTTTGGTGACTTTCAGGAAAGTGAGAGCACTGAGAGACTATTTAGTCCACAGTCATCACGAAGAACTAAAACCCAAACCCAAGTCAGAACCCATGAAAGGCTTTTTTCCTTGTGGACGCTGTAAGGCGTGTAAAGGGAGCAAACGCACCACACAATACAGCATACCAGGAGTGAAACAGCCTAAGAGAATACAAAAATTTCTCACATGCACCACGCCTTACGTTGTGTATTGTCTGACATGTCGTTGTGGCAGAAGGTATGTTGGAAGCACGACGAATCCGGTGAAACTAAGAATCTTAGAACACCGGAGAGCTATTCAAAATGCAGATGTGAGCTACCCTGTGGCCAGACATTTTGACAAAGAGCATTCACGCAACAGGGATCTGTTAGCCTATTTCTGTTTCGATTCTGTCCCTGTCAATGTAAGAGGTGGGGATAGACTACAAAAGCTCAGGCGACTGGAATCGCGTTACATTATAGACCTACAAAGTAAAATGCCTATGGGACTGAACATGCATGAGGACTTAGCTGTCCATCTAATATGAATGATGACTGATATGTACTGACATTTATTGATTAACTACGTCATTGCTTCTGTTTCCTTCTATTTTGAACTTCATGTTACATTTAAGTATAATGTGTCTATATATTTGATATCATCGGGTGTTGTATATACCTTCACGATAGCTACACTGAAATGATTAATCCCCATTCAGGGCAGGATAGAGTAACGGTGTGCTTGGGTCTGATATTGGCATTATGTGATGATATGGCCCATACAGGGCTTTATAGAACACAAATCAATCGTATGATTATTTATAATTTTTGACCGTGGCTATTCCATGAATTGTGCAATATAGATAAATTGCGTTTCATGCACATCTTGCCGTATCTAATAAGATATAGACCCGTTCCAAGATGGCGGACATTGATTTACTTTGTGTCCTACCACTATGTTTAGCACTTATGAAACGCGAAGGTTTAAATGGATGGTGTTTGTTGTGGCTCTCCGTCTCATTACTGAGGAAGGCCGAGTGCCGAAAGCACGTTCTTTTTGAGAATTAAAATACATTTGTGAACCTATCTTGGAGTGCTTCTTCCTGTTTTCCCGTGTGACTGCGGGGAGGGATTATTGAGCAGGCATATATATATATATATATATATATGTATATATATCCTCAAAGGTCCAATAGCTTGATGAAGTCTAACGATGTTTGGGATCTCAGAAAGACCAGGGTTAATTGAGAGAGTGGCAAAAGAGGAAGTAGAGTGTTTGCTAAGAAGTTAGAACCACATCTAGAAGAAATGTACTGCAATTGTATTGTAATTCACCATTTAACTCGACAATTCCATAGCATATTATCTACTTAATGTGTACGACATATTCAACAGCCGAAGGATGAGCTATGAACATTGTGATGGATTAACATACACAATACATTGAATGCACTGAGTCTAATGAAGTAAGGTCTGAGGTGTCATGAAAAGCTGAATATATCATTTACAGTTTAGTTTGCATTTTTTCAAAATATGACGTGTTACCATCTATAGTGAGAACAGCTTTATAGCATAGAATAACAGTTTGACAGTGAGAAAGGTTAAGAGATGCTCCCCATCAAATGCTGACGTCAATTCAGTGGTGTAAGTTTCAGGATAGAGTCTTTCGTGGGCCAATATTACAGCAATCACTTGTAACGTTGTTTCTCTTTGCGTTGCTCTCCACTTCGGCTCTATGAATGATGCATGAACTCCTCAGAGCCTCACCGTCCCACTCATTGCTTTGCAGCTTGTTTGCTCTTTATAACTAAACACACTGTGTATACATATTTACAATGCATATCCAGGCGTTGTGTGTGGTTGCATGACATGCTTCCATGCATACTATGACCTATTTCCTTCCACTGAATTACAAACCAGCATAGGCACATCAATAGAACCGGCTCACAAGTGAAAGTGCTTCTTAATTGGTTGCTGAATTGGTGTGTGTTAACACATTGTAAGACAGTCCATCTGCCCAGTGTAGTGCTCCAGGTTTATGTGGGAGATTTGGATGTCTGCACCTTCAAACTCTGCTGTGTCTAAGAAGTACTTACCACATATCAGGGTCTTTGTGGTTCCGCAGTAGCAACACTACAAATAACCCATCATTCCTCTACCCATCATAAGATAAGAGAAGAGCCAATTTGTGACCAACGCGACGCTGGTGGTCTGCCCACCATATTATGAGTGTTGCAGTCAGACCACTAGAAGAACGCCGGGCAGTAATATGCTGGTGATCCCACAGCGGCGACTGCGAGCATATTGTGAGTTGCCTGTCCACTGTCTTGGTGATGTGCCCAGTATGTAGAGGGTGGCGGGGAAGCAACCTAAAAGGGCCCCCTACCACTCCTTAACCTAGAGGTGCATAAAGGGAGGGCACATGTTATGCTCCCCTGGAATTGCACCCGAGTTCCTGCACCGTGTGACATGTCGGACATGGTGCATACCACACTGTGCAGGAACATGCAACCGCCACTCTCACAGTGGAGGTCTGAATGTTAGGCTCTCCTATGAGCCTAACATACCCCTGCTTGCGTAACCTGGATTGAACTATGAAACTTCTGGGCAGGTGCGCCACAGCCTTGGCGGTCCTCCTGCAGACGGAGTGGTGGTTGTATCACAGGATGACCGGCAAAGTCGTAATAAGACTATGTGAGAAAGTGGCTCTATATATACTGGACCAGAATAAGGTACAGTGTGTATAGAGTCTACAAACCCCAAAGGTATACCAGAGGTTAAAGCCAGGTGTGACTTTACTCTCTAAAGTGGTAGCTTGGTCGAGCAGTAAGGCAGTACCAGAGAACAGTGTAAAGCATTTGTAGTACACACTCAGTCAGCAAAAGGTTTCACACACTCAAAGAATGAACTCCAGGCCAATTGTTTTTATATCAAAGATATAGTTGTTTTATTTTTAAAACCGAAAGGTATCAAAATATACTGTTCTCAATATGAGAGGTCTCAGATGAGTACTTTGCAGAAAGGCAATAAACTTTGTAAACACCATAGCTACAGGGGGTGCAGTAGGCAACACAATTCTACACACAATTTAGCATTGAGCTCAACGGGTTTTTCTATATAAACACAGTTGATTACTTTGTAGATTACTTTGGTAGTTCCAGGACTGGATCCAAGATTCAGTCCTGAGGTCTAAGCTGAAAACAATTTAGTAAAAATGTTTTAGTTATTTTTTATTTTTTTTGTCCTCATACACCAAAGATATTCTCAGAGTACATTTTGTCGATAGCATCCGCTACGCAGCAAATAAACCCCGACATCTGCCATGAACTCCGAAGATCTTAATGGATGCACTTTCCGCAGATACCCTAAAAACAAAAAAGGTCAGTTCAGTTTTTCTAACTTGCCATCTATGCGACTTACCCTAGGGTATTGTATTCTGCAAAAAGGCATAATCATTGGACAATTTAGGTCAGTGCTACAGCTTATCCATCCAGGCTGTACAGGGAATCCAGAAATGCTTTTTCCTTTTCTAATCTACCCTATCTAGGTTCAATGTATGTTTAATTGCATTGATCCAATCTAAATAGATAGGTGCTTTATCTTTTAACCAGGATTTACAAATTTCTCTACGAGCGAGTATAATGAAATATAACAACAGCTTGTTAACACCTTGAGAAAGTGATTCATAATTAGAAAAAATACCCCAAAAAATGTGTGTTACACTCACCTGTATATCAAAATTAAACAAACTTTTCATACCTTCATATACCGCACACCAGAAATTATGCAAGTCAGGGCACGTTAAAAACATATGAAGATCATCCGATTTTTCCTGCTGACACTTTGGACAGCAGGGGATAGTACCTTTCGAAAATTTAGAAAGCTTAGCTGTGGACCAATATACTCTGTGAAGATAAAACAAATGGTTCTGTTTTAAATTGGCAGGAGATACTGTGGTGTGTAATAAATCAAAGGATACTTGCCATAGCTCTTCTACATCTTCATCAGGAACGTGGTCTCCCCATAAGTGGACTGGCAAGGTGAAATTACCATCCTCTGCTTCCAAGATAGTCCAATAAAAAGTTGCTGTCTTTACCTTCCTGCTCTTCCCCTGATGCAGTTTCTCCAAGACTCCCACTTCAGACCCCACAGCCTGGCTCCAGCTCTTTATTTGGAGATATTTAAACTTGGATAAATTGCTCTCTGTGAAAATGGAAATCTCATCCCATCGTAACATCGACCCCTCCGGCATTAGCTGGGACCAGTATTTTATATCGGCATCCAACAATGGTTTTGCGAGGACATCCTTGGTCCACTCTGGAGTGCCCGGTGACTCCAAGATAGGAGCCATAGCTGTATAGTATGCAAAATTCAAAGACTTCCTTAATCTTGACCAGGTAAAAGCCATATCCCTCAGCAGCTTCAGACGCACCTTTTTAAAAAAACGTGGGTCCCCAAACTTATGCAGGAAACCATGACATCCCCCTTGATGTTGTGTGAACATTTCCTTAAACATTGTACCTACTTCTCATCCATCTGGCTTGTCGAAAAGCATTTTCCCTGCCGTAAGTAACAATGTCCAGGCGTAAAGCTTCAAGTCTGGGGCACACAAGCCACCTTTGCTTTTTTTTCTCCGCAACTTCCTCCATGAGATCCTAATACCCTTTGAGGCCCATACAAAAGAATTCAAATTGGCTTGGATTTTTTTTAGCTTCTCTTCCTTGAATGCAAGAGGAATATTCTGAAATAAAAATATTAATTTGGGCAGAAGCATAATTTTCACAATGGTCACTCTTCCAATTAGCGTGAAGGAGAGAATCAGCAATTTCTTCATCTATTTTAGCAAGATTTCTGTCCGCTAACTGTTCGATATCCTGGGTAATTTGAATTCCCAAATATCTTATCCTCTGCTTCAAGATGGAAAAATGGGCTTCTATATTCCAGACCATACACTCAGACTTTGACTGATTAATCTCATAGCCAGAGATCTGACCAAACTGAGTAGCTGCATTATAAATCAGTGGGATTGGTTGTATTGGATCCGAAGTATAAATCATCATATCATCAGCGTAAAGTGAAACTTTTTTTTCCCAATTTCTGCATTTAAAGGGCACGATATTGATGTCTTGCCTTATTTTCTCCGCCAGGAGCTCGATGTATAAGTTAAAGTGCAGAGGCGAGAGGGGACATCCCTGTCTCGTCCCTCTTTTAATAGTTATGGGTGCAGAGAGGCTGCCATTAACCAATACTCTGGCTATGGGGTGGTGATAAAAAGAAGAGATAGTACTACAAAAGTTCTTGCCCAGATTACATATCTCCAGTACTCTCGCTAAATAGACCCAATTTACGCTGTCAAACTCCTTAGTGGCCTCGAGTGTGATAATCCCCATTGGCAACCTATTTAAAGATGCTAAATCTTTGCTCCCACTAATGCTTGAGTCAAGTCCTGTATAGTCTGATTTTTTATAAACCCCTTCTGATCGCAATGCAACAAATCGCCAGCTACTCCATTTATTCTCTCTGCTAAAATCTTGGCAAGAATCTTATAGTCAAGATTCAGCAGAGTGATTGGCCTATAGGAGTCACATTGCGCCTCTAGTTTAGATGGCTTGAGAATAAGAACTACAGTTGCCTTGTTCCATGACGGGGGAATGTTCCCTCCTTCCTCAAAAATAAAGGAAAAGAGCCTATGAAGCATGGGGACAATAACTGGCGATAAGATCTTGTATAGTGCGGCTGGTAACCCGTCTGGGTCTGGCGCTTTACCTCACTTTCCCGACTCTATTATACTAGCCACTTTATTCAAGCTAATACTTCCATTTAAATTATTAGATGCCTCATCCTCAATCCTCAACAAAGCATATTGCTCGAGCCATGCTTGAATTGAGCTATCCTGTGGAGATACATCTTCTTTATATACCTGCTCGAAATGATTGAAAAAGGCTGCCTCAATGTCAAGAGAGTTCTCTGTGATCTCACCCAAAGTACCGGACAACACTCCTTTGACCCTATTTCTACTTTGTTCTTTTTTAGTTTTCCAGGCTAGGAGCTTCCCACTAGCTTCCCCATATTCAAAATGAGCAAGAGTACTAACCTGCCAACGTTTCCTAACTCGAGCATCGAGAACGTCTTCTAGTTGTGATTTACAAGCTGAAAGCTCCCCCTGAATAATGGCCTTAAATGGTTGATTCTGAGCTAAAAGATCAAGTTCTAACTTGGCAATTTTTGCCTCGATTTCAGTTATCATAGCCCTGAACTTTTTTGCCTCGTGGATTGAATATCAAAAATCACCCAACTCAGATAGGCTTTCTAAGAGTCCCATACAATTTCATTTGAGGAGGTTCCTAGATTTAACTCAAAGAACCTCTCTGAGTCTTCTAACAGTTTTTCTACCACTTCATCCTCATGCAAGATACTTCGATCCATAGTCCACCTTTTAGTGCTCTGTTGCCCAGAGAGCTTCAAAACTATAGAGACGGCCAAATGGTCTGACAGGTGCCCTCCTAGATGCTTAACAACCTACACAACACCCCGTAATTCTTCAGCAATCAAGAAAAAATCTAGTCTAGATTTGTGCCCCAGCTTCTTAATATGAAAAGTATATTCCCCTTTAGTCCCCCATTTTTTCCTCCATATATCCAGTCAGTTCATCTGATGCATTGCATTCACCAGGAGAGATCTTCCTTTAGAATTATATATAGATTCATCCTTATAGTTTTATCAAATTAGAGGTCCAGAACTAAATTAAAATCTCCTGCTAAGATTAGCGGATGTTTAAAATCTAGGAGTTCTTCCAGCATCTCTCTAAGCGGGACCGGATCATCCAAATTTGGACCATTGTACCCAGCGACTGTAAATTTATATGTGTGGTACTTAATCCTCGCTATAGCCCATCTACCCTTCTTATCGACTTTAGAGTCTTCCACTACGAGAGCTGCATTCATTTTAACCAAAATAGCAACCCACCTTATAGTTACTGGCTGAGAGGTGCATATAACATCCTGAATCCACTTTTTCCTCTTGCAAAACTCCCTTAACTCATTATCTGTGAGATGAGTCTCTTGGAGAGTAAAAATTTGCTCTAACACATCTTTAAGATACTGAAATATTCTCTCCCTTCTATGTTTTACCCTCAAGCCATTTAAATTCCATGTTAAGACCTTCAGATATATATCCTGAGGTAATCTAACCTGCGACATTGCTTCCCTGATAGATGGTATGTTTCATTATATAACCTAAATTGGCGAATCGGACATATTTAAATTTTTTACCCACATGCTCCCCATCCAGTGCCCACCTCCCATCCTCCCCTAACCCCCCCTCCACTGTCCCTTCCTAGTGCTCCCCTGGAGAACCCCCCTTCTTCTTCTTATGGCCCTTCTCTGGCCTTGAGGCTCCCTCTCCCGATATCCGGACGACATGTTTGCACTCAGAGATAAAAAAAAATGGTTTTTTTTCTTTTCATATTCTTTTTCCTGCACTTACATCACACGCTGTATGCCAAAGCCAAGAGAGTCAGAAAATAAAAGAGAAACAGAGAGAGAAAATTATATGAAAATATAAGGCGACATAGGTGAAGTATACGCTGGGATATAGGGAGTTACCCCACCTCTACCTCACGAACAGATTCTGAGATCAATTGAAAATAAGCTTCTGCCTCGTCCACTCTTTTGAAGACCCTCATTTTGTTATTGTACATAACCTTTAAGGATGCTGGAAATTTCAATTGTGCAGTTGCGCCCAACTTCCGAAAGGGGTCTAATAATTTCCCTAGCTCCCACTGTCTAGATGCCGTTATTGAAGAGACATCTGACCTAATCTGAAAAGTGATCCCATCTGCTGATAAAGAGCTGCTGTTTAAAGCCCTGTTGAGAATCTCATCCTTTAAAGTATACGTCAAGAAATGTATCAAAATCTTTCTTGGTCTGGTTTTATCCGGATTTTGTCTCAACGGGTCCCTATGAACACTCTGAATATCTCTAATGAGGTCCTGCTCCGAAGCTTCCACCGCAGTCGCTTGTTTGATGAGTTTAACTACAAATTCAGTGATATTACTACCTTCAGCCCCTTCCAGAACTTCCAAAAGACGAAGATTATTTCTCCTCTGAGTTTTTCCTGATAGCCCTGCTCTTGTTGTCTGAAGTCCTTGATTTCCTTTGTGTGTTGGAGGGCCAGGGATTTTAGATCTGTGACTGTTGATTCTAGGGCCGTAGTTCTAACAGCTAGTACGTTAAACTTTTCCTCTAGCTTTTCACAAAATGATTTGATTTCTTGTTGGTTCTTCTCCGAGACACCAAAACCATTTCTCATCTCCTGACTTAGTGACTGGAGAATTAGCAAGACGGATTGGTCACTGGAAAGCCCCTCGTTATCTTTATTCTTTCCCTCAGTAACCTGGCTGCTCCTCCTTAAAGAAGCATTCCCCTGGCTCTTGACCTCTACATAATTGAGCGGATGATCTTTCCATTCCTTAGACACTGTGGGGCATATTAGCAAGGGGAAGTATCGCTGCTTTTTTGGCGAATTGTGCCGAGAAAGCGGGGATACTTCTAGAGCCCTATCCACAAGGGCATTTTAACACCTGTCTCAAGCCCACTTTGCATGTCGGCGACAAACATCGCTAATGACATGCAAAGTGGGCGTTCCCACATCCAACCAGATGTAAAATGTGGTTGGAGGTGGGAGCTCCCTATTACCAAGGCAGGCGTTGGGAGAGACAGACCTGCGATAAACTCGTTTATCGCAGCTCTCCCAACGCCTGCTCTGACCTGGTGTTAGGGCATTGTTGACATGGGGGTGTGGATCATAACGCTGAATCCACCCCCCCATATTATCAATGAACACATTAGCGTATGAAAACAACGTTTGTTTTCATGCGCTAATATGCTATATTGCCGACTATCGCCGGATTTTATTTCGCCTACGTGATGCGCATTGATAATTGCGCGCTATCACGGCAAAAAAATCCAGCAATAGCCGGCGATATGGGAATGTGCGTTGTGTGTTTTCTAACGCACTTCTAGGTAATATGCCCCTGTATCCCCATTACCAGATAAAGTTGATCCGTTTTGTGAGCTAGGTGTATTGTCACTCAAATCCGGGCTTTGCATCTCCACTAAATGGTTGATCTTCCAAAAGCTGATATCTAGTAGGACTCAAGAAGCCCTCCGGAAAGTTAGAGACAGAGGAGGCAGGCCTCCGGACAGGGGTTTTAATTCGAGAGTGGAGGGAATTACCCTGAAATAGTGTTTAAGCGAGGGTGCAGGCTTGGTCCCTTGTAAAACTTCTTGAGTGGTAAGATTCTTAAGACCACCCTTCTTCATTGATTTACACTTAGCTTTAGTTGAGACGGGGTGTTTAACTATTGATGCTGATGCTTTTTTTTCATGCAACACTGCAGAATCTTTTTTTGTTTTATTTGTAGGTGTTAAAATGTCAGCCACTACTGCCTCTTGTTTCCTGCCTTTACTTCTCTGTAGAGACAGGTGCCCTTTGTAAGTCTCTCCCAGGAAGAAGCGAATTATCACACGCTAAAGCATTGATTCCAGTATGCGAAATATACTCAGCACCATTTTGCCCACCTCTGCTGATGTATTCTCGGGAAGAGAGTTCATAGCTGTTCCTGTGACCCCAGCCTCTGCCCGTATGGGAAACCGTTGACGCTATACTATGGCCCCTTCTCACCTCTCAAGCTGCCCTAGCCCAATGCGCTAACCCCTCTTCAGCCCGGTTGCTTTGTGGCCCCCTCACCTCCTCCATTTATGCAGGGAGCTCTTCTTGGCTATTTGCGGCACCCGCCGTGGCACTCCTGAGGGTTCCCGCTAGCGCCAGGTCTCCGTCCCAGATGAAACCGGGATCGTATCTGGGCTATTGAGGTTCTATTTTATGGGTGACTTATTGCGTAAAAAGAGATTTTTGGGCCCGGCTAAAGGTTTATTTTGCCACATCGACATGTTAATTTACAACTGCACACACAGGCTCTGCAATGGCGGCTCTGATACATGTTTAAAGAGCTACCTATGTTACCATATTTTAAACAGAGAACAGAAGTACTTAAGTTCTGATTAGCAGTTGTAATGGCAGCAAAAGCGAAACTAGCAAAAATGAAGGAAGTGAGGCAAAAATTTGGGGGTGACCCTGCAGAGAGGGCCAGTTCCAACAATACACATCTTTGTTATTTCTCAAATTAAAAGTCTCTAGGATCATTAGTTAGTAGATAATGCAAATGATATATATGGAAAATACTACAGACATAAAAGAAAGTGTCAGGAGACTAAACAACAAGAAAGCACAAACCAAGGTAAAACGTATGACCTTTCGTCCATATCATTGATATAGTACAGATGCAGGACGTGGAGAGGCCATTACTGACATTATGAGTGGATATACTGATATTATGAGTGGATAGTTGTGGAAAGATGCACTTTCTTACTAGGATTTACAAAGAAACTGCAACAGTGGGGGTATTAAGATACTTGTGAGATGGATTTACTGTACACGTCTGCTTGGATTCTTTAGGTAAACAACGAGCCCCTGACTTAACTTTGTTTTGCACATGAATATTATTCAAGCTAATTCTCCCTGAATCAGAGATGATACAGTTTTGAAACACCTAGGGAATGTTAAGGATTATGAAGTGCTCACAACACCTCAAATGTTAGAATGTAATTATGATCAAATAGTGATTTTAATCTGGAACACTTTTTGGTGCAACTGACGGTTGAATGATTTTAAATTTCGTTAATAGGGATGAAAATTGTAATGGTTTTAAATAACTAAACAGTAAAATTGTATTGTATTGTAGCATACTTGTATAGCGCAGCCTGTCACCACCAAGGGCATCCTGGCGCTTTTGACCCATGATCCAGCGGAAAACAGTGGCTCAACCTATCCTGGGAAAGAGATGGGTTTTCAGAGCCTTTCTGAAGGCCAGAAGATCTTCAAGGCTTCTCAAGGATATTGGCAGAGAGTTCCAAAGTTTGGCCGCCGCTACTCTGAACGAGCGGCCACCCATTCTCACTCTCTGGAAGCGTGGAACTATCAGTAGCCTGGACGACGAGGAGCGTAAGGCTTGAGGTGGACAATACCAGGCAAACATGCGCCGCAAAGGAATAGGGCCCAGGCCATGAATAGCCCTGAACACAATACAAGCAGCTTTGTAGCGCACCCGCAGATAGACCGGCAGCCAATGAAGTTCTCGCAGCGCTGCCGTGGAAGAACTATGATAAGGGCGAGAGAGGGCAAGTTTGGCAGCGATGTTCTGCACCCTTTGCAGCTTGCCCAGAAGTGTTACCGGGGCCTCCAGAAGCAGTGCGTTACAGTAGTCAAGTCGACTTAGGATGGTACAACGCACTACTTCTGGCCTGGCTTGCTCAGGGAGAAGGGGTAAGACCTTACGCAGCATACGAATAAGCATCATACATGTGGAGGTGGTCTTATTTACATGTAGATCTAGCTGCAGGTTGGGCCCAAAAATAACGCCCAGATTGCGCGCAGATTGTGCGGCTGACACCGTCTCAGAAAAGGACGGAGGCCAGAAATCAGCCGGCAGATCGCGAGGAACTCGATCTGTGGAGCAGTGTAAAACCTCCGTCTTGGTTCCGTTGACTGTAATGAGTTCAGACGGAGCCATTCTGCTGTCGCCTGCATGCACCGGTGGAAAGTCTCCAATGTGACTGCATCCTGACCCTCCAAAGAAAAGACCAGCTGGGTATCATCCGCATAATTAAATGCGGAGATACCAAAGGATTTAATGAGCTGGACTAGAGGGCGGAGGTAGATATTAAAAAGTATGGGGCTGATGGCTGAGCCCTGGGGTACACCTTGTCCCACTCTCCACTCCTCTGAACTGAAGGGGGGTAACGAAACCCTTTGCTGACGGCAGTCCAAATAGGAGATTAACCAATCCCTAGCTCTGTCTTTAACCCTGCATTCTTCCAGCCTAGAGATCAAGGTGGGATGACTGACCATATCGAACGCGGCCGACATGTCGAGCAGCACCAAAAATGCTGCCCGACCACTGTCGACTCGCGCCCGCAGGTTGTCTAGCACGGTCACCAGCGCAGATTCCGTCCCATGCGCTGGGCGAAAACCAAATTGCATCTCATCCAACCAGGTGTTCCCTTCAACAAAGCCGGACAGAGTGCGGGTGACCAATTTTTCCATGATTTTCACCGGAAAAGGGAGCAGGGAAATCGGCCGGTAGTTGGATAGGCACGCAGGGTCGAGCGTAGGTTTTTTTAAAAGTGGAGATACCACTGCCTTCTTCCAGCAACTTGGTACAATGCCTGTCTCAAATGACTGGCAGCAGATGGCATGCAAGGGCTGGAAGAGATCCTCTTGAAACACCTTCCAGAGTTTAGGAGGAAGAGGATCCAGAGGCGAACCAGAAGAAACCGTAAGGGCTAAGTCTCCGAACTCCTTCAGAGAGGGAAGGGGAAAGCAACTCAGCTGGGGTCGACTGGCTTCACTCGCCGGAGCTCCCGAGCTGAGAGCCAGATCCAAGGAAGGAGGATAGGGATTGCTCTGCTGGGGTCGACTGGCCACCGACGCCGGAGCTCCCAAACAAAGAATTGGAACCAGAGGGGAAGGAGAGAGACTGCTCAGCTGGGGTCGACTGGCCACAATCGCCGGAGCTCCCAGACAGTGAGCTGGATCCAAAGAGGGAAGGGAAGAGCTACTCAGCTGGGGTCGACTGGCCACACTCGCCGGAACTCCCAAGCAGAGAGCCGGATCCAGAATTGGAAAAGAGAAGCTACTCGGTTGGGGTCGACTGGCCACAGTCGCCGGAGCTCCCAAGCAGAGAGCCGGATCCTGAATTGGAAAAGAGAAGCTACTCGGTTGGGGTCGACTGGCCACAGTCGCCGGAGCTCCCAAGCCGAGAGCCTGATCCAAAAGAGGGGAAGGAGAGCTACTCAGCTGGGGTCGACTGGCTTCCGTCGCCGGAGCTCCCGAGTTGGGGGGCTGCTCATCTGGACGGGGTCGACTAGAGGACGTGGCCGGAGCTTCCTGACAGAGGTGAATAACCCTCTGCAGGGGTCGACTGGCCACCTTTTCCGGAGCTCCCTCCTCAGTGGTGGAAATCCGTGGATCCTGCAGACCTGTTAAGATTTTACGGATTTTTTCCTCAAAAGCGTCCGCAAGTGAGTCACAAAGAGCTTGCGATGAAGGGACTGCACTAGCCACACACGTGGGGTGGGCAAGGTCCTTAACGATTTTAAAAAGGGCCTGTGCCTTGTTTGGGGCCTGATTCAGAGTAAATTCAAGAAAGGTCGCTTTCGCCGTCTTGATTTGAGCTTTGTATTTTTGCATGGCAGACCTAAATACAATTTTATCCGAGTCTAGGTACTGTTTCCTCCAGACCCTTTCTGCGCGTCTACAGTCGAGTTTAAGCTGGCGTAGTTCACTCGTGTACCAAGGGCTGGCTCGATTCACCCTTCCACGAGACTTCCGAAGGGGTGCCAACTTATCCAGTGTACTCGATATGGACTGGCAGAAGAGATTATAGCTTTCTTCGGCGGTGTTGCCAAGCTTGAAATCCTCACCTAAAATGTTCGGCAGTGGGGAGGTTTTGAGTATTCGGGACCAAGGTCTCTCTAGCTTAGCTAGGGGTAATCCAGCCTTTCGCGAAGTAGAGTCCCCTGAACGAAGGGAAAACCTAATCAAAGAGTGATCCGTCCAAAACTGGCACTTGATGTCAACTAATGCAGCCTACTGAGGGTCCGCGAACACCAAGTCCAGAATATGGCCTTTCCGGTGCGTGGAGGCGTTCACCAACTGTTCTAAGTTGATGTCTATACAAGCTTGGCTGAGGGAAAAGAAAGCATTATCCAGTGAACTGCCTGCCCACAAATTAAAATCTCCAAGAACCAATAGCTTGGAGTGCGAGCTAGCAAGTTCGTAAATCAAATCAATGAGAGAAGATATGGAAGGTGCCGGTCCCGGGGGACGATAGCAGAGGACACCCGAGCAGCAAATCAGCTCCTGCTGTTTAACTGTAAAACCCATCAATTTGAATCCCGGTACCTCTCGAATCTTTAACTTGGAAAGGGTAAGCGAGTCCCTATAGATGTATCCAATTCCCCCTCCTCGATTAAGAGGGCGCGGAGAGTGGCTGATTTTATATCCTAAGGGGCAAGCTAAGCCCAGCTCGACCTCACAGTCCTCCCGAGTCCACATTTCCGTGAGAAAGAGGACATCGAGCTGTTCAGAATCGATGAGGAAGGCTATTTCCGTATGATGCTTGCAGAGGGATCTAACATTAAGCAAGCCACTGGAAATGGGCCTAGAGGTTGGAAGGCTGACATGGTCCTGACCAGGTCTGAGTCTAAATAGCTCAGACCGAGTATAAGCTATACGGTTTGGACCGGAGGGGCCAGAGGTAGCGGCCCTAAGCGCGTCCGTTGCGCGAACGGGCGCAAACGGGCTTACCTCTGGCGCACCTCCGGCGCCCCTACGGCGCCCCCGCTGCGCACCGTCGCTGCGCACCTGTCTAGCGGCCATCTTAAATGGCCGGCTGGGTGTCACGTGGGTCCTGGCAGGGCGAGTGTCTCTCCCTCACCTAAGATGGCGCTCAGAGTGGAAGGACTTCTCCCCACTCCAAAATGGCGCTCGAAACCGGCGCGATGGTCCTGCAGTGCCCCCGAGTCCCTTCTGTCCCACAAAATGTGGGTATGTGATGGTTATAGTGCGGGTGAGAGCTCCCTTATTTCCCCCTAAGCGGTCCTAATGGTTAAAAGCGCGTAACGCTCGGCGCAGTAAAATAAAAGCGAAGCTTAGTGCAATTTAAAAGTTACAGGCAGGTAGGGTATAAGCAAGAGGAGCGTTAAGCTTAAATTACAAGTGCTCACAACACTGTAATTTACAAACAAATTAAATAATTAAATGAGATCAACATAATTAGTGAAGAAGAATATACATACATTTGCAAGTGAATTTAAAACAAGTGGAAATGCTCCCAGATTGATGGTGAGAATCTTGCCATGTTTGAGGGATATTCAAACGTGCTTTTCACAATTCTGAAGGGACTGAGTGGCATTTACTAAAAGATGACAGAACATGTTCAAATGTGGAAATATGTATGGATAACCAAGGAGAAGGCAAATTTAGGGGCCGGTTACCAGTTTGGGTTGGTCTGGTTTATGCTGTCCAATAATTAAATAGGGCACCTTGTACCAGTCTAAAAAACCTTATAGTGATTTAAAAGATCAAAGATAACCATAGATAGCTATCCTAGTGGTAGCTGTGGAGAGCAGCCTTCAGTCTTAGTCTTAAAGGAATGTCAAGCAGCTTGTTTTACCAGAATGCAACCTTACAGTATTGGTCAGATGAAAGGAGAACCACACAATAGTTTAATATGTATTTATTAATATAACACTCTCTAGTGTGACACAGTACCTTCTAATCAAAGATAATACCAAAGCACAAAATACTGTAGCATAGAAACAATAGTAACTAGCACTAATACACTGTGGGCTCCAGGGGAGTAAGTAGGGAACCCACAGAGGACGGGTGCAGTGTGGGAACACAACTGTGTGCTCGGTACAATTCTATGGGGAAGTCGCAGTGGAAGTTTTTAAGTTTAAGGACCATTCCCAGTGGACTTCGAAGAAACCCCGTGGAAGCTAGGAGGTTGGAGAGCCACCCCACGTTGGATACTGTAGTACCGGAGTTACCTATCCCGGGGAAGCCGGGTGCATAGGTCCGAAGTGGCGTCGGAAACCACTATCACACCCAATGGAGGCTGCTGTAAGGAAGAAAAGTGTCAGTTAAAATCAAAAGGTGGATTATTGTTGAAGAGTGCCTGAAAGCAGCGGGGACCGAGTCTGAGTAAATTAGGAGTGACCAGGGGCTTGGTAGACAAATGTCCACTGATGTCGGGTGCTTCAGTTGCATTGAGGAGGTTCTTGACTCTGCAGCCATAGGGGATAGGAGATGTTGAGGATGACCAGGAGCCAGATGAGAGCTGTCACACAAAGGATGTTGAGTGATAATGGATCGGTGTCTGGTGGGACCACCAACAAGCCTTGGCAACGGCAACCCATGCAGAAGGTCAAACAAAGTTACGGTTTGGACTTGCAAGGTCCAGGAGACTCACCAAACACAGGGGAGTCAGAGCAAGCCTGGAGCAACCGGGGAAGCCCAAGAAAAGCAAAGCTGATCCTCAAATGGACACACTGGCCAGAGGCACGGGAGAGGCAGGAGAACTTCAAGCGATTTCACCAAACAGCAGCCCACGTAGCACTCGGTGTGAGGAGGCTGGCGTTCTTGGTAGGAAATGTTGTCAGAGGATGGGGCTCCTTGGAGCCCAGTGCACATGTTCGGGAAATGCCAGCAAGCATATGCACTTGCAAATGATTGCAGTGCACAGGGGTATGGGTATTGCAGCTCCACAAGGGATTCTGGCCTCAAACCTGGCAAGAGGGCAGCTCAAACATAGAAACCTAACTCCTGTGTTGCTGGAGCCTTCAGAGTCCAGAGGAGCTCAGGAGCAGCGGACCAGTCAGTCATGACTTGGTGCCTGTGGTTGCACGGTGTGACTCCTTCACTCCAAAGGGAGATACCTTCAGTTTTGCTTGATATTTCACAGGTCCTTCACTGAGCCTGTATTGTGCACGGGCACAGAAAATGCTTCAGACTAAGAGGGAGCTGAAGTTGGGCCCAAACAAAGTCCAGTGAAGTCCAGACTAGTGTCCAGACAGTCAAGGTTCAGTGGTTTCTTGTTCAGAATCTTGTCAACGTCGATTCATCTAGGGTCCTATGGCCAGGTAAGCACTTTTGTACCCATGGGAGAGTGTTGACCAGATTCAGGGGACCCTCCCAGGGGAGGGTCTGAACAGTCGGGTGGTTACTCCCATGTCCTTTGTAAAGTTTTGCACCAGAGCAAGAGCTAATGGCTCCCAGGACTGGTTTGAACTGGACTATGTACAGGGACACCAAATGTGCCCCTCATGCACACTTTCAGTCGCTGGCAAGCACACCCACCTAGCCCTAATACACTAAATCCTTTCTGGGCGGTGGTCACACCTCCCTGTGACAGGATTCCACCTTCCTTTGCTCAAGCTTGGCTCCGCAGTAGGAGCGCAGAATGTGTCTCTGGTCGGCAGCAACCATTTTGTGCTGCCCGGGACTAGAAGGTTGGTACCGGGAACACCAGTGACCCAACAAAGCTTGTTTCTGACGGATGGAATCATACCTCCCACACCGATTCCCAGTGTGGGGGTGTGATTCCACAATGTTTTAGACCAAACACGATAGGGTTACTTTCGGCTGTTTTAGAGTTGGTCATCACGCGGTCGCATAATGCCAATCTATAGATTGTAAATGGCTGCTGCACCATCAACCCGGGAGAATGGACTCTGTAGGCTGCAGGGGTGTCCTGCTCATGCAGTGTCACCCTCTCACTTAGAACCAAGCACCCTGCCTTCAGGATTGTTAAGGCCTGCTATAGGGGGGACATTAGGTTTCAAGTGTAGTGACCCTTAGATATAGTAAACCTGTATCTTAAGTAAGTGGTGCATCTTACACAGTCTGCCATGGCAGGTCTGTAGTTCCATTTTGCAGGGCCTCTCATAGGTGGCATAATATATGCTTCAGCCCATAGGAGGTCTCTAGGGTACCTATGCCCTAGTTACATTTGAACCATATACTAGAGACTGACAAGGTTACCCCAGTATCCAATCTAGAGTGTACCTAAGAACATGATATAACAGTTTATGGGGAAAGCAGATTGACTGGGGTCCCTATTAGCAGGATCCCACCCAGTCAGACTAGTCAAAAACATCACATTTAGCAAAAGGTGGGGGTAACCATAAGAAGCAGATCCTACTTTCCTACACAGTCTTACCACCACTCCACCATGGCAGCGGTTTCAAGAAGACTCTGGAGTTGGCTGTGTGTGGTATTATGATGCATGCAACCTACACTGCTGACCATGTCAATGGAGTGTGTCCTGCCTGCAATGTGGCAGACTGCAATGTTTTAAGGAGTTAATCGTTTTGTAAGTGTCGGCAAGTAGAGATTTAAATGACTGCAAATACCATAAGGCCCTGTTTATAGTAATCAATACAAGATGAAATTGTGATTTTGTCCATTCTCACTTGTCTGACATATTACAACTGATATTCATTTCTTGTGGAGTTAATCATTATGTAAGTGCTAGGAAATTGATATTTATTGGACTCAAACTAGCATGAGACCCTGTTTCTGTGACTCAAAACAAGATGAAATTGTGATTTTGCCCATTTTCACTTGTCTGACACACTGATGTTAAATTCTCATGGCCTAAGCAATCTACACAGAATAGTCTACTCAGAGACATTTCTGAGTACTTAGCTTTATGTTGTCCTGGTCTCCTCAACTGAAACCATTGATGGCATGAGTGACAGCATACCAAGTATGTTGGTCAAATATTTGTACGGCATGAAGGTAATTCAACTTCCTTAGAAGTGGCCGTTGATCCATTGACTCTGCACTGTTAATTTGATGATTAATGCTAAATATATAGCCAAGTTGTGTGACCATCTTTTTTGTAGACATCTGTGCAGTGGAATTGTCAAATGCATATCTTACCACTACCCTGTGTAGGTTTAAATGCTTAGGAGATGTCATGTTTATTCCTTAATCCAAAATGCAACATCTCAGGTTGTCTACTAGGGGCCATATGCATCAAACATTGTATGCCACCGCAAACGGGAGAATTACAGACTCGAACGTTTGGAAACGCAAAAAATGCCTTTCTGATGCAGCAAACCCTATTTTGTGATTCAGTAAGGGATGTCTTTAGGTCGTCCCTTCCTAATACTGAATCGCATCGATATGCATGAATGTTTTATGACCGAAATGTGGTCGCAAAACATTCACATTTTACCACCTACTTCAAGTACGTGATAATCAATTTGCAAATTGGAAGGGTGCCCCAAGAGACCCCTTCCCTTTTATGAATGTCTGTAAATGCATTTTCGAAGAGCAGGCAGTGGCTCTTTAAAGAAAACGGGTTGCTTTACAAAAAAAAGATTGCTTTATTTAAAAGCAATTATGTAAATGGTGTTCTGCTGACCCCAGCAGGCCACCATCCCCGTAATTTTTGCGATTCATAGGTGGTCGCAAATTGCGACCTACTTCATTATTATTCACGAAGTAGGACATTTGCGATCCCCTAGGAATCGCAGAAAGTGTTAAACATGGATTCTATTTTGCCATTTTCCAATTGCAAATTGCAAGAATTTGCAATTAGGAAATCGCAAAATGGATTGATGATGCATCTGGCCGCTAATGAGCTGTTTAATTTAAGTACATGTATTTAACCCCTTCCATGCTAATGACAAGGTCAGCTCGTCATGGGTGTTACCTGCGCTGTGCTTATGACGAGCTGACCTTGTCATGAACAATGGGAAATACGGATCTGCAGCACAGGAGGGGAAAACCCCCTAGCAGCCAAGGTGTTAATGTCCTCAAATGTCTTGTTGACAAGTTCAATACCACTGAAAGATGTCATTATAGTAATCTTTACCTATGTTGTTTTTCCTAGGTTTCCTTTTACTGTGTCACAAAACATTTGAATGTAGATACCATACTTCCACCAATTACAATGTTCTCTATTTCGCAACAGGTCAATCTGGCAGAGCACATGCATAAAGCTTGGTCACCAAAGAGACCACTCACTCTACCCCAGGATCGAGCCTATGTTAGATGTCCTTCACATCTAACACGGGCTTCAATTGGAATTCCATAGAGCATATTAGCAAGCCCATTATCACCGTTTTCGCAGCAGTTTTCTGCCGCTAAAGCAGCGATAATTTTATCGTCTGTCTTGGTAATATGCCCCGCAGTCTTTGGAACATAAAAGCATAACTCGGTCACCTAAGCAAAAACATCAAAAACGGCAACCAAAGACAAAATATGCATTCATTTCTTCCACACCATCCATAAAAAATTGTTGATACTCATACCCCTATGAGATTTTGAGTCAGAAATGATAAACTGTCCACAGCCAAACACAACAAACAATATTCTTCAAACAAGAATAGATATTGCCTCAACGAGCTCTTAACCCTTCTACAAGAATTAATCCCTCTGCCCAAAAAAGTGTTTTTTTAGCCATATCATGCTGCTGTTGAAAAACAATGAATGAAGCCTCCAACAGAAGCAAATTAATTTCAACCCATTCTGCATTTGTTCAACTGACTCCCTGAACCATATTTTCTACTTAATGGAGCAAAATGAATTGAGTAAATTGATTGCTCATTCATTCATGAAAATCACATGTTCAAACAATGTATTATCAGGACCATACAATCATTTAATATTCCACAAATTTCACCCTGCGTTGTTCCCAAGAGCTACAGATTTGAGACACTTACCATTTTTGAACTTTAAACAGCTTCCAGCCATTAACTTTTACGAAGTCAGTGTCTGGAGAGCACTAACTTCTTCCCTCAACATAATCAATGCATCCCTCGACAAGGCAGCTTGATCTTCACGCTCAGGGTAAGTAACAGCCACTGATGGGCATGATGACCTCCCTAATTAGAGAGTATGTACCCTCATCAAATTCTGTCAAAAACACTGGAGGAAACACTCCTCCACCACCGCAACAAATATTTCAGATTGGCTTCAGACATTGCTTCAGTAGTGAATTAGCCACCATCCAATTGATGAAGGACACTGTCAAGGTTACCCAAAAGAAGGGACTACATTAGTTTATTTGTTTCTCCTTAATACAGAAAGGACTGAAGCATGACATCTTTTTTGGGTTGCATGACGGAAGAAATAATGCCTTTACAACGCAAGTGCAATAAAGACCATTCCTTTTACAATGCAAGTATAAACGATGCATTTCTGAACCTCCAAAAACATTAAAACACATTAAACATACCTAAACCACGTATACCATTACCACGCCTGACTTAACCACGAATACTGTAACAATGCATGAACTTGAGCACAGTGAAAATGCAGTTCTTTTTATTGAAATATGCAGCTCATTACTTTTTCGAAACCAGTTTTAAAAACACAATATTAAATAAAAATTGAGTTCCAATACATATTATAATACAGCAACACGTTTCAAGATATCCCGTTTCCAGAGTAGTCCTTCCCTTATTTTCACCAAACATTAGATGTTCTCCCTCTATAAAATAGCTGCCATTTTATGGCATAAACATCATGTTTTAAAACATTGAAATTAAATACAAGTTTCATTACAAATGCTCCTTAAAAAGGGAAGTCAAAATATGTTTTCATTTAATTTATGGACACCACACAAAAACATATATAAACTGCCATCCACCATTTTGTAGTCAGTAGTACAATGACTTTGTTTGTGACCACACACTCCACACGCACTCCATTATGTGCTGAGAACCCGTGTGCCACATCCTGTGGAAAACACTGCCATTTGGCTAAACAAGTAGGTAAATCTTTAAATATCTCTGTTCAAACCAAAACTCGATTAATGCAGAAACATGTATTTAAAAAGTATTTTTACAATATTTTACAGACTTTGAAAAAAATACCCACACAAGACAACTTCAATTCCCTTCAGTAAATAACAACTCCGGAAGGTAAAGGAATCACATTTAATACAATGCTACAGAATCACATCGTTTTTTTTGTTTGTTTAGACAAAAAGTGCTTCAACAACTTATTTGTCTCCTCAGAATAGCGCAGGACCTTTTTTTATAGATTAAACTATCAATCAAATGACATAATCCAGAATATCTCAGGATAATTGTTGAACACTGCTCAGAATTGTTATAAAAGAAAAGCAATTTTACAAGGGTATTACCTCAGGGCAGCTGCTGGACAGTTACTAGGAGGCCAGCTTACTATTCTTACTCTGCTGGATACCTACCTCGAGGCAAGTGCTGAACAGTGACTGGTGGGCAATTGCATTACTCTAATACTGCCGGGTACTTACCTCAGGGCAGGTGCTAGACTATGACTGGGGGAAATATTTCTGTTCTTACTCCGCTGGGTACTTACCTCATGCCAGGTGCTAAACAGTTACTGGGAAGCAACATTACTACCCTTACTCCACCGGGCAGGTGCTGGACAGTAAAGATTACTATTCTTAATCTGCCAGGTACGTACGTTAGGGCAGGTGCTAAACAGTGACTGAGAGGCAAAATTACTCACTGGCGGTGATCGGTCGGGTGCGAAGAGCTGCTGGGCATCATGGATGGACAGATTGGAGCCTTGTGTTTATGAGCAGTTATATTTGCTGTGCGAAGACACAAACTTGCTTATTCTCCTTCTGAACCTTTTTGGGAGCAATGAGGTTCCAGACCAAATGGGCCTGTTTATGTTAGCAAAGAGCCAAAAAGCTTGACTTAAAGAGCAGAAAGACCACTTCCAGAATCCCATGACCTGAGAGGCACCCTGTGGATATTAGGAGCTCATTGAAGACAGGTCCAGGAGCTGTGGCAAACCTGGTATGTCCATGAGATTCAGATCATGAGGCCAGCAGACTAGCCCTTTGAGTCACTCTTGGGTCCCATGTTTAAGATGGGTTCCAGGTCCAGTTATTCCTCTCCAGGCCAGAGGACAGCATGCAGCAGGTCAGCACAGCAAGGCAGCAGCTCATTCAGGGTCGCAGTCTAGCAGAGTGACAGCCCTTTCAACAGCACAGCAGTCTTTCTTCCTGGCAGAGTATCCATAGGTCCAGAAGTGTGCTCAAATGGTGGTGTCCAAGGTCCAGTACCTATACCCAGTTGGGCCTTTAGAGAGGGGGAGACTTCAAAGACATGCCTTTGAGTCCTGCCCTTCCTGCTAGGCTCGAGGATCACAGCAGGGAAGTATACAGCCTTGTGTATCAACATGACACAGCCTATTCAGGTGCAAGTGTGGCTGTGTCCATCTCCTCCCTCCCATGCCAGCCAAGATGGCCCATCGGGATGTGGATGACCCATCAATTCACACCTTGCTCCCTTCGAGTGTGGCTGTCTAGAGGGAATGTATAAAGCCCCACTGGCACCAACCCTAGACGTTCATTCAGACACATGTAGTAGGCACCAAATGCCTTAAGTAGAAAATTACAACACTGCCATTGTCATCCTTGGCATTTACGGCTAAAAGTACGATTGAAGTTATATTGCAATCATCAGCATGATTCACATAGGCAAGCATGACACAGGGTGTTCCACATGCGATAATCCTCTGGAGAGTATTCAGTCATACGGAGGGAACACTTGGCGTTTTAGAACAGCTTTTTTAGCACATCGAGGGAGTTTCTAGAAGCACCCACAGCCGTGTACTATAGTGATTTAGTTCGGTTTTTTCATATATCCTCACACTCACTTTGGTTATGCAGTAAAGTCCCTTATACAGCAATATCTTGGTCCAATGCCCTGGCCCGCTTGTGCCAATTTATTTATTTTGCATATTCTCTAAGAAATGTGTGATCTAGAAAATTGCATACCTCAATTTATGATATTGACATTTTCACCTGACCAAGGGCCATCGCAAAGCCCAAAATGCATTGGGAGAAATCATTTATACTCAACATTTCTGTTATTATATATTTTGAGTTTTTTCAATGAACTTTCATTTTATGGAAATAAAGCAGATTGAGCTACACTCAATGTTTCACCACTTGGATTGATGACTGAAAGCAGAGATTCATCTGTTGTTCGCTTTGTTTATGAACGGTGCCTCTCTAAGCCGCAGACTCCCAGCTAGCTTTCTTGTCAAGCCCTCACAGCGCCGGGACGCCTCCTAGTTGAGGCAGCTGTTCGCGCTTTATAAATACTAGTATTATTATTATTATTATTAACTGATTGACTCTAAAAAAAAGTGTCTCACATTATGTTTCTTATATTGTGTATACTTTCATAAAGCCAGGACACCCATGTGTAGAAGTGCGCTTAGTAAGCTTCGCTAACATAACGTAACATAGTACCCTATAGTAGTGCACTTAGCACCCAGGACACTAATCTGGGTTTTTTCTTTTTAAGTGTCTAAAAGTGACATTTTTAGAATTGTAATTTCAAGTTCATCTTCATTATAAGTTGTGATTTTTAAATTGTGATTCCAGAGACACAAACCTGGGGGTCAAATCTCCTCCCAATTGGAAATTATACTTACAAAATGTAACAAGGTAAACTCTGTGTTATCCATTGGGAGAGATAGGCCTTGCAAGAGTGAAAAACAAATTTGAGAGAACATGTTCAACTTTTTAAATGCACCAGATTCTGCCTATGCGCTGTTTAGGGTCTACACTAGAGGGGATTTAAATGTATTAAAAAGGAAGGTTATGGCCTGGCAAGGGTCTACATGGCGGTTTAAAACTGCACACAGAGGCACTACATTGGCAGGTCTGATACATGTTTACAGGGCTACTTAAGAGGGTGGGACAATCAGTGATTTATGCCCGTTAGCAGCATTTAATTTACAGGCCCTGGGCTCATGTAGGGACTTATAAGTCAATTAAATATGCCTTTTGTGGGGGCGTGCCATGCCAGCAACCAGATGGCTGACTGGCAGTGAAGCTCGGGCGGCATTGGCCCCAGTCTTGCAGGTGTCTCCATGCCATTTACTCCCATCCTGGCTGTGGGACTGGCTGTTATGAGAGAGAACACAATGACTACATGCATCGATGCAGCCACAGTGACCGCGCCCAGTCGCTAAGCAAGGATAGCAACCTCCAGCCCCCCAAATGCCTCAGAGGCCCTGCAGTGACAGGAGCCATGGGTGAGGCTGAGTGACTGAGTAATCCTGGGTGTAGTGGGCATAGTGGGGCCCACGCAGAGTGCTACAGAGTTTAAAACAAACTCCGCACACTCCGCGTTGCTCTGCTAGGTGCCACTTGCCTTCCACCCACTCTATTAACAATTGTTATACAAGCTTAAAAAAAGATATAAAGTATTAAAAACACAGTACCTGAGCTGTGGCGTCCCCGGACTGACCTCTTCCTCCATCGTGACTTCTTAATGGGGGTGCCCGCGCATGCTTAGTTGTCATCAAGAAGTCGTGATGGAGGAAGAGGGCAGCCCAGGAATGCCGCAGCTCAGGTAAATTCAAAGAGAGTTGGCCAGCAAGGGGTTTTGTTGATTAACTTATTTTACAGCACCATTGGGACCTGTATTACATCATCGGGGTACCCGGGTCTGAAATCGATCAGTGGCTGTCTTGGATTTATTAATTTCTTAAGAACGAGGTCCAATAAAATCAGAACAAAAAAGTGTTACCACACTAACACTATATGTACATTGAATAAAAGAATGGAAAGACCAGGATTTTGTGTTATTTGAAAGTTATTATTCAAATCAGGCAGGGTACATACATGGATATTATTTAGATATTCAAGGTACTGATAGTATATTCCTTTAACATATCTAAACATTAAGTCCAAACTGCTCCAACGACCCTCCCTGAAGGGAGGGTCGTTCAAATTTTTATGAACTTTCGGTAGAATGTATATTTTCTACCGAAAGTTCATAAAAATTTGAACGACCCTCCCTTCAGGCCCATTGTTTCAGGGTGTTCTTCAATCTTCGAAAATCTGGGTGTTTTCATTGATGCACATATGCAACCATTCATGCAAAAATGGGTTACATACCTAGAGGACACGTCAGACTTCCTGAGGAGCCTAACTAAGATCACAATGGCTGACAACGAGGAGTGGACACTATCTTCTATCGACGTAGCTTCATTATACACATCCATTCCCCACAAACAAGGGTTGGAAGCGATGGAGTGGGCACTGTTGAGATCAGAGATACCAGATGAATTGAAATGCCTCATATTACAACTACTGGAGTTCTGTCTTCAGAACAGTTACTTCTTATGGCAAGATGATTTTTACATCCAACTAACAGGCACAGCTATGGGATTTCCGGGAGCGTGTGTCTATGCGAACATCTTCATGGCGAAATTCGAACTGGATTGCATTAGGGGTGGGCGGCCAGCTACGCTCCGTGCCGCCTACTCCGCATTTTGCGGAGCGGGCATAGCCAGGCGGCACTACACACGCTCCGCAGACGGAGCGTAGCTGGCCGCCACCCGCCTCCCTCCCGCCCTCCCTAAATACTTTCAATTAAAGGAGTCAAATAATTAAAACGCACTTACCTTGCCCGCCGCTGCCCGCCATAGCATGCCCGGGGCTCGCTATCTTCCGTCTTCCGTCTTATTTACTAATGCGCATGCGCGGGCGGCCGCGCATGCGCATTTTCTCGTGAGTGGCGGGGCTGGGGCGGGGCTGGCGGCCAGTGGTCTTTGCGTAGTGGGGCTACGCGGAGTGCGGAGGTGGGCGTAGTTTCTCGCCCACTTCGCGTAGCTCCGCGAAGCCCCACTCCGCCCACTCCGCCCAGTGTTAGATTACATACTGGAAGACTCTACATGGCAGGAAGGCATAGTCTATTTTAAACGTTATATAGACGACATATTCATTATATGGAAACGCTCCCCTGCAGAATTACTTCAAAACATCAAGAACTTAAACTTGGCCAACCCACGAATACAATTCACTCATAGTGTTAGCGACACTGCACTACCTTTCCTAGGTGTCCTTGTTGAATTACAAGATGGATTTATTCAGACTAGGTTGTTTAAAAAAGAAACAGACAGGAATACGGCATTACTTTACGAGAGCTTCCATCCAGCGAGCCTTATCAACAATCTTCCAATTTCTCAATTCATGAGGATTAAGAGAATATCCTCTAATGATACTGAATGCACAAAGAGTTTAGAGCAACAAAAGCAAAGATACCTGGACAGGGGTTACCCTAATAAACTGCTAGAGGGACACCTGGATAAAATCAAAAAAAATGCCTAGGAAAGATCTTCTACAAAAAAAGAACAAGGTAGACAGCAAAAGGATGGTGTTTGTCTCGAAATACTCATCTGCATCTAAGGACATACAAAGAATCATCCTCAAAAGATGGGAAATCATAACAGCGGAAAAAGATTTTGAAACACTCTTTCATGATAGACCTTTATGCGCATATAAGAGATCGCAGAACTTAAAGGAACTATTGAATAAGTCAGCCAGCGATTACATGGCAGAGAAAAGAACTTACAAAGGGACCCAAAAATGCTACAATTGCAAAAATTGCAACAATTGTATACTCGGTGATACTCTGTCTCATCCACGCACAGGAGAAAAGATACAACTAAGGCATACCACGAACTGTAACTCTGAACATGTGGTGTACTCAAAAAAAATGCCCGTGCGGACTGTTATACGTCGGAAAAACAGACAGGAAATTGAAAATAAGGCTGACGGAACATAAGAGTCGCATCCGCAACAAAAATTTGACTGCACCTTTGGCAAAACACTGGATTGAATTAGGGCATTCTATTGCCCATTTAAGATTCCAAATAATAGAAATGGTTACGCAAAGGTTGGGAATAGACAATGCTAGAGTTCTCCTTCAAAGGGAGACATTCTGGATTCGTAGGCTTCAAACCCTCATTCCGAATGGACTAAATGAAAAACTGGATCTCATTTGTTTTCTGTAATAACACGTACTTCTTGAGTCCGCTGGTCATCTGAAGTATAATGATACTAACACTCATGAATCCGCATATACATTAACCAAGAGTAAGAACGAATGATTCATAAATAATACATGCTACAGAATGTACACAGACAGGAGTTGTCATCAATCTACACATTCTCACTGCGTATTTGTACATGCCCTAAGGCCATGATAATCAAGATTCATCATAGTCCATTCAATGACTATGATGCACAAACAAATCCTAACACAAGTAACATTTTTTACAATACACTAAGTCTTTAAGTCACTTGACACAGCCTAAACATATGCACACAACAGTTCAGTGTTCTATAAGATCATCACATAGAATAGAATGGAAATAGGCAGGAGTAGTCATCAATTGAAACTTATAATGTAAATAGGCAGGAGTTATTATCAATTGAAACCTTTACATTATAAATAGATGGAAATGTTACAGGCTATTATCCCCAAGATTCGGCACAGTTCAGTCATCTGTTGAACATGTATTCATAGTCACTAACATAAGAAATATTTATTAATGGTCTCTTAAACTCTTCTATTTTCATTTTCCCAACAATTCATTTGGTTTAGGACACACTATGAATGGAAATATCTTATTTTTTACTTTCCGTATTAAGTCATAGGCGGGTGCACTCGCTCATCAATTGACTGTACACTAGGCAATACCGTTTTCCTCACCACTTAAAGATGGCGACTATTATCACATTATCGGAAACAGTCGATTAAATTTAAAATTCCAATCAGACGTCAGAATATTATATCACTCTTCAAAATATGCATTAGGTGCTAAAGGTTCACACCCACGATAGACATAATCAGGGAAACTATGATAGTTAACATACTCCGAGCACGGCGGCAGTCCGTTATTGACAGCTACAGGCGCAGTTGAGATAATAATGAACGAAGGACTAAGCGCTTGCACATTGACACTCGGGAAAGACGCCGTGACGGGTTATAACATAACTTCGTTCCGGTAAGGATTGCAAGGGGCTATTTCGAACTACCTTTCACCTTAATTATTGTACGCTGGCCAGCGTCTGACGGAGTATCGTTTTTTCGACAGGTCTATCCAAACTTTGAGCATATGATGAGACTGACGTTCATTGTGTAAGACTCACAGGTAAATTCCATGTTGAATGTCATGGAGCCGATAGTAAACGCATATATCCGCATTCAGCGTAACTGACGGTAGTCTTCTCTTTTTCCGCATAGGCTCTTGATAAAATGACTACATAAACAAGGTGAGCGTCATTATTCTTCACTTAGACAAAAGGTTGGATTATTCTATGTTTCTCGGGTGGTGACATATAAACCTCCCTCGATATTTTCTTTTCTTTGCAGATTCTATGCAAATAATCATACAGGTAACACGACATTCTACATAGAGAACCTTAAACATAATACGTTTAATTGAATAGCTACATGTATCTAAAATTAGATCCCAACTTTTTCACCTAGGTCACTTCATTTTTACTCGGGTTATTGGAACTCATTCATTTTGTTCTACCAGCGGTAAGGAGTGTATACAACACAGAGATCTATTATCCAATATACTTATGCATCAATAGTAATGAGATTCCTTTCTTTTCTTTTCTTTACACACAGACCCCTGACGAAGGGGCTCGCGCCCCGAAATGCATTGGGTGTAGATGAAATGCATTGATATTGAGTTGTATGAATTATGTATGTAGACAGCAATTTATATGTTGACAAAGAATTTGCTTCTTAACAAATGAAATTCGAATACGAATGTGATGATGTTTTTGTTGATTTCTTGTAAAAATTAAAGGAATGTACTAACGTTTAACTGAAATTGAGTAGTGCGTACTGGTGTCCTGGTTCATCACCAGGCCATATACATCTACCGTTGAGTGAAGCACCCCACCTGCACCAATGCTGACTACACTGTGCTGAAATGCCTGAATACTAAGACACTCCTTCACTCACTCCCCCTTTGCCTTTGGATCATGCTGCTCACTTGTTCCTCCTCAACCTGGGGGCCTATATTGATTATACAGTCCCCGCGCACAGCATAGGGTGTCACCATTTTACACTTAGGATCGGTTTGTTGCAGGGGTCGAGCCTCTTAGGTACACTACAGATTGTGTGGTCCTTTATCCACTGCCTGCATACTGGAGTGATCTCTCCCCCATGCCTCATCCTGTGCTCTGCTTTGTATTGTGCACCATAAAACTGCCCCGCTCTTGCCTCAGCTGTGGCTGTCCAACTGACCACATATCCTATCTTGGTACCCATTTCTCCTGGTGCAACAGTACTGGAGGACCTGGCCTCACCTTAGGTTGGCATCCTTCGCAAGAGCTTGCAAACACACAGTGCACCATCCCTCTTTTGGCCTAGCGCATTGCACCACCCTTTTGTTTCTCCCTTAGCTTCATCGTTGGCTGTGGTGACCCTAAACAGTGAAAGCTTCTCTTTGAACGGGCCAACCTTCTAGAGGCCAAGACTCACTTTCAGACTTGGACAATGGCCCAGACAAAGATATTGGAATGAAAGCAACGCATGGTATGGCAACCATCAAGGGTAAACTATGCATGGTGTACCGTTCAATTGATTGCAGATTTGATTCACTCTCCAATATACTTGATCGCATTGGTAAGTGACTGAATAGATACACCACTAGACTAGATGTCATGGAGGAGAGGATTTCAGGACTGAAGAATGTGGTGACGACAACTGGAAAGCACCTGGATAAGGTCAAACTCCCACTCAAAATGATATCAACCAAGAATCAAGAGCTGTAATAATCTGCGCATCATGGGCATCACTGAATCAACCAACATTGGCCGACCAGACACGTTCAATGAATGTCTCTTGACAGAGCTCTTTGACTGCTAGAGCTTTCCCTCAAAATGTGTTTCGTGCACACCACACCCTGGGCACTAGACCACCCCCGTGATATCCTCAATACCTTATAATTGTATGTCTGCTTAACTACTGGGACAGAAACATCACTTTAAGGTTGGTTTGTGAGAATGCCCCCTTCAATTTCAAGGCTCTGCCATCTCTCTCTTCCTAGACTTCTCTATGGCTGTGCAAGAGGCACAATGCAAATTCACCGAAATGAAAAACTCTCTCTACAAACAGGGCCTTAAATATGCAATACTCCTCCCTGTCAGGCTGAGAGTCAAGGTGAACAGCAGGTCAAAGATCTTCGACACACCCGCAGTGGTTGTTAAATTCTGCAAACTCCATTGTGCAGACAAGAGCAATTCCCATCGCACTGCTCCAGACCATTCACCCTTTGTCGCATCGGTGGAGTCTAAGATGGACCAACCTTCACCTGAATGAGGAGCCCACATTCCTGGCTACTGACCAGTTCCCCTTGTTACATTTTCCAAACAATAGTTTTTTTTTCATTTGCTGATATTGATTTGAGCTGCCCCATATATGGTTATTGTTCCCCAGGTACTTTCCCCTCATACTCACCAACAGTAACCTGATTCCTCCACCATTCCAGGTATGTAATTTCCCAGGGGTCCTGCTAGCCGTAGCATTGCCTTATCAGCGTGGTGTATACCAAACATCAGTTTTAGGGGTTTCTGTTGTTGTTTTGCTTGACAGGGATTTGCCGGATAACACGTCATCTGGGGTGGGGTGGGGGATTTCTTGTTTATTTGAGCAACTTACATTTGTTTATTTGTGGATGCTCATATAATTGTACAGTCTCTATGCTTTTTATTATATGCACACTCTTACACAAACTCCTTTGATGCCTCTGCAGGGTAGGGCCTGTGGAGGGGCGGATCTTACCTTCCAAACATGGAACATCAAAGGCCTCAATAACCCGCTAAAGGTAACACAAGTCATTTCCTACTTAGCACGCCACAGTGTAAAATTAGCCTTTTGGCAAGGCCTAAGCTGCCTCCCATAAGTCACACATACTTGCATACTCCTAGGGACACATAGATTCTTCTCCTAATATAGCTCGCACTCATAAGGAGTGAGCACACGAATTCACAAAAGTATACCTTTCAAACACACTGCTAGTCTTCTTGACCCAAACGGCAGGTATGTCGTTATGGCTGATGGGGAGGTTTGTGCCAGAGCGGATCATCATGGGAAGCGACTTACAAATAGTGCAAAACCCATCACTGACTCCACCAGTTTGCAGCCCCACAGAAATCCAAGATCTCTGCATGTACTAAGTGACATTATAGACATCGTCACATTACACAACATCTGGCACCTGTGACACCCACATCCTCCAAATATACCTCCTATTCTGCACCACAAGGGGTGTGGACTCGGGTTGACTATTGGTTTGACTCACTGAAAGCAACCCAGTGGGCAACCAATGATGTCCACCTCCCAAGCACCCTGCCAGATCATGCGCATTCCGGAAGGTGCTGGACATCACTTATGGAAGTGGACATAAGCATAGATGGCACTTGCCTAACAATACTCTGAACAACACAGTCTTCCACTCTGAAATGTGAGGCTCCATCGTAGACTACTTTGCACTTAATGCTGGCTCAGTAACTATGCAGGCTACATGGCCGAAGACCTTTAAGGCCTACATACTTGGAGTCTGTATTTCTAAACACACTGGAGTCCTACGCGACATCTGAATTGCAGGCCTTGGACCGTAAAGACTCTCAACCACATTGCAGACCCCAACTCCTCTGCCGTTATGTCTTGCTGAACGAGTACCAAGATCTGGCTGTAGGGGAGACAGTTTACCTGGGCAAATATGATACAGCCTGGCGCTACAGTGAGGGGGAGCGTTCTATTTGCATATTAGCATGTCTCCTCTGTCCTAGCCGTCGGAGTGGGTACATTCCTACTCTACAAACTCCTGAGGGGGGACAGATCTTTGACAATGAATGTATCACACATGAGCTGCTGCACTATTATATGAGCATAGCAATTGATCACTGAAGCCTGAACCTGAAATAAGGATGCGTGATGATTGGGAGCGTGTCCTTCAGCAACCACTTTCTGTGAAAACTGGTATTAGTGCTGTTCACAGACTACACTAGTCTCCATAAATCCTAAACACAAACTCCTGCATTAGAAATTCCTACACCAGGATTACATCACCCAATGGATGTGGCACTTTCGATCCAACCAGTTTCTCTCAATGCCCCAAATGTGGTGTCCTCAATGCAGACTTTTCTCACCTGACATGGACTGGGTGGCTAGTGGACCAAGATTTTTTACCTTGCTATCCACAATGAGAAACTCCACACTGTCACCCCCTTCCCCCACTCCTGTCTCTCCTGGTATATGTTTATGATATCCCCCAAGGTGGTTAATGCTTCATTGCTATTGCTCTGCTCCTTGCCAGACGCAAATTTGCGCTACACTGGGGTAGACTTGTTCCTCTGCCTGGTTGAAGAGTATGATTTATTGCGATAATACTAATGAATATTACGCCACATTACAATCAATTGTCTTGAATCAAGACTCTTTGGGGCAGATTTATGAGGCCCTTGCGCCACGTTTACGCCGCTGTTGCGTCACGCAAGGCAGCGTAAACGCGGCGCATCCCTACGAACGATTTACAACGTGTCGCATCTAGGCAGATGCGTCACGTTGTAAAGCCCTGCGCCGCTTGAGGGCGTTCCGGCACAGGGTGGGCGTTCCGGGGCAGGTGCGCCTCGCAAAAGTGGATGAGTGAAATCTATGAGATTTCACTCAGTCACTTTTAAGCCAATGCTGCGTCAAAAGCCTGCGCCTGCTTGAAGCAGGCGTAGGTCTTGACGCAGCATTGTTAAAGTGGGGCACCCCCGAGCCTTGCTGGAGCTGCGTCGCGCTTGTGACGCAACTCCAGCAATGCGCCACATTGCCGTTTTTGCACCATGGTGCGCCGCATTATAAATGCGGCGCACCATGGCTGGCGGAGCTGTGGCGCACTGTGGCGCATGTTAACTGGCGCATCCCTGGGGATGCGCCAGTTAACATAAATCTGCCCCTTGATGCTTAAAGATATTTAGCAACCAGTATGTGACTTGCTAATGTTGGACTCCACCAGCCAGGACTGGTGTGCCATTATCTTACCTTTGGGCTTTGTCCATCCCCTGCTGTATGTTCTCTGTACTGCCCATGACTTTTTTTCAGCTGATATTAGCATGTTTTTTCTTTACTGTACACTTTTCTTCTTTTTATTTACATACCATAATGCTATAGTTTTTCAATGCTGTTTATTTTGAATTCTTGTCCTTATGGGAGCCCTAATATGGTCCATTGTTTTCAGAAGAAAATGACAAATAAAGTTTAAACAAAATGCAAATTAAGGATAAGCCATTTTTAGGACGTTTTAGGGAGAGAGCACATGATTTTTACTACTGGTTAGCAGTGGTAAAGTGCCCAGAGTCCTAAAGCCACAAAAACAAATTTAGCAAAAAGGGTAGGAGGAAGGCAAAACATTTGGGAGTAACCTCGCAGAAAGTGCCATTTCCAACAGCTTTGTTTATCTAAATCATAAAAATATTGAATCTCTCCAGTTCTAAGGATTGGATTTTTGTCTTTTAGGTGTCAAATAATGTATTCATTTTTTCTCTGTTTTTCTAAATTGGTGTGGGGTTGTTCTTCTGTTATTTTCACTTTATTACTATTTTATTACTTTACAAATATTGTACACATTGCCTCTAAGTTAGGCCTGACTGTTTTTGTGTCAAGGTACCTGAAGGTTAAATACAGGTTAATTTAGTGACTTTTGTGGTTCTTCCTGACAGGCATTGTGGTTGTTGCTTGAGAAGGGCTAACACACCCTTCAAACAGCCACCCAATTTCTCAGTTTCCATTCTATTGTGATGTGCATTTTATAACTTTTCATCCTCATTTTTGTTATCTTTCCCAGAGTGTATATTGCCCTAGTAGAACTGGTAGACTTTGAACAAGTGCCACAAAACCCAGATCCTGGAACCAGCAACCTCAAAATGTTTATGATTCAGAAGTATGGCCTATTAACCCTTTCAATGGGGAAATTACATTTGAGTAGCACAATACAATACGAATATCGTATTTGTCTGGTTAATTAATACATAAACAATTTGTGTGCCAACAGGTATTTTATGTTACATTGCAAGTATAAAACCAGTCTTGAAAGACAAGTTAAAATATGAGGAGTGACGAGATTGAAATTGGCCATGCCAGTGTTTTCAGTCAACTGGGGTGTTTTGGCAAGAATGATTAACGTGGCAAGACACTTCACTTTATAAAAGTAGGTTATAGTGTGGTATGAGTGGGGCTGTCCCACAAGGATTGAATAAGCTTTACATAGGGTGAAATCAAATGGTAACTCGACTTGCCACTGTGCCCTCGCTGGTGGCCTTGCATAGACTGTGTGATTCCATGAGCTGGGTTAGACACCCCAACAGCTCTGATCCGGATGTGGCCCCTAGTTAAATAGAACCTTGTGCGCTTTTGAGAATTTCCAATGATATAGTAAATTCCCAATTGTTACTAAAGTGCCATTATTTCTTGGCTGAATTTCAGTGTGATTATGGTTTTAGTTTTCTTTCATACTCTCTCAGTCCTCTTGCTTTCCTCCCACTGTATTTGTAGCTGTTTGTTGACTACTAGAAGGAACTTTGTTGCCCTGCAGGCAAGATGAAGCGACTGGCTATTCAAAAGTGTCATCGCAGCTGGTCGACAGGAACTTATCTAAAGAGACTGGAGGGCTGATAGTAGTAGGTGGCATCTCAACGGACTGACCACAGGGCAGATACACAGAAGATGTAATACAGTTTCTTCAGAAATGCTACATTCCCGGCAATAGGGGCTAGACCAGGTTTGTTTCCATGGAGGAACCTGGTCTTCAGAGGTAAAACCTCCCAAACTGATAATGAGGAGAGAATACTGTATTGATGGGGATATGAGACTTGTAAAGTATGTTTGCAAGGCCATCCATCTGTTATTTTTTCCATGCCATCTCAGCTTTATCGAGTGACCAGGCCTGTAGTATGGATGCTTTGTTGGCAATTTTTATATAAAGGCGGAGAAGATAATGTTAAGGTTCCATACATAATTCAAATCAAGAGAGATTAGCACCTGTTGGAGCACTGTTGGCCAGTCATTCTAGTTTTTGGCTGGCTCATTCTTTCTGTCCAGCATAGGGCGGCCAGTAAGTCCGACTGTGCTGTTCTCAGTCTCCAGGAAAGTTTGATGAGTGTGGCCGTCCTAACCGGAGGTTGGTGGAATAAGCCAAATTCCAATTGCACCTGTGTCTGAGAAATAAATCATGGGAGACGGAAAATACCTTTGAACAGAGTAAATTGCTGTTGATTCAAGTCGGCATCCTTTCCCTTTAGGAGTTCTGAGCAGTAAGTGAGTGTGGGAAAAAAATTGGCTGTGATTACTTGTAAAAGGTCGGTATGGAATAGGCACCTGAGATTTTTTTGTAGTGGATTAAATGCAAATCGCAGTATGTTCGCCTGGGCCCGTCTGTGGACTAGGTGATCTTTGCATTTTAATATATGGTGCAGGACCACCCCAACATATTTATACGATCCAACCAGACCAATTTTTTCCCTGCTGCCGTCCTCTTAAATTTTGTGTTGTGAAGGTACCCCTTTGTAGAAAAACAAATCATCTTTGTTCGTTATGGTTTAACTTCAAACCAAGCACCCCTGTGTATTTGTGTAATTTGTGTATCAGGCACTAAAGGCTGATTGGTGTCTGGCTGCATATGACTATGTAATCTGCGTAATGTAAGCACCTGTACCTCACTGGACATTTTACTTGCTTAGGCGTATCGCGTTCAGCTTCAGCCAGCCATTCATATGGGTCCGCTGCATAGATATTGAATAAGCTAGGGGTGAGAACACACTCTTGTTTTAGGTATGTGTACATTTGTATCCTCCCTGTTGTCCTATTGATTTGGCCTAGTTTGACTCTGACCCATGTTTCTGAGTAAAGGTTGACTATGGCCTTGAGTAGTTTGGAAGGAATACCCATTTTAATCATCTTTGACTACTGGTGCTCTCTTGAAACCATGTCAATAGCCGCTTTAAAATCAACAAAGCAGATATACAATTTGGTGGCTTTGTGAAAAGCTTTTTTGACAAGGAGCGTAAGGGCCGAAAGGTTGCTCATTGTGCTAGTGTCAGATCGGAAGCCAGTTTGTGTGGTTAGAATAATGTTCATATCCATAGCCCACTCCTCAAGGTCTAAAAGAAATTTGGAAGAATACAGTTTGGCTTTGGCTTCAATGAGCGCAATCAGTCGGTAGTTCGTGGAGTCTGATCTACTGCCTGCTTTGAAGATTGGATGGAGGATACTGCCTCTCCATGATGCAGGTATGCAGTTAGTTCTAAATATGTGGTTGAACAATAGGGTACAATACGAGGCACAGAAGGGTTGGTCAAGCTTAAATACAACATTAGGGAGCCTATTTTGGCCAGGAACTCTGTTTAATCTCAGTATTTTAAAGAATTTCCAGATTAGTAGTTCGTTCAGCCATTGTCTCTCCGACTGGTTGTCGGGAGGCGTGTTTGTCTGAGTTAATCGACCTTGGGAGTATTCAAAAGTTAGTGCTTGTAGTTGGTAGATTCCAGGTGTGTTGTCCAGTCTGCCTCTGAGATGTTTGCGTTGTGATATCAGAAGCTGCCATTGGCAAAAATGTTAATTTCTTCTCAGAGCTGTTTGTTGTTCTTTGTTTTGCTTTTGTGCAAGAGCTTTGTCCAGATGCTTAATTGTGTTTTTTTTTTGCTGACCAGATTGACTTTTTGTAGAGGCACCTTATGATTTTGATTTGTTTTTCACTGAATGTGAATCGAGTCTTGCTTCTGGAGTTTTCTTTTCCACATTTGAGTAGCACATACTCGTATTAGGCATTAAGGCAACCGTATAATTTAGCCTCTATATGCAATGCACTTTAATATGTGCCAACCCTTACTTGTTATACTTGGAAGCCACCTCCAGTGTCCGCTTGTAGCCGTTAAAACAGGCCTTCTACATGTTATATCAGTGAAGGGTGCAAGTATGAGCATATAATTGCCAACCTCAGATGATTTGGGAAGGCCAGATTACTATAACAAATGACAGAAGAACCTTTATTGCTCTTTATTCAGCATATATGTTTTGACACTTCTGTTCTACTGAGTATGGTAGATTTGCAGGATCAGTTGTAAGCAAAGAGGATTCAGAAACTCTGCCTGAAGAAATTCCAACAAAAGCACTCAATTGGCGATAAAATTAGATGTATCTAGTTATTCTAAAAAATATGAGAACATTGGAATGTTGAGCGCTCCGTTAAAAGACAATGGAGTGCTCAGGGCTTCTAATGGCTGGTAAATGCCTGGAAATTCAAAATTCCAATGTTTGTTCACAGCTTTTGTTCTTGGGCTCCGCGACGCCTTTGTTTTACAAATTACAAAAAATGTTCTAATAGCCTTAGAGGCCTCTACCAGCCGTTAAAGGCCCGCTCCCTTGTTAAAGACCATCGCCTTCGGCAGAGACCTTTAACTCAGGAGCGGGTATTTAATGGCTGGTAGAGCATGCTACCTCCATTTCTAAGGCTATATTACAGTATTAATGTGACCAGCAACAATAGCTCCAATAATTACTAAAATTGTATGGTCATGGCATAAAATGCCTAAAGAAACAATATGCAATCCAAGTTAAAGGAGTCATATATCATTGGATTGAGCAACAGGGTGATCTGCACGACAAGACCACAGTGTGTTCAGTGCCCGTAAAACATGCTTCCATCAAAAACTATCTCCTTATATTAAGTGTTCTAAAATGGGCTCAAAAGTGGTCTCCTAAATAGTGTTGATAGAAAATTTGCCTTCTAAAATGTAGCTACTTGCCATTAAATTCAAGACTTCTCATAGAGGATTGAACAATACGAACAATTCATATAGACTAAACATAATTGTGACACATTTAATATATAAGATTCTATTAGCAACAGGAACAGGAAATAGGAAACTAGAGCTTACTAAAAAATAAAAACATTTTCTCTTTCTATCTGTGCTCTTACATACTTAAATACAAACCCACTATGATTTTCCGTGTTGCAGTTATGACAGTCACTTCCACCAGAAGTAAAATATCAACTTCAAAATATATTGAATTGATTCAACTCTTTGCACAATATTTTCTTGAATATACTCCATGCTGGAAGGAAGCATCATAAAACAAAAAAATATGAGAACATTTTCACTTTTGCTAACATATTCCGCAGACTTCATCCATGTAATGTTACGTCTTGTTATCTATGGAAAGATACAACAGTCCTGCAAGCCAGGAAACAATAATGTAATTCACAATATTTTCTATTAACAGAGAAAGAAAAGATTGCAAATGTATTTGTCTTGCACAGTTTAAGGCCCACAGTGTTAACAACTACTAAATGAAATTGTTTACATTTATAATTTTAATTTGTGTTCTCATGCGTACATCCACTGGCTAACATATTTCAGCAGTAAAAGACATCATTCACATGTACACAACTGATAAAATCCACAAGATATCCCTTCTTGGTGTCCACATAAAGGAAAAGGTGAAGGAAAGCTCATACCTGAACAGGAACATTGATTCTAGTTGGCCTCCATTACAATAGTTTGGGATAAATGAGGGGGAACATGGCGGCCAGCTAGCAGCAGGTTGCTGAGGCTCCAGGAGTTGGAAGCCTTTGTATCCATATATGAAGCTGTAAACAGTAAACAGTGATTGTTTGTTTATTGAAGTAATTTGCTTACCAGTGGTGGGGGCGGCGCAGGAGGAGGAAGATGTCAACGGGCTAAGAGTCCAGTATAGGAGGGAAAAGATTTTACAATATCTGAAAGATGCCCCGGCACAGATTTGTAATATTGCTGGAAACGCATTTAACGGACATAGAAATTAGAATCTTTTTTAAATTTAGAAACTAGTTTCAAAATGTTATCTGTACCACCCAACAGTTAATTATTAAAGGAGTGGCAATCCTGTTCAAAAGGAGTCCATACATCACAGTAGAAGGCAGTAAAGTGGACAGGGCAGGAAGATGGGTTATAGTGAGAATTAGGTTCTTCCATTATAAATTCACGTTGGTTGGGTATTATGGACCTAATATAGATGATCCCAGGTCTCTTAGAGGATTACTCATGGAGTTATTAAGCTTTCCTGACCCTATAATCTTAGTAGGGGATTCCAATGTAGTGTTGGATCCCGATGTTGACCGTTGATCAAAGAGGAGAGCAATTTTGAATAGTAAGATGCGGTCCTTATTGAAGTCTCCTATGAAACAGCTAAGCTGGTTAGATATTTGGAGAGATAAAATGGGTACTAAAAGGGGGTTCACTTTTTATAATTAGAAGTATGGCCATCAATCAAGATTAGATTTTTTTCTAATCGATCAAGATGTGAAAAGATGGGTGAAGGATGTAAAGCACCTAGGTGCACATTTATCAGACCACTCTGCAATAACCTTAGTTTTGGATCTGCCAGCTCAGTTACACAAAGGAGGTGGACAATGGATCATGTTATATTGCTAGATGAGTCAGTGATTGAGAAATTGAGTATTGAGACTCAGGAGTTCTTTGCGACTAATCTTGATAGTGCCCCATTGGGGGTTGTATGGGACTCCAACAAATACTTTTTAAGGGAGTATATAATATCTTTACAGATATTCAAACAGAAGTATAGAGATGAAGTAGTGGAAATAAAATGGAACATCCAGCGGCCAGAACAACAGTTATTAGTTTCAGGGGTCAAACAGGAATCAGGACTTATACAAATATGCCTCCAGACTCTGAGGTTGGAACTAGCCAGGGGGATTGAAGAGAGATTAAGTAAAAGGTGGCAAGTGAGCAAACTCGCACACTTTGAATATGGGGAGGGGTTTGGACAACTCCTAGCCTGGAAAACCTGAAATGACAAGGCAATAAGATTTATAAAAGAGCTTATAAACGAGTTATCAGGAAACAACCGTATAACTAGCGAAGAATTAGAAAAGGCCTTCCATTACCATTTTGAAAAGGTATATCAGGAGTTTTTGTGAAGAGGATATAGAGGCCTGGTTGGGTCAGGACATTCCGAGTAAAATCAATTAAAGAGAGGCTGATAACCCTAATAGTCCCATTATAGCGAGTGAGCTTAGGCAGGCCATAATGTCTGGGAAGTCTGGGAAAGCCGCAGGTCCAGATGAGATACAGGCTGATTTTTTTTAGTGTTTGAGAGAAGTTCTTATCCCAATAATGAAAAAAAAAATTCACATATATTCAAGAAAGGAAAAGACAAGACAGCATCCTGGAATGAAGCTGTAGTTACGCTGATCCTCAAACCGTCAAAACCACTCAATGTTTGTGACTCGTATAGGCCCATCTCATTGCTTAATTGTGATTATAAGATCTTCACCAAATTTTTTGCAGAATGGTAAAATGGGATGGTAGGGGGCCTTTTACACAAGGATCAAAAAGGTTTTTTCCGAGGGAGGGGGATATAGGATTTAACCTACAACCTAATTGGGGCAATATACTTAGCCACACTCCATAAAATACCCCAGACTATTAACACCATGGATGCCACAAAAGCCTTTGGTAGGGTAAATTGGCCCTACCTTCAGAATTTATTGAGGCTATGTTTCTATGTTATCTCGGAGAGAATTTCTGTAGGGTTGTAGACTAGATATATCAATCCCCGATAGCTAAGGTCCTGGTGAATGGGAATTTATCTGCTCCGTTCAAAAGTTTGAGGGGGACCAGACAAGGGTGCCCCTTATCTCCTCTTCTTTTTAATTTATATGTAGAACCTTTGACTGTGACAATTAAACAAGAATAAATATTATTCCCTTTCAAATATAGTAGTTGGAAGAAAAAGCTGTCCCTATACGCTGATGATTTAATGGTGTATACCTCAGATCTGTCCTCCGCGGTTCCTGGGTGTTGTAACTTGACCTCTCAATTTTACCATATTTCATGGAATGAGATGAACCCAACAAAAGCAGAGATAATGGCCTGGAACATGAATGCACAACAAGGGAATATTAAAACTAAGAGGAGATATCTGGGCATTAGGGTTTCACAAAATATCGAGAGAATCTGGGAAATAAATGTTAAAAGAGTTAGTAAAGAGATATGTAAGTCATTAGTAAACTCGTCATACTTACCTTTGACAATTGGTAGGGTAAACTTAATAAAAATGATGATCTTCCCGAAATTCATCTTTATATTTCAGAACATCCCCATGGTTTTTATAGAAGACTGGTACAAGAAATTACAGTTCAAGATGAGCAGTTTTATATGGGCCTCAAAAGGCATAAGGATCTCGTGGAAAAAGTTGCGCAGAGAGAAAAATAAGGGGGGCTGTGTTTATCAAATGTACTCTATTATGCATGGATCTTCCTTAAAAAGAATGGGAAAATAGTATTGAATGAACCAGATGGTTCAGATATCGGGAAAATGCTAAAGGTGATGCTCTTAGACGTGAAGGGAGGAAAGTAGGTTTTTGTGTATAAATTCGGAGATCTCAGATACTTCAATAAGATGCATCTCAAGATTCTGCATGCCTTAGCTGTTATATGGTACAAAATCAGAAAAGAGTTCAAAATCAGCTAATATAGTGTGTTAGCGCCAATATGGGATGCTCCTGGCTCCTCAGAATGGACAAAAGATACACTAGTGGCACCTCTGAGGGAAGTGGGGTTGATGCGTTGTGAACAGCTAATTGAAAATGGGACAATAATTTATCCAGGTTTAAATATCTCCACATGAAAGCTGGCCTCAAGTACCTGAAGTAGACATTGGCTCTCGAAACATGCTGGAATCCGTATTAATGAGGAAAGTCGCAAGAAAGAAAGAGATGGCAAACCTATATTGGCTTTTGATTGAACCTTCAGACGGTGACTTCAAACTGCCGACGGAGTTGTGGGAAAAGAGCTTGCCGGGGATCCACCTAGAAGCCCTACGGCAAGTATCTTGTAATATTTTGTATTTCCCGGTGCAAGGTGCAAATTTAAAGTGACACCACATTTTCTGTCTCCATAGGGTCTATTGGACACCTTTGAAGCTCTCTAAATTTTGGAAGGGAGCTACTCCAAGATGCCCTAAATGAGCCCAGGAAAAGGTAGAATATACACAAATGTTCCTGGCCTGTCTGATGATATAACCTTTCTGGGCAGATGTGAGTAATAGTATCTCTATAATGTTTGGAATGGAGTTCCTGGTAAGCCCAATCTCGTTTTTTGGGGGGAGTTCCGGCACAGCATGAATCCTTATCTGTTGATAAAAACAAACTAATATTTTATTTTATTTTACTTGCCTGAAGGGAAATTTGTAAAAATTGGATACAAAATGTTCTGCGACTACAATTGATTGGATTAGGTCTGTGAAAAATATAATCGATTTAGATAGGTCATCACCAAATAAGAAGAAAGATTTTCGTTGAAAACTGGTTTGAATCTGATATAAACATAGTCCTATGATTATGCCTTTACACTGTGATACTACACCACTTCGGTTGTTCTCTGAACGACCCTGGAAGGGGGCCAGAATGAACCACGAAAGGAGAGCTTCTGTTTAAAGTGCACCGTCCTGGGTTACAAACAGAGATCTCTGGATGGTGCTAAGGAAGGGAGCCCCCGAGTAACACCAAATATTTCTGTTTTTCTTAAAGGCGAATGAGGACAAAGAAAAAAAATGTTTGGGGATAAACCCTGACCACAAGAAACAAAGTGACCGTCAACATCAACCAGTCACTTTCTCAAGTAAATGCAGCAAGAAAGAGCTATCACCTAAAAATAAAGAGGCTGAATAAAGTCACATGCATCCTCAACTTCAACCTTATGTGGAATGTATCTGATGCATGTACACTATAATGCTGCAGCAGCAAATATATTAACTTTTCAAAAAGTCACTGAAAACATATCACCTTCTACAGAACTGTCTAATAAAACTAGCTATCGAAAGAAATCGGTTCTTAGCGGCTCCTGCATGTTAAGCAAAAGACCGACACATAGTGACTGACATATACAAATAAAAAACCAGTCCCTTGCAACTAATGCTGCCACGTAAGGGGCAAGCCCTAAGCAACGGACCCACACAATACATGCAATGCAAGTAGTCTTTATATTTTCAGGTGCAAAAAAAAATAATGATGTAGCAAACCACACCGAAGTTGTGGTTAGTCTGACGCTGAAACCGGCAGCACCATTGGTTCATCATGATGATGAGAAAACATTTGTAAAAATGTTCTTCCATTACAGCTCTAGGACCTTCATAACTGGCGCAATGCCAAGAAAGCTCTCCATTAACCGATTCACCAACTTAACCAACCACAAAGCCTCGGCTCCTTCTGAAGATGGCCACCGAGTAGGAGCTCTTCCACAGAGCTCCTAGTTGGGGCTTTCCTGATCGGGTCATATCCCTGCAATAACCAGCCATCCAACTACAAAGATCACTCCTTTACTCCACCCAACATGCAATCCTTTGCATCTACGATTTTGACGCCGCTTACTGCAAAAAAAAGTTATCTCCCAGGATCCATTGACGTTCTCAGCAGGATTGGGCCCACGAGTTTGAGGCCGCTCGTTCCTTTGCAGAAGAGACCCCCCCTGATGACTCAGCTATTCTTTTCTGGTTGCAGCTCCCACACATCCCCAGCTCTTGTGTGGTGGCGGTCCCTGCAAGGAACTGACTTCTGGGTGAGTCGGCCCCTCCGTGGTCAGAATTGACCCCCTCCCACGGACGCTTCCCCTGGCACCGCTGACTCCCGCCTTCAAACTACTGACTAAACCGTGGCCCTGCTTGAAACTGGCCTCCCTGCCTCTTCCATGGCGGTGGCCCACGAACGGAAGAGATCGGAACTCTGGCGTCCCACAAACGAACTCGGATCTGGCTACAGACACTTCCCATGTCGCCGCTGACTCTTGCCTTCCAGCCACTCACTAAGCACCGTGCTGGACTTTACAGCAGTGGCGCAGTCGGACCTGAATCGGGAGCTCACCGACTGCACTGATTGGACGATTGTTTACCAGGTACCTGACTGACCTCCGAGTCATCAGTAAGGCAGCCTACCCTCCATCTTGCTTGAGTTCTGGGGCCCACTCCTATCATCACAGGTCACTATTACTGCTATCTGGACTGACGGTAAGGGCATCCCTGTGCTCTGCTCTCTACATATTTCTGCCCCAGAGAAGTACATTATTGAATGCTGGGCTGACAGCGAAGGATGTTGGTCGGACATCCCTGCCCGATTTACCCAGGGCTTGGCTGTCCCTTTATGTACCTTTTAATGACAAGTACTGTATCCTCCTGCCCCCGTTATCCTACTTTCGCTGAGAGGATCTGCGCTGCACCAGCTTTGGCTCGACTGCCTCGGTGTCCGCTGACTCCCGACCCTGATGTCCAATCTGGAGCCTTGAGGATATTTTTGAGATCCTCCTGAAATAGCAGCGCTAGCTTTCCTCAGCATGAGGGATAGCATCTTGCTGACACCACCTGATATCTGGTTCCATTTGCCTGCCCTGCTTTGATCCGGGCGGTTCAGATTGACTCTTTGATCCTTGCTCCTGCAGCCGCCAAAGGGGCTCTGTTTTTGGCGACGCTATCTGGTTCACCGACTTCTCTTGGCAGCTTGCTTCCCTGCCCTAGCCAAAGCCATCTCATGGAGCCTGAACTGGGATACCAGCCCGCTGCTCTGCCTCGCAGCTCAAACCTGGCTCAGTACCCGGCTGTCCGGCAGGAGATGCTACGTGAGTACTATTCTGCAGCTTCATCCCCGCTGGCTTCTTCAAAACCAGATTAGCATTGGAGCTGCAGCACCATTTTGTGTGGCGGCGCCATTTTGCCCCGCTGTCCGTCCCTGAATGCGACCTCTGACCCGCTCACTATTGTTGCCCTACTTTCCTACTCTCCTTGAGGGGCTGCCGCTTCATCCATCCCGGAGCCCAGATGCCCGGTGAGGCAATCAACAATACATAACCTCAACAATGCGTCCGGTGCCTATACCCAGGTGAGCCTGCCCTTTAAGTTTGAAATGCGATGTTCGCTCTGCAGGCTGGGCCCGACCGATGACTTTGGCTGTTTGACCTCCATTTGGCAGCCTACTGCGCCGTTTCAATCCAGCCCGGAGCCACCGATGCCTGATAGGACCTGTTTTCTCCGTCTGTCCTGGAAACTGCTCCTTATTGCAACCTTGCCTCATTGCTCTCTTGACTGGGTCTGCCACTCTAGCCAGATCGGTTCTCAATTACCCAGCGAGGGTTGCAGCTTCTACAATATAGCCTACAATACCCTTGTGAGCCTGCCCCTTTAAAATTGAACTGCGGCCTCTCTCGGCAATCCGACACGAATGACTTTGACTGTCCATAGGGCTGTCTCCTCACCCTGATTTAATTTGCAGCCCTGCCTAGCTTTTTGGGATATTCCAAAATCTATCATTCTAAGCACTGGCTGTTAATCTTATTCATTTTGCTAACTCTGTAGCAACCAGTCTTATACTGTGTGTCTTGCAAGTTTAAAACCCTGACTTATATGTAGCAGCCTATCTTATACTGTGTGTTATGCTAGCTTAAAATAATGAGTTACATGTAGCAGCCTATCTTATACTGTGTGTTATGTAAGTTTAAACAACTACCTATATGTAGCAGCTGTCACGTACTATGTGTTATGATAGTTGAATACCATGTGTCATACACGTTTAAAACCACAACTTATATGCAGCCGCTTGTCTTATACTGAATGTTATGATAACTTAAAAATAATGACTTGCATGTAGCAGCCTGTTTTATACTTTGTGCTATGCAAGTTTATAACAAAGACTTTTATGTAGCAGTCGGTCTTATACTGTGTGTCATGCTAGTTTAAATTATTATGTAAACGTAGAAGCCGATCTTATACTGTATGTTATGCTAGCTTAAAATAATGACCTACATGTAGCAGTCTGTCTCTTAATGTGTGCTATGCAAGTTTAAAACAACGACTTATATGTAGCAAACTGTCATATATTGTATATTAGGCTAGTTCAAAATAACTTCTTACATGTAGTAGCCTGTCCTATGCTGTGTATTATTCCAAGTTTAAAATAAAGACTTACTTGTTCACTTATCCCCCAATAGCTACTCGACCCTTGCATCTGCTCTCTACCTCACCCCCTTAACTCCAACCTCCATCTCTCACCTTCTCGCCCCTTGTCTCTCCACCTTCATCTCAGTGACCTAACATGCCCCACTTTAATCACATCCTCACCCCCCGAGACTCAACCCTAATCAGATATGGCCCCAACTCAGGGTCCATTACTTACCCATCAAATCTCTCAAAAATGTTAAGAAAAATTTTAAACATAAATTGCTAATTCGGCATCCTGAAACAATCATTGTAGATAACTACCTCAGCCTTTCCTTACAGATAAAAAACAACTACATATTTTACTCCAAACGCCCCTCCAAATGGAACAGCATCTTCTCTCAACACCTCCCAATATCTAAATCTATCAAAATTCCTTATGGATTCAAACTATTCACTACCCTGTCCCCAATTTTTTGCACAGAAATTGACATCTCCATAGTTAAAACTGGTAACATTCTCATACAATCCTCGGAACACCACCTCTCCATCTTTGAGCAGCACTTCCAGACTCTGTCCTTTCATCTATCCAGACCCTTGTCTAACTCCCCTACTACTCAACACCTCAATGCCCTTTGGTACTCTCCATCTCCCCCGGCTCAAATCCTCCCTCCCCCCAACGTATCTACAGCTAATGCTGTACCCCAACTCTCTTCATCCAGTCACACAGTCTCTCCTGAGAGCCTCCCGCGGCCCCCAAACTACATCATCTGTCTCCCTAACTTTTGCGCTCTCCAATGACTTTCCCCCCCAACCCCTAATGTTTCCCTAAACCACACTCCTGCTGTTGTTTACCCCTCCCTGGAACCCCCTAATTCTCCTTATCTGACCCAGACCCATTTTTTACCCTCTCTGAACTGCAGTCCTCCCCCTACACCTGCTGTCACCTAACCCCTCCCGCATCACAGCTTAGCACCTTCTCAAGCCCCTCCTCGGAACTCTATGAATGTTCCGACCTTCCCATCGGACATCCATACCTATTACAACTCAGACTCTCCTCCTATCCCCCTTCCAGAACTGTCTCCATCACCTCCTACCAGGTCTTCTCCGACCAACACAGAAGCCTTCCTTCCCCCATCCCTTCCCTAACTGCTCTCTGCCACACCTTTTTAATTCAGACTCTGTCCAACATTGAACCCAATCTCACAACCTTGACGACTGAACTCACACGGCTGAGAGAAGATGTCAACTCCCTCTACTCCAAATCCCTATCTAACCGCTCTAACTCCGTCAACTCTGGCTCTCTACAATTATCGAATCCTCAACTGTGGAACACTACTCCCCTTGGCTGCCGTTCTCTTAGGCCCCACCGCACATCGAATCATCTCACCTCTTCTGACCGTCATACCCTCTGCAACACCTACCCTCCTATCTCCTCTAGTAACGTTCCTCCCCCTCCTCACTCCAACATCTCTATTATTTTGGGGACCATTAGATTCCCCCCCTCTCATGTCTCCCCCAGTCCCCCTCTCCAACGCACCACCATCCATCCACGTTTTCCCCCACGGACTTCCCTAAACCCCTCTCCTGCCTGCTCCCTAGCTCCAACATTCCTGTTATTGTAGGGACCACCAGATCCCACCCTTCCCGTCTCCCTCAGACCCCCACCCCAACGTACTACCATTCATTCATGCCCTCCCCCCAAAGACTGTACTAAACCCTTAGCCTGCATGCTAGTGAACTGCCATTCGGATGTCAGACATGCAACCTAAATTTCAGAAAACATTGACATAGCCTTCCTCACGGAAACCTGGCTCAATGACTACTCTACTTCCAGTGTTGATTTACTTTTTCCCCCGGGTTACTCTATCATCAGAAAAGACAGGACCTGAGAGAATAAGGGGTGGACGAGCGATTATTTTTAAAAATGAACTCCAACTTTCCCTCGTCAAAAATCCTGACCGCAATACCTTCGAATACCTTGAAACCATACTTAAGTCTCAAGGTTTTCCCCCAATTCGACTGCACAATATCTATCACCCACCTGGGGACCCACTCCTCTTCGTCGAGGAACTATTCAAACTTCTTAACCAATCCTCTCTCTCTAACACCAAAAATCTCTTCCTTGGAGATCTTAATCTCCACTGGAACTTGACTGATGACTCCTCAGTCCACCTCCTCACCAATCTTCTTGAGATCAATGAACTCAAACAACTCTACCACTCTCCCATCCACTCCAAAGGGACCACTCTTGACGTCATCATTACTTGCAACGACTTGGCTTCCCTCTCTGATATCATACCCATCGACTGGTCTGATCATCACCTCATTCTGTTCTCTATAGCAAACACTGATCCATCCCCCCTCACCAACAACATTAAAGTCTCAAAATGGACCAGAAATCTTGATTGCATCCCCCCTGGTGAACTTGAATCTAAACTCCAAACCTAACTTCTGCTCACCCCTCTCTCCCTTAATGCTAATGAATTTACTGAACATTTTGACAAAACTGTCATCAATGTCCTAGACCTAATTGCCCCGTCCAAACTTAAATCCCTAAGAAACATTCCATCTAAATCATGAAACAATTCCAACCTCAATGACGAAAGGTGTGCTCTTACACTCACTGAAAGAACATGGAGACAACACCCTTCCCCCGCCCATCTTGCTCTCCTCTGATCCGCCAGAGCCACATATAAGAAACACATTTTCTCGGAATAGGCCTCCTTCTTCCGTACCCAACTTGATCTAGCGAAAAATCGACCCAGAGAGCAGTTCAGCATATTTTGAAACCAAATCTCCTCGGCCTCTCCAACTCTGACAGCCAAAACTGACAAATGTGAAGAAATTGCTAACTTCTTTGCCGAAAAAATAGCCATTATAGACCAATCCTTCCTAGCATATCCACCACATCCCCTATCTATTGATGTCTCTACTTCTGGCGCTATCCCTCCGGACTCCAGCCTCTCTAACCCTCAGCCTAAAAACAACGCCTCCTGGCTAAATTTCTACCCTGTTAAGGAACTCAAAGTCTCTAATATCAACTCCAAACTTAAACCTTCCTCACACCCCAAAGACCTTCTTCCCGCTAACCTCGTTCAGAAGCTCAAACACATCATTGCTCCCTCCCTCCAACTCGGAAAAATCGCTCCCATATTTAAAAATCCCAATGCGGACCCTAATGGCCCAAATAATATCTGCCCCATCTCCAACCTCCCCCTCCTTTCTACGGCTCTTGAAAAATGTGCCCTTCATCAACTGGACAAACACATTGTCTCCTTTAACCTACTTGACTCCTTACAATCCGGATTCCAAAAAGGCTGCCGTAAAGAAACTGCCATACTAAGTATTGTTGGTGACATCCATCACTCCCTTTATAACGGCGAGACCTGCCTACTCATTCTCCTTGACCTCTCTGCAGCATTTGATACGGTTATCCACCTTGCCTTACGCTCAAAGTGAGATTTGGCTTTAATGGCCTGGTACTTAAATGGTTCTCCTCCTTCCTACACCACAGAACTCAACAATCAAAATCTACAATTGCCTCTCTAACCCCACACCTGTCTCCCTAGGTGTCCCTCAGGGTTCTATCCTCTCCTCCTTGCTTTCCATCCTCTTTATGGAGCCCCTTATCCTCATTATAAAACAAGCTGATATCAACTACCACCTATATGCCGATGACACCCAACTTTACTATAAAATCAAATCCCACTCTGGCGTTCTACACCTCAATAACACCCTGTCTAAAATCCAATACTGGTTCCACTCTAACCATCTCAAACCTAACCCTAAAAAAACGGAAATCATTCTCATCTCTCCAAAAAACAACCCTCTTCCTATCCAAACATGGTTCTCTGAACTTAAGGCTCTCAACTGTCAGCTCACCTTATCAAGTTCAGTAAAATCACTTGGCATCACCTTTTACAACAGCCTAACTCTCCAGACCCACATAAAAAATTCGACCAAAGGAGCGCTCTTCACCCTACGCCATCTCGAGAAAATCAAACCCTTAATCCCAGCTGACGACTTTAAATCGGTCGTCCAATCACTGGTCCTCTCAAAAATTGATTCTGGTAACGCCCTCTTCTCCGGAGCACCAATAGTTCACCTAGCCCCACTCAAATCTGTGCTAAACCTAGCGGCCAGGCTGATCACGGACTTCAAACGCGTCAACCACATCTCCCCAGCCCTTAAGGCCTCTTTTTTTTTTGCAGAGTTTTATATAGCGCGAACTAGACCTGAACCGAATCAGGTATCAGAGCGCTTTACATAGCACCAGTTACGTTACAGGAGGACACACATACATTTTAGGCACAGGGAGATTAACCACATCGCTGCTGTGGTTATTTTTCCCCTGTGCTGGAAATTGCTATTCTCCTATATTCATGACGAGCTCAGCTCGTCATCAGCACAGCTCAACTGTGCCTCATGACGAGCTGAGCTCGTCATGAGCATGGAAGGGGTTAAGTGATTTGCCCAGAATCACAGGAGTTTTTTGGCGTTGTTACCGAGACTCGAACCCAGATCCCCAGGTCCCAGGTCGAGCGCCCTAGCCATTAGGCCAAGTCCTTGCCCTTAAATGGCTGCCCATTGAAGGCAGATCCACCTATAAGATGGCATGCATTACGCAAAAAAGCCTTTTAACAAAAAGCCCCACTTTATGTTACCGATAAACTCAACAAAGCAGGATGTGCCCAACCGTTGAGAAGCACCAACGCCCTCCTCCTCATCCCACCTCTGACAAAAAAGAAAACCACTCAGTCTCCCTCTTTCTCTAGAAATGCCCCCAGCATGTGGAATGTCCTCCAAAAAAGACCTGCGCTGCAACCCCTCCTACATCAGCTTCAAAAAAGACCTCAAACTACACTTGCTCAAGAAATATTGAGGTCCATAGTCCTTTCTTTCCCCTACTTTTCCCTCCCCTCCTCCTTTTCCTCTCCTTTTCCCTACCTGCCTTACCTCCTAGCCCTCCTCCATCTCAGGATACAATATACTACTCGACCACCTGTACCCATTTATTTCTGTTTCTTATCCGTCTCGCGGCCTCATTTTGTTTATTTGTATTTTGCTACTTGTTCTCCTCAGTCGAACCTATGTTATCCCCATGATCTGAACAATTGCAATATGCTTGTATGCCTGTAATATCTTCACTCATGTAAAGCGCTCTGATGCCCCCGGGTCCAGCCAGTGCTATATAAAACCTTTAAAATAAATAATTAAATAACTTACCAATGATGCGGATGGAGGCCAGTAAGGAGGGATCATTAGTGTGTGCAGACCCCTCTTCCTTCCCCGATGGAAATGATGCTTTCTACAAGCAATGCCTGAATAAGCCTGACCCAAATAACGGGTGACACGATATGGCTGACCTGACGTAAAGCCTCTCTTGGCATTTCTATATTTTTCATGCCATGAACTCTGATACAAAGCAGCAAAAGCAGTCACTAGCCAGTACTAAAACAACTAACTAACCGCTTCTCTTATCCTGTTCACAGTTCATCTTTTTCAGCTGACATTTATAAATCTCAAAACATACCCTGCATCGTGGCTTCGTCCTAACACCCCATAAAATACTGCTATCAACGCACAACATGGATGTCACTGTTGTGGATAAAATGTTGACATATTGAGTTAAATTATTGTTCTCTTGTAAATTAAAACTCCAATTAATCAAAGCAATTTAACAACAGTCAATCACAGTAAAGCCATCATCTGAAAACAAACATACGGTTGAACTTATATAGCATGACATATTCTCTGATGTTTCTTTTTCCCTTGAAAAACACATATCTTCTGGTGGAGAACAATTTACCCAGGCCTTAACTCCTATTGATTTAATGTGTTCACGCAGTGCTCTAATTTACTGGGCTGCAGCTGAAATACTAAACCTGTAATAACACTAGAGTTATTAACAAGGCGATAAAGCGCAGAAAAAGAGAATCTAGCTCATGAAACAGAGCACAGCTAAAAGCTAGTCTAAAATAACAGATCTAAATTATCTTTTTGGGGTATTTTCATGACCCGTATTATCATCCCGCGTTGCAAATCCATTGGTATAACTTTTCAAAAATGCTATTGGAAATTAATTTCGTGTAGGAAGGAAAATACGGACCTATGTAATCCAAAGAACACAAAAATAGTGCTAAATTAGCCTTCGCTTTAGAAAAGCTTGCCAGGAAAATTAAGCCTCTCTGTTCATCTGAGTGAGATTGGTTAACCATAATTATAGTGCAAACGATCAGAGGCTCGAGCATGCTACACAATGAGACATAAATAATTACTTTCCCTGGGCGACTTCTGTTTCCAGCTTCAGGCTTCTTTGGATTAATAAAGGTTTCGTTTTACACTTTCTGAAAGAAATGTCAGTGCAGTGTAACACAGAAAGCACTGTATCCATCTGGCGCTGGTAGGCACCGTCAGACGAGTTACACAATACATTTCAGCTTAATAGGCTGGACATGAAGTGGGCATCTTTTTTTGTTTTCTCCTGCCTTCTGTGTCTCTGTCTTTTCATCTCTCTTGCTCCCTCCCCGTGCTTTCTTATTTCATGCACCTTCTTCTCATTTTAAATCATAGTTTCAAATTGACAGAGAATTGTTGCATTACATATATGGGTTTCTAAGCACCAAAAAATCTTCCCAATTGAATGGGGTTATTTGTTTACAATACCGATTTACATGTTTTCTTTCCACTTTTTGATAAAAATTGTAGTGATTTCTAAAATGAATCTGTGCATTTAAAGGAGTATGGCTAGAATTATAGTAGGTGCACCTTTCCCGAATCACGTTTGCTGTTTCACAATGATTTTTTTTTGTATTTACATTGATACCAAAACCACAAATGGGTGGTGTTCAGCAATTGCTCAGAGTCGAGGACTGGTAAGTACAATTTTTTGCTCCTACGAAGGGTATTTTTTTCTGTTCTAGAGTGCAGCAACAATTGCATAAAGATGCTAAATAACACATCATTAAACCAATTCAATGTCACTTTGCGAACAGCATGTGGCTTTTAGTATCCTCCCTACAACCTATGCACCCCACCCCCATCTTCAATCACAATGAATACTTCCTTTCGAGAACAGAAATGTGTGCCTTCCATTGAACATCCACGAAGAAGCCTGAAATCCTCTCACATCCGAGTGCCACGGACATGGTTAAATCACTCTGGGTCTGATTCACACAGGTGAACTTGCAGTTTTGCGTAAGCTTACGATTGTTTGCTATGCCAACCTATCTTTTTATGTGCGGAGACTTCACACTCGTAAATATATTACTCGTAAGTCCCTGTTAATAGCAAACCATTGTAAACACACGAAAGAGTAAGTATACCTTTGTGAATCAGGCACCATATTTCTAACGCCTAGGCTTTATCTACAAGCTATGCAGAGCAAACATAATTCATAGTTTCATGCATTAATTTCCCCTTGCATAAATAGATGTTTGCAACATGTGATTTTTCTTCATGTGGAATTACCATGTGGTAAAATTGCATGCAAAAGTTACAAGTATATATATATACATGTATGGATAAATGTTTACAAACTCTGGCTTTTCATTTTTGCTGAAAATTAAAGTTTTTTCAATGTTATTTATTATATTATGGACAAATAAACCCATAAGCCTACACTCATCACCTTATTCGTTATTGATGTACTAATCTACTTATATATGGATATAATGTTAAGGATATACACATATATATGTAGGTACATACTATTTTTTATTTATGTTTTAATTTTGTTATAGTTATTTGTTTTCCATTCCTCTAGTAAGTATAGAACATATATAGAGAGATACGTACCCATATTATTTTGTTTTTGTATTCCTATTAAATATTTAGTATTATCTGTTTTGTGTTATTTAACTCATTTGATGTACTTATTTATGGTTTTTTTGTTTAAGTAATAAGTGTGTTGCAGAGTTAACATTTCCATATACTTGCAGTATATCCATGTTTACATGCTGCAACATGAGGGAAGTGTACATTAAAAAAAAGTAGTCCCTCCGAAGTAGCACCGGCCGCGACCTGCGTGCTCACGTCAGGAGCGCGGGGAGGAGCGGTATCCAGGAGCGCGACGAGGAGCAGCGGACATGGCGCGGGGGAGGAGCGGTGACGAGCAGCGGACAAGCAGTGAGGAGCAGTGGACAGGCGGGAGTAGCGGTGACTAGCAGCGGTGAGCTGATGAGCAGCGGATAGGCGGGAGGAGCGGTGACCAGCGGCGGTGAGGAGCGGCAAGGAGCAGTGAACTAAGGAGCACGGGGGAGGAGGGGCGGCTGAGGTAAGGGGACCCATGGACAATGTCGGGGCAGGCGGGGGACGGGGCGGGTGGGGGCCCGGGCTGCTGGACAATGTCAGGACGGGCGGGGGGAAGGGAAGCCTGATTGCTCCCGGACAAGGTCGGGACGGGCTGCTAGTTTTATGGATAAATTGCAACTCATGGTCTGTCTGGGCGTAGAAGTGCAATTGTAGGAATTTCTTTCAAACCATTGCACTCTTCTAAGCATGCCTTGTACTGATCCTAAAAAAATGGTAAGAAATGCAGTGAGAATATGGGAAAAAGAGTTTCTGGATTTCTTTTAGGGAGAAAAAGTCTTACTGTGCTCAGCAACCCTCCGTCAATACGACCTACTCGTTCCCAGGGTGGACCGCATCTTAGCATGTCTGTGCCCCGATACCGGTAGAAATAGTCTTTTAAAACAGCCGTCATGTCGTCATGCTGTTAAAGACTAGTGCGTGTCTTGTTTCATTTGGTAATGGCCTGCCATGTTGCTTGTATTTTTGTTTCTCTTCTTGTCTTACTGCAAAAAGGGAGTCGCCTCTTAATGTCAAAATTATTTATTTATGTACAGTAATGCCTCCTTTGAATTATAGAGAGACGCCAGTTAACATTATGAAAAAATGGGGGGGTTGTTATCGAACCCTGGTCTTAGGGACACTGTGAGGCCCTACAATGGCGGCCATATTGGAGTGGTCATAAATAGCAAGAGGCTGTTCTTCAGACTGCTTCCAATTTAAAAGAATGAGGTGTAAATATCAAAGTTCCTTATTTTTTGATTCTTGCAAAGTGGTCCCGGTTTTACAGACACATGTCTGAGTTATAGGAACATGCCAGGTAGGGTTTTTTTAACAAGGGGAAAACAAATTTGGGTCTCAAAAACACTGGCCTTTTTAGGGTGGTTGTACATCAATAGACAGCCTGGGAATATTTTCTCACACATAATTTTGGTTATTATAAAAAACGACCACTTAAAAAAAATATGGCTGTTACTTAGGTCTGTTATTCTTAATATAGGTGTTATATTCTGCAGTTGTCCTATGGTTGTACGCTTGTTGGGTGTACGTTTTGTAAATTGATAAGGTTTCATCTTAAATTGGAGATTGCCATCTGTCTGAGGTATCAGGGCTCATTTATCTAGTGCATTGGCCCCATGGTATACTCTCGTTCAATCCTCACTATTAGGAGCATAGAGGGAAAACAAAGGACCCAGGTTACCCTCCACTCATACTATTCTCAACAGCAGGACCAGGTTTTGCTGTTGAGAATAGTCTCGTTCAAGCCAATGATGTCTGTGAGTAACTTAAAAACCCATCTTTGCTCCTTCTCTAGGAGCATCTGTTCCAAGTCATCACAGGGTTTAATGTCTTCCAACACTACCCACCGCATGCCATTTGGGGTGTGTTGCTTCTCATTCAAATGTGACGTCATTCTGGTACTTGCCCAATGGCATCGGATGTTGCTCTGATGTACGCAAATTCTTGTGCTCACTTTCCTGGTGGTCATACCCACATAGTGTAGGTAGCATGTAATCAGATATACAACTCCTAAAGTGTTGCAAGTGGTAAATGTTCGCAACTCCCATGATTTCCCTGTATTGAAAGTGACCCTCTTGGTAGTTGTGGTGAGATGGAATACATTACAGTTACCACATGGGTAGTGGCCTGTTGCTAAAGTACTGATTACCTGTTGGTTACTTTTGTTTTGTGGCTTCGGGCGTGTGTGTACCAGTATATCCTTCAGATTTTTACCTCTCTTATGTGAGAATATTGGTGTTGGTATGTTCAAGTTAGCACTGTTTAGAATCCACCAATGTTTTTTAATGGCTTGGTGACTTCGTCTGATGCTATACTGAAGGTAGTATTACAGATGGGTCTTTTGTCTTTTTCATTCTCTTGTTTATCATACGTTTCCAGAAGGGCATCCCTATGATTATTTAGTGCCCTTTTCCTTGCCTTTCCAATGATTTTGGTAGGATATTTTTGTTTTTTAGTTTTTCTGCTAGGTCGTTTGCCTGCTTATCATAATCCGATGTTTCTGTGCAGTTTCTCCTAAGTCTAAGGAACTGTCCAAAGGGGAGATTATCTTTCAGATGTCGTGGAGGGAAGCTGTCGTAAAGTAAGAGACACTTTTCGCGGTTGGTTTAAAGTGTGTTGTGGTTTTGAGTGTACCATCTAGTGCATAGATGTTAAGGTCAAGAAAAACTAACTCAGACCTACTCATTGTGTGGGTGAACTTTAGAAAGGGGTCCTGTAGGTTGAGCCACTCCAGGAAGATGTTGGTCTCTGTTTAGTCTCTTCTCCGTATTACCAGGATGTAATCAATGTATCTCTTCCATTCCATAATCTTCTGGCGATGTGGGTTTTGGTCTGATAGGATCTTTTGTTCTTCTAGATGATAGACATACAAACCAGCCACACTCGGCACGAAAGTACTACCCATGCTGGTACTCTGTTATTGTTGAAAAAGGGATTTTTCAAGATGTCAGTAGTTCTCCGTCAGCGCCCATTTGCAGCATTCTAGGACCACATGCTGTGGTGTATGGTAGGGCCTTGGTGACCCATACAGTATTTCCTCAAGAATATCCATAGTTTCTTTGTGTGGCACGCTTGTATAAAGACTCTCCACATCTAGGCGAATCAGGATGTTGCATTTAGAATCAGACTGGAGTTCTCTCAGTAGGCCAAGTACGGCTTTGGTGACCTTCAAGTAGGTGTTAGTGTTTTGTATCAGTGGACGTAGGAAGGCGTCTGCAAACTTGGAAAGTGGTTCCTGGATGGATCCAATCCAATTGTTATTATGTTTCATGTTGTGTGCATCCTGTTTTGTCCATGATCACAAGTGTTTTAACATATTTTTTAACCTTGCTTTCTCACAATAGTGATGTCAAGTGTTGTATATTAATACACCCAGGATCTAAGCACTCATTACTGTTACTTTCAAGGGCACTTGCACCATTTTATGAAGTATCTTCATTTACGAGCAGCGGAATGCCATAAGCTGCCCACAGGAGTGGTGGATAGGCAGTATATTTTAACTTGCATTTTGCTTTTTCTTCTCAATGACAGATACTATGTGTTCAGAATCAACCGTATGTATTTTTTCAGAATCCTCACACAATAGGTGTGCATTAGTTATCTTTATTTTCACTTAACTATAGGTCCTCCATGGAGTGGCACACAAGGGACTGGTCCCTTTGTTGTCCTGAAGAAGAAGTTTAGGGGATACCTCGAAACATGTCGACACAATACTAGGGATTATAATTACATTATAGTTATTTCTCCCTTTTATTGACCCCTTTTTATCCTTGCCATCTGGGAGCAGGAATACAACTTTGGCTCACTAATTAGGTACATTTTTAAATATCACATTACACCACTCCCCCTACACTGTACTACACGTATCCTCACAAAATAGGTGCTCCTACGTAACTCCGCAAGTTGCAGCACGCCCCAAGCAGTAGATGCTTTGAATAACCCCAATGATGAAGCATGTCACCTAGGGACAACCCTTGGTGATTGAGGGGACTCAAGAAAAGACATTTTTCTTTTCCGCTAACAGAGGTTGGTTTCCTTTTTTTTTTTTTTTTAAATATTTTTATTAAGATGTTTTGCAATTATATATAAGGCACGGCAATATTAATAAAAGAAACAAGAAAAAATAAATGCAGGACATTAAGGAGAAACAACCGATAAGCCATCAACAGGCGAGATAGAAAAAAACAGCATACAGTTAAAACACAGGAGTAAGATAGCTTGAACCAAAGTATTATTCCAGTTTGTGTAACCTAGATATAATCAAACAGAATTATCCTTTCCTAATCTTTCCGCACAGTCAAATAAATATCTCCCCTTATAATCAACATAGCCAATTATATCTCATGTATGAACCTTATTCAGCCAAGTTGTAAACAGGCCTCGATTTTATACTGTTAAATGGATGTATGACGTTACAACGCATACTTTTACTCCGCATACCATTACAACGCGGTATTCACAACGCATACCATTACAACGCATAGCGCTTTGGGGTGCTGGATAGTGGTAAGTATATTTTACTATTCTAACTCCAGTCCCCGTGGACCCTAGGGAAGGTGTTGGATAGTAAATTAAACTTACCTCTTATCCTAGAGCGCCCCCCAGCGCAATGCGTTGTAATGGTATGCGTTGTAATGCCTGCGTTGTAGTGGTAGTGCGTTGTAAAAATTGCGTTGTAACAGGTGAATACCCTGTTAAATCATCTTTCCACCGTGTTATCGGATCCCATATTATCTTGCCTAGCTTCCTTCCCCTTTTTCCCTTCCTTGCATAAATCTCTTTCTCCACATTGTATGTTGTTAATAACTTAGCTTGCCATTTGTGAAAAGTAGGTGGTATGGGATCAATCCATGCAGAAGCTATACATAATCTCATAACAGATATTGCAACAAATAAAAATTCCCTCCCACAAAAAGGTCGTACATCCTCAACATTGACTCCTAGTAGAATGGTTCCAGGGGTTAACACAATTTCAGTTCCTAGAATTTTGTTTATGAAACATTCAATATCTTTTTTTAGTAAGTCTAGATGAGGGCATGTAGCAAATACGTGTTGTAAATCAGCATCCAAGCTTCCACACCTATAGCACTTAATACCCATTGTACCTCCCCATTGTGCTATTTTAGCGGGTGTAAAATATAAATGATATAGTGTTTTATAATGTTGCGCCTGCAATGGTGCTGAACATAGCAAGGAATAACCCTTTTCTAAAGAGATACCAAAACTTTCGAAACTAATTTTAAGATTGTCCTTCCATTTTTCGCTCCATTTTTTGTAGTCGTCCTGTTTTGCTTTTATCAGTTCAGCATATAGTCTTTTGATTGTGCAATCTTGCCCCCCTTGAATTATCTCCATAATTGCGTTACGCCTGAATCCCAGAACTCCTCCTTTTTTGTTTAGAAGAAAACTCCTAATTTGTAGATATTTAAAGAATTGCCTAGTTTCTAGGTTAAATCTAGCTTGTAAATCTGTAAATTGAAGAATCCCCTGGTCCCCCTTTACATCCCCTATAGTTCTAATTCCCCTGGTTTCCCGCTCTGCAAATATAGGTCCCGAGAAGATATCTTGTGGGAGGGTTAGATTATGTGAAAGTCTTGTATACGAATTATATTTCCCCAGGCCAATTTTTTTAGCGAAGCTTTTCCAGATTTCATATGCTGCTATAATCGTCTTAAACTTTGTCCTCTTATAATAACTGGCCTCTGTGAATTTCAGCAAAACATCCTTCGCTTCCATTCCCAAGGTTAATCCATAGATTGCTAGTGATCCAAATTTGCTCCACTCTTCTGATTCTTCCCCTCCCAACATACCAATCATATTCTGTAGAGCCGCTGCCCAATAATAAGATTTTAAGTCTGGAACTCCCCAGCCTCCCCTTTCTCTCGGCAGTGTCAAGAATCTAAGGGCCCTTCTCGTTTTCCCCTTTGCCCAGCTGAATCTATTTAGTATACACTCTTTTAAAATATTTTACCATCAAATAATAAAGGTATTGCTCTAAATAAATATAAAAATTTTGGGAGTATCAGCATTTTTACTATATTCGACCGTCCCACTATTGACAAGTGCAACTTATCCCACCTATCCAAGTCTTTCTCTACTTTCTTGATCAAAGGATTGATATTCCTTTCTACTAAGATATCCAGGTCTGACATTATGATAACCCCTAAGTACGTGCCTTCCTGCACCACTCGGTTGTCTATACACGGGGTAAATGAATTTTTTATTATCTGTGTTTTAGATGTATTTAATTTATACCCCGATATCTTTCCAAATTTCATCGCCTCAAGTTCAAGGTGTTCTATAGTTTCAGAGGGATTTGGAGAGATTACAGCAATGTCATCTGCGTAAGCTAAAATTTTACACTGCCCAATGAATGTTGTTAATGGAGCAATCATCTCGGATGCCTCTATTCTGCGTATTAATGGGTCCATATATATGGCAAACAATAACGGTGAGCAAGGGCACCCTTGTCTAGTCCCTCTTTTTATTTGGAATTGACCCGTATTTCCACCATTCACTCGTAAAGTTGCTACTGGTTTTAGATAAAGAGTTTGTAGGGCTTTAATAAAGCCTTGTTTAATACCTGTTCTTGCAAAAGCATACCAAAGGTAGCCCCAGGAGACCCGATCAAATGCTTTTTCTGCATCAAGTAACATCACTGCAATCGGGTCTCCTGTGACTGAAGTTACATCAAGTAACGTTATTACTTTTCGTATGTGGTGGGTAGTTCCTCTCCCTGATATAAAACCATGTTGGCAACTACTGACAATTTTATCTATGACTCTTGCAAGCCTTGATGCCAATGCTTTAGCAGTAGATGCTTTGAATAACCCCAATGATGAAGCATGTCACCTAGGGACAACCCTTGGTGATTGAGGGGACTCAAGAAAATACATTTTTCTTTTCCGCTAACAGAGGTTGGTTTCCACCAGATTGGGTGAAATGATACAGCCTAGAAGGGCACATGTTGGATGAGAAGGGAGGAGTATGGATGACATTTGTTCTGTTTTAAAGGTAGAATTTGATCTAGTCAAGAGCGTTTCCCTCTATTCCAGCTTGCCTGAGTCTTTGTATTAAAGTTTCATGATCAACTGTGTCAAAACACCTGAAAGGTCCAAGAGAAGAACTGCATCTACCCCATTGTGGTTTACTGTGGTTTTAGGCCATCCCAGAATGCAATAAGGGCAGATTCTGTGCATATTCATTGACAGAAACCTGTTTGGAAGTTGGAAAGTATGGATTTATCTTCAATAACTTGAGACCTCTGGGTGAATGCTGCTCTTTGTGTTAGTTTGCAGAGGAATGGTCCATTTTCAATTGGTCATTAGTTGTTTGGTTCTTGTGGGTCAAGGTTTGTTTTCTTTAATAATACTGGATTTAGGTTGCAGATCTATCAGGGACCAAGCACAACTTCGTACCCTGCTCCTTTGGGCACGGTTATGGCGGGTGCCTGAACTAGTTTCTTATGCGGAAGCACTATCTGAGGTTATGGCCATGGCAGGGTGGTCCAGGATCAAATGGCTGAGGGATGTCAAAATATTAATAATGGAGATAGGGTTACCTGATGCATGGTCTTTGTAAACTGCCCCACCAAAGCTACTATCAAAAAGTTGTATTGGAACTGGGTCTCTTCAAAATTACATCTAGACTCACGCCATTGCAACTCAACTGTAGCTTTTGTGAGGATCAAGGATGTGGTGGCATATGAACCCTATTTAGACATTATCTCCATTCCATTTGACCGCACCCTGTATTTTAAGTGTCATGTGGGGATTCTACCAGTAGGTGAGGTAGTCGCCCGCTGGAAGCGGTCTCATCAACTTTCACCTTTTTGTGCATCCTGTTCCTCTCGAGTAGAGTCTGTAGCCCACATCTTCTTTGAATATCCGGACTATTGTGCTCCGAGGACTCGTTGGCTAAAACCACTTTGCAGACTCTTAGGCACACGCCAGTGTATAGTGGCAATGCGCATTTTAATGACTGGCACATCCCCTGTGATTGTATGTGCTGTGTCAACATTTTTAAAATGGGCTTGGTTGATTCGTAATAGAAGGCTATCCTTGTCAATTTAATTCTGGTTTTAACCTTTTCAATCAATGTTTTCCCTGTTTTTATCTATTGTGTGTAAATAGATTGTATCTGATATTTTATGGTATTTTTTTACCGAAATAAAGCCTATCAATTAATCAATCAATCAATAATAGGTGTATGTATGTCTTTGTTAAATCTTTGGGGGAAAAACCCCTGTTGTCAAGGAATGGTTGAAGATTGTTCTGACTGGGGTGGTAGCAGAGTTTGTTAAAAGTTTGTTCTTAAAGATTTGTGGTGGGCAAGAGTCAGATGGGCAGCGGGCTGGCCTGCTTCGTTTGACAAGATCTATACAATCTGTTTTTGATAGTTGTTTGAAGGAATGTAGAGGCTAAGTTAACCTACCCTTTAGGGGGAATGTTGGAAAAAGGCATGTGCTGCAGGATTTATTTTTGTGTTTAAATAGGAATCCAACATGTCTGCTTTGGTTGTGTAATAATTTGACAGTATATCTGTAAATTCTTGAGAAATAGGATTGTTTCCTTCTGTGCTTTTGGGTTTCTGAAATTCTGTGAGAACTTTATAAAACTCTTTTTTTGCAGATTTTGCCTTCTTAATTCTGTTTGAATACTGATTTTCTTTTAAGCTTTTTCGATAGATGACTTGTATATTCTGTTACTCTTGTGTAGATGAAGTTTTTCTTGAGCGTTGTTTGTTTTGAGCCTGGTGCATTGAAGCTTTGCAATTTGTTGATTTATGTGTTATCCAAGGTGCTTGTTTTCTTTTGCCATGGTTTGTTGTTTTAATTGGAATTAGGATATCAAAAGCCTCTAGGAGCCACTCAGAGTTTTGAAGTATATGCTCTGTGTCCAGATCTGTGTTGGATGTTAACTGTGTTTCTAGGTCCTCAAAATTCAGTTTATTCAAAGGTTGATATGGGCTTGCTGGTACAGTGATTCTAGATGTGGAGAGTTGCGGTGTCTTGTGTTGGAAAGCTAAGAAATTGTGGTCTGAACAGCTGAATGGAGTAATCCAATGGAAAGTGACTAGTTCTGGATTGGCAAACATGATGTGGGTTTGGGGATAATCTGATGTAGGTTTCAATGTGTGTAGGTTATTGATGATAGCTCTAGGACAGGGAATATTTGGTTTATCAAACCATATGCATAGGTCACCATGGGTGCGCAGGTTGGAGTGTAGTGTTGTAAGGTTTGAAAACTGTATCTAGAACTATGTTTGGGAATGTTTCATTGCTAGGTGATGATCTGTAAAGAAGAAGGAAGTTACAAGAGAAAGATGGTGCAGGGTTGCATCTGGTGATGAGGGCCTCACAACCTTGTGTGGAAATAGCCCCAGCTTTGAAGAGATGTATTGTTTCCTTGAATATAACAGATAGTTTACCTCCTCTTTTACTTATATGATTATGTTTGAGAGTGCTAGCTTGGAAGGACAGCTTTGTACAGTACTAGGGCCATGCCATTCTCCAACCATGTTTTCGGGTTTGAAGAGCAGCTTGTGTGTCTGTGAGTAGGTCATATATGTGGTGGTTGTTTTTGAAACGGAATTGTGCAATTATTAGAGATTGTGTTTTGGTGGTTGTGTAAACTTGTTTTCTGGAAGAGCGAGTAATAACTTTTGGGCTTGTAGTAGGTGGACTATTTGTGATGTGGTTAACTGTATTAAAATAAAAATAGTGATGATATATATAGTTATCCTTGTCCAACAGTCTTAGAAGGCATTTTGTTGGGTCTATGTGTGCAGGTGTCGGGGATAGTGACGGGGAATAAGGTGGCTGGCTGTGCACTTTTTCTATGATGTAGTCTTGTTGTGTAACAGACAAGGAGATGCAAAGTTTTGAACAGGAGTGACTGGGGTGTGCTGCCTATGTTTTTTGCAAATATTGAGTGTAGAAGACGCATGTATGAGGGGTAGTGTTGGAGCATTTGGGTTATGTTTTAAGGCTGTAACTTGTGCAGTGGAGGAAAGGCACACAGATTAGTACTGTTGTGAATTGGAGGAGTTTATGTTTGGTGTTGTAAATGTTTGATACATTGTGAACAAAATTGGTGTCAAATGTGTATTATGTGCTTGGGAATGAGGGTGGAAGTGGTTGTTTGTATTGTTTGGGAGACTGTAGTAAGAAATTGTGTGTGTGTGTTTGTTATGTTTGTATTTTGCAGAGTGGACACATGTGAAATAAATATGAATTGAGTTTGTGTGTAGGATTTAGTTCTAAAGTACTGGTGGGGAGTGTATGCTGAAGGGGAAAGGTGATGATTTTCTTTTATAGGAGAGTGCCTGTGGTGCTTGAGAAGAGGCGACCAGGGGTCATGAGTGTTTCTAGTTGATTTTGTAGCATAAAAAGGTAATATTTGAGGTGAAGTGGAGTAAGGAGTGTTTGTGTGTTTTTGGTAAAAGAGAAGGGCGGAGTTGTTGAAGAATGATATAAGAGAAGGTTGAGTAAAGGGCTGATGGTGCTGCATGTCCTGAGCGTGTGGTGGGAGGGAATGGAGAATAAATCCTGCTTCTGGTTGCTGCGTGGTGAGCAAAAGAATGATGGATTGAACCCAGACCCTTGTGACTGGGGTGAATGTTATCATTGTTCAACATTCCTAGATCCTTGTTACTGGGGGTGAATGTTTGCATGTCTGCATTGTTCAGCATTCTGTCCATCATTTGTGATTCTGGTTGCTGTAGCATTAGTGTGCTGGTTATGACATATTTGTCCAAAATTAGGACTCAGGGTGGGAGGAATTTTTACCTTCGCCGGTGGAATTGGAGTACTTTATTAATTTTGCATTTTCTTTATATTGTGGAATTATTAATAAATTCTGCTTCTCCACTGGCAGAATTGATCTGCAGTGTTTGGCTTTTAAACAGGCCAGGAAGAGGGAGCATGTTTAAAAAACACGGCAGAATAAAATTTTATCTGCATTGATTTTTAAACATAGAGGGACAGCACCCTCTTCAAGGCCCTGTAAAACCACTGGTGCACTACTGTGCATACCCCTAGGCCCCCTTACCTTCTCTGCACTAACTACTTCAGATACTGTGAGGACATATTCACAGCAGTGCACTTCATATTTGATAACTCTGTTTCTTAGTGCAAAATTCATCCTCATATCCATTTCTGGACGTGAGGTTGCATTTGTGCTGGGAAAATAGAGCCAAATGCCCACTTTTACCCATCGCGGATTTCCTCAGAATCTCATGGAATTTTAATTCAATTCTGTGTAATTCTGAAGAATAAAATTATGCTAATTCTGCCCACCCCTAATAAAGACAAAGTTAACTTCATTGGTTGTGACTGTTAACTGATAATTAACAGGAGGCAAGCTCTTTGCTCTTAATTGCTATAATTTGATGATGAATACGCCATCAATCAATGTATGTCATAGGAAAAATGAATTTTTGGTCATTTTCAACCTGCACTTAAGCTCATTGGGCTTATTTTTAATGACTTTATTAGGATTTACCTCAATTCCTTATGAGCTTATCAGGAATGCACATCGTCACTTTCGTAATTCTTGTTTCGCTTTTGGTAATACTGCTATGAATTTCTCTTCCTACTCTATCTGTAAATGGTTCATTGTACTTTAACAATGGCCCATGTAAGATATCGTCATTATGGGTACATCAGTGGAGTGGAATCACAAGGCCTCCCTAGAGTTACATGTTTATTTTTTTATATATAATTGGAGTATATATTTTATATGGATATTAACTGTGGACATCTTTTAGTGGGTACCATAGGTTGAAGTTGCCACTTTGCCATAAATAATCACTATATTCTATTACTGATTTTATGAGAATGGATTTTTGGCTTATATTTCAGCTTTTTGTGTGAGCATTTGTATTGCTGTTTTTTATATTTGAAATCTATTGTCTCTGTGGAGTCACTACTTATTGTGCTATGTGGCACTATGGTATTATGGGGCAGATTCCACATGGTAATCTTTTCCTCCTCGAAAATATTACTCAGATTGAGCACCCCCCCAGATCAAGTGGTGATTGTGAACACAGGAACTGCAGAAAGGAGTAGGGAGGAGAGACAGTGGTAGGTATTTTGGGGGTGCACAGGGGAAAAAGAAGTTTTGAAGGGGTGAAAGGTTAAAAATCTAATATTCAGTTCTTTATGCACATCTAGATAATACAGAGCTGAAAAATTATGTAGCACACTTACCATGTTCACCTTCTTCACCAACCTCTGCACCACCTACAATTCCTTTGAAACTTGCAATATTGATGATACTCAGTATTTGCTGTTCCAAAGAGCTATGTTTTAGTTCTAGAGGTAGTGCTCCACCTGTAGTCAAGAATTATTGGCAACATTTAGGGATTAACACTCACACTCATTGTGTAAGGCCTAGAATTGTCTTTTTACATTGTACTGGGGTGTAAAGGGACTTCTGCTTTTACTTTGCAGGGTAATCTGCTGCCAAATCCGACTTCTCACCATGGCACACTTTTTGTACTACTTGCCTAATTAGTCTTGGTTATTCCTTAAATATTTCTCCAGCTAGTATTTTAACATCTGCTTCACTGAATTTGACTTCCCTTAGTCTCCAACAGGTCACAATGGAGGACCATTTCAGGGAATTGTTGTTAGTTTGTGAGAATTATTTTGGAGTGTGACTCAAAAGATGACATGCAAAAAGGCGGAACAGAAAGATAAGTTGTAAGGAAAAATGTTTCTCCATGCAAAAACAAAAAAACTCCAATCGAATGCAAAATGGAACAGAAGGCAACTAATGATTGCATGCTTCATCTTCATTATGCAATTTTTTCTCCATCAGGTATTTTCTGTGCATGTATATTATTTCTGTATGGTAATGCTGGCTAGTATCATCACACAAAAACTTGCATTCACAAACTGTCGTACAACTTGCATTTCCATCAGTAAAACTGCATTTATTGGACTACATACATGTCAGGATTGTGCCAGACCGATTCTGTGCACACCCTCAGGATATGTTGGCCTATGGCCCTGCTATCTCACAGTGCTCCATCTGCACCCCTAATCTTACCGGGTAACAAATTTGTGTGCCACCTCAGAAAATAATAACCCTGACCCCCAAGCAAATCATGGTGACAGATCTAGAACACTTTTGTTTGGACTCTCATGCGTCTGAGACTACAACATGGACAAATGGAAGAAGAATCTCCCTGATTCATAAAACGAACGAGGACTCTGCCCCAGTTGACCCAGGACCAGTTAGTCTCTCCAAGGGCCAGTGAGTCAGGCCCCCTAAACATCCCCTGAGGACAAGTTGGTGGATAGAGTTGGCTGTCCTTTCCCAGAGATGAAGACCAAGGGAAGAGCTAGCACAGGGAGTCAGTCGAACTAGCTCCCTGCAACATACACTGCCTTGGAGGTCTGCTAGAACTGCTACTGGGAGCTAGAGATCAAAACCAAGAGAGGTAACTAGAGGCACCGAATTCCCTCGTGGTAGCCTGTGCATTTTGTTTCTTGGTTTTAAAACTTGCTGCTATTGTTTTTAACATCTGTTTGATGATTCCAGGGAGAGCTGTGTTTAATGCTCCAGGGTAGTGTAGAGGTAAACCTCAGAACTTGAAAAGACCACACCAAATTCCGTCTCGGACCCTACAGCAGCTAATGAAAGTTTTTGCAACTGGATTGAGGGGTAACTTAATTTGATGCTCCCTAAAGTCTCAATACAGAAGAAAGCTGGATATAATAGGATACGACTGCCTGGTTTCCCCTAAATTATGCACTTTAAAACAGCACTGCAAAAAATTGGAAAGAATATGGAGGAAAGATTTCTCGCTTGAGCAGAAATTGGAATACAGGGCCGCCATTGGATGATACAAGGCAGAATTAAAATCTGCTCAAGCTTCTTATTATGAGGGAAAGATCATGTCAGCTGCTAGCTCCCCTAGAGTAATCTTCCTCATTGTCAAAATCCTTCTCAAATTTCCTGGTCCCTCGGCCCCACCGGATACCTCAGGTCTCCATTGCACTGAACTGGCCGAATATTTTTCCACTAAAGTACAAAACATTCTTAAGCATCTCCCCAAAAACTAGCAACTTCCCAATTAAGCATACAAATGTTGGTGGGCATTCAGTGAAACATGAACTCCAGACCTTCCCCACGTTGACTCAGGATTCATTCCTAGACATTTTGGGGCCCATTAGGATGGCGGGAAGACTTTCTCCGCCCTTGGGGGCCATTAGGATGCTGAAAGCAACGCCCGCCAAAATGTTAAAAATGCACATTGTGCACTTCAATGCATAACGTGACAGGCACCGCGTGGTGCCTCCCACGTTGTACAGTGAAGTGCAGGGGGGTAATGTGCACTCTACAGCCCCCTAGATACCCTGGGGGCCTGCAGCGGGACCCGACAAGACATTCCTGCATGCCTTTCCATGGCGGCGTTGCTGCCAAGGAAACATGTCCCTGCACACACCCTAATATGGATGGCGGTGTCTAACAGACACCGCCACCATATAGAACCTTTTCCGCCTGGTCAACTCCTTGACCAGGCGGAAAAGCGTTGAACGGTCTTTACGTCCACCGCAGTCCCCCCCGCCATAGTAAAATGGTGGGTCGGAAATGGGTGGCGGACAGGGAAGGATGTCGGGCAGATTGCCACCGTCCGCATTGTGGTGGCGATCCGCCCAACATCTTAATGGGGCCCTTTGTCATCAGTAAAAAGTGGGTCGTCTTGAGACCCCGCACGTCTCAACATTTTCACATTGGTAGGAGCAACAGTTGCCCCCACTGCCACTCGCTTGGTTAACGCTTCATTCGAGATAGGCATGGTCACTCCTGAGTTGAAAAGGGCAATGGTAAAAGCGCTCTTAAAAAAACCCACCCTAGATCCAGCAGACCTGGGCAACTATCGTCCAATTTTTCTCCTTTCTGGAATCCGCAAGATAGCGGAGAAACATGCTAACCGCACTCTCTCAGCATTTCTTAAAACCAAATATGTTCTCCACCCCTCCCAAATGTGCTTCCGCCCGTGTCAAGGGACGGAAACTGCTATACTAGCAGTGGTGGAAGAAACTAGAAATGTTTTCGATGCAGATCAGCCATCAGCAACAATCCTCCTCAACCTGAGCGCGGCATTCGATACGGTGAACCATCGTGGCATGGCTCACCACCTCAGGAGTGACTGGATCAGCTGTACTATGGCTACAATCCTTCCTAGGAGGAAGATTCTTCCAGGTCTTTGAAGGTGTTGCTAACTCACAACCCGTCCCCCTACTGTGCAGAGTCCCACAGGACTCTTCACTGAGCCCTACTCTTTTTAATGTTTACATGGCCCGCTGGCGGATTTTGTATCCCCTTTGGGATTCATATGGTGACATACGCCGACGACACACAGCTGGTCGTGGCACTGAACCACCCCAACCAGCAGACCAATGATCTCCTTTCCTGCCTTTCGCACTTGAAACTTAAGGGTGAAAAGACAGAGCTCATGATCCTTAGCAATTCTCTAAGTGTTCTATCAAGCACCATGTGGTCTACCTATATGGGCCTGGTGCCAGTCCCTAAAACAGAGATTAAAAGTCTGGGAATCTGGCTAGACAAAGACCTTACCTTTAAAGTACAGGCGAGGAAGACTGCTGCTTCGTGTTGTGGCCTGCTGAGAAGGACGTTAAAAAGATTTTACCCTTTGGACTACGAGACAAAATTATCAATCAAATCCATGCACACCCCACTCATACACTTGGAACAACTCCAAAAGCGGTACACTGCTAGTATTAAAAACATGTATTTAGTACAGAACAGACAGTTTAAAAGAAGATTTTTCAATCTCAAGTCATAACATTTCAATATTAAAAATGAGCATCAAAAATCATCACAACAAAGATTAAAACAGTTAAAAATTCATATTCCTGAGGAGAGAGAGAACATAAAATAGCAGCGATATCACAACAATAGAAGATACATCATATGGAAGGAAAAACTAAATAAGGCAGCAATAATTGGCACTTGCGGTGTTAATCTGTAGACAACTAAAGACACTGCATGAGTCAAAAAATCAGTCACTATGCTGTTTGTCCTGTTTCAGATTTAACAATGGAATTAGCTAATGCTGCTTTTTCATGTTCTATCTCTTGAGGATTATGAATGTTTAACTGTTTTAATCTTTGTTGTGATGATTTTTTCTGCTCTTTTTAATATTAAAATGTTATGACTTGAGATTGAAAAATCTCTTTTTAAACTATCTGTTCTGTTCTAAATACATTTTTGTAATACTAGTAGTGTACCTCCTTTGTAGTTGTTCCAAGTGTATGAGTGGGGTGTGCATGGATTTGATTTATAATTTTGTCTCGTAGTCCAAAGGGTAAAATCTTTTTAACAACATTGTTACTGGTGCTCTGTCCCTTTCTGACTTTATGAGCCCCTCTTCTTGGTTTAAAGGGTTGCTGAAAATGATCTGTAAAATCCTCCCCCTCCTACCTTTCCAAGCAGAAATATTACTGATCCAGGCTTTAATTTTGTCTAGAATAGACTACAAAAATGCCCTTTATTTAGGGGCCCTGAACTCAGTGATTGCGAAATTGCAGGTTGTACAAAACTGTGCAGCGAGGCTGCTCACTGAGACCCCCAATCGATGCTCAGCAAGGCTCTCTCCACCAGCTTCCGGTGCAAGAGAGAATCAATTTTAAGGCCCTCTGTATAGCCCATAAATCACTGGAGAGGAGTGGAGCTCCCATCAACAAAGCCATGATTTGCCCCCACAGGGAGAACAGAAAACATGGAGCAGATGAACTTCACCTTCGCGTGGTCCCTAGGATCAAGAAGGCTAGAAGTGGTGGATGGCTTTTTTCATTCAATGGCTCCAGGCTCTGGAATGCCCTTCCACTGTACCACCCTAGGGAGTCTAATCACCTGATGTTCCGGAACCAACTACAGACCTGGCTTTTCACCCAGGGAAACTGTCCTCTAGTTACGTCTTCAGCGCTGGGATGCTCCCGGGTAGCAATGCGCTATACAAATGCTAATTCAATTCATTTGAATTCAAGAGTAAAGCCAGACAAGAATGTCAAAATTGGACCACCAGGGCCCAAGCTATGGCCTTTTTAATCATCAGCAACCACTGACCTTCTTCTGAGCAACAGAACACATATTGCTCTGTCTCCTTTTCTAAAAATACCACTAAATAAGGCCCAGGGGTTGGCGCAAGCTGATTAATTTATTTGGGGGAAAAGCGCATGCACGATCCCCCTCCCCATGAATGGATTGCCCCTGGGGGAGCCCAACACCCCGGGCCTGACTGAAGCATGGGGCTCAGGATGCAACTCTGGGCCTCAGCACATGAAAAGACAATGGGGGAGGGCCTTCATGCCCTCGAATGGCACTAGCCTTGCCCCGCTCCCTTTGTCTGGTGGGATCTGGCAGTCACTGCAGACCAAACTCCCTGCCTACAAGGAGAGGGCAAGGAAATACACAGTTGCTGCACCAGTAGACAGGAGTGCTGGACAGACAGATAGCTGACAGGGTCAATGAAAGGTGATCTCTGTGAGCTTCCCCCAACAAATGGAAGCATGTAGGGTGTCGTTGGGAGCAGGCACAACAAAAATAAAGAAAAAGAAAAGGAAACAAAGGGGCATATTCACTAGAAAAGGTTGAAGCGTGGAGCTGTGCCAAATTTGGCAGCGCCGCACTCCAAAATATTAAAAACACAGGGATGCAAGATATTTACTACAATCAACGCATCACTGTGTTTTCCCTAGCACTGGTAGTAACGTTTTCTGCCTAGCGCCAATACAGGCAACCTTGCAGCATAGTGCAAGGGTGCCTTTGTAGCAGGGAATGATTGTTTCTGTGCAGGAAGGTGTGCCTTTCTGCACTTAAACAATCCATAATGTCTACTTGTTATTTCTATGTGTGCTGAATTCTGAAGCACAAATAGAAGTAGAAATTAGTCATTATATAATGATTGTTTATGTGCAGGAAGGGGCACCTTCCTGCACATAAACAATCATTAATGGCTTTTTGCTCTTTCTATGTGTGCTGCAATCTGCAGCACACAGAGAAAAAGCAAAAACAAGGAGAAATATAAGAATTTCTCCACGTGCCCTGTTCTAATGCCTGCTCTTGCATGGCCTTAGTTTTTGCCCTTGCAGCAGATTCACACCTCCTTGTAAATCTGGGGCGGCATCAAAAAGAAATGGGTGTTGCGGTTGAACGCTCACAGCAATACCCTTTGCATGTCCATTTGCCGCAGAGGACTGCGGTGGAAAGGGGCATATTTACAAGGTGGCATTAGGCTGAGCACCAACTTATAAATATTGAAAATGGCGCTGTGCCACCAGAGCATAAAAAAAGTGTAGCTCCGGTGGCGATAAGGGCTTGTAAAAATATGACCCAAAGGCACTAAGGCTCCCAGCACAGCAGGATACCTGCTGTTAAGATATTCACTGCTCCTGTCTGGAACATAATGTCCTGTGGGGTATACTCATTTACATATTTGTCTTGCCTTGTGGTAGCCCCAAGAGGACAAGGGCACCACCAGCAATTTCAAAAAGTGTGATGGGCTGTTGGAGATACAACAGCCCCCCAGATTTAATATTTGTAAACTGACTCTACATTTGTTGGGTCAAGTAATCCATGACCCGCTAGGATTTTCACACAATTTTACGAAGCACTCCCAAGCCTTGAGCTTTTGCTTTACATTTGGGAGTGCAGCGTTGTCTTTGGGCTGTCTCTATTTAATATGGCCTGAAGATGTGTAAAGAAGATATATAGAGTGCAGTGCTTTTTAGAGGCTGGTTTCATAGTTGTATTTAATGCAATCCGAAAAATTAGGCTGTTTAGTAACTGATTTTATGATTACATTTCAAATAATATTAATCCTGACTGTGATACTTTATTGACATAAATATTTGCATTTATCTGTGGTTATTATTTATAAGTGCATTTACTGTTTTTAACATGTTGTTTATTGTTCTGGTAATTCTCGATAAAGCCTATCTAAAGTGATAGATCCCTATATTGTGATATGTTTTCTGGCATAGGTAGGTGACAGTGTGATTTTGGGGGTCATGACTCTTTAGGGGTCAAATGCGATTTCTTTCTTTTTTTAATACATTTTTTATTAAATCAATCAATCAATCATGACATTTGAATAGCGCGCTACTCACCCGGAAGGGTCTCAAGGCGCTGGGGGAGAGGGGTCCGTTACTGCTCGAAAAGCCAGGTCTTGAGTTGCTTCCTGAAGGAGAGGTGGTCCTGGGTTAGCCGAAGGTGGATGGGGAGGGAGTTCCATGTCTTGGCTACCAGGTAGGAGAAGGATCTTCCTCCGGCGGTGGCTCTGTGGATGCGTGGAACGGCGGCGAGGGTGAGGCTGGTCGACTGTAGCTGGTGGGTGGGCGTGTAGAAGGTCAGGCGGTTGTTGAGGTACTTGGGGCCCAGGTCGTGGTGAGCCTTGTGTGCGTGGGTGAGGAGTCTGAACATGATCCTCTTGCTGACGGGGAGCCAGTGCAGATCTCTCAGGTGGCCGAAGATGTGGCTGTGTTGGGGGAAGTCCAGGACGAGTCGTGCGGAGGCGTTCTGGATGCGTTGGAGTCTTTTCAGAAGTTTGGCTGTGGTTACGGCGTAGAGGGTGTTTCCGTAGTCCAGTCGGCTGGTAACGAGTGCCTGAGTGACTGTCTTCCTGGTTTTGGTGGGGATCCATCGGAAGATCTTTCGGAGCATGCGCAGGGTGTTGAAGCACGATGATGAGACAGCGTTGACTTGTCTGGTCATCGAGAGGGGGGAGTCCAGGATGAAGCCCAGGTTACGTGCGTGGTCCGTTGGCTTGGGAGTGGTGCCCAGGGCAGGAGGCCACCAGGAGTTGTCCCTGGTGGAGGGCGATGACCCAAGGATGAGGACTTCCTTCTTGTCTGAGTTCAGTTTCAGGCAGCTGTTCTTCATCCACTCGGCAAGACATGAGATAGCATTAACAGCAAGGTTAGAAACACATATATCAAACTATAAAAGTAAATTCACATAAAAAAACAAGGGCAAAATTAGTTTTCAATAGGAAAAGAAGAAAAAAAGAAAAATATATAGAAATAAATTAACAACCCACTACTCACATATATAGCTAACTATAAACACCATGGCTTGGTTTTAATACAGATACCTAAACAAGTTCTCCCCAAATTTTCCCTAATTTGCGTAGTGCTTTTACACCCCGAGTTTTAGCTAAGGTGTGTCAAATGCGATTTCACTGTCATCTAAGATATTTTCAATCTGCCTTGTGTGTATATTTGTAAATTAATGTGTAACATTTACTAGTATGTGTGTAATAAATGTATTTTTCTTTTTCAAAATAAAAAGGACTGACTGCACAATCATTTATCATGTGTTAATATCACATGCCAGTGAATGGCGGTTACTAGACCACACCATCTCCGCAAAGTAGACCTTGCACTGCTCTGCTTCACTACCCTGAGAGCATCAAGTGCTACAATGGGGTGCTTGGTTCCTAGTAAGAAGGCCTATTAGTTTTGCAGGCCTCACATTCTGCACAACTATTAAGTTATGTAATGGTATGTTTTGGAAACTTCTAACGCGCACTTTTAAACTAGGGTGTCTTTGCTCAAAAGTGGGGTGTTACAGTGTAAAAGAGGAGCAGAGGAGGCTAAGCATTAAAGAGCCAAGTTTTAACAAGTTTCCTAAAGCTCAGTAACGTGGGAGCTGCTTTGATAATTATGGGGAGGCTGTTCCAAAGCACTGCCACTTCGGAGGAGAAACGACTGTCCCCCCACTTGAGTCTATTGAATCTAGGGCTCGAGACCTTTAATGTATTTTTGGATCTTAGATCTCGATTGGGTATGTACCATGCAAGGGATTGTTTAAGGTAATTGGGCCTGGAATCGTGTATGGTTTTGTAAGTCAGGTACAGATCCTTCAATTTGATCTGGTGAGCCTCTGTCAGCCAGTGCAGATGTTTGATAAAGGCTGAAGCAGAATGAAATTTGGGTAAGTCAAGAATAAGCCACGCTGCTGCATGTTGAACACTTTGAAATTTCTTTATGTACTGATTTTGTACCTTAACATATAGGCATTATAGTAGTCCAATTTAGAGAGGATGAATAGGGAAATTACAGTTTTTCTGGAGGCAAGGGGAATGAATGAGAGAATCTTCCTAATGATTCTCAAAGTATTAAAAAAAGAGGGTATGACTGAGCAGATATATTTATTATGGTTCAATTTCTCGTTGATGACTATGCCCGGATTCTTTACTTTTTGGACCGGAATGGGAAGATTTCCCAGCTCCATAGGCCAACAGGCTTGGCTCAAGAATTGACGTCTGTTGCCAAATAGAATGACTTCGGTGTTCTCTAAATTCAATTTAAGGCAATGCTGGCCCATCCAGTTACTGACTGCTCTCATACAGTCGTGAAAATGGGAAGTATTAAATTCTACTTTGTTTGATGCCAAGACAACAATCTGAGTATCATCTGCATATGAAGTAGGTGAAAACCCTACTGATCTAATCAGAGAGGAGAGTTTGATGGCATAAATAGTGAAGAGTAATGGACTTAGGGAGGATCCCTGAGTGACCCCACATTGGAGGGAAAAGGACTTAGATGTTAAGTTTCCCAACCTAACTGAGTGCTCCCGCTCCGTTAAGAAAGACTGGAGTAAGTTAAGAACTTTGTCAGTGATACCCAATTTTTCAAGGCGGTCGATGAGGGTGTCATGGTCCACAGTATCGAACACCGCCTATAAGTCGAGAAGGATGAGTGCTGCAGACCGTCCTTTATCCAGAATAGATTCATTTCATCTGTGGTCTTGATTAGAGCAGTCTCTGTGCTATGCTTGACCCTGAATCCAAACTGGGTAGAGTCCAATACCTGATTGTCCTGGATCAACTGTGTCAGTTGAGCGTTAATACGTTTTCAACTATTTTTGTTGGAAATGGGAGCCTCGAGATATGGTGATAGTTTGCTGGATTATCTATGTCCAAATTTTTTTTTTTTTTTAAGAAGTGGAAGAATGGAGGCCTTTTTCCACAGTTGAAAGAGATCTTTAGAGGAATGTTTTGATGATTCAATTTGATGTATAAAATAGGCAGATTTTTCCTTCTTAATGGAAGCCTTGTAGCTAGCCAGGGACCTTTTGTAGAGGGCTCTATCGGAGAGAATAAAGTTTTGATCTCCATTTTCTTTCAAGTCTTCTACAATTTTGTTTTATCTGATAAAGAGATTCATTAAACCAAGGTACTAAATGTTTAGTATTAGGGGGGCCTGTACATTTTTTTGGCACAGCTTTGGAAATGGCGGTATATAGCCAATGTGAGTAACTTTCTGCAGTCTGTGTTGGATCAGGCCCTATGGCCTGATCCGCCTGAAAAATGAGTTGCTGTAAGATATTAATGGCTTTGGCAAAGTGAAAATGTAATGTGGAGTAAGAATATGATAACCTACTTTGAACCGGGGGGAAGACCGATAAATTAAATGTGATAGCCTTTTGGCCAGATCATGTAAGTGGAAGAGAATTCTTCACTGAAATGGAAAGAGAGTTAAAAAAGCTGGCATCTAGAATATGACCAACACTGTGTGTGGGCTGCTGTACAAGTTGGGAAAAGTTAAAATCTGTCATTAAGTTCGGAAAACCTTCTATATCAATATCCTCCTTCCAGTCTAAGTGAAAGTTAAAATCCCCGAGCACTGTGAAATTGCTATTACAGGCTCCATCTTCGACCAGAGTGGAAATAGACTGTAGGAAGTTACGTTTAGGGCCAGGGGGACGAAATTTTTGTAAACCTTTAAAGGTGTATGTAGAGGTAAAGAAGTCCAGTAGACAGCTCTTGTACTTGTAGTTTATTCCTTAAGTTACAGCTTAGTAAGTTCCAATGTAAGTTCCTAATATAAGCCCCACCAGGAGCGGCCTCCTGGCTGCTCAGCCCATCTTCTCTAACTGCTCTCACTTCAAGCACAAACCTCCTTAACATTCTAAATGACATCACATAGCAAGAGCATCAGAGCCAGGGACATTCATTACATAAGAAGGAGATTACTACAGTGTAATTGTTAGTTAATTCTAGACTGAAGGAAAGGGATTCCCAGTCTGAATTGTGCATTGGGTTTTGAAAAATTACTCCCAAGCCTCCACCTTTTTAAATTAACCTGTCTGCTCTTATCATAGAATAGCCTGGATGGGTTGCTATCAATAGATCCAGGTCAGAGTGATCGGTAGCCCAAGCTTCTGTTACAAAAAGAACATCTAATTTTCAATAAATTTGGCCGTTTCTTAGGCATGCTTGAGATGAGAACGAGCATTTGTCAGTGCCAAGTGGAAGTCCAAGGACGTTGAAATCTAGTTGTTTTTTTAAAGAGGTTGATTAACCTTGGTTAGTAACTCACAACCAGGTACTTGGAACCCGCAGTTATTGCACTGGAGAAACGAGAACTACAGACTAAGATCCACTTGTGAGCAGCGATGGGCCTGTACAATAAAAACTTAGAGATCACTGTATGACCAGGTGATCCAGGAAATACATCTATAATTTCCAACACTTTTCACAAATTATGCGTGAGAAAAACATGTTTTAAATTGTTCAGTATTTATTTGCTTCCAATTTTGTATTAGTGTACAGTTTTACAATTTGTATTATATATACCTAAAGTAAAAAAATCCCAAATATATAAAATTAGGCAATTTAATTTAAACAATTTTGCAGTATTTTTAATAATAAAAAGTCAGGTAAATCATATTTACATTGGTATGTTATACATTTTTTACTTATTTTGTATTGTTATTAACTTTTTAGATATATTTTTACATATGTTTTAACCACTTGGCTGCTAAGGCAATATTTTACTTTTCATTGAATTTCCATTGAAATCAATGAAAAGTGCATGACGAGTTACCCTTGTCATTAGCGGCGAAGAGGTTAATAGTATACATTAAATTATATTATATACTATTTCTTATTTTATAGGTTAAAAGTTTTCATATTTTTTTATAATGCTGTTTGATATGTTTTATATATGTAGTCATTTTCCCTATTAAACTTTTTTGCAAAATTTTCCATTTATTTCTATGAGGAGATACTGCTTTTTTAGCTTCATTTGGCAACCATTTTCTTCTGACTCCATTCTATTTTCTTATCTATTTTTATTATTTTTGTGTACTTACCCAGAACCAGGTAGCACTAAAGTGCTGCTATTCTTTAAAACAGAAAAGTAAAAATGAAGTTAATGAAAAGAAGACTAGCTTAAGTAGAAAGGGTTAACACAAATTATTAATTTTTAGTTCAAAGGACTCAAGTATGTTTTGTCAGGGGGTAGTGGCACCTTGTGAGTGTGCTCATGAAGCCCTCACCCACCAACCTAGTTGGTGGCATGCTTCATCATCGGGCCCACCCAGTGACACCTAGCATGTCCCGGGTGTGCTTCAACGCCTGATTACAGCGGAGCAGGTATGTCGCTGATTTTGTTAACCCTTTCTACTTAAGCTAGTCTTCTTTTGATTAACTTCATATTAACCCGGGGATATGGACTAGCAAGCTGGTCCTCTCTCTCCCTCTTGATTCACGCTATTCTTTAAAACAGGTCATTCTTGTTTTCTGGATTTATTTAGGGGTTTTGAGGGTAGGGGGCATTTAGGAGGGACATTTTAAAGTTAGGTATAATATTGTTTGTTGGTTTTTGGTATAGTTGCATCTATTGCTGTTATTCATTTACACTAGTTTGTTGTGTCTGTTTTTTACATTGTTTTAATAATTTATAACTATGTAATGTTAAATTGTGAGGTTTTAGAATCCAAGATAAACTGTTATGTATCTGTACTTTTGGGAATTTTATGTGTTTTGAAAGTGAGTTTTGTCTATTCATTTTGCAGGGTTTTGTCAACAAATGCTTTCAGTGGACATTTGGATTTGTCATTTTAAAAGAAATCTTTTTAGTTTATAATAAAGCAATGGTTTTTCCTTTGATTTTATTTTTTTGGGATTCTGGGGGTGGTTCTTTTTTAAGACACCTTAAATCTGTGGATTACTTCGAGGAATTTTGATTGGAATCATTGTATGTTTGCAGTTTTTGGGGGGATTTTTGCATTCATTTATTTTATTTTTGGTGTATTACTAATTTTTGCTACGTGGAGTCAGAGTAAGATCTGCAGCTTCAAAACAGTAAGTTTTAATTCTTTCATTTATTTTGGGTATATTATTTATATTACATTAATGTGATTCTTATGTGGAATACTTTGGATGTTGTGTTATTATTATTTTATGTGATGGATTGAATTTTATTTTGTCTATTTTGTTTGATGACAATTAAATGTTATTTTAAAAATTGTATCTATAGTTTTATTATGGTAGTCTTTATTAATGTTGTTATTGTTTGACTGATCTAATAAAATATTTTATTAGTTAAAAAAAGATTTTGCATGTTGGTTTAGAGTTTGTTGTATTTTTCTATGACTTTAGTAGGTTAAGATTGATTTTAGAGATCTTTAGCTATCATTTCTAAGGAATTTATGAAAGGGTTGACTTTAAATTGTATTGTGTTGTATATACCTTTAGTTTGTTTGGTAAGTTAGAGCCAATTTGACTAACAGATTGCTCCATTCTTAGTTCTTGGTAGCTTTTCTCTTTTTGTAATGCTTCTATACATTTGTGTAGTATAGGTTGAGTTCTGCGCAGTGTGGATTGCAAGGCATTGTGCCATCCTTCCACTGAGTTGTTTGTTTTGGCTTCCTGCGCCAAGGTGCTATCATACACATTTTACCAAGGTAGTTGGAATTTGGGTTGGCATCTGTGTCTGAATTGATGCAGTCTGCCAAGCCAAGTGTCATTAAATTAGCCCATTAGAGGACTTTGGGTCTGATTATTACTTCGGCGGTCCAACCGGTGGACAGGCTTTGCAACAGTCAGGAGAATGCTGCCAAGCCAGTGGCATCCTGACTGCCATATTATGATTACACCACCGGGCTGGTGGTGTTGTTGGTGCCCCAGCAGAGGCATTCTTTGGCTCATGGAGAACATGAGGCATATGCCGGCACCGTGGCAGTATCACTTGAACATCGGGTGCACTATGCACCATGCACTGTGTTGTGCATGGCACACAGTGCATGCACAAAAGTGCAGTAAGAAGGGGCACACCATATGCCCCCGGGCATGTTGTCCAATTGGCAAAATTGACCTAGGGCCCTGTTTGTGACCCCTTCTCTGTCTTTCCGCCAACCATTTTATGTTGGAGTCCCTGCCATGAAAAGATTGGTGGAAAGTCAGGTCATGATATGGGATGGCGGTGCATGTTTTGGCACAGCCTCCCATATCACTGCTTTCCCCACTGGCACCAATACAGGAGCCAGGATCCTGGCGGTGGTGATGGTCTAGAGGAGGTCTGACCGTCAAGGTCATAATTGGGCACCTGACCGCCGTACTCGTAATCACGCCCTAAGTTTGTCTTCATTTTGCTGGTAGAAAGGGTTTTCTAATAGTAAATTGTAGCTGTTGACTAACTCCGTGACAGGGAAATAGGCTAGTGCTATCATTGTTTTTTATTTCAAAGGAAAATTGGCTGTTTGGGTGGAATATTCCACACTTGGGGGTTATTATGATAGCGGTCAGTCAGACCGCCGACTGCTATTGTGGCAGTCAGGAGACCGCCCGACAATCAGTCAGTGGTCAACCACTGCAATAGGATGCAACGGCTGGGCTGGCGGTGGCAGGAAAATGGCCACAGCACAAGCTGCCATGTAAAGAAACACTTCCTGCACATCCATGCACCATGTGCGTGCACCATTCGATGCATGCCACACGGTGCATGGAGGTGCAAGGGGGCACTACATGTGCCCCCTGGCTACTTTACAGTGGTCCAAAACAGAAGGGGGCCCTGTTCGGGATCCCCAAAATCCATTCCTTGTAAGCATTTTAGATTTGTAAATTTTTTGGGTGAATGGTTTGTTGATTTATGTGTATAGTAAGGTTTTGGTTTATTTAAAATAATGTTTTATGTGAAAAGTGTTTCACTGTGTTACTAATGATTATATAATTATGTTGGTGATAATATTGTACTTTATATTGTGTGGATCAATATTTTAGGCATATTATATGGTTACAATATTTTTGTTTCTGATATTTTTGCTTTTGATATATGTAAACAATTACATTTTTGACAACAATATTTGTGTTCTCAATATTTGTGGTTTTTATTGTTAAGAGGGACATTTTAAATGTATATATAACATTGTTTGCTGGTTTTTGGTATAGTTGGGTCTATCAAAATTATTCATTTTCACTAGTTTGTTGTTTCTGCTTTTTACATTGTTTTATTAATTTATAACTATGTAATGTTAAATTGTGAGGTTTTAGAATCCAAGATAAACTGTTATGTATCTGTACTTTTGGGAATGTTATGTGTTTTGCAAGTGAGTTTTGTGTATTTCTTTTGCAGGGTTTTGTCAACAATTGCTTTCAACAATTGCTTTCAATGGGCATTTGGATTTGTCATTTTAAAAGAAATCCATTTGGTTTATAGTTTTTCCTTTGATTTCCTTTTTTGGGGATTCCATGAGTGGTTCTTTTTTTAACCCCTTTGATGCTCATGACGGAACGGTTCCGTCATGAGCATCGGTTGAGCTGTGCTCATGACGGAACCGTTCCGTCATGACCACACCCATTAACATTGGGGCGCAGCACCAGGGGTAAATCTGGGCAGCAGCCAAGGTGTTAAGACACCTTGAATCTGTGGATTAGTTTGAGGAATTTTGATTGGAATCATTGTATCTTTGCCGTTTTCTGGGGGATATTTGCATTCATTTATTTTATTTTTGGTGGATTACAAATTGTTACGTGGAGTCAGAGTAAGATCAAGTATTTTGTTAGTGATATTTATTTACCAACATATTTGTGTTTTGATTCTTGTAGGATCAATATTATGGTGTTGATTATTACACCCTACTGCTTAAGTCTGTTATCCAGGGGAGAGGTGGTAGTGGACAGGGTAATCCTTTCTCACACCCTAATATATATGGTATTGTCCTGAAAGAAGGTCTCAGAGGAAAGGTCAGTGCCTACTCACACCTGTCATGCTGTAAAGAGGTCTAAACTGTGCGGCCAATACCTCTCCACACCCTACCATGCATACTGCTTACCCAGGGTGAGGTGTCAGTGGAGATGGTAATATCTCTTAACTCCCTATTAGGCACACAGTTCACCTTGAAGAGAGGTCTCAGTGGAAATGCCAGTCCCTCCCCACACCTTACAATACACAGTTGTTGGGTGAGGTGTCAATGAAAAGTCTAGTCTCTCCTCACACATAACTGTGCACTCCTGTCATATTGTGTTTCTCCAAAACCATACCAGTGGGGACTGTAAAACATAAGTACTGTAATGAAGGAAAGTATAAATTCTTTATCCCAAAAATATTAAACCTGCAAGACTCTTGTGGAATCTTAGAAAAGTAGGGAGGTGTACACAAAAGCTCCCTCAAGAGAGACATCACAGCAGAGAGGCTTGTGTCTGTGTACTTTAACATAAACACCCTACTATGCACAAGTGTCATCATTGAATAGGATAAATGGATGAGGTCACGAGACAGGACAAAAATAGAAGTGGATCAAGGCGTTTGAGTGTTCCTGCTCTTGTGAGACCGCTGCAAGCCTCAGTATCCCAAAAAAGGCAGTTTTACATGAATGTATCACATAATGTAGGAATAGGGTGGGTCTGACAAGTGTTATTAAGGAAGCTCTGTTTCCTTCTGCAGTGAAGTGCCTTACATCTCACATATAGACATAATCAAAACGGATATTGTTATGATCAATATAATCCATGCCATGATCATGAAGAAATTAAGAAATTGTTTTATTAACATGCTTCTGGGCCTTCTCAATCTTAGGACCATTGGCAATTTTGCCTGTGACATATATTAGCAAATACAAGGGCTGTGTGAGGAAAAAGAGACATCCATTGCAAAAAGATCTCTTTCATTTGAATTTCCAGTGCATCCCATGTGAATGTGTCTGGATGATCGCCACCATAGTGCTCTGTCATCAGGACTGGCTGCTCCCAATCCAAAATGCTCTCAACCATTGGTAAAGATTGATGCCACTTCATACCTTCATGCCGAATCCAAGTAAATTCCTTGTTTGGAAATCCAAGATTTTTGTCAATACCACAAATAATGGCATAGTCTCCACCCAAGTGGATGAAGCTGTGTCCCAGAATCCAGAGGCAAACCATGTTGCAGTATGGATGTCAGTCGCAACAGGAGTGCCCAGGAGAATGAGTAAGCTTCAAGAGTACTATGGAGTTTAATGAGAAGAAAGAAAATGGGAGGGTAGCAAAAGTATAATTTCAGTTGGTAGATTTTTGACAGAGAATCAGGTAAGGTTGTGACCAACTGTTCTTTGTCTGGAGCAGAGTTAGTGGTTAACAGTATGAGATTTTCTATTGAATGTTTTTTAAATTTTGCTACGATCCTTCGAGAATCTTGCTAAAGCTGTTCGGAAGCTTCTGTAGGTGAAGCATGCTGTGGGTTTTGTAGGCGAAGCATGCTGTGGGGCCACGTACAATCCCACAAGACTCATGCAAGAGTAGCATGGAAATTTACTGAGTGACCCTGCCATGTGGTCTTTTTACGATCCCATGAGAGTCTTATGAGCTCGATTGTAGAGGGAGATAAAAAGTGTGTATTAGCACAGTAAAAGTGTAATTAACTGCTTAATAAACCACAGGTTACAAATGTTAATAATTAAGACTAAAAAAGCTTAGAAAAACAATTAAAGGGGATTGTGGTACTTGTAGTACATGTACTGTGGAAGTGAGGCATTTGTGTGAGGAATGCATGACTGTGTTTGTATTAGGATCAACCAATAGTTGACCTTCCCTATACAAATAAAAAAAAGCTATGATGTGATTGGCTGCAGGGCTTGAAGGTTCAGATACCCATATCTGTTGCATAACCTTAGACACCTGAGATTGCCCTTGCTGGAATATAGGTGAAGGAAGTATAATCTCTTTGACTTGTGTTCTGCCAAGGTAATTTGATTTTTCAGTAAAGGCGACTGTTGTATTTAGCTGCCTTCAACATACAGCTTCATTTGCAGCTAATTAAAAATAGAGTGCAATTAAAGTATAAGGTCTGTGTGTGAATATTTAAATAGTATGATATATTTAGAAATTAGATTTAATATCTTTGTTCATTATGAGAGAACTAAATATTTTGATTGTTAACATTTGATTGCCAATCTCTTTTCTACCGAAACTTTTTTAACATATGATAAGAAATTAATATTGAAAAAGCTATAGTAATATTGTTAATCTAGTGGTATTTCCACTTTTCCATTTATTTTCTGTGTTTATTTTACTATGTTAGTGTTGAAATGTCATAATTTCTATTAAAATTTATAAATTTAGAGTGCCTTCTATTGAACCTTAAGTAATTCTAATTTTGATATGTTATGGTAGTTATAGGGGGTTCTTGAAATATTTTTGTATTGCGTTCTATGTATCTCTCTAGACTACTGTCTTTTCCAAGCATTAAACTTATTATATATCATTTTGGACAGTGTATGACCAAACACAATGATACTGCATGTTCAGTAAGATAGAAGGTGTTAGAAGTGGAGAGACTTTCTCAATAAGGCTTAAACGTTAGGCATCATCCAGTAGACAAGTGTTAGCTAAGAGGATTTGTTGTCATAAAATGAAGTACTGAGCCTCTATAGAATATTAAGATAAGGAGCTAATGTATGAAAATGTAATGTAGAGATGATGTATTCTGTTATGATGGGAAAAACTGGATATACCATCTACATAGTCTTTACTTTGTAATGATGTGTTATTGCAGTCTGTTTTTGTTAAAATGTATCATTAACCCTGTTTACTGGAAGAAAAGTGTGTGCAGATAGCTTAGTTCCTCACTAAAGGTGACTTTAACTGGTACTGAGCTATTAGTAGAGAGGGATTGTTTTATAAAACTCTGCCATACTGAATGAACTCCATGTTGAAATGTACTAGCACAGGCCCTACTTTTTTGTCTCAATCGTTCTACACAGATTTTTTTTTTCAGTTCAGAGGTATCACTAGAGATGTTCACCTCAATGTAGTGGACCAAACAGCCTGTTTACTCAGAGAAAACATCTTCACAGAGAGATGAGTTTGTTAGTAACCCCTTTCACAATCAGCCTCCATCGTGATGAGACATTTTACCTGAGAGGCCATGTTGTCATTAAAAAGAAATATAAACCCAGTATACAGTTATAACAAAAGGAGACACATGTTAATCAAGCTGTGTCATACAGCATCTGTACCCACATCAAATGTGATAGTATAAGGCTTAGTTTTTAGATGGACCCTTCTACACAGATCCTTTGCTCTTTTCAGAGGTGTTTGTGGAGGGATTGCTATTTGTAAAGTGAGTCAGTTCAGTCTGAGAAAAGATCTGTAGACAGAAATGGGTTCATTAGTAAAGCCATTCACACCTCAGGTTAATCTGTAGAGAGGTGTCAGATAAGATGGTGTGATGTTATAAACTGAACCCTTCATACAGAAATCGTCACATAGAGGGTGAATTATTGACTAAACCCTTTTACATCTGTCCTTTAATCTGTACAGAGCTATTAGTAGAGAGGTAATATTGTTAAAGAAGTGATCAATTTACTTTGTATACAATTGTATTGGAAACGTGTCCTTTTGCATTAAGGTTTATCATGCTCAAAATTTACTCTGTTAAAATCTGATAGCACAAGACCTAGTGCTTCTCTGAAACCTTTTACATACATCATGTACTCTGTTCAGAGATATCAGTAGAGAGCAGGTACTAGTTCTGTAAGTTCTTTTACATGGACTGTTTTCTCGCTTCCGATTTGTCACTAGAGGGGCTGCTGTTATAGAGTAGGATGAGATAGTATCACTGTTTTATGAAACTATACCATATAAAATGTAGCATGTTGAAAGACATTGGCAGAGGGCCTAGTTTTTCCTCTTAGTCGTTCTACACAGATTGCCTATTCTGTTCAAAGGAATCGCCAGTGAGTGTAGCCTTACTGTCTTGAACCAAAAACCCTATTCACTCAGAAAAAACATCTTTACATAGGGATTTCTCAGTAAAGCCTTTCACACTCAGCCTTGATCTTGAAGAAAGATGTCACCAGTGAGACTAAGTTGTCATAAAGAACAAGTATATACCCTGTATACAGTTATAACAAAAGGAGACTCGCTTTTGCCAAACTGTAGGATACAGAATCTACAGTGTCTTGAAATGTGATAAAAGAAGTGCTACTGTTTACTTAATGTACTCTATACAAACCATTCAGTCTTTTTAAGGTATTACTAAAATATGTGTTAATAGTAAACTGAAGCATGCAGTAATCTGATTTGTTTCTAATAACTACGTGAGACACATAAATAAATATAATGTGTCTTTCATTTCCTCTAAATTGCTCTCACTCAATTAAAGATTCCAATGAAGGAACAGTGAAAGAAGAGGAACTATCAGCTGTACAACATAGAATTTTCCAAACATGGAACACAGGTACAGGAAGGAAAAGATGGTAAAAAAAGATTGATATCAATTAAGAGAACCAAGGGGGATATGTACAAGGAAGTGGCAGAGCGCAGTGTTAGCCTCCTTGGCTTAACGCTATGCTCCCCCACTTCTGAAATGCAAGGCTGCACCATATTTACAAGAATGTGGTGTAGCCTTGCATTTCCCCCTGCAATGGTGCTACGTTTAGCAACTTAGCGCCAATGCAGGCACCCTTGCACCATTTTGCAAGGATGTCTGCGTGCAGGGTAGGATTGTTTATGTGCCGGAAGGTGTCCCTTCCTGCACATTATCAATCCTAAAATGCGATTCTGTCACTTTCATGTGTGCTGCTTCAAAGTGACAAAATGGCATTTTTTTAAAAGTTTGTTTATGTACAGGAATGGCCTGGTAAAATTAGGTTCTACAGAATAATTTGATGAATATCGTATATTGCCAATGTGGTATTAATGAATAAAGGTCCTGTCTCTACTGTGAGCAAAAGTTAATTTTACACAATCAATGTGCACCTATCTGGTTTGTTACTTTAAGCTATGCAGAGTATGCATGGGATGATCTTCATGACTTTCTCAGGCAAGCTAATGCAAACATTGCAGGGATTATTTCAAGGCTCCTGGTGAATTGGGTTCCATTGATCCTGCAAATGTTTATAGATACTTTAAGCACAGGCTTGAATCCATAGTACATTTTTCCTGTATCAAACATAATCCACTACTGGGTAAGGTTGTGAACTTTTTCTGCAGGAAAGAATGCCAAGCTAGAGGTGCACCACATATGCATATGTTATTGTGAGTGAAAAATGCAACAAAGTTTAGTTAAGATACTGATGAGTCAGTTTTGTCATTCATTGAGCAATATGTAACTTGTGACATTCCAGAAGAGTCTCAAAACAGAACTCTTAGATAACAAGTATAGTGACTTCAGTCCCATAAATGTGGCAAATATTGATGGAGGAGATACAGAGCAAAGGGAAAATAATATACTAAATGTTGTTTTGGATTCCCTAGGCCTGTAATCTCTAAAGGAAGAGTGAACAGTTTTATGTATGCAGTCAGACACACTCTTATTGGAAAATCATCTAAAAATACATATAACCTAAAAAGGAGTGAGGCTTCAAACATATATATGATTGCAATCCAGTATTCTTGTCCATGTGGCATGCCAACATGGATATGCAGATTGCAGTGGACGCTTCTACTGCTGTAGCTCTGTATGCCACTTCTTCGATAACAAAAGTGAAAAATGAAGGATGTATGGGAAGAGATAGCAGCAGAAAAGTCTTTACATAAAATGCTTTGCAGTTTCAGTTAAAAGATGCTCTCACACAGAAAAATTCGTTTCTATGCAAGCGTGTGACAAGCTCAACTCTTCTACCTTTTGCAAGAAGTCTAAATCACTAATTTGGGCCAGTTTAAGTCCTGCATCAACCAGAAAATATGTGTTGAATTCATTTCCTGAAATTGAGAATCTTGCTCAGTTTGATCCAGAAAGCATTTAACTATTGAAAACAAATATGATGGTCACTTATTACCCAAATTGGAGTGTCCATCTAGAACACATTTGTTTGTATGAAGGACTGCAGCACATACATACATCAATAACATAGAAGAAAATAATGAACAAGGAACGTTTGGAGTGACTGGCTGTGACATATGTTTAGTGAGACATTCAAAATCAAATCTCAATAATCATGGTAAACAGAGCTGTTACACTGATGGGAAAAGAACATTTGTTTACCTATACGTTCAGAGACTGAACTGATAGCTGAATAGGACTCTTATGAATGAAGTTGCTTTCAATGCAGTCAAATATAGTATTCAATGTGAAGTGGTTTCCACATATAAGCAAACTAAATGATGAAATTCAACATTTGCTAAAGAGGGGGAAAAGGACAGATAGCAAGAGCTCAGTGCATAATAGTCAAGATCCCTTTGGCCAGTCTCTCATTGAAAATAAAGAATCCATAGCTATGAATGGAGTAGAAAATGCGATGGGCCAAGTGAGAAGTGAGACTATCGATTTAGAAACTTTAGTCTCTCAACTGATTGAAGACCTGCTACAAATTTGTGAGCAAATAACAAAATCTGTAGAGCACAAGCTCCTACATGATAAGTCTGAATGCTTGTGTAGAACATTCAAGCCTACACTTCTTTATGCTAGCGGTCAGGCACGCACAGCAAAAGGTTTTCTAGTTAAAGTGTTGACTGCATTTAATCACAGAAAGACGAGTTGTTCACAACAATAAAGAAATCACATTGCACAAATTGTTTATGTTGCCTGCGGAATATGACAACAAACTAGAGTAATTGGCATTATCTAGTGATGCTTGTCATGAAGTCTCTGGAGTTCGAAAAAAAATAAAAGTACTCATTATGGATGAGGATAGCATGGTATTTAACCTAATGCCTGCTTTCATTAATCTGAGAATGCAATAGGTCCTCAGAACTGACTATAATGTTCTGTTTGATGGTAAACACATCATAGTTTTTGGTGACCTACAGTTGACAAAGGTCAACCAGGTTTTAAGATAATACTTCATATAGAAACTAAAATGTTGTTATGGAGTATTGGAGATGTTAACACATGGTTACATTTTTAGCACGCTGAGTTGACACAAAATATGAGACAGGCTGCACATGTGGAGTATGGCAATATATTAAATAGACATGAGAATCGGAATTATTAGCGAAGAAGCAAAGAAAGCTCTTGCTTTTCACACAGTTAGGTATCTGTTCCTACGCAATGACTAACCGGCTTCCATAATGCAAGATCTTTTGAAAACTCAGAACTTTTGTGTCTCTTACTAACACTGGACAAGTACACTCAATGTTTCTTTCAAATGCTTCAATTGATAAAAAAAAAACAAGAGGCAGTGAGTCTAAGTAGCAAAGATAAAATGGAACATCTAGTTTTGGAGTTGCCAATATGTTAATCAGTGGTAAAGGTGCTTGACTCACTGGAGAAAACATCTTCGCTGACTGCTTATTTAGAAAAGATTCTAAACCTCCTTAGAAATTGGACAATAACTTTCCTACGAAATCTGAACATGGAGGAGGGATTTGTGAATGGTGCAATGGGAAACGTGATAGAGCACAAATATATTTTGATTACATTTGATCATATTGAAGATGGTAAAAAATTGGAACTTGCACTGCTAGATTTCTGTTTGTAAGAGAACTCTACGTGGAAAGACAAACCTGTCCTCTGTGTTTGGCCTATGCTACCACCATTCACAAATCTCAAGGTTAAACTTGAATGTAGCAATGATACATGTCAGTCACTCAGTGTTAATAAGGCATGTTTTATGTTATTTTATCACTGGTTAGATCATAGTAAGGATTGCACCTTCATCACTTTGTACCTTCTTCACTTTGATAAAAACTAAGTAAATGCTGACTCATCATGTGTGATAGAATAAAATCGTTTGAGAGGGATGTATGACCCTCATCTGAGATAATATCCCTTTGTTGAAAAACATCTAATTTATAGAAAGCAAAAAAGGGTTGAGATTGTAAGATATTTCAAAAGTTTCAAAATCAAGTGCAGAATCCACAAAGAGTTCCAAAAATTAAAAAACAAATGAAGTTAATATTTTAATAGATTTCCCATTTTCCTTTTTTTTCTTTTTTTTTTGGTCCTCATCCACTAAATTTGGCATTCTTGAAGGGATTCCTCCACTCTTCTCATCTGGCTAGCTCGTTCCAACCCTAGTATTGGGCCAGTAATGATAAAGAGATGGGGTTCCCTCAAGTTAAGACACTTTCCTTTGTCCACTCCTGTTCACCACAGCTCCAGAGCCATGCGTTACTTAGGAGAAAAAGAACCAACTGTACCCTGGTAAAATCATGGTACCACGTTTACTTATTGCGCCAGGCCACAAGGGCCAACCATATCTTATCCAGGCTCATGTTATCACAGGCTACATCTGATTCACTGGTAAAAATTATATGTGACAGGCATTCTACAAATGTTGGAGGGGTTGCAGATTTCCATGCTCTACAGGTCTCTCTCCTAGCCAAAATGATAACAGAAAAAATAAATTTAGATGCTGGATATTTCAAGGATTAATGTGTCTACATGGGCCAGAGAAAATTGTGCGGGGGTTAACCTCTACATGTTGTTGAAGAACATCTTCAAGAAACCTTTTCACCTCAAGCCAATAGCTGATGATCTTAGAACAATCCACGAACATGTGGAAGTCGTCGTCTGCCAAATGTGTGCATCTAGGGCAATGATATACTGGCCCTAACGCCTTAGCTAATTTCCCTGGGGTCCAATAAACCCTGTAGGCCGTATAAACATGGTTTCTCCTAAGGGCAGCTGGTTTTACTACTGCCCGGAACATAGTAAAAGAATCCCCCCAGATGTCATCTGAATTATGCATATCGGGGCCAAAAGCATTGCCCCAAAGATGCTGCGTTTCAGATGCCATCAGACTTTCACCTTCCAGCAGGGCCCAATACCAGAAAGAGATTTACCGCTTCCAGCCTCCCACTCTAGAGACAGAGTTAAACCTGACATTCATTTCTTCATGATCCCAAGACTGTGTTGCCCACCACCCCGAGAGTTGATAATATTTAAATCTGGTGAGCATACCGCCTGGTATATTAGAGAGAGATTCCCAGCTCAACAGCTGTGAATCCTTCTGGAGATCCCCAAAATTGAACCCTGCAGTTTTCAGAGGTTGAGAGAGATGATCTCTGAGACAAGCAGGGGTGCCTGGATAGTCCCAGATAGGAGCCTGGCATGTGTAGTACAGGATTTTAAAACACTTCCAATTTTTTTAATGCAGCCACCAGCACCTTCAGCCTGACCTTGAAAAATTTAGGGTCCCCGAAAGAGAAAAAACTCCTGTCCTTGAGGAATATCATGGAGTAAAGCCTGAAACAGTAGGCCCAATGAGGACGGAGCATACTCATTGGCTAGTATTCTAAAAAATTTAAAGTGAAACGCATGGCAGTAGTTGAGTAAGTCTGGTAAGGCTGAGCCCCCATATTTAGGTCTCTCCTAAGCTTTTTCCAAGCAATTCTGGGCGATTTGGTGTTCCAGAGAAAGGAGCCAATTTTCCCTGAAATTTTGACATATCTGAGGCACAAAAAAAAGATTTCCCATTTTCCAACACTTATGGAGTTTCATGATACTCTAATGTAGAAGTGAACTTCTTAACTGCAGGGCCTCCCCCCTCCCCAGTGATTAGCCCTTTTTTGGCCATTTAGTCCGTGTTTGCGCACAGGGCTCTATAACTTTTTTTTTCACATAAGGTGTGCATGCCAAATTTGTGGATATTCTTCACCAATATCCTGGGGATTCTAAAGGTACCAAGGATTTGTGGATTCCCCTGCAGGGGACTGAGAACATTGTCAAAATATAACAACATTTTTAGTTGTTTTTTTTTAAATAGGAAAAAGTGCCACGGATAAAAGTGTCTTTTTCCCCTTAAAATTACATCAATAACCAGTTTGCTGTGCCAAATTCACCATCTTCATAGCTTTCAGGAACTTGTAGAGCTGAATCAAAAACTCTGATTTTGTACCACAGTATTGGCATTTTTCAATGAGTTTACCTATTGTTTCTAAATTGTTTTGTACTCTCAACCTACTTCCAGTTTGTGGGGAAAACTAGTGTGAAACCAATGGGAGACCCAGGTCTGCTATAGATTTCTGAAAAGTGGACAAAAGTATAAATTCAGCAAGGGGTCATATGTGCAGATCCCTCAACTAGAGAAAATGAATGTTGAAATAAAAACATATTAGAAATAAGTAAGAAAATAATTGTGAAAACGTTTTCATCCCTTACTTTTTGTCATGATGACTGATTTACAAAAGCAATATACCATTAGACACTTCCAATAGACACAATACACCAATATACCAATAGACACTTCTGGTTGCAGGAAATATTGGGTTTGTAGGTTCTTTCTTGTCCTTGTCTGGTGAGAGCAGAGTCTGTGCCTCTCCCTTTAAATTACTACGAGCATTCAAATGCCCAAATTATTTGAAAGCTTTGCCTGTTTGGCCACGCCTACCTTAGTAGTATGCAACGGTCTTCCTGCATTTTGCCAGGATGATGGCTAGCTTAAAAATAAGCCCCAAAGCGCATTTCTTGCTGATGTTAGTGACACATTCTTGAGGAACATCATGACATCTCCACCATGCAAAGAAGTACTTACTTTATATAGTAAAGAAAAAGGGCCCTTGTTAGGTGGAGATTAACCTCTTTGTACTGAGATGCATGAGAAACAATCTCATTGCCAAAGTTTACTGGTGACATTTTCTTGTGCTCTATTATGCTGTTGTAGTGGAGAATACATACTGGACATTTACTCAAGGAGGTAGCAGTTAGTAATTAACAAGTAGAAAGTCCTCGACTTGGGTAGATCTTTTGTGTAAAACTGTGGAGTATTTTGGATAAAGGGGCGGGTGCAGCTCTGTTGTTGCCCAGTACTGACATATATTGACACACCCACACAGACACTTAAGCATACACTTATATAATCAGGCACTCACACACCTTCTGACAGACCCACACAGGCAAACATGCACCTACCTACAAAACCACTCATACTCTCTCACACCCACTTGCAGACATACTCAGACTCATGCACTGACTCACAGACCTACTCAGTGGCCCATGCATTTACTCACATACCCAGTGAAACACTAAGTCAGCTGCCCCTAGACCCACTCAGACACTCACTCATCCTCTTATACACCCAATGAGATACTCGTGCACTCACTCACATACCCATTGAGACACTCATGCACACACTCACCCACTCTCTCTCAAAGGATACAGGTTACAGATAAATGTTAGAAATTCACGAAAAAACAAAGGGCACAGGGCAGTCATACTTAAGAAATAGAATTGAAAAATCCTTAGTAAGTCACTGTAAAAGAAAGTGGCTACAAGGAGGTTATACTTAAGCTCAGATTTCACTTATAGAAAACCAGTGAAATTCAGAAGCTATAGTTGCCTGAGCTAACTATAACTTACACCCCCACAATGCTCTGCTTATGACCTCACATATTACATCACTCATGACATGGTCAGTGAGAAGTTTGAGAACGAAACGCGTCAGGCAGTGGTCGTGCCTTGAATTGTTGAAAGGAAAAGCGCCTGTTTAACAATAAAAGCCTTGAGAGGGAAAAAGCTCAACCGCGCTGTGTGCCGCTTGATTTTTGGACACCCCTAGGAGCTCGATATATATATACATATATAGGAAACAATTATTACTCATCTAGTCTATGAGAGAGAGTCAGAGGTATGTAGCTCTTCTGTGGCATACCTATAATGAACTTATGTATGCAGCAGTAATTACATATAACTGATTCCTATGATAGGCTGTAGGTGGGCTTCAGAACAGAGTAGTTTGTTCCTACATGTAATTTTACATTTACTAAGTTATATGTGTACTTAAAGATCTATATGTCCAGTTATACATGCATTATCCCACCCATACTGCAACTCACTTAACCATTAAGAAAAACATAGAGCTACTCACATACCATGTCAGAGAGAGTCAGAGGCAGTTACACATTCAGTCTCATGTCAATAGAGAACTCATGTATCCAGCAATAACAAAGTCCATTGCACACACAGTTATATACCCCAACGCTCACTAATGCAGCCAGTAAACAATCCATACAGCCATTACATACAAAAATAGAGACACACAGAGATACTAAGACACCTAGTAATATAGCTAAATAGCCATTTACATATCCGATAACACACCCAGAGAAGGATTGATACACTTATTTTGATATGGACTCAACTAAGTATGGGCGAATTTTGCGAATTCGCGATCCGCAAATTTGCGGATTTGCGAATTCACAATCCGCAAAATTCGCGAGTTCGTGCAAATTTGCGATTTTTTTTTTGCGTGTTCACGGGTGTTCGTGGGGAGCTTTGCGTGTTCGCGGGGCGCTTTGAGTGTTCGCGTTTTTTTTTTGCCTGGTTCATCACTGCCACCCTCTCATTTTTTATGCCCTTCTGCCCTCAGTACCACTTGTTTTTGTGCTTTCTGCCCTCTGCCCCACTCTTGTTTGTGCCCTTTTACCCTCTGCCCCACTGGTTTCTGTGCCCTTCTGCCCTCTGTCTAACTCATGCCCTCTGTCCCACTTTGTGCCCTTCGGCCCTCAGCCATAAGTCCGCTTCAACAAGTTATGTTTAGAAGTAAAAAAGTTTTCTTATTCACCTAGTCTGTGGGAGACAGAAAAACGATGTAGATAGTCAGTGTCATTATTATGCAACATTTATGTATGCATGTAGCTACTGACACCACCCAGTCGCCCAGCCAGACAAATAGTCCTTTAAAAATGGGTCAGGCCTACTGCTGCAGAGCCTGTCTGTGTACCTTTACTGCCAGATTAACTGGCATGAAAAAGCCCTTTATCAAGTCTTAAATCAACCTTTCAATACTCACAACTCACCTCAGAGATAGGCTGTAAGTATGTCATAAAGTATGTTGCTTTGTGCTTCAAAGGTAAGAGATGTCCTTTTGAGTTTCACTAAGTTACTTGTGCACTTACAGACCCCTATGCCAAGTATTACATAGAGTATACCACTGATAAGCCAACTGCAATACATGTTTTCACAAGCATAGAGCCTCTTTCTCACCCAGTAACACAGCAAGAGAGGCAATTATACATTCACTCACATACTCAGAAACTAGTTAGGTATCCAGCAGTATCAAAGGCAGTTACAGACAAACTTACATACCACAGTATTCCCCAACACAGGTACTGGGATATTCATTCAGCCACTTACATACACATTTAATATTGAAAAAGTCGGTGTCAAGATGAGTAATGATACTTTCATGAATATAAACCAAAATGACATCTTTATCGAAGATTTTGCCCGTTGTGAAGTCCATGTCAACCCAACTCTGAAATACATGGTATGACAGGCCCTGAGACCCACTTCTGCTACCTGTTTTCATCATGTTCATGTTTGTGTGTGGCTCCATGTAATTAGGGATTTCCTGCTGTATAATAGAAGTCCTCAAACTATAAAAAATGCTAGTAAATTGGAAAGCTATCATTGTCAGAACCAAAGAAAAGTCTACCTATAAAGTAACCGACATGAAGTACGGGTTAGATAGTATAGTTGAATATTCAACCAGAGGGGTAATGGTATTATTGAAAAAGTTAATGTCAACATGAATATTGTAGGCTCTTGGATAAAAACAAAATTGCATCTTTAATGACAAATTTGCCCTTTGTGAACTTCACGTCAACCCAAACTCAGAAATGCATGGTTTGGCAAGCCCTAAGGCCCAGGTCCAAGGTCACTGATTGACAGATCACAGGTGGGGTAGTACCTGGCCAGAAAACAAGTTCACGAACAGGTAATCCAGTATCGATCCCACAGATAGGTGCAGCGACACCACAATGGCCCCAGAGGTTGATCCCAATAAATCATACATGGCCGAAGGGGTGCACATGTTCCCAAAACAGCATAAAAACAGAGGCCACAGGATTTTAGGAACACTTAGCCAATCAAAATGTAGCACACAGGGTACACACAGAGATTGCGCGCTCCCAATACCAGACATCTGGAAACATTACCCACTGGCCACATGCTCCAAATGCGAGACATCTGGACACATTACCCAATGGCTGCATTGTCTCCATGCAAGATCGAGGTCCACCTACTTCCCTGATCTAAAACCTCGATTTACGTCTCCAAGGACAGAGGTACATATTGCTCACCAAAAAAGGATCGCCTGACCAGTTATCACACTCAATGAACTCTATAAAAGCCTATGATAGACTGATTGTAAACTGAGACAGTCCTCAAGCCCCATGACTGTGCCTGTGCTCCCAGTCATATTATTTAGTTCAACAATCTGTTGCTGCTGTGCCAAATGCCTCTTGGTTCTTGTTTTTTCAAGGTATTTCATGTTTAAGCAAAATTTTTGGCAAGCCAGATAGGAGCTGATTGGTGCCGCAAACCCGAGAGAAGCCAAAGACAGTGGGCCCCACCCGGTTGGATTCACATTTGAGAAATCAGGAAGGTAAGTAAACAGAGCAATTGATTGGAAGCTTTGCTGAATCTGCTGGGCAAAGGTCTGTCCTGAAGCAGCCACCGCAGAGGGTAAGAGACTTCATCTGAATCTTAGTAAAGCATGTGGCGTATGGCCAACTAGGTAGAATCTAAACATTGACAGAAATTTGGCATATTACCTATTTTATATGTTCTAGCTGAGTATTCGCAAGGAGGCCTCTGAGGCGATCCTGTGGAAGTCCCCTTTTTTCAATAGTTGGCACCCTAGTAAAAGTGAATATTTATTGTATTTATTGTCAGAGGTGACACCTCAACCTTATTTTTGTCTAAAATAGTGTCTTAATGCGAGCGGTTTTCCTATGCCATTGGTATCTAAAAGAAGTGAGAGGTATGGGTTGCTTGGACTGCTGGGCATAACACAGATGGTATGCTAAGCCCCTGGGTAGGATACTGGATGCAATTCAGACATTTAGGGAGAATTGTTTGGGCCTTTGAGACCAGGTGTAACTTGTGTTTACCCAAGAGGGTCCTGTGGTTCCTGAGTTATTCCTTTTTTTAGGGAACTGTTGTTATTATGTTTGTTCAGGAGACAATATTGACAGGCAATCAGGTTCACCTACTCCCGTGTACAGTGCAGAGCTTCCCATGGTCACAGGATAGCATGCGCTCAGATGGGAGAAGGATTTTTTTTGACAAAGTCATAATTTTGTTCTCTGGCTGTTTTTTAGGTGTTGGTCGATTGAACCATGGTGTGTTAAACAGATGGTACATTTAGCCCCTGGGTGTGATTCTTGATGTGAAGTATTTGTGTGATGTTGTGGTGCTGTCAAATGAAAGCAAACTGTGTATTTTGTCCTAACTACTTTGGAGCAGATTTATAAGTCCCTTGCGTGACTTTTGCGCCGCTGTTGCACCACTTTTGTGACACAGACACAGTGTAAATGTTGCTGCCCATTTACAATGTGACCCATCTAGGGAGAAGCGTCACATTGCAAAGCCCTGCCTCACGTAATACCTGCATCAGGTATAAGTATGCAGGGTGGGCGTTCCCACGCAAACAGCCATGTAGAACTGACACAGTGAAATCAACAAGATTTCACTGCGTCACTCAATGCCTTCACTGTGTCAAAATCCCTACGCCTGCTCAAACCAGGCATAAGGAGTGACACAGGGCATTTTGAGTGGGACTCACCCACCTAATGTGGCGCATTGCTGGAGTTACGTCACTTTCATGAACAACACCAGCAATGCGTAACTTTTGTGCTAACAGAGGCTTCGGAATATCTGACACATCTGTTAATCCTTGCACCATAGAGCACTGTATTGTAAATGCAGCGCATCCATAGTGGCTCAAGGACATTTGGCGCTGTTGCAAGTAAACTGATGCATATATGCAGATTTATCAGTTCCTTGTAAATCTGCCCCTTTGTTTTTCTTGATGACTCAATGTTTCATGTGAAGATGCTGCTTTTTCTTACCAACTGTAATTATTGCCAGAAGCCTATATCGTTCAGATACTGTTTAAATTGACAAGTTGGAACCCTACATATATATTGCTATTTGTATTTATGAAATGTGAATGTTGAATTGTTTGATGCATCTGTACCCAGCACTGAGCTTGTAGTTACATAATTAGAAGCAGTAAACCTGTGTATATTTTCTCCACAATCCAGATCGAAACCAGAGAGTACCTAAAACAAAGAAGCTATGGTATTTTTTCCTTTAAAACCTCCAAAGCTCACCATGAAGACACCTTTAAAACACATGCAAACCAGGTTCCCCACACAGGTTAAAAAATGTAATAAGGTTTGCCAAGAATGGCACAAACATGCAAACGCGCATACAGTTCCCTGGCCATAGGAGGGAACTTTTGAGACAAACATACTTGGACACATGAGAAATACATACAAACCAAATACATAGGTCTAAAGAAAGATAAGAGAGAAGCCTTATATGAAATACGGGCCATCTTCAAGCAGGCCCAGATCAACAGTCATATAAATGGCCGCAAGGTGAGAGTGAGTGGGACGAGCTCCGGGTCAAGAAATCACTTTCTGTGTAAATCCCGACCGGAGCGACCTCACTGTAATCCCCCCGTAACCCACCGCCCCTTCACACCGAATATGGCTGCCTCCGGGACCATGAAGAACCGTCTGCAGGGGTATTTTGTCCGTCTAGAAGGACCGGGACACCCGGAACGCAAGAGACCCTCACCAGCACCAGGATCCTGCTCTGGAGCCTCGCCCTGCACCATCACCCATAGGAACACCCCTCAAGCACTGGGTGGTCCCCCTCACTTACCGGGGTGTTAGGCAGCAGCGATTCCATCCTAAGGTGGCTCTGCCAGATCTGAGAAACTCGGATCAACGGGAGCAGTGCCGAGTTGTGCTCGGGAGTACCTGTTGGCAGCGGCAACAGAGGGACGCTTCCTCCGACAATAAACACAGGAGATTTGACTTTGTCGAGAGGCGACGGGCCTCGCATCAGGCGGCGGACCTCGCGACGGGCCCGACGCTCTTCACCGACAGGGCTGCCTGGCCCCAATATGGCCGACCGCCAAAATATGCAAGGGCCACAAAAGTTCCAGGTGAACCCAATCAGGAGAATTAAAGGTCCCAGCACCACCAGACCGTCACCGCATCCAGTGGACCCAAGCGTCATCCCACAGGGGCGCCTCCCCCCGCCCTCCAAGCAGGTGCCAGACACTTTCTATCATTAAGGGCTACCTGACCTCAATATGGCCGTCGCCCGGGGCATCACTGGGGCAGGGAAATCGGACCTGATCCGCCCGATTTAAGTCTACTCCTGTCTTGATTTGACTTGAGTATTTGAGCAGGGCTTTCTGGCCCGCTTTGCCAGTTTTAGACTACGTGCTCTGCCGGTTTCAAGTCTTCAGCCCCGGCGAGCACTTTCTCTCACTAAGGGTCGTCTGACCTTAATATGGCCGATACACAGGACATCATTTGGTCAGGGAAGTCTAACTTGCTCTGCCCGATTTGAATTCACTCATGATTTGACTAAGCATGGGCGTAAAACCCGTTACGTTTGCAGAATTTGCGGATTTTCAGAAATTTCCCTGTCTGCGAATCTCGAGAAATTCCAGAAAAATCTGCGAAATGGCGCGCGGGACGGATTTTCAAACACTGAAGTACCTGAAGAACTTACAGAGTTACAGCAGGTGCTCAAGTTGAAGCTAATTTCTTTGTAACCATTTACAAAATGGTTACAAAGAAATTAATTTCAACTTGGGCTCCTGCTGTAACCCTGTAAGTGCTTCCTGAGCGGCGCCTCAAGAGTTGTTGCCTACTTGCAACTATTCTCTGACCCTGCTCTGACCCTCGAAGCAGGGTCAGAGAATAGTTACAAGTATGGCACAATGCTCCAGGCTGTCTCAAAAATTAAACCACAACAGGAAACACTTACAGATAAGGAAGCAGGTGCCCGACTTGAAGCTTCAAAATCAGTAACACATTAACCAGACCCCGGAGGATGGGCAGCTGTGCTTTCTCCCCATAATCTACAGTGGTGACCCAGAGGGTGTTGTGATGAACCAGAAGGTGCAGTTGTGAACCAGAGGGTGTTGTGATGAACCAGAGGGTAGAATTGGTGAACGAGAGGGTGGCAGTGGTGAACCAGAGGGTGCTGTGATGAACCAGAGGGTGGTAGTGATGAAATAGAGGGTGGCAGTGATGAACCAGAAGGTGACAGTGATAAACCAGAGGGTGGCAGTGGTGAGCCAGAGGGTGGCAGTGATAAACCAGAGGGTGGCAGTGGTGAACCAGAGGGTGTCAGTGGTGAACCAGGGGGTGGCAGTGGTGAACCAGAGTGTGCTGTGATGAACCAGAGGGTGGCAGTGAAGAACCAGAGGGTGACAGTGATAAACCAGAGGGTGGCAGTGGTGAGCCAGAGGGTGGCAGTGATGAACCAGAGGTGGCAGTGGTGAACCAGAGGGTGACAGTGATGAACCAGAGGGTGGTAGTGGTGAACCAAGGATGGCAGTGATGAACCAGAGGGTGGCAGTGATGAACCAGATTGTGGCAGGGGGAACCAGAGGGTGGCAGAGGTGAACCAGAGGGTGCTGTGATGAACCAGAGGGTGACAGTGGTGAACCAGAGGTTGGCAGTGGTGAACCAGAGGGTGGCAGTGAGGAACCAGAGGGTGGCAGTGATGAACCAGAGATTGGCAGGGGTAAACCAGAGGGTGGCAGTGATGAACCAGAGGGTGGCAGTGATGAACCAGAGGGTGGCAGTGGTGAACCAGAGGGTGAAAGTGGTGAACCAGAGGGTGCTGTGATGAACCAGAGGGTGGCAGTGATGAACCAGAGGGTGTTGTGATGAATCAGAGGGTGGCAGTGGTGAACCAGAGGGTGGCAGTGATGAACCAGAGGGTGGCAGGGGTGAACCAGAGGGTGCTTTGATGAACCAGAGGGTGGCAGTGATGAACCAGAGGGTGGCAGTGGTGAACCAGAGGGTGGCAGTGAGGAACCCGAGGGTGACAGTGATGATTCAGAGGGTGGCAGTAATGAACCAGAGGGTAGCACTGGTAACCCAGAGGGTGCTGTGATGAACCAGAGGGTGGCAGTGATGAACCAGAGGGTTACAGTGATGATCCAGAGGTTGGCAGTGGTGAACCAGAGGGTGGCAGTGATGAACCAGAGGGTGACACTAGTGAACCAGAGGGTGCTGTGATGAACCAGAAGATGCAGTTGTGAACCAAAGGGTGTTGTGATGAACGAGAGTGTGGCAATGGTAAACCAGAGGGTGGCAGTGGTGAACCAGAGGGTGCTGTGATGAACCAGAGGGTGGCAGTGATGAACCAGAGGGTGGCAGTGATGAACCAGAGGGTGACAGTGTTGAACCAGAGGGTGGCAGTGGTGAACCAAAGGGTGGCAGTGGTGAACCAGAGGGTGCTGTGATGAACCCAAGGGTGGCAGTGATGAACCAGAGGGTGACAGTGATGAACCAGAGGGTGGCAGTGGTGAACGCGAGGGTGGCAGTGATGAACGCGAGGGTCGCAGTGGTGAACCAGAGGGTGCCAGTGATGAATCAGAGGGTGGCAGTGGTGAACCAGAGGGTGGCAGTGATGAACCAGAGGGAAGCAGTGGTGAACCAAAGGGCGGCAGTGATGAGCCAGAGGGTGGCAGTGATGAACCAGATGGTGGCAGGGGTGAACCAGAGGGTGGCAGTGGTGAACCAGAGGGTGGCAGGGGTAAACCAGAGGGTGGCAGTGGTGAGCCAGAGGGTGGCAGTGGTGGACTAGAGGGTGGCAGTGATTAACTAGAGGGTGGCAGTGATGAACTAGAGTGTGGCAGTGGTGAACCAGAGGGTGGCAGTGGTGAACCAGAGGGTGCTGTGATGAACCAGAGGGTGGCAGTGATGAACCAGAGGGTGGCAGTGATGAACCAGAGGGTGACAGTGTTGAACCAGAGGGTGGCAGTTATGAACCAAAGGGTGGCAGTGGTGAACCAGAGGGTGCTGTGATGAACCCAAGGGTGGCAGTGATGAACCAGAGGGTGACAGTGATGAACCAGACGGTGGCAGTGGTGAACAAGAGGGTGGCAGTGATGAACGTGAGGGTGGCAGTGGTGAACCAGAGGGTGCCAGTGATGAATCAGAGGGTGGCAGTGGTGAACCAGAGGGTGGCAGTGATGAACCAGAGGGTAGCAGTGGTGAACCAAAGGGTGGCAGTGATGAGCCAGAGGGTGGCAGTGATGAACCAGATGGTGGCAGGGGTGAACCAGAGGGTGGCAGTGGTGAACCAGAGGGTTCTGTGATGAACCAGAGGGTGGCAGTGGTGACCCAGAGGGTGGCAGTGATGAACTAGAGGGTGGCACTGGTGAACCAGAGGGTGCTGTGATGAACCAGAGGGTGGCAGTGGTGAATCAGAGGGTGGCAGTGATGAACCAGAGGGTGGCAGTGATGATCCAGAGGGTGGCAGTGGCAAACCAGAGGGTGGCAGTGATGAACCAGAGGGTGGCAGTGATGAACCAGATGGTGGCAGTGGTGAACCTGAGGGTGCTGTGATGAACCAGAGGGTGGCAGTGATGAATCAGAGGGTGACAGTGATGAACCAGAGGGTGGCAGTGGTGAACCGGAGGGTGGCAGTGATGAACCAGAGGTTGACAGTGATGAACCAAAGGGTGGCAGTTGTAAAACTAGAGGGTGGCAGTGGTGAACCAGAGGGTGCTGTGATGAACCAAAGGGTGGCAGTGAGGAACCAGAGAGTGACAGTGATGAACCAGAGGGTGGCAGTGAGGAACCAGAGGGTGACAGTGATGAACCAGAAGGTGACAGTGGTGAATCAGAGGGTGGCAGTGGTGAACCAGAGGGTGGCAGTGATGGAACAGAGGGTGGCAGTGATAAACCAGAGGGTGGCGCTGCTAAACTGCCCGGGAGACCTGTGGGTGTGAGTCCCGGCGCTGCTGAGCTGCCCAGGGGTTGTGAGCCCACCCGTTACTGAACTGCCCCGGGGCCCAGTGGATGTGAGGCCCCATGCTGTTGAACTGCCCGGAGCCCTCTCAGTGTGAAAATCATTTGTGCTCAATTGCCTGGGAGACCTCTGGGTGTGAGCACACATTGTGCTAAGTGCCCCCCTGCCCCAAGTACATATATACCCGTACCGCACAGCACCATTATGCTCTTGCACCATGAAATCTGGTGCCTGGATGCTCCAGATCAGTGTAGGTGGTACCACCATCTGGTGCTGTCAAAATGTAAAGTCATAACTTGCTACACAGCACCAAAACACGTGTCCCCCCTGGCACCGGTATGCGCATGTACCAGGCGTGGAGCACCCGCATGCCTCTGCACGCTACTGCCCAGCACCAGCATATGCCTGTACGGGGCAGTTTATTATGCAATGTGACATTGTCCAGCAGCAGCATCTGCATGTGCCTGAACCCACTGAGCAGGATCAGAATGGCTTTGTACCAACACGCGCAGCAGAGCTATCTTGGACATCTGAAGGATTCTGCGGTCCTGTGCCAAACGTTTTTGCATCCATGAGTTTCCCAACGCCATCCCCGTGTAGCTCCTATGACTAGGAGGCTGATTTCTCCTCATCTGCTGCTCTGCTCGGTCTCTGACCCTTTATTAAATCGCATAGAAGCCCCGCCGTTTGGCCCGTCCACCACACACTAGCGGTATGAAACGTCTTCCCGCCCGTCCCCACTAAAATGGCCAGATCACTCAAGGGACCTCGGTGCCTTTTGGCACGCTGGCAAAGTTACAGGCACACGTGGTCACATATTTGTGCAAATGGCACAAAAATCTGCGAGTTCGCAGGAAAATTTGCGAACTCGCGGACTTTTTTTGCCATTTTGCATGAATTCACGGACCACGAATTCGCAAATTTCGCCCATACTTAGATTTGACTTGACTGATTTTATTTGAGCAAGGTGCTCGGACTTGCTCTGACCGTTCTAGACTACATCCTCTGTTAGTTTCTAGACTGCAGCCCTGGTGAGCTAAGATCACCCTGGACAGCTAAGGAGTTGGGAAACCGGACTTACTAAGGCCCTAACCTCAGCGTACCATTTTCTCTCAGCTAAGGGACAGGGGAGGCCCCTAATTAACAGCGCCTCGCACCATAATCGTAGCAGACTACCCACTTCTTGAAAACACTGGCCTCCTCAGAGCCTATCTTACCTCTCACCTTTCGGGCGAACTTACCTTCTGCCCTGATTTAATCAACCCTGCACCTCTCCATCCTACTCCCCCCCTTCCTGCCCCAGAGGTCTCGCCTTCCCCAGCCCAGCTAGGATGCCCCCGACCTCGCAATTGGACATGCATCTCTGCCCCTCTCCTAACCACCTAGCCCCTCAAGGGCAGAACACCTTCGCCATAACATTCCCATCCACGCTTCAAACAGAATTTAATCAGGCAACACCCTGAAACGCTTGTTGTTGACACTTACCACTGCGCAACTAGAGGACAGAGGAAAATGGACTTCATTTTCCACACCTACAGACCTAACGTATGGGTCACCATCTTTAACTCATTCCTCCCCATCTCCAAAACCACCTTCACTGAACTTAACAGCAAACTAACAATTGCCCCCCTGAACCAACAGTCACTGACAGGAGACATCTCCATCACCATCTATGCCAATGGCACAATTCTAATTCAGGCGAAAGACGAGAACCTAGAGTTCTTCGACTCTCTCTTCCCCTCACTTAAGATGGCTACAGCTCATTACCCACACAAACCAACCCCCTCCCCCAATCAGCTTCTTACAAACTCCTAGTCTCTGAGGCATTTCCTCGCCACCCCAGCGTACCCTCCCTACTTTGTTTAGTGACTCTGCCAATCAGATGCCACAACCAGCCCTAGCTCCCCCTATATCCCAACTCCCGTCCTCCACCCATCTCACCCACCCTCCCAGTATTCAACCCCCTTTGCATCCCCAAAGGACTCCCAACCCCCTCTTCCTAGCTCCCGAAGCACCACTAGCTCTCAGCCTCCCCCCTATAGATCCCAGACCCTGTAACAAGTCTATTTCACAGTCCCCCGCTAACAACCACATCACTAGCTCACACTGTTCCCGCAAATGAAGAATACTTTCACCCCCTATTGGACAACAACCCACTTCACTCTCTAGCCCTTCCACAATTGATGTATAGACATGACAACTCTGAGACACAACCCCCCAACCCGCCAACCCACTCTCCCCTAGTTCTCACCACCCCCTTCATTGAAGATAACGTTCACCTCCAAAGGGACCGCAACTCACCTCCCTTACTAGCCTTCCCACAACCGAACCACAAACCATATCTAGCTACCCCCCTCCTATGAACCCTCCCAGTAGGAACTCTCCCCTAAGCCCCTCACTTCCAGGGCTCAGCTCCGCCCACCCTCACCTCCTCCCCCCCTCACCCGAGCTGTCACAACACCTCGACCTTATTGAAGCGCAGATCGCGAGCCTAATCCTAGACCTGCAGGAAACCTTATCTGCCCTAGGGAATCTCCAGCTGCCCTCCCCTCCCTCCACACCACACCACATCCCTCCGCCTCTCCTAGGAATGACTATCCGCCCACCAACTGGGCCCAACCCCCCCAGGCTCCCTGCCTCCTCTCACTAAAGTCCTGACTGTGTCGCGAGTAGTCAGTCCCAGAAGAAATATAACCTCCCTCTCCCCAAGGAAGTGAGCACACTCGTCGCATCTTATGAACTTGCCCCGAACCAGACAGCCCAGGCCCCACTCCTGAACTCGACTCCCACCTCCTTGATCCAAGTCATCACCGGAGTGGGTAGGGACCTGCCCCTCCGCAGAGCCACTAGACCCCCATTGTTTCTTTCCTCCATACCCAGAGCCAAGCCTGACAATTTGAAATCAAAAGATGACCCCCCCATGAACTCTTCAACAACATTAGGAACCAAACCTCCATTCCAAAGGCAGCAAACTTAGTGGCGTCCAAAACCCATTGCGACAACTTTGCAAGCTTTTTCAATGAAGAAATAGCCATAATTGATAGTTCATTCAGCTCAAATCTCTCCTCCTGCACAGAAACCCGGAGTTCTGCAACTAACCACATCCCCCCAGTAACCCTGTCTATCAGCTGGTCATCCTTCCAGCCGGTCAAGCAGGAAATGATAAGCAATCTTATCGCCTCTGCTAAAACCTCATCTCACTCCCTCGATCAACTTCCTTCGAGACTGACTAAGGAGTTGAAGCTCACTCTAGCCCCAATCTGGGCCAAGATCATTAACAGCTCCTTGACCGAGGGCTCCATTCCTGAATGCCTTAAGGTAGGACAAGGCACACCACTTCTGAAAAAACCTTGCCTTGACCCCATGGACATGAACAACTTCAGACCGGTCTCGAACCTTCCGTTCCTATCCAAAATTCTTGAAAGATGTGTGCTTTCACAACTAACCCAACAACTAGAGAACACTAATCTACTTGACCCACACCAGTCAGGGTTCAGAAAGGGCTGCAGCACTGAAACCACAATCTTAAATGTCCTAGATGATATGCACATGTCACTCAACTCTAACCAATGTGTCCTTCTCATCCTCCTTGACCTCTCGGCAGCGTTCGACATGGTGGATCACACCCTCCTACTTAATGTCCTCCAGGAGAGAGCGGGCATTGAACAGACGGTCTTAAAATGGTTCTCCTCTTTCCTCAACAACCGCACTCAAAGAATAAAGATCAACAGCTTTGAATCAGACCCCCTCCCTATCAGCAGAGGAGTTCCGCAAGGGTCAGTACTCTCCCCTCAAATCTTCAACCTCTACATAGAACCCCTCACCTCACTTCTAAGGAACTCCAACATCCCTTTCCACCTCTACGTGGACGACACACAACTCTATCTGGAAACCACATCGATCGCAGACATTCAGAGACTAAATGTTACACTTATGGAGGTCCAACACTGGCTCTAAGCCAACCACCTCAAACTTAATGAAGAGAAAACGGAAGTACTCCTCATTTCGAACAAGGATGAAAACCCACAAATAGTGGAATGGCTCAGAAGCCTTAAATGCCCTTAATGTCTCTCTAACGCCAATGGACTCCGTAAAATCCCTAGGGATCACTCTCGACCCCAAACTGGCCATGAATAAACACATCTCGAAAACCGCCAAAAGCGCGTTCCTGAACTTGAAACTTATCTACTAAATCAAACCCTTCCTCTCCCCCAAAGACCTGAAACAGGCCACTCAGTCACTTGTGCTCTCCAGAATTGACTATGGCATCGCAGTGCTGACTGGAACAGCCAAGTCGCACCTGGGACCTCTCACCTCCACCCTCAACGCAGCAGCAAGAATGGTCACAGGAACAAAGAAATATGAGCACATCTCTCCGGGGCTCATAGATCTGAAGTGGCTCCCGATTGACCAACGAGCCAGCTACTGCACAGCTTGCCTCACACATAAAGCCCTGCATACAGATAAACCAGAATACCTGGCCACCAAACTCAAAAGGGCCGGTCAATCCAGGAACCTTAGAATCTCCAACACACTCCTACTCATCTCTCTGAAATCACAGAAACACAAAATCTCAAATAAATCCTTTGCGGGGAATGCTCCCAAGATCTGGAACTCCACCACACCCCATATCAGAATGATAGCCTCCTTCCCGCAATTCAAATCGCTACTCAAAGCCCTCTTCCATGTGCGCTCAGGTGCTTAACGGGAAACCCACGCCTGGCAGTGAAAGTACGCTATCTCTTTGAACCCAGAGATCTCCATCCCATATTGCGCTCAAGTTTTTGTTGTACAGACTATATTTCCTGCTTGTGTTCATGATTCCTGTTTTTTGTCCTTATTTTCCTTGTTGCATATCTGTATTTGTTGTGAAGTGCTCTGATACCCCCAGGTCCAGCTAACGCTATACAAAACTTCAATAAAAATAAATAATAAATAAATAAGCACCTGCCCCCACCATTTGCGGTATGGAGTTGCTCTGCCCCACTTCCCTGCAACCGGATATTCTCATCTACCAGTTGAAGACATAGGAGGGCCCCCCACCGAACCACAACCAATTAGGCCCAGACATGAGAGACTAACCTACCAAGCATGCCCTAGCAGTCACAGAGCAACCACAGTCCAGTGCAAGGGCTCCAAGAAGTTCAACCTCCCCATCCGTTGCACACGACACATAGAAACCCCACAGCAAGGAGAACACATACCCTCTCTGAATTAGGTGAGCACACACGAGTGACAGGGAGGTTTGAAGCAGTTCTAGACAGTGATGCAGCCAGTGAGAGTGAAGAAGATGGTCCCAGACCCCCAGGATCTGATGACTAGGGTGGAGCTACAGAGGAAAGCCCGATAATGAAGAACAGCGCATAGCTCAGAACAAAAGAGCCAACCTAGAAGGGATATCAAAGAAAGGTGCAAGCTTAAGAGGGAAAGAAAAACAGCTCACAGTCACTCAGGAAGCACAGCGAGATAACAGAGCAGCATGCTCCAGATATGAGGAGAATGGGGGTAGGCACAGGGCATTGATCAAGGAAGAGCCAGAAGTAGAATTAGTTGAAAGACTTTTGGTTGGGAGCCAAGCCTCACCAAATTTCCAATGAAGGAGAGTGTCTGACTGGGAAATCAGGGACCAAGGTAGCCTGGTGCTGACCCAATCAAGGCATAGGAAAAACATGAGGGCACCTTTGTTAATGCACAAAGGGAGCAGTGACGAAGACATACGCTGCTCCACCCAAACACACTGCAGAGATACACTGAGGGATATAGCAGTCAGAGAGGAAGGCAAGACCTTTGCTCTGCCATTCTGCCACCTGCTAGCCTCCTGGACCCAGAGAAAAGACCAGTATGATAGACCCTGCTGAAGGAGGGATCCCTCAAACCAGAGAACATGCCCATAGAGGAAGACACAATTGGGCATGGAGGAGGAGATCCCGATTAGAACTTCCCATGCAGGAATACCTAGGAAGATGGAAACACCATGTTTCGGAGAAACCATCAGAGTTACCCAAAGCAAAAAATACCCACTCCTACAGAAGGGCACATCAGGGACCATCTATGTACCATGGGTTCAAATGGACAAGGAAGGGCTAAGGACAAAGTCTGCCACCATTGCAGGATGGAACAGGGAAATGGATGTCATGCTTTGAGAAGAACACTGCAGGAGTAAAAGTAGCGACAGACACTATCAAAAGTCTTCTAAGTAGTGTTACCGTAGAGCAGACTAACATGGTATATGGCTGAGATACCCGCCACCCCCTCTCAACACAATCATCCCCAAGAATTGGGAAACCGGAAACAGTTCTTGAACTTTTGGAAGGCGGGAAGGGAGTTACCCTTCCCGGCCGTATTTATTAAAATATGAAACAAAAATTAAAACATTAAAATAACAGTTTCATATTATGTACAATTTCATTTCCACATTACGATGTTTGGCTAACCTTAACAGATCTCTAATACAAAGGTTCTCCTAGCCGAACTAACATCCTACAAAACATTTGACTTGAAATTGTGCATCCTAACGTTAAGGGCCAACGGCAAGGTCGTAACCGGTGTCAGATCCCTAAACCAGAAATACCCCCTTCACTTGTGAGAGGAGCGACCGCACAGAGGCGTACCTCAAGTGCATCTACCAATTTCCCTTTGTACTTGACGGGGGCCCCAATAAACTTGACGCCATTTAACGGTCGTTCGAGGACTCGTGTGAGGTGTCTAAAAGGTAGCGTAAACCCCCTCCCGCACCCCACACAACTTACCCATCTGCCGTCGCAGATGTCCTGGCCCCGGGAAATTCCCCAGGAGGGGCCGTAGCCCCTTCTATCCAGGAAGGGGCCTTGACCACCTTTCCTTTCCTTCCGGCGGCCTCTCCTTAGACAGGACCGCCTCCCCGTTGAGGGGCCAATTGGCCACCTCCCCCGAGCGCTCCCATCCGTAATGGGTGACGCCCCCTCATAGGGATCTTCGAATTACTGCTCACCGATCATGACCTTACCGCCCGACCAAAATAAATACGACAGTTCTACCTAAGTTACTAAGATTACAAAGCAAACATCACTTATTACCAAGCGTAAATATTGATCAATCCAAATTACTTTATTTGCAAAACATACTGAAAATAACCAATCTTTATTGCATCTTAAGAAATTTCACGACAATCATCACAACCTGTAAGAAAACAGAGAAAACAAAAAAGATACTACGTCAACTGTATTTACAACGAATCGCTGTCCTCAGGGGCTGGTGGGTGGGTCAAAATTGGCTCTTCGTTCCGTCTCGAGCTCACGTGCAGCGGGGAGGTGCAGCTTCAGAGCACAGGAACAAGAGGATGCTTTCTTGGCTTCCGCTCCTTTTATCCGTCTTCAGGGCGGGCGTAAACCCGCCCCCGCCTGCCTCCGAGGGCGTGGCCGGCCGCGTCGGTGTCTAGGCCAGCCCACTCTAGGGCGGGAAAAAGGCGCGCCCCGGCTACGCCGCTTCGGGCATACCAGCCGAGACTCGCCTCCCGCCCAAGATGGCTTCCCGGGGGGATCGTGGTACTCCACCATACGTTCGGGGGGACCGAATGGTCGCCCCTTTCCATATGGCTGAGATACCCGCCACCCCCTCTCAACACAATCATCCCCAAGAATTGGGAAACCGGAAACAGTTCTTGAACTTTTGGAAGGCGGGAAGGGAGTTACCCTTCCCGGCCGTATTTATTAAAATATGAAACAAAAATTAAAACATTAAAATAACAGTTTCATATTATGTACAATTTCATTTCCACATTACGATGTTTGGCTAACCTTAACAGATCTCTAATACAAAGGTTCTCCTAGCCGAACTAACATCCTACAAAACATTTGACTTGAAATTGTACATCCTAACGTTAAGGGCCAACGGCAAGGTCGTAACCGGTGTCAGATCCCTAAACCAGAAATACCCCCTTCACTTGTGAGAGGAGCGACCGCACAGAGGCGTACCTCAAGTGCATCTACCAATTTCCCTTTGTACTTGACGGGGGCCCCAATAAACTCGACGCCATTTAACGGTCGTTCGAGGACTCGTGTGAGGTGCCTAAAAGGTAGCGTAAACCCCCTCCCGCACCCCACACAACTTACCCATCTGCCGTCGCAGATGTCCTGGCCCCGGGAAATTCCCCAGGAGGGGCCGTAGCCCCTTCTATCCAGGAAGGGGCCTTGACCACCTTTCCTTTCCTTCCGGCGGCCTCTCCTTAGACAGGACCGCCTCCCCGTTGAGGGGCCAATTGGCCACCTTCCCCGAGCGCTCCCATCCGTAATGGGTGACGCACCCTCATAGGGATCTTCGAATTACTGCTCACCGATCATGACCTTACCGCCACAGGCCGGATAGTTGACCGGCTATCCGGACCCCCCACAAAACACTCCTACCTAAAGGTCATGCTGTAAACTCCTTAACCATGCTATGAAGTCTCCTATGAGTAACTCGTTCCCCACCCGGGACAAATGAACACCGTCCCCCAAATACATACTGTCCCCTTTGATACAACCATGCGAAACAGAATGCAGTGTTTTTGAACGAAACAATCTACTCACTTTGTTATTTATCTTCCTTACTGAATGATTTAATGCAGTAACCGAAACAGCCCCCGCCACACTTTCCGTGGGATCATATGGGACCATGCAATTGTGCACCCTGGAACTCTCCTTGCCAACCAACTTACTGTGGAAAGCATTGCCTCAAGAAGAAGTCGTCTACCAGTGGCCACCAGATCGTTACCCCCAAGATGGACTATGATTATAGACGGCGGTGACCTTGTCCGCTCTAACAAACCCTCAAAAAAGAATTGAAACTGGTCAATACAGAGCCCGCCCTTTCCGGAGAAGGACACCCTGTACCCGTATTCCCCAGCCACGTGAATCATATCACCTGCTTTGAATACGTCCGCGGCACGCCTCACATATGAGTGGCCCACGACCCACACCTCCTTATTCCCAGACGGTGATTTCTGACCGCTGATCCCCAGGAGTCGGGTCGACTGTACAGTCCGCCCCGCTTCGTAAGCTTGCGTAACTGAAAATCAAACAGAAACAAGAAGCGTGAGTATATCATTACAGCTTCACAACATGTGCAACCGCACATACCTTTTATAACAGTTCGAGGACCAACGCCCCACACGTTTTACTTGTTCCACACTCAGACCCCTGGCTGTAGCCTCAGTAGCAGCCCCTATCCGAAAGGAATGGGTCCCGAACTCGCCGGGGTTCAAGCCCGCGGCCGAAATCGACATCGCAAGCACCCTCTGGAACTGAAACCTCGTCAGTGGGGTGGCATCAGCGTGTCTCAAGAAGGTCCCCCCCCATGCTGCAACCCTCTGCGTCAAATATTCCTCTATGCATACCACAGGGCACATGGAAGAACCGGGGATCCTCTGAATGATTACACAGTCCCCGATTGCACCTTGATCGGATTTGGACCTAACAAATGAGACCGTCATCGTCTCCCCCCTGACCTGAATGTGCTCCCGGCACAATCCCCCCATCGTATCCCTCTTGTTCTTCGCCACTAGTTCGCTTACCCGCATAGCCCCATGGAATGCTAGCGCAAATGCGGCTCGGAATAACACAGTCTCATACTGGGATGAACATGTTGCAGGGAGTACGGAGGATAACAGGGCCAACCTATCCAGACCTATCGGGTGCCTCTCATCCACTCTGCGACCCTCAATGCGTTGCCACCCACGTAGCGCTTTCTGCACAACGAAAGACGCTGTCGGGTCCTGGATCCCATGAGCCTTTGCCATAAAGGAAATGGCGGCCCGATGCCTCTGGGCCGTAGCTACTGATTTGCCTGCCTGATGTAAAGAGAGCAGAAATTGTACTACAAACTCTTCCTGACCCCAAAACTCTCCCCTAGCAGTACCCAAAAAGGCCCAATAGGAACGGAACGCCCCTTCATATGCCTTCCTCGTCCTGGGTGCTAAACTCTCTCCCACGAGGTTTCGTAGTTCGGGGCACCGAGAGACCAGAGAGCTTCGGAAAAGGGTGCCGCCACCGGGTCCGCTGTGGGCAGAAAACCCCAAAAGGCCTGCATACGGAAACGAGAAAGCGCATCAGCCGCTTGGTTCATCACCCCCGGCACATGTCTTGCCCTAAACAGTACATTCAGTTGCATGCATAACAACACAATCTCCTTGAGCAGTCTCAGAATCAATCTGCATCGTGCTGCCTGACTATTGATACACTCAACCACGGTCATGTTATCGGACCAGAATACCACAGAGTGATCACGGAAACCCCCGGGCCACGTTTTCAGGGCCACCAAAATCGGAAAAAGTTCGAGAAAAGCAATGTTACTCGTCAATCCGTACTCATGCCACCATGACGGCCATTTTTGAGCGGACCATTGTGTACCAAATATGGCACCAAAACCTATACTCCCCGCCGAATCTGTCCAAAGGCCCAGCTCCTCGGAGGACACCGCTGGTTTGTTCCAGACAATTCGACCATTGAAATCCGCCAGAAATGCCAACCAAATGCGCATGTCCTGGCGAACCTCTGCCGAGAGTCTCGTGCGGTGATGTCCTTCCTTCAGGCCGACCATGGCTTGTGCAATCGAGCGGGAAAAGGGGCGCGCCATTGGTATCACTCTTAGGGCAAAATTCAACTGACCCACCACCTGTTGCAATTGATGCAGGTTTACTTTTGTTGCACGGATACATGTCTCAAGGGATAACCTGAATCTCAATACTTTTTCCTTTGGTAATCGAAAACAACCTTCTACCGAGTCGAGCTCGATCCCCAGAAACTCGATCAAGGTCGAGGGCCCCACAGTCTTACCTGGCGCCAATGGCACACCAAATCGATTCATTAAGACACAAAATTCCTGTAAAGCCTGTCCACACTCGGGATCCCCGGCTGCCCCCAAAAACAGAAAGTCATCGAGATAGTGCATAACATGTTGAAAACCTGTCTTCCTTGTGAATACCCACTGCAGAAAACAACTGAACTTCTCGAAATAGGCACATGAAATCGAGCACCCCATTGGCATACATCTATCCATGTAATAGCGACCCTGAAACATGAAACCAAGAAGACGCTGATCGTCTGGGTGTACCGGGAGCAACCGGAACGCTGACTCGATGTCTGATTTCGCCATCAGCGCCCCGGGCCCCAGGCGATTCAACATGGCTACGGCCTCATCGAAAGATGCATACCGTACTGAACACACTTCCGGGTCTATCGCGTCATTCACGGAAAGACCACGTGGGGCTGACAAGTTATGTATCAGCCGAAACTCACCCGGGTCCTTCTTGGGGACCACCCCTAGAGGGGAACAAACAAAGTTAACAACCGGTGGCAAATCGAATGGGCCGGCAACACGACCTCGAGTCACCTCCTTCCCAATCTTTACCTGTACCACCGCCGCGTGCTGCAAGACCGACAGTTGATTCTTACAGTTTGCTACACCCTGAAAATCCCCCACTGGGATGCGGAAACCATATGAGACCCCGTTTCGCAACACCCCAGCGGAAGCATGATCCGGGTATTCGTTGAGCCAAGGAATCATTACCATGGTATCAATCGGGGTAGGTAAAGGCGCCCCTCGGACTATATCAGACCTGTTTGGCGCCTCCCTTACCACCGTTATCACCCGTTTTGGCTCTGCACAAGGACTCAGGATGGGATGGCTGCCCACACCCCCCACACTCATGTCTGAATTTGCATGACCCCTGGGGCCTCGTACATTTCCCTCTGTTAAAATTCCAACAGATCCCCCTTTTCCCTGTGTTGCCACTCGGTTTCGAGTGGTACTCATTACCTGCACCCGTCCGAAAGGGCGTCCCAGAGTTTTGGCGGGAAGATTCTCCTCCGTTACTTCCCACCAATGGTACCTTCAACATTCCTGTACTCTCCATTTTTTGCCATGACACGGAGTCGTAACAATCCCAAGTCAACAAAGGGTTGTGTTCTTTCGCTTTTCTAAAAAGATTGTCATAGCAGAACCACTGATTGCCCCCATATGCCACAGAATACTCCATAATACGCGACTGATAAATGGGTAACTCGGTCAACAACTCGGGCCTGCGCTCACCCATGATGGAGGTAAATATGCCCCACGCTCTGCCCCAAGTACCAATGGTCTCGTCAACCTTAAAAGCGGCCATTTTTGCGCGCCAAACACTCAGGTGCATGAGCTCCTTTTGGCTCTTCACATGCTCTATCTCGTAATGGTCGGTAAGCAATGAAAACATGTTTACATACTTATCCGCCCAAATCAATTCCTTAATTTCTAGCGGGACATGCTGGGCAATCTTCTCCCTTCGAGAAGGTACAGACCCCTCCCCCGCAATCGGCAATGGCCGCTTACCTGAAGTAGACCCCGTGCTTGTCGCCGAACTTGGGCCTGCTGTACTTCCAGCCGCCGGAATCTGTAGGGGAACAGAAGATGTTGCCTTCGCAGCCTCCCTAGATTCCCGCAGTTGCCTCATTACTGCCCGGGCGTCGTCAGCCGTGGCGCCCTCGCTATCTTTCCCCAACCACGCTGCCAATTGTGCCGCTAACTCGGGGGGCATATCCTCCCTGTTCACGGGGGTGACCACCACAGGAATTGGATTCCCTTCTTTCGGCACCCCGATTGGCTCCTCACGTGGGGTATCGGGAAACGGGGTGTCTCCCCCAAGTGCTCCCCTTCTGGGCCTCTTGCTTTTTCCACCGGGGACTGCTCCCTGCAAAGGCCGTTTCGTTCCTCCCGGCCCGTCTTTAGCCTCCACCTTTTTCTTCAGATCGGCTATCTCCTTCATGAGCATGTGGAGCATCTGCTCGGTACCGACCCGCTTTCCGACTTTCTTTGGCATTCTCCGACGGGAATGACAAAAGAAAGATTACAACGCTCAAAATTGGCTCTTCGTTCCGTCTCGAGCTCACGTGCAGCGGGGAGGTGAAGCTTCAGAGCACAGGAACAAGAGGATGCTTTCTTGGCTTCCGCTCCTTTTATCCGTCTTCAGGGCGGGCGTAAACCCGCCCCCGCCTGCCTCCGAGGGCGTGGCCGGCCGCGTCGGTGTCTAGGCCAGCCCACTCTAGGGCGGGAAAAAGGCGCCCCCCGGCTACGCCGCTTCGGGCATACCAGCCGAGACTCGCCTCCCGCCCAAGATGGCTTCCCGGGGGGATCGTGGTACTCCACCATACGTTCGGGGGGACCGAATGGTCGCCCCTTTCCATTCTCCTGAGCTCACATTCCAGCAACTATGCTACCTAGCACCGAGCTTGACAGGGCTGCATTCAATTCAGACAGGTACCACATATTGACTGCCCTGAGGGAGATATTCGTTGATGGCCCTGACGTAGGAGGGTTAATGGCAGAGACTTTGAAGCCAAGAGAGACAATAAATGATTTTCTGGTTAGGGTGAAGGAACAATGGGAAATGAGACCGGACAGAGGTGGACTGACATGAGACCACAAGTTGCATTCTTTTACAATATTTTCAAAAAGGGGCTGACCACTGAGTTTGCAAAGTGGTTTGGGCAGCATGGTTGGGTTTGATACCAAGCCCTGGTGGGGGATACAAGCCCATATTGTCGTGTTTATATCTAGGACCCTAATTCAATATTCCCGATTCCCGATTCATGCCCTTATGTGGTTATAATCAATAATATCCTGATAAAGGCATAAGAATCAGATCCATATTCAGTAATAGCCCATGCAGTCCAAAGCACAGCAAGGCTACTCCCATCGACTCCTAGAAAGCACAACGCGTTCTTTAAACAAACCAAGCCTTCAGCAACCCGGGAAATCCCCCCCTGCTTTTGTTTTGATTTGAACAAGAACTCCTTGAGTCCAGAAAGAACTGTCAGTTTTTAGTGACGTCTTATGTCCAACCTTACGTCAAACCCGGCACATTTCAGGGTAAAATATACTAACAGTTGCCTTAAGCATACACACAGTGGTTTGGAGCAGAGCGGCCATCTACTTGCCCGAGAGCCCAGCTGATGCGAGAGCCCACGGAAGCCGCCCCTCTCGTTGACGCACTGAGTGAGACGCTGTCTTTTTCTCCAGCCGAGAAAATCCAGCTCTGGTGTTTCCAGCCTACTCTTGTGGGTGGCTGGGATATCGAGTCCTGAGGAAAGAGATACCAGACCTCCCACATTCTATTACCAAGGTACGGAGCTGACTAAACCCTTAAGAGAATTCTTGATGCAGATTCTTGGCAAAACAATCTTAACCAACTTAACTTAAACTGCTACTTACTCATCCCTTCCCGAGTATTAGGCTTAGGTCAGGTACACCGGGGTAGGCTTAGTTAGAAGCACCAGTTGAGTACGTTAGTCAATGTATTTATGTATGTATGTATTTTATCCATTTTAAAGTATCATATGGCTAAGAAACTATATCAATGCTTTTACAGTATTATTTCATAATACTACTTTTACTGTACGCACTTTACTTTATGATAAGTATTGCAATTGTGGCAATTCACTTCTCTTGCATGAGAAAGAAGACTGCTCAATAAATAACACCTTTTTATTGAAAACGCCCGTCTCTCTATTTCTCTGCAATCTGGTGAAACTAAGTATGCACGGTTGACTGAGTGAAATAGCTGCCTATTGTTTTCACACGACTTTAGAGATACAATCTTATTCTGAGGGAGCAAAGTTGTCATGTTTATGCGGTTGTCGGAAACTGAATCCCTTCTTGTCTGAGCCAGGGAAGTTCAACCCTCCCTATTCATTCAAGAAAGTTTCTAGTGACCTCTGAGCTGGCTGGCGCAAACCTAAATTAAGTTTAACATAGTCAGTAGAGACCTAGATGACCTCAGTCCTACGTCTACACTGCTGTTTATGTTATTCCAAAGCACAGAGCCTATTTGGAAAATAGGAACTACACTACAATATATTGCATTAACTCAAAAAGAAATAAGAGAAAGATAAAGAAAAACAGTAGCATGCCGAAAGAGACACTGTTAAATTAGTCCAGCACAAATTGAAAAAGACAACCCTTGAGAGGGTGGCATTGGCTGTGAATGAGCAAATGGCATCAATCTTAATGGGGTCTCTACCACAAACCGAGAATTTTTCAGCCTAGCTATAGTGGCAGAGGCCGGGGAGGTTGGGTGCAACCAGACCTTATGGAATGTAACTATTGCCACAGGATGGGCCACAGGGCAAATTGATGCTGATTAAAAGAATACTATGGACAAAGAGAGGGCCAGAGTAATCCACCGCAAAATCCTAATCCACAAAACCTAGCCCAGGGAAATACAAATACACCTTACATTTAGCCACATGGAGGCCAGTCAGCTGCTGCACGACCGGAAAAAGTGATCAGGTAGCATGACAAACACGTAGCAACAGCAAACCCAGACAGGGAACTCAGCCCAACAGGAACTAGGGCCTCAGCCACCCGCAGGGATGGGTAACTGTCTGGGGAGGTAATGCCTTCACACAAACACAGAATCCAAATGTACAGTATGATACCCTAGTGTAAAATGCCACCCATTCTACTGCATCCCAAGGATTAATTGTCCTTATGCCAAATGAACGGCCATTTAGACAGCAACTGTTATATATTTCATTTACTTGTACCTGGGAATTTAAGGCTGCTACATGTTTTCTGCAGATCGGGCATCCTCACAGTAGTCCACCATTGAAGGGCCTGCAGGAGCCACAGCCCCACTCTGCTGCTGTCCCCCCAGGGTGGGGTTGGCTGGCCATGCCCCAGGGAGAGAACAGTCTGATGATAGGGCAGGGTGACTCCCAGACCAAGTACTAAAAAAACAGACACCTAGGTCCTTGTATCCAAAAGTCAATGGGACGGGTTTCAAAAACCAGGTCAAATATTGAGTCTTTATTTATTTATTTGAAAAGTTTTATAGAGTGCAAACATGACCCTTACGGGTCTCAGAGCGCTGTACACTGCGGCGAAGGCAAGAGCAAAACAATACAATGGAACAAAGCAGGTAGGTAAACAACCACACAGTAAAAAAAAAGGGGGGGGGGTCAAGGTCAAAGGGGCAAGGGGAGTCAAACAGTCTGGAGGGACCAGTACAGTTTCAGAAGGTCAATAGAACAGGATAACAAGTGAACAGACAAACATATTACAACTTGAACAAACGGTTTAAAGGAGTATCAGAAAGAAGAGGAGTGAGAAGGTAACAAGGTTAATGCTACTGATGGTCACTCAAAATTAGCCATTTGACATGCTTCTTAAAAGATGCAGTAGATGGGCTGGATCTAATCTCGGGAGGTAGAGAGTTCCATATTCTTAAAACAAGACCAGAGGAAGGGTAGGGTTGTTGCGCTTCTTAAATTCCGACTTGATCCAGATATCTCAAGCTTTTTTGCCAGGTAAGCCGGGGTGTTGTAAATAGTAGCTTTCTGCATCTGGCAAGCTGTTTTGAAATGTATCCTAGGTTCGATAGACAGCCAGTTTAGTTGAATTAGGTCTGGCCTGATGTGGTCATGTTTTATGGAGCCTGTGATGAGGCTGGCCAATGCTTTTCGAGTAGCTCTGAGCGGAGCCAAAATAGTTTTAGGTAACCCAGGCATGAGATAGCTAGGGAATGTACTGCAGGCTGGATGTCCTTGGGCGGAAGGAAAGGCTTGATTTTCTTAAGGGTGTTGAGCTGAAGATTGCCCCCCTTAATAGTTGCACTGAAGTGATATTGCATCTTAAGATGAACAGTTAAGAGCAGTGAGTTGTTTAAGCCATTCCAGGGTAGGTGCAGAGTGGCTGCCGGGGCAATCAGAAGGAATTCTTTTTTGAGGGGATTTAACAAAAGATGGATCTGGGCTAGCCATTGTTGAGTTTGTAAGAGTGCATCATTTAAAGTTGTTATATCTTCTGAAGAGGAGATCTTCACGTATAGGTGTGTGTCATCAGCATACATGTGGTAATGAATGTTAGAACGATTCAGAATATCGGAAAGTGGTTCCATAAAAAGGCTGAAAAGAGTGGGCAAAATTGCGTAGCCTTCAGGTACTCCAATACTGACTGGGGTACTGGTTTCAAGGGAATGGTAAACTCTGATTCTGTGTTCAGTTCTTTAAGAAAGAGACACACCCGTTTAAGACTGGGCCCGAAAGATCCATCCTATGTTGAACAAGAGCAATCAGGTTTTCATGTTTGATGATGTCAAATACTGAGGACAAATCAGGAAGGATCAGAAGACAAAGGGCATTTTAATCAAGGGATCCCAAGGCATCTTAAACGATGTGAGTTACTGCTCTTTCAGTACTGTGCCCAGCTCTGAAACCCGACTGGTTGAGGTCAAGGAGTTTAAATTTCTCTATGTGGTTGCAGAGCTGCGTGTGGACGCATTTCACGAGCAATTTAGCCAGGGCCATGATGCTGGTGGTAGGCCGGAATTTGCTAAGATCAGCTAAGTCAGTATTAGGCTTCTTAGGGATGGGAGTGACTTGACCAATCTTGAGGCAATCAGGGATCCTTCCATGTACAAGAAATTCTTGAATGATCCGGGACCACGGAGGGAGAATGGCCGAATTGAGATCTTTAAAAAACGTAGCTGGTAGTGGATCGCTGAAATGATTGGAAGGTTTTAAGGACGTCATAGAAAGGAGCATCTCCATATCATCTGGAAGAAGAAAAATGTTTGAGGATGTGTTGTTTTTGGGAGCACACCTATGTGATAGGTTGGTGCAGTCTCTACCGCTGGTTCCGTAGGTCCATCTGAAGATGCAGTGTAGTGCAGAGGCTGCAAATTTTGAGCAGCGGGTTGCAGCTCCAGTTACATTTTTCTTGCCTTTTCAGAGAAGTGTGCTGAGAAGTCTTCCCCACTGGGAAGGAAGGTCATGGGTGTCAATATATGGTTCAAATAGTGCTTAGGTTGTTGCTTGATGATTTCAAAGCATTTCCTAAGTCTGTTGTTTGAGCAGTGAAGCTGAGCACTGAAATGATCGGTTTTAACATTGTAAATGTTTTTGTTGTATAAGTGCTTCCCAGCTTCCTTAACTGTTTGAAGCTTCTAGTGGAGGGAGAAATTTTCCAAAGCCTCTCCGAAAACCTAAGTTTGCAATGTTCATCATTTAGGGAGCCATTAAACCAAAGTTTGGATTGTTTGATCAGAATCCTTTCAAGCTGCCTCTACACAATAGTGTCGAAAATATTAGCCATAGAGTTAATGTAGTGATCAGAAAGATTGTTCAGGTTGGTCATGTTAGGGGGTGGCTGAAGCCTATTCTTGGTGAATGATGTTGGAACATTAATGTTGATGTCTCTCAGATTGTGAGTAGATTGTTTAGCTTTAAGAAGTTGGCCATGTCTACGTGTGATCTTTTCAAGGATGTGGATATTTGATAATGATGCAACCTGTCACAAGGTAAAATGTCACCCAATTGTAAGATATTGTCTTTAGCCATGATAAGGTTGAAGGTGGGGCCCTTTTCATGGGTAGGACCCCTGCAAAACTATGTGAAATTGATATCGGAGAGGAAAGCCTTAAAGAGCATACTAGAGGATCATTTGTGTCATTCCAATGAAGGTTAACGTATTTGAGGAAGAAATGGCTGATTTGGTCCGAGCAAGAACTAATGGCCTCCATGATTTGTTCGATGAGGAGCAGCTTTTTATCTAATGGATGATAATTTGTGTGGAGCACACAGACAATTTTGCCATTATTCCAGATTTCAGTCACTAGTTGCTCACAAGAGAACATCAAAGCATGTTGATAATGGCATAGTCTGGAGAGATTAAGATGTAGATAACTGGGGAGGAGGCATTTTTGAGCCAGATTTCAGTAATAATCAAGATGTCAACATTTTGCGAAATGAGTTCAGAAATATCTGCTGCATGTTTCACTGCAAACCTTCAGTTGAGAAGCATCGATTTTATGTGAGGGATGGTAGTGACTGCTTCATGGTCGGAAGTGGTGATCTGAGGTAAGTTTTTCCTATTAACAGATCTAAAACTGACACTAGGTTCACTGTCAGAGCAGATAGTTGGGATGCAGATTGGAGGAGACATCCCAGAGTCATTGCACAAAAGAAAAAGAGCGAGAGTGACATCAACCGACAACTGATGCTGAAACCTACGGGGCCTAGAATGGTGGTTAGGAAGAGGCCTAGACCGCCAGTTAGTATTAAGTAGGGAGATGATAGAAGACAGGACACCCTGCCGTGATTAACTGATAGTGGACTGGGTTGATGGGTCCCCCGGGAAGGATTTAGATTCCAGAGCTTCTCCATCTTCATGAAGAACTGGAAAAGGTTCTGCAGGATATCTTTGAGAGCAAGAAGATCCTGCTTGAGGTCAGCCATCTTCTCCTCAAAATAAGGGAGGTTATCGCCATCAGCGGCCGGCCTAGAATGAGAAAATGGGTAGGACCTTTTTTGTGAGAAGGGTTTTGGATGACAAAGTATGGCCCTTACCACAGTTACAGGGGGAGATAGAGTCCCGCTTGAAAATGATCTTGACATCGAAAAAGGGAGGAGGATTACCATGAAGGAGAATATGATTCCGTGCAGGGGGGCAGAAAATATCCTTGAGTAGGATTAGTTACTGTCTAGGAGGTTTTATCAAATGTGATGGGGACGCACAGGGGGAGAAGAAAGGAAGATGTTGGTAAAAGGAAGAAGTAATGGGGACAGCAGCTAGGTGCAATGCCTTCGAGTTGGTAATACAGGAGCCAAGGGGTAGATTATCAGGGTTGTCATGGTTAGTTATGTGGGTGTTATACTTATCCTTTGTGCTGTTGGAAATTACAGAATGGTTAATAGGTAAAGAGGGGGAAGCAGAATTCAGGAAAAAAGAGGCGTAGGAACATAGGGTGTAGGTTTTGTGGGTAGATGATGATGAGTGTCCGGATTCGAGTTATTAAGTGTATTTATAATCCTGATAAATATTCTGTCAAAGCATTTGAGATTCATGTCAGAGGCTTGAATGAGAATGTTACCAATATTGTATAGGGAATGGTCAGATCTGCCTTAAGGTCAGGAGAGGGTAAAGTGATTATACGGAAACTGAGTGGGGTTTTGCACAGCAGTTTGGAATGAAATACAAAAGTTAGAGCCTTTCTCTACTGGGCTCTTCTGTTAGTGTAGAAAATGAGGTTAGTCACCACAGTACCCTTAGACCTGGAAATATAGGTGTCCGAGATAAGCGTTTACGGACATCATTTGAGGCGATTGTGTTTGAAAGTCTTTTCTACTTTCTTCGACAGGTTGAGGGGGGTAGATAATCTTAAATTAAGTCAGTCCAAACTGAGCAAGGAAGTCAGAAGAACTAGTTCTGTGTTGAGCCATGATGAGGGTAGCGATCAGATTAAAAGTGGTAAGGCAGTCCAATTATAGGGAGGCAATATTCCGGGTTTAAAGAGCGGGAGATCAGAGGCTCCCTCCAACACTAGCTATGTGTTAGGATGACATTCAAGAGTAGTGTGAAAAATGCCTCTGCAGAAATCTGTAACACTCACTACAAAAAAAGAAATGCCTCCAGACGGCAGTGAGAGGCATCAGCTAAAGCTGCAGAACAAGGTTACAATATTGATTCCTGACCACCAAAGCCCAGATAGCTGTGATGAAGCAAGCTGGATTGCTAAGAACATGCAGGAACATACCACATAGATGAACAGAGAGTCATAATTAAAAAACAGAGCAAAAAGATTTGTTGCAGCAAGGCTATTCCACGATGGCTATTCCACGATGGCCAACCCCAGGGGGAAGTAGGAGGGAGGTCCTACATTTATGTCTTTCTTTGACAAAATCCCTTGTGCTTGACTCTTTCAAGCACAGCTGGTCTCAACCCCGGTGTCACTAGGGGCGCAATAGTTAGTCAAATAGAGATCACCAATGTGCATCAGTTTAGATTGCAGCCCTAGAATCCAGAGAACAGGGCGCTGCCATGCTCATCCTAAAAGAGTCCTCTTCTCCATTCAACGACCAAAAGTAGGAGGAGGCAGGCAGAAACAGCGCAACCAACCAACCCTGCTTAACCTCCGATCTAAAGTAGTGAGCCCAGTATACCACGGCTCTGCCCCTCTCTTCCAGTGGGGGCTGCCGTCTCCTTGCCAGCAAAAGCAGGGGCCCTCGGTACTTCACCATCAGGGGAAGCTGTCGCAGAAATGTCTGGTGCGGGCCTCGAGCACCAGGGCTCCGAAACGTTGTTCCTGCTAGCTGCCTCCGCCTCAAAGGAGCAAGGCCAGAAATGCAGGAGCTCAGCCCCATATATCAATCAGGGGCAACAGCTTCAGTATAGCCCTCATGACTCCCTTGGTGGGGCCACAGCCGCGCCTCACCTCATTGGCACCAGAGGCCTATCTCTTGGCATGAAGCCAGTACACAGGGGCTCTTCCGCGCTGCAACCAGCTGGGACATCAGCCCCTACCTCCCATTTGTGGTGCTCAGCGACAACAGGTTAAGTCTGTGGGTAGGTTTTTTAAGTGTTCAGAAATTTGGCGCTCAACTTCTTACGGTAAAGTATTAGCTTGTCGTAGCATCAAGGTAGGTGCTTCTTGGTCAGAGGAAAACCCTAACCTCTGTGAAGAGAAGTGGTACAACCACCCCCCTCTTATGTCAATTTGGCAGGGAACCAGAGCACACTATATTTTTTCAAATGATATCTTCTTCATCAAATGTTCATTCATTCGGGACAGATCACACCAAATGGAGATTTTTCAAAAGGATTTTATTTATAAACAGTGTCCACCTCTCGGGAATCTCTGTATCTGTCACTTAAGCCTACACGTGTTTCATCACAGCATGTGACTGCGACTCTTCAGGGCTAAATAAAAATATATAACGAAATATAATGAAAAACATAAAAGGATATTATAAGCACACGACAAATACGTGTGACCAGAAGGACACCAGTGAAGTGGAACCCAACACAGAAGGGGCGGGAAAAGAAATAAAGTATAATGGTGACTTATGCATTGCAATTGAAACGAAAATTTTCGCACGTTTGTTGATCATTCTACAATTGTGTAATAGAGTAGAGTGTCGTGACATACGGCGCAAATGCTTTTATCTCTAGTAGACCAGAAGTGTATTGTGAGGTGAGTTACCAAACTTGCTAGTCATAATATGAAATTATCATTATTAAGAGACACAATTTCTTCCAAAGCGCTACTTGAAGTATGCATAATTCAGTCCTAAAATTAATAGTAGAATACTGTGCAATAGTTTCTAATAACGTTCAAATTTAGACAAAGCACATCTTATTGTGGAAATTTAAGAATCATGGTTCAACGTAATCTATAGGTATGTTCACGCTCGTTTGCGATACTTAATAATTAATTAAAATTATCCTTGCTATTTGCTGACACCGACAATATTAGTGTGAACTGTTTTCTTGAGAATATCAAAATAATAATGGTTTTTAGAAAGTTTAAACTGAACGCAGCCACAAAATTTTACTTTATCAAACACAACTTGTGTACGCAAATACCCCAGTAGCACTTAAAGTTAACGTGTACATTGTAAATTTAAACAAGTGATTTATACGGTCTTGTCTTTAACTCAAGTCAACTTATTTAACATCTCCTTTCAAGTTTGCATCACATAGGTACTGCTCAGGTTTAGTCCTTCAGTGAACAATAAACATAACGCTGTGTCATTACATTATTCATAGTGACTGGGATTCAAACCCAACCATTCCAATTGAATCAACGCTTAAAAAGGACCATTATTCTGGAGGCAACTGCAAAAGTAAACTATACTTAATTGGGTAATTACCTGATCTTATTGATCGAAGCGCATGGTCTGTGAAAGGAAATATAAAAGGAATGTTGGTGTACAATTTTGACACACAAAAGGGTGGATACAAAAGGTTTACGCACTCTAATTCAAAGAACTCACCGGGGAGCCGGTGATAGTTCCAACCCGGTCCTTATCGGGTAGTTTTGTGTTGTAGATTTAAGGCACTAATCGGTATTTCCGGGTGCCGTCAGCAAACTTTACGGTGAGCAATTGTCATTAATTGTATTCAAGCTGGAATTTTAAAGGAAACGGAAATTGAGGGTGGCAAGCATGGGGGTCTTAAATTGTGAAAGTGTTCACAATGAAAAGCTTAACGTGTTATGACCTTCTGGCGGCTCTTAGTGCCCTGCACTCCCCCCTGGAACAAGACGCCCAAGCATTAGGGACCAAATTGGATGCCATGGTGTCTACCTCGAGCCTTACGATGCCAGACGGTCTTCAGGCTCATGACGACCTGCCTGGTTCTGTACCCGGGAGGAGCGCGACGGCTGCCCTTGTAAACATTGCAGCACCGGAGGTCCCGACTTGTGTGGTAACAGGCGCGCGGGCTTCCAGATGCTCAGACTGTTCGGTGGGACTAACACTGGATCCAGAGGCGGCAGTGTTGCTACACGCTATGCTCCCGAATACCTAGAGATGCCTCAGATACGTCGGACATTTTGTTTCCCTTCTTCCTCCCGGGTGCTGTGCCTGCGATCTGGAATACACGCTCCGGAGCGGTGTTGAGATCGTTGGACTGCCATGATGATGACATTCGGATGTGTCGCCTTATTGTGTGTGGACTGCAGTCTGGACTAGATTTGAGGCTTCGCTCCCTCGCAATATTCGTTGTGGGAATGGATCGATTGTGGTTGGACTCCGTTGGTGCATCAGATCGCACGGGACAGGGTTGAGGTTGTGTCCTGGATTGCCGGAGTTTGATTTCCTGGTGACTATGTCTGACATGCCTTCTGTTGATTGAAGTGATGGTCGCACGAGTGCCGGTTAGAAGCGCTGGGGTTTAGACGGGTGGGTGGCTGGGGGCCAGTATGATAATTTTCTTTCCTCCTCCACTTTCTTTCTCTTTTGTCTAACTATATTTCGGGTCTCCTATTTTGGGCGACGGGCACACTGCTGGGGGGGTAGGCCATGGCCTTCTGCAGGGGTGCGGGGTGGGGGTTTGGGGGGGGTGTTCTTTCTATTCTCTTATTTCCTCCTTGGTTCTATGGCCTTTTTTCTTTACTCTTTATCTGCCTTATCGTTCCACAGGGTTCCTGTAGCGTACCCAGTTTTTGTGGGGTGGGGCAATGGTTTATCACGTGTAGTGATTGTATTGCTGGCTACCTTGTATTGTTTATTTCGCCCTTCACTCCCACTTTAACTGCTAAGCTGGTTGCTTTTGTACGTTTTGATGGCCAGCTGTAGGTCCTGAAACGATCGCATGGCACTGATCCTGTAATCTCTAGGAATTTAAAAAATGAAACCTCATTCGTTCTGGTACCGTTCTGGTACGGTCATTCTTCTGAGCTACAATAGGGCAATTTGAAGACGGAATGTTGCATGCATATGACTTTATTGATTTGCTTGCCCATGATTGTATCTGCTTTATGTACAATAAAGGTTTACCAAAAATTAATTAAAATAAAATAAAATAATACGTCAGACCTCAAATTGGCAGTTCAGTCCTCAGTCAAGGATTGAATATGGCTGTACACATAAGTATTAAAATATGCAAGATGGCATTCCGTCGGAGAATCTAACGCATTACTGATGCAGGTATATTTACAAATATTCCCTGCTGTGACACATCTTTTGGCTGCATTACGCATGTTTAAAACTATGCTAGAATCCCTATGCCTCACAAACCTAAGTGCAGGAAATGATGCATGTACCATAAAAATGAAAGACAAGACCATCAGAGCAGTCTTGTATCAGATTTGAAAGCCTGGACCTCCTAATCCTGCAGCTAGCAGTTGGACGAAGACGAAAACAACCACCACCAGACCAAATACCATAGCCACACCCACCACTAAGCATCGGCTGAAAATTTGTTCCGCTCGTGGAATTTGCGAATTTTTGGCAATTTCGCAATCCGCGAATCGCGCGAAATTGCCAAACAATTCGCGAGTTATCAAATCTTGGTCGCACTTCAAAAATACAATCTTGCGCGCGTGGCGTTAACTTACCATGATTCTGAGTTCGCCGAGTTGTTTTCCTCCCGGTTTTTGGATCTGGCTGCGTGAATGCGCGAGACTTTTCGACCGCGAGTAAGTCATAAGGGCCCGCGATCACGTATTGGGAGAGTAAACAATAGCGAATACGTAGATGCGACGCGCAGCTGACATCCGGCGGTAGATTTGAACAGCTCGCTTTCCCGAAGTCGCAAAAATTGCATTTCTGCACAAGAAATCTATCGCTGGCAGCATAAACCTTCTGAAAATGATGATTTGGATCAGAATAACTCCTCAGATTGACATTTGGCTGCACTTTTTTGTGCAAGGAACCATTTTTGGGGGGGTGGGAGGAAGGAAGCGCCCAGAGTCTCCAACTTCCTGTTCCTGTCCAGAAGGCTCCTCCCAGTGCTTTGTCCATGTCCTGGTCACTTTTCATTTGGATCTGGAGCTGGCAGGATTACTCTTTGTGACTGCTGCTGGATATTTTTGTACTTGAGGACTTTTTGTTTGGATCACTTTTGATTTTAGATTTTACAAGTAAGTTGGTGTTGTTTGTTTGGGCATTGCAGAGTCTGCAACTGCAATTTATGAACTTTTTCACAACTTTAAAAAAACTATATTGTGGGTAGGCACAGTATCCAGTAGGCCCAGGGTTAGTCATGGGTGCATGATACAACTGTTTCTGTGAGTTTTGCTGAACTTAAATCTCATTACGGCATGGAATTGAATAGCTCCCTGTTATATGTGGAAGTTTTTTTTAATTTTGGGGTGCGTGTTAAAGCCACACTATCCAATAGGCCCAAGGGTAGTAAGTGGTGCATGGACCAAGACTTTCTGAGGGGTCTCATTTAGGGCATTGGATTGAGGTGATTTTTGTGTGTATTTCGATTTTTTGGGTGTTGTTGGGGCCTGTTCCAAGGGCTGGCCATGTGGGTGGGGGCATTTTGATGCCTGGTCCAGGGCCTGGCCATGTGGGTGGGGGTCTAGGGGCCATTTTGAAGCCAGGCAATGTGCTTTGTGCCATAGGCTGCATCCAGTCTGCCTTGCTTTCTTCAATTATGCCCAGGGGTACTCAGTGGTGCATGGACCAAGTCTTTATGTGGGGTCTCTTGAATTTAAACATCATTTAGGGCATGGATGGCATTGGATTGAGGTGATTTTTGTGTGTATTTTGATTTTTTTGGGTGTTGTTGGGGCCTGGTCCAGGGACTGGTCATGTGAGTGGGGGTCTAGGGCCCATTTTGAAGCCAGGCAGTGTGCTTTGTGCCATAGTCCTGCACCCAGTCTGCCCAGGGGTACTCAGTGGTGCATGGTCTTTCTGTGGGGTCTCTTGAATTTAAACATCATTTAGGGCATGGGTGGCATTGGATTAGGGTGTTTTTGTGTGTATTTTGATTTTTGTGTGGGTGGGGGTCTAGGGGCCATTTTGAAGCTAGGCAGTGTGCTTTTTGCCTGGCCATGTGGGTGGGGGGGGGGCATATTGAGGCCAGGCAGTTTTTGCCATAGGCCGGCAAGCTTGCGGGCCAGTAGGCCTAGAGTTATGAATGGGTGCATGAAACAACTCTCTCTGTGTGGTCTCTCTTCTATTAATTTAAACATCCATTTTTTATTAGAATTGCAATTTTTATTTTGGGTCTTTCCGTTTTTGGGTGTGTTGTGTTAATAATAATAAATGCCTAGTTGCAATAGCAATAATTGAAGCACGACATATGCAACATTTATTTAACTGATGTTCCTCTGGCTTCTTTGCTTTTAGGTGCACAAAGACTGAGAACCAGGAATTATCCTCATCATCATCACTAGTTGTAGTGCCAGGAAGAGATCCTGCTGCGGTGTGTGCACAACGTCACGTGACGTCGTGTGGCCAAAGACAACTCCGCAACTCGTGCAACCGCGTCCTGCTGTTCGGACATCTGAAGAAGATGGGCCCAAAGAAAGGTAGCCGTAGCTCCTCTAGCAAGAAAGTTGCCAGTGCCACTGCCAGTAAGAAGGAGCAGAAGAAGCAAGTAGTGCCACTTACCAAGGAGACTGGAGTGCCAACCAACACTTTATTTGGGAAAAAAAATGACACCTGCAGCACCTGTGTCCGCCTGGGACCAAGCTGGGAGCAGCACCTCCGCTTCATTGGTCTCAGTGCCACCATGCCAAGTTAGGCCCAAGCCCTTGAGTGCCACAAAGGCAGCCACTTTAATTGCTCCTCACCATCGACCAGTGATGTTGGCGTTGACTCATCGCAAAGTAGCATCCAATCAACGCAGGGTGTAACTCATCTGACGAGTGTTCAACCACAGCCGCAACGACAACCACAGGTGCAACAAGGAGAGGGTCAAAGAGAGGCGAAAGGAGAGGTGTAAGGAGAGGCGCAAGTAGAGGCGCAATGGCGCAAGTAGAGGCGCAAGGAGAGGCACAAGGAGAGGTACAAGGACAGGCACAACTGCCCACCATACTTGTTCCTCCAGAAGTAGCAGCACAACAGGAAATCGAGATTCATGCGGAGGTATCAGCCAGCAAGCCACTCCTTATGATCCATTGTCTTCCAGATCCCCAGCAAGGAAAAGGTCAAGAATGGCTAGTACAACTACTTCTTCAAGCCCCCTTCCTTCTGATGATCTAGATCTTTATTGGCACCCACCAATTCCGTCTGAGAGGGAGGTATGCCATGAGCCGACAAAGCTAGGTAAAAGGAAGGTTCCTGCAAGGCTTTCAGTTATGGGTGATGACAAAGAAGAAGAAAAAGTGGTGTATTCTGCTGCTGATGAAGAGTCTGACGATTACACCCAGTCATCACAGTCGTCACTCCAGCCCCAGCGGCCATACAGCAGATAGACATTTTTACCCTATCCCGAAATGCTGCGCAGGATGTGGGCAGCATGGCACTGGTACCATCACCAACACAGGTAACTATCACACCAACACGACCTACAGCTTCCATATTTTCTCTTCAGAAGGGCCGGCACGGACCTCCATCCAGCTCGACCTCCATTACCTCAATTAGTGGTGCTGTGTGTGCACAACAGAGTCAAATTCCACCACGCCCACCCTCCAGTTCATCTGGCATTGAAACGGGCACCTCCATCACCACCACCAGAAAACTCAACTCCTCAGTTTGGGACTTCTTTAATATTGGCAAAAAGGCAGAAAACCAAGTTACTTGTTTGATTTTGTAAACAAGTAGTTAGTCAGGGTAAGCTATGGTACTGGAGGCCAGAGAGGTCATCTCCAAAAATACCACAGCATCCAGTGGGAGGTGCACCTAAGTAACATCCGGAAAGCCAAAAGTAGAAATTCAAATGTAGCCATTGATATTGCATCTGATGACAAGGAGCTGATCATGCAGGGGGGAGGTGAAGAAGCGAGAGACATTTTTTCTGGTACACACAGTACCCCTGGCAGCAGCACTGCAGTGGTAGCGCACACACCCTCTACCCCAGCAACATCTAGGTGGAACAGTAAGAGTCTGGTAGAGTCACCAATGCAAAAAAGTACATCAATGAGCCTAACTGGGTTGAAGAAGTCTGGATCATCCTCACATTTGAAAACGGTCCAGACCTCCATTAAAAGCATGTTTTGGTCGGAGGCGCCATTGGTACGCAACCACCCAACGGCACATCAGTATAATGCAATGCTGGCTAAAATGTTAGCGCTGGACCTTCTCCCTTTTTCTTTTGTGGAAGGGGTGGGGTTTCTAGAATTTGTGGCAACAGTCTGCCCTAAATGGAAGATTCCTAGCCGGTCCTATTTTGCCAGTGTTGATGTTCCAGCACTACATCAAGATGTGCTGGACGTGATTGGGGCAGCTTTGCAGAAGAGTGCTCTTCACACTATCCACCTGACAACAGACATGTGGACCAGTTGCCAAGCCATTGAATACATGTGCATCACTACACACAGTCAGCAAGTTACTGACCACCTGCCGAAGAATCTGCACACATTTCAGCCATTTTTTTAAGGCCCAGAAGCAGCTGAGGATCATTCAACGTGACCGTAGAGTGCCAGTCAGAGGACTTATCCAGGAGGTGGCAAGGCGTTGGAACTCAACCTTCTACATGCTTCAGCGTCTGTTTGAGAAGTGCTTGGTAATCAATCAGTATGTCTTTCATGCACGGAGTGCTTCTATGAAAGACATGAGGCTAGAGGTGGAGGAATGGGACCTAGTTAAAAGCCTGACAGACATGCTTCGTCCTTTTGAGGTGTTCATGCATGAAGTCAGCAGGGAGGACTGTACTTTGGGCAAAGCTATCCCATTGTTGCGCATGCTAGAGCACCAACTAAAGCTGGTCGATGTCTTTAACGTCCCGAGTTGATGCTGAAAAACAAGATGCATATCAGTTGGTGGAGAGCTTATTAAGCCGCCTAGTAGACAAAGCAAGGCTTAAAGCAATACATTCAGAACAACATTTGTGCCACTATTCTGGATCCACGGTACAAAAAGGCACTGGCCAGCAATACATTCATTCCTTTTTCTGAAGCAGATGTTTCATAGTACAAACATTGGCTAGCTCTGTCAGCCACTCGGTTCGAAAAAAAGCGGCAGGAATCTGAAGGAAACACCACAAGTACTACTGAAGCAGCAGTCCATCCGGCGTCAAGGTCCGCTTCTATGGCCGAAGGCAGTCACTTTCCCTCAGAGCCGTTACCGACACCAGCAACCGTATTATCATCACCTGCATCAGGCCCAGCCATAATATTGTCAGAAGCGAATTGGATAACTCATCAAGGGTTTGCTTGTTCCAGTGTTGATGCAAAGGCAACAGATGGTATGCAAAGTGGAGCACCCCTGGAGGTCCTTGAGTGGATGGTGCAAGCCTTTCTGGATGACCCAATAGAGGTCTTCTTTGATCAGAACCCATTGGTGTATTGGTATGGGAAAAGGCCTCAATAGCCACTGATCACCAAGCTGGCTATAAATTATTTGCCTTGCCCACTCGCAAGCCTGTCTTCTGAACGTTTTTTTCTGTGCTGCTGGTGCCATTGTAACTTCAAAAAGGAACCGCCTCTCACCCAAAAATGTGGAGAAGTTAACAATGATCAATTTGAATCTGCACTTCATACCACCAGATTACAAAATTCATGAATCCACGCAGGAAGAAGAGGACACCGACTTAGGTGACTGAAGTTCTTCTCTGTTAGCTGACCTACTCCCATTTTAATTCACAGAGTTTGAGGATGAGCTCTACTTCCCTGACGCCTGGGTTTGAAATACATACCTATTTTTTTTTTTTCGTCCTTATTCACTTTTATTTCTGTGTCTTTATTTTGCAACTTTTAGCACAAAAAACTCTAATCACAACAAATCCATCAGCAGCACTGTCTTCGTCTTATTTCCATATTGAAGATGCCGCTGTCAGCTTTCCTGAAGTTCACAAGTTCACAACTCAGTCATGCTCCTCTTTGTCACGGCCTTCTGGGCTGGAGGGTGCTCTCTTTGAAGATTTTATGTACAAACTATTAAGTGATATAAGAGTTATGGATCAATTTAGGACCTTTGGGTTCAGTGAAGACGAGCTTAATCGCATTATCAATACTAAGAAAGGAAACAAAATCACAGTTATTTCTGGTAAGAGTGTGAACTGGGGAAAACTACCTAACCTCAAGAAAAAACTCATCCGTACTGAAGGACATGCAGATTTTTTTAGTGGAATACATTAAATCTGGAACATTTCCAATTGGTCTTCAGGTACGTAATGAGCCAGGCCTCTTTACTGAAAATAAGACATTTTTGGAGACGTGGGCATTAATCTCGAATCGCTGCAGTAGAGATTGGATGCTCTTGATTATTGAGACTGCACAAGAACTCATAATTATTGAAAAAGAAGCAATAGATAAACTTGAGGTAGAATTAAAGAACTGCTCAGCTTTGGAAGAGGCTAAGAAAAAACTTGAAGATATCTACAGAGATGTAGAAAGTTTTTTTTTGAGAGAGAATTACTATCAACAAAGAAATGAGGGATACTAGGATAGGCCTCCAAACAAACAAATTTATACCAGAGGTGGGAAGAAACAAATCACCTTCTCTGGTTCTAGTAGCGAGGAAGAATGCCCCCAAACTGATGACAGTACAGGGAGAAAAGTCAGAGATCAAGGGACTTTTTTAGAATCATGCACGAGGAGAGCCCAAAGGTTCAATGGAAATATGGGGAGGGGACAATACAATCGGGGTCCTCCTCAAAAACTGTTTAACCGGGGTCCTCCACAACAACAGGAGGACATGAGAACTCGGAGCAAACGGTATTGGCGTCCGACAGAGTACCAGTAATTAACCTTTCAAACAGGGAATTGAGTGAAGTAGAGATTGGGATTCTTAGTAAAGGATTTAGCTTTGTGCCTTCCACTGGCTTAGATAAATTTCAATTGGAAAAAGACTGGCACTCTTTTTTTAGGAAGGTCAGGCTTAGAAGATTCTTTGAGAGTAGAAAAAGTAGGGAGCGTGAGAATATTTCTGGGTTGAAACCTAAGTCAATATTCACCCCTAAGTTAGGGATGGTTAGTAAAAATATAGAAGCCTTTGAAGTAGCTGTCGAAAGTGGTTTACACAATGTTTTAAAGAATCATAAAAGACCTGGTACCTACAATATCAGCAGAGATGAGAGAGAGGCTCTAAACAAATTGAAAAATGATAGCTCTCTTACTATAAAGCCGGCGAACAAGGGGTGTGGAGTAGTTGTGTTTGACACCACTGATTATGAAAACAAAATGTATAGACTCTTAGATGTGAAAGAACATTATATTCGCACAAAAGCTAGCAGTCTATTAGAGATATCTAGAGAGTGTTCAGCCCTACTTCTGGAGGCCAAAGAAGAGGGCTGGATTTGTGAGGATGAATTTAGATTTCTTAGTAATCAGGAACCAAAGATCCCTGCTATGTATGGCTTACCCAAGATGCATAAACATAGTACTGATCCTCCTATGAGGCCTATTCTGAGCAGTATTGAATCTTTTCTCAAACTCATTAGTAAATATGTAGATCATTTCTTGAGACCAATAGTGTGTAGCCTTAAGTCTTATGTGAGGGACTCGGCCCATATTATTTCGCTTGTTGAGGGTAGACCATTCTGTAGAGAGACTCAGTGTCTGGTTACACAAGACATTGAGTCTCTCTACACTAATATTCCTCAAACAGACACGGTTAGTGTTATTGATGATATCCTCACTGATCAAGATTTGGGTGGGACTAACCAGGAGTTTATTGTGAACTGTGTTAGACTAATACCTACTAACAATGTATTGCTGTTTAAAAATGAGTATTTCAAACAGTTAAAGGAGACCAGCATGGGGGCTACCTGTGCTCCTAGTCTGGCATGCCCCTATGTTCGTCAATTTGAAGCTAAACACATTGAAAATGAAATAGCCCCCTTCTTTGAGAATGTAGCGGGGTGGTACCGCTACATCGATGATATTTTGTTCATTTGGGAGGGTTCTATTGAGGTGCTGGAAGAATTTTTGATTTGGTTGAACTTGGGTGATCCCAATCTTAAATTCACTTCACATTATAGTACCTTTAAGGTTGATTTTGTAGACATCTCTATAAAGGAAACAAATGGTTTCTTAGAAGTTGAGCTATTCACAAAACAAATGGCAAAATATACTCTCCTTCACTTTTTGTGGGAGAGTATTCCATTCAGCCAGTTTCTTCGCCTTAGAAGAAATTGCTCTGATGTGAAGGACTATTACAAACATGCTGAGGTCCTTAAAAAGAAATTCAAGGATAGGGGTTAACCCAAGAAACTATTGCCCCATTCATTAAAAAGAGCCTGATTTTATGATCATGATGCCCTTATTCATAAACCCAGTAAGGAAAAAGAACCCTTGAATAAGGTTGTGTTTGTTAGCACATTTTCGAATATGAGCAATCAGATAATAAAATGTATAAATAAGAATTGGAATATTCTTAATCATGATGAAGAGATGTCACTTGAGAGGCCTCTATTTGCGTACAAGAAGAATAAAAATTTGCATGACTTACTTGTCCATACATATAGAGATGATACACATGTTAGTCAGAGGACAATTGACAATACTATACCCATTGGGAATGTAAGATGTGGTACGTGTAATATATGTCCCCAAAGTGTGAATGCCACAGAAATCAATTATAATGGATTGGCTTTGAAGTCTAGAACTCTTAATAATTGTCAGAGCAAAAATGTTGTTTACCATCTTCTATGCCCGTGCTGCTTGGCCTATGTGGGCGACACAGGTAGGGAGGCCGGTGTTAGGTTTCAGGAGCATAGATCGGCAATTAAGACAAAAAAGATCACAGCACCCCTTGCTTTGCACTTCTTGGAACATGGCCATGCCAAAAACGATTTCAAGTGGTTTATATTGGAGAAGGTCAAAATTGGTAAAGGAGGTGGCAATATTCAGACTGCAGGTAAGCGAAGGGAACAATGGTACATATCGTATTTGAATACAGTGAGGAAGGGACTTAACTCAAAAGAGAAATGGGAGCGGATCTTAGGAGCAAAGTACTTGATTGCTCTTTTGACGGATATGCTCTATCATCTGCACTTTCGGTTGGACTGCTCAGACTATCTCTATGATGCCAAAATTACCTGCTATAATAATCTGTTATGATTATTTGGGAAATATATTGGAATAGTGCCTTTCTATAAAATCTGAGCATGTATAGAGCCCCTCCCTTCATTTATGGGATGCTAGCGCTTTTTATGGGTTTGGTTAAAGCACACGAAAATGTGGATGCTGTTAGAAATATTTATTACATCTTTATATTTTCGATTTACATAATGATAAAAGGCATCAGGTATATTTTTATTATTTTTTAGTAATGTGGAGATTTTAGGTCATTATTGCCTGTTTGTTTTTTTTTTTCCAATTTAGGATAGAAAACGGGTAGGTGTAAGCACTCTATCTAAACGGAAGCAGGCAGCGTTTTAGGCTTCCTTTTGTCATTAATTGGTCTGAGGAAATGTTAGTGCTCTAGCTTTCCAAACGGAAGCAGTAAACATTTACTGGTCACAGTTGATGTACTACACGCGTATATATATGACGTCAGTAACTGAGGATGGCGTCTGATTACTGGGAGTCGATTGCTGAGGTTTATGTCCCGCATTTTGCCGCACGACTAAAGGTATGCTCTGTGAATGCAAGATTGGAAAGTAACAAGAGATTAGAGGCACGCGGAGGGATAACTGTCTGTCCCCTTTGTGCTTTGTATTTTTAGAATAAGCGTGTTTGACCAGTTCTGAAAACATACGAGTTTTAACCATATTCGGAGGCGTTTGCCCCGCGGTGTGTTTTGTATTAGAACAAGTAAGTAGATCCTGTGCGAGTCGCATATTTCCAAAGGCTTGCCCCGTATTCATTGTACTAATCTATCATTGTTTGCCATTAATTCCCATAAGAACGCGATGCTTTTAAAGGGTCCCTTTTCAACGGAATTCTTGTGTATCTTCGGTAGGCAAAAGGGAGTTGCATCGCTTTATGAGTACTTCGCCAGCAATCTTGGTTGGAGATGTGTGCCCCGTATTTTGTGCTGTAATACCTATGAAAGGTATGTTCATTTTATGCACAGTAATGTTTTTGGATTAGAGTAAGTTAGCCTCATGTCTATCAGTGCCCTTACCTACCCGATGTCTTTCTTTAGAAATGCAACGCTAGATGAAGGGTCCTTTTAACTGCAGTTCAAGAAGCCTTCTTTGCAAGAAGCTGCCTACTAAGACGTATACGTTAGTCCTTATCTTTGGACTGTAGAAAATTGAAGGTAAGCTTTTATCAATTGATGTATTTCTTCTAATAGGATACGCTATTTATTTGTGGGCTATAGTGTAATACCTATATATATTTTTATATGTTTGTTATTAGGCGACAGTGTCGCGTGGGCATACTCGAATTTATGAGAGTCTTTTTATCAGGAGCCTGGTTATCCTCTACGTCGTATATCTATTCACAACATTTTTAAAGGTTTGTTGAGGTTATTATTATGTTTATGGGCATCTACTAAGTTACGATATTCCACTACAGATAGCTGTAGTAACCTATAACCAATCTCCAATATAAATCCCTAAATTAGAGGTTTCATATGAGTGGTATGTTCCAATGAATGCAAAAAGTACCACATGAAAGACATGCTTAAATAATAGCCTAGTTCTGGCTTTGTCAAATGTCTGAAATTAGGGGTATTGATGCTTATCTGACCCTTTAGCCCAACCTATCTGCTTCTTTTTGTATATTTATCTAATGAAGGGGGATGGGTATTATTAAACCAATGAACTATACATAATATGTGTTGGTAATATTGAACTGTTATGTTGAATGATATCTGTATATAACTGTTTGTTTTAAATTAATTATGTGTATATATCACAATGTGTTCTGAATCTAACAATGAGGTTTTATAAAATGAAATGTATCTTTGGCAATTTATTTTGATCTATCTGTTGGTGCTTATATACATTTTTTATATTTATAATTTTTTTAATTACAGATTCTTCTTTTTATGGGATGGTTATATTGGTTTCTTGAAGAAGGTGTTGGCTATTGTATAAGTGCCCACTGAAACGTGTCGATACTCAAGAAAAGGAGAACTACATTAAGCATTTTGGGGCAATAATTCTGACGCAAAGCTGAATTGATCTCCTGTTTTGTATCTCCTTGTTCATTAATAGGAATTATTTCTTCCTTATTGTTGTCTGTCCCCTTATGTGTGGAGAGGTGTGGCTCACTGGTTAGAGGCGGCAGACCCGAGTGCAGAGAACGGCCCGGGACCAGGGTTCGATTCCCGACGCGGCAGGGTCGTGAACCAGGGTCAGCGGACTGATAATTCTCGCATCGGTGCCTACTCCGACCAGGGAGCACACTCGGCAACTCTGGGCATTAGCTTGCCTCATCTCCACAACGGCCCCACACAAACGCCGGGGATGCCTGGTTTCACCTTGGAGACCCCCAGGAGGGACTATCTCACAGGGAAAGCCAGGACGGGTTCCCCAGCGGTCTATAGCGCTACGAGGCCTCCGGGTAGCAGTGCGCTTTACAAGACACATCAATTTACAATTTACAATTTATGTGTTTTGATAATTATAAATTTACTGTTTTTAATAATATGTATCGAGGGAAGGTTTGTTAATCACAAACCTTAATGTTTTTAAATGCATTGCTCTGAATAAATTGTTAAGTATATTTTTTCATTTATGATTTTTACATTGCCTCTTTGTCCATTACATGTAAGTTTATTAGATCTGGTTTGTGAAAATGTGTGAGTGAATGCCTTAGATTGAAAGTGCCCAAGGGAAATCTCACTTACTGACATTTGTCTTTTGGTACCCTATCCCTTTGGTTATTGGGTCCCTCTCTATTACTAGAGACCTCTATACTCCTCATCCAAGCTCCCCCTATCCATTTCCCTCAAGGCAGATGGACGGATTATGCAGAATCAAGAAACTGTCACTTCGTAGACGAGTCCCCTCAAAAGAAGTAGGACTGGAATGACTGACTATGCTGACTGTTACTTCTGAAATTGACACGAGATGCTTCCCTGTGGCCCTTCACTTAAGAATAAGATGCTGACAAAAAGTGGAACAGGTAATGAATGATGAGATGGCATGCAGTGGACAACACTGGCTTTCTGGCTCTGATGAAAGCAATTGCGTTTGTTTGTTGTGAATGAAGTGAATCCTATGTGTTCTGTTATTATTTAATCTTTTACACACTAAATGTAACTCAAGTCTACTATGTTTACCTTGTTTAATGCAAATTGTACTTCTACTGCAGGGGCAACTACGTTGCATTTTTAATATGGAAAATGGCCTTGGACTCACTGTGTGTAGACTGTGACTGCATGAACAACATTGAGTTTGCCAACACCATGAGGATGACGAGTCATGATGACCAAAGTTACCTAATATCTTTACAGTCACTCACTGGGATGGATGGATCATCAGCGTTGATTTACGGAATAACTATGGCCATTTCTTGAGTGGCAAACAGGTAAAAAAGTCAACAACAACCACAGCAGAACTACATGTCTGTCTAGTCGTGGTATGGAGTGGTCAAGCCAGTGTAGTGTTATGCCAGAGTCCAGACAGCGGTTCATGTAAACTTTCAGCTATGTGGCTTGCTGTATAAAATTAGATCTGCTTTGTCTGTCTGTGTCAAAGAGATATGCGTGGTTGGTTCACTCAGTGGTGCCTGCCTTGACCGTCTGCATGGGACTGGCCTGCTGTGTGCGAATTATTATCCTGGAAACAGAGACTTAGAGTAGGCACTTTAGAAATGATGCATGTTTGTAATACTGTCGCCTCTGAAAATGAAAGTGTTACTTTTGCACTACACACAGTACCTTATATTTTTCCTCCGGGGTGTTTTAGTATCCCTTTTTGTTTTTCCATCGACAATTATGGGCCGGCACTTACCCTGTGCGATGGGAAAAACATTAACTCAGGCTTACCATAGCAATCCGCAATTCCTCATCCACCAGGCAGGCAGTGGACAGTGTGGTCACTAAGATTGATCGACGGAGCGCCCGATAGAATGGAGGAGTACCCCGAATAGGAGAATGGCTGGATGCATGCAACTTCCCAATTTGACCGGGACAACTACAACATACAGTTACAGTATCCACTTCACTTGTCCTTATCTTTTAAATAATGTTATTGTTGTGAACTTCTATGAGTGTGACTCTGTGAGTTTGCTCTCTGCTTCAAATTCATCCCTACAGCTCTTTGATAAGTTTCTTTGCTATTTTTAAAACTAATGTAATGTACTACTAAGTGTTTATTCTCTCTGAGGGCAAATAGGCAAGTGAAATTGTGGAAATAATTACTGCAGCCATGTACTGTCTAATTGTTTAGTACTAGTTAGTAAGTTGCAGTAAATACTGCTTTTCAGTAACCTAACCATCCATTTAGCAAACAACTTCATGCATGCACTTCCTTTATGTCCCTTAAAAGATTTATGGATATCTTTGTATCCAAAGATTTATTTTTCTTCATTTGTTGTTTGTCCATGCTGTTTTTTTTCTCTCTCCAAAAAACTTTCCCAAAAACCCCCATTCCCATCCATTTTTCAAACCCTAACCCTCTTCCCCAGGGCTGTGTGGTTTTCATTGAGGTGTGACTAAATGACACCAATAATTCCACACGCTTGCTGGGGAAGATAAGGTCAAAAGCAACAGAAAATCAATTTCAAGGCGGGTCAAGGAATCTGAGGATATATATCCTTATTCTGCTTGACACACACCCATGAGTATTTGCAAATCAATTCAGAATTTCATGTCAGCCATCAAGTTGATTCATCATCAACATCCTCCTACATGTGATGAAAGCTTTCGCTACTGTGTCCTTCACTACTAGTTCTTGTAGTAGCTATAATCCATGCAACTAGTAGTTAATTTTTGATTGAATACTTTAGCATTGCTTAGGCTACAATTTATGGTACTGTTCATGTGTACTGTACAATTGTACTGTTCTAATGCTCCTCTCAGGCCACTCAATGTCTCATTTCCTTTTTTTTCATATGCTGCTACTGCCAGTGTGTACCACTACTACTACCACCACAACAAAACCATTTCATCTGTACAGGATTCCGTAGCCAACCTTAATGACCATTTTCCATGCAGCCAGCCCTGTGCCTAGCCCTATTCCCAAACACGAATCACAGGTAAGATAAGCATTTTGGGGGAGAAAGAATAATGGAGTAGGAGGAGAGGAGAGAATGTAGTACTAGTAAAGTAGTAGGGCAATTGAATTCACTAACTCTGTCAGTGGCACTTTTGTACAAATTTGGGCGATTACTTAGACAATTTGAATCAACCCGCCGGTTAAGTTTCAGGAAAACAAACATACAGTTAACCCCCTGCCACCCCCAGAAAACAGTAAAAACGCATATGCTATGTTTAAGTGGAAAATAAATAATTATTTCGACCATAACAAAAATAAACTGTCCCACAAGACCAGACCCACCCCCACCTAACCCCAACCAATGTCCATGAAATGTCCCCAAAATTTAAAAAACCCCAACGTCCAATTCCCACCACCCCCAAAAGTCTTTAAAAAAGGGGCAAGGGACAGTCTCTACTTTGGCCGGCGGCGTCCTGTGGCCAGGTGGTCATGCAGCTCTCTCCGGAGGGCCTTAAGCAGGACTTTCTGCCTCTCTAACTCCTGCTCAAGGAAGGCCACTCGCAGGATTAGGCAGTGCACACACGCCTTGCAGGTACTGTGGGGGGCAGCTGTTGGTTTTGCTACTCGGCGGTGGCAGTTGGCTGCCGGACCACAGCGCCATACCGCTGGAGGATTGCACTGGCTGTATGACCCAGGGGCAGTGGAGGAGGATGCAGCTGTTGTTGTTGACTGAGAGTCATCCTCCGCCTCATGAGCCACCAGCCGCTGATATTCGGCGACAATTGCCTCCAGGTTCCGTCGCCTGGCCCGGATAGCCAACTCCTTCCTTAATAGTTTAGAAGGAGTATCTATATGAAGAAAGAAAAAATACTGTAACCAATACTCTTTAAGATTAACACAAAATATTTCAACAGAAAGTTGTGTCACAGTATCACTTGCAGCTTGCAAGCACAGTACATATCATTTGTGGCATGTATCTATCTAACCTCCCACTTCGTCGGCCTCTGCTCTAACTTTAGTGGGAGTTTCAGAAACTCTACTAGCACTATGGACTCACTACATTAGACTCAGACAGAACACCAGTCTTCTCTCTTGTTTAGAGAAATTAATACGTAAACTTGTGGAAGCCGGCATAATGCCAGCGCAGTCAGCTTGCAACCAAGAAAAACAGACGCAAGCCATGACGACGCAGACTCGCGTTACTGTTACCAATACATGCAGGTGGGGAAGCTCTTACTTTTGTATTACGGGTGGCACTGGCAATACTCTGTTACAAGGGCTACTGCTCAATTAATTTAACTTTCACCCTGCCCATTCCCTGACTACTACAAAAGGAAAATAAAGAAGATAATATGATCATCTATCCCTTCACATGATATTTGCTTATATAAGGGATGACTTTAGGTGCTTTGTTTTTATTGATTGAGTGAACACCGATAGGCCACACATGAATGACAGAGTTATAAAAAAATTATTAACAAAGGTAGTGAATGGTCCCCGTAACCGCCGGAGGAAAGCACTTGTGACTTGACTTGATAATGTGAACTATACAATATAGATACACAATATATGCTGTGCTTGCAAAATACTGTTAGTCAAGGGAGTATTCTGAAAAATTACAACTTCTACTTTCCTCGGCTTTGCTACTCTGACACGGACATGCCGTGTTACATGCTCTTCTAACTAACACTCTTTATCCAGTGACCCTCTACTCTGTCTACTCTACATACACCTATGCTCTCTATGAGGAAGATACCATCCAGGTATCCATCCATTCAAAATAAATGTCAATCATTCTTCTTAATGTCTCAACTGGACAAACCTTACTTTTTCTCACCGAAAAACACCCTTTTTATTTTATTTTGTAAACCGCCACCCACGCATCTGTGCTTGACTTGCATTTGAAGTTGACCCAAAGGATATATTACGCACACATACAGTTTCTGTTTCACCCACCCAGGCAGTCCTCTTGTCTTTCTCCTTCCACTCATCCTTGCTTCCACCGGCCATGCATCAGACTCCTACCAGCCACCTCTGCCTGCATTTAAAAACACATATCATTCTTTGCCAGTCATTAATTTAACTCGCTCGTCCTTCTCTACATTTTTCTTTCCCTTTTCGTTCAACCCATCCATCAAGTTCATCTCTGATCTGACTTGGCTTCTCGATAAAACTTTCACAGCTGAGTTAAAGTCAAATTTAGAGGATGCCATTGGTTACTCACTCATCAACTCTCACCTCTAATGCTATTGCTAATGTGAAGTCAAGGGTGACTGTCTTCTACCTGGTTGACAAACACTTAGTTCTAAATTTGTAAGTCTTCTTAACAGTAAAGTGTACTTGTACTGTACAACATATACACCCCTGCAGGGAGCCTACTTTGCAATCTCAATAAGTAAGGAATATAATAGCTTACCACTGCCCGCCACTACAGAGGCATCCCCCACAGCAGTTCCTGCTGGCACTGGTGGTACCACATCCTCCCCTGGAGTGACCACTTCAGCACTGGCCCCGGCACCGGTCTGTGCCTATGGTGTTCCGCCTAGAAAATACATTTCATATTTTTAGATGCCATATACATCCCTCCATATTTTGTCTAGGAATGAAAAAAAATGTCACTACATAAACAAATGTATTTGTGAGTCTCTAGTCTAAATTAAAAATTCCCCTTTCGGAAATGGAGGGTGTTTTTTTATTTTATTTTTAAAAAAAACCTTTATTATCCTCCACAATGTCATACACAGATTGCAGCCTACAACTCGGGGGCCGGCAGCGAACCTTTAGCAGCAAGGCTGCGCTTCCAATCTTAGTATACACAGCCAATTAGCCGACAACCTGGGGGTCCGGCGGCGCTTTCAGCAAAGGTCAAGCATGCCTAGTCGGATGTGTTTGGCAACTCTATTTCACCCTATGGCTCCTGAAGAAACTACTATCTAAACAAAACCCCAACTCCCCTTCTCCCCTACTGTCGTACAACCCTCCCCCCAATCTGAATCTGCTGTTGCTCTAACCTACGCTCTGCCATCTAAGGTGTACCGTTGCTACGTGTAGTGCACTGCCTATTTCGTGTGAAATTGAACTTCTGCTGGTCCATATTCCTGCCACTGTAGAGGTTCTATCATCTACGCCCTACAATTCGACAAGTTACATCCCCTTCTAACCAGCATCACTACGCTACCCCTAAGTCAGGGACCGCCCCCTACCTTCAAGTGGTGTCAGGTCTATGCGTCCGGCCTCGTTAATCTACTGCATCGTCCTCCTCAATGAGCACTTGTCCATCAAGTACGTCTGCCTGTATATCCACCTCCGCGCTCTTGGCTTTCAAATGGGCCAGAGCGGGGTCAGCTGGCAGCTTCATTTCTAATATTGTGCTTATTCAGTGAACACTGCATCCCAGGACTTACGAATGCCTGGGCACCACCATTCCAGGTGCATAAAATCTGCTATCGGTGCGTGGCATAGTTCACATTCTGCTGTTTGTCTAATGCTGTATTGGTGCAGTCTCTCCGGAGTGTAATACACTCGATGGAGATACTTAAAATGAATTAGTCTGTGCCGTCCATTGAGGGATAGTTTCCTGGTGCTCGCACAGCAGTATTTCCACATGCCATCGTCTATTGTAACCTGCAGGTCGCTCTGCCATGCCGTTCTTGCTTTCGATAATTGTTGCTCCCTGTGGGTACTGCCCATTCTATATAAGTTGGTGACTAATTTATTGGAGGAGGTGGTCTTGATAACATAAGTAAGTTCCAGTACCTCCGGCGGCTCCGCCAGGTCCGGGCCCAAAAGATCTAATAACGCACTGCGTATTCTATGATATTGGAAGCGAAGTAAGAGTGGGGCCTCGCCGGGTACCAGCACAGTCTGGTACCATGTTTTCACCATGCCATTTAAGAATAGGTCTCCCGCCGTGGTTATGCCAATCTTGCGTAGCGCACTGACCATTCCCTTCTCCGCCACTGGAGCAATCCATAATGCCCATTCGATCGGCATTAGAGGGAAGTATAGTAACACGCCGTCCTGTGTCTGCAGAAGCACGTGCCATGCATGGTTAGTGGTCGCGATCGAGTCCGGCATGCCAACTCTACGGTCCACTGGTTTGAATACCATGGCCGGTAGCGGAACAGGGTCTGCAAAAAGCCTTTCTAAGCGCACGTGCGGAATGTTGATGTTTGCGTGGATCCATGTGTGTAAGTGGGAGGCTTGCGCCACTCTGTAGTACTGTTCCATATCTGGGGCGCTCAGCCCTCCCAGCTCATACGGGAGCATAAGTATTGTCCATTTCACCCTTGGCTGTTTACCTCCCCAAGCGAGTCTGAGCTATCCTGGCAGAAGACGGCTGATAGCCAGAAACTGGTCCTAGGATGCTTGATTCCGGTCCAGGGAAGACATGGCTTGGCAGTTCGGGCTGGACTGTTCCCATGAGGCACAGGGAAAAGGCTGATCTGCATATGGCCATATCTGAACTGGGGTGGTGTGGTGAGCAAAAAACTATGGATTTAGGCCCAGATCTCTGTACTGGGGTAAATGTATGACATTGTTCTGCATTCCGTCCATCAACTGTTGTTTTTCCATTTGTCAACCCGAGTGGGACGAGTATGCTCAGACGTGAGTCCCGTGCTCTCCACGCCACTGGAGTCAAGCTATCCTGGTTGAAGACGGCTGGTAGCCAGAAACCGGTCCTAGGATCCTTGAAAAAATCGAAAATGGGAATATAAAATGCACTACTGTTTTGTTGGGAATGTCCGGACGAGAAAAGCAGATAACTAAAAACATTAAGCGACTGGACCTACAGCGTAGTCAAAACAATATATTTGATGGCAAACTATAATATTTGTACATTAAACGTGGGAGGTCTAAACGACTGGAGAAAGAGACAAAGACTGGCCCATTTTGTCAAATTTAATAAGATTGATGTACTTTGTCTCCAGGAGACGCATCTTCCCTGGGCGAAGAGGCATCGTCTGTTCCTAAACGGCTTTGAGTTGGTCGCTTGCTCTTCACAAACTATAACGATTAGGGGGGTTGCTGTATTGGTTAGGAAATCTTTGGGCAAGGCCAAAAGAGTGAAGGCAGATAGTCATGGGAGATGGGTTATCCTAGAGCTGGAATTGGGTCTAACACTATGTGCAATTTACGGTTCTAATGGTGATGATCCGGAGACTTTTGACTTTTTGGAGATAGAGTTAGCTGGCTGGTCAGGACCGGTAATAGTTTGTGGTGACCAAAAAATTTTGGCCAACTGGGACGATAACTCAAAATATGGAGGTCAGAAATCTAGAATGTTCAGGGCTATTAAGGCACTTATGAGTTCATTGGCATTAGTTGATGTTTGGGGCACTAAAAACCCACAAAATCCTGGTTTTACTTACTTTTCGATGCCCAAGGTTAAGACCTGTAATTTTTAATAGGTATGAAAATAAAGTCCTAGCTTACGCGGACGACATTGCGATGTTCTCTTCGGAGCCCCAGCAGGCAATAGAGGTTTTGTCTGATTTAACGAAAAAGTTTGGCGCTAGGTCTGGATATTTATTAAATTAATCTAAGACCCAGATCATTTGTACAAAAAAGATCGTGAAGGCCGATCTCAGATTTGTAGAAGCAGCAGTTTATCTTGGGGTGACAATTAATGCTTCGGTTGAGAAAATCGTGGAGGAAAATTATACCCCACTTATCAAATCAATCAAATCTGAGCTGAAAAGGTGGGATGGGCTACATCTGTCCCTGATCGGGAGGGTTAACGCAGTCAAAATGACAATGTTTCCTAAGATTCTGTATCTATTTCGAGCCATCCCTTTATTTTTGGAGGACAAAATTATTACAAATCTAGAATCAATTTTCATTAAGTTTATCTGGCAATTTGGGAGGATAAGACGATCCACCAATTTGCTGTCTCTCCCAAAAGATAGGGGAGGCTTGGCTCTCCTAAATTTAAGGATTTATCATTGGACTAGCCTGCTGACACAAATGTCAGTGCTCTTTCGGTCTGAGTCAAATGGCAACGACCCAACGGTAGGAGTAGAACGCCCTCCCTCCATATATGAACTACTGTTAGGCAGAAAGGCACAGGGGCTAATGGTATGCGAAACTAACCGCAAATTCTTCAAGAAGGCAAGATATAAGAGTTAGTGATGGTGTCTGGAGATTTTGGGCGGTTTGTAGAAAGCATTGTAATATTCCAAAAAGCAATTCATATTTACATATTTATAAATCCAGCCTCCTCTCAGCAATCAAAGCCGACAGAACTCTTAAAATATGGAGAGAGCTGGGCATTAAAACCCTGGGGCAATTGATGGACGGAGAGGGAGTAGTAAGTTTCGATATTATACAAAGCAGATATTGAATCCCAGATAATCATTGGTTTGTTTATACACAAATAATTCGTATAATGAAGGCTCAGAGACCAAAACTGTTACCTCCTGTTGTCTGTCCCTTATTGGAGGTGCTTACTGGAGGGCGCAGCAAAATAACACCATATATAATCTTCTAATATCAGAGATCAAAGATGATGTTGATAAGACCGAGGTAGCCTGGGCAAGAAAATTGGGAAATCCTGATGTAGATGTTGATAAGGCCCTATTACTGAATAAGAAGATCTTTAGAGCTACAAACTTAAGGGCCCAACACTATAAGACAGTGTTTAATCTTTATTACACACCGGTGAAACTATTTTCTTGGGGGGTCAGGACGGATGATACATGTCCAAGATGCGTGAATAAGCAAGCAGACTTACTTCATATGTTTTGTAATTGCAATCTTCTAACACCGGTAAGGAAAGAGATTGAAAAATTTTGGGGGGGGCTGCTAGGACATAGTATTGACCTATCCCCTACCCTAATGATTCTGGGCACGGATTCCAACCTAAAACTTGGGAAAGAGGAAGAAGCTTTGATTTTCATATCTGTGGCCGTGCTTAGGCTCTTGATTTCGGCCGGCTGGAAGGATAGTGAGGCCCCCTCTTTCCAAATGTGGCTCACCAGATTGCTAGGAATACATAATATTCCATAATAGTCCATAATACATAATATTGAGTCTGCACTGTATGAACTTAAGGGAATAAGAACTCGGGACTTTGGAAGAAGACTCTGGGCCCCAGTCACAGACTGGAGGAAATCCAAGTTGTAAAAAGTTAAACTGTAAAATTGTCTTTTAGAGCCTATTAGTATTTGATTACCCGCAGAAGATTGATTATTATGAAATGGTAATAAGATGTAATTATTATGAAACTGTTTTAGCCGTATTGTATAACTTGAGCTTATATTTATTGCCACATAACTTACTGTATTGTCTAGTCGTGATTTGTTAGTGTCTTTTTGTAAGAACTGCTGCTTTTATCTCCGGATTTTATGAATAATGTTTTCTATTAATTGGAACTGCACTTATATTCCTAATTAAAAAAAAAGGAGTCAAGCTATCCTGGATGAAGACAGCTGATAGTCAGAAACCGGTCCTAGGATGCTTGATTTCGGTCCAGGGAAAACATTGCTTGGCAGTTCGGGCTGGACTGTTCCCATGAAGCACAGGGTCAAGGCTGATTTGCATATGGCCATGTCTGAACTGGAGTGGTGTGGTGAGCAAAAAAACGAAGGATTTAGGCCCAGATCTCTGTACTGGGGTGAACGTATGACATTGTTCTGCATTCTGTCCATCAACTGTTGTTTTTGCATTTGTCACCCCGAGTGGGACGGGTATGCTCAGACATGAGTCCCGTGCTCTCCACACCACTGGAGTCAAGCTATCCTGGATGAAGACGACTGATAGCTAGAAACCGGTCCTAGGATGCTTGACTCAGGTCCAGGGAAGACATGGCTTGGCAGTTCGGGATGGACTGTTCCCATGAGGCACAGGGTCAAGGCTGATTTGCATATGGCCATGTCTGAACTGGGGTGGTGTGGTCCGCAAAAAAATGATGGATTTAGGCCCAGATCTCTGTACTGGGGTGAATGTATGACAGTGTTCTGCGTTCTGTCCATCAACTGTTGTTTTTGCATTTCTCACCCAGAGTGGGACGGGTATGCTCAGACGTGAGTCCCGTGCTCTCCACGCCACTGGAGTCAAGCTATCCTGGCTAAAGAGGGATGGTTGCCAGAAACCGGTCCTAGGTTGCTTGATTCCAGTCCAGGGAAGACATGGCTTGGCAGTTCGGGCTAGACTGTTCCCATGAGGCACAGGGTCAAGGCTGATTTGCATATGGCCATGTCTGAACTGGGGTGGAGTGGTAAGCAAAAAAAACAATGGATTTAGGTCCAGAGCTCTGTACTGGGGTGAATGTGTGACATTGTTCTGCATTCTGTCCATCAACTGTTGTTTTTGCATTTGTCACCCCGAGTGGGACGGATATGCTCAGACGTGAGTCCTGTGCACTCCACGCCACTGGAGTCAAGCTATCCTGGCTGAAGATGGCTGATAGCCAGAAACCGGTCCTAGGATGCTTGATTCGGGTCCAGGGAAGGCATGGCTTGGCAGTTCAGGCTGGACTGTTCCCATGAGGCATAGGGTCAAGGCTGATTTGCATATGGCCATGTCTGAACTGGGGTGGTGTTGTGAGCAAAAAAACGATGTATTTTGGCCCAGATCTCTGTAATGGGGCGAATATATGACATTGTTCTGCATTCCGTCCATCAACTGATGTTTTTGCATTTGTCACCCTGAGTGAGACGGGTATGCTCAGACGTGAGTCCCTTGCTCTCCACGCCGCTGGAGTCAAAATGTGTTTTTTGGATTTTTCTCATAACAGACAGACAGACAGAAGCTTCCCTTCTACGAACATGGGCAATATGTTACTCATCATCATGACCACCAGTACTTTAAGTTCCTACCAGGTGAGGGGTCTCCCACAATTAATTTGTAAAATCAGCCACTGTTTAGTCTTCATGAGTTCATTGTTTCTCTTCTATGAAGTTGATTTTAATAAATGTTTTACAATTGAAAATTAATATACAGAGTACAAACAGAGATATTTGTTTTACTTTTAATAAAGCTTTAAAACGTATATAGACTCTGTGGTTTTTGGTCATGAGTGAGTGAGCGAAAGGGTTAGCAATTTGCAAGCATGATTCCGTGACTCTCAGAGGTCGGGACTCTGACTCCGTAGTCTTAGCTTCTGGGTTGTATAATCATTGGGGATCATCGCTGCTTTCGGGAGCTAAATAATGACTCTGACACACTAGCTATTCAGTAAGGAGATTGGGGGTTCAACTTATGTTATGACTGAGTGTGTAAAAAGTCTAACTGTGCCTATTATCACCAATGCCCTATTTCTTGTCTATAGTTTTGTATGTGCAGAATAGTCCCTGGAACAGTAGTGATATGTCCTCCTATCCAATCAAAAAGTAAGCTAGTATCTTATTCTTGGTGGCCATTGACATTTTATTGTTGAGAATTGTCAAAGCATAAACATTAACCTCTTCAGTGCTGCGCGAATTCCGCCGCGGTGCAGAAGGTTCTAAAGAACCTATGGACTCATGACGGAATGGTTCCGTCATGAGCACAGGCCAACCGATGCTCATGACGAAACCGTTCCGTCATGAGCACCGGAGGGGTTAAGACGACTTCAATAGACATTATGGACAACCGAGAGGACTGCACTCTGTGCCTAGAGCTATTGCTGAATAGGAGTTTTGTTTAACACCTTTTGCCAACTGTGCAAGCTTAGCTAGCTACACAGACAGACTAATAATGATAAATAGTAGTAGCAAAGAGAGTCATAGTAGAGGCAGGATAAAAATTTAGAAACAGTCTACAAGAAGATCTAGGTATAAATAGATTTATGATGAACGTTTGGAATAAATGGGTGCTGTAAAAGTTAGGGAAGTATAATTATTAATATTAACAGGAAAACTTACTGGGGCCAGCAGAAGAGCCCTCGGCGGACCGATCCTGGCCTTCCTGCGCCGCCACCTCTGTCCTCTTGCCCCTGGGAGGTGCTGATGTACCTGAAAGAAAGACACAAACATGGATGATTGTTGTCAACAAACTCAAACATTTCAAAAACAATAACAAATTATTTTGGGGAAATAAACAACAATTGCAATAAATGTATTGACCTATCTGGTGTGGTCTACTAGGATATTGGTATTGCTGGATTCGCTGACTGTCTACTTGGAAAGTTATGTAACTCAGTAAACCAACTACAAAAAGGTTCTACTAGGACTGGCAGCACTCAGTCACACGCAAAGTGACAGACACAGTCGGTCATGATTGCAGACCACTAAAAAATGTCCTACTAAATAACAAGTCATAATATACTCAACCTATCAATCCACCACCACTATCTCTTCCTAGTGGCAGGAGTACAAAGGAAGGACTGAACTTGAGTCACTGGTCTCTCTAGCATTACTCAGTTCTGTAAAATACACTCATACATAATCACTCAGGCCAAATGAGCACAAAATTGAAAACAAGTAAAAATAGTAGCACCGCCACTGAGCAGGCGAGCATCTACAATCACAGACGCTTTTGAAACATAATTTACCTGCAATGTAATCTGCAGCATTCTTGCTCTTCTGAAAAAACATATATTTGCAATATAACAAAGATCAGAAGAAAACAAAGTAGTTATTAAATAGCTACTAGTACTCACCAAGCCCAGGGATCTCGACGCCAAGCAGGTCGAGCAGGTCTTGTTCCCGGTCCAGTATGTCGGACCACCGGTGCATCACCTGGTTGTAGGTGCGCCAGACCCCTGCCTCCCAATACATGGCCCGGCACACCTTACCCTACAGCTGGCGACGCTCCTGGAGGCCGTACCCGGTACCGGGCCTGCCGCCTGCTGCGGTGGTCTTGGGGAGGTGGCGCTGCACAAAGAAGACCAGTGCAGCCACCTCCACCTCGCTGATGATCTCCCTGGGACTTACAGATGCCTCCCTTAAATGCCCGCAAGGGAGCCGGCTGCGGGGTGCGGGACTCTGCCCCTTGGACTTGCCGACACCCTTTGCCATGGCCCTGGTTTAATGAAAGGAAAAATAGGAAAGAATAGGGAAAAAAAGTAAATAAAAGAAGAGAGAGCTAAAAAAAAAGTAGTTATTAAATTTACAAAAAAGAAAAAAAATATAGATGTACAAAAATAGAGAGATAGATAATGAGTAATAAAGATTAAAAAAAAGTTCAAACAAACAAAGGATTACAAAGAGTGAAGCAGGATAGAAAAGGCATGCCCAGAACCATAGCAATGAATGAAAAACAAGATGGCTGCGCCCATTGCAACCACGTGGATAAGTTTGCACGATATTTTCTTCTCAAGTAGGCAAAAACGGACGCGAACATGCAATTGCGACCCGGAACAGGAAATGCACAACGAGAGCATGCAACTAGCGACCGTAAATGGAAATACGTAACGCAAACAGTGAAAACAAGATGGCCACGCCCATATACGACCCCATGGGTAACTTCGAGGTACCCGCTGTGAAAATAATTCCTGTGAACTCGCAAAAATAAAAAAATCCACAATCTCACGAAAGTTTGCGTATTTTGCGTACCGCGAATTCGCAACATTCGCCCATACTTACCCTCCACTATCACCACAAAGGCATCATAGGAGAAGGGGCATCTATCTGGAAAGGACCAGCCTCATTGAGCTCAGGTATGAACAAGTAATCAAAATTATTGCTCAAGAGAGGGCCCACTGTGATCCTGCTGTATCTGATATCACCACAGCTACAGCCACCAACTGACAGGGTCTGCAACATTCCTTCGCAGACAAAGCTCCTGGCGGTCTCACACATGTTGGCCTCAGGATCTTTCAATGCAACAGCAGCACAAGTCGCAGGTGTCTCCTCGGCATCTTTCTGAGCCTACCTCTCTTCTGTCATGGGTGCCATTATTCAGCTCACACCACATTACATCCATTTCCCCAACACACAACAGTAGTAGATGGTTGTTAAACAAGGCTTCTATGCCATCGCTGGCTACTCACATGTACATGGTGCAAAGGGCTACATACATATCCAACTGGTACAACCAGCAGCAACTTAAATTCTATACCACAACAGGAAACAGACACTCTAAAAACACCAGTCCATTGTGGATCATCTGGGAATCTTCACCAATGTACTGGCCAAATATCCTGGGAGTGTGCATGATTCATATTTCTTCAGAAACAGCATCATCAATGAACCTTTCCAAAATGGACAATATGGCAATGGGCTACTCTTAGGTAAGAATCAATCAATTAACACACATATCAATACTCTGTAACAATATTTGTCCATCTGGCAGCTTACATGCCTCAGGTAATAATGCCACAATAAGTGATTGTGTAAAGGCTAACCCATATCTACAATATAATTACATAACATACAGTTGATAGGTGCATACACCCATGACAGCATAACAGAAAGTGTCCCGTTGGTGCCATGGTACCATCTTCCCCTAAGTGGGCTCACATGTCACATTTTGATTACAGAGGGGGGTATAGATGCATGTAACTCACCTTATAAAATGACAAATGCACATGTCCTCAAAAGGCAAAGGTGCCTTCTGAAGCCCAATCATTCACCATTGCATAGAGTGTGTGAACACATGCAAATGATGAAATACCCTTGGCCCACCAATGCCTGCACTGTACAACAGGCCCAAGAGCTGAGTAACAGAAGTTCACATCATATGCAAAAACATAGCAGCACCTTCAGAGATGTGGCACTGTCAGTGTGCCTGCAATGATTACCCATACTGATGCTTGAAAGGGTGCCCCTTAGCTAACACAGACATCACATCACAGGCGTGTGCACGTAGTAGCAGCACCTGTCTCTAATGGAACTTGACACATCTGTCAAAAAAGTGTTGTGTAAACCACATGCATAGTGACACATGGACCAAATATCTGAAAGCTGATATGCATACTAATTTAAAGTCTGTCACTCATGGCAGCATGAGTAAGAGTCAGCTAAGTGTGACGAACAATCCATATGACATGTCACACCTATTTTTGGGGACAAGTGTACTCTGATTCTGTACAAGCTCCTTGTGCACCATGTACACCACATTGTGTGATGACTTAACAACTAAGCATAGTAACGTTTTACAAATACCCAATGCAAACCAAATAAGTCACTGTTTTGTAATACTCTAATGAGGATTACATTCTGTAGCTCTCTGACTATAGACACACCTCTAGGGAGGACCAAGATGAACTCAAAATCTACTTCCTGTTCTTCACAACACTGCTGTAGATGCTTGTTAGGATGGATGTGCAGGCCTCGCAGTCCCCAGAAACATTCCCATTCCCTGTTGTGCTGCCCATAGAAAGCACGTAGATGATGTTACTAAAACCATCACAGATGCAGTTGTCATAGTGAAAACCACCGTTCCCAGATACCTAAACAAAGATGGAGTCAATGCCACATCTACCCTAGAGAACAAAAAAAGCAATTAACCAGTTTGGGAACAGAGACAGTATGGAATTTGGAGAGATGTCCCTCACATTGTGAATTAGAACTCAGTTTAGGAACATTGAATATGCAGTGAACAAAAACTGTAGTACACAAGGTATATATGTCTGTATCTTTGCATGTATGTATGTAGAAGTGTTTGTAGTTATAGAGCACTGATGCGCCGAGCAACAGTGATAGCCCTGAAATACAATTCAGTATCATTTACAATGCAACAACATGCTTGTGGGTGAAGACTATAGCGTAGAGATGTAAATGTCTCTAAAGAGGTGGCTCCTTTAACAATCACAGTAGGTTTGTGGTGCAAGTCTCAGTAAGGGACCAGAGGGCAAATAGTTTACTAGGGGGGTTACACTGCATGCTGTGGTTCAGTGCATAAGCTTTAAGCCACAGCTGCCATGCAGACTGGTTTGGGGTCAGTTTTAATACAGAGAATGATAATCAAGCCAGTCATGCAGTGAGCACTGAGAACCAGAGCTCAGTTGGGAACAATGAGCCTGTATGCCAAGGATGAAGTGAGAGCTACAATGTACAGCACAGTTTAAGAATGGAGGAGAAGCTATCAGAAAGTTCTTCAGCCTATACTATGAATAGGATTTTGTCTGGGATCAAGGGAGAAGCTCCAAGCTACATACTAGTACACGTGCAGATTCAAGGTTCAGTTTGGGACAATGGAGCAGCAATGGGCCAGGTCTGTATAAGCACTGAAAATGTAGGGTTTTAGTACAAGTTTTGGGGTGATTATTTACACGGTTTTATTTTCTTCTATTTCCTTACTATAGCATCCCTGTAACCTTTAGTTTTTTTCAGTGAAAAAAAGAAGATATATATATAAATATGTATATATTTCTCGCTCCTCTGCACCTTCCACCGGCGCACTCTCGAACGGGTGCTGCGAAGCGGAATAGCATTCACAGGGGTCTTTGACTTATTTTTAAATATTTAATTCATACTGCCAGCAGTTAGCATGACTGCCTTTGTCTACTGTTACTATGTTTTCACTCAAAGATGACATTTAAAAACATCTACATCAAGTCACATGATGCACAAAATACCAGAAATCAACGTAGGACCACACAACATTTATTGTACACAGAACCAGATCATTCATAATATCCTATTTCATTGTACAGAGCTCCTAACAATACAAATTAATCTCCCAAATGAATTGCTAGCTCTTCTCCTATATTCATCCCCTTCAGGGTCTTAGTCTCCAGATCGATAATATATCTGGATTCGAGTCTCTGTAGCTTCCTGATTCTGTCTCCACCTCTTATACTAGTTGGAATTGTGTCTAGCCCAAAATATCGTAACAGCTCCCTGTCACTACCATGCTTATCTGCATAATGCCTTGCTACCGGGTAGGTAGAATCTCTTTTGGCAATCACCCTCATGTGTTCTAGCACCCACATCTTAATGGGATTAATGGTGCTGCCTATATATCTCAGTTTGCAACGACAAACTAAGCAGTAAACTACATAAGTGGTATTGCATGTGATGAACTTCTGTATGGTTCTTGGCATTTTGAGTCCTGTCACCTCATATGTCAGTGTTCTTTTACTCGCTGCATAGGCCTTGCACTTACCGCAAGGATAAAAACCTCTAAGCTCCCTTAGGGTACCCACCATGCTAGGTCTCATGTAGAGATGACTTTGTACTAGATTGTCCCTTAAGATTCCTGCTTTTCTGTATGTTATCATAGGAACAGATGGTAAATCTGGGCCTATCACATTGTCAGTTTTTAGAATATGCCTGTTCTTTTTCATATTTTTCTTATATCATTGGCTTCATTTGAGAAAGTAGTTATCATCCTGAACTTATAGTCTCCTTTCTTGGTTATATTCTTTTTCTCATCCTTGAGAAGGGTTTTCCTTGATATATTGTTCACCCTATTAAGGGTTACTTCTAAGAAATCCCTATTATACCCCCTGTTGACAAATCTATGTAGGCTGGCTTGTGCGGCTACTTCGAAATCCGAATTCTGTGTGCTGTTACGTTTCAATCTTAAGAATTCCCCATAGGGGATACTTCTAACCAGTCTTGCTGGATGATTACTTGCAGCATGTAATAACAAAATGCCAGCTGTTGGTTTCCGGTATAGTGATACATTTGGTTTATTATCAATTATACTTATTTGAAGGTCTAAGAAATTCACCAAATTAGGGCTGACCTCACCGCTAAAATCCACGTTGACAACATTATTATTGAGATTTTTGATGAACTCGTATTCTGAATCCATCAAGCAATACCAAAAAAGGCATACGTCGTCAATATAATGGTACCAAAAGATTACCTTATTGATATTAATACTACCTTGTGCTTTGGACTCTTGCTCCTCCCACCAGCCCACAAACACGTTTGTGTAGCTGGGAACGAATCAAGTGCCCATCTCAGTACCAGAGATCTGACAGTAATAGTCCTCTCCATATACAAATATATTGTTAGTTAGACAAAATTCTGTAAAGTAATTTTGTTATGTTTGGTGAACTTCAAAGGTTTTTTATTTAAAAAATGTGCAATCGGTTCCAGAGCAAGCTTATGATTTATCCGGGTGTAGAGACTCGTAATGTCCAGGACAATTAGTTTATATTCCCATTCCCATTGTTGTTTCTCAATGCAGTTCAGAAAATATCGGGAGTCTTTGATATATGCAGGTAAGTCCTTAAAAAAAGGAAAAAGGAAGAAATCAACAAAAATAGATAAATGTTCCGGGAGTCCCCCTTGTGAGGAAACAATAGGTCTCCCCGGCGGTTTTTCACAATTTTTATGAATTTTCAGAATATGGTAGAATGTTGGTACCACAGGATTTAAACAACAAAGAAAAAGAAATTCATCCATATTGAGAATCAATTTATCAAACCATAACTTTAAAAGGTTGTGATATCTTTGGACGCTTTCCAAATAGACATTCTTGTTGATGATTTGATAATTGCTGTTCTCTGACAGTTGTCTCAACGCTTCAGCATTGTAATTTTGTCTGGTTTGAAGGACTATATTCCCTCCTTCATCTAATGGTTGGTATATAATCTCTGTGTCAGTATTTAGATTTTCAATGGCCTCTCGTCTTTCTTTTGTCACATTCTGAGTTGTTCGAGTGCCTAATCGTTGTTGTCTAAAAGTTTAAAGATCTTTAATTACTGTCTCAGAGAATATATCTATCGCATCAGGAGGCAGCTGTGGTAAAAAATGGGAAGTTGGTTTAAACAGACTTTGTTCCTTTTCTTGTTTAAAACCCAGTTGTACAGTCCTTTATACCTGGTCCATCATTTGATTGTTATCTTCCCAATTTTCAAGTCTAAGTGATTCCATCACCTCCAAGGCTGTCAGATCTGCTCCTGTTAAGGCATCCATTACTACCCTTGTATTGGTTTGTATGTTCTGTTTAAGAAAATTCGATTTTGTCTTGAAATACTTATAAAGTTGGAGGTTCCGGGTCATTTTGAAAAGGTCAATCCGTGTTTGTGTATACTCCCATTTGTTTGATGGACAGAAAGATAGTCCCAATCTCAGGACTCATTTGAGATGTCATCAGTGATGTCATCAGTAATGTCACTGAGCATGTCATGAGTGAGGTAATATTTGATGTCATTAGAAGTGCATTGCAGGGTGCGAGTTATAGTTAGGTCTACTAACTATTACGGCCGAATTTCTATGATTTTGTACCAACGAAATCTCCAACTAACTATAACGTCCCTGAAACCTACGTTTTTTTCAGTGAAAAAAAAAAGAAATATATATATTACCTACTGGCGGTTGCCAGTAGGTAGTTATAGTTAGGAAATTTGCAACATTCTATTCCTAATAACTTTGGCGCCGGTTGACAAATCTTTGCTAAATTTTCAAAACGTATGACCTGCTCCAGTCCGCTCTCATCTTTAAAGTTTTGGGGTGATTCGTCAAGCGGGGGCTGAGAAAAAAGGGGGGTGCCAAAACATGTTTTCCCCATGCAATTTCTCATAGGAAACTTTAGATACGGCTACAGCCCAAACTGCTAAATGGAATTTCACCAAATTTGGCAAAGAGGTAGTTCTTGGTTCAGAAAGAACCTTTTTTGTTAACTGGTTCATTCAGTAGTTGCTGAGAAAATCAAAGTAAAAACCCATATATATCTATGGCCACGCAGGATCCGCTCATCCTCCTGATCACTTACTGTATGCCAATTGATTGTCAACACTCCAAACCAGGAAGTGTTGGCAGCCAACTTGTGCCTCGGTAGAACTGAGGCACAAGAAATCTGTAAAAGAAATATGCAAAACGCCAAAAGGGGGAGGGTAGAAACACCCTGACACCTCTAAGCCTGCTTAGGGGGGTCCCAAAAAATCTTTCTATTTTTTAAAAAATCGGCAAAATCTGCGCAGGGTGCTCAGGTCTAACAGTGAAAAAAACTGAAGCGTGCGCTTCATTATTAATTAGCCCCCGGGTGGAGCAAATCCTGGGGGCAATTTTTGTATAGGGATGGATGGCCCAAAGGGGCCCCTTAGACCTGCGGACCGCCTCCCTGGGGCTTTTTGAATATATATGTGGGGGGACTCACAGCCCCCCAGCCCAAGGACCGCCACTCCCCGGGGCTTTGAAAATCAATTGGGTGGGGGCTCAAAAACCCCCAAACCCCAGGGACCGCCACCTCCTGAGGCTTCTATTTTAAAAAAATGAATGAACCTGTTTGTCAGGGGCTTTACCCCCCCACAAGCCCCTGGCACCGTCACCTCCCCAGGGCACTAAAAAATAAAATTGGGGGTCGGTGACGGACCCCCAAGTGGGGACCAAAACACCCCGGGGCTTTGTACATTGTGGTAAGGGGCCCCCCTCCTGGAGCCCTTGATGGCCATGGGGACCAGCACCCCCCAGGGCCAGCTCCTGCAGGGTCCCGGGTTGCCCACCCTTTGGACACTGCTGTTTGCTATGGCAGGGTGGGAGTGTCGCGGCTCCCACCCTGACATAGCAAACTGATTTGGTTTTTGGAAGATCTCTTCCAAAAACCAAAGCCTATTGCTATTCCACACAGGGAGCTGCATCTTAGCAGCTCCCCATGCAAAAAATAAGTTCTGGCTCCCGCAGGAGGTGGGGAGCCGGCGGGAGCATGGGGGATTGGGGACCCCCCACGGTCCCCAATGGAGAGGGCCAACCCTGGGGGATGGGCCCCCAGGGCTATTAGTGGCGGAGCTGCGTTGCAGAGTATGGTAAAAGGGGCATGACCTATGAACACCTCTCTGCTACACTGCTCCCTGGTGCACACTGGAGGTACCTGGTGGGCTAGTTAGCCCCCAGGGACCAGCAGGATTGAAGAATAATGAATTCCCCAACTTAAAACGTGCCAGAGGGTGTTTACACTCATGTCACCACAGGCCCCGCGCCCTTCCTTCACCACTACGCAAACGCGCCCCCTGGTGAGTTGTAAGTTGGGGAATTAATTCCTCTTCAATCCTGAGGGTCCCTGGGTGCCAACTAATCCACTAGGTACCTCCAGTATGCGCCAGGGAGCAGCGTTGCAGAGAGGTGTTCATAGGCCATGCCCCTTTTCACAACACTCTGCAACGCAGCTCTATGGCGCTTATTGGAGGTACCTGGTGGGCTACTTGGACCCTAGGGACCCTCAGGATTCAAGGGGTCTTAATCTTCCATCTTAAAAGGCCACAGGGTGTGTTTACACAGTCTTGAAGGGACTGGGGAAACGGGTATGAGTATGGAGTATGAGTGTCTGAGTGTCTGTATGGTTCGGTGAGGGCATTAAGTAGTGCATAGATCCATGAATGAGTGACTCACTGTTTGTATGTGTTAAAGACAGCATGTATGCAGGACTGTATGGGTGGATGAGTGTGTGTATGTGTTAGTGAATGAATGACTGTCTCAATAGTGTCTTTGTGAGTAACTACATATGTTTTAAACTCGTATATGTGAGTATTGGTGTATATAAGTGAGTATATGTGAGAGTGAGAGATTGGAAGAGTTCCTGTATAAAGTAGTCTGTGTTTCTGTAAGTGATTGCTTAAGAGAGTAAGTATGTGTACATTTCTGTAGCAGTAACTTTGGTGGTGTGTGTATAACTGTATATTTAGGATATCTGGTTTTAGGTGTAAACCCATATTAACTGATAAAACCCCACCAAAAGGAAAATAGCCATCACCAGTGTAAACACATAAACACTGAAAAAACACCTTTGAAATCACAAACTAAGTGCATTAAAAAAAAGGAAAAGATGAGTGAAAGAGACATTTTTATTTTTGTCCTGAAGGTGCCAATACAATGTAACTTTGTTATACAAGGTAGCATTAAGAAAGATTGGGCTAAAATTATTCTGCTTGAGTTTTGTTGTTTAGGGATGTCACTGCAACATTGTCTCTTCTTCCTTCTGCTTTTTACAGTTTTGTGGTCTTTGGTCTAAAGATGCAGTGTTTAAAAGCATGTTTTAGGTCTTATTTAGTTATTTTATAAACTGTAGAGAATCTTGAAATATGAACATCATATTTGATATTTTGGCTACATTTGATTTTACTGATAGGTAAAAAGGCCGGCTTTATAAGAATATTTCCTAATATGTACCATCACATCTACCCACAGACAGATAATGGGTAAACTCCTTTGATGCATCCCCCTTTTCTAGTGAGTCAATGTTGATTGCAAGTGAATTGCCAAACACCCCAAGCTTTAAACATTCAATGCAAGATGTAGTGACATTTATATGTGAAAAGAATGTTTTCACCAAGCATCTGAGAAGGTGGTGAAAATATGACACCAGATGTTTGGTAAAAATGGAAAGCAGTGCTGCTTGGAATGCTGCTGAAAAAAGGACCTCCAAAGTTTAATAACGATTGCAGTGATATTGTTTGTATTTGCAGTATTTCAGCTACGTATGTGAAAAAGTTGTATGATGGTATGTCTAAATCGATACCTGAGCTGAAGTGCTTCCTGGTAAGAGATCCTTGTCACTTGTTAGACAGTATGCTGAAAGCATCTTTACAATCTTCACAGTTAATGAAGTATGATATTGACTTTGTAGTCTATTCTGGTGCAGTAAAAATGTATTTGGACCTCATATACCTCATCAGTGCAGAAAGCAGGTAATAATTAAAATTAAATTAAAATTCCATAAACACTGGAAAAACATTGTTTCTGTTGTTGTTTATGGCGCGGAAATGTGTAATCACTGATAACCACAGTTCTTTTAAGGGATTGAAAAAACTGAAAAAAACACACCAGAATTTTCCAAAAATAGAAACTGAAAACAGGAAAGCCTATGTATATTCAATTTAATGGATGTTTAATACTTTGTTTGCATGTATGACTATGTGTGTGAGCAACTCTATGTATGAGTGTCATTATGTAACAGGATGTATAGGTGTATGAGTACATATGATGAGTGAGTACATGTATGAGTGACTCTATAGGACTATTGATGAATGAGTAGATGTGTGTGTAGAACTTGGAATTACTGAATAGGTGTGTTGAAAGTGGTATGTCCAGTGTTTTGAAAATGTTAGTTTCTATTTTTAAGTGTGTGTATCAAAGATTAGATTAGACACGCCAAAATGCTACACCTTACCTGGGAGCCATCGGAGCCACCGGAGTTGCTGCACCAGCCTGCCCTTACCCCGTGAGAGTACCGCCGCTGAGGGCCCTGAGGATACCGTCTACTCTTCGCCGCACCCGCTTCGCGGGTGCCGCTTCGCGGTGAGAGGCAAGGGGCAGGAGGAGCTGACTGACAGCCTGGGGCCAACAGGAGGAGGAGGAATAACCAGAGGCTGCAGAGGGAGCGCGTGCGCTCGCAGGGACTCGGAAGACCACCACGCCCACCACGCCTGCAACGCCCCTCATTTAAAACCACGCCGGACGCGAGCGGGACGCCGAGCGAAGCCCGAGCAAAGGGCGGGCAGTCTGTGGCAGTCAGGGGCTGACAGAGGCTGGGCTGGGCCACCTCCCTAACATCTTGCCTGTGGACCTGGTAGGTTTCGTGACTGTGGCAGAGGGAGTATACCCTATTATGTCCACCCGCTCCGGGAAATTGCTCAGGTGTGGGGGAGAGGGAGGAGCTGCTGGGAGTTCTACAATAGGAACTATGGACCGTTTCATAACTAGAGTAGCAGCGGTCATTGAGAAGGAGATCGTGATGACCGAACGTCGCCTCTCTGAGGTCTACTTACCAGCTAGACGCTCCTCCCTTGGTGCTGTGGCCCAGGCCTTGTCCCCAACTTCTGAACGGGTTCCATCTCTCCACCCCTTAGATGCCCCAGTGCAGCCTCGGTTGTTGGCAATAGGAGCAAGTATAGATAGACTAGAGAATCTTGCTGTTCTTTTGCCAGTGGTGGTTGGTATCGCGGCGGCGGGGGAAACGAACTCTCAAGCCTCACCGTGCCCCGCCATCGGCCAGACTTTCCCACCATTACATCAGGCTCCTCCCATTGAGCCGCTAATGCCCTGCCTGTTCCAAGGCACCACAAAACAGGCGAAAAGGAAAAGGGGTGTGAGCTCCCGCAAAGGTAGTCACACCGCACCTTACAAGCGTCCAAGAAAGCAGGGGCAAAGGGGTTTTGGGTCAAAAGCAGAAAATGGCCTAGCTCCAGCTCACAATGGTAGGGCAGGGGAGCCTCCTGTTGCGGGAACAACTTCTGACACTTTGCTTGTACATCCTAATGCCCATGATAGGGTAGCCATCCCCCTAGAACCTGACTCCCTCAAACTAATTACGGACCTGTTTAAAAGTCTATTGGTCCCGTTGATGGATCAACTCAAGGGTTTGGGGGCGAGAGTGGACAAATTTGAACAATCTACCCTTGATAATTTTTACTCACTCAAGACTCTTATTAGACACCAGTCTAGAGTAAGTGAGGATTTTGCGGGTAGGAACATGGGAAAAGGATTGCCTGCAGTTCCTGTCCCAGTGCAGGTTGTACCAATGTCAACTCCTCTCCCTGATGTAGCACCCTGCAGAGATCCATCTTTAGCCCCCCTGGTCCCTCCCACTTCTAAGCCAGGTCCTGCCCCTCATATTTCCCATACAAAAACAAAGCCCCCCGTGGTCTCCAAAAATCAGCACAAGAAACCACCTCAGGTAAAGACACCGGCTGGTGCGTGTTTGGTTAAGAGCAGCCAAACTGCCCAGCCGAGTGTCAATGGCAAGGGGGTCGGGGCAGCACCGCCAGCTAAGGTCGCCAGATGCAACTTGGCATCTGACGCTACTGTAGTTGCTCCCCCAAAGGCCACCCCTCGGAGCCCTCCGGTTAATCTTCCCCCTGATTGCCATCCCTACATAGTAGTGCTTGTCAACGTCCCACCACTGAAGGCTAATCAGATTGAGACCCAACAGGCCCTAAAAAATAAGAGTCTCCACTGGTTAAAAACAAACAAACCACTTCCAATAGGTGTGGATGGATTAATCCTCAGTGTCCGCAGGGTAGGTTGGGTGGGACAGGGCAAGAAGCGATTGGAGGGAGATTGTATCATTATTAATTTCCAGGACAACAGAGTGGCGAAGATAATCTTTGGCCAAAACCAAGAGGCGGGTGGTCCTGGTGTTAGAGCAGTGGATTTGACTTACTTTTACCCTAGACCTGCTGTTAACTTTTTCAGGCCTGTCACTAGGGAGATTTGCTACGGCCCTAGTGGAGGCCCCCACTGTTCTGTGGCGCCCCATTTCTATCCCCAAGCTGGGTGGCCGGAGACAACCTGGGGCTCCAGGGGCTATTGACTTGAGGGCAAGGGTGGGACGGTAGAGGGGGAGTTGAGAGAGTCTTCACCCTCTACCATAGTGCAGTCCTTATCCTCATCCCCAATCAAAACCCATTCTATACTACTCGATGTCGGGGGAATGGTAGAGACCCATGAAACTACTGGTATATGTGGAATACCGGTGGACCCGCAAGGGGCGGCCCCCTGTCAGGACCTTGTATCCGGCAGCGTCCCAGCAGTGAACGACCCAGTCTTTAAGGTCTTCAGCTGGAACGTTGCTGGAATTTCAAGGAAGCTGACACTGCCCGGCTGGAATGCATTAGTGGACGAGCATTCCATATGCATTTTCCAGGAGACATAGAGCACGGAGCCAACTCATAAGGCGGGTTATTCGGCCTATTCTATCCCAGCAGTATGCTCAGAATCGGGGAGGGGCGACCCTCTGGTGGCCTCCTCATCTGGGTTGCTGCTTCATTGAATTGTAGGATAGTGGAGCATCAGGCCAATTGCCTGGACCTCCTTAATATTACCTTGAAGGACTCCAGGGGCCGTGCTATTTTAAATATTTACAATATTTATGCACAAGGTACTAATGGGGGAAGGCAGTCCCCAACAATTGCACTTCTGGAGGGCCTCTAAAGATCAACCCCATACAAGGCTTGCACCCTGGTTGCTGATGATGTCAATTGCACGTTCGAGCCCTTAGGCTCGGACGTCTCCCTGGACCAGGATGAAGAGGATGCTAGGAGGGGGATTCCCGCTTTAGAGATAGCTCCCATCAAGAGGTGGACAGAGGTGGCCTTGCAGGTGTATACCCTCAGTATGGAGTTCAACTTGAGGGCCCTAAACGGGAGGTCAGAATCGGACAGGGGGGGGCACACCTACAACAGGCCCAATCACACATCAAGAATTGACTACATCTTGCTTGATGTGTGTTTGTGGAACTCAGTGAGGGACATGGTTGTGGTCCCCTCAGCAGAGAGTGATCACAACTTACTTTCCCTCCCTCTAGTCTCCTGATGGTTAGCCGGCAGGGGAGGCTCTACTCCCTCCTCCACAGCAGATCTGGGCGAGTCGCAAGTATCACTTTGTGGGAGGTGAATGAAGTGGACGAAACTTGCCCTCTCTGAGGAGAAGGTTGCAGCAATAACCCATCTCCTAGCCCTAGCATAACTAAATTTGGGGACCACTACGGGAGGGGTGTGGGCGGCCTGTGGGGTTTTTTGCGACCTTACCGAGGCCCTAACTAATCTGTTCACTGCTCACCCAAGTAGATCAGGGACCAAAGAAAGGCAAGTGAAAGTTAAGGGATGGTACACCCGCACATGTAGGGTGATGAAGACTAGACTGGTAGGGCAGTCACATCCAAATCGCAAATTAAGACCAGGGAGGCCAGAAAGGCTTAATCCAGGACCCTCCAAATTGCTAAGAAGGAATGGGAGGAAAAGTTCTGGGAGGACCTACTGGCTGCCAGTAAAAGTAAGGACGGTTTTGGAATCTGGTGGGCTCCCGTAACAGACCCGACGAGACCCTGAGGACATGTAACATCCCTCCCCAGAACTGGTCAAAACACTTTGGGGCCTTATACTCACCGGTAGAAGGGCCCCTAAATGACCCAGCCCCACTCACCTTCCTGTTAGGGGATGTCACTCTTGACCTTTTTACGGCATGGGAGGTAGAGAAGGTTATCAAGTGGGTGGCACCACGGAAAGCTGCAGGTCCGGATGGGCTTCCAGGAGACCTTTTGCGTGCATATCCATCTGACTGGGGCATTGTAATTTCTGAGCTTCTAAATGACATCTTGAAGGGTGACCCAGTACCAGACTCATGGAGAGGGGCGGTGGTCGTTCCCATTTATAAAAAGGGTTGCAGAGATAGCCCAGGGAATTATAGGCCAATTAGCCTGATCGACTCCACGCAAAAGGTGGCAGGAAAGGTTATTCTGGGAAGGATTCTCCACTGGGTGGACGAGAACAGAGTGCTATCTGACTTCCAGGCCGGATTCCGCTCAGGAACGGGCACCATTGAGCAGGTTTCCAGGCTAGCACTCTTAACCTGGAAGGTCGTGGAACTAGTCAAGGGCAGTCTTTACCTGGCCTTTATCGACCTGAAGACTGCCTTTGACCTGGTCCCTAGGGAGGAACTCTGGAGGGTATTACAGGGCCTGGGGCTGCCCCCCTACATTTTGTCCCTACTCATTAAACTTCACACTAGCAACTATGCCCAGGTCCGTTGGGGGAAAAATGGGGAAACAACGGATAGGATTCCGGTCTGTAGGGGTGTCAGACAGGGTTGCGTGCTAGCTCCCACACTCTTCTCGCTGTACGTCAACAATGTGGTCGAGCTTCTCCAGCAAGAACAAGCGGACGCACCCTGTCTGGGGGGAGTACGGATTCCTACTCTGCTGTTTGCAGATGATACTCTCCACATTTCAAAGACTCCCCAGGGGCTACAGAAGCTATTGACCCACTTCCAGGTCTTTTGTTCATCCAGAGGACTGGTAATCAATGTGGATAAAACTAAATACCTGATTTTACACCCTCCAAGGAAACTAGGACACCCGCCTGTTTTGAACTCCGTCCCCTTGGAGAAAGTTTCTGAATTTGATTACCTGGGGCTACGCATAACCGATAATATGAGCTGGTCCTCCCATATTGACAAGATGGTCCTGAATCACAAAAAGGTAGGGGGTGCTCTGCTTAGGGAATTTCGAGCATCACCCAAACATTTCGTGAGACCTGCAATCAAGATTTACAAGGCCAGAGGCGTAACATCAGCACTGTATGGGGCAGAGTTGTGGGGCCACTGCAATTTGGAGTCCCTATCCAAGGCTGAGAGCAAGTTTTTGAAGGACCTTCTAGCTCTCCCCTCGAGCACCCCGACAGTCCCGGTGCTCTTGGACGTGGTTTGCAAGAGCATTAAAGACCAGGCTCGCCTTCGACCACTGCTCTTATGGTCCCGCATATGGAGGGTCCCAGAGTTAAAATCTTATGCCGACGGCTTGGCGGAGGTAATGAGCATGGGAGGCTGGGCCAAGATTAAGTGGCTGAGGGACACCAAAAATCTTTTGGGGGAGCTGAGCCTGGGGGACTGTTGGACTACAAAATCTGCTCCACCAAAGGCTGTCCTCAAAAAACTCTACTGGGACTGGGTCTCTGGCCAACTTATCGGAAACCCAAACCACTGTAACTCGACTGCAGTATTTTTGAAAATAAAGGATGTGGTAGCCTACGAACCCTACCTGGACTTAATCACCTTGCCAGTTGATAGGGCTCTGTACTTAAAGCTCAGGGTAGGCACCCTCCCGATCGGGGCCTTTGTGTCAAAATGGAAATCCGGTGTTCATTTATCACCCTTCTGTGCCCTTTGACCATCTAGGCTTGCACATATTTTCTTTGAGTGCCCGGACTATATTAATCCTAGGAGATACTGGCTCAAACCTCTTTTTAGACGCCTGGGAATACGTAGGCATTTGGTTGCACTACGTATTTTATTGACTGATACCTCCCCTCCAATTGTTTGCGGTGTCTCCAAATTTTTAAAACGCTCATGGTTGATTCACTGCAAGAGATTGTCAATTTCAATTTAATTCACTTTTTAGCTAATTTACCTAGGGTTAAATCCAATTTTATTGTCTTAGTATCTAAATGTTGACATATCTATTTACTGTTTTGAAATGCTGTTTTTATATATGTATGTATTTTTTCAAGATATCTTGCATATCGAATAAAAGCTTTCAACCACCAACCAGATTAGGGTGAGAGGAGGTCTAGGATGATGGCATCAGTGATGTCATTTGAAATGTCATCAGTGATGTCATGAGTGAAATCACTGACCATGTCATGAGTGATGTAATATGTGATGTCATCAGCAGTGCATTGCCGGCACGCAAATTATAGTTAGCTGAACTAACTATAACGGAGGAATTTCAATAGTTTTCTACGAGTGAAATGTCCAACTAACTATAACGCACCTGAAACCTATGGTTTTTTCAGTGAATTTCTAAGGTTTTTTAAATGCTAATTGCTAACTATAACGTTCCTAAAATCTATGTTTTTTTCAGTGAAAAAAATGTATATATATATATATATATATATATATATATATATATATATATATATATATATATATATAATATATCCTGCAAAGGGGGTTGACGGCTTAGCTGGGGGTCTAACCCCTACCTACATTACTCTACTTTTTTGGGAAAATGTGTGGTTAAACCAGGGGGCAATCATGGCAGGGTGTCAGCCCATGTGGAAAAGCACCAACCCCCTGACAATTTCATTGTTTTCTTCAAAACTATTTTTTTCACATTTTATATTTCTCTGGGGGCGCAGCTGCCCCCCCCCCCCTCTCCCAGGGACAGAAATATATTCTTTTAAAAAAGATATTCATCCTCCACATGGGGATGGCCCATTGCCCCAAGGGCCGACCCCCTTACAGCATCTCTGGTGGCGAAGTGGATTTCCTGGTTGTGGATCGTGGTGTGATCTCAATCCACAACTGGGTAGCCATTTCAGGGAGTCTTTGTTTGAAAAGGTAGACTCTTCGGTTTCAAAAGAGGCCTACTTGAAACCAGTGGATACCTTTTTGGGTATTGTATTACTCACCGAAGTAAGAGAGGTAGCTTATCTGTCCCTGGAATTCACTCAGGTGGGGAATATGTGACCTCAGCAGGCCTTACGGTGTTCTAAAGTAACAGATGGTCATGAAGGTGGGAGGGGGTTGATGCAGAAGTGATTCCACATCTCTCCCACCCTTTAAAAAAAAGAAAGGAATCCTTCACTGCAAGCACTGGATGATCATTTTCTGCCATCTCCAGTGTCTATCATTGGCCGGCAGACACAAAGGGAGGGTGTGCCAGTGTCTGTCATTGGTAGACATCCAGACCAAAAGGGTTATTGTTCTATTCCACCCACACCTGGTGGTTGAAAGCATACTTCAAAACAAAGAGAAACCTTTAAGTCAAGCTTTTACAACTCTCTTCAGTTTAGTACACACTGAAAAATACATGCATAATATGAATGGATTTATACATGATTTTGTTGATTAAGGTAATGTTGGTACACAGTTAACTTTGAATGTGCAACAGGATGAATGGGAGTTTTTAATGTTAGTGCTAAATGTGTTAGAAAATGAGGAAATTGCAATTAATGACTTCTTTAAAACAAACTTTTCTTGGAAGTATAAATGCATCAATTGTTATTTTGGCAGAACAGATGCTCAATTGGAGCGATTTGTGTACCTTACAATGCCAGATTGCAAGTCAGTGGCTTTTGAAAAACGTTTTGTAAAAACTGTGCAGAATAACTGCTGTCCAGAATAGACATCGAATATACTGTCTACAAAAGTTGTGAGGCACAGTTCAAAACATTTTAATCTCATGCTGGAAAGATGCGGAGCTGATGGCAGTAAAATTATTACTGAAAGCACAAACTTTAAAGCTGATCGAATATCAATTTATAGGAAAAGTCAAGCTGATGCCATTAGTTTTCATCATGGGCAGACAATCAATTCTTGCTACTACACAGTCTACCTTAAAAAGTAATGTGGCTGGACTGAATGTGATGACACAAGTCTTACAGTAAAGCATATATTACCCTGGAAACTTCCAAATTCCTATCTCATATTTCTGGGAGTCCCAGAGAGAAATTATGTTTACAAAAGTCTATGTACATATAAACAGACAGAAAGCATTACATTCCATGTTCCTTGATGGAATAGTAGGAATTGAAGATGTCATAAAATAAATTAATCAGTATCAATGTGTATATTTGAAACATCTTGCATAACTTTAGTAATTATATTTATTTGCAAATTAAAAAATGTGAAATACTGTTTCTGCCTGTGCTGTCAAGAAACTGTTGTTACATATAAAATATGTGTTTTTTGTATATCTACTTAATTTAGTTTTTGCACACATTTCAATGATAGATTGCATTTTAATTAATTATACAGATTATACACACTTAGGGGCATATTTTCAAGCTCCTATCGCCACCTGAATGTCACAGTGTTTCCGTTGTGGTGGAGATATGGGCTTCGCCTTACTTACAAGGCAATTGTTAAGCCACTTAACAAGGCTTAATGCTACCTTGTAAATAAGGCACCATTTTACACTATACTTACCATGAAAGGAGTGGGCAACAGGTGTTGCAGTGGGTGTTCTTCCGCAACAACCATTGTTTTTGAGAATGCTCAGTATTTACAAGAGTGGCATGAATATGGGGTAGTGCCAAAATTAGAACCATGGAACACCTGGTTTAAACAGGGCATAACAAGCAGTATTGCTTTATTTCTTCTTGTTTTTGCTGTTTTTGTGTGTGCTGCATTGTGCAGCACACATAAAAACAGCATAACTCCATGCATGATTGTTTATATGCAAGACAATGTCTTTTCCTGTACATAAACAATAATTTTAAAAAGGACAATTTGCAACTTCTATGTGTGCCGCATAAAGCAGCACACATAGAAGTTACAAATAGCCATTAAAGATTTACATGCTGGAAGGGACACCATCCTGTACATAAACAATCATTCCCTAAAAGGCAGGCACTCTTGCGCTGTGGTGCAAGAGTGGCTGAATTTGCACTAAGCACCTAAATCTAGTGCCAGCAGAGGAGGAAATGCAAGGTTGCACTGTATTGTTGTAAATACGGTGCTGCCCTGCATTTCAGAAGTGGTGGAGCATAGAGCTAAACCGAGAAGGTTAATGCCACTCTCCGTCAATTCTTTGTTAATATGCCCCTGGGTATATAGCTGTATGTATATTTTAAACATTATCTCAGTTTATTTTCATTGTAAATGCAGTTTCTGAGAACAAAAATCTTTTGGGGAGAAAGTGAAATAAATTAAATATTCACATTCTACAAGTAACATAAATATACAAAAACTAAGTTAGTATGATCTCTTTTTTGTATTAAGATAGCAAGTGACATGAAAAATATCAGTCTCCTTCCACATCAAAACCATCCTCACCCTGAGAAGATTTCTCAGCTGAGGCAGCAGATTTCTGCTCACTATACAATTCACGCACAAAAACAAAACAACAGTGTAATTTTGTAGTGCACTCATTTATCGCACTCTACTACATACACTGCTCATCCAAACACTTCTTACCCAGACAACATTATTAATTTATATTTTACTGTTACTCTTAATACTACTGTATTAGACAGTTATTTAAGGCTGAGAAAAGATACATTACTTCCCCTACACTCATTAGCAGGAACACCCATCACCTTGAGAGGAGGTGTCATTGACAACACAATCTCTGTTTAGATCCTTCCACATTTGTCCAATATACTGGGGAGATTTCCTATCAGACACAACACTGTCTACCTCCATTCTTCTATGTACATCCCTGATTAAACAAAGTTTTCAACAGAAATTCAAATTACTAACTCTTCTGTAGCACATACAATTCTTGCATTATAGAGTGGTTTTATAGCAGATGCCACTATCTTGCCATACTCTACTATATACATTGTTAGTATACTGCAGAATAGTACTCTTTCAGAGAACTTGCTGTGAATGATCAAACAAATAACCAATGTGGCCCTGCGGCTGTTCTGTCTTGAGGTATATTATTTATTAAAAGCCATCTCCTTTGTTACAGAGCTGTATGCGTGGCTCAGTGATAGAACACTGGTTAAGTGTCTTCAATAACTTATACAGTTCTCAGTAATGAGCTATAAGCCAGAGAGCACACATATATTTTCTTCCAATACCCTACCATACATAGACATCATTCAGCAAAAAGGCATTACTGCAGAGGACATTCCTTCCCCACTTTGAAGAGAAGCATTAGCTCATATTTGTGGTAGATGTAGCAAGTTTTTTGTTACAAATTTCTAACTTTTGTGTGTCTGTATTTTATTTTTCATTGAGAACATTCTAACATATTCTAGTCCTATCTTTTAATATACTTAAAAGAGGTTCTGCCTTGGTCTATACTACTTCAAGAAAGGCCTCTTGTTTCTTGTAATACATTGTGTGTAGTCAGCTCTATAACAATTGTTCAAGGTCTAGAACAACTGGTATAGTCCTCATTAGTTGGCTAGAAACCAGAGAGTGGAGAAATAAATCTCTTGCCAAACAGTATGACACACAGCCAAGCCCTTTCTGCAGAAGCATGTTCTTCCCCACAAACTACAAGAGGCAAATGTTTTCTTACAGTACCCAGTTTGTAGAGCGGTGAGTTCACTTTTTACACTCTAACATGTACAGTCATTTCATAAGGCTGGGATTTTACCATAGAGCACCACTTGTTGACATTTAAATATATACACCTATCATGAGCAGAAAGACTATATGCAAATAACCTGATCTTTCATCACATGCTATTATGCTACCATATCTCCGAACAGTGAGGTTTTAGCAGGCCGTGCAGTCATTTCTCATGCAAAGGCATTGTCTTGAGAAGAAATGTGAATAACCAAGATTCCTCCTTTTCCCATACTAGTTTGTTTAACTTGGAAATAAAATATCAAATTATTTTAAAAAGCCCTTCGGAGAACAACTGAAGAATAGATCAGTGTATGAATAGGCAGTGGTGGCTCGCATAGGGAGTGCTGCGGGGTGGTGTGGCTGAGAGGGGCATGGTGGGGGGGGTAGTAAACTCAGACATACGATGGAACGGAGGAAAGTAATTATTACATTCCTCAGTTCTGTCATATGTCTGAGTTTACTACCCTCAACCTGCCCCGCACAACCGCCCGCAGCACGCCCTATGCAAGCCCCCACTGTGTATAGGCATCATACAAGGGAGAGAACCCAGTCCCTACTTGCATGCTTCTCTGTTGTACTTGTGACAGATGATAATTCAACACTTTTCTTTATCTCTGTTCTAGACAACCTACTGGGTGCATTGAACACATACAATAGTGGTGCCAAAGAATATTGTCTGCGTGTACCATTGAAAGATTTGTTGTAGTACTACATACATGTCACTGTCCTTGAATAGACTATTTCAGCTTCGTTCAAATTTGTAAAACATTCCTAAAGCAAAGATTCCCTAGTGGCCTTGGGAGGCTCAAATACTGAAACCAGCAGTAGATGTGAATTAGGGGTGGGAGGAGTGTGCGGCGTTGTACTATACGTAATTCCGCAGAGTCATCCAAAAACTAAGTGGAATTCTGCATAGTTCCGAGAGAAGGCGGAGTTCCCTAATTGTATTTGTCAAGCACTCAAAGGCATTAAAGGGAAACTTCCCTTGATCTATAAGCACCTGTGGTTGTACAAGACTACAAGTTGCATTGAAATCCCCAGTTTAACATCACGTCATCAGATCAGACTGTCAGAATGTGTGCATGCCCTGTATATTGGCTTTGCTGCTACTCTTTCACACCTCTTGCCCTGGCTCCTTACCTTCCCTCACCTTGATTTTGCTGATGGAATGTAAATTTAATTACACAATTACAACAAATGAATTGAAATTAATAAACCTTAACATGATGGTCATCTGTGTCTTAAAAAAATATGTTTTGGTGCTAATTAAGATCAGCCATATGGAAACAATGACACCACATATTCTTGAAAGAAGATCACATGCATGCTGGTTTGCAATCCTAGGTTTTGCAACATCACTTCAATGGGTTAGGGAAAGGAATTTCTATTGCTTTCATCCTCCCGTGATTTACGAGGCTCTGGGTTTCTGCTCACTAGAGCACCTTGGGCTCGCTGTGGTTATGCTTCTTAATTTGTTTTGAAAATTTGGCTCCTTAGCTTGATTTAGGCACTCTGAGGATTGTATGTGATCACTCACTGGTCTGGTCTGTGCAATGGTAGAGGCTGCAGACTACCAGCAGGTGATGGGCAGGGAGAGTGAGAGGGGGTGGAGTGCCACCCAGCAGGAGCTAACAACAGAATCTGCAGCATCATGACTCATGACCACCATTAGTGACTGCACACTTCCAGAGCGAGGCTTGACACACATACAGATTTCACCCAGTGCAATAGGGGAATGGGTTGCATAGCATGACCAGCATGATGGATGAGGAACAAAGATTCAAGATACATCAGGCTTTCTTTTGAGTAGGCGGCAGCCCTTCCTCGCTCTACCGGTAAAAAAGACAATCTATGAAGCAGCTTGGCAAATTTTAAGCATGACTGAGCACGTGCACTGCTGACTGCTGGTAAACTCCGTTCCGCCGGGAGTGGGATTAAGTATTTTTCCAAACTCTGCATTCAATCGGACCGTGAAGTCAAGTGACAAAAACTCTGTGGATTTACCACCCACCCTTAATGTGAACACACCCAAAATATTTTCCCTCAACAAGGAAAGTAGAGTCTATATATCCAACAATATTGCAAGACATTATTATTAACCAAATAAATGTCTGGAGTGTCTCTGCTCTCTCGAACCTTGCAGAAGCTTAAAAATGTGCATAAGGTTATTGCAGGTTTGCAATATTGACTAATATTTTTCCTTTATGTCTGTTTCATTTCAACAGTAAAAGCAAGCTTATTTTAGTGTTTCCATTACATACTATTAGTTAGTTACCAAAGATTGGTCTCGCGAGCATGCCACAAGAGTAAAATGGGAAGTTCTGCCTCCTCAGACTGCACAGGGGGTTCATGTGCCTGATTCTTGTGAGCCTCTCACAAGAGTCATTTTTTTAAATTAAATGAAAATAAAAATTATATAGATAGCTCAATCACACCCTTTGTCACTATTTGTGTAAAACACACGGACAACTAATGAATAACCTCCATATATAACAAAATAAAAGAGAATTAATAAGTATACGATCCGTGAACTTCTTGTAGGGGGCTCACGAGTATCCTGCAACAGTGGAGACACATCCAGGGAAAAAATATTTGATTGGTTAACATTATTATCATGAATTATTGAAGAGAGCGATCAGCCCTCTTTCCTCATTTAGGAGCAGCTCTTTGGTGTGGAAACATCTAAAGAGGCCTACTAGGATCTTCTCTTCTAATTGTTCAGAACTTTGGTGAGAAGATAACATATCTTCATCTGATAGAGATAAACAAGCACCAGCTATACCAGTTGCAACCCCTAAACCTCCAAAGGAATCTATTGTGTGGCAATTCTTTGAGATGGCACCTGGAGGGTAGAAAGTATCCGTAAAGCACATTAAGCGCAAATTGTCCCATAATAAATGTATCAGAGGCAACAAGAAGCAGTACAGTTTGGGAACAATGGACTTGTTGTGGCACTTAAGGGCAATGTATCCCCAATGTTTAGCTTGGGCAGGGATGCAGAGGCGTGCAGAACTAAATTCTGTAACAGGCGCCTCTCAGGTTGTGGAATGTCAGGCTACAAACAAACCAACCTACTTGAATAAAATACTTTTCTGTTGCTTTTGCAAGAAAATATTTTTTTCTTCTGAGCAGAATGCAACAGCCCATGACAAACTGGCAGAAGAGAATAAATGTCCTCCTAGGCTTTTGGTTTTTAAACCACACATTATATCCAAGTTTAGAAACCTTATTTTTCTGGTATCCTCATTTCTTCTTTCTACCAATTAAAAACAAACAAAATAGTTACAAAAAAACACAAAACAAAACTATAACTATTTCAAAAACAAAAAAAGGATCTTTTGAGAGTCACCTGATGTGCTAAAGATAAAGACAAGAGTGTAAATGTCATGTTTATGTCAAGTTCATTAGCATCTATAGCACCCACTAGACTTTTGCAGGTTTTTTTTTTTAAAAAGGGAAACTTAAAATAGAAAAACAGTAGATAATGACACTATAGGGTAGTTCTGAATAAAGCCTTTTACAGTTTGGTATGTGTTGTATTTCAAAACAGGATAGAACTAAGACATAATGATTGTCAAATACCTTAAAAATGTGAACAATAGTTCCTTTAAAAGAAACAGGTGAAAGAACTTGGAAAAAATATTCTTCCAAAAGAAACCTATCACTTAGGGGGTCATCTACTCTCTTTATGATCTTATTCGATGCAGCTCTACTGAACTTTAGAAAATAATCTGCTTACAAAAGCAGCGGGAAAGAGCTTTTTTGAGTACGCTGCACTATTATCTGCTTGAGCGGTAAGCAGGGACAGTATCCCCAGTTTGAAAAGATGTTGAAGCTCATTGTTGTGTCTTGTGAGTGAGAAATGACAGGACCCTTTTGGTTCCCGACAGACTCCAAAGAACTCAGCTGTAAGTGTTTAGCTGTGGTTAATAGAATTCATGATTAAGAATGTTGAGTTCATGGTTACACGCTGTGGAATAAATACGTGTAATACCAAGCTCTGTGTGTGGTGTAATCATTGACATGAACCGAGACTTGGGAGAATGCTACAACTGGGAACGAGATAAGGGATTATGGAAATCTGATAACCCAAAGAACCAAGAGTGCTCTCCTGGAGAGTAAGCCATGGTCCAGCAAACTGTTTGTGGGTGCTATGTGTGTCTCTGTCAAAGTGAAAATCAACGGTTGGTATATATGGAGTCAAATCGCTGTTCCAAGCAGTGCAATGCCTGTGAAGAAACTGAAGGCCTTACAGAAAGTTTGTTTGTCATCAGCTAGACATTTACGGGTAAATTCAGGACAAGAGATACTGTGCCACAGCCTATCACAGAGCCGTCATTAATACAGTACAACAGCACTAAAGGCATGGACAACAAGGTACTGAGAAGTGCCAAAGTCAGTAATTGCCGACTGCAAGGAAGAGCACAAACAAACGCCAAAGGCAGGGACAACCAGGTACGGAAAGTACAAGCAACAAGAAGTGACAGCAAGAGAACACTGTGAGTAGAAGCAGAGAAACACAGAGAAACATTAGAGGTGGCGATAACCAGAGGTATAGAGAATACAATAAAATTTCCCAGAACTGAAGTAAAGACAACCATCCATCCTCAGCACCAGGTAACAAACCCCAATCCAAAGCATGGAGGTTGTGCTTACGAAGCTTGTGAATCAAAATAGGCTGACTGAAAGGTTGTGCAGCTTTTCAATAGCTACTACAATCACAGCCTCCCATTGATACTCCCATAAAGCAGAATATTGGTGAAAGATGGCTGACTGGAACAAATTCTTCAATGATTTCATTGGAAGAGACACATGACAAAAAGATCATTAAATATCTAAATAAGTTGGCTGGAGAAGGTGCTAAGGAAGTGATAAAGAAATAACCACATGGTGATGAAGTGAAATACCATCAAATCAAAAAGGCATTAAACACCAAGTTCAATCCAATGCCAAATGTTGACTATGAAAGGTATATTTTCAGTCAGGAATGGCGGAAAGCTGGTGAAACGATTGACAAATTTGTCAAAAGACTATATATGCTCTCTAAACACTGCAAGTTCAATTAATTTAATGATGAAGAAGCCACATGCCTCAAAGTTATATATGGGTGTTGGTAATATTCATCCAGATGCGGAAAACTGACAGAAACACTTATGACCCAATTACGATGTTGTCAGGAAGGCCATCCCAGAGCTGTCCGGAGTTGGACCTTCTAACCGACTCATACTGGGATCCCGCTCTACCAAACAACACATTACGGTGCTCAAAACCCTTTACTTACCGAATGACTCAGTCACTCTGAATCTGTCTGAAGTTTCCTAATGAGAACTATCCAGAAACACAGAATGGAGTCGTCCAGGGGCTTTTCCCAGGTCGAATACAATCTGACGATGTGTACTTCCCATGCGCTGAATTGTATGCCACAACCAACACATCAAAGCATCCAGAAGGGGTGTATTTAAACTGTGATATGCGCCACCCCTGGTTTCCTGCTCACAAAGTGGTGCAGCCATGTATCCCGTTGCACACGTCATCCCCCTACTCTACGCCTATGAAGAATAATAACACCCCAACCGACACAATCATCGCAGATGGTAAGTCTGACACCTACCCCTACACAATAACGCAACTACCCCACAAAGACTATACAAGAGAAAGCAAGGGTGCAACTACAGCCAAATTGGGGGGAGAATACTTCCAGCAATGTAGAGGAAGGTATTTTGAGGGGGCTAATACTTCCAGCAACTCTGACCCAAAGAGGGGGCTGGGGGACTACTACCCCCAGCAATGTAGATGTAAAACTGGGCTTGGGGGTAAATGCCCCCAACAATGTAGAGGCAAACATCGGGTTGGGGGGCTAATAACCCCAGCAATGTTTAGGCACACCTGGGGTTGGGGTGCTAATACCCCCCCAGCAATGTAGAGGAAAACATGGGGTTTGGGGATTAATACCCAAAGCAATGTTAAGGCAATCCTGGGGTTGGGGGCTTATACCCCAAGCAATGTCGAGGAAAACCTGGGGTTTGGGAGATAATACCCCAAGCAATGTTGAGGCAATCCTGTTTTTGGGGGATTAATACCCCCAGCAATGTTGACTGGGGTTTAGGGTCAATACCCCCTAGCAATGTTGAGGGAAACCTTTGGTTGGGAGATAATACCCCCAGCAATGTTGAGGCAAACCTGGGTTTGAGGGATAATACTCCCAGCAATGTTGAGGCAAACCTTGGGTTGGGTGGTCAATACCCCCAGCAATGTTGAGGCAAACCTGGGGTTGGGGGCTAATATCCCCAGCAATGTTTAGGCAAGCCTGTCGTTGGGGAGTTAATACCCCATCAATGTTGAGGCAAATCTGGGGTTGGGGGGCTAATACCTCCAGCAATATTGCGGCAAACCTTTGGTTGGGGGGGTTAATACTACCAGCAATGTTGAGGCAAACCTTGGGTTGGGTGGTCAATACCCCAGTAATGTTGAAGCAAACCTGGGATTAGGTATTTAATACCCCGAGCAATGTGTACCTGGCCCAGTGTCATCTCCCCCACCCACCCATCACTTTTAGGTCTTGGCAGGTGCAGGGAGGTTGCATTGTATGTAGAGGCTTTGCAGGGAGGTAAGTCTCATTTGAACAGTCTAACCTACAAACCACCCTCTTGATCAGCAGCAGTGTGCCTTTGTGAAACATCTCTTGACAGGTAATATCAAGGAGGCTACAATGAAAGAGATGATCAAAGAATGTCTGCCAATTACTTTCAGAGTGCACGAGCATCATTCTGATCTCAATCCAACCATGGGTTCCTAGCCTGTTGTGCATGTCCGATGAGGGAATGTCATCATCGGGTAGGTACACTTAGCACGCCAAATACTGTTAGAAACACACTTTTGACAGTGGAACAAGAATTGTCATAACCACTCATATGTATGTATAACAAAGTGAATGCATGAGTCCACCACAACACCCACTGACACATTGCAGGGCAACAGAACTCCAATGTACTCACAAAAGTATGACATTGTGATGCCTCTGTATGCAATAAAGCCCAGGGGATATTGGCCCAGACAACACACTACTCCACATACCCAGCCACTCTGTACTGATTTCAGTGCCTCCCAATACAAAAACCTAGAAGCGGATGTGTCACATTCGTCTTTGAATTATTTGTAGACAAAACCATCTTGACTTTGAAAGAAGCATTGGCCAACAACAAGGTGGGATAGTCACCAGGTGTGGACTGTGGGCACTGCACACAATTCCCAATCTGTATGTGTACAAGGTTATCTTTGTAGAATGTCACTCACAGCAATTCTGCATCAAGCTCCTCAGGCTGTAGTGGGTGCCCCAAAACAACATTCCATGTTGAATGTGCAGATTGTGTCCGGCAGAGTAGTAGGAGTAGGCATGAGTCTCAGGACGTAGAATCCACCAACAGTTTTGGAGGTTCTAGTGCACAGCCCATTGTGTAAGATAAGCTGTCAGTACTTGTGAGCATGCCAAGGGGTGGTTCAATCCCAAATGCAATCGACATAGCCATCCTCAAGCCAGAGGATATGGGTACATCTTGTGTGGATCGGGGATATGTGCAGAACTGAAGGCTGCTGTGTCCACATTTGGCACTAAAACACTGTCTCCAAATCTTTGAAAATGTCAAGGAGACCTTACACAAAGACATTTTGCCATCACGCTCTAGGGCAGTGTTAATTGGGCAAAATAGGAGCATCCATGGACACTTAGTAGAATAAGTGAGATTATGCACACCTAATTATCTGTTTATTTTTGTGCGGGATAACTAATTAACTTGTTTGCATGCTATGCTTGCCATATGCCTGCCTAGCAGTTACTCATACGTGTTATTGTGGCCAGGTTTATATCGCCTGGACTCAAGCATGCACTGCTGCTTGGGTATACTTCATTGAATACTAGCTTAATCTATTTACCATTGCACTCTAACAATTTTTATTTTCCGTAAGCATTCTGTGCATCATTAGCTTATCATCATCATTGTGTATTACAATTACATTCCAATAACAATTGCAAAAACAATCATTGTTTTTTTCACATTTCAAGAAATAAACTTTTTTTAAGAATCTTCGTCCTTCGCCCAATGCATTTCGGGACGGACAGTCCCTTCGTCAGGGGAAAAAAACCTATTAAAAAAAAACAAAATTTGACATTTGTAGGTAAAGATCTTATGTTGCGCAGACTTGACAGAGAGACATGTTCATTGGTGATATAAACCTGGCCACAATAACAAGCATCCATGGACACACGCAAGGGCTACCCTTGACAAACCAGATTAGAGGTTGCAAAATATTGACAATGTAACCACCCATAGGAACTGGGTGTAATGTTCCAGTGCCATATGTGTGTTTGCATACACTGCAATGTGTTTTCCTCAGCACAAACAAATATATCATCACAATGAGTCCATCTCCCTTTGTGTCCCCATACCTTGAACATTCAAAGTCAGAATGCCAATATTAACCATGCATAAGTAGACTGCTGTGAAGTGTGGTGATGCGTTTCTGGAGTTGTCTGACCCCAGGTGGCACAACAACACACATCATTGACTTCCCACTAGAGGGGGCTGTAGTCCTCTAAGAAATGTACTGTCTTCCAATGTTCCAGCATCATAACATTACAATATTAGCAAACACCACATCCATCAAAAGGCAGTAAGCAAGGGCAAGAATGAACCATCACTACAACTACCTACAAAGGTTAACTCCCCACAGCTACCCATATACAACTCATACAAGACAAGGCTAGGTAGAGGCAAATTGTCCTGTGACGACAATAGGTTTTGCATATGCCAGTGTACTCAGAGGGACCTTTACAACAATCAGTCATGAACATTCAGTGGCAAACAGCAAGCTGCAGCAAACATTTTCCATATCTTCCTATTTGCTCTGGCTACTGTTTTTCCCTACTTACTTATATCTGATCTCCACACATGTACATTTCAGCATTACCTCATGATCTCTACTTGTGTGGCTATGACCCCTCCCACATCTACCTCTAAGTACATGATCATCTCTCAAAACTCAAAACTATCATACGCACACAAGCATGTAACAAGCACCATCTGGTACATCTAGACGGAAAAGTATGTCAGCCGCACATGCTCAAGCATTGTACACAAACTCTTCCAAACTGATTCATACACTCTCACACTTGTGCTGCCCTTCTTACATCTACACCTATTTTCACAGAACAACTCTTCATCACTTTGTATACAACACCTCTCACATTCATGAGATGTGCACATTGTACTGTACAGCAGATGCCAAATGTAACATGTCATATGGACCACTCTCATCACCAGTTGCTCCCTCAGTAATGTCTTAAACTGCACTCATCTCACAACGTGCAGCATCACAGCCCACTTTGACATGCTCTCTTAACACATCTCACAAGACACTTACATTGCTTAATGAATATGTCCTCCACCATTTGCATATTAACATTCACCCACCATCCTCTGCTTAAGTTTTACAGATTATCATTTATAAAACAAATGGATCCACAGATTCAAACACAACATACATCAACCATACTGCACCTCAAATATCACCATCCAGAACCATCATTTTCACAACTAGTATATACCCTCGACATACACTTATCCACTTTGTTACAAATGACAAGTTTAACCTTGACTCACTGTGGCCCTGTCACATCCACATATGAATTTCAGGATCCATACCTCCATTGACTTGTGCACATTAACAACTATCTTCATTTATTGAAACTGGCCTGTTACAGTCATCTCCCACCGTAGTGACACAGACCACTGCTCTCATGACCTGCCAGAATCCACCCTTGTCTACCTGGTCATACCCCTATCACATCTACCATTTCCTACCATATCTTGCACAGGATTTCACCAGTCTCAGTCTAACAAGCTTACATACTCTGATTCACACCCTTGTATGTTTAACCACTCAAATTGGATGAATGTGGACACCTCACATCCTACACAAGAAAGGCCTATGTCCTTAACTCATACCTTACATTCTCTGACAATCATTGAATTTGTCCTGCCACTATGACGTATAAATCGCCACTGCATCTAATCATTTGAAAGACTAGTCACTCTCACCTTTCCCCCTGTTTAAGCAAACTCAGCGCATGCAACATGAACCATGGATAATACATCTGCAGCTAGGCCTCACATTAAATAAAACACATCCTCCCCTGTGTGGCAACTTAGAGACAGTAGATGGATACACATCACTTCTGTGCACTCACTGTCTACTTGGCATACCACATGTAGGCCTGGGCAATCCGCCAGGCATAACAGCACTCCTAGCTCAGCTCTGTGTGACCTGGAAGACCATCAATCATAGCTTAAAAGGCCCCCATTGTCAGTCATCCTCAAATGACAAAACACACAATTCATATGCTCAACTGCGACTGGTGTGTAGTTGTAAATATGAAATCTAAGCTTTGACAGACAAAAAACCCCATACATGTGATGTCCACAAACAAAAGTAGGATGGCATGGCTGACATATAAATTAGAAAGCAATGGACAATTAAGACAACACACAACTTGCTTAACATGAATCCCTGCAGAAAGTAAAGTCCTTGGAGGCAACAGGGTCTGAAGACTGTGAGAATACTGTTCACCTTACGGGTACTCCAGAGCCCAGTTACTTGCCTTGAATCTGGATAGAGGGGGAAACAAATGTAAGGGCATTGCATTCCATTCCAAATCTGCCACCATGCCAGACCCCTATACTTACTGCCAAAGCCCCATTTCCCTGGTTCTCTACCACAGAGTTAGACCCATTAACCTATCGAAAGGGAATGCTACTACAAAGGCCAAGGAACATGTGTTAAAGTCTTCCTGGTTAATACCAGATCCTTGGTAAAGCACAGTTTTGAGTGCGCAAGGCTCCTGGTGGAACAAGATATAAAACTGACATTCATTCCAGAAACATGGACGGGTGAGGACTCAGGGCCTGACTTATTGAATGACACTCCACCTGGTTTACTGTGTTGCACCTTAAACAGGCCAACCGGGAAAGGAGAGGGGTTAGGGATAATATTCCATAATACCCTTAAAATTGTTTTTCAGACAGCAGATGTTATGTTATGTTATGTTAAGTGTTGCTTATAAAGCGCACTGACACCGAAGCTTCCTGGCGCTGGTAGACAGAACAGAGTGAGGGGAAGGTGGAGATAACAGAATCTACGTGGGGGTAGGGAAAAGGTGAGTTTTTAGCATTTTCCTAAAATTGAGGAAAGAGGAGCAGGATTTGATAGAGAGAGGGAGGAGGTTCCAGAGCCCAGGGGCCAGCTGGGAGAACCGGCGTCCGCCGAATCTCTTAGTCTTGCTCCTGGGGGTGATCAACAAGTCAAGGTGGGCGGATCGAAGATTACGTGTAGGACAGTAAGGGTGGATGGTGGATTTCAGGAAAGCCGGGGAAGGGCAATGAAGTGCCTTGAAGGTAAGACAAGCTACCTTGAAGGCAGCCCTTCGCTCAACCGGAAGCCAATGCAAATTCATAAGCAAAGGTTTAGCTGATTGCCATCTAGGTGTTCCATGGATCAGGCGAGCAGCCTGGTTCTGGACGAGTTGAAGGCGTTGAGTCAGGTATTGTGGTAGACCGTGATAGATGGCGTTGGAAAAATCCAGACGGGAAAGTACCAACGAAATAACAGTTTGGGTGAGTGCTGCCGGGGGAAGAAAGTGGCGGATTTTGCGGATCCTCCGAAGTTGAAACATACAGGAGGAAACCACCGCTCCCACCTGAGCCCTGAGAGAAAGCTCGGTGTCGATAATGACACCTAAACTTTTTACTGTTTTTGCTGGGACGGGGGGGGAGCCAAACTCTGGAGGCCAGAACTGTGGACCCCAGTAGGTGGAGCTGAGTCCAGGAAGTAGGAGCTCAGTTTTACCGGGGTTCAACTTCAATTGATTCTGGTTCATCCAGAGTTGGATATGAGTCATGGCTCCATGAAAAGTTTTGATGGCATTTGGCGAATTAAGGGGAAAGATGATCTGGAGATCGTCAGCGTAGTTATAAGTGACGATGTCCCATTTCAGAAGTGATTGAATGAGTGGCCGGAGGTAAAGATTAAAGAGGAGCGGGGAAAGGGAAGAACCTTGGGGGACACCACAGGATGTGAGAGTTTTTTTAGCAGTGTAGGGGCCAAGGCGGACCGCCTGTGTTCTCCCCGTAAGGAAGGACCTGACCCACTCAAAAGCAACGCCCTGGATGCCCGCCTGCCCGACACGGTGGAGAAGGATGTCATGATCCACCGTGTCGAACGCGGCCGACAGATCCAGTAAGACGAGGGCTTGGGGTTTTCCCGCTTCCGCGTTGCCTCTGAGTGTGTCAAGGACTGCCAGGATAACGGCTTCTGTAGAATGGGCGGGTCTGAAGCCGGCCTGGGTTGGTACAAGGTAGCCAGAGGATTCTATAAATCTGGACAAGCAGCGAGTGACGTGGGCCTCCATAAGTTTAGAAAAATAAGGGAGAAGGGAAATGGGGCGGTAGTTTGATGGCTCCGTCATGTCGGCGCCAGGTTTTTTTAGTAAGGGTACCAGAATGGCTTCCTTAAAGGAAGTGGGGCAGATGCCGCTGCTGAGGGAGCTATTAAGTAGATGTAGGATACTGTCAGGTAAATTGAGACATATGCTCCGCAAAACGGACGGTGGACAGCAGTCATTTGGGGAGCCGGATTTTACACGAGTGGCTAGTTCCGCCAGAGAAGAGGAGTCTAGAGCCGGAAAAGAAGTGAAGGACAGGGGGTTATTGAGGGATGTATCCGGTAGTGACAATTGGGGGAGTGAAGGAATGGATTTTTTAATTGTGGAAATTTTTTCGAGGAAGAACGAGTTCAGGGTGTCACAGGCCTCCTGAGTAGGGGTCTGGGCTGGTAGGGTCCTGTCGTCTGTGGTTAACTCGTTCAAAACTCTGAACACCTCCTTGGATTTGTTAGTTGCCAGAGAAATCCTACTGGCGAAGTGTTCGGTTTTTGCTGAACGGATAGCTATCTTGAATTCTTTGCGGGCAGTCAGGTAAGATTGTTTGGCTAGGTCAGAATAATCGTGTCTCCAGATGCGTTCCAACTGGCGTGTTTTGAGTTTCCGGGCTTTGAGGTCGTCGGAAAACCACCTGTGAGAGTTCCTGTGTCTGGTACAGGGGAATTTAACCAAGGGGGCAAACAGATCGCTGGCCGACTCAAGCCAGGTGGCCACGTTATGTTCTAGCCTGTCCGTGTCAATAGGGTCAGAGATCGCCGGGCAGGAGTCAGCCAGGGCAGTAAAAAATCCCTGGGAGTCATATGAGCTCCATTTGCGGGCGAGGCCGCCGGCCATCAAGGGAGCAGGGGCCTGAACAGCAACCGTGATAATGGTGTCTACCAAATGATGGTCAGACCAGGCACACGGACGTATGTCTGGTGGGGACAACTCCAGGTTGCAGGTCCAGATCTGGTCCAAAACATGTCCCTTGATGTGAGTGGGTTCGGAGACATGTTGGACAAGGTTCAGACTTTTAAGCATCTCAAAAAGCTCAGTGGCATGAGGGCCGGCGTGGCTGTCGCCAAACCAGTAATTCAGGTCGCCAAAAATGGCGAGGTGGGAATGCGATATAAGAAGGGAAGACAGTTGTTCACTTAGAATGGTGGGAAAAGATGGCATGGGGTGTGGGGGCCGATAGAGTAAAAGGAAAGTGAGGGGGCCAACGTCCGTTTGCACGCTGATAGTTAAATTCTCCACCTCAGGTAAAGGAAGGGAGTAAGAGGATAAGGATTTCAGGCGCTTGGAAATAATGGCCGCTACTCCACCCCCAGGCCGGTCGCCGGGGCGGTCGGCGCGAAGGATGTAATAATCGGGGGGGAGGGCTGCCAGAATATCCGGCATGGACTCTGGGGTGAGCCATGTTTCTGTGAGTAAAAGCATATCGGGGTTCGAGCTGGTTAGCAGGATAAAAATATCCTCAGAATGCTTCACCAGTGAGCGGGTGTTAAGATAAGATACCCTGAGGGATGAGGAGTTCACTGGTGGCAATGCTAGGGGTATGCGGCCATTGGGGAGGAGTTGGTTAGGGCGCGTGAGGCCTGCTGACATAATGCGATGCAAAGCCGTAGGGGATGGTGGAAAGACAGTGTGCTGAAAGTCCCTAAGTGCTTGGGGGGAATATCTAATAGGCTGGGCGGCGTGGCATGCCCTCAGGCCCGTCCTGGCGCGGACGGGCGCAGACGGGCTTGCCTTTGGCGCGCCTTCGGCACGCTGCCGGCGCGCCCGCTGCGCCCGTCCGCTGCGCGGCCGTGGAAGGCACATGGTTTATGTAGGTGGAAAACAGGAAGGGGCGTGGCCCGTGATGAAGGGGGCGTGGCCTCACCAGGCTTCCCCGGAATGACGTGGCAAGGTATGGCGGCCCGCGACAGCGTTCAGATCGGCTGTGCGGGGAAGGGGTAATAGCGAGAATGTTGCCAGAAGTAAGTTTTTTAAAAGTACACAAGTACACAAGATATACACAGTAAAAGTAAATTTTTAAAGGGCTCGCTCGTTGCTCCCGGCTTCCGCCTCAGGAGTTCTGTCTATCTGCCGGCGCCTGCCATTTGGCACGTTTTAAAGCGGGGGGCGTGGCCCGTGATGAAGGGGGCGTGGCCTCACCAGGCTTCCCCGGAATGACGTGGCAAGGTATGGCGGCCCGCGACAGCGTTCAGATCGGCTGTGCGGGGAAGGGGTAATAGCGAGAATGTTGCCAGAAGTAAGTTTTTTAAAAGTACACAAGTACACAAGATATACACAGTAAAAGTAAATTTTTAAAGGGCTCGCTCGTTGCTCCCGGCTTCCGCCTCAGGAGTTCTGTCTATCTGCCGGCGCCTGCCATTTGGCGCGTTTTAAAGCGGGGGGCGTGGCCCGTGATGAAGGGGGCGTGGCCTCACCAGGCTTCCCCGGAATGAAGTGGCAAGGTATGGCGGCCCGCGACAGCGCTCAGATCGGCTGTGCGGGGAAGGGGTAATAGCGAGAATGTTGCCAGAAGTAAGTTTTTTAAAAGTACACAAGTACACAAGATATACTCAGTAAAAGTACATTTTTAAAGGGCTCGCTCGTTGCTCCCGACTTCCGCCTCAGGAGTTCTGTCTATCAGATGATACAGCTTGTGATATGCTCTTGTTTAATGTTGCCCTATCTCCCCATCACTCCTTTAAGGTCATCCTTCTGTATAGACCACCAGGGTCTAGAACCTCGTTTTTAACCTCGATCGGGACTCTGCTATAAGAAGGGATATGTTCTGATTTATTCACCATTCTGGGGGACTTTAACTACCATTTGGAAGCCCTCATGGACCCAGACACTAGAGCCCTGTTAGATGTAATGGGTAGTGCCAATTTGGTTCAATAAGTGAAAGAGCCCACCCAGATGGCAGGACACCCTCTTTTTTAACCATCCACATCGAACCTGCACAGGAACTATGCCCTTTGTTTGGACAGACCGTGCAGGAATTCAATTTGAAGTGACCACTTCTGCTGATCATCACAAACCTGGGGGCTCTTAAGATCAAATAGAGACAAGGGCCTGGAATATAGTGAAGGAGGGGACCGAACCAAATAATTTGCTTAGTACCACCTCAAGGCAACTGCCTGCAGGAGTGGAGGATGCCATCAGATGGTACACTCACTGGGTAGAAACAGCCTGCACAAAAGTTATCCCCGGCAAAAGTCCTGCACCCCAAACAATTTTTACCCACTGCACCCTGGTGCATGGAGGAACTTACGAAGCAAAAACTAATTTGAAAATTGCTAGAACGAAATTGAAGGCGAATATACACAGAAGCTAAGAAAGAAATCTATCCACAAGCCTTACTGTTTATAAACAGTCTGTATTTAAATCAAAAAAGCTTTTCTTTATAAACCAAATCAACTTAACACAAAATCCCTCAAAATCACTCTTTAAAACTGTATCTAAGCTGGCCTCCCCAAGTCCACCTAAGATCGAGTTGAGCCAAGAACTAAGCGAGGAAATTGCTAGTTTTTTTCAGAAGAAGGTGGAAGCCATCTTTTCAGTCTTCAACCAACTCCTGCAGGAAGAGACAGGACACCTGATGAAAGGAGTCAAGCAAGTTATCGGCACAACTCCTGATTTTGATAAATTTGCCCCACTTTCTACAAATGATACAAAAACGCTTCATGGCTCAATCATGGCTCAATCAGATCAGGGTTTCCCTACAACCCCCGTACAGTACCACTGGTCAAACTAGCCCTGGAACCCATTGCTATCGCAGATTCCCAGTGGCCACACAGTCACAAGTGGCCAGGTTCGAGTATCGACGTGAGTGGGTGAACTGCAGCAGCCCTGTTTGTTCACCAACGCAGCCGCAGGAGCCCCGCTTGTGTCTCGGCGGGAACCTGCGCCTGTTTTCCCTGCATTCCCGCGGCGGCAGGCAGTGCCCGCGTCGGTTTATCCGTGGCGGCAGGAGCCACACCTGTGTCCACAAAGAGGCAGGAGGCGCGCCTGTGTCCCCGCAGCAGCAGGAGATGCACCTGTGTCATGCACCTGTGCCCCCTGCGGCGGAGCCGTGCCAGTGTCTCTGTGTCTGCAGTGTCTCTACAGCTGAAGCAGGTTGAGCAGGGCAGGCGAGGGATCGGGAGCAGCCCGGTGTCGTTTGCGGTCTGGTCAGCGCACACGAGCGAGGAGAAGCGCTTCACCTACTTCAACGCATCCCATTCCCACTAACTGAGGAGTCCGGTCCAGGTTTTCGCTATGACGGAGGCTGCAGACGACACAAACAGAGCAGAGCAGAGCAGCAAGCAGCGGCGCTCAGAGAAAGCCCAAAAAAAGAAAAAAAGAGCCACTGTAGGCCCCCATCAGAGAACCAAAAGCAGGGGGGCCACAGCACAGTATAGCGATTTTCGGTAGCGGCTCTGGCAGGAGGAGGAGAAGGTCAGTTTGGCGGATTGATGGCAGATTAACGGCGCAGCTGGAACTGGCTTAAACCCAGCACAGTGACCCAGAGATCCCGATTCAGCTGAGCAGTCCTGAGAACCGCGAAAGCCGTGCGAGCTGTGAGCAGAGCGGAGTTGAGAAGAGGTGAGCTGGGGGAGAGGACGCGGGAAAGGCTGGAGCTGAGGGGAGACGCGTGGTCTTTATCAGCCTTGCAAAATCACGGCTAAAACACAGCTAAAACACCTCTGATTACCGCCGCACTTCTGCATTTATTTCCAACGCTACCAGCTCCCCGTCCCTTTGCTCTGGGCAGACCCCGCCTTGACCCGTATTGTTCGCATTTTCTCTGAAGTGCCCTCCAGGACAGGAAATATATGGGAAAGACATTTTAACTCCCCAGCACAGGAAATATACAGGAGAGACAAAGGGGCAGATGTATCATGCTATTTTTTGTTGCAAACGCTGCGAATCGCAAAACTGCAGCGTTTGCGACAAAAAAGTAGAAATTCATGATGTATGTAATTTTTTGCATCGCAAAATAAGTAATCGCTATTTCTGCGATTACTTATTCGCGATTTTTGTGTTTCTGTGAACATTTTTGCGATTCTCAGTTTTGCGTGCTTCTTATTTTGCGAAAATCGCAAATCTAGAAATCGCAAAATAAGAAATCGCAAATAGATGTATCAAAAAGTCGCTAATTGCGAAAACACGAAAATTGCAATTTAAGAAATCGCAATTAACACTAACAACAGTCAGGTGGTAACCAAGTTCAAAGTATATAAAGAACTTCAAAATGCTGTTTCAACTGTCACAATGGCTGGACTGTACCTGATCGCCAGGAGGCTGCGCATTCAAGCCCTTGCACAGAGGAGACAGAGGCAGGAGAGAATATTCAGACTGCGTATTACACTGTTTCAGCAAACTGAAGAGGAAATTGATGAGAAATACAGGCTGCATCCACACACCATTTTGGACCTAATTGATGAATTGAAGACATATTTGGAACATGCAACAGCCAGGACACAATCAATTCCAATACATGTGCAGGTATTGTGCTCCCTGCACCTTTTGGCCTCTGGTTCTTTTCAAAGGGTCATTGCTGAGGTTGGAGGTGTCTCTCAGAGTGTCCTTTCATGCTTTTTAAAGTTTTTTTTGCAAGCAATGATGAGTAGGCTGCAACATCATATCTATCTCTCAAGCAATCAGCAAGACATTCAAGAAACAAATTTGGAGTTTTATCAAATTGCACATTTTCCACTTGTAATTGGATGCATAGATGGTACCCATGTTTCCATCATTCCACCTGCTGCCACAGAATATGTGTATAGATATAGAAAATGCTACCATTCCATCAACATACAAATGGTGTGCAATGCTAAGTATATAATCACAGACATAGTGGCTCAGTACCCAGGGAGCACACATGACTCATATATATTCAGGCACAGTGGACTTCACTGAGGCTTGAGTGCTGGCGAGTTTGGTGAGGGTTTCCTACGAGGTAAATATATTTTAAATACAATGATTTTTTCCTGTTAATACACTACTCCCATGTCCTAAGCAGGCCTTTATAAATTTTCAACTTGCAGGTGATAGTGCCTATGCTGTTCATGATTTCATCATGAGCCCATACTTTAATCCAGCAAATGTACATGAAAGAAGATATAATAACACGTGGGGAAATAGAAAGGACTTTTGGAATTTTAAAAAGCCGGTTTCGTAGGATTCACAAGAGTGGAGGTGCATTACAATATAATCCTGCAATGTGCTGTAAAATTGTGACCTGCTGTGCCACGTTACATAACATGGCAATGAGAAAAGGAACTAATTTGGAAATGAGTGATTCAGATACATCAGATGAAGAAGAAATATCCCCCCCCCCCCCCAGGAAGAGTTGCTGCTGGAGTTGGAGCAGCAGTAGGAAGGCAAAGACGTACTGACATCACATATAATTACTTTTAGGTAAGAATTGAAACACAAAAAGTGGAATGCTGTTTGAAGTATTATTCCTTTAACCATTGTAACAAAAGTGAAACTGCAAATGTGATTTCAGACCTGTTACTGCACCGGTCTTTTCACTCATACAACATAAAGTAACCAACAGTTAAGTATGCTTTTTCATTCATATGTAACACAAAGCATTACTTTTTGCTCTGCCTGCGGTTAGAGTGCTGAGCAGATTCCCTGCTCCTGCTAGCATTAGTTTGGGCTACATGTCTTTCACTTCTGCGTTGACTACTGTCTGAAGTAGGAGTTGGATTATTGCTACTCCTACTTGTTAAGTCATCTGTGTCAGTAGCAGTTTCCAAAAGAGGCCTTGCTCCTGCATTTGCAGTTTGCTGTAATTCAACTGCAATTGCAACTTTGTCCAGTCCTTTTGCAACATTTCTTGTGCAGTCAGAGATCATGCGCTGCATTGCTACACTTCTCCTTGTGAAATTTGAAGTTACAGCACACAGCCTGTTAATGGACTTTGAATAGACAAGCATCCTTGCACGCATACGAAGTCCAGCCCTGTTTCGTGCATCCTCAGAGAGCTCTATGGCCAAAGCAAGTCTATCAACAGATGGAGCTATGGCCCTCATTCCTACACCCATTCCTGCATTGTTTTTATTCATTTTCAGCAGCTGGTTGTTGATTGACCATAGGACCCTGTGCTGGCGCTGCATGCTTAACATGTCTTGCTCTAACCCAGCAAACACAGTTGGATTTTCAACAGCTCCATCCCTGCTGCCCCTAGAACTTTCCACTCTGTATGCTCGTCTTCTCTGTTTGCCCAGTATGTGATGGTGTAACGTGTTCCTCCTGTGTAGTTTCTCTAGAACCTTCAGGCTCAACATCATCGTCCTCAAATGGTGGCAGAGGGGCCACACGTCTTCTTCTTTCCCTGACAATGGATTCAACTTCCTCAGATACACTGTCTTCTGCTGGTGAAAAAATTGGGAACTCTGCCTCATGAACTTCATTATCCTCCTGGGATTGACCTTCATTTGCTCTGGATGTAGATTGAGACATATGAGTTTGTGGTGTGTGGTACATTTTCATTTCAATAAAGTTTACATTTTTGAAGAAATGAAAACTGTCCTGGGTGTGCCTCTCTAATCAATACTATTAGTTGTTAATATTTTTTACCAGTTAAAGTAGGCATGTAAACCAAACTTAAGTGATAAAAATACTGCTGAAATGTACCTTCAAAGAGTGAGAGTCAGGATTCCTCTCTAGTTTGGAATTACACTGTACACAAGCACTCCAACTTACAACATGTATGACCACAACTACACTAAAACAAATTAATTCTTCTTACCTACTGCTTCTTGTCCAAGATCAGACCTGTCAATCTGTGCCACACCACTGACACTCTCTGGCAAAATAGTTGCCTCCACAAGTTCCTCATGAGGAGTCGGCTGCTCCACTGTGGATATTCCCCCGCCTGTCTTGCTTGAGTCCTTTATCCTGGCAGCAAGCCTTTCTTTTGAGCGGAGGCGCATATCATACCACCTTTTCTTTAATTCATCAATGGTACATGGCACAACTCCTACAGCATTCACTTTCTCCTGGATTTCCAGCCAGATTTTTCTTTTCCTAGCCTCAGGAACTTTAAGGGCTGCTTTTCCAAAGAGCAACTCATGGTTGCTAGCCATCAATTCAATAAGGGTTTCCTGTTCTTTATCTGAAAATTTCTGCTTTCTTTTCCTTTTTTCTTGAGAGGAACCTCCTTCTGAATTTTCTGCCTCCATGCTGCAGCAAAACAGGTCTTCACAGCTGCCAAACAAGCTTCCAACTGCCAGGCTAGCAGGTGCAGCTAATCAGCAAAAGTTCCACACAGTGATTCCATCACTTGTTTCCAGCATTAGCAGATTCACGTTTTTTTGCAAATTCTTAATTTGCAAAGTTCGCTAAATAGGAAATCGCAAAAAAATCGCAATATATTCTGCGACTTTTAAGGAATCGCAAAAAAGTACATACATCGTCTTTTGCGATTCCGTATTTGCGAAACGCAAAAGATCGCAAATAAGAAATCCCAAAAGGGAATATTGATACATCAGGGCCTTAATTTTAACCATCCAGCAACCCTACTAACCCCAGTCTTTGGTGCTGTGGGTGGGGGTTCTTACAGGTTCTTTACAGGACAAAGAGGAGAAGTCCCTTCACAGAAGACCAGTAGACCCCGGTAAACCCTATATAGAAGAACTTACTCTAGTGATTTTGGAGCTGTGGGGGGTCACACTCAGTTAAAAAAGGTTTATACCTGCATAGTGGGATCAAACGTAAAATCTCATACCAATTTAATGAACGCTGTGGTACAAGGAAACGGTTGGAGTAGTTTGGAACTGGAACTTGAACTGGAATTGGAAGAATTTGGAAGAACTTTAGGAGGTTAATGCGCATGGAGAGCAGGAGTGGGAGCAGAGACTAATTGGATTTTTGGAGTGTGTTAGCCCAATCAACTGCATGCCATTTAATGCCCTCTAAGGAACTCCACTATTAGACCCCGACGGCAGGTGCTCTATATTCCTTCAGCGGCCTGGCGCCTTGTCATTTGCCAGTTGAATACTACGTTGCTATCACTCGCACAGTGCTGTGCTGCCCTTGGGTTTGGTGTTCGGAGGCTCAGTGATAGCGGCATTGGTTTTGGAATAGGCATTGGAGATAAAATATATCTTTGTGACTGGGTCTGGGTCTGCAGTGAAAACAAGCACACAGGCTGGGGCGGTGGAGGTAACCGATTGGGGGTGTGCTACAGGTGTGCGGGTTTAGGGGCAATCAGAGCGAGTAATCGATTTGTTCCCCTCTGGATGACTCCCTCCTAGCTTCGTACAGGACATGGTAAGTGGAAACAGAGGTACGTAGGAGGTTAGCAGACAACTGCCTTTATAAGTACGGTTATTATTTTATTTGACATTTACTACTGTGATACTAACGTATAAATTAGTGATACAAAATACTAATAATACATTTTATTACAAACAAACAAACAAGCAATACACTGGGAATGCGCTCAGAGAAGCAAAGAACATTGGGCCCCCAGACAAGACGGGTACGTAAAACCCAACCACCTAAAATGCAAAAAAAGGCAAAAGCACAGATAAAAGGATCAAACCAAACCTTAATCTCACCAATAGCACAGATGTTCGAAAGATCAACAAAAATGCCACAGAAATTTGTCTTTTTGGTAGATCCAACAAGAGTACTTATGTCAATGGAATCAGACATAGACAAAAAGCGGCTACAGATTCCAATCAATCCAACAAACATTTTTGATGAAAAAATATATAAATATTCGAACTGGATCATGAATATCATTACAGTAGTAATACGCAAAATAAAGATTTAACGTGCAAAACAACGGAGCAAAGAGGGGACTAAAAGATCATAGCCCAGTACAGCCAACTCAAATGGGAGGAATGGTTATGGATAAGAATGACATGGAAACATCAATACAAAATCAACCACAAGTCAAAAACGTTATGGCCTCAATAACTGCAGAAGTTCCAAAACCAATAGAAGTTAAAGTCAAAATAAAGAAAAACACAGAACTAGTAAATGCTACTAATAGGGATACAATGAATACGGCCTTAGTGGCAGCCACGCCAATAAAAAAAAGTGGAGAAAAAGACATTGAATTGATCTATGAAAATCAGGATTGGGTCACTCCAAAACATTTTATAACCAGGGAAACAGACCCGGAAGTGAGTTATGTAAATTTTGATTGTGCTACCTCAAACGAAATAAAGGTGGAAAGTAGAGACCAAAGTGAACTCAAAGCAGATTGCACAGGTAGAGATGATAACTTGGCTAAAATTAAAAATCCAGATGGAGACCAACATATTAATGAAATTGACATTAAAATCCATCCTACCAATAGTAAGAAACAATCCGATCAAAAACCAAAAAATACAGATAAGCAAGATCTAGGATCTACATGGGATATATTTTATGAAACATCAACATTAACATTAGAAGCACTGACATACCAGTCAAACAAAATGGATACCCAAATTGAAATCCTTGGAGTTATGGCCAACGCAGTCACCGGAATAGAACGAAAATTAGCAGAGTTAAATAATCTAATAAACAAAGCCCAAAAAGGAAGTAGATTCCAACTATTTCGAATGTACATGTGCACCTATAATAAATAAGCTTTCAACTATCCCGGATGTAATAAATACCATATTAGAAGAAGTTAAAAATGTAGTACACAAAAAATATGACATTAAAAAAGAAGAGATGTGTTATTCTCTGTGTAATAAACCTGACGATCATAATAACGAAATGGGATATTCAGAAAAAAATCCATCTGCCCCTGTAGACGGGAAAAAATTGAATCAAGTGGGAGATAGAATAGACCCGAATGTCGTAATTGAACTGATAACAGAGACTACGCAAGAGACATATGAAGAGACAAACATGCTATATAGTGAAGAAACACCGCTTGACTTCTAAAATCAGCAGAATAAAGAAGGAACTATCAATGATTATTTAGATCAGCCGAATAAAGAAGGAACTAATAACGAAGATCATTAAGTCTATGAAATAACAAAGAGACAAAGGAAAACAATTTGCAAGGCAAGAAATAAGGCAAAGAAGGAAAATATAGTAAAAGCTTATTCTAAACTGGAAATATCTAAAGAAATGATAAAGGAAGAACAAAGTCAAGGGGGACTAGAAAAAGAAAATAGTGATGTACGTGGAATTCAATCGACAAAAGCAGTGGAAAATAATGGAAAATACTATAATATATTTATAAAATCGAAAAAATATCAGGTAGACTATAAACTACATACAACCAACACAACTAAGTTAACGGACAATATAGATCTACAAGCTGACCCAAAACAAATCAAGGGTAGGAAAGACCAAGTTGAAAAAGTAACACATGCCCAAAAAGGAAACGGATGTTTGATTAAGAGCCTTATAGGTGACATTCAAAGTAACCCGATTGAAAGAAAGAAATCTCTGACTTTTGTAGAGTCCAAAATCTCATTAATTGGGGATCAAAATTACTCAGGTCAAAGAGTACAGAGAACAATTCAACAAAACCAACATAATTCTCCAAGATTAAACGGGAGTCTGAAGCAACAAAAAGAACATCTAGATGTGCCAGAACAACGGATAAAAGAACCTATGATCAACTCAGCAACACCAAAAAAAGAGATCATCGATAATGGGTACAAATCTAGGAAGGAAGACCTAATTATTACAAGAATCGGTCAAGATAAGCATATTATATATAAAGACTATCAAACTTGCGATGATAAAAAGAAAGAACCGTTGCTTTTAAAATAATTCTTACACCTTTATAAGACTCACGAGGTAACAACGACATTTTTAATAGAGGTAATATTCTTCAACTGCTGAAATCAATACCATCATTAGAAAAAGTGGCAACAAAAGATATTGAATCCATGGGGTTTGTACAAACCCCGGAAGGCAGCCAACCACTTACACTCCTTACCGTAAATACAGATTCCGTAGTGGATCAAATCCTGCAGGAACAGGACGTTTTTCGAAGCTGGGAGATAAAAATTAGTCAACCTGCCCCAAAGCTTCATCCGACTCCGTTTATAAAAGAAGAATCCTCCACAAACAACTCTAAAGTGAGAAAGAACAACCGAGTGTATTCAATACTAAAAAATCCCTTGGGTAACACACATCGGGATGAAGAAGAATCCATGGATGAAATAAAATGTGGAGAAATAAAACAAATTAATGAAAATTGGATTAGGACAGCATTACATGAACAGTGACAGGATAGATCACAATATAAAATAGAAGAAGTGAATGCGGATAATCTACCAATAGGAGTATGCTCATGGAACATAAATGGATTATGCAATTAAATAACAAATGCCCCCATAGATACTTTGTCAAACCTCTATCAAATTACACTTCTGCAGGAGACATGGGAAATTGACCCCTTTTTGTTACAAGGATACAAAGGATACGGGGAACATCCTTTACAATGCAGAAGTTACACTGCAGTTCCCTTTCGACGCAACTTTTACAACGCAAGTTGTAACAACGAATTGCGCTGGGGGGCGCTCCAGGATAGTAAATAGTTTAATTTACTATCCAACTCCTTCCCTACTATCCACGGGGACTGGAGTTGGATTAGTAATTTAAACTATTCACTACACGCAAGTCGTGGTAACGACTTGCGTTGTAAAACATGCGTCGTAAAGTACTACGATGTAAAACATCGCGTTGTAACAACATACATCCAAAGGATACTATGTGCCTGCAACTAGAAATTGCAAATTTGGCCGACCATGTGGAGGCTTGGCAACATTCATTTTGATTGATTTGAGAATTGAACATGAACAGTTGGTCACGAATAATTTGAACATCCAAGCAGTAAAATTGAATTATGTAACAAGTGAGGAAAAAAATTCGACAATGTTAATATTGGTTAATATATATATTCCACCTAAGCACTCGTCAAGGAAGGATATAAGCGCAGCGCTAACAGGATTTTTACTGGAACAAATGATAGATGACCCAACTGTTAATTTCATCGTTACCGGTGATTTCAATATAAACCTGTTACTACATTTAATAGGGGATGATTTTATACTATCCCAAAATCACCAATGGTTAATTCCTGAACAAGCATTGGATCCCCAAATAAATACTAAACATAATCCAATTGGAAGAAAATTACTGATGGATGTGGAAGCACTGGGACTAAGAATATTAAATGGCAGGTTTTTGACTGACATACCTGCAGGCTGGTCATTTCATACACAAAAGTCTAAATCAAGAATAGACTACACAATGATATCAATAAACATTTTTGATAAAATTGTCTCCTATCACTTAAGGAAAGTGTCAGATAGCGATCATAGCCAACAAATAATAGAAATAAAACTGAAATGTTCGAAACATCAAAATTATTTCACAACACAAGGTCAGACCTGTACCGCCAACTATAGAAAGCTCATATGGAAGACTGATTATAGAGACAATATGAAAAAAAGGCACAAGAATTAATTAAAGAATGTTTTAAAGAACATATTGCGCAGTCTGCAACTAAGCAGTGGGAACATTTCACACAGAAAATAGTTCAACCATTTGATGTCACTTCCTGTGAGAATAAAAAACAATTAACCAAAATGAAAAAAAGGGATACTAACATTAACCTCCCACACGCTATCAAAAATGTCAGACAGACCCGTAATAGACTGAGAAAGCAGCTAATCAGGCATCCCAATAAAGACGAAATACAAATGCAACTCAAAAATACCAATAATAATTTGAGGAAATTATTGTGGAACGAAAAAAATAATATCCAGCAAGTATTATGGACAAAAAATGTTCATGCGTGTAACCAACCAAACTCACAGAAGTTTTGGAAAATTATTAATGGTCTAAGCAGACCCAACAAATCAGTGGCATCATTCAACTTAACTGAAGATGGATGGGTTGAATTCCTCAAAATGACCATAGACCCTGTATCGGAACTAAATATTCGCAAGGACAAGCATTTATTGAGGATCTCACCATTGAACTGAATGAAGTCAATGCACACCCACCGAAGCTAGCTGGAAAACAAATATCCAATCTGTTGTACGCGGATGATGTTGTACTTCTAAGTCAAACTAAAGTGGGCCTGCAAAGATTAATTGATTGCATATCAACGTATGCAAAAGAGAACAAAATGATAATAAACGAAACAAAGACGATAGTAATGGTAGTTACAAAAAACAGAAGACTAAAACATAAATGCAAGTGGATGCAAACTCAACTAGAACAGGTTGATTATTACCAGTATCTCGGTGTTATATTTAATGACAGCTGAAACTTTCTCCCACAGAAAAAGGATATTACTAGAAAGCTAATAGCTTGGTTGCTGCATGTAGGACTATACAAAAAAAACTAACAGCACTATCCTATGGCCCTTTATTAAAGATCATATCAGCAAAATTATTACCCACCTTGACATATGGCTCTGAAGTATTAAACGGGAAAGATGCTGAGATAATTAATAATGCAGTTGCTAAAATCTATAAGATCTTATTTCATCTACAGTATAATGCTTTGCAAGCACAGGTGAGGTTGAAGTTTGGGATAAATAACCAGCTATACGCACGAAAAGGTCAGATTCTTAAAGTATGGAACCGTGTAAAAAATGACCTTGGAAATCAAATGTCCCAGATACTGTGGCAAGAAGTCAAAGACAACCGGAAATTGCAAGCCTGGGCCTATCTAAATAAAGCGAAGGAAGAATTCGGTGTAATATCAATTTGGGAGAATACAATTACCCAAGAAAGTTTCAAAAGAACAATTAACAAACTGACCAAACACCTGTCGCTGATAAAAGACAAAGAAGTATTTGTAAAAAGAAGACACGCATGGCCAATTATAAATGGATTTAAAAAAATAACAAGTCCAAGAATATCTTGAAACATCATGGTCACAGCTTCAGACGTGGGTCCCAGAGCCTCCACACCACTGGAGTCAAGCTAGCCAGGCTGATGAGAGGTGTTACCTCGAAACCGGTCCGGTCCTCGGATGCTTGATTCCGGTCTGGGAAAGATATGGCTGTGTAGTTCGGACTGGACTGTTCCCATGGGGCACAGGGTCAGAGCTGATTTGCATAAAGCCATTATCTAACCCAGGGTGGTGTGGAGTGCAAAAAACGATGGATTTAGGCCCAGATCCTTGTACTGGGGTGAATGTAAGACATTGATCTACATTCTGTCCATCAAATTGTTTTTTGTAATTTTCTCCCTGAGTGTACTGGGGTAGCTCAGACGTGGGTCCCAGAGCCTCCACACCACTGGAGTCAAGCTAGCCGGGCTGATGAGAGGTGTTACCTCGAAACCGGTCCGGTCCTCGGATGCTTGATTCCGGTCTGGGAAAGATATGGCTGTGTAGTTCGGACTGGACTGTTCCCATGGGGCACAGGGTCAGAGCTGATTTGCATAAAGCCATTATCTAACCCAGGGTGGTGTGGAGTGCAAAAAACGATGGATTTAGGCCCAGATCCTTGTACTGGGGTGAATGTAAGACATTGATCTACATTCTGTCCATCAAATTGTTTTTTTGTAATTTTCTCCCTGAGTGTACTGGGGTAGCTCAGAAGTGGGTCCCAGAGCCTCCACACCACTGGAGTCAAGCTAGCCGGGCTGATGAGAGATGTTACCTCGAAACCGGTCCGGTCCTCGGATGCTTGATTCCGGTCTGGGAAAGATATGGCTGTGTAGTTCGGACTGGACTGTTCCCATGGGGCATAGGGTCAGAGCTGATTTGCATAAAGCCATTATCTAACCCAGGGTGGTGTGGAGTGCAAAAAATGATGGATTTAGGCCCGGATCCTTGTACTGGGGTGAATGTAAGACATTGATCTACATTCTGTCCATCAAATTGTTTTTTGTAATTTTCTCCCTGAGTGTACTGGGGTAGCTCAGACGTGGGTCCCAGAGCCTCCACACCACTGGAGTCAAGCTAGCCGGGCTGATGAGAGGTGTTACCTCGAAACCGGTCCGGTCCTCGGATGCTTGATTCCGGTCTGTGAAAGATATGGCTGTGTAGTTCGGACTGGACTGTTCCCATGGGGCACAGGGTCAGAGCTGATTTGCATAAAGCCATTATCTAACCCAGGGTGGTGTGGAGTGCAAAAAAGGATGGATTTAGGCCCAGATCCTTGTACTGGGGTGAATGTAAGACATTGATCTACATTCTGTCCATCAAATTGTTTTTTGTAATTTTCTCCCTGAGTGTACTGGGGTAGCTCAGACGTGGGTCCCAGAGCCTCCACACCACTGGAGTCAAGCTAGCCGGGCTGATGAGAGGTGTTACTTCGAAACCGGTCCGGTCCTCGGATGCTTGATTCCGGTCTGGGAAAGATATGGCTGTGTATTTCGGACTGGACTGTTCCCATGGGGCACAGGGTCAGAGCTGATTTGCATAAAGCCATTATCTAACCCAGGGTGGTGTGGAGTGCAAAAAACGATGGATTTAGGCCCAGATCCTTGTACTGGGGTGAATGTAAGACATTGATCTACATTTTGTGCATCAAATTGTTTTTTGTAATTTTCTCCCTGAGTGTACTGGGGTAGCTCAGACGTGGGTCGCAGAGCCTCCACACCACTGGAGTCAAGCTAGCCGGGCTGATGAGAGGTGTTACCTCGAAACCGGTCCGGTCCTCGGATGCTTGATTCCGGTCTGGGAAAGATATGGCTGTGTAGTTCGGACTGGACTGTTCCCATTGGGCACAGGGTCAGAGCTGATTTGCATAAAGCCATTATCTAACCCAGGGTGGTGTGGAGTGCAAAAAACGATGGATTTAGGCCCAGATCCGTGTACTGGGGTGAATGTAAGTCATTGATCTACATTCTGTCCATCAAATTGTTTTTTGTAATTTTCTCATAGAAAGCAAGCATGGCATGAAAAAACATGATTCTAACAAGAGAAGCCACCATTATAAAACATGAAATGCAAGCACTGATTTACTGAAATCCATAACGTTATATAATGCTAAGGTGTTTGGAGAAATCACATTCCAGCTGACTAGCTTTATCAATTTCGACATGTTTTGGTCAATTGGAAATTAAAGAAATAAAAATAACATTCAATTGTGCTTCGTTTCATGAGTTTTTTATAAATGTATCCGTGTGACACTGTGTATAGGTTTGATTGGAAACAGAAGACAACCACAATAATTGTCCTTCTTTTTGAAGACTTTCGGGACTGTTAAAATGGCAATTGAATTCAAAAGTACTCGAGACGGTTTCCAAGTAAAACGAGCTCATGTGATAGGCCTCCCTGCGTACTGAGCTAAACTGCACATCAAATCAGCTAAAACGTCCCAATGTCGCTGTGAGGAACTCTATCTGGCGAGTATCTGAGCAATATCATAAAAATTAACTCCAGACTGCCGTGTGAGGAGTAAATGCCTGGAAAAGGCTGCCTGCAGAGCAAAGACCCATGAAAGATGGGGAGCGGACCGAAAACTGTGGTGTACCTACACTCTCGTTCTAGGTTGTTAAACTAAGCACTAAATACGAAATCAAGATTCTAATAAAATGGGCATGTATATAGTATAAACGTTTTTTTGTTGAATAATTTCGATAATGTTATTGTAATTGATATTGTTAGCTGAGTTAGAAGATATTGGGTGACTGACACATTTATAATATTCCTGCAGCTCTACATTTTTCAATCACGGGAAATAACCTCTGATTCTAGGCTCAGAAATTACTTTCCCGATGCTCATGAATAATGTATGTGCTATGACGGCAACGTGTGGTGGTTTTGTTGTGCATGATGTGTAAGTGTGGAAAGTGTGTACCCTTGACATTTGCAGGTGTCGGCCCCTATGAGGTAAGGTTACAGCTAGACTCCTATCAGGTGGTTTATTTTGTGGCGTTCCTCCATGCTTAGGTAAACACATATTATTCAGACTAATTCAGTTTGGCCTAAAACCATTGACTGACTGACTGACTGAAGGTGGTCCCATACATGAAACAATGCTGCATAATGCTAAGGTGCCCTTCAAGTTTATAATAACATATATGTCTGCCATTCTAATAATAGTCTGCCGCGTAAGACCTTCAGCTTTTAAAAAGTCACCTCAATTTTGATACAAGGCAGCCAGCTTTCAGATTGGGCCCTATTTCACAATCTGTTATTAATAAGTAGGCTGCGTGACCCTCAAAAGCAATCACTGCCTGCACAATGTTAAATTATATCTTTTGGTGTATTTCTGCCCTGGCCGTCGAGCGCGGCAGTATCGCACGCGACAAATCATTGTAATAGGGAACAGAAGTAAGATCACCCCAGTAAAACTGACGCTTGCCGTATTTTATCTTGTAACGCGCAATGTCTTACAGAAGATTTCATAGAAGCCAAAGGCCACTAAGAGAATTTGTAGTTTCCAAAGGCCCTTTTTGTCACACATTCAAAGACCTAAGTACAAATCCATGTGCGCCCAAGCCCCCGTCCAGCGCGGTAATCGATAACCTCGTATCTAGGGAAACACAATCCCCTTAGAAGTCACTTGAGCCCATGTTTATGCTTTCACTCTTATGTGCATGATACTTTACACTGCGCGCATCGGAACAATTTGCACACACTGAAAAACACATTCAGTAAACCCATCTTTGTATGGCGAGCAGGGCCGCACAACCTGACACGCACATTTCCACTGACTTCCAAAACAATCAAAAGCAAATGCCATTTAATGAAACTGTGGTCATTTTGTAGGATATTTGCATCACAGAGCCCACGCATTTCTAGAAAAAAAAATCTATGCGCTTCTCCATCCACCAAGATAAAGGACAAAGTAACAATTGGAAATGTGATCTATCATAAACAAAAGAAATGTAATACTCTTTCATGTCTGCTGATAACCCTTATTAAACAAAAAAACACATTGGCTGTTCAGAGCATTGTTGCTATCTTCTCCTTTAATAAACTGAAAGAAAACAAATAAAATGCAACAAAAGAGCCGTGTACGGTGTCTTATTCCACTTCGGCTGCTGCTGTCATGGTAACCGGTGTTGTAAATGTATGAACGTTCAGAGCAAAATGTAAACCACTGAATGGATGAAGACTGGTCGGTGGCTGTTTGCTCGGTTTCCTAGTCCCAATACACATCTTTTCACATTTGGTGGTCTTTTAGTTTTGTTGTTGTTTTTTTTTTTCAGTCCTGAATGTACATGACTTCTTCATAACTCATTTGTATTTCAGTAGGAAGGGTGACATCCTGCCTTAAGTGAGCATTGGTTGGGGCTGAGTGTGGCTCCTTCGAGTAAAGGAACAACATGCCCTCCAGGAACGGGCAGTCCTGGTTGCAACTCGTTTGCTCCAGATATCAGGTCTCCAAAGAAACTAGAACATTTTGAAAAATCTGAATTGTTCTATTTTCTATGCAAATTTGCGTGAATAAAGTTTTTTTTAAATTAGAATAATTTTCCACATAGCAAACCATGAATCTAATAATGCATTTGTGTCTCCCTATATCCACCACCTTCCACCCCCAACCATTCATCCTCTTATCCAGCCACCATAAGTAATAATATAGCAACAACAGAAAAGGTTATCAGTGTCGTCATCATGCCAGGGGGTCATCAAAGCAAATTTTGACATGTGGCAAAATAATTGAGTGTATGACTACAAAGGGATCTCTTTTGACTCCACGTGTTGTTCCCTTATATAAATTTTAATGTACTTTATCAGTTTGGTCTGAGACATGTAGGAGTATATGTACAAGAAAATGTCAGAGCCCAGTGTAAAGCCAAATTTGGCAATTCCGTGCTCCCACATTTTCAAAATGCAGGGATTTCACGTATTTACAAAAGTACGGTGCACCCCTGCTTTTCCCCTAGCGCTAAAAAAACATACCTGGCATCAGCGCAGACACCCTTGCGCCATGATGCAAGGGTGCCTGCACTGCAGGGGCGATTGTTTATGTGCAGGAATGAACACCTTCCTGCAAATAAATGATATTTTGAGGTGATTTGCTGTTCGTATGTGGGCTACAGAATGCAACACAAATAGAAAGAGGAAACTATATGGAGAAATTAATAATTTCTCTTTGTCCCGCCATCCTAATACCACGTTTACTTGGCCTTAGTTTTTGGCACTGCCCCATCCTTGTAAATACGGGGCAACATCAAAAAGCAATTGGTGTTGCGAAGAAACGCCCAGTGCATCACCCATTGCCCGCCCCTTTGCTGCAGCTGACTGCAACGAAAAGAGGCATACTTACTTGGTGGCATTAACCCCTTCCGTGCGGCCGCGATTTTCCCCGTGTGCTGCAGCCGGCAGAACACGGGCGGGCCATGACGAACCCCAGCCGTCATCAGCACACGAGCACTGTAGTGCATGACGGCTGGGGTTCGTCACCAGCATGGAAGGGGTTAAGCCACAAGTAAATATGGGGTATTGAGCAACGCCACTGGAGCATTAGAAAAAGTGATGCTCCAGTGGCGGTAGGGGCTTGTAAATTTCCGCTGTAGTCTTGGTTTCTTGGAGCTGAACTAGTGGTGTACCACGCCTGAAAACAATGATTTATAAAAGGAAATTCCAGCAATGGAAAGGTTGCTTTTCAGTATCCCAGTCATACGGTACAGTTAAGAAATGTAGATGGTCAATGACACCCTGCTGGATGGTTCACCGGCCTACATGCCTTGCAAAGGCCATAAAATCCACTTCCCTGCCAGAGAACTGTCTGTCATATAGTGGCAGCTGCTGAACTTTCAATGTAGTGTGGTATAAGACTAAATCATGAATTTGCAGGTGTGCATGTAGTGAGCAAGTACCACTGTCCTAGGGGGCACAGAGGGTTCTACTACATGGAACAGGCAATTTTGTATAAATGGTCCATCTATACCACAACATATCTCAAATGTTATTTTAAAGTACTGCATAAGAACTTTTAATTCGTCCTCACATTCTCATCTGGGAATTCAGTCTCATTAAAATGATTAAATAAGCCTCTCATCCACAAAAGTTTGGATATTGAGACAAGCTTCAAAGAGTACGAGGCAAAACAGTGGGCCTTGTTAGGATGTCGGTCGTAAGGCCTCCGACCATAGGTCAGAGGCCTTCTGACCGCCCTTGTTGGTTTCAATAGCAACTGGCTGATTATGATTCAGGCTGTCGGAATTGAAACTAACCAGTAACTCCCTTTGGCTTCCAACAGGCTCCAGGAGCTCGGCTGTCAGTCGGAGACTGGCCCGTAATCCAAATGGAAGGCCTTTCCACGTTCTGGATTACAATGCACGGTATCTGGCAGGGTTTCTATGCTGGCCTTTCGGGTATGGAAACCCTGTCGTAAAGCATGTTTTGGGGCTCCTAGCAGGGCCTTCTTTGCATTGCGGCCTCTGGTTTGGGGCCGAGAGGTCACCTGTAGTGCTCCCCTGTAAATCCCTGCACCTTGTGGCAGGAATCTAAGGGGCCTGCCACGAGGTGCAGGAATTAACACAACCTCCCATTTCCCTATGGGAGCATTTTCTATTGCCAGTTTACAGCCATAACACATGCTCCCATACTGAAATGTGGGGATGTGACCGAACCATGTTCGGTCGCATCATAATCACTCAATATCATAATAAGGCCCGATATGTTTATTCAATTAGATTTCACACCAGCACATATGTATTTTTGGGGTGGTGGGCTAAATTAATTTTGGCTTAGAGAAGCGAAGAAGATAACAGGTGAAGTGGGAGTGTTCGCTAAGTTTTATTGTTATGTCATAATCAGACAAACATTTGTAAGATGTAATTTTGTTTAATGTCGCCATCACAAAAATCAGTGGTTTAAAACTTGCACATTTTTTATCATAGAAAGCAAAACTGGCAAGTAGGCTGAGGAACTATGTAGCTCATATGATACCCTACTTTCCATGCCCTAAATTTTAAACTTACTTGTACAAACACATTCCATCCTGTTACAGTTGTACATCTTTCACTGAAGCAGTCAGTCAGTTAACTCATAAAAGCAGAGTGAAGCGCTGTTAGACCTGGCCCCATTGGCTTGGGTCTCCCTTCCATTTTTTGTTGTTGCCTCCTATGTTTTTGCTGTGTGTTGGACTCCGTTTTACTGGTCTAGATGTGTTTGGCACTTTGCCACTTCTGTTCAGTGCCAAAGTGCAAGTGCTCCCTTTTGTAAATTGTTGTTGTGGATTAGTGAGTCCATAATTGGCACATTTGATTTACTTGTTAGACCCTAGTAAAATGGACTGTGTGTGCCCAGGGCCTGTAAATCAAAGTTTACTAGTGGGCTGCAGTACTGATTGTGCCACCCACAGAAGCAGCCTGTGAAATGTAACTCTGACCTGCCATTGCAGAGTCTGTATGCAGTCTGGGACTGCCATGTCCACTTTGGCAAGTGCGCACACTTGCCTGTCCCTAAACTTTACCTTTTCTACATGTTAGTCACCCCTAAGGTAGACCCAAGGTACCCATGTGGGCAGGGTGCTTTGTATGTGAAGGGTAGGACATGCCCTGATGTGTGTGGCATATCCAGATAGTGAAAGACTGCCAATTTCATTGTTCACTTTTGCAAGGCAACCTGTTCTCATAGGACTGAATGGGGAGTTTGTTTATAACATCCTGTAAACATAACTGGCCCTGGGAACAAGGTAGAAAAATAACATTTAGTATGCCTGAACTCAGAATGTTAAAATGCATCTTTTGAAGACGGTGATTTTTACATTCTGTGTTTAAAAATACCAATTTTAGAGAGTAGCTTTTTTCTTGACTAACCATCCAGTGTGCTTCTGCTAGGTTGGTGTATTGCATGTCTGGCTTTTGGATGACATGGGCTGGATAGGGGCAGCGGATCCAGAAGTCTGATATGTCAGGACTGGGCTGAATAGACCTGGGCTGCATTTAGAGTAGGGGGAGGAGATTTCCTTTCACCTTAATGGGCCTGGTAGGCCTTCAACAATGCTGTCTCCACCTCCTGCCGGGAAGCTGCACCAGTGAGGACAGAACTGGTTTTGACTGGGTACAGACACTCTCTGGCTTCAGAAAAAAAGTATTTTGGTGTATAAAAAGAGGAGCCCAGACCTTTAGATCACTTCTGGGAAATCAAGAGGCACCTTTGCCAAGGAGAAGAGCTGGGAAGCTGAGGAGGAACGCTGCCCCTGTGCTGTTTGCTGTCTGGGGTTTACTTGCAGAGGCTGCGTGTTACCAAGGAAAGGAGAAAAAGGACTTTGCTGTTTGCTTTGTCACCTGCTTGAAGAAAAGATCTCCAAGTGCTTGAAACTGAGCTTGTCTCCTGTTCTGAAGTCTCAGGGACACAAGGACTTCACCACCAGCTCCTCTGAACTGCCCTGCTTGGAGCCCTGACCTGCAATAGGCACCTGTTGTTGTTTTGGGTCTCTAGAGAACTGTTTTCCGCCCGGAGCTGGAAACTTGATGCAACGAGGAAGAAGTGAGAAGCATCCGCACCCGTTTCTGATGCATCACAGAAGAAATCATCACAATGTCTTGCACCACACACCGCATTGAGTGCTCCGATCTCCGAAGGCTGAGACCGACACACCGATTTTAGCACAATGCCTGCAGTGTGGCTGCAATAGATCACGCATCGTACCGGATCATTGTATCGTATCGAGGCTCCAAATTTGTCGCATCGTTGGAGGACGCAGTAAGAAAGAAACACATCACCTCATCTTCAGTAAGGAACATATGCATCACCGCCCCTTTGCTGTAGTAAGGAACCGACGCATCACCTCCCTCGAAGTAAGGAACCAACGCATCTCCTACCCTGCGGCCATTTTGGTTGTTTTGCGTGACACATCCAATGTACTTTGTGGGATAAGTGTTGCATTTACAACTTGCATTGAAATGAACTAGTTCTACCAGATGAAAGCCTTATTTTTAATACTGTATTGTGGATTTTTGTGATTTGGTCTTGTTTTCGTTTAGATAAAGATTACTTCTTTTTCTAAACTGGTGAAGTGTCCATTTGTAGTGTTCTCACTATATTACTGTATGTGTTCACCAATGCTTTACAAACTGCCTCTGCGATAGGCCTGTCTGCTTGTGCCAAGCTACCAAGGGGCTGAGCAGGAGTTATTTTAGGAGTGTATCCCCCTTACCCTGACTAGAAGCAAGGGTACCTATTTGGTACCTACCTCTGCCAACTAGAGACCCTCATATCTAACACGCATCCATTTACTTATCCCAAAAACACTGTCCCTCTTCTGCACTGGGCATGGCTCTCCAGTGCTTCCAGTACGTGCTGGCTATGTCCAGAGTGGCAGTGCATTCCCCTCAACTATATGTTTTACAAAATGTTTATAAAACGTAACTTTTGTAACTACTTTCACAAATGGAAGGCATTTCATATATGTTTCATAAAGCTAAAAAAAAGGTGAAGGAATCAGGTTTTAACATTATGCAAACATTTGAGCAGCCCTTTCGCATCTCTGCATAAATGTATCAGTTCCCAATACTGCAAAATGTGAGGGAAATGCACATGTTATATTAACAAGGGCAGAATACTTAGGAAAACACAACCTCTCAAATAACCTCAGGAAAGCCTCCACCTCACCTATACACAAAGAGAGCCTCTGGTTTGCCTTACATTTTACTTCCCATTGGTTGATTTGATCCATAGAGGCCAATGACAGCACTCCCTTGCAACCTCCTGCACAATCATTTAGTGAAGGTAGGTTACATGCTGACTAGTTTAGGGTTGTGGTAGCCACATTTAGAAACCTTTCCAAAATGAATAAGAGCTGTCCATGTGTATTTATATTTAATTCTGGTACAAAATAAAATTTCAAATTAAATGGTATACTCCAATAACTGGAATGCAAAGAAAAATCACTGAAATATATGGCCTATTATGACACAAACACTGATATCCCCTTCGATGCGCACGACGGCCAGGAGTCGTCGTGCACATCAGTGCTCATGTGCGCCGGAAGGCACCAGAGGGAATTCCTTTTCTCCCCCAAAGCCTCAGGAGCTGGGGAAGAGCTTCCCCGGCTTCTGAGGCACACCCCCTGGCTTCCCTGAAATGACGATCAGTGAGCAGGTCACATTGTCGTCATTTCATAGAAACCAAAAATGAAATGAGCCTTTAGGCTCATTTCAGTTTCACTTTCTATGTGCTCAGGGGGCTATCTCAGCCCCTGCGCACGTATAAAGACGGGAGAGGTATAATAGGAAAGGGGAGAATCTCCCCTTTCCAGTGGTATCCCTCCCTAGTGGATATGTTCAGCTAAATTTGAGGTCTCCAGGGGACTATTGGTAGAAAAATGCTGGAGACCCACGCAAGCCATACCTTGCGGGACTGCCCCGGGTGTCTAGTTTTCAGAAATGTATGGGTTTGGAAGTTTCCCAAGATGGCCGCTGAACCATTTTGATGTCTCCTCAATACTTTTTGGGCCTTTCCTGTCGCGAGTACTTGACCCACCCATGCAAGTGAGATACCATTTTTGTCGGGAGACCTGGGGGAACACTGGGTGGTACGAAACTTGTGGAGCCATACAGAGTCCAGGACTTTCCCACACAAAGATTTGAGGTTTGCAAAGGATTCTTCTGGGTAGGAAAACTTTGGGGATCCCATGCAAGCCATACCTCGCTGGACTCCCCCGATGTCTAGTTTTCAGAAATGTGTGGGTTTGGTAGGTTTCCCAAGATGGTCGCCTAGCACGGTGGTCTACCTTAGAGTAGATAGTTTTTTAACTTTAGGTCCTGACAAATCGCCTCTCGACTCGTAAAATTGCGAAGAAACATGTTGACCAGCGACACGGAAGCGCACACACCTAAGACATTAACTTAGCATTATGCCTTTCCTATTTATTTTAATCAGGGTAGCAGACCCCACAATTAAAGTTATTTTTACTGATCCTCCAAACCCTGTTTTAACTCACATAAACATCACACACCACTTATTCATCTACACTCACTAAATCTCTTATCCCCACAGCACCAAATAGTTATTTGGAAAAAGATCTCCGCCAAAGTGCCCCTCATCGGGAGCCTGTCAGGCATTGCAGCGCCGGCCAGACGAGGAGCAGCCCGATGATGAAGCATAACACCCAACTGGGTGTGTGAGGGCATTACATTCCAAAGAAATGGATTCCCATCTCTTTGACCATGTAGTCTACTGTCCTTTGCATATTGCTGAATTCTAGATCATTCAGGAACAGCACAACTTTAGTTTTGAAAGTTGTAGGATCACCGGGCTGACACAAATTTCCTACCACCCAGCATTCCCCCAGGTCTTCTGACAAAAATGGCACCTCACTCTTGTGGGTGGGTCAAGTACTTGTGACCAGCAAGGGCCCAAAACGTATTGTGGAGACATCCAAATTACCTATCACAAAACAACCTAGTTTTTCAAAGGGGGTCACCTGGGTTTTTGGCCCCTGGCTCAGTGGCCGTATTGGGAAACTACCAAACCCACACATTTCTGAAAGCTAGACACCCGGGGTAGTCCAACGAGGTATGGCTTGCATGGAACCCCTAATATGTTCCTACCCAGAATCCCCTGCAAACCTCAAATTAAGCTGAAAAAACAGATTCTCCGCATATTTATAGGTGGGATCGCTCTGGAATCTGCATGGATACACACATTTTCTACCACCCAGCATTCCCCCAGGTCTCCCGATAAAAATGGTACCTCATTGCAGGGGTGGATCAAGTACCTGCGACAGGCAAGGGCCCAAAACGCATTGAGGAGACATCAAAATTACATATCACAAAACAACCTGGCTTTGCAAGGGGGGTCATCTAGGTGTTTGGCCCCTGATTGTTAGGGTTTGTGCACAGCAAAGAGCATGTCCCCTCTCATTGCAATTGTGGTCTCTGTAATAGCTCTCTTTAAACATACTACTGAAAGCCTTTCTTGTTATCTCAGCCCCTCCCTCAGACTTCTGTGTATGTTGCTCAATGTATTCACAAGTTTGGACATTGCTGTCTTGTTTGGGAACAGATCCTGTGCACACCCACGTATGGTTGATAGTCCAAGTATATACTGATACAGATTAAATGCTTCAAGAAAGAAGCGTAAAATGTCAAGTTTCATGTAAATAAAGTTTTTATAAGTCAAAAGGTGGGCAGAACAGTAAGGAAGTAGCCAGCCGACACGTGTTTCATCACACCGTGAAGGAGGTGTAACTCATCAGGGCTTTGGGCCACAAGGTAGGAAGAATCGTGTAGATAAGGAACGGCGGAGAAACGACCCCGTCCGCATGTGCGATGAGGGGATAAAACGCCAAGGGTAGATTGCTGGGTCAGGCAAGGGTAGCAGGGCCAAAGGCGTCCTGGGGAAGCGGCTGAGCGTGGAAAAGCAAAGGCACGCATAAGTACGTCTATCTGCGAGGGGACGGCATCCAGGTTTTGGACAAGCAGACAAACACAGATCTGAGGCCCCAATGTATAAAATCAGTGACAAAGTATGGGTCTCCACAAAGAACCTAAATATAGAGGGATCCCAAAAGCTGCAACTACGTTTCATTGGACCCTTTAGTATAACTGCCATAGTAAACCCGGTAACAGTAAAATTGGGCTTACCAAAAGAATACCCAGTACATGCTACATTCCATGTGTCCTTGCTTAAGCCGTACAATGCAAATACCCGACCCGAACAACCACCTCCACCCATACCAATTAAGGGAAATCTAGAATCTAGAATATGAAGTGAAAAGCATAAAAGACGCAAAAAGAATTCATGGGCGACTATTTTATTTAGTAGAGTAGAAAGCATATGATGAAACTGAGAATTCATGGGAACCAGCGTCCTATGTACATGCCCCACGGTTGATTAGACAGTTTCATCTAAAAAATCCAGTGAAACCCCGTCCAGTAGGAGGGCCTTTGAGGGGGGCGACTGTTAGGGTTTGTGCACAGCAAAGAGCATGTCCCCTCTCATTGCACTAGTGGTCTTTGTAATAGCTCTCTTTAAACATACTACTGAAAGCCTTTCTTGTTATCTCAGCCCCTCCCTAAGACTTCTGTGTATGTTGCTCAATGTATTCACAAGTTTGGACATTGCTGTCTTGTTTGCACATTGGACCTTGCTTTTACCAAGGCTTATTTAGAAAACACTGGATCTTGCTTTTACCAAGGCTTATTTAGAACACTCCTCCCTAGGCCATGTGTTACTTCAACTCATTAGCATAATAACTGAAGTTCTGCACACCTGCTTTTGAGAACCACACCCAGTTCTTCGAACCACACCCAGCTCTTCGAACCACACCCAGCCCTGTCTATAAAAGGGAGCCCCTGAGCCTCACCCAGCGCTTGTGCTTGTCTACCTCCCACTTACCTGAGAACAGATACTTCGGCGCAGGCACTCCTGCTCTCTCCAGACCTTCATTGACTTCAACGGGTGCGGCTTCTGGCTCTTCCTTCTTCTGGTTTCCGGCTACTTCTTGCCTCAGCCCCTCTTCTGTCCACTGCAATCGACCTGAAAAAGAGAAAGAGGTCAAGGTTAGACTGATCAGTATCCCTTTTAAGCAACAAGTAAGTGCCAAAACCTTTTATTACCTGAAAGAACTTTATCGGCTTCATGTAAAGACAATTTGGAACAAGATATCTCCCACGAACTTTGTGGTTCAAACCCTTTGTTACAAGAATACTTTGTGGAACTTTGTGAAATAAACATTGTTTTACATGGAACTTTTTTAAGAATCGAACAGCGGACACCATTGACAGCAAGGCAAACAGAAAATCAAGGACTTGCTCCAATTACCTGCTGTATTTTGATGTAAAAGTACAGTATTTGTTTTATAAAAAGTCTGGAAATGTGTGAAAAGTGAGTTTGCTATTAAGAATTTAGGCTTTAGTCATATTAAGGTGAATGTTAGATGTTGGTAATTCTGATAATGATATTTGTTTGATTTTACAGAATGTAGCCTTCTGCAATTCTGTAATTCTGTAATTTCTTTTTTAGGTCTTTTGACAGCAGTTTAAAGTTCCCAATCTCTGTGCGGTTCCTGCGGAGGCGCAGAAACTGACCATATGGGAGGTTATCCCGTAGATGTTTAGGGTGGAAGCTGTTATACATTAAGAGGCAGTTTTTTGAAGTGCTTTTGAAGTGGGTTGTGGTCATTAGTCTTCCATCTTTGGGAAAGATGTTAAGGTCTAGGAAAACCAGGTTGCTGTTGGAGGTGGTGCTCGTGAAATTCAAGAATTCATCTTGTAGATTCAGCCAAGTCAAAAATTGTTCAGAGTTTCTTTCATCTCCATCCCAGATGATAAGGATATCATCGATGTATCGTTTCCACAACTTGATGTTGGTTCTGAAGGGGTTGTTGGGGTTCAGTATTTTGGTCACCTCTAGATGGTGCACATAGAGACCAGCTATGCTAGAAGCAAATGTGCTTCCCATGCTGGTACCGTGTTTTTGTAAGTATAGGGTGCCTTTATATTCAAAATAATTCTCTGCACAGTGATTGGGAAATTTAAACTGCAGTCAAAAGACCTAAAAAAGAAATTAGAAGCCCGGATGTACCCAAACAGAATTATTGATCAGGCGTACAAACGAGCCAAAAACAACTGCCGTGAGAGCCTTTTGGAAGAAAAAGTACCAAAAGAGGAAGAGAAAAGACCTATCTGTGTGACCACGTATAACACCAGTTCAAACCAAGTGACAAAAATCATCAATAGGAATTGGAAGATTCTGAACAGTGGTGGTCTGTAGATACCTAAACCTATCTTTTCACATAAAAAAGCACAAAGCATAAGAGATATTTTGGTCCACACAAGACCCAAATCCAACAACACCAACGGGCAAAAAAATCCAAATTTTTTACTGGGCCACCATCCCTGTGGAGGATGCAAAGTCTGTTGTCTGACTGGAATGAGCAAAAAACTGACCTTCAACAATGGTACTGTTTGGGAACAGAGAAGCTTCTGCAACTGTAATAGTGCCAATGTTGTGTACCTGATCACCTGTCCCTGCAAACTCAAGTATGTAGGAATGACGAGCAGGGCAGTAAAGACCAGGATAGGCGAACATAAGAGCACTATAAAATGCAAAAAATCAAGCACAAAACTCACAAATCATTTTTTGGAAAAGAATCAAAAACCTGAGGAAATTTCATGGACTGTGATAGAACAGGTTAGCAACGAAAATTTTCTCCTGGAAAATGGGTGTTTCGCATCCAATCCCACAAAACAGGTCTGAACGATGATATACCCTGGGGCAGTTATAATGAACTCCTAATTGTCACCAGAGACATAACTTTGAAATCCTGTAAAAACCAGCTGTTCAGTGGATTAATACTCTCCTTGATAACTACATAGTTCCCCCTTAAAAATGACACACAAGAAAGGCATTCGTTATTTCTGCCCTCTCAAATATATTTTTATGGCCACATTAATGATTTCCTTATCTCCTGGATTGGTTTTTGACAATTGCCAGACCTGTACATGTGGCCGATTTATATTAACTTTTATAAACTAGTAACCCCAGCTTAGCCTCGAAATGAAAGCGTAGAAAGACCTCCGTGATTTTCTTATCTCCTGGATTGATTTTTGATAATTGCCAGACCTGTACATGTGGCCGATTTATATTAATTTTTATTAACTAGTAACCCCAGCTTAGCCTCGAAATGAAAGCGTAGAAAGACTTCCGTTTCTCTACCTAACTGTGGCGAAAAGCGGCAGCCATTTTAGGTCAGCGCACTAGTTTTTCCAAGCCGCCGTCAACACACGCGGATGACAATGCGGAAATGAATGGGCTTTATAACGATGCAACATGCAACAGACCGGCAGTCCTCGGAGCAGCATGGGGGTAGGAATAAGGAAACGTTCTTATGCCGGTGATGTAAGTAATAGACTCTGACCTCGAGTCTTTAATAAATGGGTCACAGGGGCAACTAACATCACGGATGTGATCCGTAAATGACAAACGGGTGCAGTTTTATTTTGCAGTCGACCGCGCTGAACACCCTTCGCCTGCAGCTCATGGGGCATTGAACACTAATGGAAAGAGTACGTATAATGGCATTTCAAGGGTCATAGCCGATATTAACCATTGTTTTGAAACGCGAATAGGGGTCTCCTGCACTTCTTCCATTTATGTTGTTTGTTTGAGTGTATTGAGTCGCAATTGTATGTGTGAATAGACAAACGTGAACCCCAGTATCACAAGGGTTCTACAGAATATATCTGGTGGATTTAACCAGTTATGAGAGGTGTACTGAATCTGACTATTTTATCACATAAGGCATAATAATCGCTTTTGCCACCACTCAATTCGATGTGAAAAACGCACATTTATGTTGTTTTCTCCCTCTCTCTTTTTTCCCTTTTCCTTTACAGAGACCGCAATAGGTCAATATTTTTGGTATTCATTGTAAATTACCATGCTTCACTAGGGCCAGCTCATGCCCTGAAGCCCAAACAGTCAGCCTATTTTTGCTGTATTGTTTGTAGGACAGTAGGCATACCACTGTAGAACTGAGCTATCAGTAGTAGGGATCACTATATGGTCCTGATGAATAAGCTGTAGGGGACTGCTTACGAAACATGTCGACTAGGTAGCAAGCTATTGCTCTACCTCACAATCCCCTTCTTAATGTTCCCAGCTAGAGAAGTGAATAAAATATATTTTTTCTACTAAGCCAGGGAATTTTTAATCTTTTGTATTTTTGCACTCACTTGTTTATTCCCTACACTTCACTGACACCCCCACACCGACACATAGCCTCTGTCACAACTTAAGTGCTCCCGCGTAGTTCATTTGGTCGTAGCACGCCCCGCCCCGTTATAGGGACGGGAAGACCCCTATGATGAAGCATGACACTAAAGGACTTTTTAGTGTGTGAGGGGTATTTTAAAAAGCACATAGTGCTCTTGTCTTTCTAGACCTAATAGAGAGCCTAGTATCTCACCAAAACCCCATAAGAATAAAAACACCTAAAAATTATCACCTCTTCACATTGATAGAATCTCATTGTTTATATGTTTGACTGAGTCACCTGAACCGTCATGATCCTCAAACATCTGGGTACACTCTCGGGTGATTAGCCATGCTGTATAAATCCACTTGATTGATTGATACCTAGCCAGCGCAAATAGTTTTCATACTGTAAAATGGTACACTGTGCGGCATGAAATTATGCCATCATAAACTCTCAGAAGGGCAGGAGTTGGTGAATTAAGATATGGTTTACCATGAGTAAGAGGCTTGACTTTGTCAGAGCTCTACTCCAGCAAAGGGCTGGATAAATTTCCATACCAGGATGTGATGAGGAACCAATAAAAAACATATATGCATGGGTGATGGGGAGGAATTTTGCTGATGAAAAAATATGAAACATAAGAAAGTTAATAAAAGTATATTTGCAAGGTGGGCTGTCTTTCTGCAATGCAAAGTTTTACTATGTGAACAACTCTGCACTTGAGAAATATGTAATGTCATATGACATTTCCAATAATACCCCTGATAATCAGTGGCTCTTACTATAAAGACAACAGGGGGTCCTATGGATACACGAATTAGATTGGAAAAACAAGCAATTGTATAATTCCAAAACATTGTTTTAATACACAAAAGTGTGCATAATATTTTCAAAACATAAAAAGCAGTGAAGTAGTATTCAGGCAAAGGAGTGATACATGTGACTTAATTGTGTATTATTTATTTGTTTTACAAATAAATTAGTAAAATATCAAGCCCTTCAATTATAAAATGAATATTGCAAAGAGGAGTCTGTATGCAATGTTAATGTTGTTTCAATCCTATTAATATAGCAGGAGTGCCATCAGGAAAAGTTTGTCATATAGCAGGAGTGCCATCAGGAAAAGTTTGTCACATAGGCCAGAGTTGTTTCTTACATATTGTCCAGATTTGGGTGAGGAAATCACAATGTGATTGGGATGAGCTAAGCCCAATCAGTTTGGAATGTAGAGAGGTGAAAATACTAAAATGTACAGTCAGGCTGTGGCCCGTTCAAGGAGAACTCAATGATGGCATCTGTATGTTTTCAAATGTGGTTTATTTGTAGTGATAAGTAGGGACCTACCACTGTTAATAAGACCATAAACACAATAAAAGGGTCAGTCAAGGTCTCAATTAATTATTCCCTGGCTCAACCCTTGGTAGCTGATAACAAGCAGGCAAGAATAACTTAAGAGACAGATGTGCAAAGCATTTAAAAGCACCAATACATTAAATAAGTAAGACACAACACACATAAACAAATGGGTCCCAATACAATAAATATCTAATGTAGGTAACAGTAGATATGAATGTTTAAAGGATAAACACTTTCTAGTAACTAAAAACCAAAAAGTGCCAAATTGGGACACCTGTTGCACTTGACCAGGGCCAAAGTCAAAGGTTGAGGCTGACCATGATGGAGCATAAGTTTGATAACTAAGCAGGAGGCCCCAGGCAACTTTTTACCTTCACACTTATTTGTTTTTCTGGATGTTTTTCTCTCATTGTTTAGTGAGGCTTGTCGTCTGGCTGGGTTTTGAGTCGACTATGGCAGCTTGATTCAGCTCAAGGCCTCTGTGAAGTCTTGCGCTCCAGAACTTTCAGCGGGTCACAGTTCGATGTCGGCAGCAAAATTCTCAGTGACAGGTCAGTCACCTTATGGAGCTTTTTAAAAAAATTCTCAAATCTTCTCCAAACTTCTGGATCTTCTTCCAGAAGATCCTTTGGGGATTCCAAAATGTTCTCAGCACAAATCAAAGGTTCTAGAAGCTCTGAAATGGTCTTTGGGATGTTGGGACTGTGTTTTCCACAATGCACCTGGCCAGCTCCTTAAAAGTCCCCTGGACGCTTTCCAGCTGGAATCTTCTTGGAGGAGATGGGGCAGATGGAGCTCTATTAACCTGTTGCTTTCAGGGAGTCCACTCCACTTCTTGAAACAAGGTCAAGTCCTTAGGGCTGTAGTTGCAAGTGTGCAGAATGTGCAGTAATTCGGAGTGAAATCCTTTGGGGTGCATGTCAGGGTTCCTGCAGAGCAGTCCTTCTCCTAGTAGTTTCAGGGATGGATCAACGCTCCCATATTTATTGACAGTTCCTGGGCGTCAAGCAGGGGGGCACCCCTGACCATTGGGATGCACAGTGCCACCCAGGTGTTTGGCCATTTGCTTCCAAGTGTGGCATGTGTTTGACCAAGAAGGCACTATTCTTCCAAATGATCTAAAGTGGAGAAATCTCTCCTGGTGGGTTGGATCTGACTATGCCACTCCACTGGTGTGGCTAGGTTTTCCTAACAGTTCCCTTCCAGCCCCTACACTAATCTAATTACTGAATGGCTGAGGATGCGGGATGTGGGAGTGAGGCTGTGCTGCCCTAAGCTGTCATTCCCTGATTGAAGACCAGTTTGGTTACTCCACAATGCTAGAAATGCTTATCAGCATTTGCATATACAAAGCGGTAGGCACCGCGCGGTGCCTGCCGCTTTGTATATGCAAATGAAGGGGGGTACCATAGGTACCCCCCCATGTGCACCCCCCACCTGTACTTCACTTTGGGGGCCCACAGGGGCCCCCCAGAGTGAACACCGCATGCCTTTCCGTGGTGGCGTTGCCGCCACGGAAAGGCATTGAGACCAGCCCATTGTAATATGGCGGACACCGCCACCATGTTACTGGTTTTCCGCCCCGGCCGCAAGGAGACCGGGGCGGAAAACATGTGGGCGGTGTTTGTCACCGCTGCGGCCCCTCCGCCATCGTAATATGGCGGGGGGAATGCAGGGAAGGATGGCGGGCGGATTGCCTCCGCCAGGGTGGCGGTGGCCACCGCTACCCTGGCGGAGGCAATCCGCCCGCCATCCTAATGGGCCCCTTTGTCTCTAGTCATGCCAATTTGCACCTCATTAGGAAGGCTTGGCTCAGCCTGGCACAGGCTGACCAATCAGAGCAGGGCTTCTTCAAGGCTGAATTCCAGCTTACAGAAAAGAAAGTTCTATAGCTTCTTTTCTGTGATAGTTATGATAAATCTAACAGTGAAAAGATGTTGAAACTTTGATGTATATTTTTATCTCCTTTCTTCAAATAGTTACATTGTTATAAAGTATTCCAATGTTAGCCTTTGGAGCCATTGTGCTACAATAGGGAACACAACATTACCAATTTTTTCCCAAACTAGGGCACATAACACATCTTTTATAATGCCCCTACTTATAGTCACAAGGCACCCTACACCTGGCGCACCTAGGGGAGACCTTAGGGGTGACTTATATGCACAAATAAGTTAGTTGGAGACGATGGAAGTACCTTAAATTCCAAAGTCGAATTTGCATGTAGTTTCTCATTTGAGATGTCATCAGTGATGTCATCAGTGATGTCACTGACCATGTCATGAATGATGTAATATGTGAAATCATCAGCAGTGCATTGCAGGTGTGCGAGTTATAGTTAGGAGAACTAACTATAACGGAGGAATTTCTATGGTTTTGTACGAGTGAAATGCCCAGCTGACACCCCTGAAACCTACGTTTTTTGCAGTGGATTTCTAAGGTTTTTTAAATGCTAATTTCTAACTATAACTTCTCTGAAACCTATGGTTTTCTCAGTGAATTTCAAAGCTTTTTTAAATGTTAATTTGTAACTATAACATCTCTGAAACCTATGGTTATTTTAGTGAATTTCAAAGGTTTTTTAAATGCAAAGTTTTAAGTGTAATAGTAGTTATACCTATTCTTATGTACTGATTTTTTTACAGTTTTTTTACTGTTTATTTATAAATATATTATTCATTAAATAACATTATATATTCTTCAGAAAATTGCACAAATAATGAAAAAAAAATTCAAACTGAAATATTGTTTAATTATTATTTTTTTATTGTAAAATATTCATATTATTTACTTTTTCCCCCAAAATTTTTCGGAGTCGCGCGCCCATAGCGTACACATCACAGTGGATGCGCGTATTCTAGCCGCCATTTTAGAAAAGTTGTGAAGAATCCACATACGGTGTGCGACGACTGAGTGTTTTTCAGTTACATCATATACATTTAATATTATGTGATGTGAACGATTGATAAGTGACCAGTCCGCGACTCCTGCTCCTGTGCATTCGCGACACATGTGCATTACGGTACGCGATGCTTGCGCGCTCGTGGTTCCTGCGTGACGTCATGTATGTGGTGGGGCATGCTGGGTGCGTGACTCCCACAAAAAAAATGTATGTTCTAAAATTATATATATGTGTCTTTATTATACATATTAGGGCAAGAGATTATCTAAGATATTCATAAAAATAATATATTTGTACTTATAATAAACTTATAATGATATTAAATATATTTTCGGGAAGTCGTGTCGGGTGCGTGCTTCGTGACTGCAGAGTGCGCGGATCACATGTGACTTTATAAAAAAAGATTTCATTGGTTCATAACATTTCCAACTGTAACTATTGAAGGACCCCACCCATTTTAATCATTCTTGTTGGAGCATCTTTAGAGAGACATCTCTTTTCCTACAAGAACCCTTTTTTGCTTGTTTTTTTGGTGTTTTTCAAAAAATATGAAACAAAATGGCATCTGGACGGCAGCAGCAGCAGGAGGAAGTATCTTCTGAAGAAGAATTCTTGCAGGAGGCACCAAGTCCACAGAGGCCGGAATCTGTTCCACCTGGAGAGAAGAAAGTAAATGCGAGAAAGGTGACGTGCAAAATTTGTGACCGAGTCCTGTCAAGAGGCAGTGAAAAAAATATTCCTGTGGCACTGCTTCTATGTACAAGCATCTCCGGACCACACATCCTCTCAATCTTGCTCTGGAGGAAAAGAGGCAAGCTGCTTTGAACCCATCAACTGCTGCGGCAAGTACGTCTGGAGTGTCCTTATGAACACCTGCAATGGACATTAGGCCCAAATTCGCCTTTCTCGAGCAATACTGTGTGAAGTGTAAGAAACTGATATGCTTCGGTGAGCAGTCAGTGGATGCAATTTGTGCTGCGTAACGCAACCATTGTTAATAAAAAAAAAATTGGGGGGGGGTTTGGAATTATAAGTAATTCCAAAAGTTTCCTGTTTTGTTCGTTCTTTTTGTCTACTTTTTTGAAAAAACACCGCAAAAAATACAAAATTGTTAAAAACAAAAATACAGAAGAAAAAAAGTTCTTATCAGAACTACCTTATCTGGTTAAAGAAAGAACTATAATTGCAAGGTAATGTGTGAAAGTTTGGTTGAATATATGTATACAGCATGATTGACTGAAAGAATGCATTAGTAGTGTATGGTGAATTTATAGGTGAAGATTTATGAGGAAGTACAGCAGCGTGTCACTGCAAGCTCTTTAGCTGCACTGTACTGGGGCACTTCCAAAGCACAGAGATGGGACATATGTACATGAATATGTTGCAACTCTGTGCTTCCCTCTGCACTGCTGCACAAACTGCCGCCATGCGGTGTCACAGGCACCCTTGCACCATGGTTTAAGGATGTCTGTGTCGTGCCGAGATTGTTTTTGTGCAGGAAGGGAAACCTTTCTGCAAAAAAACAATCAGTGAAGGCATTTTCCTCTTTCAATGTATGTTGAGGAATGCAGCATGCATTGAAAGAGGAAAAAATGAGCAGAACTGAAAACAATTCTCCTCGTTGCACGTTGCTATACCAACTCTAGGATGGCGCAGCATTCACACACATCTCCAGATTTACGATTTCTTTTGAATCTGGAGATGTGTCTTGTTCTATGGGTGTTGCATGGGAACACCCACAGCAACACCTATGGAACGCCCTTTCAACGCAAAGCTCTGTGTATGAAGGGGTCGTATTTATAAGGAGAGGGTGGCTTTTCCTCTCCTTGTAAATATGAAGAAGTGCCTGGCGCCATCACTACGTTACAAAAAGTGACTTACTGGTGGCGCAGGGTGCTTTTAAATCTGCCCCATAAGTGCTTAGGTATTGGCAGACTGATACAATAAGAACATAGTGCTGGATGGGTGATTGAAGAATTGCATGAGACTGACAGGAGGTATCCTACGCTGCATGGATACTACTTCAGTATTTTATGGCGTGGACCAATACTATGTATCTGCTTTAAGATTTGAAGGGATTATGCACAGAATATTTTATGTGTACTTGTGTTGGTGCCTAGGTCATTTTATAAGAATACCAGTAGTAACTGGAATGATGACAGTGCTGCAAAAAGAGTGAACACTTAATTTATGAGTGCTTACGTATTGGTGAAGTGATAGGATAAGTAGATAGAGGTGGATAAGTGATTAAATAAGACTCGATGATTCCTACACTACATGAGTACTAACTGGGTATTTAGAGGAGTGTATCAATAGTATGTAGCTAGTTAGAGGTCTGCTTGGATAGTGCACAAAATATTATAGCTGTACTTGCGTTAGTAACTAGGCCATTCCATAAGTTCATGACTAGTAACTAAAATATTTACAGTATTACAAACAGAGTGTATAGTGAATTTTTATGTCCTTAGGTATTGGTGGAGTAATAGGATACGTAGATAGTGCTGGATGGGTGAATGGAGAAGTGCATGGGACAGACAGAAGGATTCCTAGACTGCATAGGTACTTAGAAGAGGCTATCAATAGTATGTAGCTTGTTAGAGGTCTGCATGCATAGTGCACAGAATATTGTAGCTGTACTAGTAGTGGTTTGTCTATGGTTTCGAGAATGGTCGTCTGTATTTTAGGGTGTGAGGAGGTGCATCAAATGATCACGCGGATGATGTCATCAGTGATGTCATTTGAGATGTCATCAGTGATGTCATCAGTGAAGTCACTGACCATGTCATGAGTCATGTAATATGTGACGTCATCAGCAGTGCATTGCGGGGGCGCAAGTTTTAGTTAGTACAAATAACTATAACTGCCGAATTTCGCTTGTTTTGTATGAGTGAAATGTCCAACTAACTATGAAGTCCATGAAACCTGTGTTTTTTTCAAGGAATTTGTGAGGTTTTTTAAATGCTAATTTCTAACTATAATGTCCCTGAAACTTGTGTTTTTTTAGGGAATTTTATATATATGTATTTTATCTCCTCTCACTCTTACAAGGTAGGAATCAGCACTCAGGTTGTAGTTTGGAAGTATTTAATCTGCAAAGGACGTGATCCACGCATTTCGGCTCGTCCGAACATTGATAACGATACAAGATGTCATTGTAGCATCCTTATTCAAATGTACAAATGCCTAAAGTTGCCAACATTAACAAAGGACTACATATTACTTTAATCCAAAAAGCTGGTGGCCATATTGGCCTGGTCACGATGTAAAAATTCAGGAATTGATACAATAAAGAAAAGAAAACAAGTGTTAATATGCACACAATATCATTTCAGCATATCTTGCCCTGTGACCGCCATACCTGTATGTTCGTCAACGTGACTTATTCATAATAAACATACTTAGGAAATCAGCATAAACAATGGACTACACATTACTTTAAAGTGAAAGGCTATCAGCCATAATAATCTGGGCACGTTGTGTATTATAATGGTTCTGACACGAAAAAAAGAAAAAGGGGTGTTAATATACACACACTATCCCTAAATAAAGTTCTAACGATTATAGTTCCATTCTATTCACAGCTCATTTAAGATGTCATGAGTGATGTAATGTCTGAGGTCATTAGCAGTACATTGTGGGGGCCTAAGTTATAGTTAGCTCAGGTAATTATTACTGCTGGATTTCACTGGTTGTGTATGAGTGAAATCTGAGTCTAACTTTACCTTCCCTGTAATCTTTGTTTTTTTCAGCAAATTTCGAGTTTTATTTTAACGTTAAGTAAGATGCATATCACAATGGATGGTGGTGGGTTGGAAGCAGGACCTGGCATTGTGTTGTCCCCATCCAAGCTTGCTGCTCCTGCCTTCCCTCCTCCTAGCCATCCATTGTCCAAGTCCATGTCTCTGCTCCCTTATTACAGCCCTGTGTGGCCGTTGTTCTGCCACTGGCCTTCCTGCCTTCTCTCAACAGTTAGCTTGCTGCCCCATCCACCTCCTCCCTATCCTGTGTTGTCTGAATCCATGGACTAGCCTCCTCCCTACTGCCATGCATGGTCTGATGTACTGCTACTGCCCTACATTTAGCATGATGTACCAGTCCACTCCTCCTGCCCTTCATTGCCCAATTCTATGCCCCATCACTGACCTCCTGCTTAGCCTCTGTGCTTAGCTTGCTGTTCCTATTCTCCTTCCCCCTGCCCTCCGATATCGGTGTGCATGCCCCCGCTCCATCCTTTTTCCCCACCATGTTCCATGAACCTGCCACTCCTATCTATTCAGAGTGTTCTGTGGAGCTGTCGCTCCCCTCCCACCTGCCAAGCATCGTCAGATGACTGTAACCTGTCCATGCCACCTCCACCCTGCCTATCCACATTCCATGCCCCTATCCCCTTTCTCCTGTCCCCCATGGCCCATTTTACTGCCACACCCTTCTGCCCTCCCCGGTCTGTTGTGCTCCAACTGCTCCTCCTGCCTGCCCCACGTGGTCTGTTGTCAGGCCCCTTCTCCTGAACTCTCTTGTCTGTGCCCAGGTCCTGACCCTTCCTTCTATCCTCCATGGTCCTTTGTGCATGCCCCTGCAGCCTCCTTCTTGCCCATCATAGTCATTGTGCTGCCACTAACCCTCCCGCTTGCCATGCATGGTCTTCTGTGCTGCCATGACCTCTCCCACCTTCCCTGTGTGGTCAGCTAGCTGCCAATGACCCCCTCCCACCTTCCCTCCATGGTCTGTGCGTATGCCATTATAGTCTCACTGTTGCTCTCCATGGTGTGTCTTGCTTCTAGTGCCCATCCTGCCTGACCTGCATGGCCATCTGCTGCTCCTGCCCTGCTCCCTTGCTTCCATGTGCTGACCCCTATTCCCTCCCTCCTGGCTTGTCTGTTCTATTGTAATGCCCCTGATCCGTCCCTCCTGTTCTTCATGGTCTGTTATGCTGCAGCTTTCTCTCCTGTCTGTCCCTTATGGTCAGCTAGCTACCATTGCCTCTTTCCCCTCTGTTCTCCGTTCTCCATGTGCATGGTCCTGTTCCTTCCCTATTGCTTTCTATGGATTGTTGTGCTGCACTCCCGTCCCGCATGCCCTGTGTGGTGTATTGTGCTTCTGCAAACCATGATGCCTTCCCTGTAGGGTCAGTTTGGTGCACCTCTTCATGTCCCTCTTGTCCTCTGTTATCCAAGTCCATGTCCTTACCCCAATTCCTCCTGCCTTCCATGATCCAATGTACCATTCTTGCTAACATTTTTAACTTAAGAGGGAGATTTTGAAATCAATTGGGGTATTGATTTTTCCCTTTGACTTACATTGAAAAAGAGGAGATTGTAGACAAGAGACAGATCAAATAAAACCCATTTGGGCTTAAAAACTTTGGACGTTTCCTGGCTGAATCTGGTCTGTTGGCATGTATGGTTGTACTAACACTGCCGCTTCCTTCTGCCAACAATGGTCTATTATATTGCCACAGCCTCTCTTGCCAGTCCTGTATTGTTGGTTTGTTGCCCCTGCCCCCCTTCACACTGCCCTCCATATTCTGTTGTGCTGCCACTGCCCTTCCTGCGGGCCCAGTGTGGTCAAATTGTTGCCCCAGCAACCTCCTACCGGCCTTCAATTTTCAGAGTCTGTGCCCCTGGCCTCTGCCTCTCAACAGTATCCTAATGAACAACTAGATTGCTAACATTCTATATTTACTACAAAAGTGTGGAACGCCTGAAGTCCTCTTGATGTAATCAAAGCTGTAATACCTAGAGCATTTCCTTCAGAAATGACATATATGAGAGGGTCTAATTTGCATCAAAATTATGGTTAGTGCTCTAAAAAACTAAAATGAGGACATATTTTCTGAGTTTTCACAAAGCGACAAAGCACTTTTAAATTATTTGTTATCTTTATGGTTTTTTATCCAGTTAACCACTTGATTAAATGTTGCACTTAGGGGAGAGGATGTGGTGTTACGTCCAGAGCTGCAGACTTTGCAACAGGGGAACCACTTTGGAGTTTCTGCTTCAGCTCGATATTCTGTGATTCTGGTCAAATCACTTAATTTCCCCATGTCTAAAACCAAAATGAATTTGTTCTTGTGTGATTTAACCAGTGCTCATGTAAATACCTGACAAGTCAGCACTATATAAAACTGCAAAAACACAAAAAACATAAAAAGTGTTTTGCACACTTCTGTCATTGAGCTACTTGTGGGCTATATCTGGGTGATATTTGTGCTATATCTGGGTCGGTTTGTCTCTGGTGGCCATCTTGGGAGATTATTTGTTATGAAGTTTCCTAATTTCCTCATTTACTACAGTCTCCTCAGTAGGAAATACTTTCAGTTTTTAGGTCTTGCGCCTAGTGTTGCAGTGTGCAGCGCGAGACATTTGGTAGGTAAAAATTGGAAAGGGGCGACCACTCGGTCCCCCCGAACGTATGGTGGAGTACCCCGATCTCCCCGGGAAACCATTTTTGGGCGGGAGGCATGTCCCGGCTGGTATGCCCGAAGCGGCGTAGCTGGGGCGCGCCTTTTCCCGCCCAAGAAGGGGTTGTCCTAGGCACCAACACCGCCAGCCACGCCCGGGGGGCGGATTGGAGGAGGGTCTACGCCCGCCCGACAAAGGATAAAAGGAGCGACAAGCCAAGGAAGCATCCTCTTGTTCCTGTGCTCTGAAGCTGCACCCCCGCGTTGCACGTGAGCTCGAGACGGAACGAAGAGCCAATTTTGAAATTTGTAATTTCTCTTTTTTCTCTTCTAGCGCTGCAAGTCTTGTCCAGGACCTTCCTTATACGTGAGGAGAATGCCGGGCAAAAGGGTCGCAAAGAAAGTTAGCACCGACCAAATGCTCCGTATGCTGATGAAAGACATGGCGGAGATGAAGAGGAAAATGGCGACCAGCAAAAAGAACCATCCCAGGGGCGGTTCCTGCCGGGAGAAGAAAGAGGGCCAGGAACGGGGCAAATGAAGACGAGGTCCCAGTTCCGGAGGCTCCCCCGGCGAGCCCTCCCAGACCGGTGGAGGCTCCCGTGCCGGTTCCCGTCGAGGGGCAGCCGATCCCTGTGGTGGTTACCCCGGTGAACGAGGGGGACATGCCCCCGGAGTTGGCTGCCCAGCTGGCGGCATGGTTGGGTAGTAACAGCGTGGGTTCCGTTGCTCCAGGAGACACGGCCGAGGAGGCCAAGCAATTAATGAGGCAGTTGCGGCAATCACGGGAGGCCGCAAAACCACCTTGTCCTTTTGTTTCCCCGCAGGCGCCCGTGGGTCAACCAGGATCAGGCGTTGGTACGGCGGGGTCGACAGTTACAGCGGCAGCTTCAGGTAAGCCATTGCCGATGGTTGGGGAGGGATCGGTACCTTCAAGGAGGGAGAAAATTGTGCAGCATATCCCGAAGGAGGTAAAGGAGAGGATATGGGCAGACAAATATGTAAACATATTTTCCTTGTTGACCGATCACTACGAAATCGAGCATGTAAAAAACCAGAAAGAGTTTCTGCATCCAAGTGTGTGGCGAGCCAGGATGGCCGGTTTTAGAGTCGATGAATCGATAGGCAATTGGGGCAGAGCGTTCGGAATGTTCACTGCAATTATGGGGGAACGTAGGCCCGATTTGTTGGGGGAATTGGCTGTGTATCAGACACGTATCATGGGTTTTTATGAAACGTATGGAGGAAATCAATGGTTTGCCTATGATAATATATTTCGTAAATCCAAGGAACATGATTCATCCCTGACATGGGATTGTTTTGACTCCATTTCATGGCAAAATATGGAAATGGGGAAGTCACCAGCGTTGGGGGGTGAGATGGCCGGGTATTCCCGCCATTCGTCGGGGACGCCCTTTAGAGCAAGTTCCAGCAATGACCGGAACTCAAGGACTAGCGGCAGCACAGGGAAAAAAGGGGTCTGCTGGAGCTTTAACAGGGGCAAATGTACTAGGCCTCAGGGTTCTTGTAAATTCAGGCACGAATGTTCAGGGTGTGGCCAGTCCTCCCATCCGGAGAATACGTGCAGAGCCAAGACTAGTGATACGGGGAGTAGGGGTAGCGCCAAACAGGTCTGAAATGGTCCAGGGGGCGCCGCTACCGACCCCGGTTGATATCATGGCAATGATCCCTTGGCTAAACGAATACCCAGATCATATCTCCGCTGGGGTGTTGCGAGATGGTTTCTCATATGGTTTCCGCATCCCGGCGGGGGATTTTCAGGGTGAAGCACAATGTAAGAATCAACTATCGGTGCAGCAGAATGCGGCGGTGGTGCAAGCAAAAAGATTGGTAAAGAGGTGGCCCGAGGTCGGGTTGCTGGACCATATGATAACCCGCCAGTTGCTAATTTTGTTTGTTCACCCCTCGGTGTAGTCCCCAAAAAAGATCCGGGGGAATTCAGGTTGATACATAATTTGTCAGCTCCAAGGGGTCTTTCGGTGAACGATGCGATTGACCCGGGAGTTTGTTCGGTGCGGTACGCATCTTTCGATGAGGCCGTCACCATTTTGAATCGCCTAGGGCCCGGAGCGCTGATGGCTAAATCAGATATCGAGTCAGCGTTCCGGTTGCTTCCGGTACACCCAGACGATCAGCGTCTCCTTGGTTTCATGTTTCAGGGTCGCTATTACATGGATAAATGTATGCCAATGGGTTGCTCCATCTCTTGTGCTTATTTTGAAGGATTCAGTTGTTTTTTGCAATGGGCATTCACAAGAATAACAGGGTTTACTCATGTGATGCATTATCTTGATGATTTTCTGTTCCTAGGGGCAGCTGGGGACATAGAGTGTGCACGAGCTTTGAATGAATTTTGTGATCTCATGAGGCGCTTTGGCGTGCCATTGGCACCCGGTAAGACAGTGGGGCCGTCTACTTCGCTCGAGTTTCTTGGAATAGAGCTCGATTCCGAAGAGGGGTGCTTCCGCTTACCCAAGGAAAAGGTGGCGAAATTCGAGGCATCGCTTAAAGCATGTATTAGCGCGACCAAAGTGAGATTACATCAGTTACAGCAGGTCGTGGGTCAACTGAATTTTGCCCTGAGAGTGATCCCAATGGCGCGCCCATTTTCCCGCTCGATTGCGCAGGCCATGGTTGGCCTTAAGGAAGGCCACCACCGCCTTCCTTTTGATGTCAGTACTCCCTGCAACATGTTCATCTCAATATGAGACAGTACTGTTTAGAGCCGCTTTTTCATTAGCATTCCATGGGGCTAAGAGGGTTAGCGAGCTGGTAGCTGGAAATAAGCAGGATACGGGGGGGACTGTGCCGAGAGCACATCCGCATTACAGGGGAAACAATGGTAGTCTCGTTTGCCAGGTCCAAGACCGATCAAGGAGCAAACGGCGATTGTGTAGTAGTCCGCCGGATTCCCGGATCGCCCATGTGCCCGGTAGCCTGCGTTGAGGAATATTTGGCACAGAGGGCGGCAGCATGGGGGGGAAGCTTACTGAGGCACGCCGATGCCACCCCGCTGACGAGGTTTCAGTTCCAACGGGTGCTTGCGATGGCAATTACAGCCGCAGGGTTAAACCCGTGTGAGTTTGGGACCCATTCCTTCAGGATAGGGGCTGCGACTGAGGCCACAGCCAGGGGTCTGAGTGTTGATAAAGTGAAACAGTTGGGGCGTTGGTCCTCGAATTGTTATAAACGGTACGTGCGGTTGCACATGTTGTGAAGCTAATATCATGAACTCACGCTTCTTGTTTTTGTTTTGGTTTTACAGTTTCGCATGCTTACGAGGCGGGGCAGACTGTGCAGTCGACCCGACACCTGGGAACCAGCGGTCAAAGGACACCGGCTGTGGACAGAGTGGTGTGGGTCGTGGGCCACTCATACGTGAGGCGTGCCGCAGACGTATTCAAAGCAGGTGACATGATTCACATGGCTGGGGAATACGGGTACAGGGTGACCTTCTACGGAAGGGGCGGGCTCTGTATTGACCAGTTTCAGGTTTTTATGGAGGGTTTGTTAGGGCGGACGAGGTCACCGCCATCTATACTCATAGTGCATCTTGGGGGCAATGATTTGGTGACCATTGGTCGGCGGGTGCTTCTCGAGGTAATACTATCCACTGTAAGTTGGTTGGCAAAGAGGGTCCCTGGGTGCACAATTGCATGGTCCCACATGATCCCACGGAAGGTGTGGCGGGGGGCTAATTCTGTGTCTGCTTTAAATCATTCTGTGAAGAAAGTAAATAACAAACTTGGTAGATTGTTTCGTACGAATACATTGCATTCTATTCCGCATGGGTGTATCAGGGGGGATCAGATGTATTTGGAGGACGGGGTTCATTTGTCCCGGGTGGGGAATGATTTACTCATAGGAGACTTCATAGCTTGGTTGAGGAATTTGCAGCCATGACCTTTAAGTAGGAGTTTTGTGGGGGGTCCGGATAGCCGGTCAACTATCCGGGCCTGTGGCGGTAAGGTCATGATCGGTGAGCAGTAATTGGAAGATCCCTAGAGGTTTGGGCGTCACCCATTACGGATGGGAGCGCCCGGGGGAGGCGGCCATTGGCCCCTCAAATGGGAGGTGGTCCCATCTAAGGATGGGACGCCATAGGCCCCTTCACTGGGTAGGAGGGGATACGGACCCCTCCTCGGAATTTCCCGGGGCCCGGACATCTGCGACGGCAGGTGTGGTAAGTTGTGTGGGGTGGGAGGGGGGTCTACGCTACCTTCTAGACACCTCACACGAGTCCTCGGACGACCACTAAGATGGCGTCGAGTTAACAGGGGGCCCCCGCTAAGGCAAGGGAAATTGGAAGTTGGCACAGAGGTACAGTCCTCTGTGCGCCCGCCCCTCACAAGTGAGGGGGGAATTGGTATTGGGGATCTGACACCGGTTACGACCTTGCCGTTGGCCCGTAACGTTAGGATGTACAATTTCAATGTTCAGAAATGCATTTGCAGGATGTTTAGTATCGGCTAGGAGAACCTTTTTATTAGAGATGTGTTAAGGTCAGCCAAGAACATCGTACTGTATAAATGAAATTGTACATGATATGAAACTGTTATTTTAATGTTTTAATTTTTGTTTCATATTTTAATAAATACGGCCGGGAAGGGTAACTCCCTCCCGCCTTCCAAAAGCTCAGAACCGTTTCCGTCTTCCCATCCTTGGGGATTTGTGTTGAGAGGGGGTGGCGGGTATCTCAGCCATATGGAAAGGGGCGACCACTCGGTCCCCCCGAACGTATGGTGGAGTACCCCGATCTCCCCGGGAAACCATTTTGGGCGGGAGGCGTGTCCCGGCTGGTATGCCCGAAGCGGCGTAGCTGGGGCGCGCCTTTTCCCGCCCAAGAAGGGGTTGTCCTAGGCACCAACACCGCCAGCCACGCCCGGGGGGCGGATTGGAGGAGGGTCTACGCCCGCCCGACGAAGGATAAAAGGAGCGACAAGCCAAGGAAGCATCCTCTTGTTCCTGTGCTCTGAAGCTGCACCCCCGCGTTGCACGTGAGCTCGAGACAGAACGAAGAGCCAATTTTGACCCACCCACCAGCCCCTGTTGACAGCGATTTGTTGGAAAAAAATTGATTGACGTGAATTGGTTTCGCTTACAGGTTGTCTTGGAATAAAGTTGATAATGTGTGTATAATAAAGGATGATTTTCGTTTTTAACATGTTTTCTTAGCAGAAATGTTTGCGAATAAGTTTAATGATGATGCTCAGTAGAGTTGGTTTCTCTTACAGGTTGTCTTGGAATGAAGTTGATAATGTGTGTATAATAAAGGATGATTTTCGTTTTAACATGTTTTCTTAGCTGAAATGTTTGCGAATAAATTTAATGGTGATGCTCAGTAGAGTTCTACGTGAAATCGTTTGAATGTGATAATTTCCTTTTCGTTAGCTTAGTTTAAAATGTCGTATTTATTTCTGGTCGGGCGGTAAGGTCATGATCGGTGAGCAGTAATTGGAAGATCCCTAGAGGGTTGGGTGTCACCCATTACGGATGGGAGCGCCCGGGGGGAGGCAGCCATTGGCCCCTCAAACGGGAGGCGGTCCCATCTAAGGATGGGCCGCCGAAAGGGAAGGCGGCCATAGGCCCCTTCACTGGGTAGGAGGGGATACGGACCCCTCCTCGGAATTTCCCGGGGCCCGGACATCTGCGACGGCAGGTGTGGTAAGTTGTGTGGGGTGGGAGGGGGGTCTACGCTACCTTCTAGACACCTCACACGAGTCCTCGGACGACCACTAAGATGGCGTCGAGTTAACAGGGGGCCCCCGCTAAGGCAAGGGAAATTGGAAGTTGGCACAGAGGTACAGTCCTCTGTGCGCCCGCCCCTCACAAGTGAGGGGGGAATTGGTATTGGGGATCTGACACCGGTTACGACCTTGCCGTTGGCCCGTAACGTTAGGATGTACAATTTCAATGTTCAGAAATGCATTTGCAGGATGTTTAGTATCGGCTAGGAGAACCTTTGTATTAGAGATGTGTTAAGGTCAGCCAAGAACATCGTACTGTATAAATGAAATTGTACATGATATGAAACTGTTATTTTAATGTTTTAATTTTTGTTTCATATTTTAATAAATACGGCCGGGAAGGGTAACTCCCTCCCGCCTTCCAAAAGCTCAGAACCGTTTCCGTCTTCCCATCCTTGGGGATTTGTGTTGAGAGGGGGTGGCGGGTATCTCAGCCATAGGGGTTTGAGAAGCTGCCCTAGGAATGGCATGCTATTGGTTTTTGTGTGCGTGTTTTTCACTAAGACGGCACGCAATATGCCAAAGGCGGGTGCATTGCTCCGCCGATGGCCTATTGGTGTCTATTACACACACCAAAGGCCATGTGGTTTCAATTATCATGCACAGACGTGGGTGCGATAATTGAAAACACATGTTTCGCTGTGGCACGTGTGCTCACACCATTCGCAGGCATGTTTTTTTTACAATAGCAATCGCTTTCACGATCGCTTTCAGTGCTGCTTATTCTATTTTTTCTATTTTCTTTCTTAATGAAAATAGAAAAGCCTTTACTTGCTGATGTCAGTCTTTACATGATTACTACAAGAATGTTTAATTTTAATACACATTTTCTATCATGGATGTCGTTCGATACCCTCCACATAGCATTAACCCCAATGTGCAGCATGTACTCAGTAAAATGCTCATGAAAATGAATGACATTCCAGCCTGTACGTGTTATCAACCTCAGTGCACATTTCAATGGAGTGCGGGACTACGCTCACTTCACAATACTAATGCTGTGCCGTTTACAGCACACATCATCGAGCTCAGTCGCCTTGTGCTTTCCAATCCCTGCCTTCTCCACCACGTCCTTGCCCGCCAAGCCCCTTCAGCTGATCCAAAACCAGAGCAGGTTTGCCATCTTGTGTCTCTGCGTACCCTGGTGCGCATTGTGGGATTATTCTGCATAGACATGGACACCCCTCTCCCAGCTCTGTGCGGCGCACGACCACCCCCCACCTCCTTGATCACAGCACGCCTGGCCAGATCACATATCCTGGGTTATTTAAGTGTTAGGACAGTAATATATCCGGAGCAGAATTCCTGATCCTTGCTATTCCCTGATTTCTTTATTTATTTTTCTTCCAATGTAGTCTTGGATGCGTTTTTTTTCTGGCAGTACTGGCCTTCTTCTGCTGTAGGGTAAAGTGGAAGGAGGGTGAAAAAGTGGAGCAGATTCCCCGTTTTTATGTCAGCATCATTGGTGGGGGGTGAGACACTGTGGGAGGGTAATTGTTTTATCACACAACGCTGCCCAATTTCCCACACGAGAGGGAATGTGCTACGGTATCCAGCGCTGTGCAGTGTTCCCAGGAGGCGGGGTTGCCTCTTATCCCATTGATGGTTGCTGTCACTCTCCTTGCTGCTCTCAAGCCTCTTGCTGCTGGGAGGAGACCTATCTCCTGCAGCTTCCGTATTTAGCAGATTTCGTGAGAGACGGTATTATTTCCAAAACCCAAGAGTTATGTTATGCTTCTGGGCCCACCACCACTGCAGCATGAATGGAGGATGCAGTGCTGAAGGGAGAATGGTTTTCCCCTCTCACTGTGTCTATAGGTTGCAGTGTCCGCGGGCTTTAAGTGGGATGAAAACACTGAGGGGGGTCCCTCAAAGGGGCGTGGCCTGTGTATTAAGGGTGTGGCTTAAAAACACCAAAGCTAAAAATCTGTGCTTAGCATAGTGTGCCACCCGACTGGTATTCTGCTGTTTCTGTCAATGCATTCAGAAATACGATACATCAATTATCATTATAACTACAACAAGCCAGGACCATTGGCTTTGCCAATGGTTGTTAGTTGCATAAAATAAATTAGCAAGAGCTAGGCTTTGTTGTGTATATTATTGAAAAGGCTTCAGTTCTGAAATGATGAGACTAAAAGAACTAAAAAGAGTCTCTTTTAAGTTACATCAAACACTTTAGGCAGTGTTACTGCTGCAGAGTTAAGATATGTTCTTATCCTGAGGCTGAGGGCAAAAATGGAGAGCCCGACAGAGACCCCTCTCAGCACAAGCTTTTAAGAACTTCTGGTGGTGAGCACCGGCAGGACCCGGCCCACTAAGCCCTGAACAGTACTTTCGATTTCATTTTGCTCTCTGTTTTGTACAGTTAAGTGTTTCAGAATTCTGCTGTGTCTACCTTGGGATGAATGTGTGTCCTTATCCCACAGTCTTTTTCAACGCAGGGAATCACAATGCGGTCGTTACCACGACCACGTTGTAATTCCGCATACAATTACTCCGCAAGTCAGAACAATGAATTCCAGGGAGGGACTAGATGTTGGAATAGTATAATTTACTATTTCAACTCCAGTCTGTGGGGACAGTAGGAAAGTCATTGTTCCGACTTGCGGAGTAATGGTATGCGGAATCACAATGCGGTTGTTTTAACAAGCTACAAACATTTCTGTTGATACCATGGTGCTGAAATAAACACTTTTTTTTGCCAGCGCGTTATTGAAAGCCTATTTTCTTCTATCCTGTGCCTCAATAAATATTATTGTTCCTACCAATGGTTTTCTTTTCTTCGTGTCTCCATTATACCTTTGTTTGGTTTCACTTCACCTTCCTTCAGCTTCTTTCCCATTCATCTCCAGTGACTCTCTCATTCTCCTCCATTTTACCGCACATTCTTAAAATACACTTCATACTAAGCAAAGGTTAAAAACATAGTGAATTTCAAAGTCACCAGCTCTAACTTTAAAAAATGCAAGACCTATTGCATTGCAAATGCCTGTTTACTTTGATTCCATCAAGAAGGTATTCAGAGATGTTACACATTTGCCATAAATTCTGAATGTTAGCACTCTAGTTGCTCATTAGATAACTGTAGTAAAGCTACTGCTCACCAGGGAAGTCTGCTGCTGGTATTCAAAGTACATGTTTATGTCTGCATGTCAGAATTTTTTAATGAAATAGAAGAGGATTTGAGAAGTCAAAATGTGCACTAATTTTTCTTTCTGTAGCACTAATCATAATTTCTATGGCAAAATGAACACCCTCATTTTGGTCCTTTGCAAACTAAATGTTTTAAGTGTTACCACTTTATTCCAATCAATATGGCTTCAGGTGTGCCATACTTTTGTCATAAGTAAGACTGTTAGCGCTCTAGTTGTTCTTTAGAACACTCTGATGCATTCTGTCATTGGGCTATACTTGGGCTACATCTGGGTGATATTTGTGCTACATTTGGCCTCTTTTGTCTCTGGTGGCCATCCTGGGAGACTTATTTGTTATGAAGTTTTCTAATTTCCTCATTTATTACAGCCTCCTGAGTAGGAAATACTTTCAGTTTTTTAATTTGATTCCATCAAGAAGGCCTTCAGATGTGTCACACATTTGCCATACATTTAGAATGTTTGCACTCTAGTTACTTATTAGATCACTGTAGTAAAGCTACTGCTCACTAGCGAAGTCTGCTGCTGGTATTGAAAGTGAATGTTTCAGTCTACATGTCGGAATATTTTATTGAAATAGAAGAGTATTTAAGAAGTCAGTCAAAATGTGACCTATTTTTTCTTTCTGCAGCACTAATCATACTTTCTATGGCAAAATGAACCCCCTCATTTTGTATCTTTTTAAATTAATTATTTTAAGAGTTACCACTTTATTCCAATCAAGATGGCTTCAGGTGTGCAATAAGTTTGTCATCAGTAGGACTCTTAGCACTCTAGTTGTTCTTTAGAACACTCTGGGAAGCTGCAGTAGAACACAAAGGAATCAACTGACAGTCTCGGCCCTTGTTAAATGTACATGTTTTACTGAGAATGTCGGACTTCATTCTCACAAGACTGAGAAAGACGATGTGAATTCACATAAAATATGCTCTCAGTTTAGCTTATAGATCACCTTCCAAACCTCTGTGGGAAAGGCATGAGAAAATAGTTTTCTCTCAAACATGATTCATGATATCCCAGCAGAAGGCTTTTTCACATGGTAATATCACCACAATTCCTAAAATGAGTATGGTACCATCAACCAATGATCTATAATATAACTAAAGTCTTAAAACCTTCTATTAACTGCGATGCCTTTTAATGAGGTGCTATCATGTATATTGGTCCCAAGATGGCTGTCAACATTTCTTGGATGAAGTGCTGACAGCCAATCAGATCTCACGATGAAATGTGTGGTTAGGCTCCGCCCAGATATATATATTTCTTTTTCCATTAATATTTAAAAAACTACTGAACAGATTTACACCATTTAACAAAAGGGGCTCTTTCTGAACCAAGGGCTACCTTTTTGTCAAATTTGGTGTAATTCCTTTCAGCAGTTCGGGCTGTAGCCATGTCTAAACTTTCCTATGGAAAATTGCATGGAGAATACACGTTTTGAGACCCCCCTATTTTCTTGGCCCCCGCTTGCTGAATCACCCCGAAACTTTTAAGATAGGAGCGGACCTGAAGCGGACCATAGGTTTTGAAAATTTTGCAAAGATTCATCAATCAGCGACAAAATTATTAGGAATAGAATGTTGCGATATACCTATGGTAACTAGATCCTAACTATAACTACCTACTGGCCACCGACAGTAGGTAATACATATATATGCACACACACACACACACATATATATACATATACATGTATAGATGTGTGTATTAAATGAAAAAAATGGTTAAAGTATCTCTCTATACGTAGGTGAAAATTGGAGTGACAATATCACGTTTTAAACAAAAAAACACTGAAATTCACTAGCTATTAGTCAGCTCAAGATATTATAACTTGTGCGCTAAGATAACTATAACTCACGCTCCTGCCATGTACGGTGTTGTCATCAACGATGTAAGTTCAAATCTTGCAGTGATGTTTTCAATGATGTCGTAAAACATGTCATGAAGGATTTAATATATGTGGTAACTAGCAGTTCATGGCGAGGGAGCGAGTTATAGTTACCTTAGGGCACAGTAAATTTGTAGGGTCTTTGTTTTACGTAAATTATATCATAATTACCATTTGTAAAGCCAACCCCCCCAGCCAAACCCTGCATTCAACACTGCACAAACAAGCAGCCCCTTACTACACAGTCTTCTGGCATGGGCAGCGTGCAGCTGGTCTTGCAGATCTAGGCAGCATTCAGGCAGACTGAATGCCCATATCAAAGAGTTACACCACCAAAATATTAGAAGTAAGCAAGTTGGGTGTACAAAGAGATGAGCATAGTAGTATATATAAATCAGACCTACCATCTTTCTCCAAAAACCACCAGCATTTTTAATCTGATGTCTATTTCAATAAAACAAACAATGCAAGAGTGATTATTTTAATAATGTTTCATAAAGATTTAATTAAAAAAAAACAGTTCATTTGATTTTGTTTTGTGGGATGAGAAATGTTAAATGAAAGACTCCTAGAAATTATATTTATTTATTTTAAATAAAATCCTCATGTCTCTAAGTCAATTTTTAATTTTTTAAAATATTTTTCAGGCCACAAAATACAATCATAAAAACAACAAGAAAGTCTTGCACTCCAGCTGAACAGAATAGAGGTCTATCTAGGAGTGCTTTAAAAAAATGGTAAGCAGATGAATTTAATTACCCATTTAATGACCCTGGAGACTTAGGGGCTGATTCCGATCCTGGAAAAACACTGTACAAACCGTGGTATGGAGTGGGTTCTCCATACAACTCGTACTTGTAAGGAGGCCCCTACAACCTAGGTAGTACGATCTATACAAATAGATGCACTCCATACAAATTGTAAAAAAGACCATACAACTCGTACTTGTAAGGAGGCCCCTACAACCTAGGAAGTATGATCCGTACAAATAGACGCACTCCATACAATTGTAAAAAAGACCATACAACTCGTATATACAAGCGATTCCGATTCGGATTGCTCTGTACGCGACGTTCCCATGTATTCCTGGCAGCAGTTTACAATCCGGCAAGTACGATTCGTACAAACGGCATGCGGTACGGCTCTTTTTTTTACAAGAGCCAAAAAGTGCGGGAAAAGCCTTGTACGCCCGTAAAACAGTACGAGACAGACCCCCCATGTACGCGTCGTACACCCCATGAATACAGGGGTACGGTGCGTATGCACAGTGCGTACGGATGACACGGAAAGTGGGGTACGGTGCGTACATACGTGATGAAGGGGCACTGGTCGTGTACGCACCGTACAAGCACCGTACCCCAAAATCACCTGTGTACGAACCGTACCCCAAAATCGCGTATGTACGCACCGTACCCCAAAATCGGCCGTGTTCGCACCATACCCCAAAATCCCGTATGTATGCACCGTACCCCAAAATCGGCCGTGTACGCACCGTACCCCAAAATTGGCCGTGTACGAACCATACCCCAAAATCGCGTATGTACGCACCGTACCCCAAAATCGGCCGTGTACGAACCGTACCCCAAAATCGCATATGTACGCACCGTACCCCAAAATCGGCCGTGTATGAACCGTACCCCAAAATCGCGTATGTACGGTGTGTAAATGCGCAATGTTGGGGTACAGTGCGTACACATGCGATTTTGAGGTACGGTGTGTACATACGCAATTTTTGGGGTATGGTGCGTACACGGGCGATTTTGGGGTACGGTGCACACATACGTGATTTTGGGGTACGGTGTGTACATACGCGATTTTGGGGTACGGTGCGTACATGGGCGATTTTGGGGTACGGTGCGTACATATGCGATTTTGGGGTACGGTACGTACATACGCGATTTTGGGGTACCATGCGCACTTATGCGATTTTGGTGTACGCACCATACACATGCCTCGCATGTGGGGGGACCCCTCTACGCCTCATACCTCTATACAACCCGTACCCCGGTATGAGTCGTACCCCAGAACGAGTCATACCAGGGTATGAGGCGTATTGGGGTTCGCTTCGTTGCCCGGTACGAGTCATTCCCCGTATATAGGCCATTTTCCATACAAATCGTATGCTGACAAACTGGTACGAATCGTACTTGACAGGTTGGACAGCCTTTTTACAATTTGTATGGTCTTTTTTACAAGTCCGTGTCGTACAGCTTTTCCCGATCCGATTTGTAAGGATTGGGCCGATCTGTATGTATTTTTCCCGTACGAATCGTACTACACGGTTTGGAAGAACTTGTACAATTTGTATGGAAAAAAAACTACAAATCCTATTTGTATGGAAAAAAAAATCTAGGATCGGAATCAGGCCCCTACTGTTGCTTGGGGATTCTGGTTTCCCTGCAGCCCCCCACAACATTAAAAAGGTTTTGGTGTCCCTCCATATTCTAGGGACACCACCAACCTTAAAACAACTACAAACAAGTGAGCCATCGCAGAGCATTATAGGGATGCTCTTTCAAAAAAACTTTTTTTTTAAAATGAGTGGCTCTTGCTGCTCATTTATTATTCATTTTGGTGTCCTGGTGCCAACTTGGGGCACCCATTTTTAAATAATTATTGGGGAGGGGTGTGCGACCACCTCCCTGAGCTTTTAAGGACCCGAACATCTCACCCCAGGTCTTTCTTTTTTATTAAGCAGAGCGAGTGCACACCCCCTCCCAAGCCTTTACTGGCCCTGGGACCTCTTGCCTCGGGCCTTACTTTTTTGACAAGAGGATGGCATGTGGCCTCCCCTCTCTGAGCTTTTAAGTCCCCAGTTACGCCATCCTCAGGGGCCTTTCTTTCTAATTAATGCGCCCCCTCCCAAAACCACTATTGGTCCCAGAGACCCCATCCCCTGTAGCCTTTTTTTAAGGGGAGGGAATTCTACTCCTTGCCCAAACCAGTAGTGACCCCAAGGATACCATTTCCTGGTTCCTTAAGTGGGCGCCCCAGTGCCCACCCGGGTCACCCACAAAACACGATGGGACTAATTCCGAGTCTTGTGGTGCGATAGACCGCGTGAGAACCACCTGCCGTAATATTACTTTTTTACTCACTGGCAGGCAGTTCTTTTGCCATTCCCACAGTGATGCCTATAAAATAGGCACGGTAATAGGAATGTCAAAGGAAGTTCAAGCATGGCATGGATTGTGAAGTCAATGCCATGCTAGAACTTGGAGGTTCATGCACAAAGGGGGGTGTTGTGTAATTCATTCTAATCTGTTAGATCTGCGCATTTTTTGGCCAACATAAACTTAGGGTGAGGTGCATTGACTGATTCTAAGCACCCCGCAGGATATGTTGGCCTAGAGACAGCTAACACATAGTGCCGCCACCACCTCCCCTAACCCGAACAGGTAGCAAATAGTTTCTGGCAACCACTGAACATGACAACCCTGACTCCTCAGGGTTCGTTGTAACTTGGTTTCAGAGCAATACACAGAGATTTCGCACTGGGAGGTTTTCCATATATTTATTGAACCAGCGCTATTTTTATATGAAATAAATGTGCTGTTTTAATCAGTAGACAGAAGCAGATGAAAGTGATTACAAGCACCAAAAGAGTAAATTACAGATACAGTTCCACCATCATTTGAATGAGAAGGGAGGCTGCGATATTCTTGGACGTCAACGAAAGAGAATATCTCCTCTCTTCTCTATTTACTCAGTATACAGATTTACTGCGGGCATGTGCAATATTTATATTTGAGTCAGGATGCTGCGATCTCAGGAACCAATTAATGCATTTACGCATCTAAATATATGGATTACCTGATTTCTCATCCAGTGTATATAGTGTATAATGAGTGTAAATATATCAACTATTAATGTGTATATATATATGGATTTTATATTTTTGAATTTTGATTTTAACATTGTGATGTTGATGATGAATATAATTGTTATTTATTGCAAATCCTATATGGTTTACATGACACTATTTGTACTTTATCTGACTCTTTGCACATTATCTAGTCTGCACTGATTCTAAATCGTCAAAGGGATTATCCGGTGATGAGAGCTCATGGAATGTACAAGGTTGATAGCACTTTGCATTTGCACTTTATAGATACCTTGCACGTTGTTGAAAAGTTTCATTTTTTATTACATATGGGATTATCCCGTGATTTATGTAACAGCAAACGCTAAAATGTTTTCTGTATCTATTGTTGAAAGCACCTTCCACGTGACCGTATTCAACGAATGGTTTGACATCTTGACTGGCACTTGCACTTTAAATATTGCCTCCTCCCTTGCATGCGGCATGTGACCAAGGCCTCTGTGAAGGCCGAAACGTTATGCTGAGGTGTGCCATTTTCTTAATTGAATGAACACAAAGCTCACCTGCATTTGGGTCTCCTTCTTCTGCGCCGATGGTATCCGGGACCGGGCTCCAGGCGAGAGAGAAAGCAGGGATTGTTGCATATATATATATTTTGTCGGCTGGTGGGAGGAGCAGGTAGCCTGGGCCCCCAGACTTGCCACATGGAACACCAAGGTGGTTACCTGGAGCAGATACATAGATGATCTGTTCCTGGTGTGGAATGGGACGGTTGAGGAAGCCAAACAGTATATCCAACTGCTCAACGAAAACGAGTACCATCTGAGGTTCACAAGCGAAATCAGTAGGGACAGGGTCAACTACTTAGACCTAGAAGTTAGTGTCAGAGAAGGACGCATTTGCACCCAACTTTACCGCAAGCCGACGGCCGGCAACAGCGTTTTACACGCTTCCAGCGGCCATCCTCGTAAATTGATTAATAATATCCCATACGGGGAGTTTTTGCGGTTAAAGCGCAATTGCAGCCACAACACTCACTTCGAGAAAGCAGCTGGTGAATGCATGGAACGATTTTTAACTAGAGGTTACAGCCTCTCCCTTTTGCAAGACACCCTTAATAGGGTTAGAAGCATACCACGTGCTAGTCTTTTTGCCAAGAAGAAAGGCCCAGATACTGAAGGCAAATTTCGCATCATAACACCATATGCTGCTGACTCGTTCAAACTGCGATCTGTTCTGTCCAAACATTGGCATATCTTAAAATCGGATCAGATCGTAGGGCCTGATATTCCCAACACCCCTCTCATTACATTCAGAAAGGCCAGATCTCTCAGAGATTTAATGGTTCAGAGCCACCTACCATCCATAAAGAAACCACTAGGAACCTTGAAAGGCACCAAAGGATTTTTCCCTTGTGGAAAATGTAAAGCCTGTGCTTCAAGTAAAAGGACATTAACATACCAAGTCCCGGGTAAAAAGGATGGGAGGAGAATAACAAAGTTTATGTCATGTCATTCTGACTTTGTTGTCTATTGCCTAATGTGTCCCTGTCTGTTACGGTACGTTGGGAGTACCATAAATCCTGTTAAATTGAGAATATTAGAACACATGCGGGCCATTGCAAATAAGGACTTTACGTATCCCGTGGCCCGGCATTTCTCATTAAAACATAACAGTGACAGGAACCTGCTCAGGTATTTTTGTTTGGACCAAGTCGAAGAGAATCCCAGAGGGGGCAATAGATTGCTCACACTCAGGAGACTTGAGTCCCGGTACATTATCGATCTGGAGACTAAAGCACCTGGAGGCTTAAATATGGGAGAAGAACTGGCCTAGCTGTGTGTATTATTGTGCTATGTGTTCTGTTTAGTTGATTACTGAGCTTCTAATTTCAACTTTACAGTTTGATTATCGGTGCAATATTTTCTGGAATTGTTTTGAGTGTTTTTGTTTTTTGTTGAGTGATGGATGTCTTCATCACCACTGAGATTGAATCAGATGACTTGGTGTAGTTTTTTGGCCACATCGAATGTTTCTGCAGTCCACACTGGGGCTGCAATTGCCGATCCACGGCAAGATTATGTCCGACCTGATCACATTGTAGTTTGTGCTTATGTTGTAGGTTGGGTAATCCCCAACAGTTTCTGTTGTCTTAGCCATGCAATGTACTATATTAATACAGTACTTGGTTACGTTATTTAAGACACCAAGGTAGCCGATACACTGCAGTATTTGTATGTGGTACACTCACTAGTTATCTAACGTTATATATGTTAAATGTATACATTCAAAGATGGCGCCCCGTGCTGCAAACTAGAATCAGTCCTTTGTTTGTTTTTCATAATGTTTTGAAAACATTCATAATGGCGCTGCGCACGTCTTGTCTGATGAAAACACATTGAGAAAGGGAGGGCTCTCCCGAAACGCGTCTGTCCTTAATAAATTTGCCCTGTGAAACGAACTGTGCCGTGCCTGTGAGTGCTTTTTCTTCCTGGAACCCGGCTGGGTATTCTCAGGATCTTTGGGAGCTTGGATATATATATATATATATATATATATATATATATATATATATATATATATATATATATATATATATATATATATATATATATATATATATATATATATATATATATATATATATATATATATATATATATATATATATATATATATATATATATATATATATATATATATATAAATATATATATTCCACCTCCGATATTTTCGACGCAATATTCTCAACGTCGATATTCTGTCAGTGATTCACGTAAGAGAGGACATAGCATTGAAAAAATTCAAAAGCAGCAACTTACATGACACATTCGGAAATAACACAGCCTGCAAGGTGGGAATTTCTGTGGGCAATACAGCAAGGCTATCTTGAGCTGCTAGGGAGACATAGACAGCCAAGCTCCCCTTTGGTCTACCTGCCCTTGAGGAGATGGTAGACACAAAAAAAGTTTTATATCCCTCCAGGAAAAACAATTCTCAGTAGCCCACGTTTCCTTCAGGCATATCACATCAAACCTTCTTTTGAAGTACATCCATCTAGGATCAGTAAACTAGCTCGCCTAATCCAGCAATGTTCCAGGAAATAAAATTACATTCCTTACAATCAAATAAAATGGTACCAGAAAGGCCGCAAGAGTTCTGCATTAAAGGAATTATTGGCTCCGATGAGACTGCAACCGGCAGTCAGTCGCAACTCTTCAACAATCCTAGTGGTGCAAAACTGTTAGAAAGAGGTATACCGGGAGCAACCTCCTACCAGTCAGCCTAAACAGGGTCAGGAAACCTCATAATTTTCCTATCTCCAAACTGTGGTGGGCATTGGGGGTCTATAAAAACATCCCTGGGAAAAAGCGAAAATGGTGGGGCCACTAGAGGTAGACTGGGTGGCAGCTGCTAAAATTCTCTTTGCTGTATGATGTCTATTAAAATTAATAATAACACAGTCACTCTCACAGTTCTTCTTGACCCTCCCTACCGAGTTGACTCTACGCACCATATTGATGTATATTTCCACTTGTATACCTGTTATGGTGTTGGAGTTCATCCAGTGCAAGACTTTGTTCTTAAGTAGGCCAAAATCTTCTGGGATACCCGGTAAGAGCATAGGTACATTCCCCAAAACCACTAAAAACTGTGTTGATTCTGGTGGTAAGTGTAATGTAATTGGTCTCTGACTGGGGTTGCTTGATATACCCGACACCATAAACTATTTTCCCCTCCTCTTGGCCTCTCTGCCATTGTACCCTTAACAACTCCAAGTCTATAGTTGGACTTAGGTATCCTTATAGAAGGTGCCCCCAAATCCATTAATGTCGACAAACAAACACGTTGCATGAGAGGGCATTGGAGATGAGTACACTATCCGGATCGGGTTTTTGTGGGAATGGTGGCTCATTACTCCTTTTGCCTTTATCCCAGGGACTACAACTCTCAGTAATGGAAAAAACAGTTAACACAGAGGCTAGAGCATGTACTACCATCTGTCTAGCTGAGTTATTCTGGTTGAGATTAGTAAATTTATTTTCTACTGCCTGTAACCGTTGCTTAATTGGATCCAGTTTAGTGAGTCCAACATAATTACCATATCTGTTTATTACCAGAACTTGTCAGTCATCCAGGCTGGACTACAGGCCATCAACCCTCAGGTGCTTGGGTTTACTCCTTGTCAAAGGATGCTTCCTTTTGGCTCCTATTCCTTTCCACTCTAGGGACCTGTACTGAGGCTACTGGGGCTACCTGGATGTCTGGTAACAGAGGGATGCCATGACCCTGTGAGCAAGGTTGAGATAAATCAGTTGGGGTAGCATCATCAGAAAGGGCAAACAAGCAAACCTCCTGGCCCTTCTCCTGATCTATAGGCAGGGTAATAGATCCTGAAGCCAACTCAAAGTGCTCTTGTTGCATTGATGATAAGGCACTTGGGGGCAGGGAGTAGATGATTTATAGGAGAGTGAGAGATGAGAGATGCCACAGGTAACAAGCTACAACTCCTTGTCTAAGACACCAGCCACACATTGTAGAATGGCATCCACAGTGGTTAGTTATCTCACAGGAATCATAGGGAGGGCCGCCACTGACTGGCGTTTCCTCACGAGAAGTCACAAAAATCCTGGGGTGCGATAAACAGAAACTATCTAGACCAGGGCTACAAGCCAAAGTAGTCATTTTAGGACACCTTACTAATACTAGTCCATTAGCTTAAGCAGAAGAGTACCTTGAAGAGTGACACATGTAGATCATTAGTTAAAACTAGAATGTGTGGGCCTCTACCAACAGTCCTCCTTGTAGGCAGAGGGGGTGAGAACCATTCATTCACCAATGTAGGTGTATATCAAATGTATAAAGCAGGAGGGAAAGAAAATACTCCTACCGGCTCTTCCCAAATAATCTGGTTTTCTCCAAGTAGAGATACTTTATTTTCTTAGTTTACTTCAATTTCAGCTTACACCATCAGAGTAAACAAGACCAGCCCCAGCATCAGAAAACCAAGAGCGGGCTCAGCCCATCCTCTTTGGGTCTCTGACGGGCGCGGGTGGTCCAGCCCTTTGCCTGGGTGCATTTGGCGCCGCAGAAGATGATGAGCACTTTTCAGCATGCGGGGAGGCTGATCACAGGCTCCTCCTCCTCCTGTGTAAGCTGGATGCTGGGACACCGAGTCCCCACCGCCACTGTCACTCCGGTATCTACAAGCCTGCTATCACCATGTTGTAAATGAATCTAGGACCCTAGTGTACATTTTCCTGATTCATGCCCTTATATAGGTATACTTTATTATATATAGGCATAGAAATAACTACCATATTTGGTCTAAGCCTTACAGCACAAATATGGCATGGCTACTTCCACTAAGTTCTGAGAATCAATAACAATTTCTTGGAAAAACCCGCCTCCAGCGGCTAGGGACTTCCCCCTACTTGAATATTGAGTTCTCCAAGAAATCCTGGAGTTTTCAATGAATCTAGCATTTGAGTGACGTTATTAGGTCCAATCATGCGTCAAACTCAGCACCTTCAAAGTATAAATATGCCTAGGTTTGCCCAGACAAACACACAGTGGTTTGGAGCAGATCGACTATCTACTTGCCCGATGCCCTGCAGCAGCAAGTGCCGAAGGAAGCTGACCCTCCAGCTGACGCACTGAGAGATGCTGTCTTTTCTCCTGCCGAGAAATCCAGCTCCAGTGTTTCCGGGCTACCCTTGCGGGTATCTGGGTAATAGAGTCCTGAGAGAGAGATATAAGGCCTCCTTCATTCTAAAACCAAGGTACGGAGCTGATTAGACCTCTTAGACAATTTTTGGAATAGATTCCGGGCAGAGAACTACTAAACTTAAACTACTCCTCACTTACTTCTTCCCTTGTACTAGACTTAGGTTAGGTACACCGGAGTAGGCGTATTTTAGAAGCACCAGTTGAGTACTTTTAGTCATTATTTATTGCTGTATATATTTTATACATTTTATGCACTTTTATGGCTTAGAAACCATATCATGCACTACTTTATAATACTGTTCGTATTCTATGCATTTTACTTTATGAAAAGTATTACGATTGTAGCAGTACATTTCTTATGCTTGAGAAATACTTTTATTGAAAACGCCAGTCTCTCTATTTTCTCAGCACCTCTGGTGAAACGAAGCATGCACAATTGACTGAGTAAAATAGTTATCTATTGTTTCCGCAACTCTAGAGATTTGATTTCTTATTCTTGGGAAACAAAGTTGTCATGTTAATGCGGTTGTCAGAAACTAATCCCTTCTTGTGAATTCGATAAAGTTTCTAGTGACCTCTGAGCTAGTTGGCACACACTATTAAGTTTAATATATTCGGTAGAGACCTAATCAACCTCAGTCCTATGTCTAAACTACAGTATATAATATTCCAATGCGCAGAGCCTATTGGGAATATAGTAACTACTGCTTTGTTCTATCTAGGACCCCAATCAATATTGTGACTTCATGCCCCTATACAGCAATAATCAATACATATCCCTATAATGGCATAAACGATCAAGCCATATTTCAGTAACTCGTCTCTGCAGCTCATTACAGTACATGACACAGCAGAAGCCACTTCCTCAGATTCCTAGATAACACACCGAGTTCTTTCGACAGCAAAAACCCCCCAGCAGCCTGGGAAAGCCCCGCTTGCTTTGTTTTGATTAGTAATAGAACTCTTGCAAGCACTAGAAGAACGACCAGTTCTTAGTGACATCTTTATTGACGTCTTATGTCCAAAAACTTACGTCAAACTCGGCACCTTTCAGGTATAAATATGCCAACGTTGCCTTAAGCAAACACGGTGGTGGTGAATACTGGAGCAGAACAGCTGTCCCTTGCAGAGAGCCAAGCAGATGCGAGAAGCCCACGGATGCTGCCCCTCCTCCTCGACGCGCTGAGAAAGACGCTGTCTTTTCTCCTGCCGAGAAAATCCAGCTCAGGCGTTTCCAGCCTACCCTTGCGGGTAACTGAAATATCGAGTCCTGAGAGGAGATACCAGACCTCCAACATTCTATTCCAGAGGTACGGTGCTGACTAAACCCTTAGAGAGAATTCTTGAAGCAAACCCTTGGCAAAACAAACTTAACTTAAACTGCTACTTATTTACTCCCTCCCACGTATTAGGCGTAGGTCAGGTACACTGGGGTAGGCGTAGTTAGAAGCACCAGTTGAGGACATTAGCCAAATGTATATATGAATGTATATATTTTATTCATTTTAACCATCTTATGGCTAAGAAACCATATCAATGCTTTTACAGTATTATTTCGCAATACTCCTTTTACTGTACGCACTTTTTATAATAACAAGTCTTGCAATTGTGGCAATTCATTTCTCTTGCATGAGAAGGAAGACTGTTCAATAAATAATACCTTTTATTGAAAACGCCCGTCTCTCTATTCTCTGCACAACTGGTGAAAGTAATTCTGCACAACTGACTGAGTGAAATAGCTGTCTATTGTTTCACACGACTCTAGAGATTGACTCTTATTCTGAGGAGCAAAGTTGTCATGTTAATGCGGTTGTTGGAAAACTGAATCCCTTCTTGTCTGAGCCAGAGAAGCTGATCACTTGCTATTCAGTCAAGAAAGTTTCCAGTGACCTGTGATCTAGCTGGTACAAACCCAATTAAGTCTAACATAGTCAGTAGAGACCTAGAAGACCGCAGTCCTACGTCTACACTGCTGTTTATGTTATTCCAATGCGCTGGGCCTATAGGGAAAATAGGAACTACACTAAATGGCGCCCAACGTTTGGTAAGGCGATAAAACTAATGCAAGACGTTAGAGTAACTCAGTCGTGCTTTTTCACACAGACCCTTTCTCCCGTAAATATTCCAATTGACGTCTGGAGTGGGTGAAAAGTTAAAATCTGCCTGAACTTAGTAGGAAGAGATTCCTATGTAGAGCTTCTGGTTTATTCAACGTTGAAGGATATAGTGTTCCAAAATATTGTGCACCTAATCTTGGTGGTAAATAAAATAATTACCCTGTCAGAATTTCTATACTTAACAAAAGGTCATGCATATAATGAGAGGCAGAGTCCGTGGTGTCCGATTCAGAAGGGCTTTATTTCAGTAACTCGAGTTAAGGGAGAATCGGGTTCCATCACCACTAAGGTTCAGGAAGGATCGTCATCTGAACTTTATTCACAGAGTACATTATTTATACGTTAAAAAATACATTAACTTGCATAGAGAAGGCGGAGCAAGTGAAAGAGAGATAAGAGCACATGGGCGTGAAAAGGGCGTGTAAGAAGGCGTACACGTGGGCGTTCACTTGAGGAGTCATAGGTGTGTCATAGGTGTGTCATAGGTGGGTGGATACATGGAGGGGGTCTGCATGGTCAGCAGGAACCTTTACCCTACTTGTGTGCGCAACTTGGTCATGACGTGGAATTGACGTGTAACTGGGGGAAGCTGGGGGGAGCTGACTTTCGTGCTAGTAGAGAAGCCTTGAGTGTCAGGACAACCTGCACGTCTGATATTATCTAATATCTTGAGTTTGGAGGATGTATGGTCTGAAGTAAAGGTCGCTCGAGCAAAGGTTGCTCATCACTAAATGCCAGTGTGTGCATATATTTCTTCGTGCCTTGCGCGGGGGCCATGGGCCTTCTATGGATGCGAGTTCTGTAAATCACTTAAATGGAGACAGAAAGGCTAGGCCCTATCTTCTGCAGGCGTGTTATGTTTACCTTCTTCACTAAGCAGGAATGTGTTTCTGTGGAGCAGAGCAGATAACTGTAAGCAAAATACTGTCTTGGCAGGCCAGGCTGGGCACCTCTCGACTGAGCAGGAAGTATGCGAGAGGTCAGGGATACATAACTAAACTGCAGCTTTCAGAGTGTCAGGAGGCATGGAGCCTGAATTCGGGTCCTGGCTCGGCTGAGCCACAAAACGGGTTCATCTCGACTTTTAAACGTGCACCATGGAACTACATTGGCAACATAGGCCTCAGTGCAGAATTAACGTTTCTTTCATGGAAGGTTTGGTAACTGACATTCTAATATTGGACGGAAATGCAGAGGCATTATTATTGCAGGCATGAGAGGGGAAGTGCATGGGTGACATGAACATACATAGGGTACATGCAGGGGACACATTGGCCACGTAAAATTTCTATTTCCTCATTCCCTCCTTGTCCCCTACTGTGCCCTTCAGGACACATCTATATTCATGATACCGTATATCTGATCATACAGCATCATTTGTTCGTCTTTTTTCTTTTGTATACGTGGATGGGGAATACAGGCAGTGGCACACAAGCCGCAAATCGCCGGGCCACATTGCAGACAGAGACATCAACTGAATATAACAAGCAGTATCATTCCTAAGAACGACAATACTTTCCATCCCCATGCTGATATTACACTCCAGAGCCAACCGGACCAAGTCCATGTGCCTGGGTTTTGATGTATCTCGTGAGCTATCTTGTGGAGTCTTGTTATTGCTGCATACACGGAAGGCGCGTTATTAGGAATAAACACGCAACAACTAGAGCCGATCACTCTACAAGCCCCGCCCCTATCTGCCAGGATGACATCAAGAACAAGTCAATTCTGAAGAACAACAAGTCTCATGGCAGACTGCTCCTCGGTCAAGTTCAACAGGGCAGATGTAGTCTCATTCACTACTGCTTCTAGAGTTCTTGTTAACCTGCGTATTAGTTTACTATTTTGGACGGGACCTATGAAGAAAAAGAATCCTTTATTGAAATCTGTATATTGCTCCAAAGCTGTCTCGGTCTGATCAACAACTGGGGAATCGGTCTCCCTCCTGTGTCTGACATGCACTAGTCGTGAATCTCGATGATAATGGGATGGGGCTAGAAAGACGGGTGGCAGCAGGAACGCTATATAACATGTCCCATCCCAGTCTAAGGGCAGACGTACATAGGCTGTCTGACCGCAAATGAAATAGGAATGGCGGGAAGCTTTGAAAGTAGACTTTCCTTTATCATTGAACTCGACTACAGTATTACAATCACTGTATCCTAAATGCACTGACCCTTTCTTCCGAACGCACAATTCACCTTTTACTGGTAGGACTGATATGAACGGTGGACCTGTATTTTTCTCGGACTGGACATTCAGAATCATAAAGTTAAGGGAAGCATTTCCTTGTTCGTACACTTCATTTTCTAGATCGGTCCCTTTCCTTTGGGGAAGACCGTCTTCGTCTGGAAAACATGCCTCATTCATTACTTTATTCAAATCTCCCCATATCCAATCGCCCTGGGAAACTGTGAATTTTCTGCCTAGTGATGACATTAAAGCAAACCATGCTCCGCACGAACCATAGTGCGAGAACGGGAAAGGAAAAAGGGCCAGGACTCCCTTCGTTTTCTGATAAGGTGGGAGTCGGCCACATACCCAGCAATTTGTTACATTGCTTGTCTGATGAGAATGGTGCAACATTCGAATAAAAGTATTGTTGCGCAGGGCTAGTCGATATGACAGTTCATGGGGTGGCAGATCACTGAATGTGTGTTCTACAGTGTCATTAAAGGAAGAGTGTATACGTGAAGCAATAGGAGGAAAGAAAACATGTAGTGTCAAGCTGATACATATTATAGTGATGCTCAGAAGAAACATAAAAATCAGAGTTACTATACATCTACTGCGTAATATCTTGCAGTACTTATCTTTCATTTCTCTCTTTCTACTATTCTGGTCTACGATCTTACACATGTCAGGAACCTGTCTAACCGATTCACCACCGAGTGGACTTAAACAATTAAACGCTGTCTGACTTACTAGACCGTAACTTAGACCTATACTCCTGTTGCGGAGTCTTTTCTAGCAAAGGGGGCTTTGAGTCAGTATTGTGGGGGCAGTCTTTAGGCTTGATCAAAGTTCCGGAATTTCCAAATAATTTTTTACAGTGCTGGGCGTGAATCCAACCTTTGCGTCCCTCGACCTTGACGGCAGTCCTCGTGGTAAGCAGCACTAACTTCGGTGTTCTCCAGCGCGGCTCAAGAGGGCTTGAACGATCAAAGTTCCGAATGTAGACCATATCCCCCAGGACGATTGTATGCTCTTTGACTTGGGTGTTGTCGGGGAAGGCGGTGGCAACCTGTGAACGACAAGAGAGTAGTGCAGACATCTAGGAAGCCAGGTAATCTGTCAGCATATTACTGTCAACATCAGTAATTTTCTTAGGCATAGGCGTACCCCACATATTCGGTGGTCTACCAAAAACCACTTCGTAAGGAGATAGGCCTGTTCTGGAATGAGCTACCACACGCATGAAAAAGAGGGCAACCGGCAAGGCTACCATCCAATCCACGCCTTTTTCTGCACAGACTTTCGCTAATTTCGTCTTAAGTGTTTGATTATGTCGCTCTACAAGTCCAGCTGCTTCTGGGTGTCGCACACAATGAAATTTCCATTGATAACCGAAGGGACACTTGTTTCATTAATTCAGAGGAGAATGGCTGACCGTTGTCTGAGTACACGACACGGGGCAATCTGTACCGTGGGAAAAACTCTCGTACCAATTGCCTGGCGGTGGTCACAGCAGTATAATCTGGGACTGTGTACGCTTCTGTCCATCTGGATAGTGCACATACAACTACTAGGACATATTTGTAACCTCTACATCTGTCCATCTGGATATAATCCATCTGGAGGACTTCAAAAGGATGGTCAGGAGGATGAAATCCGCCTTGTTCCACCGGAATGCCTTTGCCTGGGTTGAACTGGCAACAAATCATACAGGTACGTACTTTCTGTTTCGCTGCTACACGCAGGTGCTTGTTAAACCAGATATTCTGTAAGCTGTCTAGCATTGCCTTTTCTCCTAAGTGTGCTGGACTATGTGCTGTGTTTATAAAGACTTGTACCATAGAGTCTAGGAGAAACCATGTAGCTTTGCCTTTAGTCATCCAACCCTGGTCAGTCTGGACCCCTCCTTGTTCAGTCCATTTCTTTATTTCATCTGGAGTGGCATGTGTCTGTATGTCGAGTACATCTTGTGAAGGATCCCTGACTGTCATGCTGTTTGTCAGTGATGGTACTTCTGTCTTTGTGGTGTCTGTTGGTGTCTGGGCTGTAAGTTTAGCTGTTCGGTCTGCCAGGTCGTTACCCTGAGAAATGGTGTCTGTAACTTTCGTGTGTGCTTTGCATTTCAGGATGGCTATGGCTGTAGGCAAATGTATTGCTTCTAACAGAGCCTGAATGAGGGGACCATGCTAAATTTTGGCCCCATGAGAGGTCAGGAAACCTCTCTCTCTCCATAACACTCCGAAATCATGAACAACCCCGAAGGCATACTGTGAATCTGTATATATGTTCACTTTCAAGTTCTTGGCTCTTATGCAGGCTTGTGTCAGAGCGATGAGCTCTGCTGCTTGTGCTGACAGCGTGTCTATTCTTTGTGTCTCTATGACTTCAGTATCAGTGGTCACGGCATATGCGGCCATTAACTCTCCTGTGTTTGTTCTCTTGCACAAACCATCTACATAAAGTGTCAGGTCAGGGTCTGGCAGTGCAATGTCTGTCAGGTCTTGTCTTGGTTTCGTCACTGTATTAATTACTTCCACACAGTCATGTGGTGCAGTGTCTACTGTGCTTGAGGGCAAGAGTGTAGCAGGGTTGAGAATATTGCATCGTCTGATCTCTATGTGTGGCTGAAATAACGTCAGTTCATATCCTGTCAGTCTCGCTACAGTCAGGTGCTGTGTCTGTGTCCTGTTCAAGAGAACTTCCACTGCGTGTGGAACCTGTACTGTCAGGGGGTGTCCTAACACTATGGAATCACTCTGTCTTGAAGCTAGGGCTGTTGCTGCAACTGATTTCAGGCACGCAGGCAGAGCCTGGGCCACTGGGTCCAATGTACTAGAAAAATAAGCACAGGGCTTGTGTTTTCCTGCTTGATCTTGTGTGAGGACAGATAATGCTGTTCCATCTCGTTCAGTGACAAAAAGCGTAAAAGGCTTGCTGTAACAAGGAGTCGCTAAAACTGGTGCTTGACATAAGGCTTTTTTCAATTCTTCAAATGCAAGGGTATGTTCTTGTGTCCAAGGGAGGACAGTCAAAGACGCTGCCTCCTGTGTTGTCAACTGTATGAGTGGTTTGGCTAGATAGGCATACTGGGGAATCCATTGTCTGCAGTATGAAGTGAGGCCAATGAAGGCCCGTACTTCCTTTTGTGTCTCGGGCTGTGAAAGGTTAGCAATTAACTGAATATGTTCTTGTGTCAGCTGTCTACCCCTCTTGGACAGCAAGTGTCCAAGGTACACCAGAATTGCAACTTCGAAGGGGACACTTTGTGCCCCTTGTCTGCCAGAAAGTGTAAAACTGTCAGTGATGCATGTTCGCAGTCTAGTTCTGTTCGTGCTGTGATCAGGGTATCGTCTACATATTGGAGCAGTGCAGTGTTGGCAGGCATGTGAATACTGTCCAGTTGTCTTTTTAATGCTTGGCTGTAAATGCTGGGACTCTCTGTAAAACCTTGGGGAGCTCTCGCAAATTTAAAACTGCGTCCATTTAAACTGAATCCGAAGAGATATTGGCTCTCTGGATGAATTGGGACACTGAAAAAGGCGTTCTTCAGGTCAATTACAGTAAAGAACGTCGCCTCAGAATCAATTGCAGTCAGTAATGAAGAAATGTCTGGGACCACTGGGTATTGAGGAACTACACATTTATTCAGTTCTCGAAGGTCAACCACTAATCTGTAGACTGGTGGTGCATTAGGGTCTGTTCGTTTAAGAATAGGGATGACAGGTGAATTACATACATTCGAGTCAGTCTCTACTACCACTCCTTGTGCAATGAGTTTTTCAGTAAGGCTACTACGGTATCAGGTGGTATCTTGTATTGTCGGATTCGTGGCAGTACTACTCCTGGTTTGAGAGTGACACGTTGTGGTGTAATGTGCATGTAACCTACGTCAGTCGGACCTTGTGCCCATAAGTGCTGTGGTACATTCTGGAGTCTGTGGTCAAAATCTTTCAACACATAATGTCCTTTAAAATCACGTAAGAACAATCGTACTCCTTCCGGAGAACTACATATAACTGCTCCTAGTTCTTTCAATATCTTTATGCCAAGCAAATTTTCTGGACATGACTTAGTAAGCAGCAAGTCTGTGGTACAGGACAATGGACCGACGCCTAGGGAAACTGGCTTCGACACTTCGTTAACAATAGGCTTTCCTGAAAATCCCAGGGAAACATTCTGTGAGCCTGAGAGGGGTGCCCCTGGAACCTCGTCATGGCTGATGGTAGTTCTGCTCGCCCCTGTGTCAATCAGAAATTTTCTGTCTTTTCCCAATACACGACTATGTACATAGGGACCCTCTTGATCTACAGGAACCTCAATAAGGGGCAAGCCAACTTCCCTCTCTAGGCTGTTTCATGAGAACTGTTGGTATTCTGGATAATCCGACTGTGTGTACTGGTACATTTGTTGTGTGGCTTGTTGTGTGGCAGCTGGTGGTGGGGGTGAAAAATTCGCTACTGTCTGTTGCGTGTTCTGTGGGGTGCTATTCTGTCTAGGAGGATGCGGTCGTTCTTTCGTCTTGCCTGCAGCTATATTGTGTTTCAGGACAGCACATTCATTTACATAGTGACCTGGTTGCTTGCAATAATTACAGTTCCCTTTAACAGGTGTCGTACCCTTTTTGTTCGCATTAGCTGGTACTGATTGTGCAACCAGCACTTTCATTTTCGTATCTTTCATGCGTCTTTTTTCATGATCCTGTTCCTCTATAATTCTGTTCTGATGATATTGTAGCATTTACAACATTTGGGAAGGGCTATTTGCTTGCCAGGTACTCTCAACCTTCAGTACTCTATTCTTGATCGGGGGTAAGGAATTCTCGACTAATTTGCTCACAAAAAGATGTGGATATGATTCACTACTTGGCTTAAGGCCACTATTAATAGAAAAACATTTCTCGAATCTAGAATAAAAATCACTTGTGTCCTCGTCTTGTTTCTGTTTACAGGCTGAAATAGCATCCCAATCTTCCTTTTTAGTAATCAATAATCTCGGCAAAACCTGTATCAGGAGTTCAGGTAGTGCTTTGGCTTTGTCCCCAAGACCAACACCAGGGTCCCGGCCTTTATCCTCTGCTTCCAATTCTGCCCAACTTAACTTTTTCTCTCCCACCTCCCAGTCTTTTTCTTTAAGCTTTTCGTAAATACCAGCAGGCAATAGTACTTTCAATAATTTAATAATGTCAGCGTACAAATAATCCCCTATGCGGAGAATGTCTTTTAATTCACGGTGGAACCCCCCCTGGTCTTTATCATGGCAGGGCAACATCTTTTTCATTTCCAGTATTTCTAATTTCGTCAAGGGTGTGTAAACATATACTCATTGAAGCTCACCCGCTGCATTTTTGACGGGATGTACCTCTCGTAGTGGGTTCTGTCTGTCAATGTGTAAGTTCTTTCTGTCGTGGTGTGGGGCAGGAATCATGCATGTGGTCAGAGAAGTCAAGTACTTATGTCGTTGGTCCAGAATGACATTAATTAATTCAGTACCTAGGCCTGTCCATCTTTCTAGAAGTATATCGTCCAGTAATTTATACAAGGGACCGGGATCAGAATATTGACTCTCATACAACGTGATCAAATGTTGAAGCAAGTAAATACCAGCCAAACGCTGTTCGTTCGGTGGAAGGCTCAAAAAGGTCTGGGCCACTACATCACTGTGATATATGTTAGGATTAGACACCCATTGGACGGCTGACCGGACTAATTCCTGTTCGTGTGGGGTGTGGGGTCTCTCGTACTCTACCCGTCGTTTCAGTGCTTTTTCAGTAGCTTGGAATAGATTCTCAAGGGAATATCTTTCTTTTATAGAATGTCCCTGTTTGCGGTAGTCGAGACACTTGGGCCTGTCAAACTGTCGTGCTTTGCCTACGTAATTTATTTTATCTTTTTCTTTGGTGTCTGGCTCAACCTCTTCCGTTGATAACTCATACTGCCCATCAGAATCTTCCTTGTGTATTTCTATAATCGCCTTTCGTATTTTCTTGTACATACATTCTGTCTGTCCCTGTCTATCATGCTTACCGGCAGCTATGTTGTCACTCCAATCCGTTAAAACTTTCTTTACCTCTCTATCTGGTTGGTCTTGTTCCCTGATCAGACAGTTAATCAAAAAACGTAAAATTAAGTTCTTAACATCCACCTTTCTTTGTTCCATGGCATCTTCTATACTCTCGGGTCCCTTACCAGTTCTAATGAAATCGTATATTTTATCTAGGTGGTCCTTCATGCCTGGTAATGTGATCAAATAGTCGACGGCATGTCTTAATCTTATTGAATACACGAGCATTGCACCCTCTCCGGGTACTGGATCATATATACAACGTGGGATCGTTACATTTGCATACTTAAATGGTGTTGATGTCATTTGTGGCGTTCATGGTGGCCCTAACACTAGCGGTGTTCGTGTCATTGTTGGTGTTTGTGGCGTCGGCAGTGGCCCCCCTCCCACTGCCCCTTGTCCTATGTCGTCTTTCACGGTCACGGCCTGCGGAACTGAAACCTGCGGAGCAGAAGGCTGTGGAAGCTGAAGCTGTAGAAGCTGATCCTGTGATGGGGGCGGAGGGAATTCTGCATTTACATAGTCCCGTGCGGGCTCTTCTAGATAGGAGGTAATAAAGGCTTCAGAGGCTGCCGGCTTCTGTCTACGTACTCTAAAGGGTACTGGTGGTGGCGTATGTGGTCTACGGGATTTATCTGAAGGGGTCACTTTTGCTAATTCTTCTGTAAGAACGGGATTAATACCTGCAACGAGGGCATTTCTTTCTCTATCGGCCTGTTCTGCTTTGACCCGTTCCCCCTCCTCCCGCAGTTCTTTTTCTCTGGCTTTTTACGCGGCTTCTTTACTTCTCTCTGCTTGGTGGAATTCTTTCTCTGCTCTCCTATGCGCTTCTTTACGCCATAACTCAATGGCATCTTTCTTGGACGGTCTTACTTTCCTTTTCCATAGCGCTTCCTCTAACCCCCATAATGCATTCAGCATCCCATGTTCCTGCGGCAGGCCATCTAAACTTCTCTTCTAGATCCTTTGTGTAATCTACCCACAAGTCTAAAAACAATATGGCATCTAACCCGTGTTTCTGGTACATAAAATGACCAGGTGTGTCTCTAGGCGGGACGGGAACTGCCTCTTCGAGTATCCCTTTCCTGGTCCCTATCTGACGTAATTTCGAAAACAGTGGCATGTTGGAACTAACTTAACGAAAACACAATACACTAAAATAGACTGACTGAAACAACCATTCACCCTACAACACTAAAACATTGAAAACAGATACAGTTTGACTGATACATGGGGAAAAACATGAACTGGAAAATCGTTAACTTTATGCACTGAAATACAGTACAACCATACGGTCTCATAAAGAGACACGTCTTTACCGTGCCCACCGAAATGAACACGTCTTTACAGTGCCTACCGAAATAGACACGTCTTTACCGTGCCGGTGTAACCAGACACGTCTTTACCGAGCTCAAATAAATGAACCCGTCTTTATGCGTTCCCAATAACGGTACTCACCGGGAAGCATAACTTGAAGGCCTCGGAAACTCGAGACTGTGGTACTGCTGCTGCTGCGCATGCGCCTCGGAACAGGTGGGCCTCGGGATACCTCGGACCTTGCTCTCTCACGGCTTGGGCTCTGGTTGGGATGGTCCGCAATCCTCACCGCCTCATGTGGATGCCTGGTCGCAGTCCGTCTCCTCCGTGGGCCTAAGGGAGTAGGCAGGAAGTCCCGCTGTCGTGTACACGTTGAAGTCCGTCACGGCTGCAGAAGGGGGCAAGGGCTGGACCTACATCACCGGCGTGTGGGGAAGGGGACTTGTACCTATTCGGGCGCCAGATTTTGTGGTAAATAAAATAATTACCCTGTCGGAATTTCTATACTTAACAAAAGGTCATGCATATAATGAGAGGCAGAGTCCGTGGTGTCCGATTCAGAAGGGCTTTATTTCAGTAACTCGAGTTAAGGGAGAATCGGGTTCCATCACCACTAAGGTTCAGGAAGGATCGTCATCTGAACTTTATTCACAGGGTACATTATTTATACGTTAAAACATACATTAACTTGCATAGAGAAGGCGGAGCAAGTGAAAGAGAGATAAGAGCACATGGGCGTGAAAAGGGCATGTAAGAAGGCGTACACGTGGGCGTTCACTTGAGGAGTCATAGGTGTGTCATGGGTGGGTGGATACATGGAGGGGGTATGCATGGTCAGCAGGAACCTTTACCCTACTTGTGTGCGCAACTTGGTCATGACGTGGAATTGACGTGTAACTGGGGGAAGCTGGGGGGAGCTGACTTTCGTGCTAGTAGAGAAGCCTTGAGTGTCAGGACGACCTGCACGTCTGGTATTATCTAATATCTTGAGTTTGGAGGATGTATGGTCTGAAGTAAAGGTCGCTCGAGCAAAGGTTGCTCATCACTAAATGCCAGTGTGTGCATATATTTCTTCGTGCCTTGCGCGGGGGCCATGGGCCTTCTATGGATGTGAGTTCTGTAAATCACTTAAATGGAGACAGAAAGGCTAGGCCCTATCTTCTGCAGGCGGGTTATGTTTACCATCTTCACTAAGCAGGAATGTGTTTCTGTGGAGCAGAGCAGATAACTGTAAGCAAAATACTGTCTTGGCAGGCCAGGCTGGGCACCTCTCGGCTGAGCAGGAAGTATGCGAGAGGTCAGGGATACATAACTAAACTGCAGCTTTCAGAGTGTCAGGAGGCATGGAGCCTGAATTCGGGTCCTGGCTCGGCTGAGCCACAAAACGGGTTCATCTCGACTTTTAAACGTGCACCATGCAAATACATTGGCAACATAGGCCTCAGTGCAGAATTAAAGTTTCTTTCATGGAAGGTTTGGTAACTGACATTCTAATATTGGACGGAAATGCAGAGGCATTATTATTGCAGGCATAAGAGGGGAAGTGCATGGGTGACATGAACATACATAGGGTACATGCAGGGGACACATTGGCCACGTAAAATTTCTATTTCCTCAGTTTCCTTGGAAACCTGCTCTGAAAACCTTCATTAATACAATGCCAGTAAATGGCAATAACAACGGAACCAATGAAGTCGCAGCAGACGCAACTCAGCAGGGTCCCGATGATACAGGAATTAATGAACCGGATGCGATTATCATCCCGGCAAACATAAGAAAAACTATAACGTTAAAACTTATAGAAAACGGACTGACCTCACGAGGTGGTACCGTCATTTTCGTGATAGAGGCACACGAATATCGGCAGACAGAGGTATTCTATTCATGGATAAACTTTCCAGCGGCAAACGCTACAACACACGAATTCCACTATTACAAAATAGAGGAACCACCGGATGAGTACGCTCCTTTGGAGGAGATTGAAATCCCATTAAAATACCAAGAGCATCTGCTTTGGTTTAAAGGCGCCCTAAAACACAATGATCACATCACCAGGCTCGGTCCACTAGGTAGACCAGGAGCAACGTGGTCAGCTACACACCACATCCGGACATTGAAAAAATGTCTTGCGGCGAGCTGTTAGCACAGCTAAAAACATTTATTAAAATACATAGACAGTTAGTCCAATATGTAATGTGGACTGCAACAGTCCAAACAGCTGTTAATATTCCACAGCTGACCCCTCATCAGGGGAACACATATAAAATTACACCACGGAACATACAATCATGTCTTGGTAAAACACCCATAAAACGGGAACAAATCCCTTTCTGGTTAGCACAGAAAATTACTCAAATAGAGGCAGTATTCCTGAATACTACCCCTATTGAGAAACACAGAATTCTGACTATCTGCCTTCCAATGGGGGTTGCACCACACGTGGAGGACTGTGGCACTTGGGGTACAGTCTTTGCTTCCATTTACACAAAAACACATGGTGTTCCGTCCATGGCGGTAATACCAGATGTGCTAAAAAAAATTCTGAATGAATACGGTCCAGAACCTGCTTTAACTCTTCGTATGAAATTACTGAAAGACTTCAAGCAGGTCTCGGCTATATTACTAGCCAACATAAAAGGAGAAGCAGCATCTGTGGCGATCCACCAGAAATTGAAAGAAACAGATATAACAGATCAACCAATTGAGCTTGCCAGAATTAGAGAAAAATGCTATGAAGAATTAGGTAGAGATGGTTTGGGTGGGAAACCAGTAAAACCCCAACTACTCGAAAATCCTGAAAAATTATTTATTAAAAATATTTTAAACACTCCTAAAAAAAGCTGGGATGGAAATAAACAGTCCCCTCCCAAGGAAAAAGTTTTCCAGTCCAGAGGAAGGTCTCCTCGGCGGAGGGAAAGAACTTCGACTCGAGAACACCAGTCTCCCCAGAGGGAGCACTCTGAGAAAAGATATACCCTTAGAAATAGGGATAACTTGAAAAAGCCTGATAGATATCAAAGTATTGATACACGTCCCTCTCAATATTTTTCGCAGAATCGGAGAGCACACCAAGTCCAAAGACAAGGAACCTGCTCAAAGTAAAAAATTACAATTTCCAAGAAAGAAGGTAGCCATTATTAGAGTAATCGAACATGCCGAGAATACTGAGGACACAGCTGAAAAACGGAGAGTGGGCACAGACAGTGCTAGACAGTGCAGCAGAAATCAGCATAGCTCACAAGATCCTGATGAGTCATCTGGAGACAGTGGACACGAATGAATACATTCAAGTAGAAACTGCAGACAGCAGAATTAGCGACCCTCATAAGATATACGAAATAACACTGCGTATAGAGGGAGATAAGACTAGAAGAATAAGGGGTCTATTTTGGGATAACCTCTCAAAAGGCTATGACATCCTGTTAGCAGAGAAAGATTGGCCCCCGGAGTTTGTCAGGGAGTGCCCTCATGGCGAAGAAATGATTATGCCTGCCTTCTCGAATCACATTCCAATTCACACTAAATATATATATGCAAGGAAATGGGCAGTAGCCCAGGCACCAGCATTATATAAAAATCATGTAGGATGGGATGAGGACTCTCCTCCCCACAAAATCCAGTTAAAATGTCAACCTACTGCACAAAGGCAGTACCCTATTAAGCAAGAAGCTAAAAAACAGGTCAGGGAGATTTTAGATCAACTTGAATACCAAGGGGTGATTGAAACATGCACTTCTCAAATGAACAATCCTTTGTTTCCTGTCTCCAAACCAGACGATTCGTATCGTCTAGTCCTGGACTACAGACACCTTAACTCGTGTTGCAAAACATTTGCGGTACAGAACTCGCACAGTGCGGCACTGATGAATAACATAGTTCGGAAAAAATACAAAACAACATTAGACATATCTAATGGATTCTTTTGTCAAAATATTGCACCAGAAAGCAGGTACTTGACCGCTTTCTCAATAATGGGGTCACAGAAAAATTTCTGTAGGCTCCCACAGGGGTTCAAGAATAGCCCGGGATTATTTTCAGCCAGAGTAACAGAATTACTACAAATATATGATGATGAGGCATTATCTTGTGTTGATGACATCTATCTCACAGACGACGGCTTGGATACTCACTTGAAAAGGGTGAACACCATAATACTTGGGTTCGCAGCAGAGGGTTACAAATTCAACTTTAAAAAGTCAAGAATTGCCCATCTGACAGTCTTATTTTTAGGATACCAATTATCAAGTGAAGGAAAAAGCCTAGCGGACAACTTCTTAGAGAAGTGCGATGTACTCCAAGCACCAAAAACGCTGAAGAACTTACAATCAATTCTAGGCTTCCTGAATTTCGGAAGAACTTACATTCTAAACTACGCAGAGAGGATTAAACCTCCCTACGAATTAATTAAACCTGATTTTAAACCAATCAACTGGACTCAAAAACACACAGAAATCTTGAGATCACTGCAAACAGACATGTTAGAAAAAACTAAATTAGAAACACGTGACAATACACTCAACCTTGTAATCCGAGTAATCCCAGGAAGATGGGGATTCACGTACCTGACCTCTAATAAGGGAGAATTGGTACCAATAGCTTACAAATCACATTTGTATACAAAAGCTGAAATAAAATTCAGTTCAACGGAAAAAATTCTAACTGCGGTTCAGACTGCTATAGCAAAAGAAAGGGCCCTAGCACAAGGTAAACGAATAATAATCGCTACACCTATACCTGCCCTAGAAGCTGTAACAAAAGCGAGCATTCCAAATGCTAAAGCTCTGCATCCAAGATGGATCCAATGGGTTAATTCTCTTGCTGCAACAGACGTAGTATATGAATTCGATCCTAACCTAAAGACACAGGAATTTTTACAATATGAATATGAATGTCCTCTGCCAATTGAAATCCTCCCTCTAGAACAATATGAATGTATCATATATACAGACGGATCAGCACAACCCGCAGTTGGGGGTAAACAAGCTTATAGTGCTGCGTGCGCGATTGTTAAAGGTCGTTGGCACAAAGGAAAATTTAGACCACTGGTCACTAAAACACAATCTCTAGGAGATTGTACAGCTCAGCGAGCTGAACTACTAGCATTTAAGATGGCGCTTGAGAATACCGATCGCGAATTCCCCACACTTATAGTGTGCGATTCATATTATTGTGTTCAATCTTATAATGAATACTTGCAGAATTGGGTTGAAAACGGGTTCAAAGATGCAAAGGATGGCACAATCAAGCCTAAAATGCTTTGGGAACAAGTAGTTCCTGTACAGAAAGAACTACGAAAGACTCAAGTGATACACACTCTGAGTCATCAACGTGATGGCGTTCACGTTGCAGGGAATTCATTGGCTGATGAAGCCGCGAAGGCAGCTGTGCAAATGGCTTCTGTAGCTGCTATCACCCGGTCAAAAACAAAAAAAAACAGCGATATACTACAAGCTGTCAGTGCGTCAGTAAAAGATGATAGAAAAACACTCCCAAAAGGCTTTCCAGAAAAGTACTCATATTTAACAGATATGAATAATGTTCCTTTTGCTCGAATCCCTGGAGTGGGGGATAGAGTAATTCCAAACATGAAACACAGGTTAGGACTAATTACAGCGGCACACAAAGGGCTTGCTACTGCACACGCTGACGTTTCCGCCACAATATCATTATTAAAACAAAGATATTGGTGGCCGCGCATGAGAATACAAACTAAGAAATATGTGCTTGAATGCTAAATATGCCAAAAAAAGAAAGTATCAACAGTGAAACGACCAGCTCAGACACCCCTTCTCATCTCAGATAAACCATTAGCATGTGTTTACCTGGACCACTGTGGTCCCTTACAAAGGGATGGCAACTATAAATATATCATGGTCGCAGTGGATTCCTGTACGAGATTCATATGGATGTTGCCCCAGCGCTCGGCTGACACCAAAACTGTTATAGAAGATCTGCGAGTCTTTATCGGCACATACGCAATTGCCATGCTTCATTCTGACCAGGGTCCTGCTTTTAGCTCTCGAGCTTATAAGGAGGCCATGACCAGTATGGGCATTGGATTGCGATTCTCTTGTCAATTCCACCCTGAGGGAAACTGTGTAGTGGAAAGAAAAAATTGAGACATAAAGCAATCTATAACAGCGAAGGTATTAGGTTCAGGTGATGGGTGGGTCAAACATTTAATAAGTGTCAGACGTAGTCTTAATAATTTGCCAAGAAATTCTCTAAAAGGTTTCAGCCCGTACGAACTATTGTTCGGAACTAGAATGTATATTCAGGATCTTGATAGTCAGGCTTCAGTGGTAAAAGATAAAAATAAAGACTTTGACATCAAAGATCGTTTGGCTGTTTTACAGGACTTGAATGAAACAGGAAAATACTTAAGCAACATTAGGTTAAAACAACAGCCAGCTACCACTGAAGACACACCACCTGTCCCAGCAAGACCTGTCTGGATTCCAAAGATTGGGGATCTGGTCAGAGAAAAAATAGCGGTGAAGAAGGAATTTGGGCCTTCTTACAGAAAAGCAGTACGTGTCTTAGCAATCAACGGAACAAGATCAGTAGTACTACCGCCCCTTGCTGGTAAAAAGGAGAACCGAGTTGTATCCATCAACCTGGTGAAACCACAAGCATGTGGCCTATAATCAACAGTAGGCCAAGTGGACTCCCAAGAAATAACGGAATACCCAAATTTGCAACAATCCAAGAGGTTCAAACTGAAAGACTAATCACATTTGATAAACCTGCAGTGCACAGAGAAGGACTATGCAATAATGCCATGGAACTCGTGCCTCTTGGAACTCAAATTGAAACAGTTCATCATGAAAGACCAGTCTACAATGATGTGGCATCAGAATGTGCTAATGAAAAGCAAATGGAGAAAACAATTCCAACAATTGACAGAACTGCCTCTGGCTACTTCATCAATTTCGATAACTTTTCTGAAGATCAAAGCGACCCTGAAGTAACGCCAGAAACAAAGACTTTTAAAGAAAAGGCAACAGAACTCTTTCATCAACTCAAGGAAACTTATCTTATTTCTCCATGGTTAGAGTTTTGGTTTGGGCTAGGTGGATTTTTCCTCCTGCTTTGGCTCATCATGGTACTTTGTTTGGGAAAATTTATTGAGGGAAAATACAGTTCAATGGACGCAGCAAGTCAGAACATCAACCTAGTTCTGAAACCTCACAAATCATCTCACGTCAAAAAAAGAGAACTATCTTCAGTAAATGTCACAGCCATTCCCATACCCGGCGGGGTAGTGTGGGACAAGACTGTCTATAAAATATATGGCCCGGTCGAGATCTTGAAATATCCTCACCAGTTCAAGGTTTTATTAAGTGACTTTGTAAAACCAAGTACATTCTCTGATGATTGGGACTTTGAAAGTATAAATAATATGATGTCGGATTTAGTGTTGTCAGCAAAATTTAAAGAACATGATTATTAACAAGGTTCATCTAATTATGAACAGATGTACTGTGTTTCGCATTACGTAGACCACTATTTACATAAATCTGCGCAACCTAGAAATGTTTTTAAATATAATCAATGGGAACATTGTGCTACTCCACCTAAAAGCAGTTCAAAAACATTCTATGAGAAATTCCAATATTCTCAGGGTTTAACACGAGTAATGCAGAAACATTTTGTTGGATAAAACAGGGACGAAAACCATGCTGACAAATACTAAATTGATATATTCAGAAGCATTTTATGAAAAAATGATTACAGTTGGTTTTGATTTCTGGAAAAACAACATTGAAACAAAAACAATCTGGGGTACAAAAGATTGGCAGGTACAAGGCCTAGAAGCATTATTTCGAGCCTGCATGATCAAAGAACAAATAATGTTTTTAAATTACACAATCCATCAACAACCTGTCTTGGCCTAGCTAAGATTAAGGACCTAAACAAACCGTCTATTCCAAAGCCAATACCTGATAATGCTACCACAGAGATTGAAATAGACGTATACCAAATTTTACATCAAAACAGAACACATCCTGATTGGAAAAAGTGGTTAATCTGGCAAGAAGACACTAATAACTGTCAAGATAGATTTCTGAACAAAACTCAGGGGTTAAAAATGACCAGGCCAGACCCTAGATACTCCCAGAGACAACATCCAGGGATAGTAACAACATACAGTGTAGGGAAACTGTGCCTTGAATGGCTAGAAACATCCACACTGGCAGAAATTAAGCAACACTTATCTTTACTTAAAGATGGTGTTGACTTGCGTGATTTCATTATGGGACCACGCAAACAGCGTCAAAAACATTTCATAGCGGCAAGTGTATATGCGGCATACAACGAGGCATGGAAAGTAATGCAAACTGAAACAGCAGAAAAAATACGAGAAATTGATCGTATTAATTTGGAAAAATCACTTTCTGTTGTGGACAATGGGCTAATGACTCTGTCCTCCATAATATATTCACTGGACAGTATTGTATCATCTGCCATCGATATAATAGATAAAGACCTGCTATTATTACAACATGGCCAGTCCTGTTCTATTGTACAGCTAGGCTGGACGTTGCAAAATCTTCGTTCAGGCTATGTGCCATGGCGTTTAATCAACACAACGTCATTGTTTTCTATCTTTAACCTCACTGGTAAACATATCAGCTTGGCACAGAAAGGAGCAGACTATACAATCCTGAGCATCGAAAAACTTGAGAGATTACCATTGACAATGTCAGAAAGACCTGTCATTGAATAGATAATACACAGGATTATCACAATTCCGATGAAAACTTTCCGATTTAAAAATTGCCTTGAGTATATACCGACAGGCCAGTATGAAAGGTTGGGTAAAGGGTACATTAAGTCATCATGGAAATTACCATATACACATACATGCTACAGTGACAACGACAAAAATGTATTTCTTAGTGGTGAAAATTGCAAACATTCACTAAGCTGTATACTTTTGTGCCAGGGTATTAATTTACATGGGGCCTGTGAAGGGACTTCAAACAACCTTTCATGCCACCAGCACGTCACACCTGCAACACAGATAGAGCCCTTCTTTAGGCAACTTTCTAACGGGAGTTACATTCTAATAACGGATCACAGCTGTTGTGGCTTGGTGCCAGGGAAAGCATATCTCGTAAGCGTGATTTCCATGGTCACTTGCTGTATGCAAGCATTGTTTCCAAACGGCCCTAGAGATTCCGAGATGCCAATTTGGCCTCCTTTGAATATCTCTTCTATACAAATTGATACTTTAAGCAGAATGAAGTCTGTGCTTTTGCAGACAACAGTGCCCATCACGTCATCAAAAGAAACGTATGATCTCCAAGTTGCAAGGACAACATCGGAGATACATGAACTTTTATCAACAAATTGTCCCGTGCATTTCACAGAAATGCTCAGCCAAATCCTAAATATGTCGGATGCCATTTGTATCTCAAACGTATTTAAGACAATTTTTTCGGGACTGTTAACACCATTCAAAGCAGTACTGGGCATTATTTCCAATTTTGTCCATTCAGTCTTTGGCGGCCTACCACTAATTTTGGGACTCGTAGCAGACATTTTATTTTTGACCCTTCTACTCCGATATGGCAAGCCAAAACAAGGACATGACTCCGGCAAGGATGGAAGAAACGATCCTAGCAATACGCTACCGGGACCGCATAACTAAGGTCCTTGGATTGGCCCGGCTGAGAGATCTGAACATGACCTGGTTTCTTTCATTCAGACCTGCATCTTACCTGTGCTTCGATGTATGCTATGCGGAGAAGAATGCGTGTTAGACACCTGCCTTGCACTACCATCAGCAGTACCAATGGATATCGATACTTTGCTAAGTCCTGTAACGGCTCACGCATCGTGTTGTCCCCAGCGGCTACCAATCCTGATGACGGTATTCGTTGAGATTCCTGCGCTACGACTAGGTGGCGGCAGTGAAGCAAAAAATGAAAGCAGCATCACCCAGGTACGACCTTCTGTGAGCATTGCTGATCCAGACATCGATGATAGCAATCATTTTCACAAATGCCAGGTTACTGCACTATCGAACCTGGTCGAACTGTCACCTGAATATGTAGTCCTATTCTTTGAGAGCCTGTCTGATATGATGTTCTCCCCTGAACAGAAACAATGAATTTTAGAAAACAATCCGGCGAACAGCGTTCATATGAACTCTGAATTCGGCCTTCAGCTTTGATAAACAAAAGCTACTGAAACGCGTTTGGAACTCTATTTTTCCGCTCCCCATGAAATATTTTTTGAATCAGACATTTTTTCAAAATATTTACCTTTTTTTTTCTGGCACAAGTACTTTGCTTAAAGTAGAACTATTCATAAAGAACAGAGCTTCTATTTTTAAATAGACCTAGAGACAAAAAACTTTACCTCAGCCTCTAGCACATTTTACAGCAATTGTATTTATATGTGATGAAATAGTCTCGCTCTTCTTTTCTGCATTAAGAGACATTTCATGTGTAATTTTTTCGCAAAAATCGTTCATAACTGATTACATATGCAATAATTTTTGAGTGATTACTATGCTTGAAAACGTACAGTACCTATATTCTCATGTATTTCATATACGCCATTTCAAACGCAATATGTATTTTGGGGTGGGTAGGAATACACGCGCATCCTGTACACTTGAGCTCACCCGGATACCTCACCCAGAAGCTGACAATCTCTGGCGGTTCTTGGAACATTAGAGGTACTAACAATCTTCTGCTAAAACCTCGAAGATTCCGGAAGGAAAAAACTTATAAACGCTCCTTCTCAGGAATGGCACCCAGGATCTGGAACTCACTCCCTCCTGAAACCAGACTCATCTCCTCCTTCGCACTCTTTAAGAAAGAAGTAAAAGCTATCCTCATAGCTAAATACACTTGATCTATTAACGTGGATTCTTAAAGTCTCTGCACCGATCTGTATTATCTGTTCGATCCCTTCGATGATTCGTATTACTTGTATTATTGACTTACCTGACTGTCTATGCTCACACTTATTTGTATTATTTGCATTATTGATGTACCTGTTTTACTATGCTCCCTTATGTACCTACCCCACCCCACTTATTACCTACAACTACGCTATACCTAATGGCCTTTTATTCACTTTCTTGTTTGTATTCCGCTTTGTGAAGCGCTCTGATATCTGCAAAGATCTTGTTCGCGCTATATAAAACTTTCAAAATAAATCCTATTTGCTTTAGTTTTAGTAATTTGATGGACATAAATTCGTGGAGTGGGTGTTGTGTTCTATCTAGCACCCCGATCAATATTGTGACCTCATGCCCGTATACGGCTATAAGCAATACATATCCCTATAATGGCATAAACGATCAGAGCCATATTTCAGTAACTCGTCTCTGCAGCTCATTACAGTACATGACACAGCAGAAACAATTTCCTTAGATTCCTACATAACACACCTTCTTTCGACAGCTCAAACCCCCCCAGCAACCTGGGAAAGCCCCGCTTGCTTTGTTTTGATTAGTAATAGAACTCTTGCAAGCACTGTAAGAATGACCAGTTCTTAGTGACATCTTTATTGACGTCTTATGTCCAAAAACTTACGTCAAACTCTGCACCTTTCAGGTATAAATATGCCAACGTTGCCTTAAGCAAACACGGTGGTGGTGAATACTGGAGCAGAACAGCTGTCCCTTGCAGAGAGCCCAGCAGATGCGAGAAGCCCACGGACGCTGCCCCTCCTCCTCGACGTGCTGAGAAAGACGCTGTCCTTTCTCCTGCCGAGAAAATCCAGCTCCGGCGTTTCCAGCCTACCCTTGCGGGTAACTGGAATATCGAGTCCTGAGAGGAGATACCAGACCTCCAACATTCTATTCCAGAGGTACGGTGCTGACTAAACCCTTAGAGAGAATTCTTGAAGCAAACCCTTGGCAAAACCAACTTAACTTAAACTGCTACTTACTTACTCCCTCCCACGTATTAGGCTTAGGTCAGGTACACTGGGGTAGGCGTAGTTAAAAGCACCAGTTGAGGACGTTAGCTAAATGTATATATGAATGTATATATTTTATTCATTTTAACCATCTTATGGCTAAGAAGCCATATCAATGCTTTTTCAGTATTATTTCGCAATACTCCTTTTACTGTACGCACTTTTTATAATAACAAGTCTTGCAATTGTGGCAATTCATTTCTTTTGCATGAGAAGGAAGACTGTTCAATAAATAATACCTTTTATTGAAAATGCCCGTCTCTCTATTCTCTGCATAACTGGTGAAAGTAATTCTGCACAACTGACTGAGTGAAATAGCTGTCTATTGTTTCACACTACTCTAGAGATTGACTCTTATTCTGAGGAGCAAAGTTGTCATGTTAATGCGGTTGTTGGAAAACTGAATCCATTCTTGTCTGAGCCAGGGAAGCTGATCACTTCCTATTCAGTCAAGAAAGTTTCCAGTGACCTCTGAGCTAGATGGTACAAACCCAATTAAGTCTAACATAGTCAGTAGAGACCTAGAAGACCGCAGTCCTACGTCTACACTGCTGTTTATGTTATTCCAATGCGCAGGACCTATAGGGAAAATAGGAACTACACTACACTACACTACATGGCACCCAACATTTGGTAAGGCGATAATTTAACGCTAGATACTAGATTAACTCAGTCATGCTTTTCCCACAGACCCCTTTTTCCTGTAAAATACTCAAGTAGACGTCTGGAGTGGGTAAAAGGTTAATATCCACCAAACTGAGTAGGACGAAAATCCTATGTATTAGTTTTTGGTTTATTCAACATTGAAGAATACAGAGTTCCAAAATATTGTGCACCTAATCTTTGTTTCCTTGAACCTATTTTGCAAAACTCTTCAGTCAGAAAAATAATGATGTCTGACGAAGAATTAGCTGCAGCTGCAGCTCAAGCGGTTTTAGATGACAGAAATATGCTGGATAATGGCCTTGATGCTATAATCATCCCGGTAAATGTAAGAAAAACTATAACTTACAAACTTATAAATAATGGTGTATCATCGAGTGGTGGTAAAGTAATGTTTGTTATAGAGGCACATGAATACCGGCAAACAGAGGTATTCTATTCATGAATTCATTTTCCTCCGTCAGACGGAGGGACACACGAGTTCCACTACCACAAAGTAGAGGAACCTCCAGAGGAATATGTTCCTTATGAGGACATTGAAATTCCATTAACTTACCAAGATCATCATCTCTGGTTTAAAGGCATCCTACCACATCAAAATCACATTACCAGGCTCGGTCCACTAGGTAGACCAGGAGCAACATGGCCGGTACTAGCCAGCTACACACCACATCCTGACATAGAAAATATGACAGGTCGAGAACTTTTAGCCCAGCTGAAACATTTTATTAAAATACATAGACAATTGGTTCAATATGTCATACATTAACAGTCCAACCTACTGTAATGATTCCACAGCACACCCCTCACCAGGGGAACATAAATAAAATCACACCATAGACTATACAATCAGTCATTGGTAAATTACCCGCAAAGAGGGAACAAATTCCGTTCTGGTTAGCTCAGAAAATTACTCAAATAGAGGCAGTATTCCCTAATAGTACACCTCATGAGAAACACAGAATTCTGATAATTTGTTTACCAATGGGGATAGCACCACATGTGGAGGACTGTGACACTTGGGGTACAGTCTTTGTTTCAATCTACACAAAAGCACATGGTGTTCCGTCCATGGCGGTAATACCAGATGTTCTGAGGCAGATTCAAAATGAATACGGTCCAGAACCAGCCTTAAATCTAGGTATGAAATTACTAAAAGATTTCAAACAGGTCTCGGCTATATTTTTAGCTAACATTAGAGGTGAAGCAGCATCCGTGGCAATCCACCAAAAATTAAAAGAAACAGATATAACAGACCGACCATATGAGCTTGTTAGAATTATTGAAAAATCTTATCAAAAATTAGGAAGAGATACTTTGGGTGGGAAACCAGAAAAACCCGAATTAACAGAAAATCCTGAAAAAGGATTTATTAAAAATAATCTCACTACTCCTAAAAAAAAGTGGGAAAATACTAAACAGACACTTCCTAAAGAGAAACGTTCTCAATCCATAGGATTGACAACGGGAACCTTTGAAAAAAGGTATAACGTTTGGAATAGGGATAATTTGAAAAAACCTGACAGATATCAAGATAATGATACAGGTCCCTCTCAATCTTTTCAGACTTCCTCGCAGAAATCGGAAAGAAGAGGACGGTCAGAACAGAAAGAGGAACGCATCAAGTCCAAAGACAAAGAACCCGTTCACCAAAGCAAAAAAGTTCAATTCACCAAAAAGAAGGTAGCAAGCATAAAGATCAGACATGCCAAGGATCTTGAGGACACAACTCAAGAAAGGGGAGTGGGCTCAGACAATGCTAGACTGCACAGCAGAAGTCACCATAGTTTGCAGGATCCTGAAGGATCATCTGGAGACAGTGGACTTGAATGAATCCATTCAAGTTGACACTGCAGACACCAGGGTTAGTGTACCTCACACGTTATATGAACTAACACTCCGGATGGAGGCGGACATAACTAGAAAAATTAGAGCACTCTTTTGGGAGAAGCTCTCAAAGGGCTATGACATTCTTCTAGCTGAAGGAGACTGGCTGCCTGAATTTGTCAGGGAGTGCCCACATGGCGAAGAGATAATTATGCCAACCTTCTCAAATCACATTCCAATTCATAAAAAATACACATATGCCAGAAAATGGGCTGTGGCCCAGGCTCCAGCATTATATAAAAATCACATAGGATGGGATGAGGGCTCTCCTCACCATAAAATCCAGTTAAAAAATCCACCTACTGCACAGAGGCAGTATCCAGTTAGGCAAGAAGCTAAAAAACAAGTCAGGGAGATTTAAAATCAACTTGAATACCAAGGGGTGATTGAAACATGCACCTCGTCAATGAACAATCCTTTGTTTCCTGTCTCCAAACCAGACAATTCATATCATCTAGTTTTGGATTACAGACATTTAAACTCCTGTTGCAAAACTTTTGCAGTACAAAATGCACACAGTGCAGCATTGATGAATAACATCGTGCGGAAAAAATACAAAACCACATTATATATTTCGAATGTGTTTTTCTGTCAAAAGATTGCACCTGAAAGCAGACATTTGACCGCTTTCTCAATTATGGGGACACAGCGGCAATTTTCCCGTCTCTGCCAGGGATTCAAGAATAGTCCAGGGTTATTTTCAGCCAGAGTTACTACAAACGTACGATGATGAGGCATTATCTTATGTCGACGACTTGGACGTACACTTGAAAAGAGTGAACACCATAATACTTGGGTTCGCATCTGAAGGGTATAAATTCAATTTTAAGAAATCACGAATTGCCCACCTCAATGTCCTATTTCTAGGCTACGAGTTATCAAGTGAAGGCAAAAGCATGGCAGCTAACTTTCTAGAGAAATGTGCGCTGCTACAACCTCCAAAGACGCTGAAAATCTTACAGTCAATTCTAGGTTTCTTGAATTTTGGAAGAACTTATGTTCTAAATTACGCAGAAAGGGTTAAACCGCTCTACAAATTAATCAAACCTGATTTCAAACCAACTAATTTGACCCAAACACACAGAGAAATTCTGCGTTCAGTCCAAACAGACATGTTAGCAAAAACACAATTACAGACACGTGAAAACGTGCGCAACCTTGTGATCCAAATCGTCCCAGGGAGAGGCGGATTCACGTACCTGACCTTTAATGAAGGAAAAATTGTACCAATTGCTTACAAATCACACTTGTACAAACAAGTAGAAATGAAATTCACTTCTACTGAGAAAATTCTGACAGCGGTTCAAACTGCAGTAGCAAAGGAGAGAGCCCTTGCACAGGGTAAACGCATAATGATCGTTACACCAGTACCTGCCTTAGAGGCAGTGACAAAAGCAAGCATTCCAAATGCAAAAGCTTTACATCCAAGATGGATACAATGGGTTACCTCTCTTGCTGCAACAGACGTCGAATACGTGTTTGACCCATACTTGAAAACACAAGAATTTCTCCAATACGAACATGAATGTCCTCTGCTGACCGAGATTCTGCCTCTACAACATTACAGCTGTATAATATATACAGACAGATCAGCACAGCCCGCAATTTAAAAGAAGCCTATAGTGCTAGGTGCGCGATTGTTAAAGGTCGCTTTCGCAAAGGCAAATTTAGACCTATGGTCACAAAAACTCAATCTCTCGGAGACTGTACATCTCAGCGAGCTGAACTACATGCTTTTGAGATGGAGCTTGAAAATACAGATGGCGAATTCCCCACACTAATAGTGTGTGATTCGAATTACTGCGTAAAATCTTACAATGAATACTTGCAGAACTTGGTTCAGAATGGCTTCAAAGACACAAAAAGTGGCACAATTAAGCATAAAATGCTTTGGGAACAAGTAGTTCTTTTACAGAAAGAACTACAAAAGACTCACGTGATACATACACTGAGTCATCAGCGTGATGGCGTTCACGTTGCAAGGAATTAATTGGCTGATGAAGCCGCGAAGGCAGTTGTGCAAACGGCTTCCATAGCTGCAATCACTCGGTCAAAAACAAAAATAGACAGCAAAATAATGCAAGCTGTCACTGCTTCAGTCAAAGACAGTGGTAAGACACTCCCGAAAGGCTTTCCAGTAAAGTACTCAAATATAACTGATGCGAATAATGTTCCTTTTGCTCGAATCCCTGGAGTGGGGGAGAGAGCAATTCCAAACATGGAACACAGGTTAGGACTAATCTTAGCAGCACATGAAGGGCTCGCCTCTGCACACGCAATAGTTTCCACCACAGTATCATTATTAAAACAGAGATATTGGTGGCAACGCATGAGGAAACAAACTAGAAACTATGTTCTAGAATGTGAAATATGCCAAAAAATGAAAGTTTCTACAGTAAAGCGACCTGCACAGATGCCCCTTCTGATTTCAGATGAACCACTAGCGTGCGTTTACCTGGACCACTGTGGTCCCTTAACAAGTGATGGCAACTATAAATATATCATGGGCGCAGTGGATTCCTGCACAAGATTTATTTGGATGTGGACCCAGCGCTCGACTGACGCCAGAACTGTTATAAAGGATGTGCGAGTCTTTATCGGCACATACGCAATCGGCACACTACATTCTGACCAGGGTCCTGCGTTTAGCTCTCAAGCTTACAAGGAGGCCATGGCGAGTTTGGGCTTTGCATTACGGTATTCTAGTTCCTTCCATCCTGAGGGTAATGCGGCAGTGGAAAAAAACTGTGACATAAAGCAATCCATAACAGCTAAGGTATTAGGCTCGGGTGATGGGTGGGTCAAACATCTATTAGTGTCCAACGTAGTCTTAATAATCTGCCAAGAAATTCTCTGGGGGGAATCACTCCATACGAATTACTATTTGGCACTAGAATGTTAATCGACAACCTCGATTTTCAAACTTCCGTGGTGGAACAAAAACCCTTTGATGTCAAAGATCGTTTGGCTGTTTTACAGGACTTATATGAAACAAGAAGAAGTCTGAGTAATACGATACAAAAGCCAACAGCCACTGAAGAAAAACCACCTGTCCGAGCAAGACCTGTCTGGATTCCAAAGATTGGGGATCTAGTCAGGGAAAAGATAGCGGTGAAGAAGGAATTTTGGCCTTCTTACAGAAAAGCAGTACCTGTCTTGGCAATCCAAGGAACAAGATCAGTATTATTACCGCCCCTTGCTGGTAAAAGGGAGAGCATAGTTGTGTCCATCGACCTGGTCAAACCACAATCATGTGGCCAATAATAAGTAGTAGGCCCAGAGGACTCCCAAGATATAGCAGAAGACCAAATCTTGCTACTATCCAAGAGGCTCAAACTGAAAGACTTATGACGTTCGATAAACCTGCAGTAAGAAAATAAGGACTATGCAACATAGCCATGGAACTCGTGCCTCTTGAGACCCAATTAACAGTTCATCAAGAAACACCTGTCTACAATGATGTAGCCTCTGAATATACCAAAATGACAAAGGAAGAAGCAACTCTAAAGATTAAAAACAATCCTGATGCAATTCCAACGATTGACAGAACTGCCTCTGGCTCGTTCATCAACTTTGATACATTTTCTGAGGATCCCAGTAACCCCAAGAAACGCCAGCCAATAAAACTCAGAAATAAAAAATAACAGAACTCTTTCATCAACTTGAGACAATATATTTGGTTTCACCATGGATTGAAGTTTGGATTGGTTTAGGTGTATTTTTTCTCCTGCTCTGGCTGATTCAAGTTTTAAGCTTGGGACAAATGATAGATGGAAAATACTATAAAATGGACACAGCAAGAAAGAAAATCAACTTGGTCCTAAAACCACACAAATATTCCCATTGTGAAAAGAGAGACCTGTCATCAGTAAACATCACAGCCGTTCCTATACCTGGTGGTATAGCATGGGATAGAACTGATTAAGACATCTATGGCCCGGTGGGGCTGCTGAGGATTCCACACCAGTTCAAGGTTTCTTTAAGTGACTTTGTATCACCCAGCACATGTGATGATTGGGACTTTGAGACTATTAATAATATGATGTCAGATTTAGAAATGTCTGCAAAATTTACTGAACATGACTATTTAGAAGGGTCATCAGATTATGAACAAATGTATTGTTTTAATCATTATGGTCACCACTATTTGCACAAATCTGCAAGTCCTAGGAATGTTTTTACATATAATCAATGGGAAAATTGTTCCACGCCACCAAAAGGCAGCTTAAAAACATTTCATGAAACGTTTTCGTACTTCTCAGGGTTTAATGGTACAAATCTAGAAACGTTTTATTTCAAAAATGTAAATAAGACAGGAATGAAAGCAATGTTGACCACTACTAAACAAATGTATTCTGCAAACTTTTATGCTCAGCTGTCTACATTAGGTTTCGACTTTTAGAAAGACAACATTGAGACAAAAACTGTCTGGTGCATGAAAGACTGGCATGTACAAGGTTTAGAAGCCTTGTTCAGAACCTGCATTATACCAGAACAAACAATGTGTTTAAATGACACTGCTTAACAGACTTCTTGTCTTGGCCTGGCTAGGATAAAAGATTGAAATAAACCGTCTATACCTAAACCCACTTCTGAGAGTAGAAACTACAGGAAAGGAGGTAGACGTACCATATATTTTGAGACAAAACAGAACTAATCCTGCTTGGAAAAAATGGTTAATCCGGCCCACAGACACCAATAACTGTCATGATAGATTCTTAAACAAAACACAGGGGTTAAAACTAAACAGGCCAGATCCAAGATACTCCCAGAGTCAACATCCAGGGATAGTAACGACTTATAGTGTAGGAAAACTAAGCCTTGAGTGGCTAAAGACATCCACACTTCCGGAAATCAAACAACACTTATCTTTACTTAAAGAAGGCAATGATTTGCGAGATTTGTTAATGGGGCCTCGCAAACCACGGAAAAAACGTTTCATATACGTCGGTATATACACTGCTTACAATGAAGCTTGGTAAATAACGCAAATAGAAACTGCAAAAAGAATATGAGAAATTGATCGTATTGATTTAGAGAAAGCTCTCTCTGTAGTGGACAATAGGTTAACGATTCTGTCCTCCAGGATATATTCATTGGACATTATTGTATCCTCTGCAATTGACATAATGGAACAGGACTTGCTAATGTTACAACATGGCCAGGCTCAATTACATTCCATAATGCAGTTAGGCTGGACGCTGCAAAATCTTCGTTCAGGCTACGTGCCATGGCGTCCAATCAACACAACGTCATTGTTTGCTGTATTTAACCTTACAGATAAACAAATTTCTTTGGCACAAAGAGGAGCAGACTATACCGTGATGAGCATTGAAAAATTGGAAAGATTACCATTGACAGTTTCTGAGAAGCCTGTCATTGGATGGATAATTCATGGAACCATCATGATACCAGTGACGAGATTCCAGTTTCAGTATTGTCTACAGCATATACCAGCAGGCCTGTATGAAAGGTTGGGTAAAGAATACATTAAGTCAACATGGACTTTACCTTACACACACAAATGTTGGAACAAGGGAAAAGAGGTATTCCTTAGTGGTAAAAATTGTAAGAACTCACTTAGTGGTACACTTTTGTGCAAAGGTATTACTTTACATGGCGCCTGCAACGGTTCTGCAAATAACCTCTCTTGCCACCTGCACGGTTCACTCTCCACAGTGATAGAACCCATTTTCAGGCAGCTATCCAATGGCAGTTACATTATATTGAATGATCACAGCTGCTGTGGCATGTTGTCAGGAAAACTTTATCTCATCGGTGTGTCGTCCATGGTCACTTGTTGTATGCAAGTATTGTATCCAACGCACAAGACAGACAGTGGGACGGCATTATGGCATTATGGCTGAATATCTCTTCTGGACGAATTGATACTTTAAGCAGAATAAAAGCCATTATTTTGCAAAAATCTGTGCCACTGACCTCGTCTAAAGAAATGTATGATCTGCAAGTTGCGAGGACATCTGCAGAGATACATGCATTAATATCAACAAACTGCCCAGTACATTTCGAAGAAATGTTAAGTCATATCTTAAATATGTCTGATACCGGTGGCATCTCACATGTATTTAAGACGATTTTTTCGGGACTGGTAACACCATTTGAAGCAGTCATATGCATTTTTCCAAATTTCGTGAACTCTGTGTTCGGCGGCCTGCCTCTCATCTTGGGACTCGTAGCAGGAATTCTATTTTTATTCCTTCTGCTCCGATATGGCAAGTCTGGTAACTGATGATACCCAGACCACCATGGAAGGGACCTTCCTTGCCATGAGGTATCGTGGGAGAATTACACAGATTCTTGGCTTTGCTCGTTTAAGAGATCTGAACACAACCTGGTTTCTTTCCTTCAGACCAATCTGGCAAGATTGCATCTTACCTGTTCTACGATGCCTGCTTTGCGGAGAAGAATGCGTGTTGGACATTTGTCCTAGACTTCCATCAGTCCTGCCATCAGATGTCAACGCCTTGCTAGGTCCGGTAACGGCTCATGCATCGTGTTTTCCCCAACGGCTATCAATCCTGATGATAGCATTCATTGAGGTCTCACCAGTAAGTCATCAACAGGCACACAGGTACCATCTGATATGACCATTGCTAACGTGGCCACCAGCACTGACGGCAATTCTTCTCATCTGTGCACATTTGATCTGCTAGATCAAGTAGTTCCACTTTCACCTACTATGGTAGATGATTTTTTTGCCAGCTTAGAGGATCTGATGTTTTCTCCTGACACCGAGAATAACTTTTGATTCATGCACACAGAGTTCCCTGAACTCTGAAATTTGGCCTTCAATATTCCAAAACAAAGGCTAACTTTGGAACTCTATTTTTTCACAACCAATTGATTTTTTTCTCTCAAAAACATTTGAACTTTTTGGCACTGACTAATCTGCTTAAAGTAGAACTATTCTTAGAGAACAAGAAATTATTTTCCTTTTTGAACACTGCCTAGAAAAATTATTTGGCCTTGTCCTCATATAACAAGTGACATGATATGTTATGTTATGAAATGGTCTCGGCATTTCTTTCTGTATTTAAGAGCCATTTTCATAAATGTAATTTCATAATTCATTCAGTTTGCATATTTAGATACTCTATGCTTAGAATGACATCACTTCCTTAAAATGCGTACTGTAGAAATGCTCAATATTTTTTTCTTTTGTACAACCATTTCAAGTGCATGTTATGTATTTTGGGGTGGGATTGTAAACACTAGCTTTAGATATGTTAAGTGCTTATACGTTTAGCTTTAACGAATTTAAGATCGTGGAGCCGATGTTGTAAATGAATCTAGGACCCTAGTGTAAATTTTCCCGATTCATGCCCTTATATAGGTATACTTTATTATATCCTTATATAGGCATAGAAATCACTACCATATTTGGCCTAAGCCTTACAGCCCACATACGGCATGGCTACTTCCACTAAGTTCCGAGAATCAACAACGATTTCTTGGGAAAACCCGCCTTCAGCGGCTAGGGACTTTCCCCTGCTTGAATATTGCGTTCTCCAAGAAATCTTGGAGTTTTCAACCAATCTAGCCTTTGAGTGACGTTATTAAGTCCATCATGCTTCAAACTCGGCACCTTCGAAGTATAAATATGCCTAGGCTTTCCAAGACAAACACTCGGTGGTTTGGAGTAGATCGACTATCTACTTGCCCGACGCCCTGCAGCAGCAAGTGCCAAAGGAAGCCGACCCTCCAGCTGAAGAACTGAGAGATGCTGTCTTTTCTCCTGCCGAGCAATACAGCTCCAGTGTTTCCGGCCTACCCTTGCGGGTATCTGGGAAATCGAGTCCTGAGAGAGAGATACAAGACCTCCTTCATTCTAAAACCAAGGTACGGAGCTGATTAGACCTCTTAGAGAATTCTTGGAATAGATTTCTGTCAGAGAACTGCTAAACTTAAGCTACTCCTCACTTACTTCATCCCTTGTACTAGACTTAGGTTTGGTACACCAGGGTAGGCGTATTTTAGAAGCACCAGTTGAGTACTTTTAGTCATTATTTATTACTGTATGTATTTTATACATTTTATGCACTTTTATGGCTTAGAAACTATATCATGCTTTTACAGTACTACTTTATAATACTGTTCGTATTATATGCATTTTACTTTATGACATGTATTACATCTGTAGCAGTACATTTCTTCTGCTTGAGAAAGAAGACTGTTCAATAAATGCTTTTATTGTAAACACCCGTCTCTCTATTTTCTCAGCACCTCTGGTGAAGCGAAGCATGCACGATTGACTGAGTAAAATAGTTATCTATTGTTTCTGTGACTCCAGAGATTTGATTTCCTATTCTTGGGTAACAAAGTTGTCATGTTTATGCGGTTGTCTGAAACTATACCCTTCTTGTGAATTCGAGAAAATTTCTAGTGACCTTTGAGCTAGCTGGCACTCACTTTTAAGTTTAATATATTCGGTAGAGACCTAGTCGACCTCAGTCCTACGTCTAAACTACAGTATATATTATTGCAATGCGCAGAGCCTATTGGGAATATAGGAACTACACTACAACCACAGCCAAGTGTCCTGCACCCTGGTAGATGATGAGTGCTTTTCAAATGTGGCACGGGGAGGCTGATCACAGGCCCCTATTCCGCCAGGGTAAGATAGATTCTGGGACACCGAGGACATGCTGTCACCATCACTCCACCGTCACGTCAAAAAGCCTGCTGTCATCACAGCTAAGTGCCAACTCACAGATGCAGTCAGAAACTCATGCGCTCACTCACATACATAGTCAGTAAGCATGGGCAAATTTTGTGAATCTGGCGTTCGTGAATTTGCGTATTTGCGAACTCGCAATCCACAAAATCCGCGAATTCTCGCGAATTTGCGGATTTTTTTTTGTGTTCGCAAGGGTTTCTGCCAGTTCGCAAGGGTTTGGTACCAGTTCGCAATTGCGAACTTACTTGTCGGCTCGCAACGGTCGCGACTATGTTGCTTCTGCGTCTGGTTCATGATCACAGGTTCCCAGCACCCTCTGTTTCACCACTGCCACCCTCTGTTTCACCCATGCCACTCTCTGGTACATCAATGCCACCCTCTGGTTCATCATCACTGTAGATTATGGGGCGGAAAAGCAAGCACACCTGCCCTGCCTCAACTGACATGAATTAATTTGGGGTTGGTTTATTAATGTGTCACTGTTTTAAAATTCCAGTCTGGCACCTGCTTCCTTATCAGTAATTTGCTTTCTGTTGCAGTGCATTTTCTTTTCCAGGACCTTTGTGGCCTACTTGTAGCTATTCTATGAGCCTGCTGTGAGGGTCAGAGCAGGGTCATACAATTGTTGTAACTAGCAACTGAACTCTGGAGGGGCCCCAGTCAGGAAGCACTACAGGGAATGGTTACTAATGATGAGTTTGAACTTTTGCACCTGCTGAGTGCTTTCACTTTTGCAAAACTCTTTTTTCTGCAATTTCGCAGGATTCGCGGGGCGCGAACTTGCGCAAGATCGAATTCGGAATCCGCGAATTCGTGCGAATATGCGATTCGTTTTTTTGTGGCGTGTTAGTTCGCAAGGTTTTGTGCGTTTTAGCGAGCTGCTTGTAGCGCAACGGCGCGAAGTTACCCTGGCGGTCGTTCACGGGCGCGGCCATCTTGTTTGCATGACGTATTTCCATTTCCAGGCACGATGTGTAATCTCGCAAAGTGTGCGGCTCGCTAGTACAATTTCGCGTCTGTTCGCGAGTAAAAACTTGCGCGAACTTACCCAAGCGGTCGTGAACGGGCACGGCCATCTTGTTTCTCATTCATTGCTATGGTTCTGGGCATGCTTCTTCTATCCTCTCTGAATCTCTGCCATCCTTTGCTTGTTTGAAGTTTTTTTTGATCTATTTTACTTATTATCTATCCCTCTATTTTTCTAGCTCTATATTTTTGTGTTTTCTGCTACTTTTGGTTAATTTTAAACTACTTTTTTAAACTATTTTCTTTTCTTCTCTTCCCTATTCTATTTTCTTTATTATTTAGCTTCCTTTCTGCCCAGACCATGGTAAAGGGAGCCGGGAAGCACCCCGAGAAGGGGAAGGGTGGCGCACCCCGTGCCCGGCTCCCGTGCGGGCGTTTGAGGGGGGAGCAGGTCGCACCCCGGGAGATCCTCAGCCCGGAGGAGGTGGCCAAACTAATTTTTTATGTCCAGCGCCGCCTCCCCAGGACTATCATGGCAGGCGGCAAGATCGCTAGCAGGTACGGGATCCAGGAGCACCGGAAGCGGTGGGAGAAGGTGTGCCGGGCCATGTACCACCACACTCGGGTCCGGCGCACCTACAACCAGGCCACCCACCGCTGGACGGATGTCCTGGACCGGGAACGCAATCTGCTCGACCTGCTCGGCCTTGAGATCCCCAGGCTTGGTGAGGAGTAGTAGCTATTTCTTTACTATGTTTTCTCCTGCTCTGTGTGTTATTATCTTGCAAATTTTTGTTTTTTACCAAGAACAATAATGCTGCTGATTACATTGTAGGTAAATTATATTTCAAAATCTTCTGTGCATTTCAGGTGCACTGCTCTCCTTCTCAGTAGCGCTGCTACTATGCCTATTTGTTTTCGATTTTGTGCTCAATTTATTGGCCTGTGAAATTATGCATGAGTGTAGTTTAAAGAACTGCCTAATGCTAGACACTAAAGGTCAGATTTTTAATTACCGGCGCATCCCTGCAAAGTAGCAGGGATGTGCCAGTAATTGTGCGCCACGCCACCACCACCCATGGTGCGCCGTCTTTACAATATGGCCCACCATGGGCCCAAAATGTCACCAAAGCGTTACGCATCTGTGCCGTAAAGGCGGCGCATTGCTGGAGTTGCGTCGCAACGATGGCGCAGCTCAAGCAATGCTCTGGGGTGCCCTATCTCCCCAATGCTGCGTCAAGCCGTACGTCTGCTTCAAGCAGGTGCAGGGTTTAAGTCAGGCATCATTGTCCTCACAGTGACTGATTGAAATCTTGTAGATTTCCCTCAGCCACTTTTTACAATGCGTTCCTGCGCAGGAACGCCGTCCCTTGCACCGGAACGCCCGCTGATGGCGCAGGGCTTTACAACCTGATGCATCTCCCATATGCGTCACGTTGTTAATATACGCCGCACCATGGCGCTTCTTTTGTTCTGCAGCTGTGTCACAAAAGTCACGCAACAATGGAGCAAAAGAGCCGCAAGGGGCTTCTAAATCAGCCCCTACAGACTCAAGGCCAGTCCTTCCTTTGTACACATGGCGATAAGAAGAAATAGTGGTGGTGGATTGATAGTTTGAGTATTTTAATGACTAGTTAATGTAGTAGGAAACTTTAGTGTTGTCGCTGATCTGCAATCACGATGGACTTTGTCACTTCGCGTGCTGCGGACTGCTGCCTGCCAGTCCTAGGCAAACCTTTTTAGTACTTTGTTTAGTGAGTTACATAAGAACTTTCCAAGTCGACGGTCCGCAAATCAAGCAATACTAATAACGTAGTAGACCACATGAGATCGGTCAATATATCCCGTGGAATAGTTGTCTATTTGCTATTTCGCCAAAATATTTTGTTATTGTTCTTTTAAAATGTTTGATTTGGTTGACAAATCTCATCCATGTTTTCCGGTCTTTCTTTCTTTCATGTTGTACATCAGCTCCCACCGGGGCAAGAGGGCACTGGAGGAGGCTGCTGCTGCTGTTGAACAGGATTGGTCAGGCGAGGGCTCCTTTGCTGGCCCCGGTAAGTTTTAATATTAATATAGAGTACCTATTTTTTCCTAGCGTTCCTCATTAGATTTTTTCTAAATCGTCTTTGATCTTCTTGTAGACTGTATCTAAATTTTTATCCTGCCTCGACTATGACTCCCTGTGGTATTACTAGATTATTCTTATTAGTCTGTCTGTGTAGCTAAGTAAGTTTGCACATTTGGCAATTCCATTGGACTCCCATTCTAGTCAGCAATAGCTCTATGCACTGAGTGCAGTCCTCTGGGATTGTCCATAATGTCTTTTCAAGTCTTCTAAATGTTTATGCTTTGACAATTGCCAACAATAAAAAGGTGAATGACCACCAAGAATGAATAAGATACTACTTTACTTTTGGTTTGGATAGGAGGACAATCCATTCTACTACTGTTGCAGGGACAAATCTGCACAAACAGAACTATGGACACTAAATAGTGCATTGTTTATCAATTATAATAGGCGCAGGTAGACTTTCCACATACCTCAGTGATATCAGACTTTGAAGAACCCCCAATCTCCTTACTGACTAGACAGTGTGGCAGAGTCATTTAGCTCCCGAATTCATCGATGATTGATCCCCAATGATGAATGAACATCAAACGCAGGACAAGAGTACGGAGTCAGAGTCCAGAAGTGTCAGAGGAACGGGCTCATGCTTGCAAATTGCAAAACCTTTTGCTCATTCACTCATGACCAAAAACCACAGAGTCTATTTAAGTTTTAAAGCTTTATTAAAAGAAAAAATATTTATTAAAATCAAGCTTGTCATAAAACAGAAACGGTTGATTAAAAATGGAAAAGTGCTAATAGTGATTTATTTCACACATTTATTGTGGGCGAGCCGAGCCCTCACCTGTTTTGAACTTTAATTTTTCTTTTTGGTGATGAATCGTTGGTCCCTCTGTCCTAGTGGTGATGATGATGATTTTTTCTTAGAAGTGAAGCTTCTGTCTGTTATGAGAAAAATGGTGCGTGTTAAAAAGCAAACATTCATCAGTTGTGCCAAAAAGTGCAGCAAGACAAGACCCTTCACTGGAAAATTTTACTTTAGAGTAGACAGTCACAAATTATTAGATTGGTTTCTGTATTCACATTTCTTCATTGCTAGACAAAATGCTAGTGAGTGGTGTATGTCTATGACATCTAACATTCTTAAATGTACTTTGTAGGTGAAACATCTGGTGCTGGGCCCAGCGCGGAAGTGGAGGAGGGAAGCTCTGGCGAGGAGGCGGTGCAAGTGCCGGAGCCGGACCAAACTGCTGTGCGGGTTGCCACGGTAGTGGCGGGCAGTGGTAAGCTCTTATATTCCTTACTTATTGAGATTGCAGACTGCATAGTATGCTGCTCCCCGTGAGAAAACGTAAGGTTTGTCCAGATGAGAGACATGAAGAAGAATGATTGACATTTAGGGGCCTATTATGATGGCGGACGGACCTGAGTCCATCCGCCACCATAGAGTAGAAGGGACCGTCCGCAGGTGCAGTGGCGGTCCCTCCGTGGTAATTAGGATGTGACCGCCACCCTGGCGGACGGTTAGTGCTTTTCCGCCGCGGACGGGAGGCGACCGCGGCGGAAAAGCTGCGAACTGAAAAACAATCCCCCAGCCATCCTAATCTGGCGGGGGGTCTTTTTCAGTCCGCTGCGGATTTCCCGCATCCTCCGGGCCGGCGGTGGATTCCGCCTGCCCGGAGGATGCGGGAAATCCGCAATCCTAATCTGCCCCCTAGTTTGAATGGATGGATGCCAGGATCATGGTACTATCTGAGTCTTAGATCGCATATGTGTATCTAGAGAGAGTAGACGGTCACTGGATGAACTAAGTGTTACTTTGGAGAGCATGTAACACTGCACCCGTACGTCCGTCCCAGTGTAGGAAAGGCAAGGAAAAGAAGTTGTAATTTTGTCTGAATACTACCATGCATAGTAGCAGTAGTTGTATTGCAAGCACAGCATATATCCGGCTATTACGATGGCCACTCACTACCTCTGTTAATAAGTTTAGTAGAACTCGGTCATTCATGTGTGGATGTATCACTGTTCACTCAATAAAAAGCAAAGCACCTAAAGTCATCCCATATGTAAGTAAATACATACCATGTGCAGTGATAGATAATCAGATTATTTATCTTCTTCATTTTCCTTTTCTAGTATTCATTGGAACTGTAGGGTGAAACTAAAATTAATTAAGCAGTAGCCCTTGTAACAGTGTATTCTCAGTGCCACCCGTAATAGAAACGTAACAGCATCACCACCTGTATGTACTGGACTGGTACAGTAACGCAAGTCTGTCTCACTCATCATGGCGGGCGTCTGTTTTTTTCGGGTGCAAGTTGACTGCGCTGGCATGATGCTGGCTTGCAGAAGAAGAAGAATAAGACTGGTGTACTGTCATAATCAACTCTAATGGAGTGAGTCCATAGTGCTTGTAGAATTGATTCCTTAAACTCCCACTAATGTTAGAGCAAGGGTGAAGAAGTGGGAGGTTAAATAGATACTGGCCACAATAGTTATGTACTGCACTTGCAAGTTGCTAGTTCTACTGTGACACAACTTTCTGCTGAATCATTTTTTGTTAATCTTAAAGAGCATTGGTTACTGACTATGTCTTTCTTTCTTCATATAGATGCTCCTTCCAAACCAACCCGGAAGGAGCTGGCTACACGGGCCCGGCAACGGAAGCTGGAGGCCACTGTCGCTGAATATCGGCGGCTGGTGGCCCAGGAGGAGGGGGACAGGCAGTCTACCAATACATCTACAGTGACTGCTGCATCCTCCTCCGTGCTCCCTGGGCCACCCAGATGGCACAGGTCTCCAGCGGTACGGAGCCGGGGTACCAGAGCCACCCACCACCGCCGAGTGAAGAAATCAGCTGCCCCCCACAGCAGTCGGAAGAAACGTATGCACCGCCTTTACCTGAGGGTTTCCTACCTCGAGCAGGAGCTGCTCGACACCAAAACCCTGCTCGAGACCCTACGCAAGGAGCATTCTGACCTGGCCCGGAAATTCAACAGCAACAGCCAGCAGTAGGAGGAGACTGTCCCTTGCCCCTTTTTTAAAGACTTCTCGGGGGTGGGAATTGGGAGTTGGTTTTTTTCACTTTTTTGGACTTTTCACGGACATTCGTTGGGGTTAGGGAGTTGGGGTGGGTTGGGTCTTGTGGGAGATTATTTTTGTCAGGGATATAAATATACTTTAAACTCTATCTTACCATACGTGTTTTTTTTACTGCTTTTGAGGCTGGTGGGTGGGGGTTTAACAGTAACTTTGTTTTGTTGACACTTAAGTGGCATCTTAATTCAAGTTGTGTAATTAATTGCCCAAATGTTTTCAAAACTAGGTGCCTCTCACAGAGTAAGTGAGTTCAAGAGTGCTACGACTTTAGTACTACTACCGTCAATCTCTCGTCTCTCCTAATACTCCATTATACTACCTCACACCAAACGCTTATCTTACCTGTAATTTGTGTTTGAAAGTAGGGCTAGGCCCAGGGCTGGCTCCACGGGAAATGGCGATTAAGGTTGGCAATCCTGGGCGGATGAAATGTCCTCATTGCGGTGGTACTAGTGGTGTGACACAGTGGCAGTTGCATGCCTATGGAAAAAAAGAAAATGAAACCTGGTTTGTCCTTACTGTAGCATTACAATGGTACGATAGAGAATATAGCAGGTGACAGTACACTAGAACAGTGCCACAATGTAGCCTAACAAATGGTAAAGTATTGAAAGTATAACTAGTACTTGCGTTGAATTTCTTTGACATTTGCTATTACTACAAGAAATAGTACTGAAGCTGAGTAAGTCGAGAATATATTCTCGGATTCCTTCACCAGCCTGTTGCTATGACCTTATCCTCCCCAGCAAGTGTGTGGAATTATTGATGTCATTTAGTCACACATCAATCAAAACCACACAGACCGGTGGAAGAGGGTTAGGGTTTGGAAAATGGATGGGAATGGGGGTTTCTTTTTTGATAGGTTTTGTTGAGAGAAAAAAAAAATAGCACAGCTTGGACAAACAATAATTGAACATAAAGAAATCTTTGGGTACAAAGCTAACCATAAATATCTTACGTGACATAAAGGAAGTGCATGCACTACTGAATGCATTGTTACTGAAAAGTAAGTAGTACTTTCGACAACCGTGAATGACAGAATGCGACAGTACGGGGCTACATTAAATTAGGTTTAAAAAATAGCGAAGTAAAACCTATAGAATGGCTGTAGGGATCAATTTAGAAGCAGAGAGAGATCCAAGAAATGCTGTCACACTCATAGAAGAAAACAATGGATACTGTATCTGTATGTTGTTGTAGTTGTCCTGTTGAATTTGGTAAGTAAGTTGCATGCAGCAAACCATTCCTCTTATTGGCGGCACTCCTCCATTCCAGCTGACGCTTCGTCCATCAATGTTGGTGACCAGAAGACACCCTGTCCACTGCCTGCCTGGCGGATGCTGAATTGCGGCTCGCTAATGTGAAGCCTGACTCCATCCTTTTTTCCCCATTGCACAAAATGAAACCCGGCCTGTAATTATTGAACGAAAAACAGGAAGTGATATTACAACACCACTGATAAATAAATATAAGGTATGTACGCTGTGTAGTGCAAAAAGTCACACTTTGAGTTTCCTAATAGACAGTGCAATATTTTTGAATGTGTGTACTCTGTCTGAGTCTCCTTTTGAAGGATAAATAAGTATGGGCAAATTAATTTAGCGGATCTTTCCCCTCAAGCTAGGTGTACTGTAAACTGTGTTTTAGAACAAAATTAGACCTTCCCAGCAGTGCTCCCACCCAGACCCTTACTAAAGCCAGTCGCAAAAATGTAGAAGAACCCCAATCAGATCTCAAAAAACGAGGCCTAGCAGAAAACTGGTGACAAAACGTACTTTGAAAGTAAAAGTAGGCCCAAATACCCCCTTACCCACCGTGGATTGTATTCAAACCACTTGCAAGCAAGCAAAAGTATCCATAGCCAGCATCGCTCCAAAACTTGAAAACCCCCCTACCCAAACACATGCAATAGAAAAACTGCTAACCCTAACGAGCTCTAAGTTAAGAATAGTGGCAAAGGCTTTCTTTAACTATGCCAAATACCCCCTTTCCCACCATGGATTTTCTTCAAATGACTTGCAACCAAAATTACACATTCCCACGAGTGCTCTAAGACCCCAGAACTCAGTTGCAAAAATCTAGAACAGCCTGAAACACATGCAATCCTGCTGCTAGGGCTAACCCTAACGAACCCTAAGTTACAAAAAGTGCCAAAAGGCTTTTCCTTATGGATTTTGTCCAAACCACTTCTATCCGGTATTAGACCTTCCCAGCAATGCCCCAAGACCCGCCAACCCACCCGCAAAAAAGCACAACTCCCCCAAACAGCCAAAAAGGAAATTCTCATACTTACAATATTTCTCAGACTTCGGTCCAAACCCGCTGTGCAGCCAGGTCATAACTCCCGTTTTCCACCACGGGTTTCCTGAAAATGAAATGCAATCAAGATTAGAGTGTCCCGGTAGTGCTCCCAGACCCCAAAACTCACCCACAAACACCTGGAATCCCCCAAAGAGCACCTGAAAAGCAAGCAAGTCAGCAAAAACGCGAAAAAAAATTCGCCTCCGATTTGGTCCAAACCACTTTTATCCGGTATTAGAGCTTCCCAGCAATGGCCCCAGAGCCGTCAACCCAGGCGAAAACTAGTAGAAGACCCGCAAACAGCCAAAAAGCAAAAGTACAAAAATGGAGACAGTCATTTTTTTGGCAATTTCCAAAATCACTCCGCGCGTGCTCTGCAGCTAGGCCCTAACTCCCCTCTGCCACCATGGATTTGCTTCAAACCTCTTGCAATCTAAAGTATCCATAGCCAGCAGTGCTCCCAGACCCCGAAACCCACCCACAAACACCAGGAAGCCCCCCAAACAGGCCCCCGAAAACGCTACATTGAGCAAAATGTCAGAAATAGCAAAAAAAAATTCTGTATGGATTTTGTACAAACCACTTCTATCCAGTATTAGACCTTCCCAGCAATGCCCCAAGACCTGCCAACCCACCCGCAAAAAAGCACAACACCCCCAAACAGCCAAAAAGTAAAATCTCATACTTACAATATTTCTCTGCCTTCGGTCCAAACTCGCTGTGCAGCTAGGTCATAACTCCCGTTTTCCACCACGGAGTTCCTGAAAAGCAAATGCAATCAAAATTAGACTGTCCCAGCAGTGCTCCCAGACCCCAAAACTCACCCACAAACACCGGAACCCCCCCAAACAGCACCTGAAAGGCAAGCAAGTCAGCAAAAACGCAAAAAAAAAAATTTGCCTCCGATTTGGTCCAAACCACTTTTATCCGGTATTAGAGCTTCCCAGCAATGGCCCAAGAGCCGTCAACTCACCGGCAAAGAAGTAGAACACCCCCACAAGTGCGGAGTCTTTCTTCATTGGGCGTAATCCAGCCCACTGCTTTGAGGGAAATTGGAGTCTGGAGGAGGAGGATAGAGGAGCATGTTCTTGTGAACTTGTGAACCTGAGGAATGCAGACTGCGGCACCTTCAAATCAATAAGCAAACAAGTGAAGACAGTTCTGCTGATGGGCTTGTTTTTGTGATTAGGTGATTAAAGTTTGAATTATATTAACTGTGCACAACAAAGAAAGACATACACACAGGAATAAAAGTGAATAAGGACGAAAAAGAAAGTTATTGATTCATTGTCTCATTTTCAGGGCTCGGTGTCAGTTAATAAGAATAAGGGTTCGTCATCATACTCTGCAAATTCAGGCAGGGTGAGGTCAGTGTCACCTAACAGATGCCAATACGCCAATGGGTCAGCATTAACATAGACCTCTGTTGAGTCATTCAGATAGTCCTGCACCATCAACTCAAGGTCCTCCAAGGTTCCTCCACTTTGCTTACTTTTTGCTGTGACCTTTTGAGAACCAAACCCAAGCTGAGTTAGCCAATCCTCTTCTGCATCCAATGTTACTGTTGTGTCTGGTGCAGATGATCCGGTTGCCGGTGTCTTTAACGGCTGAGAGGTCACTTGTGCCACAGCCACAGGTGCAGAAGTGGATTCTTTTGACTTGGGATGGCCTGCTGATGCTGATGTACTGCCTTTTCCTTCAATTTTCTGCCGTTCTCTTTCAAACCTCTTGGCTGACAAGGCTAGCCAACGTTTGTACTTTGTAACATCTTGATCACCAAAAGGAAAGAATGCTTGGCCTGCCAGCGCCTTTTTGTAGCATGGAACTAGAATAGTAACACAAATGTAATGCTGTTCTGAGTGGATCATTTTAAGACGTTCATCACCAAATAGGCCCTCTAATAATTTCTCCGCCAAAAGAAAAGCGTCTTTCATTTCTTCATCTTTTTCAAACATAGAAGACACCGCTTTCAGTTGGTGCTCCAGCATGCGCAACAATGGGATAGCTTTTCCCAAATTGCAGTCCTCCTTGCTGACTGAACGCGTGAAGACCTCAAAAGGACGAAGCATGTCTGTCAGGCTTTTAACTAGGTTCCATTGCGCCGCATCTAGCCTCAGGTCCTTCTGAGCTGTACCCACTGTTAAGAAATAGTGATCGAGTACCTTATACTGCTTATACAGACGCTCAAGCATGTAGAAGGTTGAGTTCCAACGTGTTGCCACCTCCTGGATGAGTCCTTTCACTGGCATTCGACGTTCATGTAGCAGGCTCCTCAGATGCTTCCGGGCCTTAAAAGAATGGCTGAAATGGTTGCACATTCTTCGGCAGATGGCCACTAACTCGCACGCTGGACTGTCTTCATCACTCAAGAATTTTTTAACAACCAGGTTTATACAGTGCGCCAAACACGGCACTCTGAAATACTCACCTAGCTCCATGGCCTTAACTACATTGGCGCCATTACCTGTGGAAACATAATCAATCTGGTGTTTTTTTGGGGACAGCCAGTGAAAGACCTTTGTGTTAAACTCATTCAAAATGTTTTCTGCTGTGTGACGTTTCTCCAAGCCAAACATGGCTAGTGTTGCATGTTTCCGAGCAGCTTTAAAAACTTGGTCCGGGTCAACACCTGCGTTTAGCTTTGCTTTAACCCCAGAAAAAGAGACCCAGTGTGCAGTGATGCACATGTAATCAGCGCCTGCGCCACTGGTCCACATGTCTGTTGTCAGATGTATAGTGTGAACAGCACTCTTCTGCAAAGCTGCTCCAATCACCTCCAGCACATCTTCATGTAGTGCTGAAACCGCAACTCTGGAAAAATAGAACCGGCTATGAACCTTCCATTTAGGGCAGAGCGCTGCCACTAATTCTAGAAAACCAACCCCTTCTACAAAAGAAAAAGGGAGAAGGTCCAAAGCTAGAATTTTAGCCAGCTTAGTGTTATACAGACGCGTCAGTGGGTGGTTGCGTTCATATGGCGCATCTGAAAAAAGCATGTTTCTAATGTTGCCCTGGACGAAGCATTTACGGGATGATGATGATGATTTCTTTGACCCAGTTACGCTCGCTGATGAACTTTTTCGCATTGGTGTCTCACTCTCTCCCACACTCTTAGTGTGGCTCACATGGGGTGTGCTGCTGACAGAGGAACTGGGTGTAAGTGAAGTGTTTGACACGTCTTCTTCTTCCTCGTCATCATCAGATGAAACATCAACGTTTTCTTGACTTGCAATTCGGGCTTCCTTGATCTCCTTTAGGTGCGCAAACCATTGGACAGCGTGCTGTCTCCTAAGATGACCTCTCTGGCCTCCGGTACCATAGTTGGTACCAAACTTACCACGACTAACTTCATGCTTACAAATGCTACAAATGGCGAAGTTTTCCCTTTTTGGGCAAACACTAAAGAAGTCCCAAACTGGGGACTTGAATTGTCTGTGGGGGTCGGAGGAGGCGGCGATACTGGTGGTGGTCATGCTGCTAATGCCAGATGAAGTGGAGGATTTGGATTGCCGAACTTTACTACGTTGTGCACTTTCACCACCACTAATTGAGGTCGAGGTGGATGGAGGTCCCTTCTGGCGAGGAAGAAATATGGAAGCGGTAGGTGTTGGTGTACTAGTTAACTCCAATGATTGTGGTGTTTCCATTGCCTCCTCATCGACAACATCATCATCACGCTCAGCAGGTTCTCGGGCTAGGGTCAAAATATCTGTTTGCTGCATGCCCGCTGAGGCTGGAGTGAAGCCTATGATGACTGCGTCGTCGTCGTGAGAGTCTTCATCAGCAGCAGTATCCGCCACTTCTTGTTGAGCCTCATCCCACTCCATAAGTATGAGACTTTGGACGAGCTTCCTTTTATTCTTAACTACCTTTGTCAGATCATGGTGTGCCTCACTCTCAGACGGCAATGGTGCTGGTTCCTAATTTTGATCCATATCATCAGAAGGAGGTGTGCTTGAAGAAGATGTAGACACCACCCTTGATCTCTTCCTTGCTAGGGGTGTGGAAGACCATGAATGATCATCAGGAGGAGTGGCATCCTCAAATGATACCTCGCCTTGATTGTCGATTTCCTGATGTGCCCCTACTTCAGGAGGAACAACTATTGTGGGCACTTGTGACCCTCCATGCACCTCTGCTTGCACATCTCCTTGCGCTGCCTCTCCTTCCACTTGTACTTGGGCTTGTACTTGCACATGTGTTTGTTGTTGTGGCTTTGGTTGTTCAATACTCGTCAGATGAGTTACAACAACCTGTGTTGATTGAGGGACATTGCTGCTACTTTCTTGCGATGAGCCAACATCACTGGTCGATGGTGATTGAACAACTATACTAAGTGCCTCTGCAGCACTCAAGGGCTTGGACTTAAGTTGGCGTGGTGGTGGTGGTGGTGGCACTGAGCCCAATGGAGCGGGGGTGCTGCTCCCAGCTTGGTCCCCAGCAGATCCCGCTGCTACTGCAGGCGTACTTTTTTTTTAACTCCCCAAAAATGTGGCGGGCGGCACACCAGTCTCCTTGGTAACTTGCTTCTTCTGCTCCTTACTGGCAACTTTCTTGCTAGAGGAGCTACGGGGAACTTTTTTTGGGGCCATCTTCTACAGAGCAGGTCAGAACAGCAGGCCGCAGTTGCACGAGTAGCAGAGTTGTCTGTGGCCAGACTTGATGTCGCGTGACGTTATGCTGCACATACACACCGCTGCAGGACTTCTTTCTGGCACTTGTGGTTCTTTTGCGTCTTGTGCACCTAAAAGCAATGGAAGACAGAGGAACATCAGTTCAGTTATGCACCCCAAAAAAGCGAAAATCACAGAAAAATCAGCACAATCCCAAGCCATCCAGGCCCTCCATGATGTTTAAATTCAAGACACCCCACAGAAAGACTAGGCCCATGCACCACTCACTACCCCTGGGCATAAAGGTTGAAAGCTAGACAAAATGGTTGCAGACCTAAGAACACTGCCTGCATTCAAAATGGCCCCCTGCCTCCCAGCACATGGCCAGGGCCTGCCTGTAGCAGCAATCAAAATGGCCCCCACCCACATGGCCTGTCCCCATGAACACCCCAAAAAATCGAAAAACACAGAAAAATCAGCACAATCCCATGCCATCCATCCCCTCCATGATGTTTAAATTCAAGACACCCCACAGAAAGACTAGGCCCATGCACCACTCACTACCCCTGGTGAAAAGGCCACAACAACAGCCCAAAAAAACGAAAATCACAGAAAAATCAGCACAATCCCAAGCCATCCAGGCCCTCCATGATGATTAAATTCAAGACACCCCACAGAAAGACTAGGCCCATGCATCACTCACTACCCCTGGGCATAAAGGTTGAAAGCTAGGCAAAATGGTTGCAGACCTAAGAACACTGCCTGCATTCAAAATGGCCCCCTGCCTCCCAGCACATGGCCAGGGCTTGCCTGTAGCAGCACTCAAAATGGCCCCCACCCACATGGCCTGTCCCCATGAGCACCCCAAAAAATCGAAATACACAGAAAAATCAGCACAATCCCATGCCATCCATGCCCTCCATGATGTTTAAATACAAGACACCCCACAGAAAGACTAGGCCCATGCACCACTCACTACCCCTGGTGAAAAGGCCACAACAACAGCCCAAAAAAAAGAAAATCAGAGAAAAATCAGTACAATCCCAAGCCATCCAGGCCCTCCATGATGTTTTTATTAAAGAGACCCCACAGAAAGACTCAGTCCACCCACCACTGAGTACCCCTGGGCAAAAGGCCCCAACAACAGCCCAAAAATCGAAAATTCCAAAATTGTAGTTGCAGCAACTGTAATGCCCCAAACAAACTTACTTGTGAAATTTCTAATCCAAAAGTGATCCAAAGAATGTCAAAAAGGCCTCAAATCCAAATATCCAGCAGCATCCTTAAAAAGTAATCCTTCCAGGTGAAGAATCCGAATGAAAGTGACCAGCACATGAAGAAAGCACTGGGAGGAGCCTGCTGGACAGGAACAGGAAGTAGGAGACTGTGGGGCACTTCCTTCCCCCCCCCCCAAAATGGACTCCTTGCAAAAAAAAGTGCAGGCAAATGTCAACCTGAGAAGATATTCTGATAAAAATCATCATTTCCAGAAGGTTTATGCTGCTTGCTGGTGGATTTTTTGCGCAGAATTGCAAATTTTGTATTTTCGCGAGTGCGAGATTGTTGCTGCCCGCCGCATCTACGTGTTCGCAATTGCGAACTCCCGTGATACGTGATCATGGCGTACTCGCATTGACAAACTCTCACTGTGCAAGGTGGCAAGCCGCGATGACATAATCGCGGTTGCCAAACTCCCGTGGGATCCCGCAGCAAGATCCAAAATGGCGCAGCACTCGCAAAATATCGAGCAAAACAACTCGGCCAACGCTGAATGAAGGTAAGTGAATGCCACGCGCCGCAAAATTGTATCACCAAGAAAAAAAAATCTGCTGCGTGCGAATTTGTGGATTTTTGGTAAATTACAGAAAATCCGCAAAATCCGCGAGCGGAACGGATTTTCCGCCCATGCTTAATAGTCAGCGACTTATACACCCAGTCACAGACCTACTCAGACACTCACGGACCCACTCACAGGCCCACTGAGAGTCTTATTCTTCCACTCACACATGCACTGAGAGATTAATGCACCGACTCACAGACCCACACAAAACACTTATCCACCCACTCATTGATCCAGTCACAAACTTATATATCCTCTCACATACCCTTTCAGACCATCATACACCCATTCACATTCCAACTCAGACACATCATATGCTTCCTTCACAAAAAACCCATATGTCGGATATAGTATTTCAATCTTTGTTTATATTTCTAATATCATATACTAGAAGTCCTCCTAAAATTACATCCATATCAAAGTGCATATTACACTTTGATCTGGATGTGAAGTGAGGTGGCCTGTGGGCAAACTGCGTATCCCATATCAAGGGGATTCAACAGTTATCTTTAACAACACGTGACAAACTCTGAATATGATACTAGAAATATAAACAATGCTATTTCCGACATTTGGGCTTTTGGTGAAGGAAGCATATGAATGACCCACTTAGAACACATAGGAAAGTGTGAATTGGCATTGGCATTCTATCAGAAATGTAATTTGTGGACAACGGCAAGTTACCTAAGACTCCTGAAGAACTGCCAGTGAGATTAAAACACATGTTGGCTGTAGTGCTGTTGAACTAAAATAACAAAAAGAATAAAGAAATATTTAAGAACAAAAAATACAAGCTTCATCATTATTGTTTGATTGCCCTTAAATGTCTCAGTAGTAGTGTTGATTTATTAGAAAATTACCATACTGGTGGGGACCAGTAACTGCTACCCAAGCACAGGGCAATATTCCTGTTACCCAACATATATATATATATATATATATATATATATATATATATATATATATATATATATATATATATATATATCCATAAAGGTTAGCAACTCCTTTTGGATCTCAGCGACCCGTGAAAGGTGGCGTGCATGCCGGCGGAGTAAAGCCGACAAAATTCTGCTCTCTTAAGTCAAAGTCATTCAAACACGCTCTCAGGACCAAAACGAGGTAGTCACCAAATCCAAAACAGTGCTGTTTATTCCAACAGCACTGTTTTGGGTTTGGTGACTACCTCGTTTTTGTCCTGAGAGCGTGTTTGAGTTACTTTGACTTAAGAGAGCATATATATTTATATATTTATATATATATATATATATATATATATATATATATATATATATATATATATATATATATATATATATATATATATACATATATATATATATATATATATATATTGCAGAGTCATGTAAGAAGTTTACCGTCATATTTGCAGGACACAGGTGATTTTTTGAGTACGATAAGCAATGTGACCTGGGACATGGAATGCATTTTGATCACCATGGATGTGACGTCGCTATATACTAGCATACGGCAGCAGAATGGGATCAAAGCCATCACACGCTATTTGAATGAAAGACTGATATGCTTTTATATGCATAATAAAATGATTGTCTCAATGATCAAAACGTGCTTAGAGAATAACTACTTCCTCTTTCAAAATCAGGTATACCAACAAACTAGGGGAGTTGCAATAGGGGCTTTCTTCTCCCCCAGTTAGGCCTGTCTGCACATGGGGCTCTTGGAGGAGCAAGTCCTCAAGATCAAATATGCGGAAATCAGGAAGGAACATGTGTATCATTGGTATAGATATATTGACGATCTGTTCTTGATTTGGAGGGGCCCTGAACATCTGCCACTTCAGTTCATTGAACCGATCAATTGCAATGATTTGAATCTACAATTCACTGTGCAATTGAGTAGACATAATATGTGCTTTTTAGATGTTGAAGTTTATGTTAAGGACAATAACATTTCCACTAGGATGTATAGAAAGCCAACGGCTGGTAACACATTATTACATGCGAGCAGCCATCATCCTAAAAACCTCATCCAGAGCATACCCTACGGGGAAATGCTGCGTATTAAACGCATTTTCAGCATCCCAGAAGAGTGTATTTCAGCCCAGCAAGAAAGTAAGGCAAGGTTTATTGCCAGGGGTATTCACCTAAGGTAATTAACAGAGCTATTGAGAGGAGTTTAAAGATTTTGAGAGAAATCACACTTTCTAGTAAGACAGGGAACCGGGAGGTAATTGCTGCAGGTATCAACCCAGTGACACAGATGATCTTACCATTCAACAGACAACATCAAACCCTCCAAAAAATGTATATAAATGAAAATGTAAATGTTTGTTTGTTCAAAATCGCAAATCTCCGAAAGTTCTTTACTGATTGTTTTGACATTTTGACACTACGTTGGATTCGAATGGGGGGATGTTTTTATATTCACAACATTGGATTCCAATACGCGTTTGTCGTATAGGCACGTGTTTTTAATCGAAAGCCCAGACACATAAAAATTTCAATGTTCCTTTGTTCAAAATCTTAAATCTCAAAAAGTTCTTCACAGATTGATTTGGAATTTTGACACAACGTTGGATTCGATTAAGCGTGTGTTTATTTATATACAACATGGGATTAGAATATGCGCATGTCCAGTATGCGTGTGTTTTTAATCAAAAGGCCAAACAGACCCAATCAATGTGTTTGCTGCACAAAAACTAGTGGGTGGAGGGAGTGGGGAAGAGTTGGCTCACTTTGCAACATTATGAAATGACGCATAGAGACAATAGTCTACAGATACTAGAATGGACAGTTGGTGTCAAGATGGCAGACCAGGAAGTGGGTGGAGGGAGGGGGAAGGAGTTGGTTCAGTTTGCAACATTACTGCGTGTTTATATATACACAACATTGGATTCGAATACGCGTGTGTCGAATACGCGCGTGTTGATAATCGAAAGGCCGAACAGACCCTATCGATTTGGTTGCTGCGCAACAACTACAAGGTGCGCATTGAGACAATGATCTACATATATTAGGATGGACAGTTGGTGTCAGGATGGGAGACCGGGAAGTGGGTGGAGGGAGAGGGAAGGAGTTGGTTCAGTTTGCAACATTACCGCGTGTTTATATATACACAACATTGGATTCGAATACGCGTGTGTCGAAATCGCCCGTGTTGATAATCGAAAGTTGGTTCACTTTGTAACATTAAGAAAGGACGCATAGAGACAATAGTCTACATATAGTAGGATGAAAAATTGGTGTCAGGATGACAGACCGGGAAGTGGGTGGAGGGAGAGAGGAGGAGTTGATTCACTTTGCAACATTAGCGCATGTTTATATATACACAACATGACAATAGTCACAAAAACATATTGTGGCCCACAAGCATTGTGAAATTAAACATATTAGAAATGTTCGCTTACTCTTTTCTTTCTCTTCCATTTAACCAGACTGAGATACAGCAACGCGTGGCAGGGTACAGCTACTTTTAAATAAGAACTGGGGTTTGGTACGGAATTGCCCGGTATTATGGGACCTTATATCTAGAACCCCTGATTTGGCATTCAGGAAAGCGTGCTCCATGAACAACATTCTATTGAAGAGTAGTCCAGAGGTGATGAAGTCTAAGAACTGGCTGTCCACCTGGAAGGTGTTTGTTTAGTGTTCTACATGTAAAGCTTGCAAACATGCTAGCAGCAAAACAACTTGTACTAGCCCATTTAGATCGGAGGCAATACATAATGATAAGCTGGTTACATGTAAAACATAATATGCTATATATGTGCTGGAGTGTCCCTGTGGCTTTCGTTATATTGGTAGTACCAAGTTGCAGGTCCACAAGAGGATACTCCAGCACATTAGGGCCATTAATAACTGTGACCCTGTTGTGAGACACTTCGAGGACACGCATGGCAGTAATTCTGCCCTTTTACGGTATTTTTTGATGGACATGATTCCGCCTCTACGTAGGGGAGGAAATCGTGAGGCACGGTTATGTCAATTAGAAACCAGGTATACCCTGGAGTTAGATACGAAGGTCCTGTCAGGCCTTAACCCCGGTGAAAAATTATTTACCTGTGTATGCTGAAAATTAGCTGTATTTGCAAATAGATCTGTTATTCTCATGAATATTTGTATAGCTTCCACTGTACATGAATTTGCAATAATAATGTTACATTTTTTGGTTCAGTCAGTTTTTTTTATCTGTATATAATTTTCTCAATGAAAATCCCTTTTCCGTCTATCTTAGAATATTTATTCGCTAGAAATAGAACTTTTTGAGCTGTGTTTGGTTCACAATTGGGTGACAATTTTTTTTGCACTTGCACTTAATTTATTTTTATTGATGTTGAGGAGTTGTTTCACTGCCCACTTTGGGCATTATTATACAAACAGGCATCTATTGAAGATAGGACACCACGTGGCAACTTTAGATTTATAGATTGGTATTTAACCATACTGCACATGGTCTTTGTTGGAGTGCTAACAGTTTAAATGATTTCATTGAAATTATGAAATCATTTGCATTTGTGAATAGTGGTATATACGCAACAATTGTGTACTTTTACAATTGCGTGTAGTAATATATCAATACTTAAAATATTCACTTGTCATGTCATGAGTGATGTAGTATGTGACGTCATCAGCAGTGCATTGCGGGCGCGCGACTTATAGTTAGCTGAACTAACTATAACAGGGGAATTTCAATGGTTTTGTATGAGTGAAATGTCCAACTAACTATAACATGTGTGAAACCTATGGTTTTTTCAGTGAATTTCTAAGGTTTTTTAAATGCTAATTCATAACTATAACGTGTGTAAAACCTATGGTTTTTTCAGTGAATTTCAAAGGTTTTTTTAAATGATAATATTTAAATGTATACATTATTATATTTCTTTCATTTTATATTAATTTCTTACATTTGTATTATAAATATTTATATTCGTTTTATTTTTTAAATTATATTTCATATTCTTCATGTAAAATAATAACAAAAATAATCCCAATTTTTTTTTATAAATTATTTTTTTTCTAATATATTACAATTAAATTCTGTATAATTCCTTTTTCATTTTTTTTTGGGGTAATCACACCATACGGTGATCGCACCACACTTTATACTGTAAATTGTCCTCTGCGCGTAGCCACGCACTCATTACGGATATGCTTTGACCTTGCGCGTCTCTGCGAGACGTCATGTATGATGCCCCATAAGCGATTGGCGCAAAAGTTTCTAATTGTTCAAAAACATATATTTATGTATTTAATTTACATTTTAAGGGAAGACATTATCTGGGACAATCATGAAAATAGTTTTTTTAAACTTTTAATAAGCGATTATTATTTTTAAAAACAATTACGCAAATCACGCAGGTACGTCGTACGTATTCACGTCTTAAGAGCATCGTAAGAGCTCTGTAAGAGCACAGTAAGCGTACGCAAAGTCATATGACCATAAAATGAGAGTTTTGATTGGTTCATATTACTTCCTATTCCAACTGTTGAAAGACCCCTCTCATTTTGATCATCCTACTTGGACTTTCCCAGGAGAAACATCTATTCTGTGGAGCTGTAGTCTTTTAGAACCAAATTCTACAATGGCTGCTCTTTTTGGGACTTCATCAGTACATTCCTCTGAGGAAGATTTTGTTGCTGAGACACCTCAGAAAAAGAGAAAAGAAGCTTTCATTTGGAAGTTTTTTTTATATCCGGAGGGACAGAAAAGGTGAATGCACCGAAAGTAACGTGGAAGATCTGTGAGGTTACACTTTTCAGGGGTGACCCCACTAAAAAGTACTCTTTTGGGACGGCCTCAATGGTTCCCCATGTCAAAAATTTGCATTCAGATAATTATGCAAGGATGGCAACACAAAGGTTCCAGGAGAATCCTCAACCTGCAGTTCCTTCAACCTCAACTGCAGCACCACCTCCTCCGAGCAGTCCGCATCCTATTATTGTGCCACAGTTTGCGGATCTTACAATTCATTGTAAATTTTGCAAAGAACTCCTTTGTTATGGTGAGCAGTCTATTGACCTCATTGTGAAGAGGAAAGAAGAGCACCGTTGTCCAAAACAATAATATTTCTTTTTCTTTTTTGTTCCTGTTCCACAGTTTTTTTGTTTCCAGGTTCATTTTTTTGGTTTAAAAAAAAAACTAAAAACTTGTTAAAAAAAAAATAGAAAACTAAAAAGAAAGAAAAACAGTTATTTTCCGAACTACCTCCACTGGCTTAAGAAAGAACTATGGGCCATATTACAAAGGTGAAGGATCGCCACTTTTTCAGCGAATTGTGCCGAGAAAGTGGCGATACTTCTAGCGCCCTATTAACAAGGGCATGCTAACGCCTGCCTCAAGCCCACTTTGCATGATCGCCTCTCCGTGAACTGACCGGCAGAAGCACGTCTTTTTTTGACCCTAGCGAACAGACAAACGAACATTCTAGAGATTCTCCATGAATATAACGGTGATCTAGAGACGAAGTATCTTGATCCTGAAACCTCATTGAAGTCGTTCAGTGAAAACCTGCTACTAATGAAACCTCCAAATGTGACTGTTGGTTATAGCAGGCTTCTCTTCTATCCTTTACAAGGGTCATTGGCTCATACCTAATAATTCGTCCTGATGATGGTCTTGTGACTAATCCTGATAAGACCGAAACGTCGACCTTCACATCCACTCCTGCTATTGTTGACATCTTGCGTGCAGTGTCTTACTGCGAATTTAGTAGTAGTCATTGTATCATATGTAACAGCTGGAACGCATTCTTTTGTACTGTTGGACCAATGAATGTTTTCCTTGTACATTAGAATTTTTTTAGGTTTCATTCTATCAACTGATGAATAACCCTTAATATTGTTTCAAAATAATAACAATTTTGATACATAATTCCTTTGTGTTGCTTCTCTTTATTGTTTGGCTAGTGTGGTAGCCTTGCATTGTGACTTTTGCGCTGTCCCAAATAATTGGACTTTTAAAATACAACACAGCAACTGATGTTTACAGCTAGGATCTAAAACTCTTTTCATTAGAGACCCATACGAGTGTGAAACAAATCCCTTGCTGGCAATTTTTTGTGATATACACTTTGCATGTCAGCAAGAAACATCGCTAATGACATGTAAAGTGGGCGTTCCCACGTCCAACCACATGTAAAATGTGGTTGGAGGTGGTAATACCCTATTTCCAAGGCAGGTGTTGGGAGAAGGAGACCTGTGATAAACTCGTTTATCGCAGGTCTCCCAACGCCTGCTCTGATCAGGTGTTAGGCATTGATAACATGGGAGTGTGGATCATAAAGCTGAATCCACCCCCCCATATTATCAAGACATACATTAGCGCGTGACAACAATGCTTGTTTTCATGCGCTAATGTTCCCTCTCACCTGATTTAATATCGCCTACGTGTTGCGCGTTGATAATGAGCGCTAACACAGCGATAAAATCCGGCGATAGGGAAATGTGCGATGTGCGTTTTTTAACGCACATCTTGGTAATATGGCCCTATATTTCTATATTAGTGTGTAAAAGTTTGTCAGAATGAATGTGTAGTGCATAAATGAATGAATGAATTAGTAGTGTATGGTGAATGTGAAAGTGCAAAACTATAAGGGAGTGCTACAGCATAAATGTATAAGGTGTTTATCTATAGTATACTGTAGTACCTCCGAAGCACTTCAATGTAACATATTCATATAAATATGTTACAAGTCTATGCTTCAATTTCCACTGCTGGTGAAAATGCCTGGGGTATTTTGTATGTGGATTTACAAACCCCTTGTGCCTCTTTTACACATATTTTCCGTCACTTTTGTGATGCAGTGGTGGTGCAAAAGATGTGCCATGGTGTCTGATATTTACAATGTGATGCATAATGTGATGCATATGGAAGGTGCATCACATTCTAAAGCCCTGCGCCAGAAAGAGGCTTTCCTGCGCAGAGGGGGGGGTGGGGGGGGGGGGGGGGTGGAGGTGTTCTGGCATAGGAACGCCTCCTAAAAGTGACTGAGTGAAATCTATAAGATTTCATTCAGTCACTTTATGGCCTATGCTACGTCAAAACCCTGCACCTGCTTGAAACAGTTGTAAGGATTGACACAGCATTGTGAGCATAGAGCCCCAGGAGCATTGCTGGAGCTGCATTGTGCGTGGAACGCAAGTCAAACAATGCACCACCTTCACAACACAAATACATCACATATCTGTGCCGTTTTTGCCCTATAATACACCACATTGTAAATACGGTGCATTCATTGAGGTGATGTCACAGTGTACAATAGCTGGCATATCTCTGGGGATGTACCACTTATTGTACATCTGCTGATTACTGTTTGAATGTAGTGAATGGATTACCACACACTTTTAATGAGTCACTACAAAACTATTACAGGAATGACAGAGTGCTTGGTGGAAGTGTAAAGATAAAGACTGGGGAATTCAAAATTTAAAAGGTACATTTGCAGGTACATAGAACAGTACATGCATAATAAATAGGAGTTTGAAGCAGTCCATATACAAAGGCCTACTTTAATACATGAATTTTTGGGTACTGACTGGATTATAAGAGTTCTGAAAGCAGTGTCAAGCTGAATGTGTAACTGCTTCACTTTTAGAACAGTGTATAACTAAGCACAGCATTGTCAGAGTGTTTGCTGTAAGTAAGTATAAGGATACAGACTGGGGAATTGAAGGTATAAAAAACAAGTGTGCAGGTGCATAGAAGACTGCATGCATAGTCTATAGGGGTTTAAAGCAGTCCATGGCCTAAGGCCTACTTTGCTCCATAATTACTTGGGTACTGACTGTGTGATTACAGTTCTTCTGCAAAGAGACTGCATGACTGAATTTATAAGAGCTTAATTTTTAGCACAGTGCATAGATAGGACATTCTGCTGAATACCTCAGTATAATACTGAATCAGTAATCACAGAGTGTTTGCTGGAAGTATAAGGATAGAGATTGGGGCATTGAAGGTATACAACACAAGTTTGCCGGTGCATAGAACAGTGCATGCATAGTCAAAAGGGGTTTTAAGCAATCCATGTCCTAAGGCCCACTTTACCCAATGAGCACTTGGGTACTGGCTGAATGATTACAATTCTGCAAGGAGACTGTCTGGCTGAACATATAGCAGCTTCACTTTTAGAACAGGATTTATTTATTTTAAAATGCATGGTACGCGTTTTGGGCGAAAAAGAAAAAAAACGCGAAGCCCGCTTTATTGTTAATTAGCCTTCTGGGGGGCCAAATCCCTGGGGTAATTTATTTTTCATAATGGGGGGCCCAGAGGGTCTCCCCTGCGCTGGGATTGCTACCTCCGTGTCTTTAACTATATGTATGGGGGCTCATGGCCCCCCGGAGTTCCGGGGACCGCCTCCACCCACACCTGGGGCCTCTTTTTATTAAAAAAATCTGTGCAAGGGGGTTGTAAATGTGGTATTTTGCTTTCCTTTCTGTCTTGTAGAGGATCCATGGTAAATATAACAGTTTTTGTACAGCCTGTACCTTTCTGCCTGTTACCATAGTAACAGTTCATGGATCACTTGCGTAAGTACAGAGGTTAGAAGTTCACCACAATATGTTGCTAAATGAAATAGTTACTGTGCTGGAGATTTATATATATATTTTTCATAGGAACCGTTAGTCGTAGAAGAAGTCAGTGGAAACGTTTTGTTAGGGATTCCTTCCTGTTCGGGGAGTATTAGGGTAACGTGCTCCAAGCGGGACTTTACAAAGCTTAATGTTCATTGGGTGTGAAGTATTAAAAGTAGAAGTTTTGCAGTTATTCCTTGCTCGTCTGTGGAACAACATGGATATTTTATTGGCTAAAGTGTTCCGAGCACAAGTTTGAACCTTATTGGGTGGGAACGGTTCACTGTTGTCATTGATATTGTGATGCATTTTCCAAAGGAGTATGGTGAAAGAAAGTAGTAGAGGGCAGTTTAGGAACACTATTAACTCTATATAGTTCCCATAAGGTGGTGGAGAGGAATTATGAGGGAATTTTTTTTTTATATGTTTCAAGGGCCATTTATATATTTGCCGTGTGGTGTATAAATCACGGCGGAAAAAAGACATTGTCTTGCGCTGTTTTTTTAATCAAGTTTGTAAGTGACATACTTCTTAGGAGTACTATTTACTTATAATATGGTGTTTCCTTTCCTGATGGGGAGCAAAAAATTCAGTCTAAGTTTGAAATAGTTTATATTAAGCAAATACAAATAAACTTTCTTCAGAAACTGTCTCTGTATTCATAAAAAGGGGTGACAATTAAAAATGACATTTCATAAAATATCAGTTAAGCGTGGCTATATCCTTCTGTTTTGTGCTACAGTTTGTAAAAGTGTTGCCCTACATTCTTGTTGATGTAACAGGGCATCAGTTATTTTTAGATGAAGTAGAATAGAAGTGCTACAACAAACACTCCCACCCTACATTATCTTAGATCAAGAGAACAAGTAAAACACAGTTAAATAAAAATTATTTCATATTACATAGAAATGCATGCATTATTATTTTTCAAATTTGTATTCTGTACAATTCAAAAGTGTGCTGTTGTAGTGCTTACAGGTTGCAGACTGTTCCGCAAATAAATCACATACTCACTAAAGAATAAATAGAATGTTACTCTTATAATATATAGTACAGTTCCTATATATTCTTTAGGAAGAAGGTGAATAGGAATCGCAAATAGGAATAGAAATTAGAAAATAATAGTCTGAAATGTAGGGTTTATTCAATATTTAAAGTAACAAAGTATGCATGATAGCTATATTTTAATATATATAAAAATATCTGATCAATACTTATTAATATTTGATAATTATATTACAGTTGGCGCTGAAAAATCTCCCATTCCTCTTCTGTAGCAATAGGACAATCTAATATAATATAACGATTGATACCATTGTTACAGTAAAAAGAAAAGGAAAATAAAGTTATGTATTTAACAAAACATCATAATGAAATACTTTCGAGCAGCAATTATTTACTGAATTTCTTTTCTCCGGGCAATTATTTACTGAATTTCTTTTCTCCGGGAGGTGAAAAAGTTTGATCTTCGTGGTGACGGGTCATAAACTCCTCTGAGATCATGACGGTGAGAATAATATTATGTATATATTCTCACAGCACATGAGAACAAGGGGAAAATAGACTGAAAACCACAATCCGATATCATTGCTTACTTATCGTTACTCTTTGTGACGACGGATCGTGAAGTCCACTAAGATCACCAAGACTGTTATATATGTCTATAATTATTCCTATATTTAAAAAAGGTGACCGGGATAAACCCGCCTGCTATCGCCCAATATCCCTTCTGGACTCTTTCATGAAAGTTCCCGGGAGGGTAGTTTTAAATCGTTTACAACAGTGGGCGGATGACGCAAAAATCTTATCCCCTGTCCAATATGGGTTTAGGGAGGGCCGTGGTACAGTTGAACAGGTATTAAACTTCTCTATGCTCCTAGGAAAATACACCCAAGCTAAGGAGGGCAAGCTTTACGCAGTGTTCGTCGACTTAAGTGCGGCGTTTGACTGTGTCATACATGACCGCTTATGGGAGATCCTGAGGGAATTGAAGGTGGAAGAAGTGATCATTTCCTTTTTAAGACAACTCTACGCCAGGGCCAGGGCTAAAGTGAGGATCGGCACTAAATGAGAATGTACCAAGCCTTTCCTTGTAAAGAGGGGAGTGAGGCAAGGGTACGTACTCGCCCCATTTCTTTTTAATCTGTACACCAATGACTTAGAAAAAGAATTAGTGGCTAAAGTGCGCGACTCCCCCCAGGTGAACCATTAACAAATTGCGTCCCTCATATATGCGGACGATGCCGTGATTATGTCACGGACCCAAATAGGATTACAAGCGCCTTGGACACTTACTTAAAATTTATGAATAGTAGGGGCCTAAAGCTTAACGTATCCAAAACATTTGTAATGACGTGTGGTAGATCTGGGAATAAAGATTGCCGTTTGTTTGCCGGGAAAGAAAAAATTGCAACCACCAAATTTTTTTCTTACTTGGGCATCGTACTCGAAGAAACTGGGTCTTGGGGGTTTGCCATTAGAAATAGGACTTTGATGTTTAAGAGAGCTACTGCGGCACTTATGTCGTTTTCGAAAAAGATGGGAAAGAGACCCCAAGAAATTTTGCTTAAAATTTACCAGGCCAAGTGCATCAGCACAGCAATATATGGAGCAGGTATTTGGGGCCTCGAAAAGTGTAATGAAATACAAAAGGTAGAGAATGTGTTTTTAAGATTTATCCTGGCCATCCCTGCAAGCTCCCCTGTGTTCAATTGTCATGCTGAGTTGGGGATTCGATACATTATTGACCTGATTAGTATGCAACCTGTTTTGCTTTGGCACCGTATTTGGACTACCCCTGACCTTTTGCTAAATAGAAATGTTATTAAGTAATGCGTGAGCTTGAATAAGGCCAGAAAGATACCTTGGCTGATGTATATTCTTAAATTTACCAGGGATCTAGGAAGACCAGAGTTCTACCATCAACCAGACTCATTGCTTAAGATCTCAAGAAAGGACTTGAAGCAGTTGTGCTGGTATCATGTTGAATCCCGGAGACTAGGTGTGGAAATGAATAAAAAACTTGTAATACAGCACCAACTCACCCTAGTCACATATAGCATTCAGCCCTACTTAATATGGAGCTTTGAGGCTTTTGACGGCTATTTGTTGACAAGATTCAGGTTCGATATTTTCTTTCATCTAATTTCATTCCCTAAAGTAAAGGACGGGGAAGAAACCTGTGCAAATGCCCATGTGACAATCTGTCTACCCAATCTACGTTGCATGCAATATGTTTTTGAAAATTTTATACATTGGAAAGGTCTAGATGGATCAAACCATTTTTATCAAAATATGGTACTTGGAGGCAATGCCGCCCAGCTTTACTATTCTTGCTATCCTTAAATGATGTGACATGTGTATCAGTTATGCTGGTTTTTTTAAAAAGCACTTTAAAGAAAAGGAAAAGCTTAACTCTGTGCTAAAATGTATCTATTTTAAATTATACTGTTATTGTAATGAATTTCTTGCTTTTATGATTTTATGTATTTTAAAGTCGAATAAAGCTTGTTCATATATATACCAAGACTGTTAATGTTATATTATACATATTAACAATATGTGATCTCTAGGGGAAAACACAATAGGAAGTTGAAGATTGTGATGTTGATTGTAAATGTTTAGGGTTTGCGTCGACGGGTCAGCAACACCTCTCAAGCGAAGTACACTATCAATATTATAATATAGAAAAGTCACTATATATAAGGAGCCAGAAAAGGAGCAATATTTGTTATAATCTATCTGTTTCTAAAAAGAAGCTGGTGACGTTACAGAGAAAAAGCGAAAAATGTTTAAATATTGACAAATAGCCACAAATTACAACTAAGTACTATGCCTATGCCATATTAAAACAACGTACAACTCCGGAATATGTTTGTTGATGCAAAAAGAGAATCGGTGCTAGAAAACGGAACCTGCAACAGAGATTGGCTTTTCAGAAATAACTCGCGAAAATGAAACTAATTGCACAGTAGGTGTGGTTTATATAGTTTTTGGTTGTTTAGTAGTCTATCGAAGGAAGTTGTGGCTCCGCCTATTTGGATGGCATGTTTTTTCAGTTTAAACGTGCTCACGTTTTAACTGTTTTTCTTCTGCTCGTGTTCGGAAAAGTTACAAACTGTGAAGCTGTAAAGAAGTTTCGATTTCGATAGTAACACGTGTAAGGTATTATTATCTACATACGTTGAAGAGTTTAAAAAGTGTTAGTCGGTAAACTGTGTTCTTTGCATTTTCATGATTAAAAGCATCTAAATAGAAGACGTTTAAAAAAATATTGTTAGAAGAAAAAAAAAAGATTCATATTTGTTATTTTTATGGTTCTTAATTTAAAAAATGCTAGCATTTGTAAATCGTAATCCTACTCTCGGAAAGGTGTGCTGGGGCTTGGGGCTTTGGGAAGGTTAATAAATAATAAATTCCCTTTTCTATGCACGTGTAAACTTGGCTTTTAAACTTTCAATTGCCCAGTCTGTATCTTTACACTTCCTCCAACATTCTGGTACTGCTATTTCAGTATTGTAGTGAGTCATTCAGCAGTATGTGTTTATGTATACACTGTTCTAAAAGTGAAGCTGCTATACATTCTGCCAGGCACTCTCTTTGCATAATTGTAATAATTCAGCCAGTACCCAAGTAGTCATGTTGCAAAGTGGGCCTTAGGGCATGGACTGCTTAAAACTCCTATACACTATGTATGCACTTTTCTATGCACGGGCAAACTTGTCTTTTATAGCTATTATTACCTTGTCTATATTCTACACTTTCAGCAAACTCTTTGTGATTGCTGATTCAGTATTGTAGTGAGCTATTCACTAGAATGCCCTTATGTATGCACTCTGCTAAAAATTAAGCTCTTCTAAATTCAGACAGACACTCTCCTTGCAGAACTGTAATTATCCAGTCAGTACTCAAGTAATCATGGTGCAAAGTAGGCCTTAGGCCATGTACTGCTTTAAACCTGTATAGACTATGCATGCAGTCTTCTATGTAGCTGCACATTTGTTTTTTATACATTCAATTCCCCAGTCTGTATCATTAGACTTTCACAAACACTCTCACTTTACTATTTCAATATTGTAGAGGGCCATTCAGCAGTATTTCCTTATAATGTATTGTGGTAAAACTGAAGCTGTTATAAATTCAGTCAGGCACTTTCTTTGCAAAACTGTAATCATCCACTCACAATCTAAGTATTCATGCATTAACATAGGGTTTAGGTCATAGACTGCTTCAAACTCAAACTCCTATAGACTTTGCATGGAGTCTTTTATGCACCGGTAAACTTATCTTTTATATCTCCAATTCCCCGGTCTATATCCTTACACTTCCAGCAAACACTATCACACTACTATTTCAGTATTATTTCAGTATTATATTGATCCATACAGGACTATGTGCTTATACATACACATGTATGACGCCCCGTAAGCGTACGGTGCGAAAGATTCTAATTGTTCAAAAACATATATTTATGTATTTAATGTACATATTAAGGGAAGACATTATCTGGGATAATCATGAAAATAGTTTTTTAATACTTTAAATAAGCGTATATTAATTTTAAAAGCAATTACGGAAATAACGGCCGTACGTCGTAAGAGCAAAAATGGTTTGAAGACTTATACATTTTATAAAACAATATAGTACTGAACGCTAAAGGAGAAAAGTCAGCACAAAGATTGACCCCTCTCCCAACATTTAAAAGCCCCTGGGGGAGGTGGTAAATTAATCGAGACTGAATATGTTACTACAGCGTACTGTGCTTACGCTACAAGGAAAATGCAACAACAGTACAAGGCCCAGATTTCCATTGTAGTGATTTCTTAGTTGCAGGTCTTGTTGTCAGATCAACACACACACTCTCTCATGGCTGGTATACCCTGAACAAGAGGCCCACTACAACATGCGTGGCCTCTTTGGTCACTGAGTTAGTGGTGCCCGAAGCACTGAGCAGGTGAAGAACCTGCGATGATGATGATGGGAGCACGAGTATGTCGTTAGCGATAGAGATATCAAGACTCAGCACCATATATGAGACTTCTTTGTTGGAGATCGGGACTACATCATGCAGAAGGTGTCTTATCCACAAAAAGGTGAGCAGTGAGGCTTGAGTATGCATCGGAAGGAGTCAATAGGTTGTAGCAGACTAGTTACAAAAACGCGACTTAGTATTTTAATCGAACGCACTCCTATATACTGTATTAATTTACATGTATACATTTTTTTTTCCAATAGCAGGAACGTTTTTGTGCACGCTGAAATGTCCGGAATATTACCAATACAAACAGTTTGTAGAAATGTGAGAAGGAACGTGTATAAAAGCTCAATGTTATCTAACTTCAAATTAATATAGTAACAATTACCAGTCATAACATATTTCTTTTAATATCTTTTAGATGTAGAGCTTCAGGATGGATTATGTAAAAAGGACGACGGCAATGACACAAGGTGAGCAAAGAAGCTTGTTTCTGAAAGAATGACAAGTTATCTGTGAAAGGAGAGAATGTGTAGTATGCAGCAGGCACCAAAACACACATTGGGATAACGGGGCTTCAGCTGGGATGAGATAGCTTCCTGGGCCCACACACAGTCACACCCGAGTACTTCACAGGTCTTTTAAAGACATTTTGCATGTTAATGAGGCTTTGATGTCCCCCCCCCCTGCTTACAGCCCCTGCAGCTCCACTCTTCTTTTTGCTTGAAGTTAATTTTTTTCTAGCCCCACCCCGATATTTTTGACTGTGGTTGCGCCACTGGCTTCAGGGACCCCCCCTGTTTCCGAAACAATGACAAGTTATCTGTCAAAGGAGAGAATATGTAATATGCAGCAGGCGCGCAATACCCATTAGGCTAACGGGGCTTCAGCCCCCCACCCATTGTCTGTGTCTCTTCCACGTTTTAATGTCCTTTTATCTCTCTCTTTCTTACTGTCTCTCACATCATTTTTTTTTCTTTTTCATGGTTATGGATGCTGCTGTCTCCACTGTGCTGTATAAAACCTTTCCCGAGTTTAAATGGTGAACTCTTTTGGCTACAGTGAAGCCTACTTCAACCCTCTTTTAATCATGTCTATGGCACTAGGTGAGCAAACAAACTTGTTTCCGAAACATCTACAAATTATCTGTGAAACGAGAGAGTCGATAGTGTGCAGCAGCTTGACTTTGTAGAAATGTATAATTACCACAGAGCAGTGACAATAGATAGGATACGACAGTCTGAGGAACAGATATACAAGCTTGTTGTGCCACTTTTTTGTCACTTTTAACATGGGAAAAGTGGTGCAAGGAGCTTGTAAATCTGTGTCTAACTTTTCAAAAAAAACTCTCAACTCCAAACTCTGCGAGACAGTTCTATTGTTGTTTTCTCTCTCTTTATCTCTCTCACTCTTTGTGACATCATTTATCTTTCTCTTTTGAAGTTATAGACACTGCTGTCTATTTTGACGTGCAGAAGCAGAGTTGAATTGAAGTTGTGAACTCTGGTGGCCGCAATGTTTATACAAGGTAAGCACAGCGGCCTAGATATACAATGCCTCCATTGCAATGCATTATAAACAAATCAGTGTATTTACAATCCCGCTGTGCCTCTTTTGTGTCAGTAACACAAAAGGCACTTCCATATAGACACCACTTGAACGCGGGAGTATAACAGAAGTGAAATGTACTATGCACACTTCACACGTAAAATCATAGTGTTACCTTGACTTGTAATGTTTCACCTGATTTACTCACATCTACATAATTTTAAACTCTAATTTTCTTTTTTGTTTTGCAGATTACCTATTGTACGTCTTTTGGAGTCCACATCACAATTTGTTTATAATGTTTTATTTAAGTTATTTTTGTACTTGTTTATTATATTGTTATCATTAAGTTACGTTTACAGTTATTGTTGTTTTAATAAAAGTTAATTAAAAAAACGACATACTTCTTTTTTTGGGGGAGGGGGGTGACGGTCCACAAAAAAATAATATTTATAATTTGAAGTACTACAGTAAGATGTTCAAGAGTATAGTTGAAAAGTACTAACTGTACAATAAGTAATATTTTCTCTGGATTGACTTCAAAATAGAAAAGAAATCAAACTAAAACAAAACAATGTGTACCAAATTTACAAACCTCTTGCGACATTTTCCCGTGCAAACCTACCCCCCTACAGAATTAAGTGTGTGGGCCTCAAAAACGCTCTTCAAAACACGGAAACAATCACCCCCCAAAGATTTCTATATTGTATGAGAGGGGCTGCATGGCCCTCCGCCTAGTGCTCTGGAGTCCACGACACCCACACCGGGTTGCTGCAGTGTCCATTGGGGAGAAACAGCGATTACAACGCGGTCATAAGCACGCGTGATCGTCACGACAAAGCCATTAACACCCATATGGCTTTACCACACATGCTTTTACAACTAGTATACATTTACCACCCATGATAAAGGCATAAGCATGAAAATTGATTTTCTGGTGACGGACACACGTTGTAATGGCTGTGGCTTACGTGCTTCAAATTAGTTTTTAGGTATGCGTGTGACCAAGTCTGATAACATCGGAGGCCAAGGACAAACACTGTGGCCTCTGTAGCAGGAAATCTCATCGATCACAGAGAAGATAGGCGGAGGGTAAAATGAAAGTAACAGGTATAATAAAAATAGCGGAGGAAAACTACTAAAATGGTGGTGCACGGAGTATGTAATTAACATTTGGCGCCTCGGCAATACGTTTTAAATAAATATAGATAGAAAATAATTAATAATATATAACAAAAGTATAGCAGCGAATGACACACATGGCCCGTGAAAAGAAAGCAGCAAATTTAATACCTTAAAAGAGGGGAAGTTTGCTTGGCGAACTTGAAGAACAAGAAAGAAACACAGGCTTGGAAATGAGGCTGCGCATGCATAGAGAGTACAACTGGTACACCAAAGAAAATGGAAAGTTTCACATACTATCATAGAAATATACCTCTTTTTTTCACCATTAAAGTTAGTTCACAAAAAGAACTGTTTTGTTTTAGCCCCAATACCCCCACGATCCCAGACAGCTCCCCGCATCCTTCAAGAGGCGGCATTGCTTTGTCATAGAGAGCAGCTTACATGCTGCTCTCTCTAATTAAAAGCGATCTGCTTTCCTACATGAAAGAGAGAGCAGAATAACTTGCTCTCTCTTTCAAATAGGAAAGCGGTTTGCTGTGGTAAAGTGGGAACTGCGACGCTCCCGCCCTACCATAGCAAACAGCAGTGACCCAGGGGTAGGCACCCTGAGACACTGCAGGAGCTGGCCCTGGGGGGCGGTGGTCCCCAGGGCCATCAAGGGCTCCAGGAGGGGGGACCCGCGCGACCCCCTCCCAACATTAAAAAGCTCCGGGTGTACAGGTCCCCGGGGCTGAAAGGTCATTTTACATATTACTCCCCCAGGAAGGTGGCGGTCCCCGGGGCATGTACGGGGGGAGGGGGAGCTGAAAACATACTTTAAAAAAAAAAAAACCCTGAAGAGGTGGCATTCCCCGGGGCTGCGGGGGGGCTTACAATCCCCCCATTATAGAAAGAAATTGCCCCTGGGATTTGACCCCCGGGGGCTAATTAAGAATAAAAAAGACTTTTCGTTTTTTTTCCTTTTCCACCGCGCACGCGTACTATACTCGTACCCCGCGATTTCTAATTTTTTAGGCCTAAAGAACCATGTGGGACCCCCTGAGCAGGCCTACAAGGTAAGGATGTTTCTACACTACCCCCTTTCCTTATTCAACTGTGTTTACCTCTTTTCTTGTGACTCGGTTCTACCGAGGCACAAGATGGCTGCCAACACTTCCTGGTTTGGAGTGTTGCCAGACAGTTGACATCCAATCAGCATGCTGCTCTTGCTTGTAATTGTACAGATTTCCGTACGCATGCAGTACTTCGTCTCTAGAAATCACTATGATTTTACTTTTGATTTTCTAAGGAACTGGGGAACGGATTCACACCATTTAACAAAAGCACAATCTGTGACCTGAACTCTACCTCTCTGCCAAATTTAGAGTAATTCCGTTCCGTTCAGTTCAGTTTCAAAACTCCACTTGATGAATCACCCCCGAACTTTCAGGGAAGGAGCGGAGCAGAGCAGGCCATATTCTTGGAGATATTCGAAAAGATTCGTCAACCAGCGCGAAATAGAATGTTGTGGTTTTCCTATGGAAAGAAAGTCTTAACTATAAATACCTACTGGCGAATGCCAGTAGGTAATATATATATATATATATATATATATATATATATATATATATATATATATATATATATATATATATATATATATATATATATATATATATATATATATATATATATTTATATATATATATATATATATATATATATATATATATATATGCTGTTGCGAGGCATTTTAAGAAAGTTCATGCAAAAAACATCAATTGCTTATCCTATTATGTATCAGATGCTGTGGCCAATTAAAGACGGGGTGGCAATAGAGAGCACCAACTCCGGCAGCTCGAAACTAAATATATTCTTGAGCTTGATTATAAATGGCCCAACGGGTTGAACACAAAAGAAGATATGCGCAGCTTTTTATAAAATATATTTAGCTGCATTGTTGTGGATTTTCTGTGTCAATGAGGCTGCATTTATGTAAATAGCAAATTAATGAACGTCCGGTACGAAAGTACATTAATTTGATGGGTTTTTTAAATTATATAACTATATTCTCTCTTTCCCTTTGGTTTGATTTTTCAATGAACTTATCACACATATGATGAAAATGTTTTAGGATATTGGTGGCTTTTATTAATCGTTCAATAATTTTAGAAATTAGATTTATCTATATTCTAGGAACAAATTGTTAAGCCCTATACCAGTAATTGATCGGTTGATAAATCAAGGTTGTCTATACCAGCACTTTATATTTGTATATGCACTTTTTTCAAAATTTTCACTCACCTATGTATGCACTAAAATAAGATTGATCAAAAAAATCGTTATAAAAAATACATATGTTGATATGCACGAATGGCTCATAGGCCATACTGGTTGAGATGGCAATAAGCGGATTTATCCGGCAATAATTCACTATGGCGACTTTAACAATAGAGGCAATCATGGATTTATCCAATGAGTATTTTAAACATGAATGTGTATTTATTTTTTTATGAATACTATGACATTTAAGCACTTTACATGTTTTTAGAATATTTTAAACATGTGTACATATATTGAGTGTGTCATATTATGTTAACCTGCCTATGTAGTATGGAACTACAAAACGATCTTTGTGGTAACTACAGTCTGTTGTTCATGTTCACCATCATGTGACCTATGAAGTCAGACAATGGGAGTGGTGATATTCACTTTAAATGGTAGATGGCGTTTTTTCCACTTTTTACACGTGAACAAGGGCTTACGGGCTTGAAACGCGTTGTGTTTGGGTCTCTCTAAATAAATAAGATCTCTGCCCAGAAGAAACTACGGAGGTCTGTGTCTCTAGTTCTACAATACCCAACAATTAGCGTAAATCATCCTTACTTTTACCCGAAACCATGGGGCATATTATCAAGGAAGGCGAAATGAAAATATCGCTGCTTTTGCAGCTGTTTTTGGCCGCAAAGCAGCGATAATTTCATCGCCCTATTAGCAAGCTGTCGCTCACATCAGTGAGCGACAGCTTGTAGGTGATAGCAAGCGGTTTGGGGCCCGCTTTGCATGTCAGGGATATTTATCGCTAATGACATGCAAAGTGGGTGTACCCAACCAGTTAGCGACTGAAAGCAGTCGCTAACATCGCTATTGCCTATTAGCAGGGCAGGTGTAGCGATAAAAAAATTTGCGCTAAGTGCGAATATCGCTGAAAACTAACGCCTGCTCAGACCAGCTCTTAGCCATTATATCCTATGGGAGGTGGATATTCTGGCTAAGACACTATTGGTGATGATGCGTGAATATTGCAGGGTTTTTTAGAGATATTCAGGCATTTTGCTTCTATCGCTGGTTATCGCCGACCCCCACTCCGGTTGCGGAGATCAAAAATCTTGGTGTTTGGCTGGACCCTTCCCTCAATTTTGTTGGCCACACCAAAAGGACGGCGGCGTGCTGCTTTGGCATCTTGCGCAATCTGCGACCTGCCCTTAAATATTTTGATGCCGCAACTCGTCAACTGGTGGTACAAGCAACGGTTTTGGCTCGGCTGGACTATGCCAGCTCCCTTTTTATAGGGTTAAACCAGGCCGAGCTAACCCGACTTCAAAGAGTGCAGAACGCAGCGGCCAGAGCAATCGTAGGTCTTCCTAGGTTCTGCTCGGCCGGTCCAACTTTGCGAGCCTTGCATTGGTTACCCTTTAGGCAGCGGATCCACTTTAAAGTACTGTGCATTTCTTTCAAGATTCTGAAGGGCCTATCGCCCCCCTTACTGCGCCAACTTTTGTGCCCTTATATCCCGGGCCGCACTTTGCGCTCGCTGGACCAAGAATTAGCGGTAGCCCCTCGGTTCAAACTCAGTCGGGCGGGGGTCACTCTTTTAGGGTGCGGGCAGCCGCACTTTGGAACGCTCTCCCCTTGAAACTCCGGACCCTTGGCGACTTGCTTTCTTTCTGCAAGGCCGCTAAAACTCATCTATTTTCTGAGCTATGTTAAAACCTCAACTCCCTCATTTTTAATAATATTTTCTGTTTTCCTGTTGTGTTGTGTTCGCCACCTTGTCGGTGCGCCGGGACGCTCCTTCGCTGGAGCAGCCGTGCGCAATACAAATAGCACTAACATAACATAACATAACATAACATAACATAACATTTTATCGCATTGGAGATAAACGTTGCTAATAGCACGTTATCTCTGCAATAAAATCTAGCGATGCTTGGCGATAAAAAAAATTTCGGTAAGATATTTAGCGATAAATATCGCTAGTTGTTGATATTATGCCCCCATGTTCATTATAATACCTTCTTACTGCTTCATAGAAAAAACATACTGTCTTCTTTAATTTTGCAGAGTCAGATGCTTAGGCTTAGAACATTCTCATTAAGAATACCTAACACAAAAATCTAGCTTCATTGAGCTTCATACAGCGGCCATAGCACCTATTTCAAACATGTTCCTTAGCTCTCCTTTTGGAGCGTTGGCTGAGCTTAAACATCCAAGATATAATAGGGAATCCAGCAAAACATACAAGTACAATCCAAATTAGCTAGGAGCAGTTACCACAAAGAAAAAATATAAAAATGACAAAAATATATTGTGATGAGGACTAGGAGTGCGCAAAGAAGCAATGCTTTCTGATTCTTACCCTGGCCATTTTTTTTAAATTTTTTTAATGTGAGTTTTACAAAGTTTGGAGCTGGTGAAGATTTAAAAAATGCAAAGCAGAACATGAGCAACTGCAACTACCCTTCATGGCTGCAGGAAATGCTCCTCTTACCTTGGTGGATTCTTGTTGTGCAATAGGGTAGGGGTGGGGGTCTGCGGTTGTTGACACCCGCTTCCAGTCTCCTTTTGTGAGCACCTTCAAAAAAGGAATATGCTGATTCCACTGTCACTCCACCACACCGTTTCCTGCTGCAGAAAACATTAACCCACTTCAGGACCTTGCCCCCGCAAAGCATGGTCTGGCTTCCACAATGCTGCCCTGCCCCTACCCCCCAAAAACCAAAGTCCTGGTAAATCAACTCCTCCAATAGACAAGGAATCCTGAAGCCAATATAATTCACCCTCAATTCACAAAGTCCTGCTACTGTCATTCTTTCACCCGACCGCAAAGCCCCACTACTGCCCTTACTCCATCCTGCTTCTTGTTGCGCCCTTGATCTTACCTTTGAAGCCTCGGTGAGCGACAGCCAAGAAACCATCATAATGACTTTGCCGCCTTTCCCCGGGCTCACCAGGCAGTCAATGATTACTGGGCAAAAATTGTACTATTTAATATGGGGCCACAATACTGATGAACTCAAATTCATTGACCAAGTACTTCCTTGTAGTACTTGACTTCCCTAGCTCAAGCAGTCTTACTCCAGGAGGTGATGAGGGGTTAGACACTCAGAAACATAACAGTGCTTGACTTTCAAAGACAAAATTAATTTATTTTCATAAAATAAAAAGTTTTATGCAGAGCTTTATCTGTAACCTGAAGTGGCAGGCACCTTCTTGGCCAAAGTATATACTCTGAGCAATATTCTATCCACTTAGCTCTAGGAACTGTAGTTTAAATTAACTTTGAACCATTGACGAATGTCATACTATGGGAAAAGTTCATATGTGCCTGGTTTCTTTGGGAGCATGGCGGTCTGCAAATTCAAAGTTCAAAAGTACTGATCCAGTTTTATTAGTTTTTTTTCCTCTTTAGTTTCAGAGATTGGATTGTGCTCAGGAATGCACCTAGTGCAAAATATTCAAACCTATATGTGTCCAATGATGGCCAAAGGATCAAGCATGCAAAAAAATGAAATACCCAACTTAATATTGGTGAGTAAAACATGTTCTTTCATGTTTTCCTGCTGGTGCTCAATGGGGTGGTGACCCACTGTTTGGTCACCAATGCCTCCCAAAGGGAGAACAGTCACTGAAAGCCTAGAGAAGAGCGCACAGTTACTGGAATTTAAGTCTGTTAGCCACTGGTGTATATGGTTGGAGAAGGGCAATGGTTGTTATGTTATGTTTTGTTATGTTAAGCTGTCTTATATAGCTTGAACAGCTTGCCCAGCAAAATTGCATCCCAGCGCTGAAACAAAAACTGACACATCACAGGGCAACACTAGCTAGTTAGAGGGGAAAAGAAAAGTCTTGATGGTATTCCTGAATTCTAGGTAGTTGTTAAGACCCCGAATCTGCACGGGAAGTGTGTTCCATAGCGTGGCAGCTCTATAACGAAAGGGGCGGCGCCAGCCCGAACTCTTTGAATACGAGGAACCACCACCAAATGCTGGCCCTCTGACTGAAAGGGGCGTGATGGAACATACGGTGAGAGAAGATTGGCCAGAATAGGTGGAGTGGCAGATTTCAAAACCTTAAAGGAGGTGCATATGTCCTTGAATTCAATGTGCCTGGCCACCGGAAGCCAATGGAGTAGACGGTTGGCTAATATGCCACTTCATCCTAGATGTTCCTTAAGTAGTCAGCAGGTAAAGGTTCTGTCTTTCAAAATTTAGAGATGGCAGTAGTAATTTTCCAATGTGCTCGACACCAGAGGTTATGCGAGAACCCACAGTGGGCACTGTGCTGTCCAGTGACTAGCGGAGTACAAGCCTAGACAAGGGGTCTTGACTTGGAATTGAACCTACTACATTTCTCCATAATTGCTTGCGATGGAACAATGACGTAGCAAGGATGTGATGGACCCTAATGCAAGAAAGATAACTGGTGCACCTACCTCAAAGTAGTTTAGTAAGTAAGTAATATGTTTATTTGCAGAATAATTAAATGCATTGCAAAATCAAACCATGCAAGAAAGTTAAAATAGTTGCTAAAACCATTATGCATTTGAATACTCATTATTAAAACATCATACTATGCAAAAGAGATGTCCTCATGTGTTAAAAACCAATAGAGCATCGAAATGCATAATGGCCAGCTGCACTCCGTGCTTCATTTTTTATTTATTTTTATTTTTATTTTTTAACCAGGAAAAGCAAGAGTCATATTACAAAGAGTAGAAGCAACCAACACAACATAAGTGCACCATGTAGCAAAGGATAAAGACAAGGCGAATAATCAAGCACAGGCAATAAATTAAACAGAAGAGATCATAGAGTAAACACATAGGGCAATGAAATAAAATAAAGGCACAAATACTTAGATCACCCAATACCACTAGGAATACTGCCCGCTTTCCAGTTAGTAACCGGACGCCAGAGCGCTTCCCCATGCGCCATAGATTTAACTCCTCTAGTTTCATATCTATAGACCGCTAGGAAGCGTGCTAGCCACATCTGAAAACTTGGCGGGTCAGATTCTTTCCAACGAGCCCACCGCTGTGCCTATAAACAATAATCTTTCTTCTGATTTTGCTAGATTTAAAGAATGATCATGTCCTAATAAAAACAAAGTTTCTGACTCAGGTATTTTGTGACCAAATACCTCTTCCCAAAAGGATAACATCATACTCTTAATTAAAGTCAAATCGGGACAATTACAAAACATATGAATAAGGGTTCCCGGCCCATGAGTACATCTAGGACATAAATCATTCTCACGCTTACCCCACGAAAACAGTTTAGCAGGAGTGAAATAAAGATCAAATAATGTTTTAAAAAATTGCGCTTTAAGATTGCTAGCCATAAAAAGCTTCTGACTCATCTCTAGCACTCTATCAATGTCCACGTTAGGATTTTTTTAATGTTGTTGCCCATTTAATTTCGATTTTATCTAGATCATCATGTATCTTGCTCAAAAGAATATTATACAAGGTCCCTATCCTTGTGTGCATTCTGGGTATAGCATCCAAGATTTCAGTTCTAGAAAGGCAAATTAGAGACTCTTTGGCCTTTAATTTAGCAAATACCTGAGCAAATTTTAAAAAGTCTCCATTTGGTAAATTATATTTTACTTTCAAATCAAAAAAAGTGGTATCAAAGTTATTTACTAAGAATTCACCAATTGTTTTGATTCCCAGATTGTCCCACTTCCTTGCGACAGGATCAAAATCGAGGCCTTGAATGGCATTCGAACGCCAGAGCGGCGTATATCGATTAATCTTCCCAATATGCATATATTTGGCCACTTTATTCCAAATATGGCCTGGATACCCGTCACCCCCTCCCAACACAATCCCCAAGAATGGGAAGACGGATACAGTTCTTGAGCTTTTGGAAGGCGGGAGGGAGTTACCCTCCCGGCCGTATTTATTAAAATATGAAACAAAATTAAAACATTAAAATAACAGTTTCATATCATGTACAATTTCATTTTTTGCCAGCAGTACGGCAAAAAATTTGGGAGTGAGGTGGGACGATAGCCTGTCCTTTACCTCGCACATCCAACAGGTTGCCGGCTGCTGCTTGAGTAAACTGAGGAACCTCCGCAAGATACTGGGACTCCTCCCGGAGAGTTGCCGAAAAACTGTAATCCATGCCACTGTTACATCTAGGCTGGATTACGCCAACGGACTCTATCTAGGGCAACCGAAATACCTGACACAAAAACTTCAGGGAGTCCAAAATGCGGCTGCGAGACTGCTGCTGCGCATCCCTATTAAGCAGTCAGTCTCTCCGCATTTACGATCACTGCACTGGCTTCCTGTTGCCAGCAGAATTAAATTTAAGGCACTTACGTTGGCCTTCAGATCGCTGCATGGCTCCTGCCCAGAGTACCTGAAAATCCGGCTCCCGAGATACTCCCAAGCCCGAGTGCTGCGCTCTAATTGCCGTGTTCAACTGGCTGTCCCACGAATTAGAAGGGCTCGACTAGGGGGTCGATCCTTTTCGGCAAATGTTGCCTCACAATGGAACGCACTACCACCAGCAATCCAACAATCCCCCTCCGAACTTTGCCTCAAGAAGCTGCTAAAGACTTGGCTTTTCAACCAACCTCGCTAACTCTTACTCTTCTGTTCTTTAGGTCATTTGTGTGCTTTAGCGCCGGGACACCTCCTAGTGAGGTAGCTGTTCGCGCTCTATAAAATGCAGTATTATTATTATTATTATTATTTATACATTACGATGTTTATTGACTAACCTTAACATATCTCTAATACAAAGGTTCTCCTAGCCGATTCTAAAACATCCTGTAAATGCATTTCTCAAAATTCAAATTGTACATCCTAACATTACGGGCCAACGGCAAGGTCGTAACCGGTGTCAGATCCCTACTACCAGACTCCCCCCCTTACTTGTGAGGGGCGGGCGCACAGAGGACTGTACCTCTGTGCCAACTTCCAATTTCCCTTGTCTTAACGGGGGCCCATACTTACTCGACGCCATCTTGGTGGTCGTCGGAGGACTCGTGTGAGGTGTCTAGAAGGTAGCGTAGACCCCCCTCCCACCCCACACTGCTTACCACATCCGCCGTCGCGGATGTCCTGGCCCCGGGAAATTCCAAGGAGGGGACCCGTAGCCCCTCCTCCCCAGGGAGGGGTCTTGACCGCCTTCCCTTTCGGCGGTCCCATCCTTAGAAGGGTACCGCCTCCCCGTGTGGGGGGCCAATGGCCGCCTCCCCCCGGGCGCTCCCATCCATAATGGGTGGCGCCCCACCTCTAGGGATCTTCCAATTACTGCTCACCGATCATGACCTTACCGCCCGACCAAAAATAAATACGACATTGTTTAATCTACTTGAGAACGACATATACAGTTATACTAGCTTTTCAAGTATAAACTTTATCTCTACAATACACTTCTTTCATCACAGCTGCGATACTCGCCTGAGTTCGTGCTAAAAGAGCAACCATTTATTGTATATCAAAACATCAAACTTTATTAGAAACAACCTGAAAAAGAGACATCACACTTTATTAGAAACAACCTGAAAAAGAGATCATATCATCATCAATCGACTTTATTGCAATACAAAACGCTGTCATCAGGGGCTGGTGGGTGGGTCACAATTGGCTCTTGTTCCGTCAAGGGCTCACGTGCAACGAGGAGGTGCAGCTTCCAAGCACAGGAACAAGAGGATGCTTCCTTGGATTGCTGCTCCATTTATTCTTCTCCGGGAGGGCGTGGACCCTCCTCCGACCGCCTACAGGGCGTGGCCAACGGTGTAGGTGTCTAGGACAGCCCCTCTTGGGCGGGAAAAGGCGCGCCCCGGCTATGCCGCTTCGGGCATACCAGCCGTGACACGCCTCCCGCCCAAAATGGCTTCCTGGGGGGGATCGAGGCACCCGACCATACGTTCGGGGGGACCGAGTGGTCGCCCCTTTCCATATGGCCTGGATACCCGTCACCCCCTCCCAACACAATCCCCAAGAATGGGAAGACGGATACAGTTCTTGAGCTTTTGGAAGGCGGGAGGGAGTTACCCTCCCGGCCGTATTTATTAAAATATGAAACAAAATTAAAACATTAAAATAACAGTTTCATATCATGTACAATTTCATTTACACATTACGATGTTTATTGGCTAACCTTAACATATCTCTAATACAAAGGTTCTCCTAGCCGATTCTAAAACATCCTGTAAATGCATTTCTCAAAATTCAAATTGTACATCCTAACATTACGGGCCAACGGCAAGGTCGTAACCGGTGTCAGATCCCTAATACCAGACTCCCCCCCTTACTTGTGAGGGGCGGGCGCACAGAGGACTGTACCTCTGTGCCAACTTCCAATTTCCCTTGTCTTAACGGGGGCCTATACTTACTCGACGCCATCTTGGTGGTCGTCCGAGGACTCGTGTGAGGTGTCTAGAAGGTAGCGTAGACCCCCCTCCCACCCCACACTGCTTACCACATCCGCCGTCGCGGATGTCCTGGCCCCGGGAAATTCCAAGGAGGGGACCCGTAGCCCCTCCTCCCCAGGGAGGGGTCTTGACCGCCTTCCCTTTCGGCGGTCCCATCCTTAGAAGGGTACCGCCTCCCCGTGTGAGGGGCCAATGGCCGCCTCCCCCCGGGTGCTCCCATCCATAATGGGTGGCGCCCCACCTCTAGGGATCTTCCAATTACTGCTCACCGATCATGACCTTACCGCCCGACCAAAAATAAATACGACATTGTTTAATCTACTTGAGAACGACATATACAGTTATACTAGCTTTTCAAGTATAAACTTTATCTCTACAATACACTTCTTTCATCACAGCTGCGATACTCGCCTGAGTTCGTGCTAAAAGAGCAACCATTTATTGTATATCAAAACATCAAACTTTATTAGAAACAACCTGAAAAAGAGACATCACACTTTATTAGAAACAACCTGAAAAAGAGATCATATCATCATCAATCGACTTTATTGCAATACAAAACGCTGTCATCAGGGGCTGGTGGGTGGGTCAAAATTGGCTCTTGTTCCGTCAAGGGCTCACGTGCAACGAGGAGGTGCAGCTTCCAAGCACAGGAACAAGAGGATGCTTCCTTGGATTGCTGCTCCATTTATTCTTCTCCGGGAGGGCGTGGACCCTCCTCCGACCGCCTACAGGGCGTGGCCAACGGTGTAGGTGTCTAGGACAGCCCCTCTTGGGCGGGAAAAGGCGCGCCCCGGCTATGCCGCTTCGGGCATACCAGCCGTGACACGCCTCCCGCCCAAAATGGCTTCCTGGGGGGGATCGAGGCACCCGACCATACGTTCGGGGGGACCGAGTGGTCACCCCTTTCCATATGGCCTGGATACCCGTCACCCCCTCCCAACACAATCCCCAAGAATGGGAAGACGGATACAGTTCTTGAGCTTTTGGAAGGCGGGAGGGAGTTACCCTTCCGGCCGTATTTATTAAAATATGAAACAAAATTAAAACATTAAAATAACAGTTTCATATCATGTACAATTTCATTTACACATTACGATGTTTATTGGCTAACCTTAACATATCTCTAATACAAAGGTTCTCCTAGCCGATTCTAAAACATCCTGTAAATGCATTTCTCAAAATTCAAATTGTACATCCTAACATTACGGGCCAACGTAGCCCCTCCTCCCCAGGGAGGGGTCTTGACCGCCTTCCCTTTCAGCGGTCCCATCCTTAGAAGGGTACCGCCTCCCCGTGTGAGGGGCCAATGGCCGCCTCCCCCCGGGCGCTCCCATCCATAATGGGTGGCGCCCCACCTCTAGGGATCTTCCAATTACTGCTCACCGATCATGACCTTACCGCCACAGGCCGGATAGTTGACCGGCTATCCGGACCCCCCACAAAAGCTCCTACGAAAGGTCATGGCTACGTAAACTCTTTAACCAAGCTATGAAGTCTCCTATGAGTAAGACATTACCCTCCCGGGACAAATGGACCCCATCCTCCAAATACATATGGTCCCCCCGGATACATCCGTGTGGAATACAATGCAATTTACCTGTACGAAACAACCTACTCATTTTGTTATTAACCTTCTTTACCGAATGGTTCAAAGCTGACACAGAGAGGGCCCCCCGCCACACCTTCCGAGGAATCATGTGTGGCCATGCAATTGTGGACCCCGGAACCCTTCTCGCCAACCAACTCACTGCGGACAAAATTGACTCGAGAAGTACTCGTCGACCAATGGTCACCAAATCATTGCCCCCAAGATGCACTATGATTATACATGGCGGTGACCTCGTCCGCCCTAACAGTCCCTCAATAAAACTTTGAAACTGGTCAATACAGAGCCCGCCCCTTCCGTGGAAGGTCACCCTGTACCCGTATTCCCCAGCCACGTGAATCATGTCACCTGCTTTGAATACGTCCGCGGCACGCCTCACGTATGAGTGGCCAACGACCCACACCACTCTTTCCTCATCCGGTGATCTTTGACCGCTGGTCCAAAGGTGTCGGGTCAACTGCACAGTCCGCCCCGCAAAGCCTGCTCGCGAAACTGTAAACCAAACAGAAAACAAGAAGCGTGAGTACATGACATAAGCTTCACAACATGTGCAACCGCACATACCTTTTATAACAGTTCGAGGACCAACGCCCCAACTGTTTCACCTTTTCAACACTCAGACCCCTGGCTGTAGCCTCTGTCGCAGCCCCTATCCGGAAGGAATGGGTCCCAAAATCGCTCGGGTTCAAGCCCGCTGCCGCGATTGTCATCGTTAACACCCGCTGAAATTGAAACCTAGTCAGTGGGGTGGCGTCGGTGTGCCTCAGCAAGCTTCCCCCCATGATGCCGCCCTCTGCGCTAAATACTCCTCTACGCATTTTACCGGGCACATGGGAGATCCCGGAATCCGCTGGACTACCACACTGTCCCCGATCGCTCCCTGATCGGTCTTGGACCTGGCTATTGAGACTACCATTGTCTCCCCCTTTATTTGAATGTGTTCTCGACACAGACCTCCCCCGTATCCTGCTTGTTCCTCGCTACCAGTTCGCTTACCCGCATAGCCCCATGGAATGCTAATGCAAAAGCGGCCCGGAATAGCACCGTCTCAGATTGAGATGAACATGTCGCCGGGAGTACGGACAGTAACAGGGACAACCTTTCCAAACCTATCGAGTGCCTCTCATCCACTCTACGACCCTCAACGCGTTGCCACCCACGCAGCGCCTTTTGCACCAGAAAGGACGATGTGGGGTCCTGGATGCCATGAGCCCGTGCCATGAAAGAAATGGCGGCCCGGTGCCTATTGGCCGTAGCCACTGATTTGCCTGCCTGATGTAAAGATACCAGAAATTTCAGGACATACTCCTCCTGCCCCCATTGCTCCCCCCTAGCTGAACCCAAAAAGGACCAATAGGAACGGAACGCCCCTTCATATGCCTTCCTTGTCCTGGGTGCTAGACTCTCTCCCACGAGGTTTTGTAATCCGGGGCACCGAGAGACCAGAGAGCTTCGGGAAATGGTGCCGCCACCGAGTCCGCTGAGGGCAGAAAACCCCGGAAGGCCTGCATATGGGAACGAGAGAGTGCATCAGCTGCCTAGTTTAGTACCCCTGGCATGTGTCTTGCCCTAAAGTGGACGTTTAGTCTCATACATAGCAGGACAATTTCCTTCAGTAATCTCAAAATCCATTTGCAGCGTGCTGCCTGACTATTAATACACTCAACCACGGTCATATTATCAGACCAGAACACCACAGAGCGATCACGAAACCCCTCTGGCCAAGTTTCCAAGGCCACCAGAATGGGGAACAGCTCCAGGAACCCAATGTTACCAGTGAGTCCATTATCGTGCCACCACTCAGGCCAGGTTCGTGCCGACCATTGATTGCTGAAAATATGGCGCCAAAACCTACACTCCCTGCCGAGTCGGTCCACAACCCCAGTTCTTCCGAGGAAACTGGTGGATCGGTCCACACGACACGACCGTTGAAATCCGCCAGAAATGCCAGCCATATGCGCATATCCTGGCGAACCTCTGCTGACAGTCTTGTGCGGTGGTGCCCTTCCCTGAGGCCCACCATGGCTTGTGCGATCGAACGGGAAAACGGGCGAGCCATCGGTATTACCCTCAGGGCAAAGTTAAGCTGCCCCACAGCCTGTTGTAACTGATTGAGAGTTACTTTTCTCTCGGCGAGACATATTTTTAGCGAGGCCCTGAATTTCATCACCTTTTCTTCGGGCAAGCGGAAGCACCCCTCTACAGAATCGAGCTCAATTCCCAGAAACTCGAGTGTAGTAGATGGCCCTACCGTCTCACCGGGTGCCAGCGGCACGCCAAACTCCTCCATAAGATTACAGAATTCCCTCAAGGCCTGTGCACATTCCGTGTCCCCGGCTGCCCCCAGAAACAGAAAATCATCAAGATAATGCATAACATGTGTAAAGCCCGTGGCTCTTGTGAACGCCCATTGCAAAAAACTACTGAATTTCTCAAAATACGCACAAGAGATGGAGCAACCCATTGGCATACATATATCCATGTAATAGCATCCCTGAAACATAAAACCTAGCAGACGCTGATCATCTGGGTGTACCGGGAGCAACCGGAACGCTGACTCGATATCTGATTTAGCCATCAGCGCTCTGGGCCCTAGGCGATTCAAAATGGTGACGGCCTCATCAAAGGATGCGTACCGCACCGAACAAACTCCCGGGTCAATCGCATCGTTCACCGAAAGGCCCCTAGGAGCTGACAAATTATGTATTAACCTGAACTCCCCTGGGTCCTTTTTGGGGACCACTCCCAAAGGCGAACAAACAAAATTGCCAACTGGTGGTATGTCATATGGTCCAGCAACCCGACCTCAGGCCACTTCTTTCCCAATCTTCGCCTGTACCACCGCCGTATTCTGTTGAACCGATAGTTGGTTCTTACATTGTGCTTCCCCCCCGAAAATCCCCCGCCGGGATGCGGAAACCATATGAGAAACCGTCTCGCAACACCCCGGCGGAGATATGATCAGGGTATTCGTTCAGCCAAGGGATCAGTGCCATGATATCAACAGGGGTAGGTAATGGCGCCCCTCGGTCTATTTTAGACCTGTTTGGCGCCTCCTCTACCTCCCGTATCACCAGTCCGGGCTCTGCACGTACTCTCGGGGTGCGAGGACTGTCCGCACCCTGCACACTCATGCCTGAACCTGCAAGATCCCTGTGGCCTAGAACACTTGCCTCTGTTAAAGCTCCAGCAGACCCCTTTCTTACCCGGGTTGCCATTATTCTTTGTGCTCTGATCACTGCTTGTACCCGCCCGAAAGGGCGCCCCCGAAGAATGGCGGGAGGGCTCAACCCCGTTCCCGCCTAAAGATGGCGACTTCGCCGTGCTCGACCTCTCAATTTTTTGCCAGGAAATGGAGTCGAAACAATCCCACGTCAGGGATGAGTCGTGCTCCTTGGACTTACAAAATATGCTATCATAACAATACCATTGATTACTCCCATACGTTTCATAAAATTCCATGATATGTGTCTGATAAACGGCCTATTCCACCAATAATTCAGGCCTACGTTCCCCCATAATTGCAGTGAACATTCCAAACGCTCTGGCCCAATTGGCGATCGTTTCATCTACTCTGAAACCCGCCATCTTTGCGCGCCATACACTAGGATGCAAAAACTCTTTCTGGTTTTTTACATGCTCAATCTCATAGTGATCGGTCAACAAGGAAAACATGTTCACATATTTATCCACCCAAATCCTTTCTTTCACATCAATCGGGATATGTTGAACGACTTTTTCCCTCCTCGAGGGTACCGATCCCTCCCCCGCCATCGGCAATGGCTGCTTACCTGAACCGGTAGCTGTGACCGTTGTCGCTGCCGAACCCACGCCCGATACTGGTTGTTCCACCGGAACCTGTGGGGAAACAAGAGGACACGGTGCCTTCGCAGCATCTTTCGATTGCCGCAACTGCTTCATTATCGACCTGGCTTCTTCCGCCGTGGCCCCCTCATTCTCTCTGCCCAACCATGCCGCCAACTGGGCAGCCAGCTCAGGAGGCATATCTTCCTCGTTCACAGGAGTGACCACCACAGGGATCGGTTGTCCCGCGTTCGGGACCGGAACTGGGGCCTTGATCGGGGTGACCGGGTTCGCTGGAGGTGATTCGGGAACCGGGGCCTCCCCACCCGATGTCCCCTTCTTGGCCCTTCTACCTCTCCCGTTAGGGACTACTCCCGGCAATGCTGGTCCGATGACTCTCTTTGGTCCACCCGCACCATTCATTGCCGCCATCTGCTTCTTCATGTCCGCCATGTCCTTCATCAGCATACGAAGCATCTGGTCGGTTCCAACCCTCTTTCCGACCTTCTTGCCAGGCATCGTCTAGGTCAGGAAGCTCCGAACTTGCTGAAAGAAGAAACACAAAATTAAATTCTCAAAATTGGCTCTTGTTCCGTCAAGGGCTCACGTGCAACGAGGAGGTGCAGCTTCCAAGCACAGGAACAAGAGGATGCTTCCTTGGATTGCTGCTCCATTTATTCTTCTCCGGGAGGGCGTGGACCCTCCTCCGACCGCCTACAGGGCGTGGCCAAAGGTGTAGGTGTCTAGGACAGCCCCTCTTGGGCCGCTTCGGGCATACCAGCCGTGACACGCCTCCCACCCAAAATGGCTTCCCGGGGGGATCGAGGCACCCGACCATACGTTCGGGGGGACCGAGTGGTCGCCCCTTTCCATTCTCCATGCACTAGCTATAACTTCTCCCTTAAAATCCTTATAGTTCTTTGCCTCAGTTTTCCGTAAGAGTAAGCCCTTGGCCTCCTGACCTAATAGAAGCTCATATATTGAAGGTATTGCACCAATGCCTTCCGAGCTCTCTACACTTAGACCACTAATCAAGGGAGTAAGCTGTTTTAAAAACGCCGCCCAGTGATAAAGAATTATGTTAGGTATAGTAAGGCCACCTCTATCATAAGGGAGTGATAATAGCATAAGCGATCTCCGAATCTTACCATGTTGCCACATAAATTTAGACATAAGCGAGTTAATCTGCACTAACACTTTCTGATCTATGGCTAGCGGAATTGCCCGGAATAAATAGAGACATCTGGGTAACATATTCATTTTTAAATAGTTGGCTCTTCCTATAATGGAGAGATGGAGACTATTAACCCTATCGAGGTCATCCTTTATCTTAACCACTAATGGATCAAAATTAACTTTTGCTAATAACTTAGTATTAGCACAACTCCCAAATACATAGCCTTTTCAGCTCTTCGTTGATCCGGACAAATGGTATTATCGGTGCACAGAATAATCGTCTTTCCTCTGTTAAGAGAGTACCCCGAGCAGCTCCCAAGTTCCGTGGTCACTCTCTCTATTTCACGAATAGCCTCAATCGGGTCAGATGTAGTAACCGCGATATCATCGGCATAGGCCAATACTTTAGTTTCGAAATGACAGCTAATAACAGGCTTAATAATGTTACTTTCTAATAGTTTCAAGATAAGGGGATTAATATATAAAGCAAAAAGCAGGGGCGAACACGGACACCCCTGCCTAGTGCCCCTAGCATTGTTGAGACGTCCTGATACTGACCCTGCTGCTAGAATTTTTGCTTTGGGGCGGAGATACATTGACTTAATAGATTTGATAAATTTGGGGCCGAAATTATTACAATTCATGACTTCCCACAGAAAGTCCCATGAGACGTGGTCAAAGGCTTTCTCAGCGTCAAGTAGAATCATCGACATCTGTCCCCCCGCAGCAGCCATAGCATCAAACAATGCAATTACCCGGCGGGTATGATCTGTAGTCCCTTTACCATGTTTTCAGATGTATTTGTGCTGGATGCTGGTTTAGAGTCCTCAAAGTTTGCAAAACTGGGAAAGATGGTTTTGTGTGAACGAACGTTTAGGGACAGGAGCTCCTAGATGTATAAGAGTTGTATATTAGCTGATAATGAGGTGTGACAGCATAAATCAACTGAAGAATTCTGGTTATTTAGTCAATGGTGCCTGTGCCTGGGTGTGGCAATTCCTTAACTGGCATAGCAGATTGTGCTGATAGTAATTTGTTCACTTGCAATAGGAACTTCGCGGTCCTGCTGGATTGATTTTTCTATTCAATAATGTCATCACTGCACAGCTGCAGCATCTTATCTTAAGTGAACGAAGGGCGGGGCAGAGTAATTTTTGTCTAAGTTGATTAACTGCAGGGCAAATACACAAAAAGTGTCATAGGCTTTCATCAAATTGTCCACATAGACAGAGGTTATGCCAGCTTTCTTTCCAGAACGAGACCTGGTCTTTTGAGGGAAAAGCACCCATATGGATTAAAAGAAGGAAGTGCTGGATGGTTCAAGGGTTATGGCATATAAGATATGGTTGGGGCCCCAGTTACTGTAAGATAGTAAAATTGTCCAGCCGTGCTATTTCCCAGCCATTTCTGCTTTGTCAAGTGTCCAGACTTTTAGTTTGGCTGCTTTGTTGGTGATTTGTTTGAAAGCTGTGAAGCTGATATTTACAAGCATTAGAAAGGTTGAGAGTTGTCAAAGCTTGGTGAAGCACTGTAGGCCAGTTGTTTTTATAGGTCGCGGGTGGAGCGATTCTCATCTTCCAGCACAGGTTTGTTATTGTGTCCATTCTTAAAGGAAGTTGGTGAAAAAGTCTGAATTACAGGTGCACATGAGCTTGAGGAATGTGTTGTGGTAGGTGAAAGACACATTTTAAAGAACAGACTGTAATTGGTTAAGGACGGTTGCCTCTTTGCCTATGAGGCGTTCTGAACCATAGGTCAGCAAGGGAAGAAATTATGCCCCGATGATTTGCAGTAAATATAACTGAGACAAACTCCCCATCTTTTTTCTTTATTAGGTTGAAGGCAAAGAATAACTTATTGGTTAGGGACCTTCGTTGTGCAATATGCTTTTAATAATTTAATCTGGAGTCCATTTCCACCCCTAAGTATTTGTTGGTGGTGACCTAGTTGATCCTATTCCCTGCTGTTTTCCATTTAAACTTTGTGTTTTGCTGGCTGTTTTTTGGCGGGAAACATTAGACTTTTGTTTTGCTGTAATTTAACTATAGGCCTGACGATTCAGTAAAACGGAAAAGGGCTGTGATTTTGGGTTGTAGGCGGATGGGAGTCTGGCTACATCAGACAATGTTGTATGCATGTTGTATTTCAGTAAAACCCCAATACTATGGAGAAACAAACATATAAGAATGAGGCCGGTACCTCTGCACCTGCTGCTTTATTGATAGCAACACCCTTGTACTGGAGAGAAGATTCCAATGGCTCTAGATTCAAGGAAACTTCCTAAAGCGGAAGGCATGTGATCCCATAGGCCAAGGTCGAGATTCTTTAAGAATTTCTGGAACTGCTAATCAGTTTGCAAAAAGCACAGTACATGTATAGAGAGGCTTGGAGGTGGATCAGGCACACTGTTCACAATGACTGAAATGGATTGAGTTTCTTACTTAACCCCAAAGCCATTTTTCCTCCATAATTTCTGGACCCCTAGCTTGAGGGGGGAGGGGGGTTGAGGCTAGCCTCTGTTCCCCACAAATGTTTCCAGGAAGCTGGACTTTGACTGTCATCTGTTGGGTGCGTCACTTGAGTCTGGCAAGGGCATTTTCTCTTCATGCATATGGGTACATTTTTACTCTTTCTTCACAGTTTCACCTCTGGATTTCCCAAAATTGTACTCAATCATGAGGGGAAATGGAGGGTGATGATGCAGTAGAAGCCCCACTTTAGTTTATTCTGATTATTTCCTGTACTGGGGTACAGATGTTCCTTGGTGTTGAGTCAAACTGCTCAACGATGTGCTGTCCATGGTTGCCAGTATTGATCTTTTCTTTGTAGCCAGTCATGTAGTCTTAACCTTCTAAATTTGACAGTCACAGATGGTGCACTTGCAATCACATATATTGAAACATATATATACATATATATATACATATATATAAAACAGAGAAAACACAAATAAACCCTAGGCAACTGTGGAATGTGCATCCATTTAGAAATGTTTAAGTTGCCATCTTCATTTTCGTGATGTGGACTGCAATACCATAGAGTTTTGCTTGACCTCCCTCAAGCCAGACAAAAGTCCTTGGTGCAAATAGGCTGAAGAACTGGAGAGCATGACTTGAGGTCCTGCAGGCGCTCTGCATTGTGTCCTTATGCTCAGAATATAAGAATATTAAGAATATTAGGAACAGATACAATGTCCTTCTTGATTTTTGCTCTGGCTTGACAGCACAGCTGTCACCAGACAATTATGTAAGAATCACCAAGAGAGGCGCTTTGGCTCCATCCACATGTTAAGAGCCAGGAGTATTTGTTTTTATTAGGGAAATGTTTCGTGCTTTCACAAAAAAGTGCTTTACCTCCTTTACCTCCACACAGCTGTGATGATTATTATATTCTGTTTGTTTTTCCAGCCCAGCTGTCTGGGCCAGCAGCAGTAAAGTTCCATAGAGAAGGCTCATTGGCATGCATAACGTATCAGACTTACAATGGGATGGAGCTTGAACTTTCAGGCTCACTGTAATATGTAATAACAGTAAGCCATTTTACTAAGTAGATTTCTTTAAGGAATTTTAGGAATGTTTTTATCATTGATGTTCTATGTAAGAATACTATGTTACAGAATGTTAGTAGGCATCATTTGAAGACTGGCAGTCTTACAGGAACTGGTCGTGGGTCCTCATATGAATAAATCTTCTTATTCAACTTGGAATTAGTCTTTGGATTTCCTCTGGAATCACATACCACATTTACTGGCAACAAAACCCAACCTCATCGCCAGTAAATGTAGTATGTGATTCCAGAAGAAATCCAAAGACTAATTCCAAGTTGACTATGAAGGAAGTACACATTTTAAAGGATAGGGGTTTACCCTTTCAGAGTGAAAATTTCGAATTTGAAGACGATGATCTAGATTATTTGGGGCACTACATATCGAAATGGAGTTTAAGACTGAAAATTGAATTATTGGAGGCTATCCATGAAGCCCCTGGGCCTATCAACGAACATCAATTGAAGTCATTTTTGGGTTTCAGTCCATTTTATTCAAAGTTTGTTCCCTACTTTGTCAATTCTTTAAAAAATGTACTCAAGAAAAGTGGGGCGAATGAATGGGATGAAGAATATCAGAATGCATTTGGCAAATTGTGCAAAGACAATAGGCCTGATTCAAAAAGGTAAATTTACACTCTGCTATAGGACTGGCCTATCTTTGTATGTGCAGAGACTCCACAGTCGTAAAAATACTACTAGTGAAATAGTTTTATGAATACACCGAAGGGTAAGTTTACCTTTGTGAATCAGGCCCATGATGTCAGCTGAACTGTTAAGACCAAATAGTACCAAAGAACGTTAGTATCATTGTAACCAATGCTAGCAATGTCAGCTTCTGAGTCGCTTTTATGCAGAGGAGGGAAGATGGTAGAGAAGGTGTTGTTTGTTGGTTTTGCATTGAAGGGACTCTGGGAGCTGCATATACAAACTCGACCACCAATAAGGAGGGATTAGCATTAAAGTGGGGCACACAATACTTCAGAACTTATGTTAGGGGGACTCCATTTGTCCACTGTACAAACAATGAACTCTGATTGACTTATTCAGCACTAAGCTTGGAGGAAAGACCACGCCTAGGAATTCCAATTGCCATATAAGTTACAAGACTATCATTACAAAATTGATCATGTGTTAGGAAGAAGGTATATTGTAGCAGATTGTTTTTGAGGATGCCATTGGATGACCTGGATAAAGTTGGGAGTGAGCATGATGAGAAAGTGTGTATATCCAGTCAGATTGCAAGTGTGATCCAAGGGGCCCTTGCTGAAGATGAGTGGAGAGATACTTTGGACCAAGATGAGGTTCTCAAGCAAGTCATGTTGCGGGTGGTACAGGGATGGCCCTGTTCTAAAACGTAAAATCAGGAGGTTATGCCTTATGTACAAATTGTGGGTAGTATTAATTCTCCCCTTGGGAAGGCAAACATTTACCTGTGTGTCTTCAGACGTCCAATTATCAACCTTCAAACACACCACAAAGGTCTGCAATCATAAATTACATCACGTAAATATCAAATTTGTACAGAGCTTTAATCTCGTATTCGTTACCATACAGAGATCCATTATTAGAAAATTGTCATGAAAATTATTATACTGTAGTAAATTCCCCACATGGCTCTTGTATATATAAAAGAATGGTGTTGTATAAACTTGAATGATGGGATATTACTGAGGGTGGTATCTTCTAATAATGGCAAGGTTTGGATCAAGGGCATGCTTGCTTTGGTACCTCACAAAAAAAGAATTATGATTGGGCTTGTTTACGTCATGGAGCAGTGGAAATTGAAGAAAATATGATTAATAACACACAAGCACATTGAGCAATGCAGTTCCCAGTGTGCTATATATTCTTTGTGATGGGATAATTTTGAGAGTATTTGCAGCTAGCACTACGGAGACTTTGTGATGGGATAAGTTTGGGAGTATTGAAACCAGCATACTGCATCTATTTTTCTATTTGGGTTCTATAATATGTTGTTGGTTCAGCAACATTCATTTGTGTGTTGTTGCTGCATTTGTGCTGTTGCACTTCAAGGGCCTAATTACGAGTGGACCGCCAGACTTGTGGTGGGGTGGCGGTGGCTGTCTTCCGACCGCCACATTACGACCATGCCAGTCGTGCTGCCCTGGGACAGCCAACTCTTCCAGTTTCCTGGCAGTGGCACGGCGGTCAAGAGGTATCAATATGCTCGGTGAGACTGCCACAGTCACGCCAATCATATTACGACATTCCTTACCACCACTGAATTCATGGAGATCGTTCCTTCTTGAAAACAGTGGCAGTGAGGAAAGAAAGAGGGTCCTACAGGGCCCCCATTTGCCTCACTAGATGTGGATGCGCCCAGGGGGAGCATCAGGTGGCCCCTGTGTGCATGCACCCCCAATTCCAGCATGACATGTACTTCACAGTCCATACTGTGCTGAAACTTCTTTTGAAGTTCCCATTGAGGTGCATTTTCTTTGGGCACTGCTGTGGGAACATCATAGGACATGTCTGCAAATGACTAATAAGGGCAATATATTGTGGGCAGCTCTCATGCAGGTTTGGTGGTGCGGGGTGGGATGGTGGAGCCGCTGCACCGTCAGGCTCGTAACCAGGGCAGCAATGTCAGTACATTTTTTCTTTGCCTTCATCCTTGTATTTCTTGTAAATCACTTAGCTAAGTATGTTTCATTGCACCCCCTTATGTTTGAACCTATCCTTCCTTAATCGCTCCTGGACTTTGCAATTTAAAATTGTTATTTTCATTTTATGGTTCTTTGTGTGTTTTATGCCTATCGTTAAGGAGATAGATAGTTTGGTCTGTCCTATTTTTCAAGAGGTCAGGTTGTGGTGGGAAAGTTCTTTTCTGGGGAGTTGGTGATGGGCAAAGTAGTGATAGCTGCTTTGTATGGAATGGTTGAAAAATATAAATTAACTTTTTCCAGACATCTGCAGCATTTGTCCTGGATGCCTTTTACTTGCCTGTGTAGAACCTAAACATTCTAGAATAACCTTGTCAAGGAGAGAATGATAATAATGTGGGAAAGGATAACATTTACAGAAGATACCAGACAGAGAACTCTGGCTTTCTTGCCTCATGGATTGATAAGGTAGAATTAAAACAACAATTTCTTCAGTATCTTCGTAGTCCCACGTGGTTTCAAATAATACGATGGCGCAGTCGCAGACAGTCAGTTTCACTCAGAGATTTGTGGGGATGAGTAAAATCGATTTGAGGAAGGCCTGAAGTTTCAGGATTAGGAAATCAACCTTCAAGCGAGACAATTTGAGTGTGGGTTTGGAGATTTGAGGTCAACCTTATCTAGGATCACTGTGTAGCAAGCAACTTCCTTCTTAGTAAACATGAGCTCGTTCATGGCTGGTCATGATTCATTTGTTTTTTTAAACTCTGAAGCTAGATTTGTAGAAGTTTTAGATCGATGTATTGTGCCACTTAAGGAAAATTGTTACGTACTGTTGCTCTGTCATAGCGGAATCCCAGTCTTCTCAGGCTGGGCTCTCTAGAAGTAGGGAGCACAACTTCGGAATGAAAGCACGTGAAAGCACAGAAATTAGTGAGGGTGGGTGGCAGGGTGCCTGGTGTCAGTTTCACATTTGGGACAGGAAAGAGAGGCCATGTTATTTTTGTTTCCTCCATAACTCCAATGCCACAGATTGCCAGTTGTAAGCAGCAGCAGATGATTTTAGGGGCCATACATAACATAACATAGTGAATTAATGGGATTTCTTTGACCTTGGTGTTTGAGGGACATTATTAACAACTCACTTCACTTTTGAGGTATTAGACTTCGAACTCCCCAGTGAAAAACATCCCTTTAGTTCCTTTACCATCTATAATTGTATTGTAGTTTTTGAATATAATATTTCAGATTTTCATTATTGGTTTTATATTTTCATACTATTGTAAAAAATGCTTATTTTGTGGTCTAGACAAATGTGATGTACTGTGGTATTGTAAAGATCGTTTACATAGATCATTCTTGCACTAAAACTCAGAAGACGTCACCGAAGGTGTGTTACCTTATTCAACATTTTGAGATGGGAGCTTTAAAAGAGCTTTATTTTAGTTAGGTCATCCTATGGAACTATACTGATGATATTGAATTTTTTATGTAATATGGCATGAGTCTGATATATTTATAGATAAATTGGCTATGTATTTAACTATATTGGTCAAATTTTTTTGTAGATGTTCACTTGGTGCCACTCGAGCTCTTTCTTTTTTCATTTGCTAAATTGCTAAAAGGTGCTTTTAGAGGTACCTCAGCTATTTATGTGAGAAAGAGTTTGAGCACTGGCACTGATCAATTTTTGCAAAATTGTTTTTAAGAGTATAATCTAAGGTAAGAGGTGATGTAGCCAATTAGTTGTCTGGAGAAGAACTTAGTTGAAAAGCAGTGTGAGGTAAAATGCAGTTTCAGGATAAAAGTGTCATGCTTCTACGTGTTAGATCTTGATGCATGTTAAAGTTAGCACATCAGCAAAGTGTCTGATTAAAGCCACATTTAGTGGTGGGAATTAACTGTGCACAACGAATAGGTCAGGCTTGAACCAACGATTGCCACTGATTTCAATTAACCTAACCTATATATTTCACCTGAGGGGATTTCTGTAGAAAAATTCTTGCCCTCAAAGACTGAAAACATTTCCATCATATTTGCAGCTATTTTTGTGCAGTGCTTTTTCTAGGGCTAGTGGATTTAAATTTGCACAATTAAAGCCTGCCACGAATCCTGTGCTGCAGCCGCCCGTGTTCACAGTTTGAAGTAAGAATGACATTATTGTATTAATCCAAAGATTGAAATAAAAGCAATATATCACAATCAGCATAAATGTTGAATAAAAATAATGGTTAAAAAATGCTGTACATGTGTAATTCAAAATCTATGATAAAAAAAATTGCTAAACTCAAACGGACTGATTCAGAAAAGGGGGGTGGTGATGAACAGAGTGTCTGAATTAAGCAGACCACTCTTACCCAGTCCAAAGATCAAGGCTTGATCCATCACCGTTTTTCAGCTCACTGCACCATCCCAGCTCAGAACTTGGCTATAAGCAAATTAGTCTGACCCTGGCCCAGTGCATCATGGGAACAGGGCAGACCAAACTACCAAGCCAATTCTTATACTGGGAAGGAAACAAGCTACCGGGGACCGGTTTCTGGCATTTTCAGCCGTCTTCGGCCCGGCTTGCTTGAATCCTGATGGTGCAATGAGCTAGGGACTCACATCTAAGTATACCCTTCCACGCTTATGGTGGACAAAAATGATTCAGAAAAGGGGGGTGGTGATTAACAGAGTGTCTGAATTAAGCAGACCACTCTTACCCAGTCCAAAGATCAGGGCTTGATCCATCACCGTTTTTCAGCTCACTGCACCATCCCAGCTCAGAACTTGGCTATATGCAAATTAGTCTGACCCTGGCCCAGTGCATCATGGGAACAGGGCAGACCAAACTTCCAAGCCAATTCTTATACTGGGAAGGAAACAAGCTACCGGGGACCAGTTTCTGGCATTTCAGCCGTCTTCGGCCCGGCTTGCTTGAATCCTGATGGTGCAATGAGCTAGGGACTCACATCTGAGTATACCCTTCCACGCTTATGGTGGACAAAAATGATTCAGAAAAGGGGGGTGGTGATGAACAGAGTGTCTGAATTAAGCAGACCACTCTTACCCAGTCCAAAGATCAGGGCTTGATCCATCACCGTTTTTCAGCTCACTGCACCATCCCAGCTCAGAACTTGGCTATATGCAAATTAGTCTGACCCTGGCCCAGTGCATCATGGGAACAGGGCAGACCAAACTACCAAGCCAATTCTTATACTCTAAAACCATATCTAACAGCCTTTATAGTAGATCTTATTTTTACCTTGCTGAGTTTGGGGCAATTACATAAAATATGCAAAAGGGTTTCAGTTGTGAGTCAACAAAGTCGGCAGGCAGGTTTTCCTTTAAGGTCTAGATTCCATTTCATGTCAAATTCATAAATGCGAATATAAAACAGCCAACATCTTAAAAATGTCTTTCTAATATAGTCGGGCAGATTTGACTTGATATATTCTTGGTTCTGTGAGGTGAGGGTTTCAGAAACTAAATCCATGTATTCGTATTGTTGTAGTTGGCCAAGTATTTCTCCTTCTGTCTACTGTTTAAAGTCCTTTGAAGCAGGCATTTTTGGGCCAGTCGGTTTAAATGTGCCAGCGTCTCTAAATCAGGCAGATCATATGTTGCTAGAGCCTTTTTTGATGGCACATTTAGTTCTATGTCCTTGTCGGATGGCAAACATCCTTTACATTGCAACTTTTCCCACTCAGCGCCTTTACGACGCAAACCATTACAACGCATTGCGCTGGGGGGCGCTCTAGGATAGGGAATAGGTTTAATGTACAATCTAACACCTTCCCTACTATCCACGGGGACTGGAGTTGGAATAGTAAATTAAACTATTCACTATCCAGCGCCCCAAAGCACTATGCGTTGTAAAGGCATGCGTTGTAAAAACCGCATTGTAAAGGCATGCATGGTAAAAGAATGCGTTGTAACGTCATACATCCTTCTAAGTGATGTTAGAGTTTTTAGCCTCAGCTCCAGCCTGATGACGTATTGTGGAGTGGCTGTGCGAGATTGCGGAAAATTACATACCCACTGTATGTAAGTTTTATCGAGACTGGTCATGATCATGCTATTTAACACAAGTGATGCATAAAGTAATTAAGGGATATGTTTCATGTTGAGGCCTTTCAATGAAAATTTGAGTGCTCTGCCTTCAACGGGTATTATAGATTGTGTGATCATGGTTAACTTAAGCTTTTTGTGAATATGTGGTTAGTCCACGATACCTTACTGTCAAATGTAACTCCAAAGTACTCATATTGATTGACCATTTTAATCAATGCGCCTCCTAAGACCCCAGATATGGACTTGGTTTTCCTTCCAAATGTCATGATTTTGGATTTTAACAGGTTGGCAATTTTTCCAATTTGAATTCATTTGAACTATTTAGTGAATATTGTATCCCTTTTGGAGTTTGCAACAGTGTCACCAGACCATCATAATTGGCACGGTGTGATATTCTTGTTCATCCCAGCTTTGGGGAATAGCAAGGTCTGATTTGAGAGACTCTGACAGATCGTCGATAAAACAAGAGAAGAATAAAGGGATCAGGATGCAACCTTGCTTGAGTCCACGCTCAGTGTGGAGTTTGGATGACAAAACATTGTCAATGTTGGTCACATTTGGTACATAAGGGTCGATCCTTTCTAATGATGGTCACAATGTGAATGCAACCTGCATGTACATGTGTTATGAGCCTACTTTGTTTAATGGCATTTGTGTAGGAGACAGGAATAAAGGTTGCATGCTCTCACATTGTTTGCAAGATAGGTGTCAGAATGCATTAAATGTAGATGCATTGCACAAAAATACCAGTTCCTTTTAAACCCCATCCGCGATGATGCATGGCACAGCTTTGTGTGGGTGTGTTATCCCAGACTAGCACACCCTGTATATCACAATTTTTACAGAAGTAATTCAAATTTTGCAGGACTACATTACTAGAAACATTCGAAATATCCTAATGCTGTCAATATTGTACATATAAAGCAACAAAATCAGTAGTCCCATATATTTGCTATTTTCCGGATTTTGAACTGTGCTCAGATAATACAGAAAGTAAACATATGGCAAAGTAATCTTCAATTAGAGAATACCATCACTGTAGATCTCTGTATATAAGGCATTTTTCCTCAGTGGCTGCACCAACGTTATTCCCTAGTTAATCCCTGCAGTAAATTAAATGCTTATGATAAGAGCCAGCATAGCTTCAAAAGATGAATACATTTATCTACCTTGTTTTAAAAAGATTTCTATTTACGCCCTAGAAAATGTGCTGACATTCACATGAAAATATGTTAGCATTGCATGTCAAACACAAAGTTGTATTATTTTTTTTAAAGCGAATGTCATTCTAACCAAAGAGAATACATGTTTGCTTAATTTATGTGTCTGCAAGAGTATAATAATTAAGTAGAACAGATACAGTGCACAGCAGATGTTTCTCAAATTTAAGAGGCTGTATTTATTCAAAATGCATTTAGACTTTGTGCTGTTTATTTAACCAACAGTTATAAGGAAACATAAATTATGGAAAATGGAAACAGCACTCATCTCTCCACATGGAACTATGAATATTCTAACTAATTAAAAGGATGATAGGGTAGAATAATAATGAATACAAATTATGAACAACATTTTAAAATTAGGAAACAAAACTACTTTAAATGGTGTCTGTAAATTAGTATTTCTCAGTGGATCAACATGTATTATTGCTGTGCGTTACAGTTTGCGATCAAAAGTTCCATTTGACATTTTAGGGATAATTAATTATTTCATGATTAACATCAAGGGAATAATATCAGGATAAATAATTTCAGGTCAATCTGTTTTAATTGTTTTAACTTTAACATTGAATTAGCAAAACACCCCTGTTTTGCTTCTGTATATTTGTAAGGAAAAACACAGATGCCTCAACCCCATAACCCCAACCTTTCTTTTAGCTAACTTTTTATTGTTATCCATATTTATTCCCTTATGTAATTACCTGTCTCTTTCACTTAACTGATCCTATGATTTTGTCCAGATATGTTTGGGCATATTTTTTTACGTAAACGTTGTTTCAGCACTAGAATTTTACAGTTCGTTGACTGTCTGGAAAGTTACATGAGAATAGACATGTGGTGAAGACTTTACTATCCCCCAGCCCTAATACTGGAAATCGATCTTTCAACATATCCCCCTAAGCGCTCCATGTCAGCTATCCTTCCCCAACTCTAGCATTATTTTACACCTTTGTGTCCAATTATTTTCTTTGAGAAGGGAGGGTCACCCCTACATAGATTTTATTTTGTAGCTTCTCAACATTACAATGTCCCTTTTGCAGAAGTACGCAGAATGCAAGATGCGTAAAAGGCAACATGGTCTTGGCAGTAATCACTAAACACTTCTCTGCAGCTTTCCAAGCGCATGACGGTTCGTTAAAAATATGACTAATGTCAAAATGTAGTTCTGAATAAAATATGACAATCGAGGACACATTTGATGGCATTTCCATTCAATCAGTTAGTTAACTATTCTGGCCCTAAGTTTATCATGCTACAAGCGCTAAGGAATTGGTGAGATCATGTTGCATACTATCAGAAATGCCTTGTATATAGTATGAGATATATATGTATTGCCCGGAAAAGCCTTCTACACACAACACTACTGTGTTGCACGATGATTGGCAGAACAGTAATTTGCACCGCTTTGTGTGCAGTGTAACGATTGTAGGTAAGTCCTGTAATCTATAGTACTGTTTAAACCTATAGCTAAGTATATGTATTGCAATGTAATGAAAAGGTTCAATGAACAAAAAAGGAAATCTCAGTGGGTTTGAATTGATACTCAGAGCTTTACACATTGGGGGATATGTACAAAAGAAGTGGCAGTGTGGGTCGTTAGCCGTCATGACTTAACACCTTACTCCACCACTTCAGAAACGCAAGGCTGCACCATATTTACAACAATATGGTGCAGCATTGCGTTTCCCCCTTCGCTGGCGTTACACTTAGCAGTGTAGCACCAACGCAGGCACCCTTGCACCATAGTGCAAGGGTGTCTTTGTGCAGGGGAAAGATTGTTTATGTGCAGGAAGGTCCTCCTGCACACACATGTCATTCTGTATTCGTTTTTGATCAATAAAGTGCAGTAACTAGATCTGGTCTTTGAAGATATAATTTATAACGACAACACTCACTCTGAGTCGCTATGTAGGGGTAACCTAGGCTGAGAGAACAGCAATTTCCTATGACTTACTAATTGTAAACCATATTTCATTCTCATTAATATTTCAGTAATTTCCATTCAGCAACACTTTTAGTTTATAAATATCATTTAATGGGGTCGTGTTACATTATTTATATAAAAGTATCTTTTAAAATACGGGTGATGTTCCTTAAGGGCTGGAACAGTCCTTTATATTTCAGAATTCAGTATGCTCATTAGGAAAAAAGAGCATGGAATTTCCCAGGTATATTTCAATAAATACTTCTCTCGAAGTGTTTACTAACATTTGTCTTACCTCATGGGACAACCTTAAAATTGTAAAACATGAATTGGTTTGCAAAAATATACAATGAATTAACCATACAATACTTTACTGATTATCAGGAGTCAAAAGAAAGACTCTAACTCTTACACTAAGATTAGACTATATACTGAATCTATTTTGCTTTACATTTTCAGATAGCCAAATAAATTATATGGTTCAAGAATGAAAACATAATAAGTATCCGTGAGACCTTCAGAACCTGCAAAGAAGATTTCCATACAAATATTGCTTTATATTACTCTTGTTTTATAAAATGTAATATTTCGTTCACATTTTCAAAAGCAGTCAATACCATCACTGAGACTGAACATAGCTTCTTGTTATCAATTCAAGTCACTGTCCGTTATGATATACTGTCTAATGAATAACAATTGATCAAATGTTGATATATCTTAACTATAATGTAAGCGTCAACATGTATTGCATTATATCAAGGATTCACTTTGTTGGATAGCAAATATTCGATGACATTAATTTCTATGTGAATTCCAAATACAAGTTCCTTTTTACTCAGTGGACTCATTCTTACATAAACTATTTAGGGTAGTACTCAGTGGCGGCTCCTCCGCTAAGGTGGAAGAGCATTAGCCCACTGCTCGTTGAGCAGTGGAAAATAAAAATTAAATGATAATATCAAGAAGCTATAATCATTTTCTTTTTCTGTGCAACTCCAACAAGGTTGGGTGGGGTGGGGCTGGGCTCCCCCCGCCCCCAACAGAGGGAGCAGGAGTGGTTTGCACTCTCTCCCTAAGTGTGCATGAAGGCTTGGCCAGAACATGCCCACACTCCCAGGTACTGCCTGAGCAGCCAAACAGGCATTTCAGAACAATCACAACTCTGCTCTTGCAGGGTCGTGATTGGCTGGGAGAATCTAGGAGCCTGGGTCCTTCGGGTGCTGCAGAGAAGAAGACTGAGGAGAGACTTGCAGCGAAGAAGAAGAAGGTAAGTTTATTTTTTTTTAAACACCACCCCTGTTTCGAGGCAGCCGCCAATGGCAGTACTACTGAATATCAAGGACGACAATTTTGTTGTACAGAATATCGAAGACACAATTTTGAGGGACAAAATATTGAATGGTTAGTGCATATAGGGAAGTATAGATTTACTATTTGTAACTCCACATATACAAACCTCGAAGATATATGTACCATGACACTACATTTCTGTATGTACTCGTAATGTTTCTAGTTATTCACAATATGTGCACAAAGGGGGTGAAGGGAACTTCTAAGGATAACATGGTGTGGCAAGCAGGGAAGCCTGGATTAGAGTTTTAGGGTTTAAAGATGGCAAATGATGAATTGAATAAATACATTTGTTGGGAGAAGCTCAATCAACTCAATCTCCTCCATCCTGTTTCTGGTGCCCATAGTTGTATGGTGCAACTGCTTTTTTTTGGTATAGTATCACTTGGGCTAAATATGCTTTCTGGTCTTCTTTAACATCTTTTTTTTGACTCCTTTAATTTGGAGTTTGTCCAACACATGTTGTACTATTAGGAGTTAGCCTGTAGCAGTGTACTTCCAAATTTGGTAGTTGTTGAAGATGATGTACAGATGGAATGAAACGATTTACCTAGGATCACAGTATTGTATCAATTGAAATATTCTGTGATTAGAATTTAAGTCACAAATTAGTCCACATCTTCTCTGTATGTTTTTGGAATGGTAGACTGTCACACCTCTTCCTTTAAGAGAATAACATCTCTACAAAGATATGCTGTTTAAAGTTTAAAGCTGTGTCAGCCTGAACATTTTGCATGGAACAGCTTCAGGGCCATATTAAAGTGTATGCTTTTATTGGGTTTTATACTGAGCCATGGATACAAAAAAATTGTAAGATTATATTTGATGTCACAACTCGAAATAGAGCATGGTAGCAGAAACGCTGCATGTTTCCAGGAAGGACAAAACAACTGCATGGTGGAAAAACAGACAGCAAAACAAACCAGGAAGAAGACTTGGGGAGATATGGGGACACAATGTTTCAAAGAAAGCAGGGTTTCTGTGTAACACAGAAGACGTTTAAACTAGTATACTTGGAAAATTCCAAATGTGCTATTTACAAACTTTTGGTCCAGTGGGTTTATATTTGTAATTATTTATCGTACTCTTGTTTATCCAAGAATAGACTTTACACTAGCAGCTGCCTTGTCCTCTGAGTGGAGCAGTACCTCACTGCCCTATTGCACCACTGTACTCAAACACTTGGTTGCCCCGATTAGCTGCAGGTGCCACATTTTGATAAGAACCTCCAATGTCTCAGAAGTCCAAGAAATGTTACAGCAATGTTCTGGCAAGATTGCTCTAAGGATGCTGAGAAGGGCATGCTTCAGATGGCATGTGTGCTCGTAAATATTGATTTGTTTATTCACAAACCTGGGCCGCAGGGGCTTAGGAGGGCTGCCTTATAGGCACACACATGTTTTCCTTCCATTGTACTTTGTCAGTACTTACAACACTGTAAGCTTTCCCTTGCACTACCCTGAGAGCACTAAAGAAACATGCAATGTGAGCCTCCCACAGACACTGGCAGGTCAGTGCTAGAGTGCCACATCACTGTGAGTCTCCCCTGTTGAGTGGCCTGTCAGTGCTAGAGGTTCCCATCAGTGTGAGGCTCCATCAGTGTGAGGCTTGTCTGGTGAGTGTCCTGTCAGTGTTAGAGAGCTCGAAAAGGGTTAGGGTCCTCTGGTGAGTGGTCTGTCAGTGCTAGAGGGCCCCATCAGTAATATATTTCTCCAGTGAGTGGTCTGTAAGTGATAGAGCGCCCCATCAGTGTGAGCCGCCCCTGGTGAGTGGCCTGTTAGTGCTAGAGTACCCCATCAGTGTGAGCTTCCTCTACTGAGTGGCCTGTCAGTGCGAGAAGCCCCGTCAATGTGAGTCTCCTCTGGTAAGTGGCCTGTCAGCCCTAGAAGGCCTCATCAGTGTGACTCTCCTCTGTTGAGTGGTGTGTTAGTGCAAGAGGGCCTCATCATTGTGATGCTCATCTGGTGAGTGTCCTGTCAGTGCTAGAGGGCCCCATCAGTGTGAGCTTCCACTACTGAGTGACCTGTCTGTGCTATAGGGCCCCATCAATGTGAGTCTCCTCTGGTGAGTGTCATGTCAGTGCTAGAGAGCTCCGAAAGTGTGAGGCTCCTCTGGTGAATGGTCTGTCAGGCCTAGAGGGCCTCATCTGTGTGACTCTACTTTGGTGAGTGGTGTGTTAGTGCAAGAGTTCCCCATCAATGTGAGTCTCCTCTGGTGAGTGTCCTGTCAGTGCTAGAGGCGCCCATCAGTTTGAGTCTCCTCCAGTGAGTGACCTGTTACTGCTCAAGGGCCCCATCAGTGTGGCTCTCCTCTGGCCTGTCAGTGCTAGAGAGCTCCATCAGCGTGAGTCTTTTCTGGTGAGTGACGTGTTAGTTCAAAAGGGCCCCATCAGTTTGAGGCTCATCTGGTGAGTTTTATGTCAGTGATAGAGGGCCCCATCAATGTGAGGCTCCTCTGGTAAGTGTTGAAAGATGAACAAAACGGCAGACCATGGTTCAGCACCTCCGGAGCTCGCCGCACTTTCAATGTGTGTGTCCCTGGTAATTCCTGATGCGTGGGGTGTGCAGGCCCGAGTTTGGTATGTACAAACTCATGATACTGAATGCTGTGCAATGATGTGTGCGGCGTGAATGTGTCTAGTGTGGAAGTGCCACTTCTAGACATTGGTGTGTGTGTGCAGTAAGGGTGCTGGCGTGTGATTGGCTGGAGCTGGCTGGTGAGCCTAGCTCCAGGAGTCTAGATGGGTCTGCCCCTGTGGTGAGTGGAGAGATTAGCATGCTGATGTGAGGGAGGGGTGCACCTGGGTCCTGAATAGGGCTGGGCTTTCCCCACACAATGCTGGCGCCGCCCCCTGTGGTGCGTCTAATGACCCTAGCCTGCCTAGTGAATAGAAAGGGTGGCTGAGGAAAACAAAGTACTCCAAAACCAGCTGCTACTGTTTTTTCCCCCACCCTGCAGCCTGAGACAAAGGGATTTATTGTATAAAAAGGGGCTGTGTCCCCTTGCAAAATGTTCTCTTCTTGGACCCTGTTGCTGAGGGGGGCTGCTGCTGCTGGGTGCCTGGAGGACTGCCACTGGGGATTGCCTCTCTGCCTAGGAGGACCCTGTGAGCTGGCTCTGGGACCAGCCTTGCCCTCCCTGCCTGCCTAAAGAACTTTGCTGGATCTGGCTCTTGCCTCTAGCGCTTAGGAGCGCTTTATCTTGCCTCTAGCGCTGGGGAGCGCTTTGTCTTGCCTCTAGTGCTTGGGAGCGCTGTAATTATCCCCCCTCTTGATCGTCAGCGCGGGTGCCCACTCCGCTCATTGCCGTGGTTTCGTTTTGGCAGGAGCCCACCCTGCGTTATTGCCAGCCTGGAGGGAGCCTACCCCTCGTTTCACCCCGCCAGGGACCTTGCGGTGATTGCTTTTTACTGCCGATTTCCAATGATATCGAGTGCCCACCTCGATTTATTATTGGTTTCAAAGGAGCCGGTGCCCACCCGGCATTTGCCCTGGATTGTGCCAGCAAGCTGCTTTGTCCTCCCCGCCGGGCCTCCGCGCTGCCTGTGATGACCCGGAAGCGCCCCTCCATAGCCCCAGAAGTCCCGCCCCACAGCCGCGGAGAGCGAAGGAGCCTGCAGCATCTTGTCAGCAGCAAGGCCCTCACGAGTGAGAGAGCCTCGCCTGCTGCCCAGCAACGAGAAGAACCGGGACCGGATGAGGAGTCCCGGAGCAGGCGCCCGAGAGCCCAGGAACAGCACCAGAGGAGAAGTCTCCGCCGTCCCTGTGAGTGCAGGGCAGTTTCCTCTTTGTTACCAGAGCGGCCCCAGTTGCCAGAGGTCCGCTCCTACGAGTGGGGCATTGGTAGAGAGCCCTAAGAGGCTCCGGGGGTATTGGCCTATTTCGAGTCCCCCGAGCCGGACTCCCACAAAGGCCCAGCATTGTCAAAGCCCACGAGGGCTCCGGGGGCATTTTTGTGATCCCAAGCCCCAGAGGGGCGGCTCCCACGATGGGCCGCATTTTTATTTAGAGCCTGCGAGGCTCAAGGGGACATATTTGCATATTTTGAGTCCCCCGAGCGGGACTCCAGCACCACGGGGGCAGTTGGGTTCTTAAGCCCACGAGGCTTTCAGGCACCAGTCGGTGACTTCGAGTCCCCCAGGGAGGGACTCCAACGACTGGGACCATTCCTTCTTCGAGCCTAGGAGGCTCACACGTCATTGGGGCAAATTTGTTATGTAGAGCCCGAGAGGCTCCTGAGGCCCCAGTTGTTGTTTCCAGAGCACACAAGGCTCCCACGTGTTGGCCCCATTGTTCTTACAGATGCCCAGCACTTAGTGGGCAGCTGCCATGTTTAGGCTTGTTCCTTGGCTGCCTGCGCAGCTTGCCCTGACTTTGGGACTAAGGGCATTTTAGCCACTGAGAGGCCAGTTGGCCTGAGGGACAGTTCAGGTGTTGTGCCTATGTGCACCTTGCGCAAATTGTTATTACCTGCACCTCTGAATGTGTTTTGATGCATCATGTGGTTTGCTTCTTTCCCTTTGCTATGTGTTTTATGCTTAGGTGGTTGTTTTTCCTTCTATAGGTCCTGCTAGTGAGGTCCTGGTTCCCTGCGTAATATTGTCCTAAGGTGGTTAGGGTTGCGTAGGAGGTACTTACCCTTTACCAGTAGTTACTGGTTGTATGCTACATGTTCTACTTTTGTGCTACAGTTATTCTATGTGCTGAGTGTTATTCCTACAAGTATTCTATTCCTACAAAGTGCTAGTTCTAAAAAGTGTTTACCCCTGACAGTGGTCCATGTGGCCCTGTCCTGTACATAATCCCCTGTTAATTCTGCCCGTGCCTGTTGGCACATTGTAAAGTGTGTGTTTTTTTCTAATGTGTTTTGTATAATACAAAGGCTATTTTTATATATAACCTTGTGTGGAGTTTCCTTTGTGGTGGGCCTCGGGTGTTGTTGCTGGGTGCGCGCGCAAATGCTTTACACCTTGCCTCCGAGATAAGCCTGACTGCTTGTGCCAAGCTGCCAAGGGGGTGAGCAGGGGTTATCTTGGCGGTGATTTTCTTGCCCTGACTTGGGAATGGTGGTTTCTGCCTAACTTTGGCGCAAGCCTTAGCCAACCAGAAATCCCATTTCTAACAACAATCAAAAGAGATTCCAATGTATCCAAATAAATCCTTTATTCTTTTTCAGCCTTTTAAAATTCAACCACAGCCAACGCGTTTCGTTCCATTGGAACTTCGTCAGGGCTAAATAGTCACAATTTAGGTCCAAAGTGGTCCTGAACCAGAAGGTCTGAATCTTGTAAGGCCTGGTTCTCTATAAGCACCAATAACTGTGAAGTTGCAGCAATAGACCGACTGGACAGAAGCGTATCTGATGGTCTAGGGTCCCCGCCCACAGACCTTCCCAATAGAAGAACAATAGTCAGACCAAAAGTGTAGTTGAGATTCGATGAGCCAGTACGGCTATATTCCTGTATTCCCGTATGGCACAGTAGTGTCCAGTTCTGTAAGATACTGGCCCACAATCCTCTGTAATTGACGGGCAATATTGACCCAACAAAATATATAACTGAATAGTGACAAGCCAGTGTCGCAGCCGTTTGTCCTTATCACGGTTAGCGTACTCTTCGTATTCCGGTGAGTGGCCTGGGCTTCATCGGTGTGATGCTTCTGAGTGGTCTGTCAGTGCTAGAAGACCCCATCAGTCTGATAGAGCAGAGGTTTTCCTCATACAAAATTGTGACAGATGAGAAAAAATTACAACAATATGATATCTGAACGACTGACAATCAACATGTTAAACTCTATGTTATTGGAAAATTATAAATTGCAACTCTGATTTAAATACTGCATCGTAAAAGCATGCAGAATGATAGAATGAGATTAAATAATACTTACCTTGACTCAATAGATGTGAAATATTAACACCTTAATAATTCTGATCTTGTGATTAGAAAATGTGATAACACTGTGACTAAGAGATTCACATGAAAAATTAAATGTTCCCTTTGTTAGAAACAAATAGTATTTTATGTGCAACGTGTACACTAAAAATAACAAAAGAAAAGTATGTGATACACTAGTTTTAGTTAACCCCTTCCACGCTGATGACGAGCTGGGTTCGTCATGGCGTAGCCTCCTCGCACGCTGATGACGAGCCCAGCTCGTCACGTAAAGTACGTTTTCGCAAATCCCAGCGTGCGAGCGGAATTCCGCTAGCGCGCATGGTGTTAAAATAACATCTGAGAATCCTTTTATCAAATGAAAATATAACTGTGTGCGCTTTAATGACATATATATATATATGCAGAAGAGACTTAAATGTATCATTTCCATATACGTGTAACAGTGACACTTTAAGAAAAATGTATAAGTACCCTATACTTATATGAAGCTTTTATGAATTGATTGAAGTGTCTATTAACGTATTTAGTTGTGAAATTAATGTTATATGCTATGTAAAGTGAGATTCCTATTACTGTATATTTAATTGTGACAGAGCTATATTTCATGTAGGCCTCAAATCTTCCCTCTTCTCCCAAACATAAACCGAATAGTCTGAAGCCTACGGGAACTTTTAGCAATATTGCCACTTGTCTTCAAACTCTCAACCGCTCCTTTGACAATCTTCAGCACAGCTTGACTGTATTTGCAACCAATTCTGCTTCATTTTAGAACAGATGCTTGAGAATGATCTATGAACATTTCAAAAGCATGTCTGAGTATCTTATTGTTCATATGATATGACTAAACTTGCAATCATTTAAGGAAGTACATAATTCATGCGATTACTTCTGCCTACTACATCATCCTCATCCAATCTAAGACAACCAATAGGACAGAGTGGTATGATATTTCTGATGATGTCAAGGGGTGTTACTCTGGAAATCCTTGGAGTATAATATACCAGTTAGAACTCTGTGTTCCGGTGTAGCTAGACTCATAAAGGTTGCTCCCTTCAAACTCGCCACCTGGGCGGGGAAGAAGCTTTTTCAGAGTGACAGCTCTTCACTGAAACCACCTGCCACTTGAACTGAAAACAGTGTCCTCACTCCATGCCTATAGGAAGCAACTCAAAACCTGGCTATTTAATCAGTGATCTCCTACAATACCATTCAGGACATTGTCGGCCCTTCTTTGCTCCGCATAGAGCCAAGATGCCTCCGGGTATTTGTGCACTTTAAAAGATGCATCATTCAATCATTCATAATTGATCAGATCACAGAACCGATGGAGAGCGTTTTTGTGGTTAGCTTTAGAGTGGTGAGGTGGATGGATTGGACACTAACGTGAACTGTGACATAATACTACGATTTGCTTCCAGCAGGCCTGCTAGTGTAGTGGAACCCTTCGGCTGAAGGGTTCGCTTCACACTGCTGTGACTTGGAGGTTACAGCGAAGTACTGAGACTGACCTTTGTCTTTAAAGAAATGGAACTTGTCACTTGGAACTATCTGAACTTTCCTAAGGGTTGGTATGAGGCTCAACTGACTTTCCCAAATGATCTATATGCAATAGGTGTCCACATCTCTCTCCCCTGAGAAAGATTTTCCCTCGTCATTCTTGATCCCACACAATTAGATGTTGCTTGATTAAATCTTTAATTAAACCTAGATTAAGGATGGTTGACTGTGTCACTTAATGAAATACTAGACATTGAGATTTAAAACTAAACTCTGCTAATTCTGACTCATTATGTGCTTGTGGGTAAATCTCTTATTGATATACATTAAAGTTTGTGCAATTGACCTATCTAAATGTTGCATAGTAACACAATTAGGTGAAGCAATTCCCTTATTTCTGGTCCTCATTGGTATTTGCATAACCTCTGAAAATCCAGTCCCTTTCAGTACAGCTCAAGATCCATTGGAGGACCAAGAGAGTATAATGGTAGTTGAAGACCAAAGGAATTAATAAAACAGACTAACCAATAGAGGAAATTAAGTCTAAGGGTCTAGTGCGTAATATCGACAAGTGTGAGACTCCTATTTTGAGTGGCCTGTCAGTGCCAGAGAGCTCCATCAGTGTTAGCCTCCTTTAGTGAGTGGTGTGGTCCCATTAGTGTGAACCTCAAACTGTGACTGGCCTGTCAGTGCTAGAGGGCCCCATCAATGTGAGGATCCCTCTGCTCTGTGAGCTGCCTTCTGTAGTGATGTGCCAGTGCTCTATGGCTAGAGAAGTGTGAACTTCCTTCAGCACTGCGCTCTCAGTGCTTGAGTACCCCAGTGAATTCCTCTTATCTGGAGCTGATTCCCCCTGATTCTGTGGTACGCTCAGTAATCAATTAGCAAATTGATGATAGAGATATTCACTCAGAGGGCACAATTACAGGTGGGGTGATCCCTAAGTCACCCAGTAACATGAATTATTGTCTGAATCCCAATTAAAATCTGTAAGAATCCCACAGTTCACAGGTATTTTAGTCAGGCATTTCCCCTGCTGAAGGGCGGCAATTATGTGTTGTCGAAAATCTGCCTGCGAATTAGGTATAACTTACTGGAATGAGCACACATCATCAATTCCCATATGGTATTGACCATTTCTCGGGGGGCTACTTGTAATGGGTTCCTGAGTCCCAGAAGTACGAATATTAGGGATATCGGTACTTCTTGGTTGACGGAATACCTTTGCGTGTTTACAACACAATTTATGATAGTCTTCCAAAGCCACAATGAGCAACAGAACTATGCAATGAAGCATAGAAAATGTACTAGGTTTGTAAATAAGTCAATTTGTACTTCATGGTTTCGTGAATAGAATCTAATTTGAAGCTTGGAATCAATTTGGACTGTGTGGTGAAATGTAACACCTTTAGCCTGGGACACTACAGCAATATTAATGATTCCCATTTCCAGTATATTTATGACTGTATTCTTTAAGTTCTCAAAATGTTGCTTTCCCATTGGTTCATAAGTTTCAGTTAGGAAAATTGAACGGGTGCAGCCATGGCCTGCAACGAAAGTGGCAAACAATTAACTGCAAGTAGGTGGGCTTCAAGTTATACCTCAGGCTGCAGCAGCCTCACCTTGGTACCGTGACTGACTGAGCTACTCTGAAAGACCTCAGCCAGGTCAGCTATTGAGTGCTGGCCTTGCAGTCTTGCGGCCTGGCAATAGTGTTATTGTTGCAGCTAACATCCAGGAAAGTAGCACACACAGACTTGCTGACCTTACATCCAGGGATGCCATGTGGCTACAGTACAGCTGACATCTTGGTCCTGCCTCAGTGCTGGCACTGCAGTGCCTAAGGAACAGCATGCTCACACACATAGATGGTTTTTACCTTGCTAACTGCATTGCTGACTGCAAGGCAGACAGCAAAATATCAAACATCTACTCTGTGTGCGCTACCGTTCATCCTAGCATTGAGGAAACCCAGGCCAGCAAGCATGGGCAATGCATAACAATGTAAAATGCCATTTTTAGTGACATGATATCAGGGTTGTAGTTTGGGTGAGGGAAATCCAAGGTGCTCACTTTCTAGTGTACATTGAACCCTGTGATTTGTGAAATGCAGTAGCTAGTGCAGCGGGGAAGGGGTGACAACAGCCACAATCCTTGTCAGGGTGAAACACAAAAGTTACTGAATTAACTTATAGTTAACCACCTGGTAGCTTAACACAAAAACTGTTAGGCTTAACTTAGAGGCACTGTGTTAAGTATTTGTGCAGCACATAAATAGTTATTGAGTGAAAAACAACACAAGAAAAATCCCAAACCAATTTAGAACCGTAAAGTAAAATGTAATGAATAAAATGAGACTACAAAAAAAAACAATCAGTAGAACTGGAGATATGCAATTTTAAAGGTTTAGGTAAAAATAGTATCAACAAGCAGAAAGCGCTAACTGTGGTTAACTGATGGTGCTAGACTGAGAAAAAGTTGCAGGTTTAGGCAGACTAGCATGGCGTGCGTGCCGGATACAGGAACCAGGTAAGTCCTGCTGAAATAGTGACCTCTCAGAGTGTGGCAGGCACAGGTCAAAATGTCGGGATTTCACAAGAGGAGCTCAACTGATGCCAACCAGTGCACCTCTTGGGGAGCAGCAATCTTACTCCAGAAGTGGCCGGCAGGGCTCAGGCAGGTCCAGTTGCAGATTCAGGTAGTGCAAGTCGTAGCAGGTCAGCTGCACAGTTGAAGGAAAGTCTGTGGAGCTTGTCGTTGCCCTGGAACAGGAAGTCAGACAACTGACCCTTGAAGTCACTTTGGTAGTCTTGGGTTCAGAGAAATGGCCTTCTCTCCTTCAAGCAGCAAAGCAGGCCTTAAACAGCAGTCTTCTGAAGAATACGGCAGGGCTTCTGTAGTCTTCTGCATGTCCAGGAGTTTAGTGAAGAGTTGGTCTGAGGGACCACTATTTGTAACTGGTGTCAGCTTTGAAGTGGAGCTTTCCCCCTCAGATAGTTTTGGAATCGCCTTCCTCTATTCACAGATCCCAAGAGATCTAGGGTGACAAAAGGCTGTTGTCAACTTATTTTTGAGTGTGGTGTGGCAACTCCTTTGAAATGCAAGTGGGGAAGGGAACAGCTCCATCCCTCCCATTGTCGCAGGATGGCCTTCTCCCAGCTACATCCAGGTCCTATTGTACCGTGCCTTGGCCCAATATACATTGCTGATGGGGAAGCTATTAACAGGACAAGACAGATGGAAACTCATAGAAGGCCCCAGAAAGTTTATGGCAGGAAAATGACAGCTTTTTAAAACTGCCATTTTCAAAATTGGTAATCTAAAATCTGACTTTATCACTAAAGAGGATTTTAAATTACAATTCATTTGAGTCTTTGAGGCCTTTTCTACCTGCTCCCAATCAAATTTTAGCATGTATTACATGTAATAAGTTAGCCCAATGTTATCCTACAGGATTGAAAGGCCTCACTATTGTGAAAAATGTATTTAGGAGTTTTTACTATCAGGACGGCTAAAACTTAAAATTGCATGTCCAACTTTTGAAATACAATGCATTCTGTCCTATGAGCTGTTTAGGTCGTACCCTAGGGATGACTTATATTATTAAAAGGGAGGTTTAGGCCTGGCAAAATGTTTATTGTGACAGGTCGAATTGGCAGTTTAAAATTGCACTGCAGGCTGGAGGAGGATGAAAGGCTACCTAAATGGGTGGCACAATAAGTGCTGCAGGTCCACTAGTATCATTTAATTCTTAGTGGCCATGGATACATGTAGTTCCACTTTATTGGGGACTTTTAACCTCTTGGCTGCTAGGCGTTTTCCCCCTCCTGTGCTGGGAATTACCATTTTGCTGTTTTCATGACGAGCTCAGCTCGTCATCAGCACATGACACCCGTGGGTGATGACGAGCTGAGCTCGTCATCAGCATCGAAAGGGTTAAGTAAATACATGTGACAATATCACCCAATTTTATCACGTTTAAAGGAGGGAGCACATGAACTTTACTTTAGCCCTGGTTAGAAGTGGTAATGTGCACAGAGTCCTAATGCAAACCAAAAACGAATTGCAGAAAACAAGAGGGGAGTAAGCAAGAGGTTTGGGGATGACTCCTGTAAAGGTACACAGGTCCAATACACCCCCCTCTAGCCAAAAGGCAAGATAGTCTATGGAATACCTTGATGGGCTTACCTGCTTAGGTGATGGTATATGGACAATGGGCCTCTTCTGTGGTGACCCTTGTTAGTGTTATGCCCCTCTGAACTCAGTTGTAACACTCTGTCAACACTCTCATGAGCGACTAGGCGGATCCATGGGAATCCCTTCTCTTCATCTGTGGACCCCCATCTATGAAGCTTCTTACCTTACTCGGCTGACAGATACACCCCTTAGGCAGACAACACCACCGTGGGCAACAAAGTGGTGTCGCTCATTTCTGCCTCTCAGATCAGACTTCTGTCTCCAACCAAAGGAAAACACTGCCCATAAGAATAGTAACCAATGGAGGTCACTAAAAGCTGCAGTGACAAGAGCAAGGCCTCAAGCCATCCATGGTTCTCTGAGATCTCTCAAAGTGGGGGACAAGAGCTCAGGGTGTTAGGCACCCTTCTTCCAATCTCCCGCCCACCAGTCCAGGGATGGTATCCGGAGACTAGCCTAGTTGCTGAACAGTTGCCTGGCAATTTAGGACTTTGAAAGGAGAAGCGTTTCCATGCGGTTGCTCCATAGTACACCCAGATGCTTTTAGGATGCCCAGAACAGTCGCCCCTCCCAAGTCAGCTAACACTGCTGTTAATTCAGTACTCAATAATCAGTCAATAGGCATCTGGGGACTGCCTACCCTTCTGGAGTGGCCAACAGTGGAAAGATTCTTGGTACAGACCAGATCCCCCTGCTTGTGCCCCAACGGGGAGCAATGAGACCATCAAGGTTAGAAATGGGGTGCCAGTGCCACTGCCCACCAGAACCTCCCCTCCTGTTCTTTGAAGGGGCATGGGAATCCTTTCGTCCCCCACACTATTCCGGGACCTGTTTGGGTCACTTTGGACCTCCCACTCACTCTATTCATAGGAACCTGAGCCACCCTCCTCATGGCGACTACCAGGTACCTTCCAAGACTCTCTGGTACTAATCCAGAGGTCTGCCTCCTTTGCAACCTCCCTGGGATCACTGAGCTTGTGGTCAATCAGGTGTTGGCATAGTTATGGAAACAAATAACTGAACATGTGCTCTCTTGCAATCAATTTGTTTAGCCCCTCATAAGTGTTTCCCTCACTACCCTTCACCCAACCAGCCAGTGCCTTACAAATGAGGTCCACAAAATCCATCCAGATCTGTTGTGGCAACTCTGGCTGTACCTAAACTAATGCTTGTACTTTTCAGGTATGTGAGACCATATTTTGTGTCCCTCCTGAGTGGATACCTCATCCTGTGCCATTTCTCTAGGGCAATCAGTGCATCCCTCCCTTCTTCGGAAATGTGCCTCCAGAGACTAGCCCCCAAATCTTCCTCAGGGACCCTTTGCATCTCTAGGGCAACCTCATAGGTCTCAAACCATTCATCAATGTTGACCCCCACAACAAGTTAGGCACCAGGTCATGGGGAATGGGGACCTTCATATCTCCGTTGGGCACTGAGGTATCGCTGCCACCATTTCTGTGGGTCTCTGTGGTTTGTTTGAGCTTTATGTATAGCTCCTTTAAACTCAGTTCATGAGCCCAGACTATCTTTTTTTCTGCCAAGGCCCTTGAGTCTTCGGCCCTTTCCTTAGACAGGGCTCATTCTGCCTCAGCCTTTTCCTTCGCTATGGCTCTTTTTGCCTTAGCTTTTCTCTGTTCTGTAGCCTGTATGGCTAGCTGCAGCTACAGGTTCCTCTCAATTTGTTTGTCCTTCAACTCTTCTGGAGACCAGTTGTTAGATTATACACTGCTTCCTGCATGGGATCAAGTAGGGGACCCCATCTCTTTGGCCCTCCACTGTTCTCTGGAGACATTGCTAAGTCATGTCCCTACTCCACACCATCATTCTCAGTGTCATCCCCTTCTTGGGCCTCTGTTGAAGCCTTAGGTGAGCAAGTGGGTTATGGGCTGAGGGGATGTTAAACCTCCTCAAACCAAACACAAAGAGATGATGGACTGAGCACTGAAACTTTTCAGACACTCACCCCCAGTCACAGATCTAAGTTAAATCCATCATCGCTCCCTTCACCACCCTAGTTCAGACACAGTCTTGACCCTCATGGGAACAGTCCAGCTTTAACTGCCAAGCTATGTCTTCCCTGGACCATAAACAAGTATCCTTGAACCGCTTTTGGGCTAACAGCCCTCATCCGCCAGGCTAGCTTGAATCCAGGTACAAAGTGAGCAAGGGACCCATGTCTGGATGTAACATCAAACTAAGAAAAATAAAAAGAGTTACATCACTTGGAGATACATTATGTGATGTGGACTCTGCTTTATTAGTGGAAATGACTCTATCCAGATTGGTCTATTTATGTTGAGGAAATCATTGGATGAAATATTCTTCCTAAAAATGTAAGGCTGCTAATTTGGCCATATTTGTCACTGCAAGGGTGTGCTACAAATCTCTTTCTATTTTGGAAATCAGTTGTGTATACATTCTTGGGTGTATGGAGGGCACTTTTGGGTATTAGGTGACAGAAAGATCAAATAAGCACCCCGATAATAGTAAGAATTGCTATTCTGTAACACAAATTGTTTTTGTGTGCTTATATGTTACAGAGTTTGTTCTCCCACTTTATTGCTTTGTCTTTATTCATCAAATATTAAAATATTCTTGTCCGGCCACACAATGCAATATAGATCTCATTGTTTGTCCAAATGTATTGCCTCTCCCTTATCCTTCCTGTGTGGGACCACTGGTCATGTAATATACCTATACCCAAGGTCCTTGACCAATCTAATTGGGTTTCCTTGTTGATTTATAACACAACTTTCTAAAAAGTTCTGGCTATTCTATGGACTGACGCAAATTCGGAAGAGCATCATCTAGCCCCATAATCGATACCATAGTAAGTATCCATATCGAATAGCCAGAACATCTTATGTGGTGGATTTTTCACCCAAATCAATATGGATGCGTTACTAGTTCCAGGAGTGTATGGAACAAAACACGTTGGCTGGATTTTAATGTTTATACTGAGGAATAATAATAAAGAAGAGAATTTAAAATCTATACTGGATTTGGACTGTTTCCTGGTGCACCTTTCCATAGTTTCCACGTGTAATGTGAGCTGTGGCTGTGCTTCTAACCTTTCCTACAGAATGCTGTACAGAGGGAACAGGATTCAATAGGTGTAACCTTTGCTCACCTTTGCATGCTTTAGGAAGAGTAGCAAGGAAAGTCTCATAGAGAATGTGCAGGTGCTGTGCTAGTAGCTAACCAAACAGAAAGTACAGCCAAAGAAATAATTTACTTTAGGTCTACACCACAGTTAGTAAAATGAGAATAGTGTAATTAGAACAATAAATTGAGAAAATCTGTTAATGAGAAAACCATTTTTTAATATACAAATTCCATATGAAATAATGGGTCATATGTTGTCTGTGTCACACTAGCAACACTCATAATGTGTCTAAATACTTAACATGTTTGTTGCTTTGCAGTGGTACCTCAAGTACCTCCGCTATGAATTTTCAACTGAAGGCTGTTCACAGAGATTGGGAGGGTTGTTGTCCACATACTTTATGATAACTTCACATAAAAGTGTTTATGTCAGAATCTAATAATAAAATAATTTATGGGGTGCAGAGAGGAATGTCACACATGGATATGCAAACTTAATAAGTATAATCAAGTTACATGGACCAACTTCAGAAATTTGATGATCCAATTTGTTTTATGATTGTAATACACAGTTTTATAAAGGGCCATAGTTAGAGCTAATCATTTTCTCAATGTGCTGGTGCATCTTATCCCGAAGTTCACAGTTTGCTGTGACCAAACTAGAGTATCACCTCTGTTCACTGGAATACCACCCATCCACACTGTGGCTTATTATGTCAGTAGCCTGAATCAGTACCAAAGACTGCATCTTCTTCATAGATCTGCGGGAGGGACTTTTGAGTGAATGTAGTCTGTTTATGACTATATCATTCCCATAGGTAGTATATTTAACCAATAATTGTTCAAAAAGTGTTGATATGAAATACTTGCAAAGAATGCCATCAGATGTAGGACAAACAAAAGGAGAGCAAGAGTACACCCCTGTAGCTGCACTGCCGTATCTTGTTACTACTTGAGAGCTAGTCATATGGCCATAAACTATTGCTATAAAACCTGTACCACTTGGAGATATACAGCAAGGATTCCGAAGTTAGGGCAGTCTTGATTGGATATGAGGATGCTGTTCCAGGTCCTGAGGCCATAAAGGGATATGACCAGCTGCCTTCCTTTTTCTTTGTTATTCCTCTTATTCTACAATCTGATGGAGGTGTCCTGGCTATAAACATATGTACTGGTTGTGATGGCCTTGTGAATGATGTAGCTAGTTTGGAGAAGGAGCAGGCAGGTAAAGGGAGCCAGTGGAGTTCCATCAGGACAGTATTGATGTCAGGATATTTCCTCAAGACTTGGATTAATTGTGCAGCAACATATGGGATGCCCTTAAGGACTGCCAGTGTGGAGTATTGTAGGCCACCTAGTATGACATTACCAGCATCAAGGTGCAAGAGTATGAGGGCTTGATCAGCAGTTCGGAAGTCTTTCTGTGGAAGAAATGGTTTGACTTTGTTAGGAGAAGAGAGCTAGTATGGACTAGCACTGCTTTTTTGGCAGTGTGTTCCTTTAGAGTAAGGTTGGTTTTTAGGGCAAACTCAAGTCACTTGACGTTCAGGGAAATGTAAGGTTCTAGGCTGTCATGGTTCATGTCATTGAGTCAGGTTTATACTGTTTCTTGTTTGTGGTTAACTGAGTTAAAGGCAGCTAATAGGTACAGCAATATCATCAGACAGACATCATCTTCATCTGTGATCAAGAGGGCGTTATCTGCAGTGTGTACAGTATTGGGCTCCATGCTGCAGAGTGATCTGAACAGCAAAACACACAACTTGATGGGCGGTATGTTGCACAATGGCAAAACATTCACCCCCAGTCACAGATCTGGGTTTAATCCATTGTTATTTTGCTCACCAAGCCACCCCAGTTCAGGCATGGCCATATGCAAATCAGTCTCGACCCTGTGCCTCATGGGAACAGTCCAGACCAAACTGCCAAGCCATGTGTTCCCTGGACTGGAATCAAGCACCCTAGGACCGGTTTCTGGCTATCAGCCATCTTCAGCCAGGATAGCTTGACTCCAGTGGCTTAGTGAGCATGGGACCAACGTCTGGGCATACCCTTCCCACATAGGGTGAACAGCAAAACACACAAGTTGATGGACGGAATGTTGCACAATGGCAAAACATTCACCCCCAGTAACAGATCTGGGTTTAATCCTTTGTTATTTTGCTCACCAAGCCACCCCAGTTCAGACATGGCCATATGCAAATCAGTCTTGACCCTGTGCCTCATGGGAACAGTCCAGACCGAACTGCCAAGCTATGTCTTCCCTGGACCGGAATCAAGCATCCTAGGACCGGTGTCTGGCTATCAGCCGTCTTCAGTCCGGATAGCTTATCTCCAGTGGCTTAGTGAGCATGCGACCCACGTCTGGGCATACCCTTCCCACATAGGGTGAACAGCAAAACACTCAAGTTGATGGACGGAATGTTACACAATGGCAAAACATTGAGCCCCAGTCACAGATTTGGGTTTATTCCATCGGTATTTTGCTCATCAAACCACCCCAGTTCAGACATGGCCATATGCAAATCAATCTTGACCCTGTGCCTCATGAGAACAGTCCAGACCGAACTGCCAAGCCATGTCTTCCCTGGACCGAAACCAAGCATCCTAGGACCCGTTTCTGGCTATCAGCAGTCTTCAGCAAAGATATCTTGACTCCAGTGGCTTAGTGAGCACGGAACCCACGTCTGGGCATACCCTTCCCACATCTTGTGTGTTTTGCAGAGTGATCTGAAGCCAAAGGTAGTCATGCAGGAGATGGTTAGCTTTGATGTCACCTTGGAGTTGAACATCGTCTGCGTTTTTTATGATGTTGCCGATAAATGGAAGATGAGTGAAAATAGATATGGAGCCTGATTCACAAAGATAAACTTACACTTTTGTTTAAGTTTGCATTTTTTTGGTATTCACAAACTACAAGTTAAAAGCAAGTTTAAGACGGCGCAGTTAGGTTGAAGAACTCCGCACAAAAAAAGATTGAAAAAGCCCATCTTTGTATCTGTAGAGTTCTCTGCCCCAACTGTGGAGGCTCCGCAAATGTAAACTTACTATTAAATTGTATTTTGTGGGTAGGAAAAAAATAACAAACTTACGCAAAAGCGTTAGTATACCTTTATGAATGAGGCCCAGAGAGTCTCCCTAGATGAAATAACAAATTCAAAATATTAATGGAGAGGGAGTCAGAGGGCGACTCCACTAACAAACAGAATATGGGAACATACTTAGTACTTTAAAACTGAAAATTCCAAGCCCTTATGTTGGCTAATCCTTACGCAAATATGTTAGAAGATTTAGTTATATTTTGAAATATCAGTACAAATTTCGCAGCTTCCTGAAGATTGGAAGTAGAGTTGACTGTTGAAAAGGGATCAATAAGTGGTGAACTGTGCTACTTGTGATCCATCTTAGCATTACTAAAATCAGAGCAGGAAAAATATTAAATGAAACAGCTGAAAGGGCTGTGCAGCAGGAACTCACCATAGATCTACTGGCATAAAATGAAATAATCTGAAGTGATGAAAGTTCTTTGATAATCACAAGGAGAATCTATGTGCTGTGAGCGTCTACTGTGAGAAATCCCACTGTGACTGCTCAAGTGGGACTTTGCCTAGAAGTACAAGTAGGAAACTGCTTAATATAATGACACCACCCTAATATTGTTGCAAGATAAATGCTTTTCAAAATCCTCAATTTTCTCATGCAAAAAAGAAATGTATGCCATATGTCAGTCAGTCAAGAAGGCTTTATTTCGATAAAAAGTATCATAAAAGCTTCATTCAAAATACACAAATTCATGTTTAGAATGACAAGATAAACAGAAACACAAAAAATTGAATATACAATTAATTTAAAAAGTTTCCGAAGTTCATTGGAAAAAAGAGATATTTCATAAACTGATTTAAAAACCAATTAAACAATTGATTTAAGCCTCTTGGATCTAATGGACCAAGCCCATGATAAAAATTTTGCAAGAATACAAGCATATAAGGTACAACAATCAGACCTAAGTATGCGTATTGCCTCCGCATGACGTCTAGTACCTAGCTGGCGACATAGATGTTTAAGCCATTTCTTCCGTGGCAGGGTATACTCTCCGCATTCAAACAAGAAATGCGCCACTGTCTCTGGTTTGCCTATGCACATTGGACAGAACTCTGTAGTTTGCACAGGTGGTTTCCACCGTGATGAGAAAGCATACAAGGGAAGAGTACATGCTCTAAATTTAAAATTGAGGGCCCTATCAAAAGGTTTCTCGATTATGTCTAAATATAGTTCTCGTATTGGCAGGTCCTTAAAGTTCAGGAAATCTTCCGTTAGTCTGCCCCAGCAATCATTGGTGTTCCTTTTTGACGCTATCCAATTCCAATACAGAGTCTTGAGGGGTTCCTTTGGTGGAGAGGTTCTGTTTAACCATGCTTCTTTTAAGCCCAGATTGGAAAACAGGATTTTCATGTCTCTCAAACATATAATTTTCTGCCATCCTGGAAGTGACATAATTTCTGAAAGACTTTGCGCATATTTATCAAGTTCCTGTACTCGCCACAGGCGGGCCCATAACAGCAATGGCCGAAGTTTTGCTTTGTCGTCAATTGGGCGACAACCTAAATCCAGCATTAGTGGGACCATAGGCGTACCTTGCGGGAGAGACATAATTGCTCTGCAAAATTTCCTCTCAGATCTTGGCAATTCGTTTGTAATAGATGAGCCCCATAACTCGGCCCCATAAAGAGCAGAGCTAACCCCCTTGGCTGTATAGATTTCAAGAACAGTAGATATGGGTCTAATAACACAAGAGCGTTGTTCTTTCAATAGGGCTCCTGTTAGACGTTTGTGGGTTTGCAGCATTTTATCCAAATGAGGGGCCCATTGCATTTTATGGGACAACCGTATGCCTAGATAGTCAAAAACTTCTACTTTCCCCAAAGGTTCCCCATTCAGGGTAGGAGGGCAAATAGTTTTTTTTGAGGGATTCAGCACAAGGTACTTCGTCTTTTCAGTATGGATAATCAAACCCCGTTCAGAGCAAAAGGACTGAAAATTGTTCAGAAGTCTTTGGAGGCCAATCGGGGTTTTCGATATCAAAAGCGTATCGTCCGCGAAGAGAAGGGTAGGTATACGCTCTCCAGCCAGGGATGGTTCATCTGAAGGATGTTTCCGAAGATGCTCGACCACCCCATTGATGTAAAGGGAAAAAAGGGTGGGAGCTAGGACGCATCCCTGGCGGACCCCCCTCTCTACCAGGATACTACTGGTTTTTTCACCCTCTGGGCCCCACCTTATCTGGGCAAAACTATTTTCATGGAGCCTAATGAGTAATGAGAGAATATAGTGCGGCAACCCCATGTCAGCCAGAACACCCCAAAGGGTCTCCCTCTGTACAAGGTCAAAGGCAGTCTTTAAATCGATAAAAGCGAGATAAAGACTGCCCTTGCCTATAACCACTACCTTCCAATATATCATCATCAACCTAAAGGCTTGCTCGATTGTACCAGTGCCCACTCGGAACCCTGCCTGGTAGTCGGAGAGTATATTATTTTGATCTATCCAGTCCAATATTCTGACCAATAGGACCTTGCCAACTACTTTTTGGCTAATATCCAAAAGACTAATTGGTCTATAATTGGATGGATCATCTCTGGCGCCTTTTTTATAAATGGGGACGACCTCCGCCCCTTTCCATGATGTGGGAATCGGTGCACCCCTACAGATGGCAACGAGAAGGCAATAGATGAATTTTCCCCACTTCTGAATATCTGATCTCAATAGGTCCCCCGGTATGCCATCCGGTCCAGCAGCTTTTTGGGGCCTGATAGAGCTTATGGCATACTCCACTTCTTTTATTGTAAAGTCAGAGCTTTCCTGAAGGGTCACCCAATTCAATTCAATTGTAGGTAAATTCCCTGCCCTTACTTCAGCAGTAGTGTATAACTTTGAGAAATGGTTGACCCATGCCTGACTTGGGATATTACATGTTATCAGATCAGTGTCGGGTATGTTTCTGGCTCTTATTGTGTCCCAGAAGCATTTTGAGTCCTTCTTAGAGCTAGCCTCTTTAAGAGTACGCCAGTACTCCTCTTCCCACTCTCTTTTTGCATGTGCCAGTGTAATCCTATGCTCTTTCCTGGCTATCTGTATCAAGGGTTGGGATTTGCCTTTAACGGCCTCTATTAAAAGTGACTTTGCCCGTCTGCATGCTGGGGTGTACCAGTCGTGCTTCCCCTTGGGTTTACACTGAGATGGATTCCCCCCTACAAAGCCCTTACCCTGGAATACATCCCCTATAGACTTAACATCTACCTCAAAAATAGATGTCACCTTTTCAGCTGAATGGGCCAGATTGGTAGCATCTAATTCGATCTGAGAAGTCTGAAGTAATTCCTTAATGGTAGAAAGTTTGACAGCGTCAGTGGCGATTTTATTCCACTTAAGACGTCGTCCACAGGATGCAACAGTGGTTTTATGAGTGCATTTGGGGAAGGGTGCGATTACTTTACTAGGCCAGGGATTGTGTAAAGATAAGGAAAGCGAGTTATGATCGCTCTCCACGGTGGGTTGGACAACCATATCCTGAACCAGTCCCCAAAGTTTTAAATCCAACAGGATATAGTCAATTCTTGAGGTTTGATCAACCCTGTTGAAAGTGGGAGCACCTAGGCCATCAGAAATTGTGCGGCCGTTCGTGGCTCTTAAGCCAAACTCCAATGTTTGGGCATTTAGTTGGACTGCAGTTCGTGACCATCTTTTTATCGGGGCAATAGATAATGCTGGAATACCCCATCTACTATCATCCTCACTTAGGTCTGAACTATCCTCCATAGGGAGTGGTTCATATGTACAATTAAAATCGCCCGCTATTAAGGTATAATCACCTTCAGCGTGATCTCTTAGTTCTGCTTCAAGGGTGGATATTACTAGGGACGTCAACCCATTTTTAGTTCCTCTGGCATAGACATTGTACAAGGCAAGGGGTAAGCCCCTACTATGATTTCTCAGTACAATTGCTATTATATTTGGGCTGCTAACATGCTTAGATGTAATATGACAGTTAAGAGAAATGCTTACCCAGATAAGAAGCCCCCCAGAGGGACGACCCTTTCCTTGTGTGACTTTCACAGCGGGCACAAAGTACGTTACAAAACCAACCCGGTGTAGCGGTTCAACACTCCAAGTCTCTTGAAACAGGCAAATTTTGTGCGCCTCGACCAAGTCGTTCCATTCTGGCGAGCCCAGTTTCATATGGATTCCTGCAAGGTTCCAGCCAAGTATTTTTATTGAACCCTTGTCAGGATTACTATCGCTCCTCCTGTTGTTATGCGGTCCCAGACACTCTATTGGTTGGAAAGATGATACTAGTTGGAATTTAGTTGGAACTATCTGGGTTGATAGCTTAGGGCTCTTAGTTTGCCAACCAATCAGTGTATGCTCCTCCTCCCCTTGTTTCAAGTTTAAAGATGGGGTACTAATTGGCTCAGAAATGAGTCAATCTACCTCATCAAGAGCACAAAACCGGTTGCAATGTGTAAACTGGGAAAGAAAAGGGTCAACTGCAGGTGGGCCAGGCCAAGATGATTGCCACTAATGGAAGGCATGCTGGGGAACCTGAGGATAGGCCCTATTTAAAGTAAAGTAAGTTTTCGGAATGTGTTGTCTATGTACCATCGGGTAGAAGTAGGAGAGGGGAAATGGGTGAATTTGAATATTTGCTCCGCTAGTGGGTGCACTACATATGTGGTTCACTACCGCTGTATTTCTGAAATTAACGGTTATGACATCCCCTGCTATATTTTGAGTGTTTCTGCCTACCCACTCTCCTCTTCTAACCGCGAGTATTTCCCTGGACATATATGGGGGTAGGGGTCTGTTGAGCTGTAACCATTGGGCACATTTATTTCTTAATTCAACATTTGTTTCCCTTCTACCTTCCTTCAGTGGTGGTACGCCCGTTAGTACGACTACAAAAGTTGCAGCTTCCACTGGCAAGTTGATTGTCCTAAAACGAGCTGGTCTTGGCTTTAACTCTTGGCTTTTAGTAGGGGAGGAAATTGATTTTGTGTGTTTGCTAGAACTTTGGGCATCTTTAGTTACTGGATTAGTGGGTTTTCCAGTTCCCAACTCCTGCTGGGTCTGCAAGATGGAACCAGCAGATCTTGGAAGCGGGACAGAAGGAACATCTTTTTTTCCCCCATTTTGGGTCTGACAGTGTGGGTCTTTTGCTATGTTTGCCGCGGGCAATTTCGGCTTTGTAGCTGTGTCTGGTTTACTAGCGTTTCCCCCCAATGTCACTCCTTTCGATCTCCCTTGGGTTAATGTGCCCTCGATACTGCCTGGGTTATTGGACCCAGCCCCTTTGGTATTCATTAGTGATGTCATTCTATCAATTTTTGACATAAGGGGCTTGATGAGAGCAATAATCGTGGCTTCTAAGTCCGCTTTAAGATCCGCTACCATGTTAGTTACCCAGCAAGGTATACCTGGTAAGTGACTAGGAATTGGGGTCACTAGATTGTGATTACGTGTATTAGCGTTCGTCCTTTTCTTTTTTCTATGTACACTACTGACATTGCTTACATTCCCTTTTCCTGAGCATGTATTTCTTGTTGTTTCGCTATACCTTATGAAATTTGAATCGGGCATAGAGTTCTTTGGGACCCCTGGTGACTCAGTAGGAGGCTGGCCGCACGGAAGTTCCGCGAAAGAGGCAGTGACTCCAAGGCTTAAGTCCAAATCCTCAGTAATGTCTAAGGATGGAGACAAGCGATTACCTGTTGCCTCCTGGGAGTCGTGCGGAATTATTGTTGGTGGTAGAGATAGCCTCCTTTCCGTGTTGGCTATAGCTGAAGATACAACCCCAATAGTTTGTTGCAACATAAGGTCAATAGCAGTTAAAGTGGGGACAGGTTGAGGTACAGGTTCCTTACGCTTGGTTTTGGATCGTAGGATAGGCATTTTACCAGTTTTGGGACCCTTCCTCATGCCAGCAAAAGTATGCAACGGAAAGAGGGGTGGCCCGGCCCGGCCTCTTCTGGCCGCTGAGGGCCGTAGAGGGCCCGCCTTTGCCCGGGCTTCACCCGGCGTCCCGCTTGCGTCCCGCAAGGCAGGGCCTCACATGATAATAAGGATGAGAGGGCGTTTGTGGGCGGGGCTCGCAGGGGGCGCTGACCGGATGTTGCTTGGTCGCGCAGGGACTCCTGGGAAAGTGAGTCCCTGCTACGCTACTCCCCCGCAGCCTCTCTGCACGACAGATGTACCACAAGCTCGGTCTAACAGGCAGCAGACAGCGCTGGTGGGCAGTCCTCCCACGAAGCGGCTCCGGCGGAGCGGGAGCGGCGAGAAGTTGCGGTGTTGCAGGTAAGGGGCAAGGCAAACAGAGTATCCCCATGGCGTCCAAGATTGCACGGAGGGTCACAAGGGTCTGATGCACCAAGGTCCTTTTCTGCCGTTTGCCGGTTGTGGGCGGGACTCGCAGGGGGCGCTGACCGGATGTTGCTTGGTCGTCCAGGGACTCCTGGGAAAGTGGGTCCCTGCCGCGCTACTCCCCCGCAGCCTCTCTGCACCACAGATGTACCACAAGCTCGGTCAAACAGGCAGCAGACAGCGTTGGTGGGCAGTCCTCCCACGAAGCGGCTCCCACGGAGCGGGAGCGGCGAGAAGTTGCGGTGTTGCAGGTAAGGGGCAAGGCAAACATAGTATCCCCACGGCGTCCAAGATTGCACGGTGGGTATGCCATATGTAAAAGCCATGGAGCGAAGTATTTGACGTTTGGGCAGACTGAAGATAGGGAGCCGCATTCTTCTGTTAACTGCCCTTACTGCTGCACTATCCATACACATCTTGTCAAGTTGCATCTTTAAGTTCTAGACAGCACCAATTGAGGTAGGGTTAGACTCGTTTTATCAACCCCAAATTGTAGAAGGTCACATTTTAATCACCTCTAACTTTGTGTATGGCATCATTCAATGAGGTAAATACATTTACAGAATGATTCTAAAACAATGTATAAAGGTTGCTCATCTAAGAAGGTTGGGTAGCTCCCCACTTCAACCACTAAATTAGGTCCACTACAATGAGAATGAACAAGTGCGATGTCTGATGAAAAGACAAACAAGTCCGCACTTCTTTAGCAATAGAATCAGTGTAAAAGCCAGACATACCGAAGTCTGCCATTAAAATGGGCAGTGCAAAGCTAAAATGTAATTTGAGGGGATACTTGGTATCACCATGATCAGGCCACCAACATTTGTAGCTAGCTTGGTCTTCTGAGAAATGCAAGGTTCATCCTGCTTTTGCCATTGCTGGAGAGGAGCAGTGTAATCATGTGCCGGACTCTTGCTAGTATGGACTGAAGCGAAGCACTTGCGTACCATTCCCTTCTGAAGAAAACACATTTGCAAACAATTTAGTTGAGATTTTCTGATACCTTCAAGCTTGCATTGTGTAGCTCAAATGAGGGGCTAGACATGCTATGAGAGAGAGTTAGAAGGGATAAAGACACATTGAGTATACTAAGCATATTAGTTGCATTAACACAGTATTCCAGGTTGTAGTCAGAAACACAAAAGGCTGGATCATGTAAATGTGTTGTATCTGGAGTATCTGTAGCATATGTAGTTAAAGCAGTGGTTATTGTTCCTGTGTGTTCATTCATATCAATCCATTGTAGTCCAGGAATAATATGTGCTTCCCCTCCTGCAACAATAAATAAATGGCACAGTCTTCAGAATCTCTACACCCTCTGCCTACCCATGTGATTCAGTATCTTCTGCAATGACACCCTCTCCTACCTGCAAAACCAACTGCATAACCTCAATTGATGGTGCTGTGTCTAGTCCTAAGCCAAGAGTAAGTCAGGACGAAGCATTAGAAGGTCTGCCTTGGCATATAGTAGGCACTCCAAGCGGTATTGTAAGGTGGCTGCTGATACCAAGGAGAGAAGCAGAAAATTGCTTACATCCAAAAGAGCAGGTGTAGTGGCAACAGGAGAGAAAGCTTTCCACCGCTTTTTTGAGACGTCTATGAAAGCATGTTTTATGTGAAAGTATAACTCTCATTACCCTTAAGCTCTAAACATTCGGCAAGACATGATTACATGCAGGGAGAGGTATTTGTCACTTCCACATTACTTTGAGAACAGTTAAGAGGAGCTGCAGAGGTGTCTGAAAGAAAAGATTGTCATATCTCATTAATTTTGGTTGAGATGGATTCCAAAAGATCTCCACTGAGATAAAGAGACTCAGGTATGTCATTTACATTGTTATCAGTGATGTCATAAATGATGTCATAGAACATGTCATAAGTGATGTATTATGGGAGGTCATAAACAGTGCATGGTGAGGGGCAAGTTATTGTTAGCTAAGCTAATTATTACTGGTAAATTCTGTGTTATTTTAGTTCAAAACTTTAATGTTATCACTCCCATATTTACTTAATTATGACGCAATTTTAACCTTTGTTTTTTTTGGGAATTTCTAGAGCTTTTTAAAATAAAGTCATATTTTAATACCATATGTAAAGCCAACTCCCCGCTGTGCATGGCTGACAGGGCCTCATATTTTAAAAGGGGAAGGAGGACACATGCTCCCGCTCAGTGCCTTATTAGGCACTGGGAAAAAATCCCAGATCCTTTTTTTAAAGGGGTGGGGGCCAAGTGGCCCCCCTCAGTGACTTGTAAGGCCCTAGGGTCCCCACTCCAGGGCTGTTTTTATGCGGAAGGTGTCCAACACACACACAGCTCCCCACTGTGAGCCAAGAGCATATGTTAGGTTATGTTATGTTATGTTATGTTATGTTAATCGAAACTTTTTAAGCGCACGGGCACCCAAGGGCTTCATGGTGCTGACAGTGAGGAAAATTGATAGCAGTTAACCTATCCGGATGCTTGCTTAAATAGCCAGGTCTTCAAGGCTCTCTGAAAAACCATAAGGTTAGTACAACTCCTGATCGTCAAGGGAAGAGTGTTCCAAACCTTTGGGGCGAGGTAAGCAAATCGGCACCCACCCTGACGCCTCCGTTTGAATGAGGGTAAGGTGAGAAGGGACAGATGAGCTGAGCGAAGATTGCAGGTAGGCTCGTGCTTGACAATCAGGCTGTTAATGAACATGGGGCTTTTCCCGTGCAGGGCCTTAAAAGCCAGACATCCTACTTTAAATATCACCCGTTGGGCCATAGGTAACCAGTAGAGGGCTGCTAGCAATGGTCTTGCCGATCTCCAATTGCGGTGTTTGAAGATAAGTCTGGCCGCTTGGTTTTGGACAATTTGTAGGCGCTTAGACAGAAATATGGGTAGTCCTAGGTAGATAGAATTGGAGAAATCTAATCGAGACAAGACCAGGGCGAGCACCACTTGTATGAGCGCAGAGTGGGTAAGCAAATGAGCCCAGGTGCACTAGAGCCTGGTGAATACCCCTGTCAGCATTAGATCTCATAGTGTCTAGGACTGCAAGAATCACGGTCTCAGTTGAGTGCACCGGACGAAAACCGGCTTGGTTAGGCTCCAGGTAGTCCGATGATTCGATAAAATTGGAGATACACCTAGCCACGTGAGCTTCCAAGATCTTTGCTCCAAATGGGAGGAGGGATATAGGCCGATAATTCGAAAGATTGGCAGGTTCGGCCCCAGGTTTTTTAATGAGCGGAACCAGCGTCGCATTTTTGAAAGTGGTGTGGACCTACCTTGTGCTAGTGACTCATTAAGAAGGGGGAGTATACAGAGTGGAAGTGCGGAGAAGACCTCCTTTAGGATGTGAGGAGGGCAACAATCATTTGGTGAACCGGATTTCACCCGGGTCATCAACTCCACTAACCTAGGATGGTCGATCGGGGGAATAACACCCAGTTCAGAGAGGTTCCTAAAGGTATCCTCTGTAAAGACCATACTAGGCCTTTCTGGTATGCTTTCTTTTATGGTGGCTATTTTATCCATAAAGAAGTCGTTAAGCGAGTTGCAGAGCTCTTGCATTGGAATTTGGGAAGGAGATGTTCTTACATCATTGCAGAGATCGTTGACCACCTTAAAGATTTCTTTTGATTTATTATGAGCATTTGAGATTTTATCAGAAAAAAATGCTGCCTTAGTGGTTAATATAGAGTTCTTGTAATTCCTACGGGCAGTCGTGTATAACACACTGCCTTCATCAGAGTTACCCATTTCTCTATTTCCTCTCGTGTTGACACAGTTCCAATTTTTGTTTCTTCAGGTCTGCCGAAAACCATCTATGAGCGTCTGTGCGACGAGCAAGGGAGAATTTGGAGAGCGGTACATGTTCATTACAGGCTGCCAAGAGCCACTCAGAAAGATTTTTTTCCATGAGGTTAAGATCATGACTAGGGGCCAGAATTGAATTGGTCAGGGAGTTCATAAAATCTTGATTATTTAATGATCTCCATTTCCTAGTTACCCCTCCCCCTGGGATGAAGGCTTTTGAATGGCAGTGCAGAGTACAAGAAAACTGGATTAAATAATGGTCTGACCATATGCATGGGGTTGCCGTCGGGATAGACAAAGGTACATTATAGGACCAGATTTGGTCCAGAATGTGTCCTTTTTTGTGGGTGGGGGTCCGAACATGTTGAGAGAAGTTCAAATGAGAGAGGAGCTCAGAAAGTTCAGTAGCCTGAGGCCCTCCCGCTAAGTCATTGAACCAATAATTTAAGTCCCCGACCAGCAGAACCTTGCCAAAATTAACAACTAGGCCAGCCAGTTGATCGCTTAGTGAAACCGGAAAGGTGGACATAACATAAGGGGGGCAATAAACAAGTGTCAGTACAATGGTTCCATTGTCTGTGTCAATTTTGATTACAAGATTTTCTGTATCCGGCAGCACCAGGGGAGATAGAGTCGTAAACTTATGGTCCTTATGGATGATGGCTTTGACACCGCCCCCCAGCTTCCCCGAAGACCTGTTCACTGACAGTATGTAATAGTCAGAAGGGAGAGCTGCAAGGACGTCCGGCAGAGAATCTTGGGTAAGCCAAGTTTCGGTAATGAGTAAAATGTCGGGTTTTTCTGTAGTGAGGAGTAGAAAAATGTCCAGTTGATGTTTTAACATGGACCATGTATTCAAATACAGGCAGCGGAGAGTAAAGTCCTTGGGCATCGGAATTTTCCTAATGGGGGAAGGACGGGGAACTGTAGTATCAAGGGAGGCATGGCCCGCCAGGGGGAGGCAGATGTTATTAACCTCTAAACAGGTTTGTGTAGCTAAGTCCAAACTAGGGAGACTGGAGTGTTGTAATTAGCGAAGCTCCCTAGAGGAGTAGCTGAGATTTTGACCATACTGCCTAGTACCTAGGCCGTGCCGACGTGGACAGGCACAGATGGGCTTGCCTTTAGCGCACCTTCGGCACGCTGCTGGCGCACCCACTGCGCACGTCCGCTGCGCTCCCGTATCATGGCCCTCCTAAATACTCCAATGACCGTCTCCTGACAGCTAGACCGCCGACCATGATGGTGACTAGCCGACAGTCAGGAAGTGAGTATTTTCCCCAAAGTGTTCGGGCGTCCTCCACAACAATCAGCCCGAGTGGCTGCAGTGGACCGGGGCGTGTCAATCAGACAGAGAGCAAGTGGGTAAGTGCACCAAATAGCAGTCAGAACAGTTAAAAGCTTCTTTAATCAATTTAAAACATAGCGCCGATATGCAGGCACACCTCGCTGGTAACAAAGCTGACCCCTAACTCGAGCCGGATTAAATACCTGGAGAGGCGAGGATGATCCTGACAGCTAGACCGCCGACCAAGATGGTGGTTAGCCGAAAGTCAGGAAGTGAGTATTTTCTCCAAAGTGTTCGGGGTGCCCTCCACAACAATCAGCCCGAGTGGCTGCGGTGAACCAGGCGTGTCAATCAGACAGAGAGTAAGTGGGTAAGTGCAGCAAATAGCAGTCAGAACAGTTAAAAGCTTCTTTAATCAATTTAAAACATAGCGCCGATATGCAGGCACACCTCGCAGGGTAACAAACCTGACCCCTAACTCAAGCCGGATTAAATACCTGGAGAGGCGAGGATGGTCCTGACAGCTACACCGCCGACCAAGATGGAGGCTAGCCGCCAGTCAGGAAGTGAGTATTTTTCCCCAAAATGTTCGGGGCGCCCTCCACAAAAATTAGCCTGAGTGGCTGCGGTGGACCGGGGCGTGTCAATCAGACAAGAGAGCAAGTGGGTAAGTGCACCAAATAGCAGTCAGAACAGTTAAAAGCTTCTTTAATCAATTTAAAACATAGCGCCGATATGCAGGCACACCTCGCTGGTAACAAAAAAAAAATCTCTTTTATAGGGGAGAAGGGCCATACAGCCCCATCCCATACCCTTATTAGGTGCTGGGGACCCCATCCCCAGGACCTTTTTTTAAATTGTTTGATTAAAGGGAGGGTAGCTTTTTTTATGAAAGGGAAGGGGGCATGTGGCACGCCACATTGAGCATTATTAGACTCTGGAGACCCCATCATTTGAGACTTTTTTTATTAAAGGAAGTGGCACATTACCCCCTCCCCAAGTCTTATTAGAACAGATGATCCATCCTCCAGGGACTTTTTTTTATTAAAGGGAAGGGGGTTAGTTGACTCCCCTCTCAAAGCCTTACTAAGCCCTGGGGAACCCCTCCCCGAGCCTTTGTTTTATGAGAGGGCAGTGAGACCATGTGGCCCTCCTTGCTGAGATTTATAAGTCTCTGGGGACCCCATTCCCATGAGCCATTTTTTTTAAAATTAAATGGGTGGGGGCCACGTTGCCCCACTCCCCAAACCTTTTTGGGCCATTGGGACCACATCTTTATGGCATTTTATATGGGGAGGGAGCCCTGAGGCCACCCTACCAGAACTTTATTAGGCCCCGGTGACCCCTTCCACCAGGGCTTTTTTTTATTAATTAATGGGTAGGGGCCATGCAGCCTCCCTACCTGAGCCTTATAAGGCCCTGGGACTCCATCCCTGGGGCTTTTTTTTAATTAAAGGGGAGGGGGGCTGCATGTCCCCTTCCTTGAGCCTTTGTAGGCCCCTGAGACCTCATCCCCACCAGATGTGTTTTTTAAGGGAACCGGGAGAAACACACCTTCCCAAGTCTTTAAAAGACCCCATGCCCTAAGACCATATCTCTATTAAAGTGGGTGGGGGCTTCATGGCCCCTCCCATTCCACATTAGGCCCTTGGGACTCCATCCACAAGGGCCATTTCTTTGATAAAGGGAAGGGGGGCTGCTTGGCCCCCCTTTCAATCGGTATTAGGCCCTATGAAACCCTTTCCCCAGCATCTTTTTTATGAAAGGAAATAGGGGATGTGTGCCCCATCACAAGCCTTATTGGACCCTAGGGACCCCATTCCCTGAGCCATTTTTCTTTAAAGGGAAGGAGGCTTGTGTTGCTTAATTCCTCGAGCCTATTAAAGCTTAGGGACCCCATCCCCTAGAGTCTTTTTTATGAAAGGGGTGATGGGCTGTGTGGCCCCCCTCGCAGAGACTAATTGGACCGTGGGAACTCCATCCTCTTCAGCCGTTTATTTTTGATTAAAGAGGAAACGGACCATATTTCACCACTCCCTGAGCCTCATTAGGCCCTGGGGACCGACCCCCTCACCAAGTTGCATAAGGCCCGGAAGATGCCACTGAGTGTTGTTTTTTATTAAAGGGAGGAGGCTGTGTGGTCCCCCTCTCTGAGTCTTATTAGGTTGTGACCCCTTCCCCCAGAGTCTTTTTTTGATGATAGGTCAGGCGGGCCATGTGACCCCCCCGTTGTTGATCCGTATTAGGCCCTGGGGACCTCATCCCCCTGAGTCGTTTTCTTTATTTAACAGGAGTGGGCCATGTTTTCCCCCTTCCCAATCCTTATTAGGCCAAGACAACCATCCCCCAGAGCCTTTTCTTTAGTCAAGAGGAGGTGGGATGAGTGGACACCCTGTCCAAGCCTCATTAAGAGAGACACTATGCCCAAGGGCCTTTTTCTATAAAAGGAAGGGGGAACTGTGTGGTCCCCCACGTTGAACCCTATTACACCGTGGGGCCCCATCCCCCAAGCCAGTTTTTCTCCTTTATTAAAGGGATGGGGGCTGATTTGCCCCCTCCCCTCAAGTTTTATTAGAACCTTGGGACCCCACCCCAGAGCCTTTTTTATGAAAGGGAATGGGGACTGCATGGGCCCCCTCCCCGAGCCGTATTAGACCCTAGCGACCTCGTCCCTCGGGTCTTTTTTCATAAATAAATTTGAAAATGAAAGGGAGGGGGGTCGCATGCACTCCTTCCCTTAGTTTTATCATGCTATGGGGACCCCATCCACCAGGTCCTTTTTGTATGAATTAGAATTGGTCCCTTTAAGCCCCTTGCTGAGATGTATTAGGCCCTGGGAATCTCATCCAGAGTAATTCATTTTTTAGATGATGGTAGACCACATGGCCCTCTCCCAGTGCATTGTTAGGGCCTGGGCACCCTAGCCCCCAGGGCCGTTTTTTAAATTTGAAGAGTAGGGGGCCATGCAGGCCCAATGCTGGAACCTTAAAACGCCTTGGGAACCCCATACCCAGGGCAATTTTATTAAGCAGAGCCGGGCTACGCAGCCCCCCTCTGCAAGCCTTTAAAAGCCCTGCGGACCACATGCCCAGGCCCATTTTTTTATGAAAGATGAGGGAAGCTGCATGACCCTCACGTGAGGCTTGTTAGGCCCTGGCTGTCCCATTCCCCAGGGCTTTTTTAAAATTAAAGTGTAATGGGGCAACTCAGCCCCCTTTTCTGAGCCTTATAAGATCCAATGGACTCTATTCATATGGCTGTTTTTTTTACTAAAGGGGGAGGGGAGACACATGCTCCTCTCCCCAAGCCTTGTTGGGCCCTGCTGAATTCATCCCCCAGGGCCATTTTATTTAACAATTAAACTGTGGGTCCCCTCGCCAAGCCTTTAAAAGGCACTGGGGATCCCATGCCCCAGGAGTATATCACTTTTAAAGGGGAGGTTATCACCTGGCCTCAAGGCTTATAAGGCCATTGGTCACCCATCCCCAGGGTCTGTCTTTTTTTATGAAAGTGGATGGGTGCCTTGTGACCCCTCGCCGAGCCTTATTAGACCCTGGGAATCTCATCCCCAAGTCATTTTATTTTTATTAAAGAGGAGGGGAGGAGTCATGGCCCTCTCCCATTGGACTTTAGGACCTGGGGACCCTATCCCAAAGGGTCTTTTTTTTAATTAAAGGGTAGGGGAGCCATGCTGCCACCATCCCTGAACCTTACAAGGCCCTGGGAACCCATACCCAGGAAATGTTTGTATTTTTTTCCCGATACCACAAAATGTCATTGGAATTGTGGCATTTATTGCTGATTTTTATTTGTACTTTTGTTTATAAGCCAGGGGGACTCTTTAGGTCCCACTATAGGGCCTAGGAGGTCAGGGTTTCCCTTCCCTCCCACTTCAAATAATTTTTCTCTTTTTACTTCAGGATAGGGGATCAAGTCCCAGAGTTCTTTAATAGCTGCCAGCAACATTTTTCTCATGTTGCTGACAGCCAATCAGAGTGCTCACTCACCCAGGAATCTCCTGCAGTAGTGACATGGGCCAAAGGAAATAACGCTCCCTCTTAATAAGACGGTGTGCCCTGAGGGGATTGGGGATGGGATTACAGGGTCTGAAATTGGCCTGGGGAGGGGAGCCACATGCACCCCTTCCCTCAGAAAGAGTTGCTCCTCTTCTACATTCAGGCCCTGGCCCACCCTGAGGGGGCATTCATTATCACAACCCCCTGGGGCTGTACGTGTTTTTGAGGGGAAGGGGGACACCAGGCCGTCATCCCCTGGATCTCCCAGACCTGGGGACCCCATCCACTGGGGCTCAGCATATTTCGTTAAGGGGATAGGGACTTCATTCCCGAGCCTCTAAACTCACCAGGGACCTTATCCATAGGGCTGCAATGCTAAGTCTAAGGGAGGGGGCCTGTCAGCCCCCCTCCCTGAGCCATTAATGGGCAAGGGACCCAATCCCGCTAGGCCACTCACATGCTGTTTCCAGTAAAGCCTATCCCAAGATTCCACGAATCCCCTGCATCCACAGGAGCGGTCACGGAAACCTATGTTTGCTCCCTTCTGGTGCGAGTTTTAAAAAATTTCCAGCCGGCTGGAGCACACTTATATTCTGTTTCCATACGCACACTTATATGGGCTGGGAAACTGAGCAAGATGTTGCTCCAACCTAGAGGGAGCAGCATAAATAGCTGTTCTCTCTGGGCAAAAGCAATGCAGCCCCCACAGTATGCATGGTGAGTGTCCTGGGTGGGCACTAGGGCACTCATCTATTATGAAGACAGGCCCCTGGTATGGGGTCCCAGGGGCCACAATAGGCTCAGAGAGAGGGGCTGCACAGTTCTCTCTTTTAATGTAGATACGGCCTTAGAGGATGGGGTCCCCAAAGCCTGAGGAGGCATGTGGTGGGGAGCCACATACAGACATGAGAGATAGGGTCCCCACGGCCTAATGAGGCTCAGAGAGCGGGTCCAAGTAGCCCCATCCCCCTTCAAAAATAATAGAAACCCCTGATTATGGGTCCTCTGGCCTAAGAAGGTTCGGGGGAAGGGGCTGCACTGCCCTTCTCCTTTGCAAATCCATGGCCCCAGGGGATTAGGCTCCCAAGGCCTAATGAAGCTCAGGGAGGGGGCCAGGTGGCTCTCCTTCCTTTTTTTATTATGTTTGGCCCCAGAGGATGGGGTCACTAGGGACTAATACTTAGGGAGAAGTTTGCTCAATCCGCATTACTCTTTAACACAGAGTTCAGGCTAACTTCTGCCAATCGCCCTGTGATGGAATTTTCTCCCACAAGGCTCCAACAAATGCAAGCTGGCAAGCACAAGCACATTTTCTGTTTAATAGCACTACTATCTAACACAAGCAGTCATGGTCAGAAGGTTGCTGCTTGGGTAGGATTGCTGCTGCACGAGTAAATTTTCCACTTGGGTGGCTGCAAAATTAACTCAAATGGCTGTCGCTCTTGGCAAACTCATGGTGCAATTTGTTTTGAGTTTTCAGTGCTGTTTGTGCTCTCAACATAAAATTTCAGCATGAGAAGTGCAAGCTGCATATTTTCTACCTATTGGTTGGACTCCGTAAAATCTCATGGAGTTTTTATGTGACTTCGTGGAATTCCATGCAGTGTAACTCCACGAGTTCAGTCCAGCACTACTAACAAGGCTCAAGGGGGGGGGGGTTGCGAATATCCCCAAAAACTGTGTGATTTTTAGAAAGCGTTAATAACATATACATACATATTGTCATTAATATTTGAAGCAAGTAGTTCACTAATATAATATGTAAAGATAGAGTTCCATAAGTAATTTTATGGTTTAACACTGTTTTTTTGAATTCCCGTTTCCGCAGCTATATCGGCATTATTGGAAAGGTCGGTATTTGTGAATATTACATGACTATGAAATAAAGGGATTTCATTGGGAAATACGTTGTTTTTCATTCTAGAAAGGAAGTCCCCACATAATTTTATTTTCTTCACACTTGAAGTGCTCAGATTGGAAGTATTTCTTGCAGCACCCTACTTATTCCAATATTAGGATATCATTTACACTTTTAGGAAAAACTTTAAAAATAAAATGGCAACTAGTGGCAGTGAAGAGCAGTGAAGCACACCCTGGGGAGCAGAACTTATCTGATGAGGCATCCTCAGTGAAGCAGCAGTCCATCACCTTGGACTGTTTTACAATTCCCTCTGGTGAAAAGAAGGCAGTGGCAAAGCATGGGAAGGGCTCATTATGTGTGAAAACCATGCCAAGGGGTATATCATAAAAATGCTCCTGCAGAACAACAAGTATGCTGACTGATCTGAAATCATACCATACCAAGCACTTGATCTGAGCCCAGAAAGAGCACGCTGACGAAGATGCATCAACTTCTGGTGCAAGACCAATTATTCCAGGGTGCCAATTCCTGCAGAAGTTGAGCTGCGTCTCCCAGAGAAGTCCCCGGAGCTCCAAAGAATATGCACAAAAGTACTAATAATTGGGAAATAATCAGTTGCCACAGTTCTAGAAGCAGCTAAGAATCATAAGTGTTTCCCATTAAAAAACACTTGTGACAAAACTTCTGAGTTATTCTGTTAATGTTTTTTCCAGTTCTCATTTTAACAAAAAAAATACAAAATGATAAAAAGCTAAAAATAAAAGTTCTGAAAAATCTAAATAAAACAAAGGTTCTCATTAGAACCAGTTTCCTTGGTTTGAAAAAAGATATATTGTATGTGTGTGTCTCTAAAAGAAATAGTATACATGTCTTAGTTTCTCTGTTAGTGAATGTGTAGGTGTATGGGTGAGTAAGTGGATGTGAAAGTGTCAGTGGGTATGTGGGGGAGTGAGAGGGTGTGACTGTAGGTACATGAGTTTGTGAATGACTGTGAGTTTGTATGGGTATGTGAGTGGGTGTATCAGTTGCTTTATTGGTGAGTTACTGCTTGTGGGAGTGGTTGTACAGATTTGTGAATAGGTGTATGAGTAGTTGTTTGGGTAAGTGAGTGGATGCATGAATGTTTGTATGGGTGAGTATGAGTGTGATAGTAGCTGAATGGGAGAATGAGTGGTTGTGTCAGTGAATGTATAGGTGTGTGAATGTGTGAATAAGTTGCTGTATGGGTGACTGACTACATGTGTCAGTGACTGTATGGGTGGATGAGTGGTTCTGCCATGACTGTATGGGTGAATGAGTGAGTCGGTGTGGGAAACTCTATGAGTATGCGAGTGCAAGCATTAGTAGCATTAGTGACCCGAGTGAAACCTGAGCCTAACTATATAAACATATATATTTTTATTCATTGAAAAAAATAAGTTACAGAGACATTATAGTTAGGCTCAGGTTTCACTCCTACAAAACCAGAGAAATTCAGCAATTATAGTTAGCTGAGCTAACTATAACTCGCGCCCGCAATGCACTGCTTATGGCCTCACATATTAAATCACTCATTACATGTTCAGTGACTCACTGATGACATCATTGATAGCATGTCAAATGACATCACTGATGACATCAGTGAGGATATCAACCAGTGACTATGACTATATACATGCGTCTGTGTGCTGCGTGATCTAGTATGCAAGATCATAAGCAGTGCATTTTGGGGTCATAAGGTATAGTTAGCTCTGGTAACTATGTCTGCTGAATTTCTATGGTTTTGTATGGGTGAAATATGAGCCTAACTATAACTTCCCTGTAACCTATGGGGTTTTAAGTGAATTTCTAAGGTTTTTTTAATTATATTTCTTAACTGTAGCCTGTAACCTTTGAGAGTGAGTGTGTGAGTGAATGCATGAGTGCCTCAGTGGGTGTGTAAGTGATTGTGTGAGTGTCTCAATGGGTATGTGAGTATCTGAGTGGGTCTGGGAGTAGCTGCTCAAGTATCTTACTGCCTGAGTATATGAGTCGGTGTATAAATGTCTGTGTGTTTCAGTAGCTATGTCAATGACTGTGCCACAATAAAACGTATCTGCCCCTTTTTCCAAAAAGAGTCCACAGTTTTGCACAAAAAATCAACTCAAGTGAAGTACTTTCTACTGGGTAATTACATAGTGGTATCTTCTTGGGTAATTGTGCAGTACATATTCTACACTAGTGCTGTGCCATGGAGCACAAGGAGATGTCACCAGTGAGTCCACAGTTTTTCACAAAAAACCTACTCAAGTGAAGTACTTTCTACTGGGTAATTACATAGTGGTATCTTCTTGGGTAATTGTGCAGTACATATTCTACACTAGTGCTGTGCCATGGAGCACAAGGAGATGTCACCAGTGACCTTGTGTGTATTTTTGCAATGTGATTGTGCCACGAGTGTCTTTATCCAGAAATTATGATAACATGAATCTTCCTATAGAGAAGACAATGAGTACAAAGGGGTAAATCTCCACCAAACACAGGCAATTCCTCTTAACTATATAAAGTAAGTGCTTCTTTGTTTGGTAGAGATGTCCTCATATTTCTCAGCATCAAGAACACATCACCGAAATCTCTGGACAAAGCACTGGGGGGCCTTTTGATAAGCTGGCCATCATCCTGGCAAAAGGCAGGATGACCGTTGCATACTACTAAGGTGGATTGGGCGGAGCCAAACAGGTAGAGATGAAAGAGCCCACTCATCACAGTCACTACACATGGTGCTCCAATAGATCAATGAAGTGTTCTCCTCCACTAAACATTTCAGATCATATTTCATTGTAGAATTGCCCAAAAAACCTTCTTGCTTTGCCTTTGTCAAGCCAAGGAGTCCAGGATCATTTGTCCTTTAAAAAAATGAAGCTTCAACTGGGGAACCTGCTTTGTTTATATATGTAAGTATTTCCTGCTGAGGTTTAATTTCTGAAAACAAGAAGCAGGTCTTTATGCCAGCTACCCTGCAACAGTTCTGTCCAGCTTGCCTATAGTCCGTTACCCTCTGCTGCCTGTCTACCTCCTGCCCTATATTTGCGCACCCTCTGCTCATTTCTGGCTCTATTTTGCCTTTTCTGATTATTTTTCTGCCCTCTGTTTTGCCTCTTCCGCTCATATTTCTCCCTCTGTTATGTTTTTTCTGTTTGATTTTCTGCCCTCCATTTTGCCTACTCTGCTTGTTTTTCTGCCCTTTGTTTTGCCCTCTTCCACTCTGTTTTGCCATTTCTGCCCTCTATTTTGCCTTTTCTGCTAGTTTTCTGCTCTGTGTTTTGCCTATACTGCTTATTTTTCTGCCCTCTGTTTTGACATTTTTTTGCTCATTCTTCTGCACTGTGTTTTTACCTTTCTTCAACATTTTTCTGCCCTCTACTTTGCCTTCATTTGCTTGTTTTTCTGCCCTCCATTTTGCCTTTCCTGCTTTTTTTTCTGCCATCTGTTCTGCCTCTTCTGCTTGTTTTCTGCCCTCCCTTTTACCTTTTCTGCTAATTTTTCTGCCCTCCATTTTGCTTTCTTTGCTTGTTTATCTGCACTCTGTTTTGTCTGTTCTATTGTTTTCTGCCTTCTGTTTTGCCTTTTCTGACTATTTTCTGCTCTTTGTTTTGCCCTTTTCTACTGGTGTTTTAGCCCTTTGTTTTGCTTTTTGCTGCTTGTTATGTTTCTGCCCTCTGTTTGGCCATGTTCTGCTTATTTTTCTGCCCTCTGTTTTTCCTCTCCTGCCTGTTTTTCTGCTCCCTGTTTTCCCTTACTTCTTTTTTTCTGCACTCCATTTGGCCTTTTCTCCTAATTTTTCTACTATCTTTTCTGCTTGTTTTTCTGCCCCCTGTTTTACCTTTTCTGCTCAGTTTTTTGCATTTAGTTTTGCCTTCTCTGCTTGCTTTTCTGCCCTCTTTTCTGCTCTGCTTTGCCTTTTCTGGAGTATGTTTTGCCTATTTCAGTTAGTTTCCTAGCTCTCTGTTTGCCATTTCTGCTTGTTTTTCTGCCCTCTGTATTGTCCTCTTATGCTCTGTTTTGTCTTCTGCTCAGTTTTCTGTCCTCTCTTTTGCATTTCCTGCTTGTTTTTCTGCCCTCTGTTTGCCTTTTTCTGCTGTTTTCTATGTATAGACAAATACTTTAAAACGTGTTAACTAGGGTACATAAACATGTCACAGGACAACTACTATCTATCCCCACTCTGAAGAGATTAATTGCCCGAACTAAAAGAGCTACAGCTGAAACACCACCTGCCCCCCAAACTTTTGCAGACATACAAATATTACCAGAATACACCATCACCCGCAAAGATGATATATTTCCTCCTACATGACAATAACAGTCATGAAAAACCTTACAAAAACTGGTGAAACGTGAATGATGGAAGGGGAAAGCGGATTCAAAGTTTGCCCCATGCTTTTTTTATCAACTATACACTATCCACGGTGAATATCAAGATACTAACAATCACTTCATACATACACTACTCCATAATAAACAAAACACCATATACTTAGAGCTCCTAACAATATTAACGCAATACACCAACAACTACTTTCCACAAAAAATTATCATTGATTACGAACAATCAAAGATTCAATCAATTTAAAAAATATACCCACACACTGCAATACAGGGTTGCTATTACCACTTTAACCAAAGTAACTGGCGACACCTACAAAAATCTACTTCAAGTGCAGATTACAACGCTAATAGTAACTTTGCCTACCAAATAAAAAGGTAGTGTTAGACTCTTTTTATCAACCCCAAATTGTAGAAGGTCACATTTTAATCGCCCCTAACTTTGTGTATGGCATTGTTCAATGAGGTAAATATATTTACAGAAAGATTCTAAAACAATGTTGCTCATCTAAGAAGGTTGGGTAGCTCCCCACTTAAACCACTAAATTAGGTCCACTACAATTAGAATGAACAAGTGCAATGTCTGATAAAAAGACAAACAAGTCCCCACTTCTTTAGCAATAGAATCTGTGTATAAGCCGGACATACCGAAGTCTGCCATTAAAATAGGGGGGGGGGCGCTAAGCCAAAATGTAATTTGAGGGGCAACTTGGTATCACCATGATAGGGCCACCAACATTTGTAGCTAGCTTGGTCTTCTGAGCGATGCAAGGTTCATCCTGCTTTTTCCATTGCTGGAGAGGAGCAGTGTAATCATGTGCCGGACTCTTGTCAGTATGGGCTAAAGCAAAGCACTTGCGTACCATTCCCTTCCGAAGAAAACACGTTTGCAAATAATTTAGTAGAGATTTTCTGACACCTTCAAGCTTGCATAATGTAGCGTAAATGAGGGACTAGACATATTATGAGAGAGCGAGAGAGGGGATAAAGACATTGAGCATACTAAGCATATTAGTTGCATTAACTCAGTTTTCCATGTTGCAGTTAGAAACACAAAAGGCTTGTTCATGTAAATTCAAGGTATCTGGAGTATCTGTAGCATATGTGGTTACAGCAGTGGTTATTGTTCCTGTGTGTTCATTCATATCAATCTGTTGTAGACCAGGAATAATATGCACTTCCACTACTGCAATAATAAATGGCACAGTCTCCAGAATCTCCACACCCTCTGCCTACCCATATGATTCAGTACCTTCTGCAATGACACCCTTTCCTACCTGCAAAACCAACTGCATAAGCTCTACTGATGGTGTTTTGTCTAGTCCTAAGCCAAGAGAAAGTCAGGAGGAAGCATTAGAAGGTCTGCCTTCACATATAATAGGCACTCTAAGCGGTATTGTAAGGTGGCTGCTGATACCAAGGAGAGAAGCAGAATATCGCTTACATCCAAAAGAGCAGGTGTAGTGGCAACAGGAGGCATAGCTTTCCACTGCTTGTTTGAGACGTCTCTGAAAGCATATCTTATGTGAAAGTATGACTCTCACTATCCTTAAGCTCTAAACAGTCTGAAAGACACGATTACCTGCAAGGAGAGTTATTTGTAACTTCCATATTACTTTGAGAACAGTGAAGAGTAACTGCAGAGGTGTCTGAAAGAAAAGAATGTCACATCTTATTCATTTTGGTTAAGATGGATTCCAAAAGCTATCCACTGAGCTAAAGAGAGTTAGGTATGTCATTTAGATTGTTATCAGCAATGTCATAAATGATATCATAGAACATGTCATAAGTGATGTATTATGGGAGATCATAAGCAGTGCATGGCCAGGGGCAAGTTATTGTTAGCTAAGCTAACTATAACTGGTACATTTCTGTGTTTTTTTAGTACAAAACTTTAATGTTATCACTCCTATATTTACCTAACTGTGACGCTATTTTAACCTTTGTTTTTCTTGTGAATTTCTAGGGCTTTTTAAAGTAGTCATATTGTATTACCATATGTAAAGCCAACTCCCCGCTGTGCATGTCTGACAGGGCCTCATATTTTAAAAGGGGAAGGAGTGCACATGGTCCTTCTCAGTGCCTTATTAGGCCCTTGGGACAAATCCCAGATCCTTTTTTTAAGAGGCCCCCCTCTGAGGCTTCTAAAGCCCTGGGGTCCCCACCCCCGGGCTGTTTTTTATGCGCAGGGTGTCCAAACAGCCCCCCTCTGTGAGCCAAGACCATATCTCTTTTATAGGAGAGAAGGGCCACACGGCCCCATCCCATACTCTTATTAGGTGCTGGGGACCCTATACCCAGGACCTCGGTTCAGCCACTCCATCGCCGACCTTGCCAGCACCCACGCATTTGCCTCCTTGAACTACAATCTCCTCGGGGACCTGAACTTCCAACAATCGCATGCTATGTTCAGAACTATTTTAACTATTCCGGTTGGTTAGTCAGATGGTCACGTGATCGCAACCAGATCGGAAAACGGGTTGATTTACACTAAAGCAGCATAGTGTCATAGATCATTCTACTTAATGTTTTTAAAAAAAATATATGTATACATTCCTCATACTGTGTGAGCAATATTATACTATACCCAATTTCCACCTACATGATATAAAATGATGCGATCACTGAATACTACGTAAATTCTATCTAATTAGTCTGCATGACGTTCGCTGACTGTAAATCATGTTGTAATTAAAGACTAAATCGAGAAGCATCTGTGCGATTTAAATTTACGTGTGGACCATAGTAATATATCGGCCATCTTAAAGTGGAGTGCGTTGTATGCGCTAGATACAAATACATGTGCTCGTAACTACGTGTGTGCATAGTCCTAACCAGCTAATTGTAACATTTACATTGTAAACCTGGTTAACTGTTAAGCATATACTCTGAACATAAACAAATGAAGTAAACTGAAGTTATAGCAGAACATCACAAATACATGTCTCATCAATCACAAAAAACATGTCAGTTCCAGTCTGTCATTGAGCCCATCCGGCTGCAGGCTCCCCATTTTTCTTATCCAGAAATATTCCGATCTTAATCTCATTTTGTGTGTGTCCAAGCCTGGACGTGCTTCCACCACTTCCAATATGGTGAACCTTAATTGGGAGATGTTATGTCCTTTTTCTATCCAATGTCCTGCCACTGTGGATTTCATATTCTTTTGCCTTATACTGCTTTTGTGTTCTGTTATTCTTACCTTAACTTTGCGTTCAGTTTGTCCTACGTATAACTTGCCACAAGGGCATTTGATGCCATAAATCACTCCTTTTGTGTCGCAGGTACTAGAATGTTTTAGTTGAATTGTTTGCCCAGTTCTAGGATGTGTAAAGGATGGTCCTATCATTACATTGTTACAATGTGTACAATTCTCACATTTTCGCATTCCTTTATGAGTGAGCTTATTAGGTTCTTTTTCTTCTTGTTTTAACAATTCTTTTAAATTCTTTGGTCTGTTGTAGGCAAACGTTATTCGATCTGCAAAGAGAGGTTTTAGATCAGGTTCTGAAGTTATAATAGCCCAATGTTTCCTCATGATGTTGGTTATTTGTGAAGCCTGCTTAGAATATTTTAGAACACACACTGTGAGTTTCTGATCAGTTTTGTCTTTTTTAGTTAGTAAAGACTCTCTTGTCATGGCCATGACTTTAGTTTTAGAATCCTGTAATAGTTTTCTTGGGTATCCTCTCGACTCATATTTTTTGATCTGCTTGTCAATAATGTCAGAAACATCCATAGGGTCTGATGTAATTCGTTTATAACGAATAAATTGAGATATAGGTAAATGTTCTTTTAAAGCTTGATGGTGGAAGCTTAGGTAGTGTAACCCGCTGTTGCGGTCCGTTTCTTTCACATGGACATTGGTGCCAATTTTACCCTGTTTAATCGATACTTTCACATCCAAGAAAGATAATTGATGTTGGTCAATTTCATGTGTGAATTTGATTCTCTCATGTATCAAATTTAACCTTCTGATGTTACCTTCCAATTCTTCTCTGTTACCTTGCCACATGATGAATATGTCATCTATAAAACGTTTATAGACTAACAGTCCTTTCTTCCATTCTGGGTTGTCTAAGATGTGATCATTCTCAAATTTGGACATAAAAACATTCGCATAGGATGGTGCCCCAGCAAATCCCATGCTGGTTCCACTGCATTGTGCAAAAAATTCTTTATCCCATTCCAGGTAGCTGTGAAATAAAGCAAAATGTAAAATTTCCATCAGGAAAATTTTTTCTGATCCTTCGATTTCATTCCTTAGTAAACACCATTCCATAGCTTCAAGGCCCTCATCATGAGGGATCGAGGTGTATAGTGCAGTAACATCAATTGAGCTTCACCAGATTTCATCATTCTCCGAATTCGCCGACCTTGCCAGCACCCACGCATTTGCCTCCTTGAACTACAATCTCCTCGGGGACCTGAACTTCCAACTCGAGAACAACAACAACGCCAACTCCGCCACCCTGATCGCCAACTTCGCCAACCTCTGCCTCAGACAACTCGTCACCACACCCACCCACGCCACCGGCCACACGCTGGACCCCGACTTCTCCACAGGCACCCACATAACCTTCAACCACACCACCGAACTCCACTGGACCGACCACCGCTGCATCCATTTCACCTTCAAGAAACCAACCACGCACCACCTCACCCAACAGCTGCCTCACCGCTGCTGGAGCAAAGTCTCCGAAGACCAGCTTATCACCACCCTCGCCCAGAACCCACCCACCGACCCCACCAAACCAGATGCCGCAGCCCACAACCTCAGACAGTGGATCGATGACTGCGCCAACACGCTCACCCCGCTCAAGAAACCCTCCAACAGCCATGCCAGCAAGAGAGCCACCAGTTCGCCGACAAGCTCCAGACCTCCAAACCCGCATGCTGGAAACTGGAGAAAATATGGCTCCACAAACGCACACCGGACAACCACGCAGCCCATTGGACGCCACCTGCAGACATCACCACCTCATCAGATTAGCCAAGAGATCCTCCTTCAAAGACCGCTTGGATAACAACGCACACAACAGCAAAGAGCTCTTCAGCATTGTAAACGAACTCTCCAACCCCAGTGCCAATGCCAACGACATCCCACCCTCACAAGAACTGTGCGACTCACTAGCCATCTTCTTCCACCGCAAGAGCGCTGACATCCTAGACAGCTTAAATGCCACGACCACCCCGACTACGCCAGAATCCACCTCCCCTGTGAACACCACCACTGCCATCTGCCTGACCTCCTGGTACAACGTCAACGATGACAAGACAGGCAAGGTCATAAACTCCATCCACTCAGGGTCTCCATCAGACCTGTGCCCTCACCACGTATTCAACAAAGCAGACGCAGCCATCGCACCCCAACTAAGGAAGGTCATCAACATCTCCTTTAAAACAGCGACATTGCCGGAAAGCGGGAAGCACGCAAAATCAACGCCCTCCTCAAGAAGCCCAAGGCGGACCCCAAGGACCCCAAGGACCTCAAGAACCTCCGGTCCATCTCCCTGCTCCCGTTCCCGGCAAAGGTCATTGAGAAAATCGTCAACAGGCGATTGGCCCGCCACCTGGAAGACAACAACATCCTTGACCCATCCCAGTCCAGATTCAGACGAAACCAGAACACAGACAGCCCTCATCGCATCTACAGATGACATCAGGTGCCAACTAGACAATGGCGAAACATCAGCCCCCATCCTCCTGGACCTGTCGGCCGCCTTCGACACAGTCTGCCATCGCACTCTAAAGACACGCCTCATAGCAGCCAAAATCCAAGAGAAGGCCCTCGACTGGACCACATCATTCCTGTTCGGCAGAACCCAGAGAGTCCGCCTCCCACCCTTCCGATCCAAAGCCACCGACATCATCTGCGGCATCCACCAGGGCTCATCCCTCAGCCCGACACTGTTCAACGTCAACCTGGCCCCCCTCGCACAAGTGGCCCACCATCACAACCTCAACATCATCACCTACGCAGATGACACCCAGCTCATCCTCTCCCTCACCAAGGACCCACACACCGCCAAAACCAACCTTTACGAGGGAATGAAGGCCGTCGCCGACTGGATGAGGAGCAGCCTTCTGAAGCGGACAAGACGGAGGTACTCATCCTTGGACCCACCCCCTTAGCCAGGGACGACTCCTGGTGGCCGACCACACTGGGAACAGCACCAACACTCACCGACCATGCTTGCAACCTAGGATTCATCCCCAACTCCTCGCTCTCCATGTCTAAGCAGGTCAACGCCTTCTCCTCCTCCTGCTACAACACCCTCCGCATGCTCCGCAGGATCTACAAGTGGATCACAACCGAAACAAGAAGAACAGTGACACAGGCCCTCGACAGGAGCAGACTGGACTACGGCAACGCACTCTACACAGGAATCCCAGCCAAACACATACGACGACTACAACGCATCCAAAACGCCTCTGCCCGACTGATTGTTAACTTCCCCCGCCACCTCACCCCCCACCTGAGATCCCTACACTGGCTCCCCGTTGACAAGAAGATCACCTTCAAGCTCCTCACCCACGTACACAAAGCACTCTACAACGCCGGACCAGCCTACCTGAACAGCATACTCAGCTTTTACACCCCCACCCGCCAGCTCTGCTCCACCAGCCTCACCCTCACTGCTGTCCCCCGCATCCAACGAATGACCTCCGGTGGCAGATCCTTCTCCTACCTCGCCGCCAAGACCTGGAACACCCTCCCTACCCACATACGGCAGACCCAAGACCTACTCGCCTTCAGAAGACTCCTCAAGACCTGGATCTTCAAGCAGTAGCAGCAACCCCTCCCCTCAGCGCCCTGGGACCCTCACAGATAATTAGCGTGCTCTACAAGTACTATGAGTGATTGATTGATTGATTTATTGATTGATAGCTGTTCTCTTTGGGCAAAAGCAATGATGGCTATTGCACCATGTGGGAAGCCAGTTGGGGTTGTGGTAGCATTGAGGCTCCCACAGTATGCATGCTGAGTGCCCTGGGTGGGCACCAGTGCACTCGCCTATTATGAAGACAGGCCTCTGGGATGGGGTCCCGAGGGCCATTATAGGCTCAGGGAGTGGGACTGCACAGTTCTCTACTCTTTTAATATAGATACAGTCTCCGAGGATGGGGTCCTAAAGCCTGAGGAGGCATGTGGTGGGGAGCCACACATCCTGCCCTCTCCTTTAAAATAAATACAGACTTGAGAGATGGGGTCGCCGCGGCCTAATGAGGCTCAGAGAGTGGGTCTAAACAGCTGCATCCCCCTTTAAAAATAATAGAAACCCTGTGATTGAACTTATCTGATGAGGAATCCCCAGTGAAGCAGCAGTCCATCACCTTGGACTGTTTTACAATTCCCTCTGGTGAAAAGAAGACAGTGGCAAAGCATGGGGAGGGCTCACTATGTGTTAAGACCCTGTCAAGGGTACATTATAACAATGCTCCTGCAGCACAACAAGTATGTTGACTCATCTGAAATCATACCATAACAAGCACTTGATCTGAGCCCAGAAAGAGCACGCTGAAGAGCACGCTGAAGAAGATGCATCAACTTTTTTTTTTTTTTCCCTATCTCAACATTTAACAGCGCTTTATCAACAGGCTGGCTGATTAACCTTGGCTCATTCACCTGTTTTCATCTTTAGTCACTTTGACTCGAGCGTTTTGTACAGCACCTTTCCATCATGGCGGCTTTATTTAGATCTTTACATTATGGTGGCTTTCTAATTCGATAGTTCAGCATCAGTAACAGGGATCAGTTATAGCATTGGATACATAGGCGGTTGTTGTAAACCCCAGTAAAATTACACGTGGCATTTATTCAGAACTCTAGTCATTTCAAACTTCAGCGTATACACAGCACCTTTCTATCATGGCGGCTCCACCTCGGTGGCTCTAAACAGTCCTCTTTCTCTGAGAGTTGATCACTAGAAATAGTGATCACCAATTGGAAGTTAGTAGCATGTACGGAATTAGTTCCGGGAATACGAGTTTGCGCGGGCAGGATTTCATGTGGTGAGTAAGAAACTCTCGCTCAGGCAGAACTTGTCAGTGTAGCGTAAACAGGATTCCGTTGTTGATACCAGTTATTCTCGTTGTTCAGGCTCTGTCGGTGTGTACAGGGAAGCACTGTCGACACAAGTTATTCTTGTTATTGAAGCCGAGTCGACGTGTTTAAGATACAACCCCATGTGTGACACAGGCTGTTAACGGAAGGTGAGTTGTTATTTGACTTAATCACTGCATTTTTGAAGAACGGGTGTACATGCAACCTTGTTCTATTACTGGTACTTTCTAATTGTCTTTCACAATTATCGGCTGCTTTGGTATAGGAGTGCTGGTTACAATTAGGTTCACAGATTACCATGGCATTTGGCGCTCTTCGAGCAAGGTTCCATGGCTTAACTAAGAGGTGGCCATATGGCTATCGTTGTAGTAGGCTTGGATTACAAGCAAATTTGAATGAGATACACACCTACAGGGGTTTTGTTTATTTTCCACAGAGCGTGCCTACTTATCAGCGTTTTGTACGCATGAGAATTTATAAGACCCACTAATCTTCGTCTGCCTTGGTGCAGTTCCAGAGTTGACTGTATTAAATAGTGAGATTACGGATTAATCGCGCAGCTGTCATTTATTACAGTAAGTGCATTGGCGAAGTTTCATTCACTCACGTTTACTCCATGAGTAGTTGGTTACATTTTAATAGTAGATTGGTTTTTCTGTTTTTTCCACCAGGGCTATCACGTCAGGCTATTTTCTTTTCACATTACTTTTACTGCTCTTCAAATCCATCTTTCATTTCAAGTGAGTCCTGTTGCAGACAGGGACCTGGTTTCTTGTTCTTTCACTAAGTGGTGGTTTTTAGATTTTGCAATTAATTACGTGACCGCTTATCTTCAGTGAGGATGCTTCATCTAAAGTGGTGGTACTGGTCTGTATACTTCACATACTCATGGTGTTCTTTTGGTGGCGTTGCAACTATTTAAGTCGATTTTTAAGTTTTCATGTCACTTTTGACCTTTACAATAAGCTCACACATAGCAATTACGTTTTACTGGTTCTGTCCATCTTGTTTGTAAATAGAACTGCCCGTTTAGATTGATTTTAGGTGAGTTTTTCCAGCTTTTCAGCATGTAATTTTGAAATATATTGTCATAATGAGTTGATATAATGTTTTGTTTCTTACAGTGCCACTGAAGAAGGGAACCCCCCGAAATGCATTGGGCTTTTATTTCAAACTGCGTTCTTTCATTATTCGCTTGTTCTTGCAGTTTTGATTTAATTCATATGATTGACTGAGTTTAATTGTCTTTATAATCACTGCACAATAACATTGATGCATTTGATTTTTTCACTATTATGTATAAATTCATCAGTTTCCTGGATTTGTAACATAAATGTATAGCTTGAAGAAATATAAGACTATTTTTTGAAAAGATTCTCATGAGTGATTACTAGGACAAGCAACAATGGATTAATTGTTTCTAATGGTAATACTTTAAACAAGTAGTGCGTTTGGTACACTAGTGGAGTTTCCACCAGAGGTTGATCATCGATCGTAACAACAATTATGCCAGAGGTGCCTATTCCTGCAGAGGTTGAGCAGCGTCTCCCAGAGAAGTCCACGGAGCTCCAAAGAATATGCTCATTTTATTTGGAATGCAAAAAAGTACTAATAGTGGGGAAATAATCAGTTGCCACAGTTCTAGATGCAGCTAAGAATCACAAGTGGTGCCATTAAAAAGCACTTGTGACACCACTTCTGAGTTTCTCTGTTAATATTTTTTCCAGTTGTCATTTTGTTAAAAAAAAATAAAAAATGATAAAAAGCTAAAAAAAAGTTCTGAAAAATCTAAATACAAAAAAGGTTAATAGCTTAAACTTGCGTAAATGCGAGACCTATTGCATTGCAAAATGCTTGTTTCTGTTTTTCCTAACATTACCACAAACATTGCCTGCAGCAAACACAAATGCATGCAGTCTCCATATATCGCTAACATCCATACAGCGTGTCTTTACAAGTTCAAAACTGCCCCAATTTGCAAACATGGGACTCTTTTTCAGCTATCATATTCGCTAATGGAGGATACTTTTATTTTGGTGCCCAGGCCTATGTTTTGTACCTAAATTTCTTTATGTATTCCGTTCAATCCCATTAGCTCTGAATAATTTATTCTTCAAGTAATTTGATGGAATTTTCAGCAATTTCATATGGGGATTTCGAAAAGCGGGAAGATCGTTGGCATTGTTAAAAAACAGCTTGGATAAGGGGGGTCTCAACTTTCCTGATGTCAAATTATATTTCTGGGCCTCGTTTGTTAAGCCTCTCCAGTCCTAGCTTAATAGTGAAAACCCTTTTTTTTTCATTCATTTATGTTAAAATCTGATTCAATTATGTTTTTGTTCCGAGTCAACGACCCCAACTATTTCAAGAGGGTGAAATTTAAGACTGCAAAGGATGCAATCGAAATCTGGTCCAATATATTAGTATTTTGTAAGACTACTTTTTACCACCCGAAATTACAGCTTTTGGGTAATCCAGGCTTACCGGAGATTTTTAGATGCACACTTGGGTTCTTAGATTTTCACACACTGAAAATATTGTTCGACTTGCTGGAAACAATGAGATTTAAATATTTACAGATACACAAATTTTTGATACGAAAAAATTACTTTCATGAAATTTTAGATTGGGACATTTGGCATTGTCTATATACATCTAAAAATAATTTGACTATAAGTGAAGCTTATAGGTGTCTTAGTGCTTTTAAAACAGACGATTGTTTAAAATTATCAGAGAAATGGAGCAGTAAAACGGGTTTAAATATAACACCTAAGCAGATATCTAGTTCCTTCTCTAATATTAATAATAACGTCCGATCATCACGTTTAAGGTTGCAACAGTTTAGAACCACCTGTGTGTTGTATTATACACCGGTAAAGATTTACAAGTGGTCCCTTAATAACACTTATGGCGATCGTACCAAGTGCCCAAAATGCCAAGCTGTAGCAGCAGACCTGGAACATATGTTGTTTTCTTGCCCAGTCTTAAAGGAATTTTGGGCAGAACTATAAAAAGTTTTTGTAATTAAAGAGATTCATCTACCACCTTTTACCGCTCTAGCAGTACTATTGGATATACATCCTGTTTCTTTGCCTCAGCCAGCACTTGTAACGATTCTTTTATCATGTGCAAAATTAACACTATTCAACATAGATGAGAGCAGAAGTGCTGCTCACGGTTTAAAGGAATGCACTTTTTTTTATATGGACATCAAAGGTCCTAATGATTTTAATCCATTCTGTTCCAAAAATAACGATTCATATGCATTTATGTTTTGTCATTCTTTTTCTTTACTTCTTAATGATTGTTTCTCATTATTTCCAAGTATTGACAATTTTCATACTTCATGCATTTCACATTTAACCCAATGCATTTCGGGTGCAAATGAACCCTTCGTCGGGGGTTTCTAAAGGAAAGAACAAAGAGCAATTTTGAGCCCAGAGCTATGTTTGCATTCATATTAACATTCTGTCAACAACTACAAAAAGTAAACATTTTCACTGGTGTTGCTGACCTCGTAATATTCCAATAAACATTATAAACCAAGAGTACTATCTGACCATTGCATACGATGTTTAAATGCCAAAAAACATAAGCGCAGCGAGAAAATAAATAATAATGCTATGCATCGTGGTTTGTTTGTTCGGAGCGACAAGCGTTCCGTGTCAGTTACTCACAGAAATGCAGTGTAACAGCCTCATGCGTCCTCTCCTCCAATGGCAATCGAGTTACAATCGCATGCTATGTTCTGAACTATTTTAACTATTCCGGTTGGTTAGTCAGATGGTCACGTGATCGCAACCAGATCGGAAAACGGGTTGATTTACACTAAAGCAGCATAGTGTCATAGATCATTCTACTTAATGTTTTTAAAAAAAATATATGTATACATTCCTCATACTGTGTGAGCAATATTATACTATACCCAATTTCCACCTACATGATATAAAATGATGCGATCACTGAATACTACGTAAATTCTATCTAATTAGTCTGCATGACGTTCGCTGACTGTAAATCATGTTGTAATTAAAGACTAAATCGAGAAGCATCTGTGCGATTTAAATTTACGTGTGGACCATAGTAATATATCGGCCATCTTAAAGTGGAGTGCGTTGTATGCGCTAGATACAAATACATGTGCTCGTAACTACGTGTGTGCATAGTCCTAACCAGCTAATTGTAACATTTACATTGTAAACCTGGTTAACTGTTAAGCATATACTCTGAACATAAACAAATGAAGTAAACTGAAGTTATAGCAGAACATCACAAATACATGTCTCATCAATCACAAAAAACATGTCAGTTCCAGTCTGTCATTGAGCCCATCCGGCTGCAGGCTCCCCATTTTTCTTATCCAGAAATATTCCGATCTTAATCTCATTTTGTGTGTGTCCAAGCCTGGACGTGCTTCCACCACTTCCAATATGGTGAACCTTAATTGGGAGATGTTATGTCCTTTTTCTATCCAATATCCTGCCACTGTGGATTTCATATTCTTTTGCCTTATACTGCTTTTGTGTTCTGTTATTCTTACCTTAACTTTGCGTTCAGTTTGTCCTACGTATAACTTGCCACAAGGGCATTTGATGCCATAAATCACTCCTTTTGTGTCGCAGGTACTAGAATGTTTTAGTTGAATTGTTTGCCCAGTTCTAGGATGTGTAAAGGATGGTCCTATCATTACATTGTTACAATGTGTACAATTCTCACATTTTCGCATTCCTTTATGAGTGAGCTTATTAGGTTCTTTTTCTTCTTGTTTTAACAATTCTTTTAAATTCTTTGGTCTGTTGTAGGCAAACGTTATTCGATCTGCAAAGAGAGGTTTTAGATCAGGTTCTGAAGTTATAATAGCCCAATGTTTCCTCATGATGTTGGTTATTTGTGAAGCCTGCTTAGAATATTTTAGAACACACACTGTGAGTTTCTGATCAGTTTTGTCTTTTTTAGTTAGTAAAGACTCTCTTGTCATGGCCATGACTTTAGTTTTAGAATCCTGTAATAGTTTTCTTGGGTATCCTCTCGACTCATATTTTTTGATCTGCTTGTCAATAATGTCAGAAACATCCATAGGGTCTGATGTAATTCGTTTATAACGAATAAATTGAGATATAGGTAAATGTTCTTTTAAAGCTTGATGGTGGAAGCTTAGGTAGTGTAACCCGCTGTTGCGGTCCGTTTCTTTCACATGGACATTGGTGCCAATTTTACCCTGTTTAATCGATACTTTCACATCCAAGAAAGATAATTGATGTTGGTCAATTTCATGTGTGAATTTGATTCTCTCATGTATCAAATTTAACCTTCTGATGTTACCTTCCAATTCTTCTCTGTTACCTTGCCACATGATGAATATGTCATCTATAAAACGTTTATAGACTAACAGTCCTTTCTTCCATTCTGGGTTGTCTAAGATGTGATCATTCTCAAATTTGGACATAAAAACATTCGCATAGGATGGTGCCCCAGCAAATCCCATGCTGGTTCCACTGCATTGTGCAAAAAATTCTTCATCCCATTCCAGGTAGCTGTGAAATAAAGCAAAATGTAAAATTTCCATCAGGAAAATTTTTTCTGATCCTTCGATTTCATTCCTTAGTAAACACCATTCCATAGCTTCAAGGCCCTCATCATGAGGGATCGAGGTGTATAGTGCAGTAACATCAATTGAGCTTCACCAGAATTCATCATTCTCCGAAATTTTGACTTCCTGTAGTATGTTTAAAGTTAAAAGCACATTCTGTGCTCCTATATCACACAAGACAATTGACGCTTATGAAAGAGCTGTCAACACGGAAATTAAAAACATCAACTACAAAAGTGGAACTATGAGTAATTTCTCTAAGAAAGAATGGAATACTTTAAAAACCTTGAAAGAAATGAATGAAATAACCATCCAGAAAGCGGACAAGGGGGGAGCCCTGGTAGTAATGAACTCGTCTTTCTACAAGGAAAGTGTCAACCAACATTTACAAGACAAAAACATTTACTTGAAACTTGAAAAGGATCCAACTGAAGTGTTTGCGGCTACACTAAAAGAGATACTAAACAAAGCACTTGAAATGAAATGGATTACCAATAAGACCTACCAATTTTTGAACATAAAACATCCCAGAAGGCCACACTTTTACATGTTGCCTAAGGTGCACAAACATCTTACACGACCACCATTTAGGCCCATCGTTTCAGCGTGTGGGTCTTTATCGGAACCGATTGGACAATATTTGGATTGGTTTTTACAACCATTAGTCCAGAACTGGTGCACCCACATAAAGGACACTACAGCATTCTTGAACATACTACAGGAAGTCTAAATTTCGGAGAATGATGAAATCTGGTTAAGCTCAATTGATGTTACTGCACTATACACCTCGATCCCTCATGATGAGGGCCTTGAAGCTATGGAATGGTGTTTACTAAGGAATGAAATCGAAGGATCAGAAAAAATTTTCCTGATGGAAATTTTACATTTTGCTTTATTTCACAGCTACCTGGAATGGGATAAAGAATTTTTTGCACAATGCAGTGGAACCAGCATGGGATTTGCTGGGGCACCATCCTATGCGAATGTTTTTATGTCCAAATTTGAGAATGATCACATCTTAGACAACCCAGAATGGAAGAAAGGACTGTTAGTCTATAAACGTTTTATAGATGACATATTCATCATGTGGCAAGGTAACAGAGAAGAATTGGAAGGTAACATCAGAAGGTTAAATTTGATACATGAGAGAATCAAATTCACACATGAAATTGACCAACATCAATTATCTTTCTTGGATGTGAAAGTATCGATTAAACAGGGTAAAATTGGCACCAATGTCCATGTGAAAGAAACGGACCGCAACAGCGGGTTACACTACCTAAGCTTCCACCATCAAGCTTTAAAAGAACATTTACCTATATCTCAATTTATTCGTTATAAACGAATTACATCAGACCCTATGGATGTTTCTGACATTATTGACAAGCAGATCAAAAAATATGAGTCGAGAGGATACCCAAGAAAACTATTACAGGATTCTAAAACTAAAGTCATGGCCATGACAAGAGAGTCTTTACTAACTAAAAAAGACAAAACTGATCAGAAACTCACAGTGTGTGTTCTAAAATATTCTAAGCAGGCTTCACAAATAACCAACATCATGAGGAAACATTGGGCTATTATAACTTCAGAACCTGATCTAAAACCTCTCTTTGCAGATCGAATAACGTTTGCCTACAACAGACCAAAGAATTTAAAAGAATTGTTAAAACAAGAAGAAAAAGAACCTAATAAGCTCACTCATAAAGGAATGCGAAAATGTGAGAATTGTACACATTGTAACAATGTAATGATAGGACCATCCTTTACACATCCTAGAACTGGGCAAACAATTCAACTAAAACATTCTAGTACCTGCGACACAAAAGGAGTGATTTATGGCATCAAATGCCCTTGTGGCAAGTTATACGTAGGACAAACTGAACGCAAAGTTAAGGTAAGAATAACAGAACACAAAAGCAGTATAAGGCAAAAGAATATGAAATCCACAGTGGCAGCACATTGGATAGAAAAAGGACATAACATCTCCCAATTAAGGTTCACCATATTGGAAGTGGTGGAAGCACGTCCAGGCTTGGACACACACAAAATGAGATTAAGATCGGAATATTTCTGGATAAGAAAAATGGGGAGCCTGCAGCCGGATGGGCTCAATGACAGACTGGAACTGACATGTTTTTTGTGATTGATGAGACATGTATTTGTGATGTTCTGCTATAACTTCAGTTTACTTCATTTGTTTATGTTCAGAGTATATGCTTAACAGTTAACCAGGTTTACAATGTAAATGTTACAATTAGCTGGTTAGGACTATGCACACACGTAGTTACGAGCACATGTATTTGTATCTAGCGCATACAACGCACTCCACTTTAAGATGGCCGATATATTACTATGGTCCACACGTAAATTTAAATCGCACAGATGCTTCTCGATTTAGTCTTTAATTACAACATGATTTACAGTCAGCGAATGTCATGCAGACTAATTAGATAGAATTTACGTAGTATTCAGTGATCGCATCATTTTATATCATGTAGGTGGAAATTGGGTATAGTATAATATTGCTCACACAGTATGAGGAATGTATACATATATTTTTTTTAAAAACATTAAGTAGAATGATCTATGACACTACGCTGCTTTAGTGTAAATCAACCCGTTTTCCGATCTGGTTGCGATCACGTGACCATCTGACTAACCAACCAGAATAGTTAAAATAGTTCAGAACATAGCATGCGATTGTAACTCGATTGCCATTGGAGGAGAGGACACATGAGGCTGTTACACTGCATTTCTGTGAGTAACTGACACGGAACGCGTGTCGCTCCGAACAAACAAACCACGATGCATAGCATTATTATTTATTTTCTCGCTGCGCTTATGTTTTTTGGCATTTAAACATCGTATGCAATGGTCAGATAGTACTCTTGGTTTATAATGTTTATTGGAATATTACGAGGTCAGCAACACCAGTGAAAATGTTTACTTTTTGTAGTTGTTGACAGAATGTTAATATGAATGCAAACATAGCTCTGGGCTCAAAATTGCTCTTTGTTCTTTCCTTTAGAAACCCCCGACGAAGGGTTCATTTGCACCCGAAATGCATTGGGTTAAATGTGAAATGCATGAAGTATGAAAATTGTCAATACTTGGAAATAATGAGAAACAATCATTAAGAAGTAAAGAAAAAGAATGACAAAACATAAATGCATATGAATCGTTATTTTTGGAACAGAATGGATTAAAATCATTAGGACCTTTGATGTCCATATAAAAAAAAGTGCATTCCTTTAAACCGTGAGCAGCACTTCTGCTCTCATCTATGTTGAATCTTCATACAGTGTTCCTAGACAAAACACTAAACGAAGGAGTCGCACAAACATAAGAAACTTGTTTATAAGGTATACAATAAGGAGTGTGCAACTGGTGAACAATTAAGATTGATTCAAAATTAACACTAGCCAGAGCCTGGATTTCCCCTAAAACCCCTTACATTGGAGACTGGTGGTTATTAGTAAACGAAATGTACTCTATGGAGCTGGCCTTGGCAAAACTCAGAGGTGCCCGGTCACTAAGAAAACTTGGAAATATTTGGGGTGACTTTATTCAACTATCTTATTTAACTACTCTTTCTTTGGAATGGGTTTTCAAGCAAATCGCAATGCTCGCAACACTCCTGTCACTTGATTTTTTTTAGTTTGTATAAAATTAATTATGTTTTCTGTGTTTTTTCTGCGTACCAAATGGAATATGAATTATGGTATTGAAATAACTTATATTTACTTTTTAAACCTCAGGTTTCTTTATTGTATATGCACTGTATGTTTTCCCTATCAATTTGTCAATTAAAAAAATAAAATAAAAAAAGGGAGAGTGAGTGGTCATGCCAGTGAATGTATAGGTGTGTGAATGTGTGAGTTAGTTGCTGTATGGGTGACTGACTACATGTGAAAGTGACTGTATGGGTGGATGAGTGGTTCTGCCCTGACTGTAAGGGTGAGTGAGTGAGTCAGTGTGGCAAACTCTATGGTTATGTGAGTGCATGCATTAGTAGCATCAGTGGCCCAAGTGAAACCTGAGACTAACTATATAAACATATATATTTATAGTCACTGAAAAAGAAAGTTTACAGAGACATTATAGTTAGGCTCAGGTTTCACTCATACAAAACCAGAGAGATTCAGCAATTATAGTTAGCTGAGCCAACTATAACTCGTGCCCGCAATGCACTGCTTATGGCCTCACATATTAAATCATCCATTACATGTACAGTCACATCACTGATGACATCACTGATAGTATGTCAAATGACATCACTGATGATATCATCCAGTGACTATGACTATATACATGTGTGTGTGCGTGCTGAGTGATGTAGTTTGTGAGATCATAAGCAGTGCATTGTGGGGTCATAAGTTAGAGTTATCTTTGGTAACAATGACTGCTGCATTTCTATGGTTTTGTATGTGTGAAAGCTGAGCCTAACTATAACATCCCTGTAACCTTTGTTTTTAAGTGAATTTCTAAGGTGTTTTAAACTTATATTTCTTAACTATAGCATGTGTGAGTGTGTGCATGAGTGCCTCAGTGTGTATGTAAGTGATTCACTGAGTGTCTCAATGGGTGTGTGAGTATCAAAGTGGGTCTGTGAGTAGCTATACATGTGTCTCACTGGGTGTGTTAGTGGGTGTGTGAGTGTCTCACTGGGTCTGTGAGTGGGTGCATGAGTGAGTATCGGAGTGATGCATGAGTGTCTGGGTAAATGTAAATGTAGACGTATTTGTAAAGCGCACTGATACCCCGGCAAGCAGTGTGTCCTGGCGCTGTACTCATACCGCTAGGGAACCCATCCTGGCTTTTCCCCGTGAAATGTCCACTCCTGGGCATCCCCGGGGTGCAACCAGGCATCCCCAGCGCTGTAGGGGGCCGTTGTGGAGGCTAAGCAAGCTATTGCCCAGAATTGCAGCGTGGGACCCATGATTAGAATAGGCACTGAGGCGAGAATATCCAGTCAGAGGAATTTATGAGCCAGAGACCCGCCGAGGCGGGAATCGAACCCTGGTCCCTGGCCAGAACTCTGCATCAAGGTCTGCCGCTCTAACCATTGAGCCACACTCCTCCATGTGAGTGTCTGAGTGGAGTGGGTCTGTGAGTGGGTGTGAAAGTGTCTCTGTGGGTTTGCAAGTACCTTCATGAGTATGTGGTCAGTCCGTGAGTGAGTGCATGAGTGTCTAAGGTGTTCTCTGAGGGGGTATTTGAATCTTTGAGTAGGCCTGTAACTGAGTGTGTGAGTCTCCGAGATAGGTCTGTGAGTCAGAATGTGAGTCTCCGAGTAGGTTTGGGAGTGAGTGTAAGAGAGTTTGAGTGATTTTGCAAGTGGGTGCATGAGTGTCTGAGTGGGTCTATGAATAGGTGGACATATCTGAATGGGTCTGTAAGTGGGTGCATGCATGAGTGTCTGAATGGTTCAGTGAGTGGCTGGGAGAAGGCCTGAGTGGTTCTGTAAGTAGATACATAAGTGGCTGAGTGGGTTTGTGAAGAGGTGTGAGAGTGTCTAAATAGGTCCATTAGTGTGTCTGTGAGTAGAACTGTGAGTGGATGTGTGAGTATCTGAGTGGGTCTGTCAGTGGGCGTGTGAGTGTCTGAGTGTGTGAGTGGGTGTATAAATGTCTGTGTGTTTCAGGAGCTATGTCAATGACTGTGCCAAAATAGAACCTACCTGCCCCTTTATCCAAAAAGAGTTCACAGTTTTGCACAAAATATCTACTCAAGTTAAGTACTATCTACTGGTTAATTACATATTGTTATCTACTTGGGTAAATGTGCAGTACATATTTTACACTAGAGCTGTGCTATGGAGCACAAGGAGATGTCACCAGTGGCCTTGCGTGTATTTTGGCAATATGATTGTGCCACAGGTGTCTTTATCCAGAAATTATGATTACATGAATCTTCCTATAGAGAAGACGATGAGAGTACAAAGGGGTAAAACTCCACCAAACAAGGTCTATTCCTCTTAACTATATGAAGTAAGTGCTTCTTTGTTTGGTAGAGATGTCCTCATATTTCTTAGCATCAAGAACCCAACACCAAAATCTCTGGACATAGCACCGGGGGGCCTTTTGATAAGCTGGCCATCATCCTGGCAAAAGGCAGGAAGACCGTTGCATACTACTAAGGTGGTTTGAGCAGGGTCAAACGGGAAGAAATGAAAGAGCCCACTCATCACATTCACTACACATGGTGGTCCAATAGATCAATAAAGCGTTCACCTTTACACAAAACATTTCAGATCATATTTCATTTCATTAGCGATTGATGGTGCGACCCAATTGAGTAAGGGCGATGGATGGGTCTCATTGATCAAGAGACATACCACCCCATTTTTGGATGACCAAATGAGAACACTTGATCTACATACCTATTTGATGGGAATCCAACACATCTCTGTACGGGTCTTACCAACAATCTCAGTAGGTCCTTCGATAGGTTTGTCTTGGCACACATTCTGATATAGAGACTTATATAGCTCTATTAGCGCCTAACTCACTTATGTAGGAGTTTTGCAGCAGCTCGGAGTACTTGAAGCTCCGTTATAGACCCCCGGTTCTTTTGTAGTTAGGAAAACATCATTTATTCTTTCCATACAAACCCAACTTAAGCTATTCAAACTTTGGAAATTCTAAAGTTATAGTTATAACTTAAATGTCTAGTGTACAGATCACCATTTCTAAGTTATATATATAAATTACGCACCACCTTTAATTTACTTTAACTCACACAGCTCCATACACAGTCTTGTCACTTTACTCTCCACTCTATATTGCTATATCTACAGAGAGAGAGAGAGAGAGAGAGAGAGAGAGAGAGAGAGAGAGAGACTTTGAAGATAACCCTGTAATAATGAGATCATAAACCACGAGGCCAAAGGCCAAGTGGGTTGTGATTATCACCTGAACACCAGTAATCCAATAGAAGATCAAATTACAAATGGTATCCATTATGTCTTTTTATATGGCATGTTTATTTTGGGGATTTAAAAAAACAACCTTTTTGCTTCAAAGTGCTGCTAGCAATGAGCCCTGACTGGAATTTGGTTATTTCTTTTTCATGAATAAATTGATGATTTAGCAATCGACAAGGATGAGGGCCACACACTTACGTTATTCTGTAGCTGCAGATTTGCATATTTGCAGATTGGAGCCAGAGAATGTGCTTCATAATTAGAATGCTTTGCTGCAATATTTAGATAATCTTGCCACATAATTTAGTGATCCTTCTTGCATAATCCTAACGGTCCCAACTATCATACATGCCAACATTTTAGGACAGGGACGTGGGAGATATAAAATAAAAAATCGGGAGAATGAAAATTCCCCATTGACTTCTATTGTAAAAAATGCAATTTCAGGCGGGAGACAGCTAAAATAAAGCCATTTTTGGCTTGAAAAATCGGTAGTCTCCCGCCTGAATCGGGTCTATTGGCATGTATGCACTATGGCAAAGTTGTACAGAGAGATTTGGAGTCTGTCCTTTCGATATTGAAACCTGTATTTCACAGAGAGCATCATCTATTTTACATTTTGAAGAAAGGAATGGTTGGTAATTATATTTTTGTAGGTTGCTTTCTGATTTCAAGGTAGAGTTCCCTAGACCTGACGTGAGTATTCACCGCCAGAGAAATAGCAAATAGACGTGGATAAAAAAGGCTAACCAGATTAGGAAGAAAGGGGCCCCTGCCTAATAGGATAAACCCTGGCAAGGAATCAGCAATTGGAGTAAAAAAGAGCAAAATTGCAACAGGTTTTATGCCTGTTGAACTAGAGAGATTGAAAACTAAACGCTAATGACTAAACTGACACTGTTATTTTACTGATATATTCTAATATTTTATTATTTTTTTCATCAACTTTTTTATAGAAAATGTTTTTTATCTTATTTTAACTTAGTGCATACAAAAATTCATTACATATGATATAATATATGTGAATAATGACAAAACAGTTCAATTAATTATTAAAATACAGAAGTGCATTACCATTTCAGCGCGTTTCGGCGTAAGCCTTCTTCAGGAAGTCTGTATTCATACACAATTTTGTTAACTGATAAAAGGCCTGTCTTATTCCTTTAGGTAACAAACACTGGAAGAAGAGAGTTGTAACGAAGAACAGTGACGACGCCCACTCACGTTTGCTTAATGAGACATGATGTATAAACCGAGCTAGGGGTTCTGGTATGGTTGAAAAAGACTTTGGTACATCAATGCTGCCAAATAAGCTCCATTTTTAGGCAAATCGGTGGGTACGTAGAGCGGGCATCTGTCAGCAAATCACTCAAACTGGCTAACCCACAGGCCACCCCACAGGAATATTTATGGCCTAAAAAAAGCAATATTAGATCTATGGATCATATATGCCTATTGGAAACCATGTGCTACACCTATGAAACAAACCCTGCATAGGCTATAGCACTACAATCAAACTGTTCAAGATGGGAGAGTATACATGTCAGCCAAAGTCTTTGGTATACGAAATTTTACATTTCTCCTATCAGACCTGCAATACGAGCTTTGAGGTGATGTTCTCCACTAAGATAGTGTTTGCAGATGGTGTTGAGATCCATCTGAGGTAAGCTAGGCTGGACATGTTAGTAGTGAGTAGATGTGGGGTAACACTGGCTCAGGAGGAATATATTTTTCCTCTGCTAACTTGGCTATTGGAGCACAAAGAACACTGAGAAATGTTAAGGGTAACTAGCATAGGTACTACATCTCATAAAAGTATGAAGGGTTGTTGGCATAGGGAGTAGTTTACACAGATTTGTTTAAGGTCACCCACCAATGCTGTGATAGCTTCAATTTTCAAAATCCCTTCTGGTCTATTGACACTTCAAACATTAGTTGCAGTGCAAAAGAAGATGTAAACACCATGCTGCCTGTACAGGCCAACGTACCGAAGCTACTGGTACACTACTACCAGTCAGACACGGGGGGGATCCCTCCACCAGTCATGAAGCACATATACTGGTGTGGCTGCTTTTCTAAGATTGCGTGTAACTTGGAGATATCGGGGGAAAACCCCTGGCAGAAAACTAAGCCCCATCTTTCAGAACCGACTGAGGACAATGTCACATTCAAAACATCAGATACTTTGATTGGAGGATTTAGTCCTAAACCCACTGCATTGTGTAGTTACTGCAGATATCCATGACTTTTATTCAAACTGCATATTTATACTGCAACGAATATCTAATTGAACTGTTATTATGGAGATCTGGACACATAGGTTTAATTGAGGGAAGTGCAATCTTGGGACTTTCAAGCTTTCACTCAGCAAAGAGAAAAACAGACACCTAAATAATATGTGGACATCATGACAGCACCCTCATACAGGACAACATTTATCTGGTTAGTAACCTGATATGTATCCGTTTTTATTATTTACCATTGACTGGGGAACATCTAAGGAACTTAAGTGTATGAGTTAGTAACTATTTATATATGTTAAATAAAGTTTGCATTTGAGCACACAAAAAATAATAATCAACTTATGGTTAGTAAAGGTTCTGCATATTACGAAAAATGTATTTGGTCCCCTAGCCCCACTATCCTAAATAGAATCCATTCTAAGTCTTATTGAATTGGTGCAGGAAGACATGTTTCTACCAGGGGTTCTACTGAGGAACTCTGCTTATTCACCTTCTGTGGATCTCTGTGTTCTTCACTTGTTCAAGGACTCAGCCAGCCATTTACCTGACATTGTCTACAGGACAATTTGTTTAGGTCTCTTCTAGAAAATGTCCTACTTATTGGAGCCTGCCTAAATGAACAGTCTTCTTGGAAACTGCAAACACCATTGACAAAGAGCTTAGTGTTGACCACAGTGAACCCTGAACCAAGTGGACTGGAAACTGAACATCCGATTGTAAAGAGCTATGAATTAGAATCTCAAGGCCCATGAAAGTTAATACATGTTCTCTTACTAGGCTGAAAGAAACTCCTGCTGACCTGTGAGGTGCTAGGAAGGGTACACAAGACCTGTGTGGTTGTTAGGGTCTCACATGGTCACTTTGCAAAGAGGCTTGAACCGTGGGTAACTCGCCTTGGAGCGTCTGAATATTGCTATATTTCACATCTTCATATGACACCTTCGTCATAAGGCAAGTGGCATACCACTCCCTTCTTAATGGGGGTTGCAAAGGACAATAAGAGGAAACAATACCTAGACCACAATATTAGTCAAAATCCAAAAGGCCTGAAAGTAAAGAACCTGAGCCATAACTTGGACAGATAGAATTTCCAACAAGAGTTTCGGAATATACCGTTATTGTGGTATGCTAATCTTATATTTGTTTGGATGACTGAATCTATTTATTCATTTTGGAATATTATTTATTATTCTTCATTTTTGTCAGCAACTAGGTTATGCTTTATTGTTATTTTGTGGTTTTTTTGGTCATAAATGTATCCCCTTACTGATTTTAACTCTGTATGGGCCACATGTGCAACCATTTCCTTTTGTGACTTGCATTTTGGTAATTTAACCAATTTACAACTTGTACTAATCTGTCTCAGACAAATTTTGGGATTCCCAAAGGGGGTTAGTATTCACGAGGCATGTTGCAATTTGCGACTCATTGGGCATGGTGGCCTCCTGAGGACAGCAGACCCCAATGTCCGTGTTTGCTTTTTAAATGAAGCTTTTTTTTAAATGCAGCCTGTTTTGATTACGAGAAAAGACATGTTTGTAAGTAACTGAGGGGCATATTACCAAGCAATAGCGATAATTATCGCTATTGCTTGGTTAGCGTGAAAAATTTACCGCTGAGCTGCGGCGATTTTTACCGCAAATAAACCTTGGTATTACCAAGGTTTAACGCAAATGCGGTAAAAATCGCCGCAAAGCATGAATATCGCTGAAAAGTCAGCGATATTCATGCATTAGCGAGCTAATGCTCTTAACCATGTTATCCACCTCCCATTGGATAACATGGCTAAGAACTGCTCAGGGCAGGTGTTAGCTTTTGGAGATATTCCCGCTTAGCGCGAATATCTCCAAAAGTTGGTAATAGGAGATAGCGATGTTAGCGACTGTTTTCAGTCTCTAACATCTTGGCACGCCCACTTTGCATGTCATTAGTGATAAATATCACTGACATGCAAAGTGGGTCCCAAGATGGTCGCTATCTCCTACTAGCTGTCGCTAACTGGTGTTAGCGGCAGCTAGGTAATAGGGAGATAATTTTATCTCCGCTTTCATGGCTTTTAAAGCCAAAAAAGCGGAGATAAACCCCCTTGATAATATGCCCCTGAGTTTGTGTGTTACAGCTAATCGAGTTTAGTGCTTACTCTCTCTTTAATCTCCAACAAGCCATCTTCTCACGAGTGTGAAACTGTGACCTGCTGAGACACACAGCATGTGCATATTAGTAAATGAGTACATATCAACTTTCCACTATTGTGCAAATAAAGGGCTAGGTTTTAGGATAATCTGACCAAATATCAGTAAATCCAAATTCATTTAAGATTGTTTTTTCTCTTTCCAGTTTACTTCTGTTTACTTTTAGTCAATTGCATAAAGCAAACCTGACCAGTTCCTGAACTCAAAGAGTTGCTCATGTCCACCTGAGCTGTCCTCATGATAGTGCATCACTTATTAAGGAATATGTCTAGTAACAAAGGGAAATACAAATAATATTTATGCAATCATCATTATAGGAATGCTATTAACTGGCTTTTCTTTACATAGCAGTTCATACAGTACTGCTGCTGTTTCGAAGTTTTGTCAATAATAAGTTTTACTTTTTTCTAACTGAATGGGAACTCAGTTTACCAGCCTAGTATGGATGGAAGGTTGAGTTGAGCTCCATCAGTGTCTTCATTACATCCTGGAAAAGGGCACAATCTTTCTCCGGCTTTTCTTAAAATGGCTGGCCAATGAATATTAAGCAGCTAGGTGTATCACTTTCAGAATTGAAGGATCTTTTTGAAAAACCAGAATGTGTATGTTAGCATGCCCTCCATTGGCTCTTAATAAGATCCGCATTCATGTTAATTTCTGACACTGAACTGCTCCTTGGTGGAAGTTTCTTCTGTGTGGCTTCATTCCCTCGTGTGTCTGACAGCCGGAAAGCAACGTTTACAAGTAGAAAAGAAAAACTTTCCGCTCCGACCTTAAAATCTTTAGAAACTTCGCAAAGAATGCAGGCAAGTTCTGAACACCGGCCAAAGTGGAGCAAAATAATTGAAATGCTATCTATCTGATTCCGAGAGAAAATTAGATTATTATAACCCATATGAAAAACAACTTTAGATTTCGTATGATAATTACCATAAAAATCTAAGCAGAAAAATAGCAAGCAGGGTCAAATTGCATGAAAACTTCAAACACCCAGTGATGAAAGTGTATTTCCGCCTTGATCTGAGCTAAAGAAAAATGCCATTATTATGTGTGCCAACGAATAATAGGCACTAAATTCAAAATGTTACTAAAACTCTGGACGATTTTTTCCTTCCGCTGATGGAACTCATATTCTTTCTAAATGATGAAAGATGTTCTATTACATTCAGGGCACAATTCATATTATACCAGCGATACTTCTTTCTGATAAAACAGATCACGGCGTACAATATATTCCTTTTTCAGTCAATGCAAAATGCACATTGCCCCAGTAAAATGTTGTTGCTGCCGCAGCATTTTCTTTGTAAATGGAAAGCAGAAAAGGGGAAGCAATGCAAAATTATTTTTAACTGTTGGTGAACATCTGCATTCCGGCGTCCTTCCTCTGTGTCATTTTACCAATTTGTTTCCTTTTCTTCTCTGAGGGCAGAGTGTTGATCAGTCTTGCAGCTGCAGGCCCAGCTGTCTCGAGTGCCAATCCTGACATGGCGCCTCTCGGTTTAGCACCCCAAAATATTCATGTTGTTTAGTTGCGTGCTTATTATAATTTGATTTCGATTTGAATACATCAGGTGTATTACATTCAAAATGAGTATTAACCTTAAATTAACGTTAATGAGATTTCGGCCTGGCAGGATAGGCCAAAAGGTTTAACGCTCACCGCTGAGATATGCAGTGATCTGCGGATCCAAGATCGAATTGAAGCAAGGCCAACTTCTGTCCTTCTGAGGTTGTTAAACTGTGTGCCATCAAAATGTATCATAATAACACAACCATCGGAAACAATGGAAGAGTCGCATGAGGCGCTCTAGAAAAAATAAGTTACCATCAATAAAACCTTTCAAAGCTAACCATCCAAGGGAATGCATGCTCAAGTAGTTCTGGGAACTCCTCTCATCATAGGGCACTACGGGGCATATTATCAATGACAGGCGATACATTATCGCCGCTTTAATCGGCAGGAAACTGCCGATAAAGCGGCGATAATGGCCTTGATAATATGCTCTATGAATTCCAATCGAAGCCCATGTTCGATGTGAATACATCTAACATGGGCTTCGATTGGAATTCATAGAGCATATTATCAAGGCCATTATCGCCGCTTTATCGGCAGTTTCCTGCCGATAAAAGCGGCGATAATGTATCGCCTGTCCTTGATAATATGCCCCTACATTCTAGTTCCTCAGTCGACTTTTCAGGTAGAAGAATACATTCTGGACAGAAACTCACAGGTCACGATATAGGAAAAAACGTGTACCAATTCTTGCTAAAATTGCCTACATGGAACACTGGAAAGCAGACCACAAATCTAAAGGCCACATGCACCACCGTGTTTAGTGGTCACAAACAAAGATTCGGGTTGTTTGTGACCGCTAAAAAGGGTTGTAGTATACACAGTGCTTTAAATGAAAAAAAAAGAAATGCATGTACACCAAATTGAGATGTGGACTAGGGGGCGGGGCTTGGGGTGGGGCTACTGGGCGGAGCTATGGGCAGCGCAAAGGAATCCGGCCAGGGGCACCCATTTAAACATTCATGCAGGGAGACAGGGCATTCAGTATATATATTATAGAAACGCTTACATTCGTTGTTGCCCTCATTACTGAACCTTGATCATACCTGCTGTGCTACAGCATCACTATCACCACCGTCCTCCTCATTCTGGTTGCAAACAAGTGCTGCTGTACTCTGCTATACCAGCAGGAAGCCAGCTCTGAATAAATGCATTCTGAAGGCGGCTCAATTAGTACATTTTAAGGGTAGATTAGCACTCGATCAGAGTGTTTCATGAAAACGGATCCACTGTTGTCAGCTGTGTAGCTCTTTTTTTTGTAAATGCTAATTTCACTGAGCTTGGCTTACATCTCTATGAGTACCGGTACTCTCTTTGGACAAAGAAAAGTTCTGGCACTTAAGCTCCAAAAATTCAGAAGTGCCGGTACTCAGTACCGGTGAGTATCGGCCCATTTAAAGCACTGAGTATACATCAACACTATTTTGTGAGTCGATTACCTATTACTGACACGCAAAATAGGGTTTGCAAGTCGCTCTTTGGAAAGGGCATTCTAAGGTGTTCCTTCCTAATAGCTAATCGCAAGGGCATGTATGATCAGTGCCGGACGGGCCATAGCGGGCACCGGGCAGTCCCCCGGTGCGCCGCATGGGTGGGGGAAGGTTTTGGACCCCTGCGGGCCGCTTTTGCAGCATAGCTGCAAAATCGTCCTTGTACCAAAATCGTCCAAAAACCGGCCCGGGCAGAGTGTTCGGTGGCCCCTTCAAACCCCTCCCCCCCCCTCCCGAGTGGGGAGGGGGGACCAGCCGAGCACTTTGCCTGGGCTGGTTTTGTTTCCCAGTCCGGCCCTGTGTATGATTGTTTTGCAAAAGGAATGCGGTCGTATAACAATCACAGTTTTTTTTCAAGTAGGTGGTAAGCCACTCCTAAACAGGAAGAGGAGCACTTCCCCTCTTTGATTGGCAGCGAAAATGTTTTTTAACAGCAGGCAGTTTTCTGGTGACCCTGAAAAAATGTAACTGAAACATTTCAGTTTTGTTTTTGAAACGCATCCTTTTGTTTTCCTTTAAGGAAAATAGACAAAAAAAAGTTGCTTTATTTAAAAAGCAAACACAGATGGGGGCTGCTGTCTCCAGCAGTCCACCAGCTCTTTGTTATTGCCCATTCCCAATGGGTCGCAAATTGCGACCTGCCTCATGACTATTGATGAGGCAGGTCATTTGCGACCCCATTAGGAATCGCAAAATGTGTCTGAGACACATTTGTACATTTCCTTTTTCGCAAAATGTAAGTTAGAAAAGTAAACGGTTGTACATGAGGCCCAGTTTCCACACGCTCACAGAAACCTAGATGCATATTCATTCCACTTGTATGCTCTGAAATAGCTGATTTTTTTCCCTTTCTCTACTCAAAGTACAGTCCTAATGCATGAAATATTTAGGTTCAAGATATGTAGGTGTTGAAACAGCCCAACATCTTTCACGGAAAGCAAACAATGGCTCAGCTATTGCATCCGTCTGCATCTCCACGGTGAACCTAAGTGAAGAAGTTGTGAATGCTTTTCTTAAATGCGCGCGCGCTGCACATCAAATGTCGTTTGAAAAGCCAGCACCTCCTCTTAAGCCTCTAAATCAACAGATCGATCATGAATAGGTTGAACTCAACCAATTACACAGAACCCATTCATCAATACTCTTATCAGGCCATCAGACACAGTTGACTCCACAGCATCTGGCCAGTGGCAAATAAAAGATAAATCTTTAAATGCCAGACTCCTAATTACATGATCTGAATCCACACCTCCAGGTAATATCCCCTGCAATAAAGTGCATGATGAAAGAATGAGGTATGCAACGAGACAGGATCTATGAGACCCCCACATGCGGTAAAGTCTACAACTGAGGCGTGTTTCCTGCCCTGGTTTGACAATAAAGATCTGAGTGAGAAAAATCTTGTATTTGCCACATATTACTACAAAATATCGTTTAAAAAAATTGGAACAGCTCACAGCAGCCCGGTGTCCAAGCAACTGATTGCTAGTCTTGTTCAAAAATCCCAGTACGAGATATGACCATATCCACGGAAAAGTAAACAAAAGTTAATCTTAAAATGAGAATTCTTTCATCATAGCCTGAAAATATCTGATGACCTTTGTAGCTGGGTGAGGCAACAGAGCAGGTTCAAAGCGAAACCGTGTATTCTACGTGTGGTGCAATGTATTATGCATGAAATAGAATAAAAGTATATGGACTGAGATTCACTTGTAGGTTGGAAGAGTTATTCCAAGTATCGGATTTGTAACAATAAGGTCGTTATCCATTTTGGAGATGACTAGTTGATTTGGCTTGTAGCAGCATATGCATAATATTACATGTTTTACTCAAATATTATGACATGATTCTGTAACGCTGTATTTAAAAATGGAATGTTCTGTTTGATATTTTTTTTAGAAACAAGCTCCTCCCTATAAAGGTTGAGATAACTCAACAGGTTTGCATATTTAAATTTTTGAGGACAAATCCAATATAAAAACTGAAAGTATGCCAGAGTGATCCAGAGTAAAAAAAAAGGTAAACATACAGATGCTGTAAGAAAGCCCCGCCCGAGCCAGGATAAATGACTTTGAAAGAGGTACAGTTTCCAAGAGAAGAATTCAAACAAAAAAGAATACCTTTCTGCCCTTTCCACTGTTGCATACTGGTAAATGTGTGCCTTTTACAGCTGTTTTGGTTTGGAGAAGGTTGGCAAGTCTGGTTTACTTCCATGCAAATGTCTTGAGATGTGGCATTGCCACTCTAAATCAAAGTTGTCTGGTGATTATACAACTGTTCTCTGAGCAACTAAACTCGTGCTTTAGATTTGTAAAACCCTGACTGCAAGTATAGTGGTCTAAAGCCGAGAGTGTTGGATGGCAGAAGACAACCTCAACAAGATGTCTGTCAGTCATGATGTCACTTTTCCTCTCTATCTGTCTCTCGTTCTCATTGGGTGCATCTGATGCAGAACAGGACTGTGCACTCGGTTCCAAAAAAATACAATGTCTCCATTGTAGACACCAACTTCCTCACCTAAGGGACTGAGCTACTGTGAAAAATCTGTTAGTGGTTTCCAATCATTCTCTCTCTTCATTGCATGCAGTAAGTCAGGATTTTTTTTGCAGAGTGGGTATTGACTCACCGGTTGGTGAATGTTGTGTGTGAATGCACCCTACTACAGAGTCCTGGGGATAGGAAAGGCAACTTTGGGATATCCTGTACTGCCTCCAAAAGGCACTCTTTTTGAATGCTGGAGAAATTGTCTGTGGAAAAAATGGCTCCAAATGTTTATATAGTCGATTTGAAGCTCACTGACCCACTCCGAGTGGTTTATTGGGTTTATAGGGGATAAGGGTGGGGAATAATTAAAAAATGTATGATCACGTTTAAAATATTAATAATAAATAAATAATTATAAGTGCTAAATTGGGTTTATGGGTGGCGGGTGGGTAGTAAATAAGAAATTGTATATTTAATTTTAAATATTTCCCAAAAATTATAAACAATTATGAGTGCTATGATGGGTTTATAGGGGATAATGTTGGGGAGTAATTTAAAAAATGTCAATTAATTTAAATATTTCCCAAAATTATAAAAAGTTAATGAATGCTTCGTTGGTTTTATAGAGAATGTGATGTCGATTTAATGGGGGATAAGGGTATGGAGTAGTTGTTTTAATGTTGTTTAAAATTACATTTTTAAAATAAAAGTTTATTGAAAAAATGTTAAATAAAAAATGAAATATTTAACATGAATTCAAATATTTAGAAGGTATATTTTTTGGGGGAACGTTTTCTATAAATTTTGAAATTTAAAAATAAATTGTATTTTGTCTAAACATTTTATTACTTTATTAAATACATTTCATATTATAAATATATTTTGTAGAATTTAGTTTTTTATAAAATGATTATTTTGGAGATGGAATAGTTATTTATTATATAATTTATTATTAAGCACTTTGCCTGAGTTTAGTTGGTTTTGAAGTTGGAATAGTAATTTATTATGTTTTATTACCCAGAACTTTCCCTGAGTTTAGTTTATTTTGGAGTTAGAACCGTAAATGTATTTGTTTTATTATCCAGCACTTTCCCTGAGTTTAATTGTTTTTGGATTTTGAATAGTAAATGTATCTGTTTTATTATCCAGCACTTTCCCTGAGTTTAGTTGACGTTGGAATTGGAATTGGAATTTATTTAGGTTTACTATCTAGCACTGTGTCTGAGTTTACTTTGTTTTGTATTTGGACTAGTAATTTATTATGTTTTATCGTCCAACACTTTCCCTAAGTTTACTTGGTTTTGGAGTTGGAATAGTCATGTATTTAGGCTTATTATCCCTCAGTTTCCCTGAGTTTAGTTTCTTTTGGACTTGGAATAGTAAGTTTATGTGTTTTATGAACCAACACTTTCCCTGAGTTTAGTTTGTTTTGGAGTTGGAATAGTAATTTTATTTGTTTTATTATCCATCACGATCCATGAGTTTAGTTGTTTTTGGAGTTGGAATAGTAATTTATTCATGTTTACTATCCAGCACTTTCTCCGAGTTTACTTTGTTTTTTAGTTGGAATAGTAATTTAGTGTGTTTTATTATCCAACACTTTCCCTGAGTTTTGTTGGTTTTGGATTTGGAATAGTAATTTATTTAGGTTTATTATCCAGCAGTTTCCCTGAGTTTACTTTGTTTTGGAGTTGTTATAGAAATTTGTATGTTTTTATTTTCCAGCACTTTCCCTGAGTTTATTTTATTTTGGAGTTAGAATAGTACATGTATTTGTTTTATTATCCAGCATTTTCCCTGAGTTTAGTTGGTTATGGAGTTGGGATAGCAATTTATTTAGCTGTATTAACCAGCACTTTCATTGAGTTTAGTTTGGATTGGAGTTGGAATATTAAAGGTATTTGTTTTATAACTCAGCACTTTCCCTGAGTTTAGCTGGTTTTGGAGTTGGAATAGTATTTTATTTAGGTTTACTATCCAGCAGTTTCCCTGAGTTTACTTTCTTTTGGAGTTGGAATAGTAATTTATTATGTTTTATTATCCAGCACTTTCCCTGAGTTTAGTTTGTTTTGGAGTTCAAATATTAATTTTGTTTGTTTTAATATCCAGCAGTTTCCCTGAGTTTACTTTCTTTTGGAGTTGGAATAGTAATTTATTATGTTTTATTATCCAGCACTTTCCCTGAGTTTAGTTTGTTTTGGAGTTCAAATATTAATTTTGTTTGTTTTAATATCCAGCACTTTCCCTGGGTTTAGTTGATTTTGGAGTTAGAATAGTAATTGTATTTGTTTTACTATCGAGCACGTTCCCTGAGTTTAGTTGTTTCTGGAGTTAGGAATAGTACATGTTTATTGTTCATTAATTACATTGTTTATTTTGTATGTACAATTAATTATGAAAGGTGATGCATATTTGGTATTATTGGAATTATTTGTATTGGTTAACATGTTTTTTATTTATTTTTTACTGTTTATTTGTTCACATTTTGTTTTGTTATACCTTGTTTCACAATATTAAAAACATTATTCATGTATTTTGTTGTTGTTTAAAATGTATTACAAATTATAATATATTTGTCATATACATTTTCAAATTGCAAAATAAACAGTATTCTTCAATATACATGTTTATTGCACAATAGACATTTTTTACATATTTTTTATATACATACTTTTCACAGATTTCAAAATTAGTACTTTTTTAAAGTAAAGTTATGTCATTGTAAACTATTTCTATTCAGAGTGTATTTATTATAAAAAATTTGACTTTGATTATTTTTTATTAGAAAAAGTAAACATTTGTATTCATATTTTTTGTAATAACTTTTATATAATTTTATTTTTGATAGAATTATATAATATGTATCTTACATATTTTGTTGTATATTTTACTATTTAGTATATTGAATTAAACATGTTTTTTATATATTAAATATTTTACAAATATATATATTTATATGTATTATTTTAATATACATTTTACGTGCAATAAACATTCATTTTAATATATATTATATACATATATTTCAAATATAATATTTACATCTCTTTTTACATTTTTTGGTATATTTTTGTATTATTTGAAATATGTATTCAGTATATAACAATATACATTTCTTATTTTGTATTTTAGAAATAATTCTCCATTATTTTCCATGTGGAGTAAGTCTTTTTTTTCATTTTTATTACGCAGCCATTTCATTCTACTTTTTTCACTTTTCCAACTATCTGTTTAGTTTTTAGGTCGTTTTGGAAGTTTGGCAGTTGGGAGCTGCGTTTTGTTACTTAAGGTAAGTTGTATTTTATTTACTTTTAAGGTAGTTTTAGGGTAGGGGTGAGGTAGAAGTATTGTAATTAGGTTTGTAGGAATGGTATTTGTTCGATTTTGGTGTAGTTAGGTTTTGTTTTTGAAGTTAAGGGCATCATGACGATGGCGGGTGGACAAAGTCTGCCTGCCACCGTAACGGAATGCAGGACTGTCCGCAAGTAGTGCGGCGGTCCTGCACCTGCAAAAAGGATGCCACCATGGCAGTGGCATCCCCTATTCCCAGCAGTGTGGAGGGCGATGCTCACAGCACTGCCCCCACAATGCTGGGAGTGCACGTTGTGCATTGGCATGCACAAGGTGACAGGCACTATGTGGTGCCTGCCACTTTGTCCATGCCAATGCAGGGGGGTACCATAGACACCCCCATGTGCAACCCCCACCCCCCAACTTCCTGGGGGCCCGCTATGGGACCCTAAAGGCAAAGGCCACATGCTACGCCGCCATGGAAAGGCTGATGTCCGCTGTAATCCTTATATGGATGGCTGTGTCTTGGAGACACTGCCACCATATTAACCATGTTTTCCACCCGGCCAATGAGTTGACCAGCGGAAAAGGGACGGACGGCCTTTCCGTCCGCCGCGGACCCCAAGCGATCCTAATATGGCGGGGGGGTCTTTGAAGTGTGGATGGCGGGTGGATCACGCCCGCCGGGCCAGCAGTGATTCCCGCCGGCCCAGCAGGGGTGATCCACCCGGCGTCCTAATGAGCCCTTTATTGTTTTATGTGTTTGCCATAGTTTAGGATCAGAGTAGAGTGTTATGTAGTGTTAGTTATGTGTTGTTTAATTGCGTTATATTGTGTTTATTGTTAATGTTAATGTTTGTGAGTTTGTACTTGTTATTGTGGGTGGGTTTTCTTTTAAAGTATTTACAGGTTTTCTGGATCGTTAATGGATGGTGGTGTTGATGCATTTTTTTAAACAATAAAGGAAAATGTAATTTGTTTATTTCAAACAAGTTATTTTACATTTCCTTTTATTTTTCGGGTTTGTTGGAGCTTTTTTTTTAAAGCCATTTTTTGAGTTTTTGATGGTTTTGTTATTGAGAGGATTGTGTTGATGGAGCCTTTTTCCTACACTTTAATTTTTGTGTTTCTTTACAAATTAATTTTCGGGTTCCCAAGGATTTCGTTTTTGAGAGGATTGTATCATTGGATCCTTTTTTCTTCAGTTGTATTTTTGCATATTTTTTTGGTTCTCTTTCTGAATGGATTTGTTTTTTGATTTATCTACTATGGATTTAGTGTGTCACTATGATTGTCATTTTGCTACATAACTGTAAGTTATTTTGCATTATTATGGGTGGGAAATATTTTTGGTTACATTCACTAGTTTGTTTCTTTTTTATTTTAATACATATATTATGTCATATATACTTGTGTTCTTTTTTATATTTTACATGACATAGTTATAAGTAATAATGTAAAAAAGTGTATAATTATGTTGTTTAAATGTTTGCTAATTTTAAAATGCTTTGATGTTTAGCATTGTTATTTTTTTAAGTATAGATTTAGCTATTATATCTAGGTATTCTAGACCTTTGGTGTTTGCAAATAGTCAATTTTTATGTTGTAGATATTCATACATCATTTTAGTTTGTTTACTTAATTTAGGGCCGATTTTTGTTAGGGATTGCCCTATCCTTAGCGCTTGATAGCTCTGTTCTTTTTTCATAGCTTCTGTACGTTTATTTAGGGTTGGGCGTCCTCTCCCTATTGTGGCTTCGAAGGCATTGTGCCATCCTTCTACTGTATTGTTTATTTTAGCTTTTTGAGCTAGAGTACTGTTACATACATTCCAACAGGGTATTTGGAATGTGGGTTGCCTACGGTGCCCTGACCTATGCAGCCTTCCTACCAAAGTGTCTTTGAAGTAGTTTAAGAAGGGAGTTAGTTTAATTCAATTTGCTTTATAGAAAGGACTTTCAAGAAGTAGGTTGTAATGTTTTACCACTTAAGTGGTAGATAGGCTAGGGAAATTACTGTTTTTTTTGGTAGGCAAAGCTGATATTGGTTGCAATACTTAAAGTAGATTTTTGTATGTGCCTCCAAATTATTTGATTAAAGTGGTAGCAACCTTGTATTGCAGTGTGTGGGTATGTTTTTATAATTGATTGAGTTATTGATTGTTCAAAATCAATGATGATTTTTTGAGGAAAGTAGTTGTCAGTGTATTGTTTTAGTACTATTAGGAGCTCAATGTTTGTGGTATTTTGATTATTAGGCAGTAGTGTGTATACGAAGGGGATGTTTGTATCTTCATATTTGCTGTGGATTTTATATAATTGATAAAAAGGCTTGGTGCAAACATTGATTGTGCCATTCAATCATCCTCGTTTCACTGTTTTTAAGTTTGTGTAAATTGTTATTTGTTGCAAAGATTTGAATTCGTTTTTTATTACTGCTGTTATGGAGAAGGATTTTTTCAGCTTTGTGAGTGATGGTTTATTCAGGTAATATTTGTATTTCATCAAAGGTTTGGTGGGTGAGTGATGTTTGAGCTGTAGCTCTTTTTGTTTGAGAAAATTAATCTCTTCAGAGTGGGAATAGATGGAAGTTGTCCTGTGACATGTTCGGGGACCCTGGTTAACACGTTTTTAAATATTTGGATACTTGTTTGTTGGGAGCTGGTACTTGCTTCTCTGATTGTCTTGAGAGCATCTCTAACTTCAATTTCAGTTACATTGGGGGGATGGTTGTGTTCTTTAACATTTACAAGAGTTAGAGTGATATTTACTGCATTTCCAATGTGTTTTATTTCCACTCATTTCTCTTGTGTATTAGTGTAGCACATGTAGCATAGAATTAGCTTCCCCTTTTGTGAAGTAAAGAATTTTGCTCCCTATGCCATTTTTTGGATAATCTGTGAACATATGTATATATTTATTAATTATATTTTAAATAGAAAACACTTTGTATAATTAATATATTTGAAAATAAGTTGCATGTACTTTGATTGTATTTTCTTGATAGATTTTCTTTTGATTATTGATGTTTGTCCAATTGTTTTTTTCTGTTGGTTTACAAACAACATTTTATTTTTATTAAAGTTTTATATTTTATTGTGTAATTTTATTTATTTAGTTTCTACTTTTATTTTATTTTTTTAAATACTTACTATTTTTTGTTGATTTTTTTTAATGATTTTGTTGTAGGTTGTAATTCGAAGAAGTTGGAAGAGAAAAATATTTTTTAGTTATATTTGCTTTTTGATTTATTGAAATATTGTTTATTAGTTAGTTGTATTTGTTGGTTGAATTATATACTTAGAAAAGATAACTTAACAACCTATCTTAACTCTTGTGGAAACCAAACATGCTTTAAAACTATGTAAACGAGCAAAAGCACCGGGACTGGATGGAGTCCCTATTGACTTGTTCTTAGATAATCAAGATCTTTGGGCTCCACTTTTAACCAATGTTTTTAATAAAATTACGCAAACACCTGCACCACCATTGTGGAAGACAACTGTAATTGACCCAATATATAAAAAGGGGGATAGGTTGATTGCAAAAAACGACAGACCTATCTCTCTGATAGATTCTACTGCAAAGCTAATGGGCTGACTGATTTTAAATAGACCAGATGATTGGGCCTTGGAAAAAAATATCATTTTCCCATGCCAGTTTGGTTTTAGAAAAGGGAAAGGTACTGTGGATCAGTGTTTGAACCTAAGTCTAATTATAGCAAAATACACAGCTGCAAAAAAAGGTCATCTCCATTTAGCCTTCATGGATCTGTCTGCAGCCTTTGACTGTGTGGCAAAGCCTAGGCTGTGGCAGGTCATGGAGGCTATAGGAATTGACTTGAATATGATCAATATCATCCGTGACCTGTACTCAGGTGCTTCAGCTTGTGTTCGCTATGGAAGGGATGGTAAGTGCTCTAGATTTTTTCAAAATTGCAAGAGGTGTGAGGCAGGGCTGTGTTCTTGCCCCTTTTCTATTTGCACTCTATACCAACGGTGTGGAATCTGCATTGTTAGATTCCCATCCGGATGTCCCCTTTTATTAATTCAGCACATGTCCCAATTTTATTATATGAGGACGTTGCTGTGCTTTTAGCTCGTTCTAGTAAGGCATTGTGTTGCCTAGTCCAGGAATATACGAAACTTATGAATAACCTTGACATGAAAGTTAATTGTTCAAAGTAATTTACTCTAGTAGCAGGTACTAAGCAGCAAAATCATCCACAAATTATTACGGCAGGGGGAAAATTGGGAGCTGTTGACTATTTTAACTACTTAGGGATAATGTTTGACCCCCGAGCTAATTGGCAAAAGAGGATTACTAAAAGAGGGTTACAGATGGAAAATAATATTTGGGCATTAACCAAAGTTATTAAAAAACTGGCTTAAAACCTATAGATCTAATAAGAATAGTGTATCAAGCTAAGACCATCTCTGCTGCTACCTATGGAGCAGCTGTCTGAGGAATGAGAGATTGCTCAAAACTACAGATTCTTGAAGACAACTTCTGAAAAAGGGGCCTTTTTTTGTCAAAGTCATGTGTCAACTATAAGTGCCACAAGGACTTAGGAGCACCCTATATTACAGATAAAATTGCAGTGGCTCTGATTCTTATGTGGCACTCAGTATGGTGAATGGAGACCCTTGCTTTAACAAGAGCGATTATAAAGGATGTTTTGAAATTATATGGGGTAGGTAATATAATTTGGTTAACTTATGTTGAAACCACATTGAAAGCAGTTGGGCTACATCATCTTTTTTTGGATCCTACTACTTGTTGTTCCATCTCTAAAAATTATCTAAAAGTGCAATTACTTTCTAGCAGGCAGAAAAGAAGGGAAATTAAAAACATCAATTTGTCAACAGTAAAAACATACTTGGCTTCTCCGAGTATAACACAAATGGACAAAAATACAACATACCTGTTGTAACTAATTTACAGCACAAGTACATTCTGGTGAGATTTCGATTAAACTATATTGGGCTCCTCCCCGTAATGTTTATGTTGTCTCTGACCTCCCATACTGTCCCAGTGATCAGCGATCTGTACAGAATGATTTGCACTTTTTGTTTTTCTGGAAATTTTATTCCGATGAAAGGAAACAATTTTTTATTCCCATTATGCGTAAAATGAACTTCAAACAGTGTACAGCAGTGGGCAGCAGATGATTATCCCCGTATTCTTTTTCACACTTATAGGTCCCACGTTTGGTGATAGCAGAGTGGGGGTCCTACTTATATGAAGAGGATAAGGCCACGGATTGCCAATTATATTACATTGTAACCATAGTGCACGCTCAAGCTTAAGATCTTTGGTGAGTACCCTGGAAACAAGGTTTCTTTATGTTTCTTTTGTTTTAAAAAAAAGTGCAGGATACAATGTAAGATCCAGTTCATTGGGATTTTTTTATCTCTTTAGGATCCCCAAAGAGGATTGAGATACAGTAACACAAAAGTAACGTTACAGTACAAGGGAGCCGTAATCATCTCCATAGGAGACGAACTTTGGTGCCAATTGGGATTTTATCCAGGTGGGTCAGTCCCCCATGTGACTCAAGGATAGTAATATAAGGGCAGAAATGCTTGGGCACACTAGAACAATATTCTAAAATTGGTTATTCCGTCTTCATTTGCCCAAAAAAGATTTGCATGGGAGTGGCGCTTGGAGCCTTGTGGAGCCCCACCTCATACTGAGCCGAATACTATGAATGTTCATGCCTTCCTTGATACTACATAGGTAGATTATGTTTAAAATCCCCCCTTTCTTTTGAAACTGGTGTGTGTGTTATTGTATGCATGACAGGTGGCACAGAAAGGTGCCTGTGGCATCACCCAGTAAGAATGTATGAATGAATAAAGTGGTTGGAGGCCACGGGACCCTGGTGGACGATTATATAGGAAGATGCAATGGTGGCCAGGAAAAAGCATGTTATTGTTAATAGTACTAGGTTAGGTTTCTAGGGAAAATATCAAATGGAAAGTTGAAATGCTTGTTAATAACTATCGGTAGTAGTAGAGCATGAGAACTTTTATTCTGTATACAGCTTTGCATATTTACCATCATATAACATGTACTCTGTTGACAACATTTCCTGCATCAATTGTGACTTGCATTGCACTTAGACGGAAACTGTGGAAAATTCTGCCTTTTTTTGGGATCAAACCGCTATCATTGTATAAATGTGATGCTTAGGCTTTTTGGGATTAGGAAAATAGGTTTTTAAAGTGTGGTATTTGTTGTTTTTATTCTTTTTTTATAGGAAATTATTGTATCAATTTGACAAGAGAGACTGATATATAACTTAAGTCTTGAGAAAGGTGGTTCAAAACTGCACAACACCATCGAAATGCGTTGACGCTTGTGTTCGTATTTGGTTGCATCCCAGGAACCTACTAATGTCCAATAGAATATGAAAGGCTGTGGACATTGAAACCTACAAGAATTCGAATTCCATAGGGAGCAACCCATAATAGATGCTACTACTCAGTTGCACTTAGCCTTTCAGTCTCTTGTTTTATGTATATTTTTGTGTAATAATGTGTTTTTTAATGAATTTAACTTTTTGATGCATTGTGTTTTTACAAACATTGATTCTTTGGAATATGTTTGATTATATAACTAAAGAAAAAGTTTTTTATGCACTAAATTTGTAATTTTGCATGTATTATAATTGACAAGTATGGTGTGGGCCGCTTTGATTGACTGCGTATGACTGAGGTCTGTAATTTGTGGGTGCGATAAGTAGTGAATAATATGTGGCTGTGAATAATTTCTTATTTCGTCGCCAAGAGAATTTGGCTTTTTATTTACCTTTGCTACCCCCTCTCTTGGACAGTGGGGTCGCTCCCTTCTTTTTCTAAAAGTGTATTGCAGCCCGTTATTACCTGCATCTATTAACCGACCCTTTCATCTATTTCTCTTTGGCGTCCTTTCAGTTATCTGCCTTAAAAAGAGTTGATCAATCTGCTAAAATTATATTCCGAATAATGAATCAATTTATTGTATTGTGTAAATAACTATGAAGTTTGCTTTTAATTTAATCATTTTAATATTTGTTATACTTTATTGTAATGCTGTGAAATGTCTGTTTTTTTTAACTGTAGTATACTTTTTATCTCTTCATTGTGTTGGCGAAATACATTTGTTCTGACTGACTGATATACTTACTTAATTCTATATTTTGCTGTGTTGCTGTTTTTGTATTTGATTTCAAAGTTAATTCTTGCTTTCAAGTTTTAAGGTGGAATTTTATTGAAGTGTAATCTGTGAAATATATAATAAAAGGTTATAATTCAAGTATTTTTAGTCTATATATTTAATTGAAGAAAAATAAATACTTATTGAATGCAGTTGGTGAAGTTTCTTTAGTTGAAAATGTATTTTGATTAATTTTGAAGCTGTGAAGTGAAATGTATTTGTTATTCATAATTTGTTTTTAATTACATTTTTTGTATTTTATAGTTTGGTCTATTTGTTGGTTAAATTATATACTTACTTTGTATTATATTTTTCTCTTATCTTGAGTTTGTATTTTTTACTGACCGTAATGTTTTTGGGGGATTTGGGGTTGAGTTATTGTCAAGGATAATCTGTGAAACATAAAAGATTACAATATTATTTACTTAATCATTTTGTAGTTCGATGTTATCAGTCGTTGTATCAGTGATCTCATAATCGGCTCAATTATTATAATTATGATTATAATTTGAAAACAGGTAAAATAATTGTGAAAGTGTACAATTTGAGTAATTTCTCAGATACCTACATTAAAAGTATATAAAGTCAAAGTGATCATTGAGGCCTCAGTCCTCAGACAAGTATTTCCATCTATATACAAGACTCCAACTGAAGTTTTCAGGTTGGAGATTTCTTCTTGATTAGACACAGTGGGCATCCCTGAATCAATGTCTGACAGACATGTGCATACTCCTGTTTAATCAAATAGGGTTTTGCCGGAACATGTGCACAATGCATGCTGTGATGGTGCTGACCAAGATGGCCAGAAGGAGCCAAGTAGGAATCAGTGCCCTTTAAAACTGTGCGCTCATGGACTATTGAATGGTGTATCACACTATAAATTATGGTCAGCTTCTAGGAGAAAGTTAGTGTCATTTTCTAAAGGTTTAGTGGGAAAGAATTACTTAGCTTCCTATTAGAAAACAAACTTAACACACAAGCTCAGTCACAATAAGATGAGATTGTGATTTGGCTTTCTTGGAAGAGGTAGAGTGTCTGCAATACTGACAGAAATGCTTGTGGATAATGTACTTATCCACAAACTTGATAAGTGAAAAAAATTGTATGTGGATGATGAGAAAAACTATGGTTTCAGGACATGATTTTTATATTAGCAGTATGTATGCTCGGTCACAACAGCAAAGGAATATACATACCGTCAATATGAAGGTCCGCCAACCCGAATTAAATGCTAGTGGACATTCTGTTTCGCCACTGTGGAGACTACTCTGTCTCCACCAGGACCATACTTCTCCAACAATCCTGGGGAGTAAGAGCCATTGAAGAAATGGTTACATGTCCTGTGAGGGCTGTGTAGTTCTTATGCAGTCCAGCAGTGAACAGTAAAATGCAGTGACAGGAACCGCTATGAAGGTGATTCCTGCAAATGCCTTTATAATTGACTGCCAGCTGGGCAGCCATTTATAAATCTGGCTCGGTCCTTCCATCAGGACAAATGAGTAATTTACTCAGTCACCCTTGTGGACACACAGGCCATCCACTAGGATATAAACCAGGCCCTTAGTCTTTTCATTTTTGGAAATTTGAAATGAATTAGTGCATTTCTGAAATGCAAACTATTTCTGTTACGTTTATGTATCATTTTTATATGATTTAAAATTCATCAAAATGAATACCTATCTGTCTATAGGTGTGGGTGTGGTTTCCTTTTGACCACCATATACGGAAATGCATTGGAAGATAGGTGAAGAAAACATTAACAACCTCAGAGTACTGTTGGATCGCCAAATACACTGCTAGCAATTGTCCACTGGGTGGGCTCTGACAATATGTTTTGGGATGACAAGCAACTTTAGAGGGGGCTTTAGAGTTGCTCCAATATGATTTTGCAGGGGATGGTCGAGCATACTAGAAAACCATGTCCCAGTACTATTAGATACAACTGCATATGAAATAAAGGCAATTTTGCAAGTCATTTTGTAATTTATACTGACAAAGGTTTTCTAGGAAATGTTTAAAGTGCATTGGACATGCAACATCATTAAAAAGGTTTTGTAAAGATGCATTGATAACAAATTGGTGTAGGATTCAATTGATTTAAATGCTCTTCATTGGGTCTGTGAGAAGATTTTCCCAAAGGAAACTGTAAAGAACTCTAAAAAAAAAACCATTGCAAACCAGATTAGATCAGCAATGTTCTAGGCTCTAAAATTTCTGCACTCTCTTTAGGCAGTCTTACTGATTGATGTAGTCGCTCCTTCGAAGAATTCATGAATTATGTGAATGTTCAATTTTTTAGGTCTTGTTTGATCAGGTTTAGCAGTGGCAGTGGCAGTGATTAGCCTCCTTCACTGCCACATGAAAGAGCACTACCAATTCCTCCAACCTCTGCCCCATGGTATGCCAGGTAGAGAAGAATGAAGAGCACGTATTGTTCTTCTGTGGTGCTACATTAAACAGCATGCTTATTGCATCATTCGTATTTGTCGCCTTTTCGGGATTGCTAATAGGCGCAAGGACGTGAGAATATGCAAGACAGATAATAGGACCTGTATTGCAGACTCAGTTGCAAACTATTTAAATTCCATATGGTATCTTAGATCACCCCCCTGCATTTGCATGCACAAGGTGACAGGCACGTTGTTCATGCAAATGCACAGGGTGCTTCCACAGCATTGTGTCGGGTGGTGATAGGCACCGCCTGCCACAATGTTGTTGGTGGGGTATGCCACAGTGGCATCCTTATTGCCGGTGCGGGACCGCTAGTACGCCATCCTAAAAGACCCTTAAGTTGCAGGGCACTTCCTCATAAAGTGGGTGTTTGAGTGGGTTGTGTGGATTCCAGTCAGTGAATGTCTGACATAATATCGACAGACAGAATATCGACATGCAAAAATATCGGAGCAAAAATATCGACAGCAAAAATATCGGAATCCTATCTTCCTTAAGGTAAGTACAAAAATATCGAAAAAATAATATAGAAGTACAAAAATATCGGAATCAAAAATATAGTTTTTTTAAATGTATTAATAATAATGTAAAAATAAATTAAAAATACATATAATTTTACAACTATTAAATAAAAATATTAAAACAAAATTAAAACTAATACATATACATTTAAAATAAATAAAACACTTAATAATTTAAAGTAATTTAAAAAAATTTTCATGTAATTTATTTGATTTAATGTAATTTTTTTTAGTTTTTACCCTGTACACCTGTACCCCAAAAACCCAAAACTGACCCTGAACCCTAAAAATATCCCTGTACCCCAAAAACCCAAAACTGACCCTGAAACCTAAAAATATCCCTTTACCCAAAAACTGAAAACTGACCCTTATCCCTAAAAATACCCCTTTACCCATACACGGAAAACTGACCATGAACCCTAAAAATACCCCTTTACCCAAAAACTGAAAACTGACCCTAAACACTAAAAATACCCCTTTACCCAAAAACTGAAAACTGACCATGAACCCTAAAAATACCCCTTTACCCATGAACTGAAAACTGACCCAGAACCCTAAAAATACCCCTTTACCCAAAAACTGAAAACTGACCCTGAACCCTAAAAATACCCCTTTACCCAAAAACTGAAAACTGACCCTGAACCCTAAAAATACCCCTTTACCCAAAAACTGAAAACTGACCCTGAACCCTAAAAAGACCCCTTTACCCATAAACTGAAAACTGCCCCTGAACCCTAAAAATACCCCTTTACCCAAAAACTGAAAACTGACCCAGAACCCTAAAAATACCCCTTTACCCAAAAACTGAAAACTGACCCTGAACCCTAAAAATACTCCTTTACCCAAAATTAATTAATATTATTTAATAACCAATTAATTATTAATTAACAATAACAATAAAGTAAATATATTAGCACATTTGCTGTAATTAATTTAATGTAATAATTAATATTATTTTTCCCAATTAATTAATTAAGAATAACAATAAATTATATATAAAAAATTCTATAATTAATGTAATTAAATAATTAATATTAATTAATTACCAACGAATTAATAATTATAAATATGTTAAAAATTATATTAATTAATTAACTAATTAATAGAAATTAATTACCAATTAATTATTAATTAAAATATGTACAAACATATATCAATTAATTAATTATTATTAAATTACTTCCCACCCTATTCCCCTATAAACCCATAACCCGCTACAGAACATATTTATCAATTAATCAATTAATTAAAAATAATTAAAAATTATTTCTCAATTAATTAATTAATAATTCCTACTAATTAATAATTAATTTAACATAATTAAATTACTTCCCACCCTATTCCCCTATAAACCCACAACCCGCTACAGTAGTAAAAGACAATATTTAATTAAATTACATTAAAAATAAATAATAAAACATAATAAATACAATATAATATACACTAAATTTATTTAAAAATTGATATTAGTAACATCAAAGTTATTAATTTCGATATTATCGACATCGATATTTACAACTTCGATATTACTGATATCATACCAATAACGATATTAAGACTGTCGATATTACTTACCTTCGATATTTTGTCCCATCGATATTTAAACTTCGATATTTTTGTATATCGATATTTAAAAATCGATATTTTGTCTGTGTACCGAATCCAGTATGTTACCTCTGACTTTTTATGTAATTTGTATTGTAATTAATTATCTATGCTATTCTGATTGGGGGGTCGGGGAGGGGGGGTTACATGTGAATAACAAACAAAATAAAGTTGTTGATAATGATGAGTTCAGTAATGTAAGGGTCAAAATTGGATAAAATTAAAAAGTCGCCATACAAAGGGGTTTGGGGATTCTCCATAACAGGTTGAGACCAATTGTGCATTTAATAGCATGCTTGTCATTTGTAGAAGTTAAAACAGAGTTGGGTTTAAAAGCATTTTGTATGGGTGTGGGTTGATCCTCAGAGGATATTTGGGCAACATTCTAAGCTCGTCATCCTATCAGTCATAGACCAGCTTAGGAAGGGGGCAGATCAACACATCACTCATGCCCTGGTACTCCTGGATTAGACAGCTGCATTTGACACAGTCGATCATGACCACCTGATCGATCGTGTCAGCAATGCTGGCATCCAGGGTCTGGCTCTAAGGTGGATTTCCTCCTTCCTACACAACCGATTCAAGGCAGTCCACCTCGCCAACTTTTCAGCTGGGAAAGTCAGACTGACCTGCAGGGTCCCACGGGGGTCCTCTCCCTCACCCCTTATATTTATTCTGTACATGCGACCCCTGATTCGGTCCATACACAACAGTAAAGTTGTGGCTTTTAACTATGCCGATGACCTGCAGTTGGTTTTCGAAATTGATTCCTCTAACATCTCAGTCTCCAACTTTCAATCCACCATGAACCTCATCAGCGAATGGATGTATACTAATCAACTAAAACTCAACCCCAAAGAGACGGATCTGGTTCTGACCGGAGGTATCTCCAACCCCTTGAACTATAACTTCTGGCCCCCTCCCCTGGGCAACCCTCCTCGTCCAGCAAACTCCGTTAAAAGCCTAGGGGTCATAATAAGCAAAGATCTGTTTATGAAATCTCAGATTGGCATGGTGGTATCAACCTGCTTCTTGCACTTACGAAGAATCTGGAAGATTCTTAACCACCGAGGACCTGACACCTAGTTCTTCTGGCCTTGGTAATTTCTCGCATTGACAATGCCAACTCACTCTATGTTGGCATCTCGGCCTATCAGCTCCACCACCTGAAATTGGTTCAAAACCAAGCAGCTAGGCTCATCTTCCATCAACCCAAACACCAACACGTCCGTCCCTTGATGAAGAGCCTCCACTGGCTCCCGGTGGCTAAACGCTGCACATTCAAACTGAGCTGTACCATCTTCAAAGCCTTAGCTGTCACAGCCCTGCATTCATCTCTTCCATGATCCATCGCTATGTCCCCTCTCGTGAACTTCGATCCTCCTACCTGCACCTTCTCACCATCCCATCATTAAAGGAAATAACATGGTGGTCTTAGATACTCTCTCCTGGCCCCTCAATTCAGGAACTCCCTCCCCACGGAACTCATATCAGTAACTTCCTACGCCCAATTCAGAACACTCCTTAAGACCCTTCTGTTTTCACAGGCATATGAGTAAGCTTCTGTCATTTGCTTCTGCTGCCTCCCACTCACAGCGCCATGAAACCGCCTGGTGTAAGTGCGCTCTACAAATATTTTTAACATAACATTTAACATAGCATAACATTAGTGGTTTAAATGTGGTATTTAGAAGCATTGTGGTGATGTAATATTGGTTAAAACTGGGTGGCATTTAATGACAATATTAAAGGGGGCATTGGAAATCCATGACCTCAAATCTCACAAGCCAAACAACAAATTTCTAAAAAACAATCAAAATAGCCACAATAAATTAAATGGTTTCAAACAGTAATCATTAGTAGGGATTGTTTGCCATTCGCATGTTTGAGAGTTACTAATTATAAATTATAATGTTTACTATAGATTATAAATTGGGAATTGGCATCACTTTACTTTTATTCATACCTCTTAATGGCAATGCAGTGTCTCCAAGGGACTGATAGACATTGAAAGATTCAGACAGGGTGACGTCTCATTGATTTGAATGTTGGGTCTCAATCATTTATTTGTATTGTCAGCAGCTTGTCTCTCTTGGATGCGTGTTTTGCCTATGGATCACTAAAATGATATATTGTATATATTCAAGTTGCTTACTATATGTCCATAGCTTAACAGTGTTTCAAATGGTTGCAGGACTGCTGTCCAAGTGCCTTTCCACTGCCGTACATTAGCCCTTCTTCTATATGTTGCAAGATATTCAGTCTTGCCACTATTTAAAACAACTGGAGTGTGTACTTTTGTTGTGCACCTCATTGGCTTATTATGATATAATTTGCAACATCTGTGCCAGTGGAGCTGTGTTTCTTACTCTCAGATAATGGAAAGGCCCTAAATTGAGGGTAATACAAGTCATTATCATATTGGCTGTTTAGCAAGTTGGCCTGGCCTCACAAACCTTTCAACTGTCTAACAATGTCTACAGTTTTGTGATCAATGGAAAATAACGATGGGTTTCCCAATATGTGCTCACAGCAGAAATGATTGACCCACTCCTGCTACACTGGAGGTACTCTTACACAAGCGCATGCTACTGACATCTCAAAGCAGCTTTTACAGTTTATTGACAATATATACATCTTCAATGAATAGTAAATCTATAGTAATACTTAACCGGTATCCATGCACCATTAAAGTATACATACACAATATAATAACAGTATGTAAAATAAAATAAAAATGCAATCTAACACAACAAATAGCTCATTCATACAATAAAATGAATACCACTTCAAATCCATTCCTATATACAGTTAGTGCAAAGCTAGTCTTTGGCTGTGTTGAAAAAAGCAAAAAAAGGTCCACAATTTCTTATCACAGGTCTAAATCTATATTCACCTATATATTCTTACACTCACAATATTGTGTTGTGGTGGTCAATATTCTGGATACAATAGTTATGCAGCACAATATTGTCTGTGCTTGATCCAGTGGGAGCATGCTGGATGCACAAGTCAAAGTCTAGCGGGAGCATGCTACTGCCAAACTGGATGTTGTCAGAAACAGTAATTGTTGGTATTGTCTTTATTTTTGCTGTTGCTGCCGAAGACAACCTGAGCTTGTTGAGGGCATAGACCACAAGACCACTGTAGGACAAGTAATCGAAGCTCAGGTAAGCTTTCCATAGTCAGGTTCTGTGTGTTTGAGCTTTGGAGCAGGTTAAACAGAGAACTGAACTCAAGGTGGTGCAGCTCTTGAAAAATTTGGATATGTTGCAAGACAGTTTTTTGGCGGTACAATTCTTCCCACATGGTAACAAGAAGGGCAATGGCCATGATTCTTCTTGTACCACAACACCTTAGTCACCACTTTGTATCAAATTTGTTTATTTATGATAACGGAACTCAATTGAGGTCCACATAAAAATTCAATAAAGAATAAACAACAAATTTCATGAGAATACAAGAAAGAAATTTTACAAGATATTCAGTTATCAATATAATGTTAAAAAACATTAAAAAAAGTTAAACAATTTAAAACAAAACATTTCGTTTGGAGGATTAAGCATTGCTTCAATAAAATCATAAGCAGTGAAAATACCCAATTGGAGGCACATAGGTCTCAACCATTTGCGTCTAAATGCCATAAGAGCCGGACAAACAAAGACAACATGGTGCAAATCCTGGGAATTACAATTACAGAAATTACAAATATCTGAACCACCATGCCATTTGGACAGAAGACAGTTCAGAGGAAGTAAGTTATACCTTAACAAAAGGATAAAACGCCTAACTCCATGGGAGAGGTTCCAACATATGTATGGTTGAGGGGTTTTTATTTCACAGAATTTACCAATGGGGAACATTCTGCTTGCAGATTTACTTGACCCACTATCAACTCTAAAGCTCAACTCCCAAGAGGCAGATTTTAAGGATAACCTTAGTTGGGCAGCAGTTTGTAAAAATAGGTTTTGTTCATCTAGCTGTAGTAAGGTAACAGCCTGTCGGAAATTCCTTACAATAGAGGAGTAAGCATTAAAGGAACCCAACAGCTCACTTCTTATTAAATATCTCAAGGTGCCAGGCGTTCCTCCAGCAATATTGAAAACACAACGTACCACACTAGCAGCTGCCTGGGCCCGAGAGCTGCGCAGACCAAATTCTCGTCTTAACGAAGACGTAGAATTTGCAGTATTTACAGAAGCTAAGTTACGTAATATTTTTCCTTCGGTAGAATCCAAAAATTTCCAACATACCATATCCACTATTTCTAGGCCATAGATTAGGGATGCGGGGATTTTTGCTCGGTAGACCTCGAGCAGTGTGGAAAAATGCCTTCTACCTGTTGATTTGTAAAAGGAAATAAGGCTCTTCCCTTGAACAAGGGCTTTTCTGCTATTGTTCTCAATGTGTTTTTTTTTGCTTAAATTGCTCATGACAATCTTTCCAAGAAAGGGATATGATTTCACTACTTCTAACCTTTCACCCCCTATGGACCAATAATAATTTTCATATTTGGGTTTTCTCCTTCCATGGAAGCACATAATTTTACTCTTTGAAATATTTATTTTCAAGAAGTGAGCCTCAGCATAGGAGGACAGAGCTTGTAAACGGTCATTCAAACCTTTTGGGGTGAGGTCTAGCATTAAAATGTCATCAGCGTACATTAAGCACGCTATTGGAGTTCTCCCCAAAGTAGGTGCAATTCCGTTACTAGATGATAATATAGCCTTAGGGAGGTCTGCAATATATAGGGAGAACAACAGGGGAGCCAATAGGCAGCCCTGTTTTAGTCCATTATTAGTGGGTATAACCCGGGACAGTCCTCTCTCACCACCCATTTAAACTCTACACCAAGTGTCTGTGTGTAGTGCAATGACTAACTTCAATAGACTAGGGGGCATCTCTAGTTTAGTTAACTTACTCCACAGCAAGGATCTATCTACCTTATCAAAAGCCGTAGAGAAGTCAATAAAGGCCCCATATACACCCCCTCTACGAACTGTAACATATTTTTCCACCAGGATTTGAAGGGCAGTAAGATTGTTCAGGGTACCATGTTGTTTCCTAAAGCCAGTTTGTTCTAGCGGAAGTATTGCAGACGCTGATACCCAGTCATTTAAAGAGTTCAATAAAAATTTAGCAAAAACTTTGCCTATGGCATCTAAGAGGGCTATTTGTCTATAGTTTTGGGGTAAGTTTCTAGCCCCCTTTTTATAGAGAGGGATTAATAAACTCCCCTTCCAGGAATGCGGGACAGTGCCATTAATAAAGCAAGTTTTGAAGACAGGGTATAAAATTTTCCCCCATAGCATACTGTATGATTTTAACACTGAAATCGGAATTTCATCTGGGCCTAATGCTCCAGAAGTGCGTAAAGCTTTTATTGCAGCAACTATTTCCAGTTCAGACGGAGGATCGTATGGAAATGAATCCTCCTGCAGCTTACCAGGGCCAAACTTCTCACCATTACTGCTATATAGTTGCTGTATAAAATCAACCCATGTCTGCTCGTTAATAGATATTGGAGAGGGTCTAGATCTTACCACACATCCTTCTCCAATTAATGACCAAAAGATCTTGGCCTGCCCACATTTAGATTCCTTGCGAAGTTTGATCCAGAGGGCATCTTCTTTCTCCTGTTTATTTATTTCTGTATTTAAACGACGTAAATCAAAAGGGATTTTAGGAATTATCTTTCCAAGTGGAGGCTTTTGAACTTTAGATTTTAAAGTATGTAAAAGGGGTGCAAAACAGAGTAGTTCTCTACCTTCCCAATGGATTATGTTCTTTGCTGTGTGTTCTAATATATTGGACAAACTTCTAATAGACCCTGAATTCCAATAACATTTCCTTTTTTTATTATTAAGGTTCAATAAGTCAAATCCAATATTCCATAAATCTCTTTGTGGTGAGATTAAATTTTATTTTGCGAGAAGAACATTATGATCACTAAGATCAGTGACAAGTACAGAAAAATCCTCTAAAAGCCAAAAAAGGAACTATCAACTAACATGTAGTCTAGGATTGAACCACCCTTCTCAAACTTATGAGTAAAATGAGCGGGACTATCCGAAGGAAGCATTCCATTGATTATGAACAAGTCTGCTTCTGCTAGACTCTCCAATATTAATTTCCCCCTTTTATTTGTTTTAATATTCTCCGGAAATATGGCTTTAGGTATCATGAATGTCTCCTCTTTTACCTTATTCCTAAATAATTCCATGGCACTATTAGATATTTTACCATTTAGATCACCTAATAATAAAATATGAGAAGGGGAAATAGATTCCTGAAGATTTGAAATAAAAGAACAAATCATCTTAATACCCGGATTATTGTTTATATCTGGAGATAAGTAAGCATTAATTATTACCAGTGATTTCTGAGGAACATCTTTAGCAAAATGTATTAAGGTTATTGCCTGAAATAATTTATTTGAATCAATATAGTGGGTATAATTCCATTTAACTTTGTTTGTCAAAAGACAGGCTAACCCTCCCTTTGCTCGACCCCTCGTAGAGGGAGTAGCATTACTCTCTAATACATAATAATCTTTTACAGCCGGGAAATTCCCTACCAACCACGTTTCTTGCAAACAAATAATGTCAGCATTTAGAGAGTGCAAGTATGACATCTTTTCTGTGCTATGGTTTAGACCAGCAGTGTTCCACGATATTATTTTTAAGTTATCGCTAAAATTCTGAATTCATTTTAGGTACAAAACCAGATTTATCTGATAAAACAGCGGGCAACCAGCTCCACTCCAGATCGGCATCCTTTACCCTAGTTTGTTTAATGGGTTGCGGATTGTTTACTATCACCTGTCGCTCATTTTTTGATATCCGTATTTTTAACTCTTCGGTCACTGTAGAGGAACCATCTAGAGGACCAGATTTTTTACCCTGATAAGGTAACATTTTTGGAATTTATAACTTTCTATTTTGACCGGAATAAAAGGATCAACGTCGATTCCTCTTATTTGAAGTTCTTCCGCCCATTGTAGGACGTGATTTGTTACCAGTTTTGAGTGAAATTTTACCCGTGATTTCATCCCATTTCTAAATTTATTAATGTTATTATATCTAGATCTGCAGATCGAATCAATTGTAAGCTCTCTATTTCATGAAAGCAATTAACTAAAGCAGATCTATTTAAGATGAGGTCTGGGTCAAAAATAGGTATAAAATCAAGGAAGAGGGTATCCACATTTTTCCTAGTCTTAGGCACTGTCTTAGCTGCATATTCAGTTGCAACTACGTCTGAAAAAGAACTAACCAGGGGGTTAAGGGTTAATTTTGGTTTAGGATCTATGATTAATGTAGATTTTTGGTCCTTTACCAATTTTATCTGCTCATCTAGATGCTGTTGAATTATATGAGGTATAGGATCTTGTTGTGTGTCTGTAGAGGTCATCTTTATAGTTCCCACTGGCTCATGGGACAGGTTAGGGTCAAAATCTACAGGATTAGAAATATCCGTCGAAGGTTCTTGTTCACAATTAAAAATTATTTTCCTTTGCCTTTTTTTATAAAATCTACGATTTGGTTTTCTTTTTTTACATCGTTGTTTTTTAGATAGTGTTATTTCCGTTTTTTTCTCCTTTAATGGAGAGATTTTATCCGAAACAACAGGGAGGGTTGAAGTTTCTTTATTAATTCTTTATTAATTCTTTATTATTTATTTGTAGCAAATCATTCATTTATATGACAAGGTTAAGTGTGAAGTAGGACCCAGGGTTTCCTTGTGGGCAGAAAATTGAACGGCCAAAGCTTCTCTGGTCTCAAGTACTGACTCATGTAAGAACATTCTTTCTCTTATACGGTTACAGAATACAGAAGAGGCTGCACATTTTATCCCTGCACTTAGCACTGTAACCATTGATCGTTTTAAATACTGCTCTGTGGTGCTTTTATCATGTGTTGATTTACGAGTGTTTTATCATTTTATATAACTTTTGTGTGGAGGGCGGGCTCTTTCCTCCTTACTGCGTTTACACCAATTGAGGCGCACTCTGGTCGGGCTCCAGAAGGGCAGGACTTGCTTGTGATCTCCTCTATTTCAGATGAGGAGATCGTGACCACATAGCGGATACAGAAGAGGATGCACTTTTCCTCTATGCACTTAGCACTTTAACCATTGATCTTTTTAAATACTGCTCTGTGGCGCTTTTATCGTGTGTTGATGATGAGTGTTTTATCATTTTAAATAACTTTTAAGACTTTGTGTGACCCCCAGTGCTAGCTCTCTGACTTCCTTTCCTGAGATCCTTGCTCTGGTCCACCCCGGCTTTGCCGTTTGTGTGGAGGACGGGCTCTTTCCTTCTTTGCGGCGCTTACACCAATTGAGGCGCACTTCCGGTCGAGCTCCAGGAGGGCAGGACTAGCTTGTGATCTCCTCTATTTCAGATGAGGACATCGAAGGTGGGCCTCAAGCAAGCCCGTCTGCGCCCGTCCGCGCCTGGACGTCGCCAGATGCCAGGCATGCTGTCAGTTTCACCAAAATTAGGCTCACCTATTTTCCAACTAATATTATAGAGACCAGGAAAGCTGCCAGTAGTTGTTACCACCCCTTATCTCTTCTTTCAGAGGGCCCTTTCAGCTGCCTGTACTGTGGTTTCAACTCTTGGTCATTGCCCCCGGCATTACTTTCTCCCACCCCATGTCACAACAACGTCATCAAACTACTCAGTCTTAACTGTCGTTCATTAGTGAAATATCGTGATGATATCTACAACTTGCTATCTGAGGAACCCCAGACGCCCTTTTTTTTAACTGAGACCTGGTTATCTGCTGATTCTGAATCTGTGCCCGGATTGTCCCTGCCTCAGGGTTTTAACATTGCTAACCTCAATAGAGAGTCTAGAGGTGGAGTCATGATTTTTAAATCCTGCTACACTTGCTCTTTTGCTAAAGAGACTCTAGCTGGCTGTGAGTGCACTCGCTTCGAGCTCGCTCTGAAAGCCTGCTATACAATTTTGGGCTTACTTATTTATCGCCCACCCAGCCCCTCCAAAGAGATCAGGTCGTCGCTTGTGGACACTCTCAATATTCTGGCCACAAGGTTAGCCAATTTCAATGTCATCGAAGACCTGAAACTGCACTTAGAGATTCCCCAGGAAGTGGAGTTCGGCAATTTCCTGGCAGACCTGGGCGCCTGTCCGCTGATGCAACTGGTCCAGGGTCCCACTCACTCTGCAGGGAATTTGCTCGACCCGGTGTTCTCAAACCTCTCCTCTCTATCAGTCCACACTCCCACTCCAGTCTGCTGGTCAGATCACTATCTGATTTCTATGTCTCTCTCAGGGGTTTTCCCTCTGCCGAAGCAGTGTCAGAAGGTTGTTCTTAAACCCCCTGGCATAAACGTGATCTCATCCAATTCCATGACCTTCTTTCTAGGACTGCTCTCAGTCTGCCAAACAACCATGATACTGCTGACATAGCACTGTCAGAGTGGATCAACAGCCCTCTTAATGCACTCATCCCCGGCAAAATGGTCAGTCAGCCATACCTCCAAATCTAACCCATGGTATAACAATTAGGGGTGGGCGTCAAATTCCGTTCCGCTCGTAGAAATGGCGATATTTTGCCAATTTCGCGTTCCGCTGAGAGCACGAAAATGTCAACATTTCCGTGATTTGAAAATACAGTCTTGCGCGCGTGATCACCTTACCGGGATCCCCGCGTTTGCCGACGAGTTTTCCGATCCGTTCGCGTGCTCCACGAGATGTTGGAAGCAGTTTGCGCTATCTCACAAGAGTTCATGAACACATCATTCGTCTTGCGATCAGGCACTGCAAGAGTATGAGATCTCAAACATGTCATTCTCCATCGCGAGCAAGAGCGTGAGGACGTGAACACATCATATCCAACGCGACAGGGAGCGTGAGAACACATAATTTTGGACACGCCATCGACATCCAGCGGAAGTGGGAAGAAGCTCGAGAACTCAAACATGTAAAATTTTCAATCTGGAGAAGAATATCATCTCTAGCAGCATAAAAACTTCTGTAAATGATGATTTGGATGAAAAAAACTCCTCAGATTGACATTTGGCTGTCCTTTTTGTGTGCAAGGAGTCCTTTTTTTAAATGGGGGGAGAGGGAGGAAGTGCCCCAGTATCTCCAACTTCCTGTTCCTGTCCAGCAGGCTCCTCCCAGTGCGTTGTCCATCTCCTATTCATTCTGCCTTTGGATTTTGAGCTGGAAGGATCACACTTTGTGTCCGCTGCATCCTTATCATTGGATTTGAGGACTTTTGAATTTGATATTTTACAAGTAAGTTGGTGTTGTGTCTGTTTGATTGGGGGGAATTGCAGTTGTTGCACCTATAATTTAATTTTGGTACTTATCATTCCTTTTTTAAATTGTTGTGGTTAGTAGTAGTCAGTAGGCCCAGAGCTAGTCATGGGTGGTTGCATAATGAAGCAACTGTTCTTTTGGTGTGTTTTGAATGTATTTCATTTTCAAGCATCATGTAAGGCATGAATGGCATTGGATTGAGTTGGGAAATGTGTTTTGGGGGGGTTCTGTTGTTGTGTGTGTCTGGTGTGTTGGTGTGCAATGCATGCCCCTTGCAGACCTTTTTCTTGGCCTGTGTATTTTTGTTTTTGCATTTCATTGCATTAAAAAGGCAAAGCAGTGTGCTTTAGCATGCATCCTTTGCCTGACTTTTATAGGCCCTTTGTCAGTTCATTGTGTTTCCCAGGCCTCCTGCTTGTTGCTTGTGATTTGTGAGTGTCCATGTGGCTGGTGGCCTTTTGTGGTGAGAGTTATTAGTGTGCTGCTTTTGCCATATAGGCCTGCATGCTATTCCTTTGTGGCCTAGGCTTCTTGTTGTGGGTAGGCCTGGCCATGAGGCTGGCAGCCATTTTGAAGGCTGGCAGTGTGCTTTTTGCAATAGGCCTGCATTGTCTGTCTTCTGTTTCTTGTAGTTAGGTAGGCCTGGCCATGTGGCTGATGGCCTTTTTGAAGCCTAGGCCTGCAAGCTTGTGTGGCCTTGTCTGCCAACAGGACTGCTTTCATCCAGTAGCCTCAGAGCAGGTAGCCACAGGTGCATTAAGCAAGTGTTTCTGTGTGGTCTGTTGAAATTAGACATCATTTAGTGGATGAATGGCATTGGATTGAGTTGGGAAATGTGTTTTTTGGGGAGGGGTTCTGTTGTTGGGTGTCTTAAAGAAGAAATGCCTTTGTTGTGTGTGTGTGGTGTGTTGGTGTGCAATTCATGCACCCTGCAGACCTTTTTTTGGCCTGTGTATTTTCGTTTTTGCATTTTATTGCATTAAAAAGGCAAAGCAGTGTCCTTTAGCATGCATCCTTTACCTGGCTTTTATATGCCTTTTTGTCAGTTCATGGTGTTTCCCAGGCCTCCTGCTTGTTGCTTGTGATTTGTGAGTGTCCATGTGGCTGGTGAACTTTTGTGGTGGGAGTTATTAGTGTGCTGCTTTTGCCATATAGCCCTGCATGGTTTTCTATTGGCTTACTGCTTACATCCATCCATTCCCTTTGCCAGCAGCAGCTCCATGAACGATATGATGCTCAAATAATTTAATGCCAAACAGGGTCCACCACACTTCCATTACATTTGTATTTTGGTGGTTCTTATTCTCTTTCCAATCCTTCCTGAGAGTGTAGTGTGTACACAGTAGTATACCGTAGCCCTTGTTGACAAAGTCTCAGAAATGGCTAGACTGTATCTTTTGTTCGTCTGTTTGTTTGTACTAGTACAGTAGTAATTGAACCACAACAACAAATGCAACATTTAACTGATGTTCTTCTCCTGGCTTATTTGCTTTTAGGTGCACAAAAATCCAGAGGAGGAGGTGTCATTGTCATCATCATCACCCGTTGTACTGCCAGACAGAAGTCCTGCTGCGCATCACGCCCAGGTGAGGCCACAACTTGTGCACCTGCGTCCTGCCTGACATCTGAAGAAGATGGCCCCAAAGAAAGGTACCAGGTCCAGTACCAAGAAAGTTGCCGGTGGGAAGATGGAACAGAAACAGGAAGTGCCACTAACCACGACTGGTGTGCCAGCCAATGTTTTTTTTGGGACCCAAAAAATTATGCATGCAGCAGGGTTGTCCCGGAACCAAGCTGGGAGTAACACCTCCGCACTACCGGTCCAACCCCACCAACCTAGGCCCAAGCCCTTGAGTGTCGCAGAGGTAGCCAGTTTACTAACGAGCAGCGATGTTGAAATGTCAATATTGCAAAGTAGTACACAATAAACACAGGCAGAAACTCAGCAGATAAGTGTGTAGCCACAACCACAACAACAGCAGCAGCCACAACAACAGCAGCAGCCGCAAGCACAGCAGCAGCCGCACGACCATCAGCAGCCGCAAGAACATCAGCAGCCGCAAGAACAGCAGCAGCCGCAAGAACAGCAGAAGCTGCAAGAACAGCAGCAGCCGCAAGAATAACAGCAGCCGCAAGAACAACAGCAGCCGCAAGAACAGCCCACAATAGTAGTTGTTGCTCCTGAAGTAGGGGCATTTCAGGAAATCGAGCTTACTGCAGACAAAGTGGAGCAAATCACTGTTTCAGAAGATCTATTGTCTTCCAGACCACCAGCAAGGAAAAGGAGGCTTAGTCCATCATCTTCTTCTTCAAGCCCGGCTTATGGTGATCGTGATGCCACTTGGAAGCCACCAGCTCAGTCTGAGAGTGACGCACCCAACAAGACAATGCTAGTGAAAAGGAAGGTTCCAGAAAGATTTAGAGTTATGGAGGTAGATGTACAAGAAGGGGATGAGGTTGATGATGATGAGCCAGTCATCACGCACATCACTCCTGCCCCAAAGGGAATGGAGACCAACATTATCACCCTATCCAAAAAGGCTGCTGCTGAGCGGGATGTAGCATGGATACCACCAACACAGGTTACACCACCATGACCTCCAGCTGCCATATTTTCAAAGGCACGACAGGGACCTACATCCAGCTCAACCATCTCAGTAGGTAGTGGTAGAAGTCACAGTGTAGCTGCAAAGACTCACATTCTAAGCACACGCTCCAGTTCACCTGGTATTGAAAATGGCACATCCAGCAGTGCCAGAAAGCTCTCCTCCCCAGTTTGGGACTTCTTTTTGGTTAGCACTAAGGAGGAGAACGTTGCTATATGCTCAATTTGTTGACAAGGTGTTTGGTGGGGTAAGCTTGGTACAAACTATGGTACTGGAGGCAAACCAAGTAATATCAAATACACTACACTATTGTGTGGAAGGATCACCTACTTCACTTACAACAAAGTAAAAGAACTCAACCCATAGATGTTGGTCATGAAGAATCTCCCTTTTTCATTTGTGGAAGGGGTGGGTTTCCTTGAATTTGTGTCAGCCATCTGCCCTAAATGGAAGGTTCCCAGCAGGTCCTATTTTGCAAAAATTGTTGTTCCGGCACTACATCATGATGTGCTGGAATTGGTTGGACAAGCTTTGCAGCAGAGTGCTGTTCACAATATCCACCTGACAACAGACATGTGGACCAATTGCCAAGCCACAGATTACATGTGCGTCACTGCACACTGGGTCTATTTTGTGGGGGTTAGAGATAAGCTATCTGAAGGAGGTGCTGTTGACACAGCTGAGATTTTTAAAGGCACTCTGAAACATGCAACTGTAGCCATGTTCGCCATTGAGAAATCTCATACTACTGTAAACATTTTGGAAGAGTATTGAAGCAAAGTTTTTGAATGGCTGTGCCCAAGAGGGCTTAGTATTGGTTTTGTTTCCACAGATAAAGGCAGTAATGTACTTAAGGCCATGGAGCTTGGTTCCTATTTCAGGGTTCCGTGTTTGGTGCACTGCAAAAACATTATAGTTCAAGACTTTCCGAAAAAAGAACCCATAGTCAGCAACTTACTGACCACCTGCCAAAGAATATGCACTCATTTCAGCCATTCTTTTAAAGCTCTGAAGCAGCTGAGGATCATTAAATGTGACTATAAAATGGCAGTCAAAGCGCTCATCCATGAGGTAGCAACACGTTGGAACTCAACTTATTACATGCTTGATCGTCTATTTGAGCAGTACAGGCCACTCAATGAATATGTCGTGCGAAGAGGGGATGCTACTGTGAAAGGCATGACCCTTCAGATTGACCAATGGTGCCTAGTTAAATGCCTGACTGAGATGATTTGTCCTTTTGAGGTCTTCACATGTGAAGTCAGCAAGGAGGACTGTACTATGGGCCAAGCTATCCCATTATTGCAAATGCTGGAGCATCAGCTGAAGGCAGTGTTTGAATCATACAAAGGTGTAGAGGAAAAAGAAGCTTATGAGTTGGTGGAGAGCTTAGCCCGTCGCTTAGCTGACAATACTAGGGTGCAAAATAAGATTTTGTCACAAGAACATTATATTTCTGCCACAATTCTGGATCCACAGGCAAAATTGGCACTGAAAACATTAAATCCTTTTTCAGAGATTGATGTTGCTCGCTACAAAACTTGGATAGCTGATGCAGCGAGTAAGTTGGAAAATGAACAGCTGCTAATTAAAAGCCTGTTAGATCAACCCATAACAAGTACTGCAGCAGGGCATCCGGCATCAAGTGCAACTTTGGCTCAGAACACTCACCATCACTATCGACAACATCAATAACTGGATCATTAGGCGCAGTAGCATTGTTACAGGATTGGTATTTACATTTAGGCATTGGTAAAGACAGTGCTGATTAAGGGTGGGCGTAAAATCCGTTTCACGGGCGAATTTGCAGATTTTCCGCGATTTCGCGATCCGCGAATCTCGTGAAATCACGGTAAAATCCGCGAATCAGCGGGGACGAATTTTCTACCAAGCAAGGGTTACAGAAGCAGGTGCAAAAGTTGAACCTAATTTCTTTGTAACCTTTTACAAAAGGGTTACAAACAAATTAACTTCAACTTGGACACCTGCTGCTAACTGCTTCCTGGCGCCTCGTTGCCTACTTGCAACTATTCTCTGACCCTGCTCTGACCCTTGAAGCAGGGTCAGAGAATAGTTACAAGTAGGCAACGAGGCACCTGTCCAAGGAATTAAACCTCATCGGGAAGCACTTACAGATATAAAAAACAGGAAGAAGGGAAAGGATGGCAAATACACCCATTTTGAGTTGTCAGGAGGGGTTAAACTAAAAGAGACCTTTACAGCAAAATTTTCATAAGCATTTTGCTAAAAATAAAAAGCTGTATGTTCTGTAGGGGCAACTCAGGAATCTGGCCCTTCAGAGATCCGGCCTCTCTTTCTTTCTCTCGTTCTCTCTCTCCCTCTCTCTTTCCCTCTCTTTCTATCTCTTTCTATCTATCTATCTATCTATCTATCTATCTATCTATCTATCTATCTATCTAGCTATCTATCTATCTATCTCTCTCTCCTTCTCCCATAAACGACTGCATGGGTAACTTCGCTATGCAAGCGGCTCGCGAAGACGCAAAAATCCCCGCGAAATTCGCAAAATTCGCCCATGCTTAGTGCTGATGCACAGAGAAAAGAGCCAGAAAAATGGTTAGCACCCCTGAACATTGAGCGGATGGTCCAGGCCTATCTGGACGACCCAACAGAGGTATACATTGATCAAAACCCATTGCGGTATTGGTATGGGAAAAGGGCCCAATGGCCACTGCTCAACAGGCTGGCGATATGCTATCTGGCTTGCCCTGTCACAAGTGTCTCTTCCGACCATGTTTTCAGTGCTGCTGGTTCCGTTGTAACCGTGAGAAGGACCAGTCTCTCGCCCAAAAACGTGGAGAGGTTAACAATGATCAAAATGAACCAGCACTTCATACCACCAAATTACACAAATACATGAAATAAGGGAGGAAGATGAGGACAGCGGCTCAAGTGACAGAAGTAGTGTTTTACATGATGATTACCTACATCTGGTTGAACCCCGAGAGTTTGAGGACGAGCTATACTTCCCTGACAATTAGGCTTGCACTTACTGTCTTCACCCTTATTTTCCTATATTTGTGTGTCTGTCTTTCCGGTTACAAACTTTGGATCACAACAAATCCATCACCACCATCTTCTACTCTTTTTATTTCAATATACGAGTTTCAGCTGTCTACATTTCCTAGTACAGTCCTTCAAATCCTGCTCCTCCGCTCCATCCTCCTGAATCTCCCTAAATCCATTGCCCTCAAGACAGATGATGATTGGATGATGCAAAATAGAAGAAAAAATCTTTCCTAGTCCCTCCAAAAGAAGTGGAACATTATGATGACTACTATAGCTATCCTCCTTTCTGAGCAGAGAGAGACTGCCCATTAACTGAAAATGAGATGAAACAGGCTGAGTGATTTTGTTGTTGTTTGTTGTGCATGAAGTTATTTCATTATGCACTATTTGTAATAATCATCATTCTACACACTAAAAGTAACTCAAGGCAATTTCCCCTTTTTGCAACTATGTTTAATAAGAAATGCGTACAGGAAGGGGACTCAATCTGTACACTGTACACTGAGTAGGACAACAGCAGCAGGATGATGATGGCGAGAAAGACAGCCCCTTAACTTAAAATGAGAAGAAACAGGTAATGAAAATGAATGGCATGCATTAGACACCTGACTCTGAGTGATTGGTGTTTGTGTTTTTGTTGTTTGTTGTGCATGAAGTGAAATCAAAGTGTATTAGTCTTACTGTACACACTAAAGAGTGACTCAAGTCAATAATATTTCTACTCTTGTCGTTTAATAACAAAATTGTACTTCTACTGCAGGCTGATCTTCACAGTCACTCAGTACAAGTATCGGAGATGATTGATGGAATAATAAGTCAGGACGTTTCATGAGTGGCATATAAGGTAAACAAGTCAACAACAACCACAGCAGACCTAAATGTCTGTGTAAAAGTGAATTTGAGTGTAGCGGTGGTATGAATGCGGTGCATTGATTTAGTCACTTAAATTGTAAAATGCTATGTTGCCGGATATGTGCTTTTTCCATTCTTTCAAAAAATGTACACTAAACGGAGGATGTGCTAAGCGATATGCCATCAATGAATGAATGAATTAATGAATGAATATTTATTGTGTGGTTACTCAAAACCATTACATTAAAACCAAAGTACAAACTACAAAAGTTAAAAAAGGATCAGAGAAATCATCTTCTTTAAAACAAGTCTGTATGCTCAAGATCTGGGTGCTAGTAAACAAAAAGGGTTAGAGTCTATTTTCTTGCGGAACAACATGTATCGGGTAAGCCTCTGGACGTTTAGCTCGTGATGGCCATCAACTTGGAACAAATCTGTTGAATGAATTTGCCAAATGAGGCCATCTGTTTAACTGAGTTTAGTGTGTACAATTGATAGACTGCCTCCTTTGTGGTTCGTGTCCCCAGTTGTAAGATGATGGGTCTGAGGTAGAGGCAACGGGCTGTGCGAAGGGCCAGGCAACAAAATAGGAGGTAACTCAGGCACTCCCGTTTGTAGTTATAAAGCCTGCATTCCTTGTTCCCTAAGCCTGTTCGTTCAGTGGGATATAATTCTTTGAGAGGCAGGGGGTGTAATCTGTAGGCTAGAATTTATATAGAGCTGGGCGGCCGAATGCCTGCGTAAGATGTTGTTTAGCGTTGTACGCCATGTGTGGCATGCTTTGGGTCTCATGGAACCCGCTTTTTGCCAGGGACTCCAAGTCCAGTGCACGGGAGCGGAGGTGGACTTGTTTTTTAATTGCATTTTTAAATAGCAGAGTAGTTTACTTGCTCAGAGCCCCAGTTCTCCGTGGCTAAGCTAAGGGAGTCCTTTGCTGCAGTGAGAGTCGCTGACCAAGGGTTCCCGGGTACCTGAAAAATGATTTTTAAGACTGCCTTCAGTGTTTTGTAGTGTGCCGCTGTTGTGAGATAGTAATATTTGCTCAAAGCAGCCACCTCTTCCAACTTTTGTTGGTTCAGAGAGAATTTGAGGCGTACAAGGGTGTTTCTGGTACACGCAGGTAGGTGGAATAATTTCTTGTATGTGCTGCAGTTAATTTTTTCTAGATCTTTATTTAGTTTTCCAGGGAACGCTTGTTGAGCATAATTAAGGGCTGGCATTAGTTTTGCCTTTAGTACTCTTTGAATAGCCGATGTAGAGGGGCTATGTAGGGAAGCTTATAGTTTGCTAATGGCATAGGTAATTGCTTTGCCTTTAAGTTGGAGTTTTCTTAGGTGAACACCGGGTAGCCCCGATTCATGGTACCAAATGCCAAAATAATTGTATTGCTGCATGCAACCCAGTGTCAAGTGGCTGAGCCTCCATTTAGCTAGTTTTTTTACGGATAGTGCACAAAGATGACGATTTTGGATTTGGCTGCATTGGCCACCAGCCTGTTTTTTCGTTATAAATTGCCAGGGCCGATAGCGCCTTTGGTAGGCCTATTTTTGTATGGTCCAGGAGTACCAGGTCATCGGCATATTGCATGAACTGGATTTTAATGCCCCCGATTCTTGGTGTGGCTAAGGCTGCGCCAGTCAAGGCTTGATCCATATCTGCTGTGTATAAATTAAAAAGCAGAGGTACTAAGACGCACCCTTGTTTTATGCCACGGTCCGTTTCGATCTTCTCTGATGCGGAGTCGCTTGAGAGCTTGATTCTGACCCAAGTTCTTTGGTACAGCGATTGAATTGCTTTCAACAGGGCTGGGTGGATGTTCCAGAGTTTCAGCTTTTTCCAAAGAATTGCGTGGTCAACCCCATCAAACGCTGCTGAGTAGTCGATAAAGCAAGCAAAGAGGGGGAGACTGTTGCGCAGCCGTGCTTGGTGGGCTAGATAAGAGAGAGCAGTTATATTGTCCACGGTGGAGGCCCCATGTCTAAATCCTGTTTGGGAACGGGGCAAGAGTCCTTCTGTGCTTGCCCAATTTGCTAAGTCCGCTAAGATGGTGCTCGCGTAGGCCTTGCCCTCGATGTCCAGGAGGGCGATGAGGCGATAGTTGGACGGGTCTGATTTAGGCCCTTTTTGCAGAAGCGACCCTCTCCAGGAGTCCGGGACGTCCCCCAGGAGCCAGCATTCAGTATATAAGTGGGTAAGATTTTCAGACCAAAATTCTATATTCGCCTTGAACAAAGAACCCGGGAGGCCATTGGGGCCTGGAGCCCCATTTTGTCAGATTTTTTTTAAGACTTTGGATACTAGAAATTTTCCTGGAGCAGCCTTCAAATGTGCAGTAAGATCTGACTCTTCGCTTTCTGCGCCTACCTTGTTTGAGTGAGATCCGGTTATTTCTTCTTTATACAAGACTTTGACGTGGGCAACCCAGGTCCATGCGTCAAGGGAGTTTTCCCTATGGTTTTTCCCTTGGGTTAGGTTGATTATGTAGCTCCAAAACTCTTGCGATTTACACGGTCTAAGCAAGTCGAAGATCTTCAGCCATTGTCCCTCTCAATATTCGCGTTTCGCGGCCCACACGTTCTTTGAGTGGCTTTTTGCTGCTTCTTGTAGTAGTTTTTTGTCTGAAGCTGTGCCACTTTTCCGGTGTGCTTTTCGTTTTGCATTCAGGTGTTTTGTGCTATCTTTTGTTGTCTGGTTGAAGCCAAATGAGAGTGGTGGGTGCCTGCAGTTTATGTGTGCGCTATCACCTTGAAGTAGAGATGCTAAGTTCCCAGCGGTTTTATCCCATTCTTTTATTTTTGCCCCCGACTTATGAGAGCTCGGTGGCCAACCTGCCCAAGTGTTTGTCCATTTTGTCAACGTGGCCATTCTTCTAGGGAGCTTTGACAATTCATCGCCGTTTGGGGCCCCAATGCAATGTATCCTATGACACATTTCTGATGTCAGAGTCAGTGTAAGGATTAGAGCAGCGTGATTGCTTTCATTTCGCTGGTGCACTGTATATTTTGACCGCATGGATTGTAGTTTGTCGCTTAAAATAATGTAATCAATCGTTGTTTGATTGTTGTATGTCGGGGCAATAAAAGCCCCAGGATTGTTCTTTAAGAGGGCAGAGTGAGTTGTTGCCAGATTGTGCGATTTTAGTAAAGCATTCAGTGCGTTGGTGGCTCCAGAATGGTGATTTTGTTTGGCGGTAATCCCTATGTTGTGTATATTGAGGTCGCCAAGGATTATGCAGTCTAATAAAGGATGTTGTAATAACAGAGCTTCGAGCTGATTTAATAATGTGGACAGGTTGTCCTTAGCTGTAAGCCCATGCGGGATGTGGTAGATGTTAATTAACAGGATTGGGCGTGGCACGTTGAGCGAATAAGGACCTTTCAGGATGCCCGCCAAGATCATATTTGGTAAGTCTTTTATTTCCGTAAATTCAAGGTTCAGCGAAAGCTTGATATAAATGGCTATCCCTCCTGAGGGCCTTCCAAAAGAGTTTGTCTTTGTGGCTGGTTTGCCATATTCTGCAGATCCTCTTATTGATGACGGTTTTGTCTCCCAAGTTTATTGTATGCAGATTATGTCTGCCGTTTCCAGAAAAGTTACTGCAGCATGGCTTTGGAGAAGCTTTGTAATCCCATCAGCATTCCAGGTCAAGATATTCAATCTCTTGATGGTCGGTAGTTGATATGTGTGAGTGTTCTAGCCAGTTGTCCAGCAATGCTGAATTCAACCCTTTTTTCCAAGGGGGTGGATGTTAGGAGCTGGAATTTAAAGCTTGTGGCAGCCAAGACCAGTCTTTACTTGTGCACCCCCTGATTGAGCAGGAGCGTTTTCCCTGGCCCGGATTAGTTGTTATTTTAATGGCAGTTTCATTAGTTAGGCCTGGGTGGGTGCCACCTTCGCTCCCCTGGAGAATGACCCCACGTGTGGAGTGCGGTCAGGCGGGGCCTTTGTGCTTGGGTTCCTTCCGGTTGTCGGTTCCCGAATGTCCATACTAGTCATAGAGTAGCAAGTTTTTAAAATTGAGGGGTACTTTAATGCTGGCTGAGTTTTTATTGTTATGCCCCAACTTTCCAGTAGTGGGCGGTTTCTCTTCAAGACCTCTGCCATGCTTGTGCTGGTAAAAGTGAAATCTGTGGTCTCATTTAACTCATTAGAGTCTGAGCTGAGAAAGGAGACAGACTCGATGTCCGTGGTTTTTATCCCTTCCAGGCCGGGGATGTTTGCACAGAGTGTTAGAAGATTGCTACGGTTGAGAATGTCCCACTTGCCCTGTGTGGTGTATTCCGGGTATAGCAGTATTTTCCGGTCCTGAGGGGTTGTGTGGGTTGAATTGTAATCGGGAAGAGCACCCTTTGTTGTTACGGCCTTTGTGGGGGTGACAATTGCGTTTGCCTTGTTAGTCAGGCATACTGGGCCCTGATTTAGTGAACATGGTGTCTGCTGTCATGTCATTTGAGTAGGTGGGCTGGGTGGCCTGGGATTCATGGCCCAGTTCCCGTTGGACTCAAAGTTAGATTCAAGGGTGCGTTGGGGTACACTCAGGACTTGTTGCAGCATTATAAGAGGGTTGGTGGTATTTTTAATGTCTTGAGGTACTTGGGTCTTTCCTCCAATTATTGTCTTTGATTTTTCACGAGGCAGATGGCTTTCAAGGCAGGCTTCGCGATCACTTGGTGAGGCCTGAGTTGTTTCCCTGAAATAGTGTCCTTGTGGGTCCGGCGCTTGTTTGAGTTCTTTCGGTGCCGGGTCTGCTGTGCTCGGGCTGATATGGAAGTTGATGGGTTTTGTGACTTCCAGCACTTCTGCGGTTTTTCCTTTCGTTTTGTCAGTGGCTAGGAAGCAGATGGCCTTTTGAGTGTCAGTGTGAGCGGCAATCGTCTGTTTAGCAGGCAGTAGCCAGTGCCTGATTGTGCTATTAGAGTAAGGATTGTTTTTTCTCTGCTTATTGAGTTTTCTTAGTTTTTTTCTTGTTTTTTCTAGATAAATTCTGAGTTTCTGGGGGAAACAGTTTAAGTGTGTGGTCAATTTCCTGGTTAATATTGCGAGTGGGGCTGGGTTCTATTTCAGTCTCCGAAGGCCCCTTGGACAGATTCTTCACTTCTTGGAGGCCATCTGTGCCGCCAATTTGTGAGTTTGTTCTGTGTTTTGTGTTGAGAGGCGCATCTGTGATTTACTGTACAGCTGATGTCTTCTGGTACTTGCTAGCTTCAGTCTTGAGGTCCTCAATTAATGTGCTCATTATGTTTTGCAGTTTTTTTAAATTGATCAGTATTGGGCTACAACCACATGTTACTGGCTTTGGTATAAGGCTTGTACTGTCCTGAGCTCTATTTATTAATGAGTTCAGGTGGTCCAGTTTAAGTCAATCCTGGAAATCAACCACGCGACTATTCATAAGATGTTAATTTGGGCATCAAGCTTATCTGCGTGCATTATTGCTGCATTTGCCATTGAGATGAGGGCCTCATGGATCAATGTTAAATGATTTCCAATCAGAGGAGGCTTTTCGTCCTTGTTTGCCCCTCCGCTCTCCGGACTTGAGGGTTGCGCCTCTTTATCTTGTACCTGGATACAGGGTTTTGTCAGGTTTGCAGGTTGATGTTTTGGGGTAGTGGTGAGTCTGGGAGTTTTGGCTCCAGTGTCTTCATGGGACCTGTTGATTTCATGGGCCTCAGTTTTTCCATATGTTACGGGGCTCGATTTGCGATCTTCCAGCCGTGAGGATGGCAAAATGACTGAGCTTGTGTTGGTGGGTCTGGGTGGGGTCGTGTTTAATGTCGGAGATTCAGGAGGTCTTCCCCCTCGTAGAAAGATTATTTTGGGCGAGAGTGGAATGGCTGACTGCCAAGGAGCAGTGGGGTTTGGGGTTTTCCCATCCTCCATTTGCGTTTCTATGTCCCCAGTTAGTTTTCCCAAATATGGCATCAGTTGGGAGTTCAGAGCCCTGCTGGGTTTGCTTATTCCAGGTGGTGTGTGATACAGAAATTCTCTTATTTCTCGATTCCAGTCTGTCCCAGGGGTTGATTTTGTGGCACTGGGGTTGAGCTTACGGGTCGCGGCGTTGACTGTGCTGGAGCTTACCCCTAATACGGTTGCTGATGCCGCTGCCGCTGATTCCGGTTGAAGCGAGGTGGCTCCAATTGCTCATGTTTGCTCACCGTCCTTGGGCCCTAACCCTAGATTGAGGCTCCCTTGTCCCGGTGGATAGAGTATTTTAGATTTTTGTCTCCTTGCTGATTTGTGGGGCCGGGGCCTCTCCTGCAGTTGGGTCAGGTATGAGTTTCTGGTCCTCATGTTGAGGGTACACTAGGTGTGCAAGAAAGGAATAAGTAACGACTGAGGTTCAAAGTGTAAAACAATCTCGCTGGTTTGCTTCCAAGGCGGTAGCAGCTGCTACTCAGGTATTCACCGCTATTCAGTCCTCCCTGGCGGCCTCGGCCTTGGTCGAGCTTGCAGAGTATGATGTCCGGGCTAGCTATCTTAGAGCGGCGGCGCTCTGGCGGAAAGAGGCAAGGACCGGCTATAGTGGTACACTGAAGAGCTTAATTGAATTTGAGCTGTTTCCCAAATATTGTGTCCCTGGTAGCTGATTTCTGCCAAGCAGAGGGGACGCTGCACTTCTTCCTTCACTCGCGGGGGGCCCTCGTCAATGAGTGCTCTTCGCCCGTACTTCCACCCCGTGTTTTGGCACTCTTGCCCCTTTAAACGGGTGGTGAGGTGGCGTCTGGTCGGGTCTCGTAAGGCTAGATGAAGTTACAGATGGCGTTAGGCTTGGAGTTTTGCTCTTTTTGGGCTTCTGGAGGGCAGGAAGCAGGTAGCAGGATGTATGGTGGAGCGCCGGGGGGGGGGGGATTTGGATGGCAACGTGATGGCAAGTGATAGAATAGTAGAAGGGTAGTCTGGTGGAATAGCTCACCTCACCTCAGCTCGCCTCAGCTGACTGCCTGCTCCCACTTGCATCCGCCGTGGCTCACAGCTCTCTGTTCTCATTTTACGGGGAGTGCCACTCCTCCTCCGCTCCTCTGCCTTGCACCTGCCTTACGCCTCCGATGCTCCTCTCCTCAAAGTTCTCGATGTTCTACTGTTCCGGCAGGCAGCTCTGTGCTGCATGCTGCTCCCAGATGAGGCCGAAGCCAAGCCAGGGACGGGTCCGGGGTCAGAGACCAGGGGTTGGGCTGTGCTTGCAACCAATGGCCTGCGTGTGTGGGATTGCTTGCTGGCTTGTCGGCTTTGTTGGCTTTATTGGGGGCCGGGGAAAGGACCGCTTCTGCCGTCTGCCAGCCCTTTTCTTGTTCACGGCTCTCTTAGCTCTCTCGGCGCAGGGAGACGCAAGCTCCCTGCCGAGCCGTTCGCTCCGTGACTCCTCAGTGGCGGCGGTGCCTCAGCTCAACAGCTTATCAGCCCCAGGCGAAGTGATAAACGCCCCCTGCTGTGTGGAAATTGCGGGGTGCAGCAAGCTGGGAGCTTTTTAAGCTTTGTAAGCTGGAAATCTGATACCAATGCTGGTGAGCTGAGCCGAGAGCAGCCGGCGTCTTCCTCGTCTTCCTCGCGTCCTCGCACACTCACTGAGTCAGGATCAGCGTGAAAACACGGACACGGACTTCCTGGAAGTTCGAGCAATCTCACCTAGTCGAAAATTGAAGATTGGAAAGCAGCTCCTCTGCTACTGCCCTGGACGATAGAGACACAATCAAAAACGACTTCTTCAATCCTTCAGATTCAGATTTTGAAGAACAATCACTCGTGCATGTCCGTCTGGTCGTATGGCTCCCTCGGTACTCAAAGCCTGTAGCCTGCTTCCGTCGCGGCAAGCAGTCGGCAACCGACAGCGGTGGTCTCACTTCCCGCACCAATTTGCAGCGTGTCTCTGTCTCCGTGCAAATTTGGCTCAATCTCTGGTCTCAGTTCGCCGCACACACCACTCGAATAATCCACAAGCTCCGAAACAGAGAACCGTTGCGGTTGCGGTCGGTCCAACGGTCCGCAGACGCCAAAGTGCCTGCACCATGGCAGCAACTCAGTGCGATATGCCATCACTGTGGGCCTGCTCTGTCCTGTTGTTGTTGTAGGTCAATGCAGGAAACAGACTAGAGTAGACATGATGCATACATGCCACCTCAGGAGATGTTCTTGTTGCACTACACCACAATTTGTGCATTTTGTTCAGCTTTGTTTCTCAATATCCCTTTTGTTTTTCCATCTACAATTACAGGCCAGGCCTTACCCTGTGCTATACTTGGGAAAACAATGCACACTTACCTTACCAATAAATCTACATCTGCCAGGCAGGCAGTGGTGACACCCAAGATTTATGGACGAGAGGACCTAGAGGAATACCGAGATGCAAATCCACATTTTTGTCCAGGATAACACAGTAACAGTATCAACTTTCATCATCGTTTAAATAATTTGATTTCATTTTTTTGTCTACAATCTTTACAACATTGTGTTCTTCTTGTTGTTATTATTATCATTAGGTTTGCTCTCTGTTTATGATTCACCCCTACAGATATTTAAAACATTTCTTTGCTATCTGTAAAAGTAAGCCCAGAACAACTGAACAAAAACTGTATGTAATCCGGGTCTCCTTATCAATCATCATCATGCATGCATTTCCTTTTTCTCCCTTAAAATATTGATATGGATATGGTAGTCTACAGAGTTTGTCGTTTGTTGTTTGTCCATGCGTACTGTTTCTTCATTTTCAAACCTTTCCCCAAACCCCCCTTCCCATCCATTCAACAAACCCTAATCCTCTTCCCCGGGCTGTGTGACTTATTGAGGTGTGACTAAATTAAATGTACACCAATAATGTATCACACGCTTGCTAGGGCAGATGTGGCAAAAGCATTTTTATTTACAAAAGGAACATATACATATGCATTAATTGCCGGCATCGATTTGATTTGTTGTCATCCTCCTACACAGTACTAACTGTTATGCTTGTGTTGAGTGTACTGAAGGTCTTGTCAAGTGACTCGACACAACTATAGTTTGTAACTCTGTGTAGTAGGCTATCCCCGACACCATTGTTTTGTTGTAAAATATTGTTGCATATTATTGTTTCGCGGTAAGTTCTGCACTGTACTTCATTCTACTACTCCTCAAACATTCTCTCTCTCAGGCGACTGCCTGTCTCATTTTCTTTTTTTGCAAATGCTGCTGCCGGTGTCTACTACTACTACTACCACAACCATGGCATGTTAGGAAAGGAAACCATCATCACCATGCAGCCATCGCTGTGCCTAAGTTAAACATCACGGTACAAAAGGGTGTGGTGATGGACGGAACATCTGAACCAATCAAACACTCACACCCAGTCAACAGATCTGGGTTTAATCCATCACCGTTCTTTAGCCCACTCTGGCACCCCAGTTCTCAGACATGGCCATGTGCAAATCAGTCTGACCCTGTGCCTCATGGGAACAGTCCAGCCCGAACTGCCAAGCCATGCCTTCCCTGGACCGGAAACAAGCTTCCGAGGACCGTTCTCTGGCATTTCAGCTGTCTTCAGCCCAACTTGCTTGAATCCAGTGGCAAAGTGAGCAAAGGACTCACGTCTGAGCAAACCCTGCCAACTTATGGCGAACAAAGCGGTACAAAAGGGTATGGTGATGGACGGAGCATCTGAACCAATCAAACACTCACACCCAGTTAACAGATCTGGGTTTAATCCATCACCGTTCTTTAGCCCACTCTGCCACCCAGTTCAGACATGGCCATATGCAAATCAGTCTGACACTGTGCCTCATGGGAACAGTCCAGCCTGAACTGCCTAGCCATGCCTTCCCTGGACCGGAAACAAGCTTCTGAGGACCGGTTTCTGGCATTTCAGCCGTCTTCAGCCCGGCTTGCTTGAATCCAGTGGCACCGGACTCACGTCTGAGCATAACCTGCCAAGTTATGGCGAACAAAGTGATACAAAAGGGTGTGGTGATGGACGGAGCATCTGAACCAATCAAACACTCACACCCAGTCAACAGTTAAACATCAAGCAAAGGTAAGAGAAGCTTGGGGGAGGCATAATTAATAATGGACATGTTTTCAATCAATTCACACACCCCTTTAAGTCCAGTTAAAGAATGCATAGACTAGAAGAGACTGACAGCACTAGTAGGACAACTCAATCAGTGATGGGTGCTGCATCTATCTGTTTGTGTCATACAAAGTCAGCCAATTATTTAAATCAAACACTGGCTATGGGCGGCCCTGCACCAGCAAGGAAACAGTGTGATGTAAAACAGTAAGCCCATCCATAAACCATTAACAACATTGTATGTAAAGTAGAAATATTGCTTTAAGAACCCTAACAAAAATAAACTATGTAAAATAAAACACAATACCTTACCACCCCTCTTCCTAACCCCAACCAATGCCCGTAAAGAAAAAGTCCAACCTAATGTCCAATTGTCCAAAGAAATCCCAATGCCCGATTCCCACCCACCAAAACAATAAATAAAAAAGGAGCAATGAACAGGGTCTCTTCTTTAGGTTCTGCGGGATCGACTTTTGAGGACACACACTGCCTAGTCAAGAAGGGCGACGCGTCGCTTCAAAACGCGGCAGTTGCAGCCACAGTGGGGGGGGGCACGAGTGATGGTAAGGGAATGGCGGTGGCAGGCAGCTGCCAAACGGTGGCGGCGTACCACTAGAGGGCGGTCGCTAAGGCCCGGGGCATTGGAGGAGGCTGCAGCCTCCTCTTCCTCCTCTTTCAGGACCACCAGCCGAGCTAACGATATTCCAGCTGGATGGCTTCCAGCTTCCGGCGCCGTGCCTTGGGAGCCAACTCCTTCCGATCCGGTTTCCCAGTGGAAGGAGTAGCTATATATCAAATATAAAAAACAAGACAATTGTAAAATATACTCTTGGAAAAACAGTAAGACAAGTTAATTATACAGATAGTGGCATGGTAGCACTATAAAGCACAGTACATAACCTTTGTGGTATGTATCTATCCTCCCATTTCCTTGGGCTTTAACATTTGTGGGATTTTTTCCGGCATTCAACCAACCATGCTTCTGATTCTTATCAGCCACCTATGCATGCATTGCATGCATGCATCACATGTATCCTTCTCTCTGTCAGTCATAAATATTAAATCTCGCCCGTCCTTCTTCCTTCCACCCGTCTTTATCCTTTTAGTTCAACACCAGGTGATCTGATCTGTCTTTTAGTCTTCTCCATAAAACTTTCAAAGCGGAGTTGAAATCAGATAGAAGAGGCCATTGGTTACTCAACACTCCCGCCGCTAATGCCTTTACTAATGCAAATTAAAGGGTGTCTTCACTTTTCAAACGTTCACAACAACTTCTTACTTACTAAGTCTCAACAGTACAGTAACCATACAGTACACCCTTGCAGTGAGTGTAATGTCAATAGTTAAGGATTAGGAATCCAATTTACCACACACCGCCCACTTGTGCTGGCTCACCCCCTGCAGCTCCATCTGCAACTGCCACATTCTCACCAGCCGCGTCGCCTTCACCGCTGGCCCCAGCACTGGTGGTTGGAAGTGTGCCTAGAAAAAACATTATACATTTTTAGGTGTCAGATATATCTCCCCCTATTGTTCAGTACTAAGTCTGAGTTAATAGTAATACATACATATACAACATACATCACTAGTACAAATATTCACAATTCAGGCGCTATATAAGAAACATAATAATAAATCAGGTAGTAGTAGAGTAGACACTAGTAGTTATATATGGTCCCTAGGGTCATTCTAGTCTTTACTTAGTTAGCCCGAGCCATGCAACCATTTTACCTTTGTGTCTTTTATTTTTGCACATGTGACATTACCTCGCAGCTTGCTGTATAAGACACCTTTGAACCCACATGACCTCATACTGCTACTGTCTAAGCGATGCGTACTAGGTCAACCAAAACATTAACAAGCCACATTATGGAGTTCTGGTGTTAGTCCATATTGCTTATCCATAAAAATGCTACACTTTTTGGCACGGCTGAGAAATGCTTGCAAAATAGTAATGAGCACCATTTTTCTCATTACAGACGGAAGATTCCCTTCTACGAAACAGAGCTTTGCAGAGCTTATGATGTAACAACTACCAGTACTCGGTTCTTTCAAGGTGAGGGGTCCCCGAATTCACTCAGAGATCTTCATTTATAATTTTATATAAACTATATTCCTACCAAGGGGATGGTGGTGCTTCCACCACTGTTCAGTTATCATGATTTCCCATTTTTCTCTATGGACCTGTAGTTGTTGTCACTGTAACTAAGTGTAACAATTTTTATTGTTTTAATGATATGCGTTTTCATGTTGGTGCTGCATTATAGAACAACGTACAGAGCTTGTCAATTGAAAATAAAACTTTTGAACTTACATAGACTCGGTGGTATTTGGTGTGGACTTACACGAGTGAGTAAGCAAAAGGAAGGATGTGCATATGCATTTCTTCCATGACTGAGAGGTAGGGAGTGTTATGTTCTGGGTTGTCTACTTGTTGGGTATCTTGGGGGGGGGGTTCGGAGAGCTAATAGTTATGACGAGACACTACTATAACTAGTCGAGCAGGGGATTGTGCTGGGTTCTGAACTTCTGATTGAGGTGCGAGAAAGGTCCAACCTACCATCACCACATCCTAGTTTCTTGTGCAAAGTTCTGTATGTGCAAAATCCCTACAACAGTAGTGTATGTCCTATCCCATCAAAATAGTAAAATCTGGTTGGGCATTTGTTAGTGGGAATTGTCGAAAAGCCTCAAGATTAACAAAGACTCAAGATCAATAAGAATAGGAGTAGTACAAGAGGAGGACAACCCAAAGGACTGGACTCAATGGCTAGAGCAACTGGGGAATCTGAGATTTATTTAAAATCTTTTAAATAAAGAGTGGCCAACTGGGAAAGCTTAGCTACATACAGACTAATAGTAGTTGTACAGAGAGTCATCATAGCAGAGGCTGTTAGAGGCAGGGATAACACACATTTAGAAACAGATAGTCCAGATCAAAGGATAATTGTTGGTAAAAAATAGCATTAGGAAATGGAAACAATAGTTCGAAAAAATTATGGTGCAGTAAAAGTTTGGGAATAAGAATTATTAATGTTAAAAACAAGAAGACTTACTAGGGCCAGCAGAAGAGCCCTTGTCGTTGTCCTCCTGTCCCTGGTGTAGTTGTTCTGCTCCTCCCGCCAACTGAGACCCTGCCTGCTTGCCCCTGGGTGCTGAACATATAAGATATAAGAAAGAGACAAACATTGATGATTGGTGTCAAACAAATAAAATATTTTTAAAGGACATTCAAAAAAACATTTATGTAAACAACAATTGTAATAAATAAATTGACCTATCTCATCTGGTCTTCAAGTAGTATCGGGGGATTCGCGAATCAACTACTTATTATTTATTAACACTAATCCAGTCTTCCATTGTGATTCCAGAATACTAACTAGGCCTAAGTAGTACATACCACCTGACCTAGCCCACCTATTCCAGGCGTGCATTTCCACTCCTTTTAGTCCTCAAAAATGCATAAATGGTCAAATGGAGGACATATGACTACATTTTTGCATACACCAAATTGTTGGTTGATTGATTGATTGATGCTGATGTTCTGCTAGTGCTAAGCCTATTACCACTCATTGAACAAATTACAAAAGGTTCTACTAAGGACTGGGGTAAGCACTAGAAGCATGTGACGTAACAGAGGGGGCATTGCACATTCCACTAAATAGTTACAAACTTATACTAATAAGTAACTAAACCTAAGTATCATTCCACCCCTATCTCTTAGTGACAGGGCAACGTAAGGGCTAGAGTCACTATAGCATTACGTAACTTAATTTATCTAAAAAATAATCTCACGTAATCACGCTAAGCGAGCGCAAACGCAAAGTTGCAAACAAGTAAGATTAGTAGTTTTGAAGAGCAACTGTGTCATAACAATCACAGGAGTCTTTTAAACGTAATTTACCTGCAATGTAAGCAGCAGCATTCTAGCTGGTTGGAAAAAAGAAAATTCGCAATATATAACACAGAGCAGAAAAACAGACACGAGTAGTAATAATTAATTAGTTACTCACCAAGACCCGGGACCTCCACTCCTAGCAGGTCCTGCTCCCGGTCCAAGATATCAGACCACTGGTGCGTCAATTGGTTCTGGGTGCGCCGGACACCAGAGCAGCGAAACACTGCCCGGCGCAGCTTCCCCCACAGCTGCCAACACTCCTGGAGCCCGGACGCGGACCCAGGCCTGCCACCTGCTGCCAGGATTAAGGGGAGGTGGCGCTGCACAAAGAAAACCAGGGCAGCCAACTCCACCTCCCCAAATAAGGCCCATGCCTGCACCCCTTTTGGGTGCCGCCTTTCGCAAGGAAGGCGGTCGTGGCTCTGGCTCCAGCCCTTTGGACATGGCTCTGCGATAGGCGGGGCGTGAAAGAAAAGGTAAAAATTAGAAAAGTAAGCAAAATAAATGAAAAGAGCAGGCAATAGAAAAAGAGTGAAAAAGTAGTTAAAACCACACAAAAAGTAGGCAAAAACAAAAAATATAGAATCAGGAAAATAGTCTGAGAGATAATAATAAAAAAGATCAAAAAAAGTTTCTAGAAACAAAGGATTGAAAAGATAGAGGGAGGATTGCAAAGCAGACCCCAGAACCATAGTAATAGAGTGAAAAACAAGATGGCTGCTCCCTTTGCGAGCGCGTGGGCAAGTTTGCGCGATATTTTCCCCCGAGTATGCAAAAAGCGGCGCAAATATGTAAAAGCGTCCCCGAACAGGAAATACCTATCGCGAATGGGCGCGAGCATGCATTGCGCGACCCAAAACAGGAAATAAGCATTGCGAGCGTGCGGGACAGGTGAAAAGAAGATGCCCGCGCCCATAGGCGAGCGCATGGGCAAGTTGGCAAGACATTTCCAATGCCATCACGCAGAAAATATCGCGAACAGGCGGAAAAAGAACTTCCACGCCTTCGCAATATTTCCGCGTGTTTGTGAAGATTTTTGACATTTTCGCGAACATTTGCATAACGTGATTACTCAAATTCCGCCCACCCCTAATAACAAGGACCTGGCGGCCATTATGCGTAAAACATGTAAAAGGCTAGAAAGAACTTGGAGGCGGGAGTACTCCCCCTCACAGAAGAAGTGTTATCAAGCAGCAATAAAAAGCTACCACGGGCCCATTCACACTGCGCATGCAGCTTATTTTGCCGGGGAAATCAGGAGTAGTGGCAACCCGTCTAAAACTATCTTTTCCATACTGAAAAGTCTAAAACAGCATGGGGTCCTGGCAGTGCCCTCTATTTCCTCTAATGAACAGTGTGAGGCTCTGGCTACTTTCTTTGTTGAAAAGGTGGAGAACATCTATCTGTCCTTCACTCACACTGCTACGAGCTTCGACCTTGTGTTGAGTCCGTCCCCTGCTCATACTCTCGACTCAGAGCTGTAGCATAGCCACTGCAGTGGACACTCCGTGAAATATATAGCGGTCAACAGAAAAAACTCACAAGACCACAAAGTGCACACAGCAAATTAGCCATGCCCCCAAAAACACAGAACACACCCCAATGACACAACCACATGGCAACTACAAAAATACAAATCCCAGGGCAACCCACACAACTCACCTGACAGCAATACCCCATTTGGTCACACACACATAGCTGAGTATAAAACCAGCCTCTTCCCTCACCAGAATCCTTTGCAATACTCCACAACTGAAGGGCCCAACACCAGAGAACAAAGGAGAGGCAAATCAACACACCACCACTACTCACACCACACACAGCACCAGCACCACCTCAACACCCACACCTCTAACCCCTCAGCACCTCACACACCATGACATCACCCCCTTACATACCTGCACCTCTAACCCCTTTGCACATCACACACCATGGCACCACAGAAAAAGCCCACATTTACAGAGAGTGAGTTGACTGTCATGGTAGATGATATAATCAGAGAAGAACCACAACTGTTAGGCAACCTGGTCCAACAGACGCCATTAGCCACAAGAAATCAAATGTGGGTAAGGATAGTCAACAAGGTCAATGCAGTAGGTACCACCCCGCGCAACAGACAGGAAATCATGAAGTGGTGGCATGAACGCCTCGCGCCTCGACTATGCCAACGCCTTGCTGAGCGGCTCCCCGGCCTATCTGGTGGAGCGTCTCCAAGTAATCCAAAATGCTACCGCCAGACTTCTATGCAATATTCCCAGTCGGGTGAGTGTAAAGAACCATTTGCAGAGACTGCACTGGTTGCCAGTGCCACAACGGATTATTTTTAAGATTCTTACACTGGCTCATAAAGCCATAAATGAACATGGTCCTGCATATTTGATGAAACGATCTAGTCGCTACTCTCCCTACAGACCCCTGCGTTCTGCCGCGCAACATCTGCTGCAGGTCCCACGGTTCAGGCGTTCCCGACTGGAAGGGCAGTCGGTTACGGTGAAGGCCGCCTCTGCCTGGAATGACCTTCCCTTATTCCTGCGAGCTACCCCTGTGACCTGGCTCAGAGGACTGGCGGTGGCCCTCCCATTCCACAAAGAACATTCACTGTATGGGAGGAGAAGCTGCTTGCCATACTGCATCAAGAGAGTCTCACAGGAATAGCCTGGGGAGTGGAGGCTGGTAGGTACAAACAAATGTAAACAATTACACTGCTATGTACTGTCCTGCACAACTACAAAGCTGCATCTCAGAGGCACAAGTATATCCATATGCACCACAATATCCAGCACATGTCCTATAGATGTAACATTCACTCCACCTGAATCACCCCAAAGGTAGTAAACATTGACAGGGTTGTATGTGTCCAGGCAAACAGCACTAAAACTCCCACCATGACCCCTGTCCCACCCCTAAGCAGGATGGACCACTACCCCACCCCGGATCAGGTGGAAGCTATTGTATCACACAAACAAATTTACAGGTAGGTAGCCTAGGAGGGCTGTTTGGGGGTAAGAGGCCTGAACCAGACACGAGAAGGATGGAGCATTCTCCTACCCAGGAGCAGTTGGAAGCCATTTTATTACCACAAACAAACTTACAGGTAGGTATCCATCTTCCCTGGGAGGGCTGTTTGGGGGTAGGAGACCTACACCACTACTCTCACCATGCCCCCTGTCCCACACCTGAGCAGGATGGAGTATTCCCCCACCCGGGAGCAGTTGGAAGCCATTGTATCACCACAGACTAACTCACAGGTAGGTAGCCATTTCCCTGTGAAGGCTGTTTGGGGGTGGGAGGCCTGCACCACTACTCTTACCATGCCCCCTGTCCCACACCTGAGCAGAATGGAGCACACTCCCACCAAGGTGTAGTTGGAAGCCATTGTATGACCACAAACTAACTTACAGGTAGGTGGCCATCTTCCCTGGGAGGGCTGTTTGGGGGTGGGGGGCCTGCACTACTGCTCCCACCAACCCCCCTGTTCTACACCTGAGCAAGATGGAGCATTCCCCCACCCAGGAGCAGTTAGAAGCCATTGTATCACCACTTACAAACTTACAGGTAGGTAGCAATTGTCCCTGGGAGGGCTGTTTGGGCGTGGGAGGCCTGTACTGCTACTACTACCACCATGCCCCCTGTCCCACACCTGAGCAGGATGGAGCACTCCCCCACCAAGGAGCAGTTGGAAGCCACTGTGTCACTACAAACAAACTTACAGGTAGATAGTCATTTTCCCCTAGGAGGGCTGTTTGGTGGTGGGAGCCCTGCATACTACTCCCACCATGCCCCCTGGCCATACATGAGCATGATGGAGCACTCCACACCAACCCAGAAGCAGTTTGCAGCCATTGTGTGGTTCACCCTTACCTAACAGGTAGGTAGCCTCTCCCCTGTGAGGGCTGTTTGGAGGTGGGAGGCCAGCACTACTACTCCCACCATGTCCCCTGTCATAAACCGGAGCAGGATGGAAGCCTCCACCACACACACACAGATTTGTCACAAATCCAAGGCAAATGTGAAAACATAATAGGTCAATAGCCAGTACATGCACCCAGCCATTTCTCTCAAAAAGCATGGTGCCATATGACAACACCAGCCCTCTCATTGCAAAAATATACACACCGATACTATTGCCACTCACAGTGTGAAGACATCTACGCAAATTAAACTGTCACAGCAACGAAAGTGTGACACACCAATTCACATGTAGAAGAAAGTCCGTGCCCAATCATGCACAGCACTGAATGCCATGTGAAAGTGCCATGGGGCAAGAGCAGCAAGGACCACATGATGACAAAGAAAGCATAATTGCTGGTACAAATTCAGATATGCACATGACATGAAAAAGGAATGCATGAGATGACAATGGACAGTTCATGCTCAGATGTAACGTCTGCCAGGGCAGAGTAATCAACAAAGAGGCTTCATAAAATTTCTTTGTTGTGCTAGTTGTTAGATGAGACCATGTCCCTTTAATCACAAACTATGCACATGCCACATGGTATGTATTGCTACCTTTCACCATGGACAAGTAATTAATGTACCTCAGCATCATGTCAGTAGGCACAGTAGTTCACATACAAACAATGTGATGATTATTCAACTGAGTGGTGGACAAACAGTGAATAATACACAGCTAACACAAAGCTTGCAGGTGCACTGCAATGACCATTTCCCAACTGACCCACAGGTGACCAAAACTGACTGCAGAGGACAACACCAGCAACCTGCAGAGCCAGCCTTCCCCCGTAACATGGACTCCCAGATGTTGGTTGGCATGCTCCACCACCCAAATCGTGCAGCTACAGCCTGGCACCAGCGGTGTGTCACCACCAATCCCCAAAACGCAAGTGCAGTAGAGATAGCCATATACACATGCCCAAATGGCAGTTGGCATGCCCTGCCACCCAAATCGCGGTCAACATGTTAATGTATGGTACACAAATCACGGTGTGTCACTGCCATGGACCATGCCCTTACAGCCAATGGGAACCGTAATCGTGGTAGACTACTGCCATTTTGAAAATAGCGGTATGTGTGCTCCGCCACCGCAGGGCCGGTCATTGGATGCAATTGAAAGATGCATCGCGCGGTAATGCCCGCCTGGCCCCTGCGGTGTGTCACCGCCATGGACCATGCCCTTTCAGCCAATGGGAACTGCAATCGCGGTAGACTAAAGCAATTTTTAAAATCGCGGTTGGCGTGTTCCGCCACCCCGGAGCTGGTCATTGGAGGCATTTGAAAAAGGCTGACCTGGAACACCAATTGCCGCAGCTTAGAACTACTGAAACTAGCCCAGGGGGATATATATGTGTGGGAGAGAGCCTCACATTACCACAGATCACAGAGCCTGCTGCCTGCCACCTCTCACCACCAACTGCTGCAGTCTCCTGGCCACAGTGATGTTGAGGGCTGAGAAGATCCGTGCCAGTCCCTTCACCAGCAAGGAGCTGGAGGTCATGGTGGGCTAGGTGCTCACACAGTATCCAAGGCTATATGGTGCTCCAAATGTTGCAGTAAGTTTTCCAGAGTGTGAGTGAGAGTGCAGTGGGGGGCACAAATTAAGTTGAACTGCTGCAGTATGTGTGGGAGAGTGTGGGGTTGTATCATGCAGTGCCTCGCATGCTGTGTCCTGGGGAAAGGGGTGTGTTGCCAATTTCACACATCTCCCTGCCTGCACATCAATATTGGAGGGACATGTATTGCCTTGTCAGCCATACAGTGATGCAGCAATTCGGTAATGCAGCAGTCAGGGCAGTGACTGCTTGTGTGAATGGCTGTGTGGGTCCCTGATGTCCTTCGCAGGCCCATCAGTGGCCTTAGCTGGGGTTTTCGTACAGAGATTAGTGATGGAATTGTGACTGACTCCTAATTGTACACCATCTCCAATTCAGCACTATGCTCAGCACTTCCTAACGCAAGGGTGACACTATTGGTGGGCATTCACCTATGACACAGCAGATTGCCTTACTATTGTGCGCAGCACCCTCCATTCCCAGCAGGATGTGTACTGACTGGCATATGTATGCACTGTAGCCATTTTCAATTTTTCGCTTCATGTGTCATTTCCGATGCCCCACGTTGGACCTCAGTGTGAGCCCCCCTGGCCTGCACATTCACCGCCCAATCTGGCAAGGACACATCTCTGAATGTACCTAGTGTTACATGTGGGTATTTATCAGTACTCTCCATCAATGAGCCATCTCAGCCCTGTAGATTGCATACAACAACCCTTGTGAGGAGAGTGTGGGTTTGTAAGATCATGGCCCTCAATGTGACATCAATGACAAAGTGAGCTATTCACAGGGATAGAACGTTGTTGGCTGCACAGTGTTTTACACAGTGCAACATGCGCTCTATGTCTTGCTCAACTTAGAAATGGACAGTTGATGTGAGCAGTCTACACATACCTATCTGAGCTGGCATCCGACAAGTGTATGAGATAGGCAGGTACTGTGTCCACCCTCATACCTGCATGCATTTACGTGTGATTCTCCCATGTTCATGTACTATGTGAGATGATGTATTGTCTCTGTTGGACATTTTTTGTGAATTTGGGATGAGTTAGTATCATGCTCCTGTACTGAGAGATATTGGTACATAATACTGTGTTACTGATTTTTCCTACTTTTGTGTTCCATGCCTGTAGCTCAAAGTCCACCAGCGTAAGGCTGTGTGGATGGCATTGCATGCAAGGTGCAGGCTCTGGGTGTCTCCAACCGACGTCACTCCCACTGTCACAAGAGGTGGGATGACATCTGCCGGCTGAGCAAGAACGTGGCGGAGATGACGCTGAGGCTGCTCCCTCGAACTGGCAGGTTTGTGTGAAGGAGCATGACAACACTAATGGCCCGCATCCTGGCCGTGACACAGCCTGAGCTGGTTGCACGTTTGAAGGAGCAGCAGCAGCAAGCTAGGGGTGACTATTCTTGGAAGGGTGACTTTGGCTGTGAGTGGCTGCATGTGTTCACAGCCTGCACCAGTGGGGGGCTATGTGATGTTGGTAGTGTGATGCAGGGTCTTGTAAGTGGCCTCTGTGTTGGGTGCAGCTGTCATGCATTTGCACTACCTGTACTTCCTAATGTTCATTGAGTAATGGGCATTGACATTGCATTGAGAGTCGTGGGCTGCAGGTCTCGTCCGCATTGGGTCAGTGTGGGAAATCCCATGCAAGGGTAGGGCAGTGTGCAAAATCTGAGTGTGCTTTCATCAATACGTGCGTTGCCTGACCTCAGTATGTTGAGGGTTAGACATCTGATACCAATGAGCAACAGTAGTTATGTCCCACAGTACATCATGGTGTATGACATAAGTTCATGGCAAGTGTGGACTGTTATATTGTCATCTGTATCTGTGTTGTCCCGTTTTGCTCCACCCAGATATGGCAGTGGCAACATGTGGTGGGGTACATCTTTGCCCCCAACAAGGCCCTAGGTGTGCTCAGAGCTATTTGTGTGTCTGGTTGAATACAGCCATAGAAAGGATAGTGTGCTCTGTGGTCATCACATGGCTGACTTGTGCCGCGTTAGCTTGTTGACAGGCAAAGGATCTATTCAAAAATTGAGGTTTCACAATGTTTTTGCACAGGGGGTGTGTAACAGGGAGAATTCATCATCTTTAGTGATGCTTTGCTTGCATATGAATGTTCTGGTGATGCCAATGAACTGACCCTACATCTCTCTCTCTCATGCAGCATCTCCCGTGGGCAGGGAAGGACAGGGGATGGATACCAGTGGTGAGGCATCAAGCACCCCTGCTGCACACGAGCACAGTGACACAGATGTGCCCAGCGCCTCGAAGGGGGACTGGAGTCTGCTTGAGGAATCACAGCCAGAGACGCAGACCTCAACGTCATCAGACGCCAGCGGTGATGCATCTATGTTGGTGGGCACAGGGAACTGGGACTCAGCCTCCTCTTCCACCCCACAGTGTACAGTGCCCACCCTCCCATCTCTATCCACTAGTGCTGCCCATGTTCGCACCAGTTAGAAGGGAAGAGTATCCTTCACCACTGGCACTGCTGCCCCTGCCCCTGTTCCCCCTGCTGCCATCAGTGCTGAGTCTGCGGACCTTTTGCACCAGATGTGTGTGGGCCAGACAGCTCCCCTCAATGCCTTTGTAGATCCCCACAAAAAGTTGGCACAGGTGGTTGCTTTCATGGAGGGCATTCATTCAGATGTGAGTGGGCTACACCGGACCACATGCCTCAGAGGCATCCCCAGTCCAGGACTCTCCTGTCCCAAAATCATCTTGCAGAGACAAACAGACAATTTCCATGCGCGATGAGAAGGCGGTGCCTGCTAAGAGTACACATAAGAAGAGCTAAAAGGCAGATTCAACCACAACATCTACTGCCATCCAAAGCCCTACAAAGCTGGGAAAGAAGGGCACTGTAGGAGGTACATCTGGTAAACAGGGGTTGGAGGGCCATAGACAAGGCAAGGCCAAGCGTCCTGCTAGATCCAGCATGTCCCCAGAGGGAAAGGTACCGTCTGCACCTGATGCAGCTTTGGTGGTGAGTGTGACTGTTGTGTCCACACCTCTTTCCATTAATCCCAAGACAGGAACGCCATTTTGAATCCCAAAGAGTGGAGTGGTGTGGCTCACTGGTTAGAGGCGGCAGACCCGTAAGCAGAGGACGGCCCGGGACCAGGGTTCGATTCCCGACGCGGCAGGGTCGTGGACCAGGGTCAGCGGGCTCGATAATTCTCACCTCGTTGCCTACTCCAGTCAGGGACCACACTCGGCAACTCTGGGCATTAGCTTGCCTCATCTTCACAACGGCCCCCCCAGACCGCCGGGGATGCTTGGTCGCACCTTAGAGATACCCATTAGGGACCATCTCTCAGGGTGAGCCAGGACGGGTTCCCCAGCGGTCGAAGCGCGGAGATACTCCTCCGGGAGTCGATCCTAGCGCTATATAAACCCACAATTAAATTAAATTAAATTAAAGAAGTGGAATGGCAACCCTCAACAACCTACCATCCACACTGTGTCTCACGGCAGCATGATTCAACCTTCACCTGCCACTACACCACCTGGTCCAAGCAGCCCTCCAGCTTCCGGCCACTGTTGCCTCAACCTCAGCTGGGACTCTCCCTCCCCGGTCCAGCCCTCTGAATTTCCCTGACACACAGCCACCTCCTAGTCAGACTGACAGCCAAGTCTGAGTGGAAGACCCCCTCACATACCTGTTTCCCCCACAGCAGTGCCTGTACTGCTCATTGTTACCACCCTGACTGTGTTGCTGACCATGGCAGGGTAATGTCACACACATTCCCTGTGCAAGATCGCATGCAGAAACTCTGAGAATTGGACTGGCCACTGGCCTTGATGTGCGCCCCTGACCTGCGCAGCTTCTCATGGATAAACTCTGCATTTTGCCCTGGCCACTGGCAGTGTTGTTCACTGCTGTTTGCTACTTGACTGTGCAGGATCGCATGTACCTCAACTGCACTTTGCCCTCCCACTGGCCTTGTTGTTCACTGCTGTTTGCCAATTGCCTGTGCAGGATCTCATGTACCCCAACTGCACTTTGCCCTGGCTGCTGGCCTTGTTGTTCACTGCTGTTTGCCACTGGCCTATGCAGACACTCATGTACAGCACATGCACTTTGCCCTGGCCACTGACCTTGTTGTTACCTACTGTTTGCACCTTGCCTGTGCAGGATCTCATGCAACTACTGTGAGCATTGGACTAGCCACTGGCCTTGATGTGTGCCCCTTACCCGTGCAGCTTTTCATTGACATACTCTGCACTTTGCCCAGGCCACTGACCTGTTGTTCACTGCTGTTTGCCACTTGCCTGTGCAGGATCTCATGCACCTCAACTGCACTTTGCCCTGACCAGTGGCATTGTTGTTTACTGCTGTTTGCGACTTGCCTGTACAGGATCTCATGAACCTCAACTGCACTTTGCCCTGCCCAGTGGCCTTGTTGTTCACTGCTGTTTGCCACTTGCCTGTGCAGGATCTCTTGTACCTCACCTGCACTTTGCCCTGGACACTGGCCTTGTTGTTTCCTGCTGTTTGCACCTTGCCTGTGCAGGATCTCATTCAACTACTCTGAGCATTGGACTGGCCACTGGCCTTGATGTGTGCCCCTTACCTGTGCAGCTTCTCATGTACCTTAACTGCACTTTACCCTGGCCACCCGCCTTGTTGTTCCCTGCTGTTTCCCACTTGCCTGTGCAGGCTCTCATGTACCTCATCTGCATTTTGCCCTTGCCACTGGCATTGTTGTTCCCTACTGTTTGCCACTTGCCTGTGCATGATCTCATGTATCTCAACTGCACTTTGCCCTGGCCACTGGCTTTGCTCTTGTCTAATTTTTGTGGCTATCTGTGTCATGTGTGAATAAAAAGAGGTTACTCCATTTGTCTTCCTTGTCAGTGTCCTTGCTAAATACAAAGTTATCTGTGTGGGTATGGTTTACTGTGACACATGTACTATATGCCACTTCAACATTGCCTATGGCTTGTTTCCTCTGATCTCGTTTTATCTATTTTGAGGGTCCCAGACATGCATCTCTGGGTGTTGGGTTAGCTGTATGTGTGTTTGCTGAAGGACTCCTTGACTTCCTGGGTGTGGTGTTGTCTGTGTGCTGTTTTGAATGTTGTTGTGGGTGTTCATGGTGTGTCACTCATATATGTGTGGAACAGGTATATTTGTTGTGCACACACTGCTTGGAGTGTATGTTTCCTCGTCCTTGCCTGCTGTGCATCCCCTGATGTGCTGCTGTGTTTTATTTCTTGGCTTGTGCATCTGTTGTGTGTCTGACGTGGCTGTGTGCCATGTTTGGGCTGTGTTGTCTCTTGCAGTTGACAGGTGCTCTGTGTGTGGTGTTGTATTTGCATGCCAGAGTGTGTGTCTTTTTTGGTGTGTTTCATTCAGATATGTGTGTTGTCCCTTACCTGTATGTCTGTCACATGTTTTTAGGTCCATTCTAGTTCCCGTGGTTGTGTTTGGTGTGTCCTTGGTGTTTACTCCTCTCATATTTGAGCTGTCTCTTGTCATTCTTGCTTGTGCATGTGCATGCATGTGGTATACTATGACGACATGTTGACTTGATGGGTGGTGTAGTATGTACATCTGTGTGTCATTGTAGGGCCATTTCTCCCAGTTTGTGTCCATGATTGTTTTGTGTTGATGCACTTCTTGCCTGTGTTGTGATATGTTGTCTGTGCATTGTTCGTGACTGATCAGGTTTTGTACTCATGTTGTGTCTGTGATCCCATTGCCTTTCCACGGTTTTGCTGCACGGGTCATGTTTGGTATTGTTGTGGTTCTGTGTGTGCTTTCATTGAGTTATGTGTTTGGCTGTTGTTTTTGTGCATCCATTGGTTCAGGTTTCCTTGTGTGTGTGTGATGTTTGTGGACCCACCCCTTGGGGTGTGTGATTGTTTGTCAGTGTATTGACTGGACATTACTGTCACCCTTCTGTGTGTTTGACACTGGTGTTGTGTGCTGAAGGTGTGAGGGGGTATGTTTGAAGGTTCATACTTGTGTCTGGAAGTCATGGAATATTGCAATGTGCCCTTTGTATTGTGCTGCTGACATACTCCTGTCAAGTAGTTGGATTGTGTGTTTTGTTGCCGCGCGGACCTTGCCTGACAGCGCTTTCTTGTTCAAATTGAATAACTGTCCTTAGAATTTGTTTTAAATACCGAATTGTGAATATTGCTTTTACCTTTGAAATTGTACTTCGCAGATCCTTGCCGCACCCTTGACACTCAGCCAGCTCCCCACCCCTAGGCCTTAGCCAATCGGCCGGAAGAAGGAGGAGCTTAAAGGCGGGCCAGGCATAAATGTACACTTCCACGCCAAAGCGCAGCGGACGCGCGCAGGGGGCGCACCAGCGGCAAGCCGATCTGCACCCGTCCACTCCCGGACGGGCACAGGGGCCATTTATTCTGGCCAAACTACCAACTATTCCTCTATGGCATTAAGATCCCTAGCGCAATTGCACCTCCCGTTAGACCCTGTTGTTTATAATCGCATCCTGGCCAACAGAATCCTACAAGATCAGGTGGGCCACTTCACCTTACCTCCTTCGGTACCCTATCTTTCCCCTACCATTGGCCCCACTTCAGATAATCTGATTATCCTTCGCGTCCTCTACCTCAACACTCGCTCACTGGTCAAACACCAACTGGACATCTTCATGTTGCTAACTTCAGAAAAACCGGATATCTTACTGATTACTGAAACCTGGCTTCCTCATGATTCCACGTCAGACATTTTAGCGGCACTCCGCTCAGATTATTATATCCTGGCTGTTAATCGGCTCCCAGGGAAGACGGATGGCGGTGGGGCAGCCATTATACATAAAAACCATAAGTTTGTCACTATGACTTCCCTTGAATTGCCAGAGGTAGAGAACATTGTCATCAGACTCAACACTAACACTGGGTCTCTTGTAATGGTGCTTATCTATCGACCCCCAGACCAGGCCCTCCTTCCCACTCTACTTAAGTGAGCAAATGGCTTACCTCGTCAAGAAACTATGCTAGGGTTCTACTTATCGGTGATCTGAACTACTGGTTCAATGACGCTCTGGGCAGGCCACATGCTGTAGAACTCCCCGAATTACTCTCCAACTTAAATCTGTCCCAGCACTAATTTTCCCCTACTCACATAAAAGGACACACCCTGGACCAAATTTGGTCCTTTAACCTCACATTGTCGGTGCCCTTAATTTCTCTCTGCATTTGGTCTGACCACCATCTGTTTGAATTCACAGCCACTCTTAATGGCAGGATTAAGATCCCCAAAGTGGCGGGAGGCATGACAAGAAAGTGGAGAACCCTTGACAAACGTGAATTTATTTATTAACACCTTGGCCTGCTCTCTACGCACTTTCAATCCCAATGTTAATTCCATGGAAGAGAACATTGTGGACTGGCTGTTGTCGGCTAGCGATGCACATGCTCCACTTACCAAATTCTCTCGTGCTCGACACTTTGACGCCCATAAATGGTTTACCACCGAATTAAAAGAACAAAAACTCAAGCTTCGTCAACTAGAGAGGAAATGGAGGCTTTGTTATTCCACCGAAGACAAAGAGCAGTTTCTACTAGCCTGCAAGGAATATAAAAAAGCTATATTGGCAGCCAAAGCTGCCTATTTCTCTGCTAGAATACTAAATGCCCATAATAAACCTAAAGAAATCTTAAATATTGTAAACGACATGAGTAATAATGAGAGAATATTGGCCAGCCAGGCTCCCACTCAAGAGCTGTGCAATTCTCTGAATAACTTCTTTTTGGATAAAATCTGCATCATCAAGGCCAGTATCCCCTCCACTGCTAACACTGAATCACTGGATGACATCTCCAGGAAATCATCCATTATGAACCATTTCTCAGCTATTTGTCCTAAAATATTATCAGATCTTATGACCCATGTTAATTCGGGGTCTCCTAATGACTGCTGCCCTCCTCTTGTCCTGAGGGACACTTTCTCTGCTTTACCTCACAGTATACTCCCTTTTCTGAATGAGTCCCCCAATCAGGGCGAGGTACCCAGTGCCTTTAAGAACACTATGGTAATTCCTCTTCTAAAAATACCAGGGGCTGACCCCCTGAACCCCTCTAATTATCATCCTATATCCCTTCTTCCCTTTTTGGCAAAGATCATGGAGGCCCATGTGGCCAGGTGTCTCTAATTTAATTGAACAATCGGAATACTTAGAGCCAAACCAGCCTGGCTTTCGGCCTTCTCACTCTACGGAGTCAGTAATTCTTGCGGCACTGGGTATGTTAAGAGCAAATGCTGACAAGGGGGTCCCTCAGGCTCTAGTGCTCCTGGATCTGTCGGCTGTGTTCGACATGGTCGATCAATGCCTGGGATTGCAGATCTCCCGAGGCTACCCCGGGAGCAACGGTGTTCTTTTTACTTCCCTGCTGACATTTTAAAGACTTGTGCCTACCTGCTCAGTGCACATCGCTTAGCGCCCAGGAACCAGCGCTTAGTTATTCTTTGGCTGCCCCTTCGCCTGCTACCACGACCCAGACCGCCAGACCGCCTCCGCTGATCGCCCCCTCCTTGCCTTGCGTGGGGAGTGAGACGGGCGGCCATTACACCTTGGGCGGGTCTGGGCTGAGCGTGCAGTCCTCTGGCTCCTCCCCCCCTGGCAAACGGCTTAAAGGGCTAGCAGCTGACCACCTGCACTGATTGCAGATCTCCCGAGGCTTCGCCCGGAGCAACGGTGTTCTTTTTACTTCCCTGCTGACATTTTAAAGACTTGTGCCTACCTGCTCAGTGCACATCGCTTATCGCCCAGGAACCAGCGCTTAGTTATTCTTTGGCTGCCCCTTCGCCTGCTACCACGACCCAGACCGCCAGACTGCCTCCGCTGATCGCCCCCTCCTTGCCTCACGTGGGGAGTGGGACGGGCGGCCATTACACCTTGGGCGGGTCTGGGCTGGGCGTGCAGTCCTCTGGCTCCTCCACCCCCTGCCACGCCCCACTCGAAACTCCCCCCACACGTGTCCCTATATAATCACTTCCCCTTACCGACGGCGCAGCGGGCGGGCGCAGCGGGCGCGACGAAGGCGCGCCGAAGTTGCGCCTAAGTTAAGCCCGTCTGCGCCCGTCCGCGGCCGACCGGGGCTAGGGGCACATCACCCTGCCCAAATGATTTCTTACACTTCTTCCCAGCTTCACAGTGTACAGGGTCCGTGGGCTCTATCTCTCTCTACACACTCACGGATATCCCAGCTTGATTTATCCTCTGCTTCTCACTGCTCTTGTTCATTTGCCTCTCTCACTCCGGCTCCTCCCCCCATAGAGGTTGCCAACACAGCTCCAGTTAAGACCCTCAAGGCTTATTATTTGAATACCAGATCGGCGGTGGCTCATTCACATGAACTATCAGTGCTGTTAGATCTCCACACACCGGATCTTCTCCTCTTAACCGAGACATGGTTCTGTGATGACTCTTTACCTACTTTGCTAGCCACTCTGCCTGCCCCTTACTATGCCCTTCGAGCGGATCGTTCACCCGGCAGAACGGGGGGTGGCGTAGAAGTCATTGCCCGTTCTGATCTTCCATTTCAACTGCTCTCTCTCCCCGATATTGCCACCACCGAGTATCTTGCTATCCGTACCACGTCCACATCCCCCCTCTCACCTGTGTTCTTATTTATCGTCCTCCCCAGTCACCTCTACGCTTTCTCCCTGATTTCCAGGAGGTGCTAGCCACCCTCTCTGTTAATAACTCTTCTGTGTTACTACTGGGCAATTTCAATTTCTGGCCCTCTGACCCAGCAGAGTGTTTATCCTCGAGAGAGTTCTCAGACACACTTTTATCTCTTAATTTTGTCTCCCATGTATCCTCTCCAACTCACGTCAAGGGGTATATCTCGGACCAGATTTGGTCCTTGAACTGCCCTGTCGACTCCCTTTCTATCTCTCCCTGCACTTGGTCCGACCACCACCTGATTTCTTTTGTTCTTCCTATTAGTTCTACAGCTAGGGTCCGCCTTCCTAAAAATGTCTGGGTCCGCTCGTGGAGCAGAGTTGACCCGGCGAACTTATCTGCCCTTTTAAGTGCTTCCTACCCCGCCTTACACGGTCTTTCCACCCTGGCTCAGGCCAACATCATTGAACAATGGCTCTCCCCAGCCAGCGAGTCCATTGCCCCCTTGAAGCGATTGACCTCCAAGCGGGAGAAAGATGCCAATCTGTGGTTTACCGATGACCTTAAAACCATCAAATTATCGGTATGCCGTGCTGAGAGGGCCTGGAGGAGAAACTACTGTCCCATCCTAAGAGCTGATTTTACTACTCTATTTGCTCAATATAAGAATGCTATCTTGGCCGCTAAAACAGCCTATTTTTCCTCCAAGATCCTCACAGCCAAGAACCAATCAAGGGAAATCTTCCCGATTGTTCAGAACCTAGCCTTTTCAGATCGCACTTCCCTTAAGCCCTCCCCCTCCCAGGCCCTCTGTCACTCTTTGAATAGTTTTTTTATTGATAAAATCGCCGCTATCAAAGCCAATATCCCTTCACCTTCCCCGTCTTTTGTTGACCCTCAGTGCCCTCCTCCGCAAGGACAATTAAATACTCTCCCCCTCCTGACCAAGGAATCCTTTACATCATTAATCCCCCTTGTAAAATCTGGCTCTCCCCTTGATACCTGTCCCGCTCACATACTTCGTCACATTTACACCTCTTGCCCTGATCCTCCCCTTCACTTTCTCAACAGCTCCCTTTCTCAGGGGGTTGTCCCCAACCCTTTGAAATCAGCTATTATTTTACCTATTTTAAAAAAACCTGGCGCGGACCCTTCGATCCCAGCCAACTATCACCCCATTTCTCTCCTACCATTTTTGGCCAAGGTGCTCGAGCGCCATGTCACCAGGTCTCTGAGCACCTTTGTGGAAGAGAATGGGGTATTGGCTTCCCGTCAGGCTGGCTTTCGCCCCGCACACTCTACGGAGTCCGTAGTCCTTTCAGTCCTTGACAACCTCAGGGAGGGAAGGGATACCAATCAATCCCAGGCATTGGTCCTCCTCGATCTCTCTGCCGCCTTTGACACGGTGGATCATACCATCTTACTCTCCCGTGTCGCGGCGGCGGGGATCGGGGGCATGGCCCTGGTATGGTTATCCTCCTCCCTGAGGGACCGCACCCAGGCAGTTCGCCTGGGTGACTTCTCTGCGGACTTCCGGAAGGTTCAGTGCGGGGTCCCCCAAGGTTCCTCCCTCTCACCTCTTCTGTTCAACCTTTACATTTCTCCCCTCATTTTTTCTTTAGAACAAATGGAGGTCGCCGTATATAACTATGCGGATGACCTCCAACTTGTTTTCAACCTGTCTTCTTCTCCTGCCTCTATTTTTAATTTCCAGTCTACTATGATTTTTATCAGGGACTGGATGGATTTCAACCACCTGAAACTCAACCCCGATAAGACCGAGTTGGTGTTGACGGGTGGTTGCTCCAGTCCCTGGTCTTCACTTTTTTGGCCCCCTTCCCTTGGTCTCCCTCCGGTCCCCTCTACCTCTGTCAAAACCCTAGGTATTAAACTCAACTCCCATCTTACCCTTCACTCCCAGGTTAGTTCTGTGGTTTCTTTTTCCTTTCTTTCTCTTCGTACCATCCGCAAGGTCTCTCGATTTTTCACCTTTGAGGCCTTGAAACTGATCGTCCTTGCGATGGTCATCTCCCGCCTGGATTATGGCAACGCCCTATATGCAGGTATACCTGCATATAGCCTCAGGCGGTTGCAGATGATTCAAAACCAGGCGGCTCGGTTGGTCTTTAACCTTCCAAAATCCTCACATGTCACTCCCCTCCTGAAAATCTTACATTGGCTCCCGGTTCGGGAACATGTCCAATTCAAGCTTGCGACTATCACGTACCAGGCTCGACTGAGCACGGCCCCTGCTTTCATTTCCTCTGAGATTATCCCCTACTTGCCAGCCAGGGAGCTCTGATCCTCTTCTCAATTTCTGCTGACAGTCCCCCGGTTTCGCCGGAAAAAGTGGGGGGGTTCAAAATTTGCGACCCTTGCCCCAGCTCTCTGGAATTCATTACCCTTAGAGCTCAGATCCCTAACTCCATATTCCCAGTTTCGAAAGAAACTTAAAACTTATTTTTTCAGCAAAATCTTTATTTAGTCCCCTGTCACCTGTCCTCCTCCCTTTGTCCCTTGTGGAGATCTGCCAGTTACAGCGCCATGAAACCGCTGGTGTAAGAGCGCTATATAAGAACTTTTAAACTCAAACTCAAACTCATAACATCTTGCTGAACCGTGTCAAACAAGCAGGCATACAAGGACCTGCATACAATTGGATCAAATCTTTTCTTACAGGCAGAACTCAAGCAGTACGCCTCAGCGCCTTTACTGCCTCCAAATTGGCCACTTCTTGTGGGGTTACGCAGGGCTCGTCCCTCTCTCCACTGTTGTTAAACTTCTACCTCAGTCTCCTGATTCACTAGCTAAAAAACAGTAAGATAGCCATCTTCAATTACGTCGGCGACCTTCAGCTCGTCTTTCCACTTGATTCCCCTAACTCTGCTGTGGAATTTCAAACTATTATGCTCCACATACAGCGCTGGATGGACCTCAATCATCTGAAGCTCAACCCGGGCAAGACGGAACTGGTGCTGCCTGGGATGAGCTATGTCTTCTGGGGCCGGCATTGTTGGCTGATCGAATTAGACTCCCCCATACCCCTTCCCTCACCGTGTAAAGTCTAGGGGTCACTATAAATGCAGATCTCTCACTCAGAGGACAAGTGGGAGCACTGGTCTCCACCAGTCAACTGCGTAAAATTAGGAAGATTGATCATTTGCTGACCCACTCAGCCGTGGGACAGGTGGTGATAGCGCTGGTTCTCTCACTCCTTGACATCTCAAACTCTCTCTACATTGGTCTGCCACTGTTTCTACTCAAACGCTTACAAATCGTTCAGAACCAGGCGGCAAGATTGATTTACGAACAGCGGAGATGGCAATCGGCCAGGCCTTGGCTGCTTAAACTTCACTGGCTACCCATGGTCCAACGGGCAGCATTTAAGACTGGCTGCCTAGCCTTCAAGGCTCTGCATTGCAAGAGCCCAACATTTATCAGCGATATGATTATAAAGCACATCCCTCAGCGCAACGTACAATCAGTCCATCTCCACCTACTATCCACCTCGACTGTCAAACTCAAACAGCAGGGAGGCTGTAGGTTCTACTACCCTGCCCCCGTATTTTGGAATTCTCTCCCACTGACAGTTAGGAGTTGGGACAACCTGTTGGGATTCAGAAGGGCTCTCAAGACTTGGCTGTTTGAGCAAGCCTAATAATAGTCCTTATGCAACAACACTACTCATGATTAGCGCCATGAAACCTCTTGGTGACCGTGCGCTTTATAGGCTTTTGTTAACATAACATACAGATGTGTGGGTGTTCACTGTTTGAAGTCATTCACTTACTTTTATCCCTGTGAATATACATGGGTTGACTTGCTGTCTCCCTGGTTTGTTGTACTGAGGTGACTTTGGTTTGACTTCACTCATTGTGCACTCACTGTGCCAGCCATGTGTGATTTGATGGGTTGAGTGTGTTGTTATAAGTTCCTTCTCTTGCATGTGATGTGCACATGCTTGGTGGTTGTCTCCTTGGCCTTCCATTTGTTTGCACCACACTTTGGTTTTCCTATGTGTTGTCCTCCATTGCTGCAGACATGTGGTCTGTGTATGTGGCTGTGTGTCAGTGTGGGGTATGTCTGTGTGACTTGGCAGGCTGTGGGTCCAGTTGAGTGATTGTTCATTATCTGTGTGTGTGTTCATTTTGTGGTTGAACTCAGTTTACTTGCCATGACGGTGGTGTTGTTGTGGTGTGTGAGTTGCCCTGGCCCTGTGCTTCTGTGCTGTATGTTCCTCTGCAGCAGCACCTGCTGTGGCTGTCTCCCTAGGTGTTTGGTGTGTGATGCAGGGTGTGGGCTCACCTGGCTAGTTATTGTGCATTGGGGGAACACAGATGGGGCACATATCATGTCCCTTCATGTGGGGGGGCTAGTGTGTGGTGGGTGGAGGTGTGGCCCTGTGGTCTTTGTGGACAGCCCTTGCCTGGTGGCAGCCCTGCCTTCTGCATTGTGCACATGTTTTTACGCGGCTTCACCGCTGCAGTGACGTGACTGGGACATTACTTCAAGATCGAGGTAGATGTGTCACCCGGATGCAGAGGGGTGCTTTTGTGTCAGGTAGGACATGTGTGGGTACACTTGCAGATGTGTTCCTGTCCCCTCCATGGTGTCTGGTGTGGACAGATCCCTATATCAGCCCTGGAGTTGTGTGTTGTGGTTGTGTGCGGGAATGTATGTTTGCGTACCCGCGGGGTCGTCCACGACGGTGCATGAGTTGCTGGTAATGTGTCTGATACAGCACCGGGAAGACGTGTAGCTGGATCCATTGCGGTCGTGCGTGGGTGGTAGGGACCGGGACTCTGGTTTCGTGCTTCGCTGTCGCACTCCCGCCGTCTCTGGTTGGGCAGTTTCTCCACTGCAGTGCGACTGGATGCTTGGAGCATCCTGGTTTATACCACGGACGGGACGTCATTCTGTGAAGGCGGGGAATCTCCATTGGCTCCCACCACCGGGGTGGCGGGCGCACTTTGATGGCGATTTGCTTCACACCATGTTGGACGGGAAATGGGCTATGTTTGGCTATCCTAATATGGTGGGCGTGAGGACCGCTGCTGGCGTGCGGAAAAGAGCATATTCCACCTGCACCGCGGTGGTGCCTCGGCACGCCATCATAATAGACCCCTAAATCTAGATCTCTGCTGGATCCATGTCCTCCTAGAGTAACTCATATGATAGTGGAGACAGTTGCTCGCACACTAATGAAGGTATTTAATAATGCCATGAAAACATGGATTTTTTCCAAGATGTGTCAAGAAACATCTATGTTACCTCTGTTAAAAAAGTCATACTTAGACAAAACAGACCCAGGGAACTTTTGCCCCATCTCCCATTTATCTTTGCCAGCAAAAATCTTGGAGAAACATATGAACCAAGAATTAGCTTACTTTATTGAGAATAACCAAGTTTTGGACTCCACCCAGTAGGGCTTCAGAATTAAGCACAGTACTGAACTGGCCTTAATCACCACAACAGAAGAAATCAAACAGGAGGTTGACAATGGAGGTTTGGGAGCTATGATTCTGCTAGACTTGTCAGCTGCCTTCGATTCGGTAGATCACGGCATTCTAATAAATCAGCTTCAGAAAGTAGGGATACCCGCATCAGCCCTTGCTCTCCTCAGATCTTTTCTGTTAAAGCGTGAACAATTTGTTGCAGTAGAAGGCGTTAAATCACAGTGCTTCAGGCTCCCATGTGGGGTGCCACAGGGCCCATCTTTGAGCCTTACCCTATTTAATATATATGTTATACCTCTGGCCCATCTGATTGAAGGCGACCGCTTTGAGTTAGTATCATATGCAGAAGATACTCAGATTATTGTATCCATCTCAGGCAAAAATCACGACACAGCCCATAACTTTAAGGAGTCCATGAGATGTATAAGCAACGAGATGGCAGAGGATTGCCTCAAACTGAACTCAAATAAAACAGAAGTTCTCATCTTTGGCAGAAACACATTGTTCTGGTCTTCAGAATGGTGGCCAGCGAAGTTGGGGACTTTTCCCACCCCAGTCATCAAGGCCAAAAATCTCGGAGTCATTATTGACACTACTCTATCCTTCTCCCATCATGTAAATATGCTTACGGCATCAATTTATTTTACCTTGAAAATTCTGGGGAAAATCCTTTAATTTATTCCAGCAGAACCACAGAAGACAGTGGTGACAGTTCTAGTTCTGTCTAAATTTGATTATTGTAACAGGCTTCTGGTTGTAGTAAACAAAACAGTAGTGGAAAAATTGCAGGTACTCCAAAATTCTACAGCTCGATTGCTCTTCGGCCTAGCCAAATATTCATCACCCAAACATGCCCTTAACACCCTACATTGGCTATCTGTGGAGAAGCAAATCAGGTTTAAGGCACTATGCATTGCCTTTAAAGCACTACACAATCTAGGCCCTGCCTACTTGACAGATCAGTTCCAATGGCACATCCCAGTAAGTACAATTTGTTCGGCCTCTCTGAAGTAGGTGATAGAACCAAATTTTTTACTTGATCGATGGGATGGAAAAAGCTTCACAAGTATCACAACCAGATGGTGGAATAAGCTACCAATAAAGTTAAAAAACTCTCCTGACCTACTTTCCTTTAGGAAAGGACTCAAAAACTAGCTATATATTTTATAACCTCTTTTCAAGTACTAGAGATTAAACATCTCTCCGTTGTTCAGTGTGTTGAGCTGCAAGTGCCTCAGGTAGTTGTGCGCTATAGAAATATATAAAGAAATAAAGAAAGAAATACCAGTTTATTTATCACTAACAGCTTAGACTGGTTATTGTATTTATTGGATAAGGAATTACTTCTTCATACTGCACTCAAGTTCAAATGCTACTCTATCTGCGTTCAAACTGAGTTTTGTTCTCAGGTACAGTATCTCTACCCGAGTACCAAAACTGTACCTGAAAGTTGCCCCGACTATTTGACAAAGCAACCTTTTAAGAATCAGGTGTAGAAAGTGAGAATATGGTCATCCAATTTGAATGCACAACTATCTGTTGGTCTAGGGCCCTAGTAATAAATAGCTGTGCCAAGCAGAGGTACTGCCAAGTTATCACTTTCTGCCCTGGAACCAGAGACAAGGCCTCAAACCCTGTCTCAGCGGGACAGGAACCAAAAGACAGCAACAAAAAGAATAGCAACTTTTGCTTCATGGATGATAATGCTGGACTCCGAATTGATGAGATGAACAAGCACCAACAGAATTTACTTTATCTGAAAATTTCCACCTGATATAAAGGTTGCAATACAGAAAGATAAAGTACAATAATTAATGACCTCATCCATAGAAAGGTGGAAGAAATAAAAGAAAATGTCGTGATATAGAACATAAATTAAAAAAACTGTAAAAAAACAAAACAGAAATAGGTAGTCACTTACACACCAAGAAAACTAACTGGCCAATTGAATGGCCTAAAGACTATGATTGTTACTAAACTGTTAAGGTTTTAAGGTATTTTTAGCACTCGATGGGTAAGCTCTGAATAAGAACGTGCCACACACTGCATTGTTGAATTTTTTAGCATGACAAGAACCACATGTCTGCAGGCCTCTATTTCAGTCTTGTGATCAACAGTCATGCAGCATAATTCACAATATTATAGTAGTGGTTATTAAACCTACGGGTGTCTCAGAGACATGTAAAGGAAGGCATGAGATGCACCCCGTCTCAGTTCCTACATCAGAGGTGGAGGCTGACAAACAAAAATCACTGTAGCATCAAAGAAATATAAAATGTAAAATGCATCGCACTTGTGTCTGGAGTGAAGATTGAACACATTCAGTAAGGCCTGGCCTTGCAAATCGTGAACTTTTCAGGCATTTAATCCTGAGCTATCTAAAATCTGTGACAGAACGCTACACTTAAATTGTTGCAAACAATGTGCATTAATAGCTTTATAGTGGGCCTCAACACAAGTAAAACATAATTTCTACAGTTGTACAAAATACACAGGCTGCTGTGGACATGACAGAAATAAAATATGGTGGAAATTCCAGTCCATGAATGCATTTTGAAATACATGCATGGATATTTATTTGGACGTATGTGGCATTACACATGCCCATATGTGCAGAAAAAATGATTAATGGATAAAATTGAAGCCTTAGAAAACAATTGCAGACGGAACAATATAAAGGTGCTAAACGTTCCCGAGGGTCTAGAGGGTGACAATATCAAACGTTTTTTGTAGGGCTGCTAAAAGAGTTTATTCCTACCATTGACTCCCTAGATTTGGAGGCAGATATCCAGGGAATAAATTGAGATCCTTTTTACAAAAAACACCAATAGAACAACTCCTGGAAGAATTTTGGTAAACTTTAAACCATACCTCTTGAAGAAGCGGATTCTATCTGAGGTGCTTAAAGCTGTCTCCTTTACTGAGGGTGCTTGGTCATTTTGAATTAGGTCAGACTTGTCTAGAATCACCCAAGAAAAGACAATGGGAACTGGGGAAGTTTATACTGATTCTAAGATCCCTAGGGGCTTCTGCACAACTAAGATTCCCTGCTTTGTTAAAAGTAATGTGGAACAACAAAATGACTAACTTTAGAGTTTTGAAGGAGGTTGGAAACTTCATTGACCAAATTAAGGCCCAGGGGTAAAGCTGTTTTTTTTCCATAGTAACATAATGTAATATATATGTTATCCGGAGGTGAGGAGGAGAGAACTCGACTGGGCGGTATGTCACCAAGCCAGGGTTAATGCTAGGGAAGGTTTCCAAGGGAGGGAGGGAAGGGCACATCACGTTAAAGCTAATTTTTCGTCATCTTTTTTTTGCACTGGGTCAGAAGCAAGTTAGGGAAAAAAAAATAATTCCTCATTTGACAAATAGACAAGATAATATAAATGAAATTGGACGGATTTGCAACAGCCGCTATTTATGGCCCCTCTTTCTTTAACACCAGTTAAACTGTTACCCTAAATGTTAATGGGTTAAGAGTAGTAACTAGGTATAGGAGAATCTTTAATATTTGTGTCAATCAGAATTTGAAATTATTATACTTCAAGTAACCCACCTAATTTGTGAAGAATGGAAAGCCAACTGCGATAAACAGAAATGGATTGAATTTTCGCGTCATACTACACAATCCTGTTGCACTAAAGGTGTAGCACTTTTTGTTATTCAGACAGCTAGTGTACTAGGTGAAGTTAAGTTGGACCCAAAAGGGCACTGGGTTATCTGTGAGGTTAAAATCCAAAAGGAGTGGTATACCATACTTGGTTATTACGGGCCTAATATAGACGATGAAACTATAAAACACTTATAAACACTTGATCCAATCTAATCATCCGATAATAATCGGGGGAGATTTTAATATACTTTTAAATCCAGCATTAGATAAGTCCAGTGGGGGGAAATCAGTCTCCTCAAAAATGGATAGGTTCCCAAAAGTATTGATGATGGACCTTGGTCTGATAGATATTTGGAGAGAAAAACAATGGCCCGGGTATACCTTCAGACTACACATTTCATAACAAAAAGTATGGACACTACTCCCGCATTTATTTTTTCTGATTCATTTAAGATTGCTGAAACATACGTTATCAATAAGACATGTTCCGAAACATCATTTGGATCAGTCAGCTGTTGCTCTAGTTCTCCAACTGTTTAAAGGTGATGCTACAAGGAGATGGACATTTGATCGAACGCAACTCCTTGATGCCTCGATAATAGCACAGTTGGAGGTTGAAACACAAACCTTCGTTGACCCTAATTTAAACTCTGCCTCAATAGAAATGATTTGGGATGCATTTACAGCTTTGATTAGAGGGGTGGTGATATAGTTGGCAGCTAGGAAACATAAGGAAACAAGGAAGGCTATTCAGAAATTGGAGGAAGACATACTTAGAGCAAAATCTGAGAGTGAATCCTGTCACGATTAACATCTTGTTGAAGAGCAAGGTAGGGACTTAATGGCTAAGAAGCAGTTATTAAAAGACCATCTGGATGATATAATAAGGAAAAAATGGGAGGTTAGTAACCTAGCTAACTATGAGTGTGGGGAGGGATGTGGAAAGCTTCTTGCTTGGATGGCCCGGGTAAGTCGAACTAAGAGCCTAATTAAAGAGATAGCACTAGATTCAGGAGAGACCACCTCAGATAATTTAAGAATAGAAAAGGATTTTGAGGTGTTTTTTCAGGAGCTTTATTCTGAAGATCCAGTGGTCTCAGAACTGCATTCCAAGAACTAAATAGAGAACTTACCACTCCCGCGACTAACAGAAAGTCAAACCAGAATACTGAATCGGAGGACTGATTTGGCAGAATTGAAAACTGTGCTGAAACATTTAAAAAAGGGTAGTGCTGCAGGAACAGATGCTGTACCCAAATAATTCTATATGCATTGACTGAAGAGATTGCTCCGTTTCTGGTGACTGTTTGATAGAATTTTTATGGAAAATATTCCTATGCCCAGATCAAGGGATGGGGACGCAGTTTCTTTAATTCTTAAACCAAATAATAATCCGGGGATCTGCAAGTCATATCGTCCTATCTCCCTGCTAAATTGCGATTATAAAATCTTCGCACAAATTTTGGCAGGGATGTTGAATTTGGTAATGAGCTCTTTGGTGCATTTGGATCAAAAGGGTTTCATTAGGGGTCGTCAGTGTCATGAGCTAACACATGATTTAATTTGGTCGCAATCGATATAGCCACTATCTATAAATGCCCTCTCTCGGTTTTCGCCCTCGATGTGGTCAGGCATTCGACCAAGTGAATTGGCCTTTTTTAATATATATGACTGGACCGTTTGGGTTGGGCGACTCTGCAATTAGAGCAACTAAAAACATTTATAACTCACCTACCGCAAGACTTACAATCAAAGGCAATCTCTCTAAATCAATCAGACTAGAACGAGGGACGAGGCAGGGGTGTCCATTATCTCCTTTACTATTTAATTGATACATAGAGCTCTTAGCCTGTTGTATCAGGGCTAGTAGTTATATGCAGACGATTTGATGATGATCTCCAGTGATTCACCTGCTGTTTTAACTAACCTGGAGGAATTATTGATGGACTTTGGAAGGATTTCAGGGTACCTAATTAACCCTAAAAAAACAGAGGTTATGACTTGAAACACACCTATAAGTCCAGTTATGACTAAGCAGCAAATTTGCTATCTTGGCATCCAAATTACTCAGGATATTACTAAGACGACACTAGTGAATTTAGATCTTAAGAAGAAAGACATGGTGTCGCTCTTAAATTCTTGGAATAGCCTCTCTTTATCTATTTTGAGCCGCTCTAACTTAATCAAGATGTAAATTTTGCCTAAGTTTACCTTTATTTTCAACACAATTCCCCTATTTTTTTATCAGACTGCATTAAAAAACTACAAAGTCTAATAAACTCTTTTCTCTGGGCTAATAAGGTGGTAAGGATTGCTTGGCGGAAGCTGAGATGTTCAAAAGTAGAGGAGGGCATCACCAATCCGGATCTCTGACTTTATTGCCTGGCCTTTCAATTAAGAAATATAAGACCTCTCCTCTTCAAACTTTCTTGTTTCTCTCCAATGATTCAACCACGTCTGAAAATACCCCCCATGGGGGCAACAGCTTTCTTTTTTAGTTTGGCCACCCAAAACCTTTCAAAAAAAGTTGACTAAAGCTTTTAATTTCGGCCTGTGAAATTTGGTTTCAATTCAGGAAGACTCTGAAGATTTCTTGACGCCAGTCTGCTTAAAACACTAACTTTCCACTGTATTACAAGAGGAAGGTATTATGAGTTGGGGCCAACTGCTTCAAGGGAACAAACTAGTCCCGTGGGACTTGTTGTATAACCATACAAACCTAAGACTTGCTAGATTTAAGTTTTATCAACTATCTAGTTGGGCCACACAACTAAATAAAGAAGAAGAAAATAGTGTAGAGTTTGAACTTTTATCCGTGGATGTCTGAATCAACAAAAGGAGGTCTCTAAATGGTATTGGCTTCTAATTAATAGTGAACCCCCTTTAGCACCTATGGAGGAGTCCTGGGGAAGAGACCTGCCATCGACCAACGTAACATACCTATGGCAAGTATCAATGTTAACTCTTTGGAATGTGGTTAAAGCTTCCTATCTCAAGAGGAACCATTTATTCACGCTTCATAGGGCTTACTGGTCTTTAAAGAAATTGCCTAAATTGGGAGGCGCCCAACAAAAGGTTTGCCCGAAGTGTGAGGCTGATGGAGCAGATGATCGACATATGTTTTGACAGTGTCCTTCTATCCAGGACTTCTGGCAAGACATAGGTAAGACTGTCTCAGTTTATTGGGACGAGAATTCAAGGTAAGCTTAAGTTTGGTTATCTTTGAGGTTTTTCAACAAGAGGAGAGTATTAGTTATATAGTTATAATTTGTCTAATTCACAGGCTTCGTTGTTATTTTTTTTGGTCCTTTTAGCCAGGTGGGAAATCTGCTTAAAATGGATTGCACCACAATCACCAGTAGTATTAGATTGGGTGGTTTTGGTTAGGAGTATATATAAACTAGATATAGCTACTCCCTCAAAGAAAAGAGGTAAAATATGGAAGAATTGCTTTGACTGGGAGAATAAGGTCGAATAAACTGTTTTGCTATTTGTCATGTCACATATAAAAGTCCAGTGATTATTAAATAAGTGAGAGAGGAGATAGTGTTTATATCTTACGGTAACGGCAGGTTCCCTCTCGCCACGTGCACCACGAAATATCTCCAGAATCTTGGCAACTGGCTTCGTAGGATCTCCGGGGGGCTAAAAGACTTAAATGCACCACTGTACGAGGATCCTTAAATAAACCTTTGGTTTGCTTAAAGATTGCTCACTGATTTAGGCTAAATGAGGACACGAAATAAAAAATATACAAGGACGCCGTGGACATGACAGAAATAAAATGTGGTGGACATTCCATTCCATGCATGTATTTTGAAATACTTGCACGGCTATTTATTTGGACGTATGTGAGATTAGACATGCCCATATGCGCAGAATCGGCATATATAGCCCTTGTAAGTGAATAAAGATGTTTACATCTTAACATTTGCAGAAATCTGTAGGGTATGATGGACATACTGCTAAAACCGCAAACAATGCATTGCGCATCTCTGTGTACCAAAACGTCATATGAGCCTTTGCTTGGCCAAAGAGCTGATCACTGAAGTAATCCAAATACGATGGTCTGAAGGAGTTTGATGAGATCTTTTGTCTTAGAAACATGCATTACACATGGAGAATTGCCCTGGCAGGCATGTTTCTAATAAATTCGCTTTGTCTAACGCACTTTAAACGTGGCTTTTTGAGGATTAACGTTTGTATAAAGATTTTCATATGCATAGGTGTTTAATTGAAGCACAGAGCATACACATATCTGTGTCTTTTATCATGTGTAGCATTACGTTGTAGTGTGAATTCCTTAGGGTCTCTGTCGTGGCGCTACAGTTCACATGCCCAGTGTATTCAACCTGCAGTATAAACATGAAGCAGTCAAAAGACACATTTGGAAATATACTTATATCTAATATCTAACAATAGAGCGTATGAATGAAGGGCCTCTGCCTGTAAGCTTTTTCCACATTTGCCTTCAGCATATTGTGTGTATCTGAATTTGTATGCGCAACATATGCTCCCTGATAACCACTGCGCTATTGATCGACCGAAGCTTGAATATTGATGGAATGTTCCAGTAAATGACTGCCCTGCTGGCCGGTGGTACAAATATAACTTTTTTCAATATATGGCAACCCGGACACATAGAAACCAGTGCAGTTGAGAACCTGATTTTTGAGATTGCAGCTAATTTTGCTTAATGGGCCTGATTGCTTGTAACATTCTTGGCTGGAATGCAGATAATGTTTTTGAGAGGCACCAGTGAGGGCCTCTTATGTGCCTTAAAAGCATGCCGAGGACCTCTGATGAGCCACAGGAAAAAAAGTATTTGTGCTCATATGACTAATCGAGAATATTGTGTTCCTCTAGCTACTCACTCACATTGTCAAAAACAACTCCCTAGGGCCTTATCAGCCTGGATTCCATACACTCTACAGCACTGAGTCGGAAACAAGACAAAGAGACGTCCATTCTCAGATGATGCACAGCTCTACCCGAGGCTCTCCTTTGAGGTGGAAAAAATACATATCATACTTTCCAATTGCTCCCCGACAATTTGATGGCCAATTTAAATACAAATTCGCCCCCATCTAAGACAGAACTCCTTTTTTTCTACTTTGTCAAATGCAGGACACTAGTGCAATTTCGCGTATTGCAACTCCCCCCTTAGTATGTGACCCACATTTGTCCTCGCAGCTACGTCCTTGTGTGGGGAACTTGCAATCGGTTGTCATCCTTAAATTTCACTCAGGCAACCTAAAGTATTCAGCCCAATAAACACCCCACTACCTTTGGAAAATAAAGGCCTACCCAATTCAGTACAAATGAGCAAGCAGTGTAATTTGGCACGTTGGTAGTGGGGTTGAAAGTCTTGTGGAAGTAATCAAATTCACAATGACGCCTTAATTCTGGTCCTACGTTTGTTACAGAGTTTATTCTAACATCCAAAGTGTCTACTTGCATTGTAACTCTCCTCGTTTCTCTCCCCTGGCTCCTTCTAGGACCTACAATAATCGTCAGCATTGAGTAACTTATTTACTAGGCACTCATTCTGCATCAGCCTGTGTACCTCCACATCAAACTTTTAATCGCAATTGGGCTCTGTTGTACGAAAGGCGTATTGGCCCCACACTGAATATCTCCTTGGCCAAGAAAACCAAAATTCGCTCACAGTCATTTGCCTGCTCTGCTACCAGAATCTGAAACTTTCTTCCATCACCTTCTAAATTTCAGATCAAACATGCACTCACCACTGGCGCCCCTTAGTGTGGGCACCACAACCGTGTAGCCCCACTGTAACAACAGGTGTGAGGTCGCCAATGTGCAGACCAGTCACCACCTCCATTATGGCTCACAGTGCTGCCCGTGTATGTTTTTATTGACTCCTCGGAGATGACCAAACCTCTTACTGCTTCTCTCTCTCACTTAGCCCTTGGAGATCCAGAAGAATATCACTCAGTCCTCAAAACATTCCTGTTGCCTCTCCCAACAAATTGAAAGGATTTAAAAAAGAATATTCTGAGAAACTGACCTTAATGCTCTCTCAAATATTATGAAATTCGCTATACCATTAGGCTTCAATCTAATTCTTTACATAAACTTATGGAAATCACAAGTAGCAGTAGATGCCAACTGAACATACTGAGAAACCTCAAACCGTTCATTCCCATATAAGAGTAAAAATCAGCAAGTCAAGCTCAGGTGATCTCTTAGACATTACAGTGACCTCCAGGCCAGACTCCCGAACATTTGGTGACCCGAAATAAAACCTAATCTTCAATAAGCTGCCAGGCTGTTGATGAATACCTGGACATTTCTTAGGATCCCCTCTGTACTAGAACCCCCTAAACTGGCATTCAAGGATGCTATATAAAGCAGCCTGATGAAGGTAAAAAGAGGTACGTATTAACTCTGCCTTACACTATGCCACACTGAAAGAAGATGGAGCTCTGAAGAGGCCATCCCATTTACTTCTCTAAAGCCCCAGATGCAAAAATAGATCACCCTTCCAAAAATGTTTTCAGAAGCACCTTTAGGAAATGGAAGGCTCTGGACCTTCACAAAAGACTTCTTCTATCCATTTTTGAAACTAAACTGATGAACCACATTCTACATTTGTTCTACACTAATTGGAGTACCTTGTTATCTTACATTTTCCCACACATAGGCCTAGTTGTGTATGGCCAATACTTGAAGGATGTATCAGGCCAGTGTTACTATTTCCAGGGAGTGTCTCCACCTATTACCAGCCACTACAAGTTGGGAATGAGGAGTGGCATTAGAGACCCAGAATTATTGGGTGGCATACCTTACAACATTTCCCATTTCGGACCCTTTTCCATGCACATTTTCCTACTGCCATAAACTTTAAGCAGGAGGAAAATTATACGGAAAAGCAATAGGTTTTGCTGGGTGCGGAATTCATCCCTACCAGTCAAATCTCATAACCCCCCTGTGAATTACCATATCTGCCTCTGCTTTAAACAAATGCATAGAATCACTCTTCTATAATTCATACTGCACTAAATCAACAACACATTGTTTGTCCAGTATCATAAAATGCTATAACTAACCTTCATATGTCCATTGTTATATGTACCTGCACATTTGTACCTAGGCTACAATCATGCAGCACCTTCACACTTTTGGAGGCATTAGTGCTACATCTACAAAATAAAATGAAAAATAAATATTGTGTTTTTATGCATCTGGGTGATTCCTAGTATGGACGTCCGGGTTGTCCATTGTTTAATTTTGATCGGTTAGTGTAAATATGTGTAACTATTTGTAAACGCACTAAGCAGCACCTAGCAGAGGAACAGTAGTAGATTTAATTTAGCATGTAAAGGATTTGACTTGGGGATGTTGTTGCCCAGTTCTGTCAATTTTTCATAGTATATTGTGATTTTGCTGCAACACAAAGAAACCGTAAACCAAGTGGAAACTGAAATCTATACACTATTTTATGAGAGTTTACACATATATCTGCTTGGAATTATTTGGCATAGCACTCCTAAAATACAAATACTTTATGGACCTAAGCATTCTCTTCAGTGATGGATTTACAAAACATACACAAATATACTGATTACCAAGGTAAGAGGCAATAATATTTGAATGCAAATTTTATTATACTATTCACAGTAGACTGCAAAACGTGGGGAACCGAAAAATGCAGTCACTAACCCATTGTGAAAAGGTATTTGTTGATAATATTTCGTGGTAGGATTATGAAAGAATTATCGAACATTTTACTATTTTCTGTAAGCAACATTTTCAGTAGTAAAATGCATAGGTACAATAAAATGTATCCAGAAGAAACAATATATTATGAATATTCAATGAAGTTCATGAATGAATGCCAATACATTAACGGAATTAGTTTATCTTGCTGTAGTAAGAAATATGGAAATACTCTCACCCACGTGTTTGCTGTGTTTTTTCAACTCCTGATAGATCTCTTCATTTTTGGTATATATCATCTAGGATATAAAATACACTTTTAAATATGACATTATTTCCTTTCCCAGTACAGTCTGTAAGATTATAAAATAGTCTGCTTGATGAAACGCTTCTAATATAATTGAGTCTCTTGTTAATTCATTTACATTAACCCTGTATACTTGCGATATTTCATTATGTGATGCACACCATGGCATATATATATCTAAAGAAAAAGTGGACAAAATCAATATAATTGAACGAAGGTTATCAATATTTTCTTACAGTAATTTAAGGCATGGCATGGGATGTTAATTGAGTGAGGTCGTTTCCACATTACTCGTTTCTATAACATGTTCAAGAAAAGATTGAGAGAATAAATTGCCTTTCTGAGATTAAACCGAGAGAGTTTATGTTGACAGTAATTGAGTTCAATTTCTTATACACTATAATGTATAGCGAGCAAAAAAGTGCAAACAAAATGTTCTCATGGGCTTAGGTCTGGCGAAATAAAGCGTATAATAATTAACAACTCTCATTTGTATAGGTTATTCAGTTTTATATGTTGATAACCAGGGTTAGCAGGATTTGAACTGATTACAATATCATTCAGGAATATGTATTCTATACCACTTAAAGTGTTTAAGCTCAGACCAAGTTGAGAGAACACTGCATAACACTACACGTCATCTCACGACCGACATATCAGGATGAATAAAAATGTCCTAGAGTCAGTAATACACATATGTATGTAGCGTATATATTGCAGACTCAGCTACAAGCAATGATACGCCGAATGAGGGGAGGAATTTCAATAATATGTAGTGGGTAGACTACACACAATCAGGGTACCAAAGGGAGTGGTCAGTGAAGGGAGAGTGGGGTAAAAGCTGAGGGGATGATACATACCACACAGTAGGAGATAGGATTTGCATTGCAGCAGTACAGCAAGGGAGCTGCAACTGAGGGAGGAAGGTGATTGGGCTTGTCTTCCAATTTGAAGTCAGGGTACCGGGTGTTAAACATGATGTGTGTTTGTGTTTGTATTTATATAGCGCCTTCTACCCAGAGGTCTCGTAGCGCTGTATTCATGTTGAGGTGTTGATTAAATATATCATACTTCTGTGCCTTCCAGAGGTAGAAAAGAGATTGGACCTACACAAGTTTAACCGGGATAGATATTAAAACTCTTGGTGCATACAAATATATGGCCTGTCATGATTATTTTTCACTTCTGCATGTTCTAGTGTGGAGCCTTCAGATATTGTTTCTGCAGACATTGTGTGATCCTCTACAGATATTTATTTTTGCAGGTCGGAAAAGCCTGCTGCTGGAGTTAACTGTTGTGTAGACACCACAACAGGTAACAAGTCTTAAACAGGATGCAGAACGCCAGTGGTCTGGGAGAATCTGTTGTGCTTGCGACAGTATTTGATCAGGTGTCCACAGGTATGAATGGTATATGCCACTGTATTCTGGTGCTAGGTAGCATTGCTTGAAGCAAATTCAGGCATTCTGTCCAGTGCTTTTTGTTTATGTCTGTGAGACTTCCTTTATTTGATGGGTATGCACAGATGGGGGTCTGGGGAATCACTCTGCTATGGATCCCACTGACCAGGCTCAGGTACATCTAAACTCGTCTGGGATTGCGGAGTTCCCGTTCAGATGGGACATGGCCAAGCACATGGATCAAGAATGCTCCAAAAGCTCCAGGACTGAGGCTTCTTTGCCTAGCCGACCTTCACCGTTAGAGGTGCAAAAAATGATGTACTGGAATGCAGCTGAGAGTAAAGCCGGCGGCTGAGAGTATATTTCAAGCATTCCAATCATGACTTATGTTGGTAGTGCTTTGATGCCACATTCTGGGCAAAAGCTAGATCCATACAGCCAAAGTTAGTGATGGGAAGAAATATGAGCTTGGAGATGCGAGGCTATCTAACTTTCAAGACACTTTGTAATACGAATCAACAAATTCACATGTGGAAGATAATTAAGAGGATATGCGAGGTGGATTACATATATGCATTTAACAGGTGGGGAATAAAAGTAAATATTGACAGGCTAGCAATACTTATACACTTGCTCAAATAGCATCTACATTTACATGTGGGGGGCACTTAAGGTATGATTCCAAATAATAGTTGTTTGCTTCATCAGAGATGAGTGCGTGTCCCAGTCTGAAAAAACAATGATGGAAATATTCCCACAAATGTCGTCAAAACCATCTTTGCAATTGGGGAATTCCTAGGCTTCAATATTGCCACAGCTCACATTATCTGTTTGTGGAAGTGACGGTAGAACACTAGGTATTTCAGTTGCCTTTTAAATGCATCCTGGAATGGTATTGCTCTAATGTCAGTTTGAATTCCACTCTCTGGGAGCACTTACCAAAAATGATTGCTACTTTATTTTAATTTTCTTTAAGACTGGAGTTTCGGGAAGACGACAGGCAGAGATCCACAATTTGCAGATGTCTCTTGTGGTCGACAGTATTCATGTGAGCAGGGGCAGCTCCTCCAATAGGGCGGAGGAGCATCGCCTCACTGCTTCCTCTCAGTGCGAGACACAGAAACATAAAATGGTAAATCTATCACTTCAGGTTTCTGCTTCTCGCACTGCAAGAAAGCAGAAGTGTTTGGTTGGGGGCTCTGCTCAAAAGCAGGGTAGGAGTGGCTAACCCGATGCTGTGGGCCCTGACTGTTTGGTTGACTCTCTGGGGCCGACCAAACCAGTCATGCGCACTCTCCCTTTTCTCTATGTAGGTGCAAGCAGCCTATATAGATAAAATGGCCTCCCCATAGGCACCCGGTTGGGAACCGTCCCCACCAATCGCAACGCTGCCATTGCAGTGTTATGATTGGCTCATGGGAGAGGAGGGAGGCTGCTTGCTTCCTGTTCCTTACTGCGAGACCCCGCCAGGAGCTGCGATGGAGCGGGACCCGGAAAGGTACTTTTTTTCTTATTTCTTTTAATTAACCCACCCACATGCCCGCGTACACCCTGCGCCCCCCGGCTATGACTGCATGCAAGATATTTTAGGGGACCTTGTGGAGTACCTGAAACGTGGGTCCTGGCAAACATTTTCCCAAGGGCAGTTGAGTGCGTTGGAGGTGTAAGGTGGGCATAAGGGAAGCAATGCACGCACATCTAGTAGTTGAATTTCACCTGTGATCGAGCCCAGCTTCAGCACTCGGCCAAAATGTGTGATCCTTTGCAATTGTTTTATTTCACATTGCCTATTGGCATTGCTGTCAGGGTGAGGGGGAGGCATGGATATTTCTAAATTCATGTTTGAAAACCGTCACTTAAAAAAATAAATAGCGATTCACTTTTATAATCTGATATACTAAGGTAAAAATGCTTCTGCAGCTTAAGGAAATACCCTTTTTCGATTTCTTAAGGGTCTTTATCATACTTTTACATGTTTATTGCAAGATGACTTTAAAAACAAAAGTTTTCTTAAAGTTAAGTCGTGTAGCACAACTGCTGTGCTTTTTTTAAACTTAATTTCGACTGTAAGTAAATGCTTTCCATTTATGTAACATCTTTATGAGTATTAGTGCTTTGTAAAGTAAACAGCAGCCTAGTGCTGCTGTTTAACCAGGGGTCACATGTAAATGTCAGGGGGGCCGCATGCGGCCCCCGAGCCGTACTATGAGTATCACTGGCCTGATGTATCATGCATACAGGATTGAAGATGCTCCATGCTTCAGTTTTAAGTGACTTCAGTGAGGCCAGAAGGGCGAAATACAACATCCTTGATCCAATAGTCAGCCTAGTTGCTGTATGTATGGAACTCTGATTGAGCTAGGTGTATTTTGAGAACACCTTCTAGTATTGAATTAACACACTACAACCTCTAAAGTGCTACCGATTGAGTTTCCAACTTTTTGATAATCGGGAATCAGGATGAACTGTGATTCACCTCGGGGTAGTCTTACTTGGAGTTTTATCCTTAGTCCTGTTGATTGCTATGCAACTAGAAGTTCAGGTGTTTGTCCAGGGTGAAACCCAGGCGGGGAGCAATCTATAATGTTAGGTTCGAGTTGGGGGTGTCAAAAGAGTATTTTAGGAGGAACTCTGGGGCATATTTACAAGGGAATGGCAGAGCATGGCATTAAGCACAAAATGCTAACACCACGCTCCGCCATTCCGAAAACGCACCGTATTTACAAAAATACGGCACATCCCTACGTTTTCTCATAGCGCTGGCACTAAATTAAGCTGCCTAGCGCCAACTCAGGCGCACATGCACCATAGTGCAAGGGTGCCTGCGTTGAAAGAATTATTGTTTATGTGTAGGAAGGTGTTCCTCCTGAAAATAAACAATCACAAATGGTGATTTGTAACTTCTTTGTGTGCTTCATTGTGCTGCATACATAGAAGTTGCAAATTGTTATTTTTTAAATGAATGTTTATATGCAAAAAGGGACACCTTCCTGCACATAAACAATTGTTCATGCCGTTTTGCAGTTTCTATGTGTGCTGTACAATGCAGCACTCATAGAAACAGCAAAAATGAGGAGAAATAAAGCATTTCTCCTTGCTTCACCATGTTAAGACCAGGTTTTCCCTGGTCTTAATTTTGGCACCCCCCCTATTTACTCCTCTCTTGTAAACAGGGTGTTGTGACAGAACGCCAACCGCAGCACCCATTGCCCACCCCTTTTCACGCTAAGTATAGCAGGAAAGGGTAGCCTATTTATGAGGCGGCGTTAAGCCCGCCGGCTTGTAAATAAAGCGAAGCCTGTATCACAACAGGAACATCGTTAAAAGTGATGCTCCTGTGATGATAGGGAATTGTAAATATGTCCCTTTGTCTTTATCAGGGTTAGTTTTAGATGTAGGATACAAACAGAGGGACAATCCTGGTGGCCCACGATAAATTGGTCCAAAGCACATGGACTGGAAAACATTTTGATAAGATTAGTTTCATTAGAATTAGAGAAACAAACGTATCACTATAGGATGTGGCAATCATAGAAGAAAACAGAAAATGCAAATCAATTCAACTTGTGATTTGAATACAATAGGGGTAATCAAAAAGTGATCCAACATTGAGAGGTGAGAATTAGGAATATTTTGGTCTCATCCCTACTATTCCCTAGAGAACATCCTAGTTCACTGGGGCATAGTAGGGATGAGACAAAAATATTCCTAATTCTAGTTCATAGTCTGGTTTCCCATGTATCGTTTGCAACTGGACTGAAGAGTATGGCATTTAGCAGTAATATCCCTATTGTCTTGAAATGAAGTCTTGTGCTTGTTCCAGCTCAAGAACTTGAGTAGCCTGGCAACTTTAAGGTACAACAATATGCACATATCAATCGGTTTTGGACCCAGCTACAGAGACTTTATTGTCTCCTGCCAGCCTAATTACATTGCATAATAATGAAAAATTAAATAGCAATCATTTGCTGCTTATCATATGAAAATATTTAAATGCATGCCTTGCAAGATTCTATGAACAAACACAATTGAATTCTATTATAAAAGCATAGTCTAGGCCAATGTTTTGAATTGTGCAGAGAACTTGTCTTGAAAAAACACAGCAACATAAGGCCCAATTCACAAAGAGCTTTAGGAGTCTTGTCGGGGTCTCCACACCATAGTTTCTTGCATAGATTCTTCCACAAGTGTGGAGACTCTGCCATGACTGTGGAGCATCCACCACGACTGCAGAGGCTCTTTGCTAAGAGGGCCTAAGTATATGTAGGCATGTAAGTGGCATTGGAATGAGCCAACTCTGTCATAGCTCGTCAGGATAACACCCGAAATCAGAACTAACCTTGGTAAAAAAATAATAAGCACACAAAAAAAATTAAGCCCAAAAGCATTGACACTGGGGGGACCATCCAGTGGAACCTAGGCTGAGATACAGGAACCTGGCCTTGTAGGTGAGTGCAGATATTGGCAACTGTTGGACTAAGCCTATTTCTGCAGGGTCATCCCCAAACCTTTTATCTTCACCCTCCTGTTTTCTAATACCGTTTTTATTGGCTATTAGGACTCTGCACACTTTACCACTGCTAAACAGTGCTAAATTGCTTGTGCTCTCTTCTTAAAATCTGGTAGAACTGGCCTATTCCTAATTGGCATATTTAATGTAGCTGTGAGTCCCTAATAATGTGGTACTACATCTACCTAGTGCCTCTAAATTAGATTCTACTAGTGGGTCTTTCAAACTGATTGTGATCAGGTAACCTGTTCATGTTTAGTGTCTTTGAAATTGTAATGAAAAATCATCTCTTATGGTAAAGACGTATTGAAAATTTCAAATTTGAAAAGGACACTTTTAGAAAGTTGGCATTTTCCTGCCTTGGCCATTTAGTGCCTGCAACGTGTCCCTCGGTCACATGAGTGGGTGTAGCTGGCAGTTGGGGGTTCTGTTTCCCTATTAGACAGTCCCATTGAAACAAAGGCAGTGAAATTAGAGGCAGGTGTGTGTTTGTGTACATTGGAAGACTGTTTTGAAAAATCCATTACTGCTAACAGTGCTGACAAAGCAGTTCAAATGTCAAATGGCTGGAAAGGGAAGAAACTGAGACACATATATCTGTGTGGATAGAGTATTCAGGGCTCTTATCACTGTCAGTGGTGCCACCTAGCTTGGGAACACTGTGCAAGCCTGCCATTCTATGTGGTGTCCCACCTGGAATGCCCCCTTTCATCTATCCTTGTCCCAGAGAATTCCCCGAGCTGGAAAATTGTCCTGGGCATGGAATGTGACAGAATATAAAACGCCTGCCTCTATGCTGGCACTGCGCGTCTAACTGTGTTATGTTATGTTATGTTAGGAGGTTTTTGTAAAGCGCACTATCACTGTAGGTTTCCTGGCGCTGATTGGGATACTGAAAAAGGAAGATTAGAGTTTATCCAGATTGGGGGAAAAGCCAGGTTTTAAGGGACTTACGGAAAAGGATGAGTGATGTGACAGATTTGAGAGAAAAGGGAAGAGAATTCCAGAATGTAGGGGCAAGATATGAGAAGCTTCGGCCTCCCATCCTTGTAAGCTTAAAGTGCCACTTGCATATACAGTCTCTTCATTTTACGTGGTATGCTGCACCTCCTTGGATCCTCTATCTGCACCATGCACACCCTGGCATTGACGGTGCTGGCAATCTGTACTACAGGCTGGGCATTCCCTGCACAAATAACTCTTCCAAAGCTTTGCAACTGCGCTTACAAATATTGCTTGCACCACTGTACACGTGTCAGTGTAATGTTTCAGTGGCCACCTCGTGTATTTGTACTAAAGAAACAACGTTCACAAGGAACTCACTTAGAACTTAGAATAATGGATATATGGCAATTTAAATATTTGCCCTGTCTGATAAAAAACTATATACTGGTGATCTCTTCTGTATATTACTGTGATTCAATCATTATATCTCGCACTGACAAGCTCACTTGAACAACCCAATGGTTATAGCCTATTTCCTTGAACAGGCACTTTATTTCTACAAAAATCAGCAATTTATATACATTTCATAGAAAAACATCAGATTAGACATTGAAACCAATTTTTGAAAACATTTACATAACCCCAAGTGTAGTGACCGTAACCATATTTACAGTGAAAATTTGTGACATATTCAAAAAACAAGGTTATCAGTACAAACAAAAAGAAAAGGACACTCTATAAAATGAGACAATTTTGTTTGTTGTGTTTCTCCTTAGTCTATTTCGTCGACGGCGTTTCGACCCTCTCTAGATACCGGGTCTCATCAGGACTGTTTATCTGGGGACAGTACTTGCACGTGAAGCAAGGAATCCAACGATTATAGGGCTCGTATTTTATCCCGAGCCAGTGGAATTAATTACCATCAGTTATGACGATTACTTCGCTTGATACTAGGTGTATTTGCGGCGTGCAATTTACTTCTTACTAATCCAAGAAGGGGGAGAGAGAATACTCGATCCTACTTCGTTTCCGATCAAAACACTCGACCACTCAATGGTGGAACGAGACAGGAAGCGTTTTCGCCGGTCAGCTGCAGCAACAATTAACTGTGCCACTTGCATATACAGTCTCTTCATTTTACGTGGTATGCTGCACCTCCTTGGATCCTCTATCTGCACCATGCACACCCTGGCATTGACTGTGCTGGCAATCTGTACTACAGGCTGGGCATTCCCTGCACAAATAACTCTTCCAAAGCTTTGCAACTGCGCTTACAAATATTGCTTGCACCACTGTACACGTGTCAGTGTAATGTTTCAGTGGCCACCTCGTGTATTTGTCCCAAGCTGCACTGTGGTTCACAATTAGGGGTGCATGAATATAGGCATGCGCACACTGGACTATGCACAGAGTGGTACAGGCATTGTGTGCTCATTTACATTATAGAGCACTGTAAAGTTATATTGTCAATATATGCAAACAGCACTGTATTTGTATATGTATGGGTCTATCTATGCAACAAGCTAAGAGATTAGATGTGCATTGCTGTCCATGTAGGCATAACAATCACATGTTTATCAGTTCAGGCAACAGACCGCAATTATTTGGATGTGCATTGATCTGGAATGGGGATATGGTAAGGCAGGGTGGGATTGCAGACCCTATCAGCTGTTAAAATCTGTGTGTTCCGTGGGTTACATTGTTTAGCCTTTATATAGTGTGCTGACACCCTGCCTTCCTTCCCAGGAATGGTTGCATCGAATTTCTGTTAGCATTACTCTGTGCATTGGTCCACAATTATTTTCAGTGTATCGCTCTCTTCTTTCAGTCACTAAGAAGTGTTTGAAAGCTCTATGTCTCCTTTAGGATGCTTTGGAGCACTTGACAATGGGGTGAATGAATGCAACAGTGTGGTCTGGTCAGGAAGTGAGGGTCCAGATGGTGAGTGGGTATGGTGGAGGTGACTAACCTAGCCCGAAAGTAAAATATTCTGATAGCTACACCTGTGCACAAGGAAGCACAGCCATGTAACATTCTGTGCAGAGGGGCACACACTGCGACCTCTCTGATTTGGCTTCTACAGTGAGTGTTGCGCATAACTGCTGTGTGAATGAGTATGTGTATAGTTCAGCGTCAGACACTTTTGTGGTACTTGTTATAGCACACAAAAGTCGTTAAACTGCACCCTTTACTAATAAAAGGTGAAAGATGAAGCTATAATGCTTCACCCAACTTGTGTTTCTCGGCAGAGTGACAAAACAACCAGTGCTGATTTTTAATTGCACCGGTGGGTGGACCGACAGAATTTGTCAGTAATTCTGCATTATATGAGTAACACAGGATTACTAAATTTGTCCAATTCGGCCTGCAAAATAAAAAAATCCACCCACCCCACCATTTATGGGGAGTGCCTTTGTGAAGCTCCAGCCCAACTGTTCACGACAACAACAGCTTCTTCACGCTACCAGTGATGACCATCTGTGACACCAGGCCTGCTCTTCACACTACATCGACGACTGTCTGCAACATTTCCCTTCTCTTTGCACCCCCCTCTAATGCAAACTCGACTCTTTGCATTGGCCTGAGAAGGTAACTTTTCTGCTGGACAAACCTGGTCCCTGTATCTGACCCATACTCCATCGCCTGCACTTCTGACTTTCTCGCAGTGTCGCACAACCAGATAGCCATGAGTGACACTTTGAGATTTGTATTCACTTACGGCCAGATGTATGACCATACTATTATGCAAGTCGCAAATGGCAATGTTTTGCGATTTGCAATTTGTGACTCACAAAATGGAATGTACAACAGTGTCCGAGACACTGTTTGCAATTCCCAAATGGTTTGCAAATGACCTTCCTCATTAATGTTCATGAGGCAGGTCTCGTTTTGCGACCCATTGGGAATGGCAAGCACTCACAGGGATGGTGGCCTGCTGGGGTGAGCAGACCACCATGTCTTTTTAAATAGAGCAGTTTTATTAAAATTCAGTCCGTTTTCCTTAAAAGAAAGTGGGATGCATTTAAAAATAAACTGAATTGTCCCTGGGACCACTGCCTGCTCTTAAAAAATATGTTTGCTGCCCAAAAAAGGATAAGGGGTTTCCTGGAGACCCCTTCTAATTTATGAGTGGCTTACCTAGTACTTGAAGTAGGTGGTAAACTGTTAGTGTTTTGCGACCGCATTTGTGGTCGCAAAGCAATCGTACATACTACTGCGACTAATTTTTAGGAAGGGACAATCCTAAAAACGACTCGCAAACCCTATTTTGCGAGTCAGTAATATGTTACTGACTCACAAAATAGGGGTTGAACATGACACACACCTATTTAACTGCTGCAAATGGGCCTATTTCCCATTTGCCAATGCTAAAAAGGGCCGTACATCTGACCCTAAATTCTTTAATATTGCATATCTCCGATTCTACTGATTGGAGATTTGTTGTTTTGGTATTGATTTATTTATTAAAGTTTGTTCTATTTTTCTAAAGTGGTGTGGGATTTCTTTTGTGTTGTGTTCTCTCTTTATTTCTGTTTGAAGTGCTGCTTAAATACTTTGCACATTGCCTTTGAGTTAAGCCTGATTGCTCTGTGCCAAGCCCCCTAGAGGGATGATCACATTTGAGTTTGGGGTTTACTTGTGCCTCAGCCTGACAAGAATTGTGGTTGCTGTTTGAGTAGGGTTCCTCTCCCCTAAGTCACTAACCCAATTTTTCACAGCAGCCAATCATAACAACAGAAGGACTGCATCCAGCACAATTTGAGCAGCCATGGAAGCAGGAACAAGCTGCCTTGTAAATGCTTGGTTCTATGGTTTGTGTATTCTCAGCTCACTCACCGTATTTTTTGTTTTTGTTTTCCCAAACTCCTTCATGTTGCATTCCTCTCCTCACTTCACACTATGTACAAGGCTCCTGCATCCACTTTGGACCTTGATCTGTTGAATTCTACTCAATGTTACATTCACTGTAGATTCTCCTGCTACTCCTGAGCTTCGGGAAGGTCTCTGAGTATTTTCAGGGTCAGTAACGGCTGTCTCTGATGGAGCACTGGGTGACTTACCTAGAAATGGGGATTGTGCTCTGCTGTGGTACATCTGTACCTAGTACAGTGTATAATGATCTGCATTTGTTGTTATAAACTTGCTGTATGCTGTACCAGTATATTTTGCAAAGAACAAGGGAACCCAAGTATCAGAGAGGGACCTGAGCTACAAGTATTTATACAGGAACAATTGTACCTTACAGCGGATATAAAAGACAAAGGCCTGCACAGTGATACTATAAAGTCTGTGTTATTGGAATCCCAATAGGAATTTAAATACTTTTATTTACAACTTGAATAAAAAACAGAACATGGAGAGTGGACAATATTCAAGAGAAAAGAAAAAGGATTCAAGGAACTCAGGCATAGTAGTGCATGAGTGGTTGGACAATTCCATTTGAGTCAGTTTCCTTTCCTTCTTGTAATTTCACTGTGCTACTGTGTTCTCACTCTTTGCCCCTGTATAGTTCAGTGTAACATTATACAATCACAACTCTAAATCAGTCTCTTGGACCAAGACTGTGACCTTATTTCTCACTATCGGCACTTACCAGCATGTGAGCACTACAGCCTTCCACTTATCGTAAATTGTAATGCTGATCATTCGCCATATAAATACCCCTTTCTTCTGTTTCTCTCCCCTTTCTTCCTTTTGCTTCTTTTATCTTGTTTTTTCAGCAGGCATCCTTCTCCAGCCATATTTTCCTTGTCCTGATGATGATCCCATTATTTCCTTAGGGATCAAAACGTCATTGACTTTAGCACCCTGCCACTGATATTTTCAATTTATTACTGTACACATGTGCAATTGTGCTGTCCATAGGCATGTCGCCTAACCTGTTGATTGTATTTTGGCTGTGCACTACTGTGCCTGAATTCTTTGAATCCTTTTTCTTTTTTCTTGAATACTCTTGAATACTGTCCCATTATTTATATTCTTTTTTTACTCATGATGTAAATAAATGTATTTACATTCCTATTGGGATTCCTATAATACCATATTTTTTGTATAACTGTGCTGACCATTGTCTTTTATCTATGCTGTATATTGTTCCAGTGGCAAGTGAAGTCCCTCAACACTTTCGAGAGAGACACAGACATGTACTGCCCTGAAGCAATGTAAGATGAGCCAAGTGTGATTCTCTTCTTCTTCTTTTCACCATAACTCCCATAACAAGAAAATGTAGGCTGGAGGAGCCTCATTTCTCTGCCCACGGCTCTTATTTGGTGGAGAGGAGTGGGTTTGGATGGGGGCTCATGTGATGTGATATATTTCTTCTGATCCCTGAAGAGATTGCTGTGGGATGTAGGATTTTCTTTAGTGAGTACCAATGTGGAATTTGGAAGGCCATAGGGAATAACATTGTCAACATCCAGAAACAACAAAGTTCAAGGACTTGAACTACAGTTATTCATGTTCTTAAATAGAGGCAGCCACATCCAGGCTCCTTTTATTTTCTTGGTGATGTGTTGCATGAGGGTGAGTTTGGTGTCCAGGGTACATCCCAGTAACTTAGAATTGGGTGAAAGTTGGGATTTAAATCCATCCAATTTATGTACTTCAGCCAGATTTAGACTAGCTGCTCCTTTTTGTTCTTGGCGAATAGTAGGAATTCAGTTTTGATGAAGTGAAGCTTCAAGTGGGTGCTGGACATCCAGGTCTGGATGAATTGGAGACAGTGTTTGGGGCATAGTAAGTCTAGAGTGGATATGACTTTTAATTAGAGTTTTGTGCTGTCAAAGTATTGGTCATTTTGATGCTGGTACAAATGAGAAGAGTCCATGGAGAGTTTGAAAATTACCAGAGCCCTTGGGGGCAGTGAATTCCAATCAAGACTTCAAGGATGTGGATGAACGTTGGATGACCAACGGTGTCAAATGCTGCTGAGAGGTTCAGCAAAATTTGACAACCAGGTCAATAAGTCGCAGGCAATGATTGAGGTATTGGAATCTGGAGTGGAGGAACATTTCAATTAAAATCGGGAGATGCCATCACATTATTATGTGTTCAAGAGGGCAATCAATGGCTATGATTGGAATGTTACTGTCTCTGTGCAGCGTGACCTGAAGCTAAATTGTAAGACATGATGGCTGGTGTTAACTCCTTCGCTGTGGGGGTTATTCCCCCGCTGTGCTGGGGGGAGGGGGGCGCGCACCGCCCCCCCCCCCCCATGCTCATGACGAACTCAGCTCGTCATGAGGTACAGCGCTCCTGTGCTCATGACGAGCTAAGCTCGTCACAGGTACATTGGCTCCCGTGGAACGTTCAGCACAGCAGGGGAATTCTCCCCGCACCTGAGCGTTCCACGGGCCATGACGAGCTGAGCTTGTCATGAGCACCGGAGCGCTGTGGCTCATGATGAGCTCAGCTCGTCATGAGCATGGGAGGGGTTAAAGTGATCAAGGAGTTGTGTATAGACTGCTTTTTCTATGATCTCAACAATGAAAGGTAAATGAGTGATAGGCTGGTACTTTGCAAGGTCATTAGGGTCCTGTGTGGGATTCTCCAGGAGTGGGTGAATATGTTCTTTCTTAAGAGCTTCCAAGAAGACATCTGGCATGAATGAGGCATTGACCATGGTGAGTAGGGGTAAGAGAGTTTCTCTGAAGAAGAATAAAGACAAGCCCTTGGAGGTAACTGTTTGTAAGTTCAGGATATCGGTGAAGACTGCAAGAGATAGGTTGACCATTGTGGGTTGCAGTGTGAAAATGTTGGTGTTAGAGAAGAAGTAGGCTTGATGGTGCAATAATGGACCTATGTCATCCACAAGGTAGCATGTCAATGTGACAATCCTTAAATATCTGGATGAAGGGGGAAAAGGTGAGCATGATTCCTGTTTCAATGTGTTTAGCTACCTGCTTATGAATCCTCTACTTTATGCATTTGAGTATGAAGTGAATTATGGAGATGGGCCTGTAAACGCCACAGATGAAGATGGTAATGCGCGTAGTCTTTGTTTAGGAGGGAGTAACTGTAACTTTAAATAATAAAATACAGTGGTTTAAGATCTGAATCAACTTGGATTCTACAGAGTTATGGCATTTTGCAAGCATTGCTTCTTGATAAAATTATAGCCATATTTGGTTTGTTGCACCAATGGATCTCAATCATTTACTAATCTATATGCAGTCCTTCAACAGGCACACAGTCATATTTTAATACTTATTGTTTATAAATTCAGGATGTCAAGTTGACATATTGCTCTGTGTTCTTTGTTTTGGTTAAAAGAGAGTCAACTGGGGATGGTCTTTGCAGTTGTTAAGGTTTTGGATGCTCGCTCGGTAAAGTGTCTGATAACAGAAAATCAGATGGTTGAGAGTATGCAGGATTTTCTCTGTTAATTTCAAAGGTTGTGCATAATTTGTTCAAAAATGAGCAGGTAATCCATAGTGGCATATATATATATACAAGCCCCAATCGCCACCACAACATCACTTAAAGTGATGTTGTGGTGGCAAAAGGGGCTTCACCATATCTACAAGGCAGCGTTAAGTCACTTAACGTTATGGTTAGCGTGAAAGGGGTAGGCAGTGGGTGTTGTGGTGGGTGGGCGTTCCACCACAACACCCATTCATTTTGACGCTGCCCCCTATGTACAAGGGTGGCGCACATAGGAGGCAGTGTCAATATTAAGAACAGGTCACAACTGGTCTTAAAAAGGCGAAACAAGGAGAAATGCGTTATTTATCCTTGTTTTTTGCTTTTTCCATGTGTTGTGCCTTGTGCAGCACACATGGAAAAAACAAAGTGCCATTGTTTGTTTATGTACGGGAAGGTGTCCCTTCCTGAACATAAACAAACTTTTTTTTAAATGCCATTTTGTCACTTTCATGTGTGCTGCATGAAGCAGCAGGCATGAAAGTAACAATATGGCATTTCTAGGACACCTTCCTACACATAAACAATCCTCACCTGCACACAGACACCCTTGCACTCTGGTTCAAGGGTTCCTGTGTTGGTGTAAGTTGCAAAACTTAGCGCCATTGCAGGGGGAATTGCAAGGCTGCACCACATTCTTGTAAATATGGTGGAGCCTTCCTTGCATTTCAGAAGTGGAGGAGAGCGGTGTTAAGCCAGGAAGGCTAATGCCTCTCTCCTCCACTTCCTTGTACATATCCCCCTTATAGTCTTTAATTTTTTATTTTTTATCATGCACATGACAAGTTTTAGAGGTCTACATATGAGATTTACTACATTGGAAAATCTGTTGTTTGAAATACTTTTCATTCTCTGTTATTACCATATTTTTGAGAGTTTAGTAAAAATGATGTCCTTAATACGTTGTTAATACTTTTAATTTCAGTTTACTTGTGGGAGATACATTTTATCGGTATTAAGTATATTTATGAAAATGCAACTGTGGAACGGTGATAAGTTTTAATTAACCAGAATCATTTATTATTTTGACTCGGCTAAACCATGAATTTGTTTCGTTTTTATGTTAGTTGCTCATAATGTATGCTCGGTAAGAGGTCTAGACCACGACCGGGGCCTTGTGTTGGCTGTGGCAGGCGCAAATAATTAAATGCGATCCTTTAATGAGAGAGTGTGTGACGTGGACATCTCGGGGATTCAGATTTTATATTGAACTTATTATCTATTTCCCAGTCGTTATGGTAGTATGAAAAAACAGAGTGGCTGATAGAAGGTGATATACTGGTAAGACTCTGTGTTGAACAGCATTTCTTGGATGCTCTGTCTTTAGGTTGTGGTGAATTTTTTTAGATAGAGTGGTCTCGGCAGGGTTGATGTGCAAGTTGGTAGATTTCTTTCATCACTACTGTACTTCATTCAGTTGTTTGATGTAATGGTTCTGGTGTTTGTCAGAGAGAGGCACGTAGGCACCATTGCATCACGTCTCGGCGTATCTGTGATCAGGTGTGTGTTCGGGATGAGGCCTTTATGTACTTGCAGATGTTGTAGGCATGCCCAGGGTTTAAGATGGAATGAAAAAACCGGGGGTGGGCGTCTCTCAAAGGGGCGTGGCCGGTGTAATTAGGGCATGGCTTTAAAACACTCAACCTAAAAATCTGTGCTTATCACAGTATGCCTCCGACTGGTATTTTGCTGCTTCTGTCATTATATACAGATATGTAAAACAACATAAATAACCAACAGTTATGGCTTTGTTGTATAGAATATTGAAAATGCTTCAGTTCTGAAATGATGAGACTTTGAAAGAACCTTAACGGCACTCTTTTTGAAGTTAAATCAAAGGCAGTGAAAGGTGGTATTGCTGCAGAGTTAATATTTTTTTTCACCAAGATGGTGGGGGCAAAAGTAAAGAGCCCGATAGAGACCCGTCTCAGCACCTGCTTTTTCGAACTGCCGGAGCGCCAGCAGGACCTGGCCCACTTAAAGCCACAGGCATACACTATTGCACCCCATTTGCAAGCATGGTGGCCTATGTGCTACTATTATCAAGTGAGCTGCCTAAGTAGATTATGTAGGTTGAAATTCTAAATGTGGTATCCTGTGGCAAGCATGAAAGTTGCAGAAATAGAAGGAGTGTGAGGTCAAGGTGTAATAGCCACTCTTAGGTTTGCGGTGCTGTGTTTTGCTCCTGCTGCATGATTTAGGCTGTGAATGACACCTCTCTTGTAGTGATATGAGGGGATTAGTATATAGGTTAGTGAAAGGTCAAGCAGGTGATTTTTTAGGTGGAATGCAAAAATACTGCTATTGGGATGAGAAGGAAATACAGGATTGGCATTGGTGTGGTAAGTGAAATATTGCACTGATTGGACCCCTGACTTGGGCTGGCTTATGGAACTTTGAAACATTGCTTGCTCTAGGCCGATAAATGGTATGGCCCTAAAGGCCCGCTCCAGCGTTAAAGGCCAGAGCCAAAGATGAGGGCATTCAAAAGGGGAATGGGACTTTAAAGACCGATATAGTCCAGCTACAAAGGGCTATAAGGCAATTAGAACATTCTGCCACTAGGGGGCAGAATGTTCTAACAAATAAAAAAAAGACCTCTCAGAGTCCGAAGTGGCTTAAATCCCCTCGGGCTCCGAGAGGCCTTTGTTTACAGCAAAAGCTGTGAACAAGAGCAACATTTGAATGTTGCTCTGCGGGCTTTTACCGGCCCGTAGAAGCACAGAGCACTCCATTGTATTCAATGGAGTGCTATGTTCTACTATGGTAAATAGTAGGCAGCTAGATGAGACAATACAGACTAATTTCACTCGAATTACATTATAAGAGCAAAGAGACATGTTGACACACATGTGTACTAACCTTGATATTATTGTTAGTTTTCAGTCATGTTTATATACATACTAATCTGTGTGGAAAGTAAGAATAGTTTTAGTATGGTCAAGCATTAACAAGGAGGGCCATTAACAAAGGTGATTAATAGGCATTACATTATTTTTTATCTATGAGTGTTATAAAGGAGCAGGGGCAGGGCTAATAGGAACATGAATAACTCAATTAACGAACAACAAGGCTTTCGGAAAAAGGGATATATTCAGGATGGTCGAGATAACAGTGAATTAAGGGTCTGTGAGTTTCATGGTAAAATGGATGTCCAGCAGTATGCAACAGAAACAAAATGTCTATGTTTTTCTGGCAATGTTTCAACACCTTCCAATGGATGTGCTGTTCTCTCTTTATTGTGTACATGATATAGTGAAAACAGCAATGATGATAAACAAGTTGATGCTTAGCCTACAAAAATTAACTTATTCATCAGCATGTGGGAATACATGAGCCAGCCTGCCCAGGAGGAACCCGATTAGGTACCCGGCGGGAGAGACCACAACAAAAATGTTGGTGATGTAACGGCTCCCCCCCCAGCCTCCCAGGAACAGATACACGAGCCATTTAACTGATAAAATTATTAGCCTAAGAATGGACCTAAATAACGGTCAGTCCTTCTATTTTTTGCATATATAATGTCCCTTAACGTGGACACTACAAATACTGCACATGTGGTAATTTTTTACCACTCACCTACACTTTACATGTTAATTGAGAGGTCCTGACGAAAGCCCCTTCAATTTTTTCAGTAGGCTGAAACATGTTGACCACCTTTGGATAAATATAAGGCTACACATAGTACCCGTTATCCACTCTCTAGTTTTTAATTATACCCTGGATAACCAAGAATACATTTAACAGGTAGTATCCAGAGGCATTTTTAACATTCACTTCCACTTCATCACACTCACTAACACTTCAAAAACCTGCTCCACTGTAAACAGGTGTCGTAGCACAGCTGAGTAGCATTCGGCTACTCATCTGGGACCCAATGATGAAGCATGACACCAACTAGGTGTGTGCGTGAGGGTTTTACTAAAACACATATGAGGTGTAAGATATTTTTGTGACAGTCAATTTTATATTAGTGGCCATCTCAGTTGGTTGTTTAGTACATGGTATTAAACATGTGTGGAAGTTTGGAATAAAATGAACACAAGGCTGAAGGAGAGGGATGGTGTTGGAACTTTGTGAAAGGAGCACAGTTGTGTTGAGGAAAAGAGATTTCAGGGACAGGTGATTGGGAAGCCAATGGGGCAGTTGGAAAAGCTGAGACAAGAGACAGAGGGTTGGGTGTAGGTAAAGTTTAGGGTAAGGCCACATTTGTGCTTGTCTATCCTTCCTTAGATCAAGAATGAAGAACAGAAAATAAAGTGATTGTGACTTGGAATGGCACTTAAGTTAGTATTTAGCTACTACAGGAGTATGGCATGTCATTTGTTAGTGTGTGAATAGTGATGGATTAGCTATATTAATTTTGTTAGTGACAGAGCAGGGTTTTCTATTTCTTAATATTTGAGTGTAGTTATCAAATAATCCACACCATTGGTCGACAAAGAGAAGTTATAAGGAGCCATAATCTACATCAGATATCTAAAAGGTGAAATCATGAAATACTTTTGTACAGTCAAGAAAGAGAATGTGTGTGCCTAAAAGGGTTTTATTATTTAGTTATTTAAGATCATTATTTATTCAGTAAGCATTAGTCTTGCAAGAATCAGCATTAGCAATAAATATAATTAAATAATCGATATTTCAATGTAAGGAAAAATACAATTTAGGAATTGCAGTCAAAATTGAAAAAAGGCAACAAGCATGTTCAATAAAGGAAATTCCCTAATCTAAATTGAATTGGATTGGAACAAAGTAAGTCGTCTGCTTAGAAACCAAATGAAGAGCTCTGACGAATGAATGAATGCATAAGGATTAAGCTTTTGCACTTAAATTTTAGTCTTCATGCTTCGAAAGATCTTCAGATGGCTTCCCATCGACACCAGGAAAACAGTCACCAAAGACCTAGTCACCAACATCTAGACTCCGGCACCACACTGTACGCAGGGATCACTGTCCAGCTCCTAAAGAGACTCCAGATGACCCAGAACTCAGCTGCCAAAACTCATCCTCAACCTCCCCAAATGGACCCACATCCCCCACCCCAGGAATTGCCACTGGCTCCCTGTCAAGGAAAGATGCTGATTCATGAAGCTGAAACACTCCTACAAGGCCCTCCATGCCCAATGTCCTGCATCCATCAACCACTGCCTGAACTACCACCAACCTGCAAAACACCTACGCTCTGCATCCCTTGCCCTAGCACACATGCCCCACATCCCTACAATAGCAGAGGGCGCTCCTTTTCCTACCTCACCACCAAAGCCTGGAGAAGCATTCCCCTCCACCTCCAATCAGCATTGTACCTCACGGAATTTAGGAAGGGACTAAAGACCTGGCTCTTCAAATTATTGCAGCAGAATCACAGTGCCTGCACACCCTTGTGGGTGATTTGCCATGCTCTACAAATCCCCACTTATTGATCGAGATTTAAGCTGGAAAGTATTCTCAGCTATAAATCAGCAGCCTTCTTAGTAGCAGAAAATAAGTTTATGATAATCTCTCATTTCAAATAGGGGGTATCAAGGAACTGGATCTCTTGGAAAGGCAAATGGTAGAAGCCACCCTCTACTCTTGGAAAACAAACTAACATAAACACACAGCATTCTAGATAGTAACATGTTTCTCTTTCTTCATAGCATTCAATAGGATTTCAGTTAACCCTTCGGAATAGACAAACTCACCAGTTTCTCATGTCTTCACAATGGACTACAGAAATTAATCCTTGAAAAAATACTTCATCCACATTTTGTGGTTCAGAGACTTCCTCCAAGGAATTATCCTTCCTGTTGTCTCCTCTCCTTCCAGTGAGAACCTCACTAGCAGTTGTCTAATACAAAACAAATGCCTATTCACTAGCCAACAGAAGGCTTCTGGAAAGTTATACCTTCTGCAAGAATAAGAAAAACATCCCTTGAAAAACAACAATTTCAATGCTAACGTGTAGCTTCCACTAATATGGCATCACAAGTTAGGCTAACCTAAATCAGCACTTTTGTTACTTCTTTATAACAATTTATATATGATTATCTACTACAAAAGTCATTGTTCATTATATGCTTGCTGTTTAAAAATCGAATTTTGCATATCTTAATTAAAAATGTGTTTTTGTTTGTATCTGGAAACTTTCACTACTGCAATAGAATAGCTGTGGGGCATTTAGAGTTGCTGTGAAGGAATGTATGATGTTACAATGCATACTATTACAACGCATACCATAACAACGCATTTTTTACAACGCAAGTACCATTACAACAAATGATTTTACAACGAATACTATTATAACGCAAGTGTCTTAAAGCTTTAAAAAATGCCATTACAACGCATGTCACTACCACGCTTACCATTACAACGCAAAAATGTAAGAAAAATATATAAATAATGTAATTTAGTAACCTACCACCTGGCACGGGATGCAGGGAAAATAGGGGTTTTGGGTGGTGAAGTGTATTAAAACGGTAAACAGAATGGAACGAATAATATGAAAACAAACATACAAAATAATACGTGGGTACTAAAATTAATACTCGAGTATTAAAATTATTACTCATTCAAAGTAAATCACACAAAAACGACGCAAATAACAGAAAAAAACTGAAACACAGCAAACACTGGAAGAAAAATACCATAATTAATCACAATAAAACAAACGAAAAAAGAGCCACCATTTTAGAATATTACATACGCCGCAGTCCTACAACACTTTTAATGACACTTTAAAAAAACGCACAGCAAACAAAATGGAGGACAAATATCCATTTAACACAATAAAAATAAGCTTTTTAAATGTAGAACTTAAATTATAGGTTCTCACATCAAATACAACATCTAAAAATTTGGAAAAAATAAGTATTTTCCCAAAATTAATAGTTACACACCACAAAAAGTATAAATACATGTGAACCGCCATTTTGAAACCAGTGTTCGGATGACTACGAGCGAGAGCAGACGCAATTTACACCACTGCTAACGTTACACACTGAGAACATTTTTCACTCCACTTCAAAGAATACGCAGGTAAGTAAATAAAAATTAACTTTAATAATAAATAAAGCAAACGAATTAGAACAGAAATAATATTTTTAACAATATTCTACTTTCAGTTTGTGCTGTTTCCAAAAACCTTGTTAAACAGAAAAATGTGTACGCAAAATACAGTACTAACACTAGAAACATTTAAAGTAAGTAAATTAATATTTAGATTTGTTTTCCGATTAAAATAAAAGTTGAAAGAAACCATTCAATGGTAAAAGATTTTCAAAGAACCTAACCAATGATATTTGCATAATTGTAATTCTTAATCTTTAAAAACCGACTATAAACGTACTTTAATAAAAAATATTAAAGCATCAAAGACTTTCAATATCAACTATTATTCATGGTTATCAAACTAAACAGTAAATGCATTTACCACAACTTTACAACATTTCTTTAAATACATGCAAACAAATGTATATTTCTATAATTACAGAGAAAAGAAGAAAACCTTCGAAAATAGACCAAACAACCAGCTTCCAAAAGCAAAAGATAACACTGAAAGAAATCCACAGACCTATTTTTAGGGTAAGTTTGTTTTGAATAAAATTAATTTATTTAAAAAAAAGATTACGTAGCACACCAAAGCTGAAAGTATAAGTGCTTTTCACTCCAAGAATTGAGTTGTAAGGATTGACGAGTCTTTAATTGAAGCATATAAATGGAATGTAAATGTTTTTCCTACTGTTAACTAGTTACTAGTCAAAGGCCCCGAATATGAGTAACCCTCCCAAAAATCGAAGTAGCATTTTAAAAGCAGTGCTATTGAAAAGATGACAAAATTAAGAACATTTTCTTCATGTTTTCTTCCATAATTCCTAAATAGGATTTCACTCATAGAAATATTAACATATAATGTTTTTATATTTTTTCAAACTAGAATTCATCTGAAATTATCAAACCTCAAAGCATAAAGAAAATCCATCTCATCTACAACAAACCGGAACAACAAAGTAGTACTACCGAAAATATAAGTGAAAACATTTAAAGAAAAAATATTGTAAATTTGTGTAATTAAAAATGTCAATATTTTAAGTAAAATGTGTTGTTTTCAATCAAACGCAACGTATTTAAAATTGACATTTAAATCCCCCAAAAATAGGGTTATTTGAAATAAAAAATTAAAGAAACTACATTTTTATTCATTCTACAGAAACATCTGAAACAATATCAAAATAAAGCAAACTCAAATCCTGAATCAACCAACGAAAGAAAAGAAAACAACTCCAGAATACCCTACAACTGAAAGCACAAGTCAAACAACAGTAGTAAGGTAAATATCTGCAACCCCAAATTAACTGAGAAAGTAGAACTGAATAAAAAGTTAAAGAGCAAAAAGAATATGAAAGTTATTTATAAATCAAAAACATCATCAATAACGAAAAAATATTTTTCCCCTTCTGTTTATATCGTTTCACAACATGTCAGAAGATAGAGCAGCTAAATACATAGAAAGCAGGAAAGGAAACAATCTCCTACAATTCCAAGGTTATATTTATTGCAAGGAAAGAATTACTGAACCAAGGAGACATTGGAGGTGCGTGGAATATTACTCATCCCTTTGCAAAGGCAGAGCGGCTACTCTTGGTGACATAGTTGAAAAAACAACTGAGCATAGCCACTCTACCTCTGCAATCTAGATTGTAGTAAGAGATACAATAAACAAAATGAAAAATATTGCAAGTACCTCCAATGACTCCTCTGGTTCAATTATGAGGGAGGTAGCTCAACATGTTCCTGACTACATTGCTAGTAGTATGCCTATAATACCTAATTTGAGACAAATTATTCAACGTAGAAAACAGGCAAGTAACCCAAAAAGAGTTGCTCCCCAAACATTTAATGACATTATTATTCCTCCAGAAGTATGTCTTTCTATATCTAATGAACCCTTTCTCCTGCATGATAATCAAAACCCTCAAAAACATAGTATTATTTTTAGCACACCTCGTTACCTTGCTAAATTAGAAAATAGTGATATTTGGATGATGGATGGGACGTTTAAAAGTACGCCCCATCCTTTCCCCCAAATATACACTATACATGCACAAATTAACAAAACTATAGTACCCCTAGTATACAGTTTGCTGCCAGATAAGCAATCCACAACGTACACTGAACTTTTAACAGTGGTTAAATCTAAAACTTCAGAAAAAAGTCCTAGGAAAATAATCATTGATTTTGAATTCGCAATGATAAATGTTATTTCCAAAATGTACATGGCTACCCAAATTCAGGGATGTTTTTTCCATTTTTCCCAGGCATTTTGGCGCAAAATACAAAAATCATCCCTAGTTGTGGATTACTTTTCTGACAGGAAACTGCAATTTGAACTTAAAAAACTAACTGCACTTTGCTTTGTCCCTCCTACAAGTGTAGACGAGTACTACACTGCACTTACCGAATCAGAGTATTTTACAACAAATGAAGACAAATTGGCACCCCTGCTAAATTATTTCGAAGACACATGGAGTGGTCATCTAAGCAGATTGGGTCGCAGGAGGAAGCCAGGTTTTCATGTGGAGTGGTGGAACTGCTAAACGTCCTGCTTAGAAGGAGAGGTAAAAACAAACAATGCCATAGAGGGATGGCACAACTCCTTCAACAGTACAATTGGCAAAGCTCACCCTACTTTCTATCATTTCTTAGAAACATTGAGGAAGGAGCAAAGTTTTCAAGAAATGAGAATTTCACAATCATTAACAGGTAGTCTGAACCCACGCGTCTCTAAAAGAACAAAAGAAATTTCTGAAAGACTATTGGCAGCTTTACAACAGTTTTCGTTGTGCGTGGCTTCCGACTAATTAGATAATGTTGCTCACAAACTCCACTACTAAAATAAACGTCATTTTTACTTTCCTGTTTTGCCCTAAAAAAATCTAACAAATACATTTAATATGGCACTTTAATTGGCATTTTTTTCTAAAATATATAAACAAAAATAAAAGTCGGGTCACCTTACCTTAGACGTCTTCTTTTTTCTATGTTCCGTATCTTTAATGCAATCCAAAATATTCCAAAACCATGCTTGAGTTGTAATCCACTTTTGCCAAAAAGTTCACCAGAAAAACAACTCAAATATTTTTCTTCTCCTTTTTTTTGGAACAGAAACTTCACATTTGCCCAAAAATAAACAATAAAGGAAGATCGATTTTCAACAAATACTCCATCCAAAAAGATTTTCTTCTCCAATTCGAATAAATTCCCAACTCCACGAAATGTAAAAATGCATCCATCACCTTTCTGCTTTATTTATCTAAATGAACGTAAAAGCCATAAAAAAACAAACATCTTCTTGCTGAACTTCAAATCAGCACTCCTTCAAATTCTTTTTCCAAGAAAGCAATTCCATAAAATTTCAAACTCCCCAAAAAAATAAGCATTGATGTATTCCGAAATAGTTTGTTTGCTTCCAGATAAAAAAAAATAAAAATTCTCCCGTGCAAATCCAAAGTAAGAAAATCGATCTTCTTCCTCAGACGAATACTTGAAGCAATAAATAATAACAAATGTAGACTCTCAAACTAATGTTTATCCTTTTCTAAACCTTTCATTTTGCATACATTGCAAAACAGGCGACCCGACGTAGGCATACTCTATCAATGTGTTCAGAAACATGCAAAATGTAACATAAACATCTTATTTACATTTGCTCCACCTCCCGATTCTTTCCTTGCAATAAAAATGAATGTATTCTTCTTTAAAATATAAAAAGTTAAGTTTAAAAAGTTTCCTACCTGAGCGCAGATCTCCAGGCTTCTGCTTTCTCCAGCGACGCAAGACAATATGGCTTCCTACGCATTTGACCTTCACGCGTATACATCATCAAAAGCTGCAAAAAAAGAAAAAGGACTATTTTTTTTCATAAACTATATTTATTATTAAAATAAATAAAAAAAATAATATTCAAAAAGGCAAACCTTTTTTTAAAAATGTTTTAATACGTGCATAAATTAATTTAAATATACACTGTAAAAAAATAAAAATATTTACAATGTTACCTTTAAATACTGTGTTGTAATTAATGGTTTAACAAATGTATTTTTTTAAAACCTGTTTCTTTAATATTCTCAGTAATGTCAAAATATATTAAATATTGCTCTTACCTTATCCATACTCCCTTTTGAATGTGTAAGGAACCCAGTTAGTCTCCAGCAAGCATATTATTTCATATACGCGAAATTCACATTGAGAGCTATAGAAATAAATGTAGGACAATTCTTTACATTGAAATCAATGTTAAAGTGTGGGAACTTTTGAAAATATTTTATAAGTTATTACTAAAACAAATTAAAAAAAATACAAAAATTCTCAATTTCATATTTCATATTCTAGAAATGTTTTTAAAATGTAAATTATACTAATTATTAATGTTTTAATTAAATACTTTAACTTTTAAAAATAACCACATTTAAATTAAAGTAAATGTAATATCAGAATATATAATGGACAGTGGAGGAGTAAAAATTACAAATATTACTCCAGGTGGGTGTCATATTAGGGTAAGTGCAGGATACTGTAAAAATGTAAACTTCTATACTAAATCCAGGAAGGTGTAATAGTAGGAAAAATACAGGAAAGTGTAAGTTTTAAAATTAATATTCTAACTCCATGTGAGTGTAATAGTAGGTCATGTGCAGGATAGAGTAGGGGTTAAAATTACTAATCTAACTCCAGGGGGGTGTAATAGTAGGGCAAGTACTGGATAGTAAAAGGGTAAAGATTACTATTCCAACTCCAGGGGGGGGGGTAATGGTAGGGTAAATGCTAGATAGTGTGAGGTTCAAATTACTATTCTAACTCCAGGGGGGTATAATAGTAGGGTAAGTGCTGGATAGTGTAGGGGTTCAAATTACTATTCATACTCCAGGGAGGTATAAAAGTAGGGTAAGTGCTGGATAGTGTAGGGGTACCAATTTCTATTCTAACTCCATGGAGGTGTAATAGTAGGGTAAGTGCTGGATAGTGTAAGGGTTCAAATTACTATTCTAACTCCAGGGGGGTGTAATAGTAGGGTACGTGCTGGATAGTGCAGGGGTTCAAATTACTATTCTAACTCCAGGGGTATGTAATAGTAGGGTAAGTGCTGGATAGTGTAGGGGTTTAAATTACTATTTTAACTCCGGGGGGTGTAATAGTAAGGTAAGTGCTGGATAGTGTAGGGGTTCAAATTACTATTCTAACTCTAGGGGGGTGTAATAGTAGGGTAAGTGCTGGATAGTGTAGGGGTTCAAAATACTATTCTTACTCCAGGGGGGTATAATAGTCGGGTAAGTACTGGATAGTGTAGGGGTACCAATTTCTATTCTAACTCCATGGGGGTGTAATAGTAGGGTAAGTGCTGGATAGTGCAGTGGTTCAAAGTAATATTCTTACTCCAGGGGGGTGTAATAGTAGGGTAAGTACTGGATAGTGTAGTGGTTCAAACTACTATTCTAACTCCAGGGGGGTGTAATAGTAAGGTAAGTGCTGAATAGTGCAGTGGTTCAAATTACTATTTTAACTCCAGGAGGGTGTAATAGTAGGGTAAGTGCTGGATAGTGTAGTAGTTCAAATTACTATTCTAACTCCAGGGGGGTGTAATAGTAGGGTAAGTGCTGGATAGTGTAGGGGTTCAAATTACTATTCTTACTCCATGGGGGTGTAATAGTAGGGTAAGTGCTGGATAGTGCAGGGGTTCAAAGTACTATTGTAACTCCAGAGGGGTGTAATAGTAGGGTAAGTGCTGGATAGTGTAGTGGTTCAAATTACTATTCTAACTCCAGAGGGGTGTAATAGTAGGGTAAGTGCTGGATAGTGCAGGGGTTCAAATTACTATTCTACCTCCAGGGGGGTGTAATAGTAGGGAAAGTGCTGGATAGTGTAGGGGTTCAAATTACTATTTTAACTCCAGGGGGGTGTAATAGTAGGGTAGGGTGCTGGATAGTGTAGGGGTTCAAATTACTATTCTAACTCCAGAGGGGTGTAATAGTAGGGAACGTGCTGGGTAGTGTAGGGGTACCAATTACTATTCTAACTCCAGGGGGGTGTAATAGTAGGGAAATTGCAGGATAGTGTAGGACTACCCATTACTATTCTAACTCCAAGAGGGTGTAATAGTAGGGTAAGTGCGGGATAGTGTAGGGGTTCAAATTACTATTCTAACTCCAAGGGGGTGTATGTTAAGGTAAGTGCTGGATAGTGTAGGCGTTCAAATTACTATTGTAACTCCAGGGGGGTGTAATAGTAGGGAAATTGCAGGATAGTGTAGGAGTACCCATTACTCTTCCAACTCCAGGGGGGTGTAATAGTAGGGTAAGTGCTGGATAGTATAAAATTAATATTCTTAAAACATGTTTGTATAATACTAGAGTATACATTTTTAAAATACTAGAGTATTTTTAATTATGATTTTTATTTAAAATCAATATGAGTGTATAATACTAGAGTATTAATTTATAATGAAAAAGAGCATTAATTATTAAAAAAAATTACAAAAACACTTAAAAAGGATTCTTACAACATGTGTATTTAATACTAGAGCATTAATACTTTTCTTAAAAATTATAAAAATATGCTAATTAACACACTTATACCTTAAAAAATAAAAAAATTACATGTTTATTTAACTTTAGAAAAATACTCTAGTAACAAAAAAATACTCAAGTATTAAAATCAAACCTACTTAAGTACAAAAAGAAGGAAAAAAAAAACACTTACCCAAAAATGCGTTGTAATGGCATGCGTTGTAATGACATCTGCGTTGTAATGGCATGCGTTGTAATAGCATGCGTTGTAAAAGATCCTGCGTTGTAAAAGTTGCGTTGTAAAAGCAGTGCGTTGTTATAGTTGCGTTGTAATGGTTGTTTACCCTGTGAAGCCATCACTGCAGAGCACTCTGGGTTGGACCGGCTCAGAAAATAGGTCTGAGTGCCAAAATAAAAATACCCTTCATTAGGAAATCAAATTGCTAAAAGGGGCACACATTTGCAAATCAGTGCAGTTTTAAACTTGTAAAAACAAGCTGTCTAAAGGTTTTGCAAAGTATGGGATCTATCGGCCACATGCATCATTGTTGCTGTTTGCGATTTCTTAATTGTGAAAATTAAGGAATCGCAATTAAGAAATTGCAAACGGCTATGCACCAAGAAATCGCAATTCTTTTTGTGATTTCTTAAATTTCCTTTAATTGCGATTCACAATTTGCGAATCGCAATTAAGGAATCCCTTCCTATTGATTCCTATAGGCCTAGAGGCCCAAATGAATGAATGGGAAGTCATTTTCAATTTGCGATTCGCAATTTGCGAATCGCAAATTGAAAATGAAATTTCAAGGGTGCAGGGGGGGTTCAAAGGACACCCTCTGCACCCCTGAAATATAACTATAAGTGCATTTTTCACACACACATGCCCCAAGGGCATGTGTGTGTGTAAAATGAAACTTTCAAAAATGCACTTTTGTGCATTTTTGAAAGTTTTCACAAATTACCATGAAGGTCAACTTCACGGTAATTTACCTCTCCTTATTTGCGAAATCGCAAATTTAAAATGTTCATGCATTGCATTTAAGAAATCTCAAATTGCGATTTCTTAAATGCAATTGCAATTTTAGAAATCGCAATGTGATTGCGATTTCTAAAATTGCGAAAAATAAGATGCATCCCAATTTTGTCAATTGCATTCGCAAACGGCCGAAAATTGCGATTCCCACCGTTTGTGAATGCAATTTACTTTGATGCATGTGGGCATTTATGCTTTTGTGTTTGCTGCAGGCAATGTTTGTGGTCATATCTGAGAATTCCGGCTCACCGGCTAACACGGTTAGTTTGCGGGCGAGGAAAGGCTTGAGCTGCAATTTTCTTCCTCTGCCTCACACTTATACAACACAGCTGAATCCGGTTGTTGTGTAAAGTTCGAGTTTGCAATCCTGATCATGCTAAAGCACCAATACTCACTTTAAAACTCTTCCATGATTGTTTACATATGGGGCTACATCAGGCTGCACCGTAGAGTTGTTTTGGTACGATATGTTAAGACATTAGCTGTTGAATGTCAGACAGGTCCCTTTCTGCAATTTAAACAACATACTATGTTGATGACTTGATCGTCAGCACGGTCATCTTCGAAGTGTAAATGATGTTTATACGAACTTTCACATAATATTCATGTGCAGACTTGCTCATAAGGTGTCTTTGTATTTTTGTCCCTTAGACTCCTGATGAAGGGTCGTAGATTGACCCGAAAGGCAATGGGCACGCTACAATTTGTTTTTGGATCAAACTGACAGTTATAAATTCATGATGCAATGATTTGAATAGACATATGAAATATATGGATGAATACAATCCATGGAATAATCATCAAAGGAGTCTTTGAAAATCTTTAACATATGGATTAACACAGTGAAGAAACGTTTTTGTTTTATGAAAAAGTGCACATATCCAAGGGACTGATTCGTCTGACCCACATAGTTGAAGTTCTTTTTGCACCAGACAGCTTTGCCATGAGGTCCCACTAATACACCAGAGGTCTTGAAAGTCCTAACTTTTCAGACTTTTTTTAAGCAATTCCTTTGGGACTCTTCTATGGCTCACAGGCTTTAAGAGACAAAACTTGGGAGCCAGGAATCACTCCAGTAGAGGCCACCAGTGAGATCCAGTCGAGGTCCAGTTTCAGCCAACTGTCATGTGAAGTCCACTCCTAAGTCTTGGGTATGAGTGGGATCAGTACCATCCCTGCAAGTATCCACACAGGCTGCAAATAGCAAGTCTAGTCTTTTCCTGTTCTTTTCAGAGAGTGTTCTGATGAGCTGCAGGTGGGTGCCACCTTTGTAGGTTCCACTAGCCAGTGGGCAGGAGGACTACTAGACACTCACTAATCAACTAGAAGATGATTCCCAGGTGCATCCTTTCCCACTTTTTAAGCACATTATGTTTGCCTTATTGCAGACTAAACCGCAAATCTGAGATAGCAGCACATTTTAGCATTCATAGGCTGCTCCTCAAATACATCAAACTGGTTCTGGTATCAACTCCCCCACCTACTAGACTAGTGCCAAGCTGGCTACAGGTGCACTATAGAAGAAATACTTTTCTTCTCAAGGTATCCCTTGATATTATCTGAAAATAGGAAACCCTTTCAGTTTAATGAAGATCCTAGGCCCTCCACAGTTGTCCTGCCTGAGCTGATAGGAGTGACATATGTCACTTCGAGATCTTCCTGTCAAAATATCTATGCATTATTTCTGCTCTGGCAGCATTTTATTATCCTAATGAAGTGAAAAAAATGAAAGGGGGCAGCTACTGGCAGACTAATGCTAATTAGCCAAGTGGAAGTTCAGACAGACAAGGTATACCTTTTTACATGTTACGTTTGCTAACTATGTATAAAATATCCAACCTCACCAATGGATTGGATTTTTAATAAACATTGCAAATATTGATTGAATCATTTCTTATCCAAAACCAGAGACAGGAGAATTATTAATTTATCTAAACTTCAGTTATTCTCATAGAACAGCTAAAGCCCTTTAACATTTAGCACAATGCAATACATCACAGCAAGTCAACTTGCTGCACTGCACTCTGTCAAGTGGAGAGGGAAATAATGCAATATATCTGCTAAGAAATGGCACATTTCTGCTCCCCCTCTGTTCTGGCATTCTTGTGGCTACTAAGCACCAATGTAAGCACCATTGCAACATGGTGCAGGGGTGTCTGTGTTACAGGCAGGATTGGTTTTGTGCAGGAAGGGGTACCTTTCTGCACAAAAACAGTCCTCTGAGTTTTGTTTCCTGTTTCTATGGGTGCTGCAGAATGCAGCTCCCATAGAAAAAGGAAAACACTAGGAGAAATAATTATATTTCTCCTTGAGAACTCCTCTTCCGGGAAGGCACACCATTTTGACTGATTCCCAGGTTTACTAGTGTTAGTAAATCTGGGGATGCACCAAAAACTATGGGTGGATGTATGGGAACAAACACAATCCACCCATGGAATGCCTTCCCAGGGCATAGTAAAGTAAGTCAGTGACTTGCATTACTCCAGATTTACAATGCTTAGCAGAGCCACACAAGGTGGCTGTGCATGGCATAGTAAATCTCATTCATGTCGCAAAGGGTTATTGAGACCGGATCAGGTTTAAAAGTTGCAGGAGTCAGTCTACACAGGTAGGCCTGCAGTCATGATTCATTTATTAGCCTAGTTATTGGCACAGTATGTGCTGTAGTCCACAGAAGACTGTTAGTTTTCCATGCCATTGCTGCAATTTCTACATCGTATACTATAGCTTTACTGGAAAGTTAAATATGACAGTTAGGAGTTACTAAATTTTACGATGTTTTGGAGACAGAGGGGCACATGCATCAAGCATTTTACTGGTCGCAAACGGGTGGATTGGCAAATAGAAAAGTGCCCCCCTTGGGTGAGGGGCATGCTAGGCATGGCAGCACCCACCTACTGTGGAGTTGAACTGGATGATGAAGCATGCCAGCTAGATGGGTGAGGGTTGAAAATCCTAATTATGGGATGCCCCAATAAATATGCGTGGTACAAAATTGTGACATTTCACGTAGGACACCTTTTTCCTTGATCCTCGCCTGTCTGTTTTGACTGTGGCCGATACTCTGAAACATCAATTCGTTTGATTTCTTTGAATACTAAAATTAAGCCCTTTAGCCCCTTTGGCGCCTGTGTCAGCCATTTGCCGAGTCCTGAGAAAGCAATGCAGGGTTCCTGTTTTTTTTTTTAAAAAGGGCAGGGGAGATGAGGAAGCCCCTGCCTCCCACCCATTTGTGACATCAGCACTCCATGAGGCATGCTGATGTCACATACCCCCACCACAGGGGAGAGGTGCAGCAGGTAATAGCTGCTCCTGTGTCCAGTGGATGTACTTTTTTTGAAGCCTCTCCATGTTTGTGGGAGACATCTTTCGAAAGGGGGAGTCTCCCCTTTTCAGTGATGCCTCCTACAAACAGATTTTTGCTTGTTTAATGTGGCTGCACTGTGATTCAAGGGCATTAAATCCCACTAGGCCAAGAGGGAATTTTTGTGGAGGCGCGCCCTTGTGGCATTGGCTGGCCCCTACCCCAGAGGCATACTTTACTTGATTTGTGGGGGCATATATATTGATATAAATATATCTTTACATATATATATATATATATATATTGATATAAACATATATATATAAAATTGTTGTGGAGTGCTGCTGCCTCTTTTTCATAGGAGAGGACTCTTAAAGTAATGTTAAACGGCGTGGTTCAGCCGGCAGTATGCACAGCCAGCAAGAGCGCTACACCTCCCTGAAAGTGAATCCATGTTTGTGCTCGCTGAAAGCGGAGGGCAACGGCCCTGCCGAAGACTGACTTTGGCATGGATCTTAGTTGCCTTAAAAGTGGTCCCGACAAAAGAAGTATTTCACCTGAAATTGCAGCACAATTCCCGACATCATCCATTGGAGGATTTAGTAATTAAAGGGGACAGTAAACGGCAGGTACCATAATGCACTTTTCCAGCCCCTCTGGGTGTCCAATAGGGGGCGAGTATTTTAAAGTGAGGTGATCAACTTGTTTCCGTCTGCCCCTCAGGCGATGTTAAACCCGCTCACCTCTGAAGAAGGTCAATGGTGACTGAAATATATTAGGACTGCCGGTGCTGTTGAAATAAAAAGGATTACATCATTGTGGAGTGCTGCTGCCTCTTTGTCATAGGAGAGGTCTTTGAGTTGAGTGATATATATATATATATATATATATATATATATATATATATATATATATATATATATATATATATATATATATATATATAGCACACTCTTCCGATTTCACGAAAGAAATGGGCGCACACTCTCTGCCTTTCCACAATTGTTTTAATCAATTTTTACAGCTTGGAAACAAACAAACCAGATCGGTTTGTTTGTTTCCAAGCTGTAAAAATTGATTAAAACAATTGTGGAAAGGCAGAGAGTGTGCGCCCATTTCTTTCGTGAAATCGGAAGAGTGTGCTATATAGAACGGCGAGGTTCCGCCGTAGGGAAACGCACCCACATTGAGCGCTCGCAGTGGCTGGGAAACAGGAACCGGCGTGTGAAGATATATATATATATATGAAAGAGAATCCCAACCGCTTCTTGCAGCGGCTTAAGCGGGCGTAGACCTCCTCTCCATCAGTAGATTAGATGTTAGATGTTTAAATCATCAAAAAGCCATCACACTAGTCGAAGTGCCAGCAGTGCAAATTTTATTTACCAGTGTGTCAGAGCAAGTGCCCTCCCTATATATATATATATAATCGCTCCAATATCCATACGTACCTTCTTCCTCTTTTATGTCGGTTACGACCGAAACGCGTCTTGTTGCTGTGTTTGTTTTGCAATAAAGCTGACACAAACGGCTCCGGGTACCTGCATTGTCTGGAGTTTTTTATTAATGTTGGGAGGGTGGCCTTGATAATACGTCCTTTTAAATTCCCATAGAAGCCTATGTTCTGGTGTTAACATGGGCTTCTATGGGAAATAACGAGGCCGTATTATTAAGCTCATTATCGCCATTTTATCGGCAGTTTCCTGCCAATAAAACGGCGATAATTTTAACACCGGTCCTTGATAATATGCACCTAACTTTACTGGTCATACGCGTATGGAAATACGTAGAATCACGAGCAGGAGCTGCATGCTGATTGGTTGTCAATACTCCAAACAGGAAGTGTTGGCAGCCCTGTTGTTTGTCGGGAGAGCAGAGTCACAAGAAAACAGTAAAATAAAGTTGAGAAATAAGGAAACGGTACAAGGTAGAAACACTCTGAGTCTATAGTCTTGGTCAGGGGTGGTAGATGGATCTTTACGCTCATTTTAAATTTTCTTAAAAATAAAAAATGGTGGGGTACTCGTGCAGTACTTGTACGCGGTGGAAAAGGTGAAAAAAAGTAGAAGTCCGTTTTATTCATTAGGTCCCTGGGGGGCAAATTATGGGGGCAATTTTTCTGCATAATGGGGGCTTGTAAGGTGCCCGAGCACTGGGGAATGGCACTCCTCTGGTTTTATATACGGTGGGGGTTATGGTCCTACTCCTCGCAGTCTCGGTGAGCGGCACCCCTCGGGTCTTTTTAAAAACAAAAAAATGTTTTGAGCTCTCTCTCTCTCTCTCCCAGTACACGTCGCGGGGAACGCCACATTTCTGGGGCAATGATATGTAAAATGACCTTCCAGCTCCGGGTACCTGCATTGTCTGGAGTTTTTTATTAATGTTGGGAGGGAGGGCTTGATAATACTTCCTTGTAAATTCCCATTGAAGCCTATGTTCTGGTGTTAACATGGGCTTTTATGGGAAATAACAAGGCCGTATTATGAAGCTCATTATCGTCGTGTTATCAGCAGTTTCCTGTCAATAAAACGGCGATAATTTTAACACCGGTCCTAGATAATATGCACCTAAGTTTACTGGTAAAAAAAAAGAGCATTGGGCCATATTATCAACAAAAGGCGATACATTATTGTCGCTTTTATTGGCAGGAAACTGCTGATAAAGCGGCGATAATGGGCTTGATAATATGCCCCTGTAAATAACCATAGCACCCCAGGTTAACATCAGAACTTGGGCTGTTATGGGAATTTACAAGGGCCTATGGTTTTTTATTAATGTTGGGAGGAGGGGCTTGATATTACGTCCTCGGTAATTGCCATGGAAGCCTATGTTCTGATGTTACCTTGGGCTTTTATCGGAAATAACAAGGCTGTATTATCATGGTCATTAACGCCGTTTTATCAGCAGTTTCTTGCCAATAAAACAGCGATAATTGTAACACCTGTCTTTGATAATATGCACCTAAGTTTACTGGTCAAAACAAAGAGCAATGAGCCATATTATCCACAAAAGGCGATACATTATTGTCGTTTTATCGGCAGGAAACTGCTGATAAAGCAGTGATAATGGGCTTGTTAATATGCCCTTGTAAATAACCATAGGCGCCCAGGTTAATACCAGAACCTGGGCTGCTATGGGAAGTTACAAGGGCCTATTATCAAGCACATTATCGCCGCTTTATCTGTAGTTTCCTGTCGATAAAAGCGGCGATAATGTATCGCCTTTTGTTGATAATATGCTCCTTCATTTCTATGATAGTATGTAAAGCTTTCCTTTTTTTTTGGTGTAGCAGTTGTACTATCTTCGTATGCTCAGCGTCGTTTCGAAGCCCATGTTTTCTTTTTCTTCAAGTTCAACAAGCAAACCTTTCTTTATATCACTTAGCAAATCTGTCGCTTTCTTTTCCCGGTTCGTGTGTGTCATCCGCTGCTGTACTTTTGTACAGTATTAAAAGTCATATTTTTTATATATTTATTTGAAAGGTAGTGCTGAGGCGCTAAACATTGATTACGTACTCCGTCCATCGCCATTTTCGTAGTTTCTCACCGTTGTTTTTATTATATCTGTTAGTTAGAGCTCAGTAGTTTTCAATCCTAGTCTTGAATATCTTACTATAGTATTTCAACATTATTTTTATTGTGGGCCGTCATACCCCTCCCCCACAAAATAAAAGAAGTATGTAGTTTTATTTTATTAACTTTTATTAAACAATAAATATAAACACACCTCAATTATAACTATATTAGAACTGGAAAAATAACTTAAACAATGTTATAAACAGATTGTGAAATGGATTCCAAAAGGTGTCCGATTGGTAATCTGCAAAAGAAAAAAAGAAGATTAGAGTTTAGAAATAAGTAGATGTGACTAAATGAGCTGAAGCATTACGGGGCATATAATCAAGAATGGCGATAAAATTATCGCCGTTTCTGCGGCAGGAAATTGCAGCTAAAGCGGCGATAATGGGCTTGATAATATGCAGTTGTGAATTTCCCATAGCAGTCCAGGTTCTGGCGTTAACCTGGGCTACTATGGGAATTCAGAAGGGCATATTATCAAGCCCATTATCGCTGCTTTAGAGGTAGTTTCCTGCCGCTGAAACGGCGATAATTTTATGGCCGTTCTTGATACTATGTCCCTACAAGTGCAGAGTGCAAGTGGTGTCTTTATGAAAGTGTCTACTGCGTTACTGACGCCGGTTAAGGCAACTTATTTCTAATGCATTTCTATGAAGGCTTTGTACATCTAGGCCTCTGTGCTTACTGTTGTATAAACCTTGCGGGTAAACATTTCAGGCAGTTGGTGTCACAACTTATTCTGAAAAATTCTTCTACAGGTCTACACGTCGAAGACAGCAGTGTCTAAGTTTAAGAGAGAAAGAGAAATTATGTCACAGAGAGTGAGAGAGAGAAAGAGAGAGAAAACGACATTAAAACTGTGTCGCAGAGTCTGGAGTTCAGATTTTTTCTTGAAAAGTCAGATGTAGCTTTACTAGCTCCTTGCATCACTTTACCCTTGTTAAAAGTGACCCTAAAGTGGTGTAATAAGGTTGTGGATTTGTTTGTCAGACTGTTGGATTACGGCAATGTACTCTAACTGGGGGCTACCAAGGCGATCACCAGGCGCCTCCAAATGGTCCAGAACGCCGCAGCGCAATTACTTTGCGGCTGCAAAAGAAACAAACCTATTTCAGGACGTCTTAGGGAACTTCACTGGCTCAGAGTGGAGAGCCGGGCGAAGTTCAAAGCTCTAAGCTATATGTATAAAATTAAAGCAGGCATGGTTCCAAAATATTTGAAATCACTGGTTAAGACATACTCCCCAATACGCACACTGCGGTCGTCCACCCAAGAACTTTTCTGTGTGCCCAAGGTCAGACTCGCAAGAATGGGCTGGGGGTCCTTCGCCTTTTTGGGTCCTAGGCTCTGGAACTCCCTCCCATTGGCTATTCGCGCCGAGAGCTGCTACAGCCGCTTCCGAAAAGCAGTGAAAACCTGGTTGTTTAACCAATAACCTACGATTCATTGGTCTCTGGCTCTTGTCTCCGTTAGCGCTTGGAAACCCTACCTGGGTAGCTGTTGTGCTTTATAAACTGAAAAAATAAATACATAAATAAATAAATAAATAAAATTAACAACAGAGAGAGATGGGAGAGGTGTTATAATGTACGCAGCGGCAGGCCCAGAATCAGATCTGCAATGAGTCAGCACTTCTAATCATTCTCCTTAGCGCGCCCTGAACTCTGATTTGTCACTGAGAGGGTCATCGCACCATAGTTTGTACTGCATATCATACTCAGGGTGTACCCGCGCATACGGTACGAATATGCTTTGACGTTACGCGTCGCATTAAAGCTTCGGTGTGATGTAATGTACGGCGTTCTGTATGCAAAAGGGGGCAATGTTTCTACTTGGTTTAAAACATGTATGTATTTAATGTACATACTAAGGGCCGACATTTTGAATAACTGAATTTTTTTAATACTTGTAATAATCATATATTACTTTTAAAAAGAATTACACAAATTGCGGTAGAACATCATGCGTACTCGTATTAAAAGAGCTGCGCAAGCGCATCATAAGCGTACGCAAAGCCATGTGACTTTAAAAGGAGAGATTTGATTGGTTCATAACTTCTCCTGTTGCCACTGTTGAAAGTTCCGTCCCATAATAATTATTCGAATTTGACATTCTAAGAAGAAGCATTTGTTCTGAGAATCTTCTCAAATAGAAGGAAGATCACAATAATAAGAGCAATGGAGTCATCTTCCAGCAGTTCTTCAGAAGGAGATTGCATTCCTGAAGAAAGTCCAAAGAAGAGGAAAGAAGCTCTAATTTGGGAGTTTTTCACTTTTCCAGAAGGTCAAAAAAAGGTTAATGCTTCAAAAGTAACCTGTAAAATTTGCGAAACAACTCTTTCAAGGGGTGATCCATGTAAAACATACTCCTTTGGCACAGCAAATATGGTGCGACACGTGAAGAACTTGCACCCCAAGAACTTTGCTCGAGCTGCAAGACGGAGGTTGCACGAGAACCCACCTGCTTCTGCACCAAGCACATCATTATTATTTATTTATTATTTATAAATTTATAAAGCGCCTGGTGACCCGGAGGCATCCCCGCGCTATAGAGCTGTGATATCCCAAGAGGAGGGGGGACCGGAGGATTATTTGGGGAATAAGAAAGTTTTTAGTTTTTTCCGGAAGAGGGCGTGGCAGGGTTCCAGACGCAAGTGGCGAGGCAGTGCGTTCCAGCCTGAGGAGGCTTTGACCGAAAAGCGACGGCCACCGGTCCGAGCCTTCTTAAATTTAGGGACGATGGCCAAATGCTCGTCGTCCGAGCGCAGTGCCCTAGGGGCTTTGTAGGGGGCGACAAGGTCTTTCAGGGCGGCAGGGCCGGCACCATTAATGAGTTTGTGACTGGTGCACATTGCCTTAAACTCAACTCGTTGGCGGACAGGGAGCCAGTGCAGGGCCTTGAGGGCTGATTTGGCAGAGGCTCTGGGGGGGAGGTCCATTATAATCCTTGCCGCGGCGTTTTGTGCCCGTTGGAGTTTGGCTAAGGTAAACTCCGGTGCACCGAGGTAGACGGCGTTGCTATAGTCGAGTCTGGCTAGGATGAGCCCTTGAACCAGCAGTTTCCTGGATATTGGAGGAAGGAGAGGGAGAATTTTTCGGGTTGACCGCAGGAGGCCAAAGCATGATCCAGCGGTCTTGGTTGCCTGGGTCTTCATGGTGAGGCTTGGTTCCAGCCAAACGCCTAGCGTTTTGACTTCTGACTTTGGAGTGGGTATCTCACCAAAGGTGTCCGGCCACACCGAAGCGGGGATTGATGACCATTTGTTGCCCAGGAGCATAATTTCGGTTTTAGAACCGTTCAATTTTAGGGAAGATTCGCACATCCAGGAGTAGATGTCTTGGAGGCAGTTCCGCAGGCTGTCTGGGTGTTTGTCCAGCTGGGAGAGGGAGACGACAAGTTGGGTGTCGTCAGCGTAGTTGACAATTTTGATCCCATAGGGGGTCACAACGTCTTCCAGGGGGGCCATGTAAACATTAAACAGGGTGGGACTAAGCGAGGACCCCTGCGGGACTCCACATGTGAGTGGAAGGGGGTCTGAGCGAGAGTTGCCGTCCCACACCTGAAATGAACGGCCTGATAGGAAGGAGTTAATCCAGGCGTGTGCTGAGCCCACAATTCCTGCCCTGGCCAGGCGATGTAGAAGGACACGGTGATCCACCGTGTCAAAGGCGGCACTGAGGTCCAGGAGGATCACTGCCACTGATCCTCCTGAATCCAGAATGCGCCTTGATTCCTCAATGACGGAGAGGAGGGCTGTGTCCGTGCCCTGGCCGGGCCTAAAGCCAGTTTGAGATGGGCGCAGGATTTTGTTGGTCTCAAGGAATTGGGAGAGTTGGGAATTAACTAGTTTCTCCGCCATCTTGCTGATGCAGGGAAGGAGTGATATGGGTCTATAGTTAGACATATTGTCAGGATTCATCAACTGCGGCAGCAGCATTTTCAGCAAGCAGTCCACACCCACATATTGATTATGACTTTGCTAAAGTTAAAAGTCTATGCATTTATTGCGATAAACTTTTGTGTTATGGGTAACAGTCTATATACTTGATGAAACGCAGGATGCAGGATCATTGCTGTCCTCGACATTAGTTGTTCTTTTTTTCATTCTTTTGTTTCGCTTGGAATTTGTTGAAAAAACACAAAAAAAATACAAAACAAAAAAAGCTGTTCTTTTTAGAACTACCTTCACTGGTCAAAGAAAGAACTATGGGGCATATTACCAAGCAATAGCGATAATTATCGCTATTGCTTGGTTAGAGACAATAATTTACCGCTGAGCTGCGGCGATTTTTACCGCAAATAAACCTTGGTATTACCAAGGTTTATCGCAAATGCGATAAAAATCGCCGCAATGCATGAATATCGCTGAAAAGTCAGCGATATTCATGCATTACCAAGCTAATGCTCTTAGCCATGTTATCCACCTCCCATTGGATAACATGGCTAAGAACTGCTCAGGGCAGGTGTTAGCTTTTGGAGATATTCGCGCTTAGCGCGAAAATCTCCAAAAGTTGGTAATAGGAGATAGCGATGTTAGCGACTGTTTTCAGTCGCTAACATCTTGGCACGCCCACTTGGCATGTCATTAGTGATAAATATCACTGACATGCAAAGTGGGGCCCAAGATATATATATATATATATATACACATATATTCACTGAAAAAACCATAGGTTATAGACCATATATAGTTAGGGATTAGCATTTACAAAACCTTAATTTACTCGCACAAAACCATTGAAATTCGCATATATAGTTAGTTGCACTAACTATATATCGCGCACCCGCAATCTACTGCTGATGATGTCACATATTACATCATTCATGACATGGTCAGTGACATCACTGATGACATCACTGATGACATCTCAAATGACATCACTGATGACAACACCCAGTGACTGTATGTTTCTGTAAAGTTAAAATATGTCTTACATATTGAAGAATGAGTGGATGTATAAGTGTCTGGATGAAGGATTTAGTAGGTGCATGACTGACTGTATGAGTGAGTGATTTAATGTGTCTCACTGAGTGCATGGGTTTGTGACTAAACTGTCTTAATTTGTGCATCATTATGTCTGTTGTTCTGTAAACTGCTGCATGTGTTGATCAGTAGCTATATGAGTAACTAAATGGGTTATTGATTGGTTGCCCAAGTATTTGTATGGGAGACTGAGTGTGTGTGTGGGTGGCTGGGAGGTGTGTGACTCTGTGCATAGATGTGTGAGTAGTTGATTCACTATATGTATGGGTTCAAAAGTGCATGTGGAAACAGCTGTATGGGCGGTTGACTGTCTGCATGAGTGTATTGGTGAGTGAATGGATTTCTCAGTGCTACATGTCAAAGTAAGTACATATGTAAAACACAGTACATGTGAGAGTTGACATATATAAATAACTGTGCATAAGAGCCAGTGAATGTGTGAGTGGCTGTATGGATCATTGTGAACATGTATCAGGGATTGTATAAGAGAGTAAATATGTGTTAGTATATGTTTGAATAAGTAAGGTGTGTATAACTGTATATTTGAGAAAATGGAGGTGTGATTGATTCTTTGCATGACTGACTAGGTGTGTGAGTAACTCCATGGATAAGTGACAGTCTGTGAGTGTCTGTTTATACTGATTGTATCTAAGGTTATATTAGAATCTGAAGATGATCATTATATTATCACATAAATGATATCATCAGTGATGTGATCAGTAATGTCAAATGAGATGTCATCAGTGATGTCATCAGTGATATCATTTGAGATGTCATCAGTGATGTCATCAGTGATGTCATTTGAGATGTCATCAGTGATGTCACTGACCATGTCATGAATGATGTAATATGTGACATCATCAGCAGTGGATTGCTGGTGCGCGATATATAGTTAGTGCAACTAACTATATATGCGAATTTCAATGGTTTTGTACAAGTAAATTAAGGTTTTGTAAATGTTAATCCCTAACTATATATGGTCTATAACCTATGGTTTTTCAGTGAATTTTCTAGGTTTTGTAAATGCTAATTCCTAACTATATATGGTCTATAACCTATGGTTTTTTCAGTGAATTTCAATGTTTTTTTAATAGCAAATATCAAAAGCTGTAAAATGTCAAGTACGTGGTAGGTAAAAACATTTTCGTATTTATGCACGCTGATGTGCTTTGAACGCTGCCCCCCCCCCTCCTCTTTTCTTTCAGGAGTATTCTCTCTTTGCAGATAGTGAAGGGTTGGTAACACAGGCCTTTGCCCCCGTTGTAATCTGTCGTGCCTGCTTCCCTCTCCATTTGATTGATTGTTATCCTAGCATTTATTGTTTTGGAATTGGTTCTCTTTGGTTCATTCTCTATTTACAAACAAGCACAGAGTCGCAATACTCTGTTTAGTCTTTGCAGATAGTGAAAAATTGTTAAAAAAACAAAAGGAATCAAGCAAAATCAGTAGGCCACTAATGGGATCTCTTTTTGACCTCGCTAAAATAGAAACATTATGAACAACCCCTCATGACAAATACGAAACTAGTGAGAGGAACTGAGCTTGACACCATGATGGCTGCAAGACAGCTCGGCTCCGCCGCCCACCCCACCCAAAATAACGACAAACACTATGCAAATATTATAAATATATACAACACACCAGCAAAGTAATAGGCTAAAACGTTTTATTAAATAACTATTTACATGGCAGCCTGCTGCAACATCGATCCAAACAAGCCTTTGTATTTTGGGCTCAAAATAAACCATCAATAGTAAGATTTTCATAGGTGAGTGTAGGTTCATGGTTTTCCATCCACAGACTAAAAGCCTGGAGTGGGAGTGAAAGAACAATAACTAGGTAAGAAGGAAGGCAGAGGTTGTGGAAAGGACTCTGGATATGGTATGTTGCTTGGTCCCTGAGATGCTTCGATGTCACTGTCTTGCACAAATGGCATAAGTCCTGGATGTTGGGTGCCATAGTTAAGGGTTCCGAGCAAAGCTTGTAACACTGTCTGAAGCTTATTTGCTCCTGCTGCAGCTTCACTATTCTCAAAGTAAATGGGGGCTGTTTGTGGACCTGACTGCATTGGAAAACAATGTGATGCGGTGCCTCCCTGAACCACTTGACGGAGGCCCCCGAGATAATTGCGCCTGCTCCACACCTTGTCCCACAATCCGTTTGACCTGAAGACACGTCCTGCGGTGCCCTGGTCCGACCATCACATATACCTGCGCCAGGAGACGGCGTGGGGTGCAGTAGAAGGGAGAGGCGGCGCGAACGAGCCTCCCCCACCTCCCCCACCTCCCCAGGTGGAGGTTTCTCAGCTACACCCCAGCGCTTCACTCGACCAGCTTAGTTGCGCCCGCTCTTGCGACACAGTGCCTCGCTCGGCCAGCTGAATTGCGCCTGCTCTTGCTATTACAACGTCTCACCCGCCATCCAACGGAATTGCACCCAATCTTGCGGTACAGTGACAGGCGGCTGCTACGGAGCTCACGAAATGGCGGTCGGCTCCACAGACTTGGGCCTGGCCTGCAAAGATGGCTCTGGGCAACCGTGGAACTCGGACGCTTGACTGCTAGGGCATGGGTCCCATTCCCAAAAGAGTCCCCTCAGCCTTGAAGATTCTACAACAGTCACCGGGACCCCCGACTCCCGTAGACTTCCGGTGGGGAGCGACTGCCATGATTGCTCACGGAATGGCCACGACGTAGCCACGAGATGGTGGTGCTCTCATGCTGACGCCAGCTTCAGTCTGAAACATCCAGAAACACTGTAGACTACCAATTCGATCAGTTCCGGTGGAGCCCCACCGTGACCCGGTAGAGAAGAACTTGCCCTCCCCTCTTTGACTGATGGTTCTTGTTGCCTGTCCCTTCTCTTGTCATTTAACAGAACTTTTTGGACTGCTGAAAGGGGTTGTGTTCCGACCGCTGGTTGGTGGAGACATTTTGACTATATTCTGGACCTGCGTTGTCGCGTAATGCGTCATATGACGCGCCGCGTTAGCGCACCCAGAAGTGCTCCGGTGCGTGAGGCGCGGCTTCCCGGAAACGATCCAGAGCGCGGCGCGCAGCGCGTAACGTAAGCATAACAGGTCATGTGACTTGTTAATAAAACTTTTCATTGGTTCATTTTACTTTTGTTATTCTAATGATGAAAGGCTTGGTCATATGACCTAAAAATAACACTTTTCATTGCTTTCGAACATTTTTTTTTCCCAAATGATGAAAGCCCCACCTTTTTTTTCTCACTCTGACTTGTAAAGCAAAGGACTCAGATGCATTTACAGTTTATCACTAACAATGTTCCAGGCTAATGTATTTTCCCGGGAAATTTACAACTGTCCTGCAAGTAAAATATTCCTATTTCGAACAAAAAGGGCGTTTCTTCGTCCCATGAGGGAGCCGTTGAGCAAAAGAGGCTCGGCCTGCTGTCTTAGTCGCTGATAGGCATGAATATCGGATTCTTATCGATCACTTTATGTTGCAGGAGTGGAAAACACAACAGCCCTTGACCATTTATCTTTACTGCGTTCCTGCGTATTATACCTTTTAACCGTCATGTAATCGGTCTGCTTTATTTCACTTGCCTTTTACTGATTCGAAAACAGTGGCTATTATTCAAAACTTTACCAAAAAAAGGTACTACTACCATGTTTTGTTTTAAAAACCTTTATTGTGAAAATGTCAGTATACAAATACGGGCCTATAACCACGTGGGCCGGCCACGGAGCAAACTGGAATCGTATATGATGAGGGGACATTTACACTGTAGAAGAACGTAACGGGCGGGCCATTAGGTTGCAAGAAGTAAGGTGTCTAACAGTTGCGGAATCGGTGGACGTACATTTTATAATTAAAGTACGACAGGGCCAGTTACAATAAAATTATCTAGATATACATTTGCGGGCAAGTACCACGGGTGACGTTAATTCGAACTTTCAATAGTACAGTAATCAATAACACATCAGAACTTAATATCAATAGGGATGTCCAAATGTTCAATCAGTACTCGTCCCCGCCCGCCATGTGCTTCAAAACTGCATACGTATCTCGTGATATCAAGGTTGGGCAACCAGTACACAACAAGGAGTTACGAGTCCCATTCATACCGGCGCCATTTTGGGCAAGGCCGGGCAGGTCCAGGATATAGTCAAAATGTCTCCACCAACCAGCAGTCGGACCAAAACCCCTTTTGGCAGTCCAAAAAGGTTCCGTTAAATGACAACAGAAGAGATAAGCAACAAGAACAATCAGTCAAAAGAGGGGACGCTTTCGTGAATGGGGCCCATGCCCTAGCAGGCAAGCGTCCGAGTTCCAAGGTGTCCCAGGGCCATTTTAGTGGACCAGGCCCAAATCCAAAGAGCTGGCCACCATTTTGAGAGTCCTGTTGCAGCCGGCTATCGCTGCACCGCAAAAGTGGGCGCAATTCAGCTGGATGGCGGGTGAGTCACTGTACCGCAAGAGCGGGCGAAACTCAGCTGGATGGAGGGTGAGGCACTGTACCGCAAGAGCGGGCGGAACTCAGCTGGAAGGCGAGTGAAACGCTAAGAGGCGCCCCACTGCAGATGAGGTGCCTCCACCTGGGGAGGCGGGAGAGGCCTGTTTGCGCCGCCTCCCCCCCCCCCCGGGCACCCCACGCCGTCTTTCGGCGCAGAATTGTAGGATGGCCACACCAGTGAAACTTGCTGGACACCACCTCGGTGCCATCCGGATCTCGGCGCGTTCGAGTCACTGTACCGCAAGAGCGGGCGAAACTCAGCTGGATGGCGGGTGAGACGCTGTACCACAAGAGCGGGCGGAACTCAGCTGGATGGAGGGTGAGGCATTGTGCCGCAAGAGCGGGCGGAACTCAGCTGGAAGGCGAGTGAAACGCTAAGAGGCGCCCCACTGCAGATGAGGTGCCTCCACCTGGGGAGGCGGGAGAGGCCCGTTTGCGCCGCCTCCCCCCCCCGGGCACCCCACGCCGTCTTTCGGCGCAGCATTGTAGGATGGCCACACCAGTGAAACTTGCTGGACACCACCTCGGTGCCATCCGGATCTCGGCGCGTTGTGCTGCCTTCGGCCTACTGTAGCAGCAAGTGCGGGCGCAACTCTGCTGAACGGCGAGTGAAACGGTAAGGGGCGCCGCACTGCACATGAGGTGCCTCCACCTGGGGAGGGGGGAGTGGCCAGTTCGCGCCGCCTCCCCCCCCGGGCACCCCACGCCGTCTTTCGGCACAGCATTGTAGGATAGCCACACCAGTGCGGCAACTTGCTGGACACCACCTCGGTGCCATCCGGATCTCGACGCGTTGTGCTGCCTTCGGCCTATTCGCACATCGGTCCGCTACTGACGCCGCCTCACAGGCCAACGGATTTTGTAGGCTTTTTATAGCCCAAAGCCGCATTACAGGTCATGTGACTTGTTTATAAAACTTTTCATTGGTTCATTTTACTTTTGGTTTCCTAATGATGAAATGCTTGATCATATGACCTAAAAATAACACTTTTCATTGGATTGAAACATTTTTTTTTCCCAAACGATGAAAGCCCCACCTTTTTTTTTCTCACTCTGCAATCCAAAAAGGTTCCGTTAGATGATAACAGAGGGGACAGGCAACAAGAACCATCAGTCAAAAGAGGGGAGGGCAAGTTCTTCCCTACCGGGTCACGTTGGGGCTCCAACGGAAGTCATCGAATTGATAGTCTACAGTGTTTCTGGATGTTTCAGACTGAAGCTGGCGTCAGCATGAGAGCACCACCATCTCGTAGCTCCGTTGTGGCCATTCCGCAAGCAATCATGGCCGCCGCTCCCCACCGGAAGCCTGCGGGAGTCGGGGGCCCGATGACTTTTGTAGAATCTTCAAGGCTGAGGGGACGCTTTCGAGAATGGGGCCCAAGCCCTAGCAGGCAAATGTCCGAGTTCAAATGTGTCCCAGGGCCATTTTAGTGGACAAGGCCCAAATCCGGCCGCCATTTTAAGAGTCCTGTGGCAGCCGCCTATCGCTGCACCGCAAGAGTGGGCGCAATTCAACTGGATGGTTGGCGAGACGCTGTAGCCGCAAGAGCGGGCGCAACTCAACTGGATGGTGGGCGAGACGCTATAGCCGCAAGAGCGGGTGGTAAACAGCTGAATGGCGGATGAGGCACAGTGCAGCAAAAGCGGGCGGAAAACCGCTGAATGGCAACTGAAACGGTAAAGGGGCGCCCCACTACAGCAGACGAACCTCCACCTGGGGAGGCCCGTTCACGCCGCCTCCCCCCCCCGCCCGGGGCGCCCCACGCCGTTTTTCGGCACAGCATTGTAGGATGCCAAGACCAGTGCGGCAAGTAAAGGACATCACCTGGGTGCCGTCCAGATCTCAGCGCGTTGTGCTGCCTTCGGACTATTCACACAACAGACCGCTACTGACGCCACCTCACAGCAGCCCATTGTTGCTTTGTTTAAAAAAAAAAATGTTTAACGTGTTTACTTTGTTGGAGCGTTGTATATATTTATAAGTTATTAAAGTGTTATAATCCTACTACTTTGTTGGAGTGCTATATATTTTTAATGTGACACATAATTGTGAAGACTTTGATGTACAAAAAGGCATCCCTGGAATCTTCCGCTTCAGGCTCGGTCCCACACCCTCACAGTGAGAATCCCCTCCCCAATCACAATACAGGGTCGTTATCAGATAGTAGGAACGCGTGTGGTGTGACGGATCTCATGGGGTGGGGGCCTTGGTCTACTGTAACTCCTTTGAAGAGGGATGATTCTTTACAGTTGGGGCCTTAAACTACATCCGCAGGGCTAGGTGATACCCTGGGACCGGCCTGGACAATCAGACACAGAGGAAGAAGAGTGTCAGAGGGTGCGGTAGTGAATAGGGTGAAAGGGAGGTGTTGGGCGGGCACAGGGTGTGATTCTCAGGGAAGAGCAACGCAGATGGGGGGAGGTTTATGGCCCATGCATGAGAGAGAGAGCGGGGGTGACCAGTGCGTGGGGGAGATGCTTGCGAGGGTGGGGAGCCATGCTGAGGATGGGAGGCATGCAGAGAGTGGGTCTGGTCAAGGCATCTAAAATGGCAGCCGTGCACGACAAAAGTGTGACATTGGAAAAAAAGCAAGATGGCGCAGACAATGTTTATCAATACGGATTAATTTATAACAATTATTTTTAACAATATATTTACTCGCAGTGTCAAAATGGCGGTCAACACTTCCTGATTTCCTTCGAATCGAACGTTAACAGACGTCACGCAGCAAAAAAAAAAAAAAAACGCTCACGCGCAGCCGCTGGAAGACATGTATCAACATATATGAGCATCCTCAGCCACCCTCAGAAAACATAGGGGGTCAGGATACGTCTCCCGTACCCCCTTATACCCATTTCTCACATTGTTTTTCCTCCATCTTGTAATTTAATTAAAACGAAACACAAAATGGCGAATTCCCGTTTCGCGTCCCGGTTCGCTACCCGGTTCGCGAACCGGAAAGCGCTTCTACCGCAAAAAAGCAAATTTTTTTTATTTGCCCCACGGGACCCTTTAATAACCCCAACATCATTCCTAGGGGGTCAAGAGGGGTCTACCTTGCCCCCTTTCATTAAATTCCCCCTTCGTTTTTCTCCTCCTCTTGTCTCTCGATCCTACCGAGAGACAAGATGGCGGCCGTTCCGGACTGTTTAGAATGTTGACAGACACCGGAGAGCCAATCAGCTTCGCTTCCAAAGTTCCGTTACGTGAAAAGTTCGCGAACCTGAGCGCTACCTGGGACGCTGTCACAGATATATCTGTTTTTTAAAACGTTAATTTCTCAAAATCCACTGGAGCACATATGTTGAGACCTAGCAAAGGCACATCGGGCTAACAGTCCCTACAATTTTGCCAAGTTTCGTGCAAATCCATTTAGCCGTTCGAGCTAAAAGTGAGGCCAAACGCCCTATGGAAAAATGAATGGGAAAACGCGTTTTGGGACCCCCCTTTTTTCTCGGCCCCCCCTTGACGAAACCCCCCCAAATTTTCAGGGGCTGCTCAGAAACAAAATGTTCCATTTTCCTGATAATTTCAGCCGATTCCGTCCACAAACGCCAAGGTTATTAGACATAGAATTTTCAAAAGTCCCATAGAGAAAAAATCTTAACTATATATACCTACTGGCGACCGCCAGTAGGTAATATATATATATATATGTATATATATATATATATAAATATATATATATATATATATATATATATATGCCAAAACTCCTCTCTCAGTTGAAAAAGGGAAGGGACACAGCGGGGTTCATTTAGGACATTTATTGAAGCAAAAGTCGGCATGACCAGTTTCGGCGCCAAGCCTTCCTCAGATGCCGCAGTTTGTGGTAAGGTGCTTTCCCCCAGGTTAAATATCGAGCTCCTCCCATAGAATAATGAGAGGCCCAGCTGCAGCACATACTTTTGCCGATGTCACAGCAGCCTCTGCCACGGACTGCTGATCATCTTGTTGGTGTCCGATGTGCCACATATATATATATATATGTCCCAACAATTCTTCTCTCGCTTTCAAAGAAGTACACAAGGACACGTCATGTCTGGAGAAAATTTTTTAAATCACGGAACCCCACAGCATGAGGGACTCACACCTCCAAAGTTTCTGCTCTCTCAGGAGCCTTGATCACTGGACTAAATCTCTGCATTTCAAACTATCCCACGTGATCATTTTTAAGCATGCAGGCATATTTTTTAACCAAGTGCATAATGGAAAAATTCAAAACCTCACATGGAGAAAGAAGTGCTATGTTACTGGGGGTGAGTGTCTGAAAAGTTTCAGCGCTCTGTCAATCATCTCCTTGTGTTTGCTTTGTTTGCCCTAAGTTGGCGAGGTATGCCCATAGGTGGGTCCCTTGCTCACTTTGCCACTGGATTCGGACTAGCATGGCTGATAAGGGCGGTTAGCCCTAAACCAGTCCCAGGATGATTGTTTCAGGTCCAGGGAAGACATGGCTTGACAATTCAGGCTTGGCTGTTCCCATGAGGCACAGGGTCAAGACTGATTTGCATATAGCTATGTCTGAACTGGTGTGACGAAGTGAGCTAATAAACGATGGTGGATTCAACCCAGATCTGTGACTGGGCGTGAGTGTCTGAAAAGTTTCAGCGCTCTGTCAATCATCTCCTTGTGTTTGCTTTGTTTGCCCTAAGTTGGCAGGGTTTGCCCATATGTGGGTCCCTTGCTCACTTTGCCACTGGATTCAAGCTAGCTTGGCTGATGAGGGCTCTTAGCCCAAAACCGGTCCAAGGATGCTTGTTTCCGGTCCAGGGAAGACATGGCTTCGCAGTTCGGGCTGGACATTTCCCATGAGGCACAGGGTCAAGACTGATTTGCATATAGCTGTGTCTGAACTGGGGTGACGAAGTCAGCTAAAGAACGATGATGGATTCAACCCAGATCTGTGACTGGGGGTGAGTGTCTGAAAATGTTCAGCGCTCCATCCATCATCTCCTTGTGTTTGCTTTGTTTGCCCTAATTTGGCAGGGTATGCCCATACGTGGGTCCCTTGCTCATTTTGCCACTGGATTCCAGCTAGCCTGCCTCATGCGGGCTGTTAGGCCAAAACCGGTCACAGGATACTTGTTTCCGGTACAGGGTAGACATGGCTTGGCACTAAGCATGGGCTAAAAATTCGTACAAGCAGAATTTGCGAATTTATGGCAATTTCGCAATCCGCGAGTCGCGCGAAATTGGCAAACAATTCGCAATTTGTGAGTTGGCAATTTTTGCTTGTTCGCGCTTCAAAAATACAATCTCGCATGCGCGGCGTTGACTTACTGTGATTCTGAGTTCGCCGAGTAGTTTTCCTCCCAGTTTGCATGCGCTGCGCCACTTTGGATCTGGCTGCGTGATCGCGCGAGACTTTTCGACCGTGAGTATGTCATGGAGTCCTGCAATCTTGCACTGCGAGACTTTGAGAACGCAGATACATCATAAGGGCCCAGGTTCACATATCGCGAGAGTAAACAATAGCGAATACGTAGAAGCGACGCGCAGCTGACATCCGGCGGGAAATTTGAACAGCTCGCTTTCCCGAAGTCGTAAAAATTGCAATTCTGCACAAGAAATCTATCGCTGGCAGCATAAACCTTCTGAAAAATATGATTTGGATCAGATTAATTCCTCAGATTGACATTTTTTTTAAATATATTTATATTACGTTTTTTTCTTTACACAAAAGTCTCCCCTACCCCTTCCCAACCCCAAACATTTAGATCAAGCTCAAACAAAAAGACACCATTTTTATAATTACAAAGAGATACCTTAAGAATTTAAGAAAAGCACAGAAAAAAACAAAATGAGGAGCGTTTACAGATGTCCATAGTTTAGTACACTACATCAAAAGTTGCTCAAATTATATATTACAATTTTCCCTCCCCCTGGTATCAACTATACATCCTAAGCATGATTATTCATCCAATGCAGCAGGCGATCCCATATCATCATCCCTCTTCTGCGTTTATTACGCCCCTTTCTTTTGTAAATAGCCACCTGTAGACTACAAGTTGCTTGCAAACGGGCCCACCATTGTTGGAATGCCGGTGGATTCGGATCTAACCAGACTGAAGCTATGCATAGCCTAAGTACCGCCATGGCCACAAAGATGAGTCCTTGCATATAGTTTGGACGATTACAAACTGTTGTCCCCAGCACTATTTCCTCAGTTAAAATATTAACCGTTGTTCCTAAAATTTCTTATCAAAAGTCAGAGATCTCCCTTATTAAGCTCGTTAATACATTACATGAGGCAAATATATGTACACTATCAGCGTCAAACAGTGAACACCTTGGACATGTTGTACCCTTTCCGGTCCCCCATTTTGCTATCTTATTCGGCGTGTAATACAATGAAAAGAAGGTCTTATATATTGGGCTTGTAATTTAACTGATATAAAGCAAGTCTGTGACAAATCAAAGGAATGCAACAGAGTTTGGGGCAGTACAGCTAGTTTAGCCTGCCACCTTGTTACCTGTTTATCCATATCATCGGGACATAGGGAATTCAAGAATTCATAGATCTGCTCAATAGGTAAAATACATTTTTACATATATTATCTATAATTTGAATTGCTTGAAATGTGACCCTACCCCCCTTTCTTTGTCAAGAAATCTCTAACCTGTAGAAATTTGAAAAAATCCCTATGGCTAAGATCAAATTCAGTATGTAATACCTCAAAGGTCTTCAATCTGTTCCTTGTATAAAAGCAGCCCAGCTGTGAAATCCCTGCCTGTATCCAGCGTCCATACACCTATCCCCAAATATCTCTAGAAGATCGCTATTGTTAAATAGGGGCGAATATTGTAAGTAGCGTCCAAGTCCGATTAATTTACGAGCATTACCCCAAACCTTATATATACCATAAATAGTCTTGAATTTAACTTTATTGAAGTAGCTGTCGTTAATATGTCGCCAGAGGCAGCCTTCTGCGTCTCTTCCCAAGATTAATTTCTGGGAAGTAGGTATATTATTGCTGCTAGACCCGGGAGATATAAGTATTGAACAGTATCTTAATACTGTAGCCCAGTAATACAGCTTGAAGTTAGGCAGTGCCAATCCCCCTCTATCCTTAGGTAGTGATAGAAATCTCAAAGCCCTACGAGGCTTCATATACCCCCATTTAAATCTAGTGAACTTGGAATCTATAGATCGTAACACTTAAGGTGGAAATTCCAGACAATTAGCCCTAATAAATATAGAAATCTAGGAAGGTAAAGCATTTTAATCACGTTACATCTCCCACCTATCGTTAAATGTAGATTATTTAAACGGACTAGTTCTTTTTTCGTTTGTTGAATCAAGGGTTCCAGATTGTTACCAACTATATTATCCACCCTTGCTGATATACTAACCCCTGGATAGATGGCTTTATCTGTAACTCTAATATCCCTCATCTTAATCTGGTCATTAAGAATGATTTGCGTTTGGCTTTGATTTAATTTATATCCAGAGACTGCTCCAAAAAATCAATGCCTCCTCTTCTATGGCATCAATTGCGGAAATAGGATCACTAGTGACTTAAGCAATATCATCAGCGTAGGCTAGTGTTTTGGTCTCGTATTCACGTGCCCATATTGGTGGAATTAATATATTTTTATCTAGCCTACGGAGAACGGGTCGATGTAGAGTGCAAATAGGAGAGCACGGACAGCCCTGCCTTGTCCCTCTTTTTATGATTATTTCATTTGATAGCACCCCATTTATTATTATACTAGCTATAGGATTCACATATAGCATTTGTATAGCTTTAATAAATCTCTGATTAATCCCACTATATGCCATTGTGGCCCACAGGTAATCCCAGGAACCCTATTGGAGGCTTTTTCAGTGTCGAGTAATAAAAGCGCCATAGGGTCTCCTGTCACCTCGGTAAAATCAAAAAGGGAAATTACCCTTTGAACATGATCGATTGTAGATGTCCCGGGGATAAACCCATGCTGATGTCTGGATACGATCTTATGAATAATCAGTGCCAATCGATTTGCTAATAATTTAGAGTATATTTTGGAATCTCCATTTATCAGTGTAATATGTCGATAAGACCCGGGTTCTAGTGGATCTTAATTTTTGGGGGGAAAAACTACAATTTTGGCAGATGACCAGGAGGCTGGCGGCCTACTTCCATGAAAGATATGAAGAAACAATTCCTGCATTATTTCTCTTAGTTGTGCTGAGAACTTTACATAGAACTCCGTTGGGATTCCATCTGTGCCCGCGACTTTCCCTACGGCGAGATTATTCATAGATAAAAGAATTTCCTCCCAGGGTGGAATACTATCTGTCCATGTTCTTGAGTCTTACTGGGTATTTTTTAATGTAAGTAACCCTCAGGTCTGTCCTGGTGATTCTCTGCTGTATCATAGAGATTCTGATAAAATCTCTGAAAAACAGTTCTAATTTCAGAGGCCTCAGTCTTCTTGAGGCCAGACTCTGGATCCTTAATCTCTTTGAGTAAATTAGCTGAATAATCTTCTCTTGTGCGTACTGCCAGCTGGTGGCCCACTTGTTCACTCCATTCATAAATTTCTTTCTTTCTGAGTTGTTGCTTTTGGCACTGCCTTCTCCGTTAAAATGTCAATAATCTGGTTTTTAGCCACCACCACCCGACTTAGCTCATTACCAGGTACATGCCCCTCCCTAGCGGCAATAATTAGCTCCCTCTCTGCCCTACCCATGTTGAACTGGAGTGTAGCCATCTGTGATTTGGCCTCTTTATTAGCACTCAGGGAAAATTGCAGCGTCTCACCTCTAATACCAGCCTTTAGGGCATCCCATACCATATCTATTGTAGTACTACCAAGATTATCCTCTACAAAGCCCGGGATCCATCTAATCATATGCTGACAGTATTTCTCATTCCACAATAATGCTCTTTCAAATGTCCATATCTTGGACTTGGATTTATGTAACTCATACTCCAGACTTAGTACTAGGGGACTATGGTCCGGCATAATTCTTGGAATTTTATCTATTGTACTAGCAGACCTCAGGGAGCTAGACATGAGTATATAGTCCAACCATGCATGTCGGGCATGTGGGTATGAGTAAAACGTGAATCCCGGGTCCCCAGAATGCCCATGTAGCCAACCATCAATTAACCCATGCAGCGCACACATATTTTTCAGAGCCTGAAAAACTTTCGGTTTTTGCCCTAGATATTTAAAGCCTGGGTCTGAGTGCCACTCCGCTGGTAGATGTACATTAAGATCCCCACAAACAATTAGAGGAAGCGGCCAGTGAGAGAGAGAGTTATACATACTCAATAAGACCTCCGGGTCATCGCTGACATTCCCATATATAGAATAGATAGTCATTTTACTACCTCCAGAATCATAATGACATTCTGCGATAGCCCAGCGCCCAAATCTATTGGCTAATGTGCGTGTGAATTGAACATCTCCCCCTTTTGCTAGAATAGCCACATCTCTTGCCTTCACCCCCTGTGTTGAAGCAGTAATCAATCAATACCCTAATGTTTTCAGTAGAAATTGTTGCGACCCCTCCACATGTGTCTCTTGAAGACATATGATGTTAGCCCCCATCGTTTGTAGCCCTACTGTTACTCTCTGTATTTTCTTTATGTTGTTAAGGCCACAGATATTAATAGTCACAATTTTCAACTTAGCCATGATGCCGTTTGTTCACTGGAGGTATACTTTGCAAAAGTAGTAGCCCCTATTTTGAAGCATACTTGCTCTATGTTGATATTCTTGTCTATAAACAAAACGCTCCTCCCTACACCCATTACATACTCCTTGTGTCTAATGATTTGCCTGATTTCTCCCCACCATTATTTAAACCATCAGGCTCAATCCTGAGCCTGTGTGATAGCGTCTGAACTGATCTCACCCACTCTCCACACCCCTTCGACCCCACAAGCTATACCAACTTTCTCCTTTTTTTTTCCTTTTCTTTCCCTACCCTCTCTTGTTTATTTCCCCCCTCCTTTTTTTTTCTCCGCCCCCCTGCTAACAAAGAATCCCCAAATACACAATTCAATAACCTCGAGCATCAGAGTGGAAAATAAATACTATTGATTGCTCTGATTTCTCTGCGCACATCCCGACTTTCCTGCAACAATTTCCTTTAATGTCTGCTCGTCTTGAATTTCTGATGTAAAGAACCAGGTTCGTTCTTGTGAGACCACTTTCAATTTTCAGGGTTTTGGAGAAATAATTAATATTGTTTCTGTCGGACAGAAATACCTAGTGATATAGTATTGTGAATCTATTACTTTATCAGTATGTCCCTGTAGGGGTACACATTCTACAAAAAACACTGACCACAATGATAACGAAAGTACATTTTTTGTCATATACTTTCTTGCTTTTTGAATTATTTTCAATCATTAGTTTAGCTGTCCAAACGAAAATTAAACATATACAATATATAACACAAAGATTTGTGCAGGACTGGTACACATTAAAACAGACATACATAAATACATGATGAAAGCAATTATTAACGAATGTCAACTGTGTACATAATAATCAGATAGGTCAATCAATTAGTTCTTGGTCCTACTAGACTTTATACAGTGATTTTCGTTTGGACAGCTAAACTAATGATTGAAAATAATTTAAAAAGCAAGAGAGTATTTGACTAAAAATTTACTTTCGTTATCATTGTGGTCAGTGTTTTTTGTATTTCCTTTAGGTATAAGTACCACCGTATGTGTACCCCTACAGGGACATACTGATAAAGTAATAGATTCAGAATACTATATCACTAGGTATTTCTGTCCGACAGAACCAATATTAATTGTTTAACTACCCACCCAGGTTCTGAGGGTTACAGGGTAACCTCATTATAATTAATGGGTTTTGGAGAAGGCGTCTGCGCCTGCATTTTGGGACGGCGTAATCAGCTGACGAAGCCGCCCACGTCTCTCCACTGTGGCATGTGCAAAATCCGATTCAGCAAAGAAGGAGAAGCTATCCCATTTCGGTTTTTTATTAGGTCTGGCCAAATCATATACCACCTACCAGAGCAAAAAATGTCCAAAATAGATCAAAATCACTCTGGGAAATGATTGGTTACCTTGCAGACGTTTAGACATTGTCATTGGGAAGCTATGAACACATTGGATCTCTTTGTCCCAATCCCATTGTGCTAATTCTGGGAATGCTTTCTTAAACAGGTTGATAGAAAAGTCACATCATTTACTGTTTTCCTGGATTCCTAAGATACAAAGGTTATTTTGTCGTTGGCGATTTTCTGCCTCCTCAAGCTTCCACATGATGTCCTTCACTGTGGTCTCTTGTGAGGTTACCTGCGTTTTTAATACGCCAACAGTGTTTTTCAGCAGTTCTGTCCGGGTTTCTACCATGCTCATCCTTTCTGCAATCTCTGTGCAAGTCTTCCCAATCTCGTGCAAGTCTCCCTGTAGTTTTTTTGCAGCCACACGGGCATACCAGTTTTCTGTCTTGACCTAATTTTGAAAACTGCTCAATGATTGTAAGATTGTAGCTAATGTAGGTTCCTTTCTTGCTCAACATCCATCACTGCTTGTAGAACTTGTTTTCCTTCCTGACCGATATTTACATCTTTCTCACTGTTTTCGGTAACTGAAGAGGGGGGCTGTGTGGTGGGCTTTTCCTTTGCTGCCCTCGTAATCCTGCTGAGTTGTCGTGGAAGAATCAGCCATATACAGCACAGTAGTCTCAGTGTTTGACCCCCAGGAGGCACGAGTATAATTAGCGCTTGCCAAATCTTCTTGACCTTGGGTTTGTACTTCACCAGTTTTATCATTATTTACGTCATGAATGCCACCCTGGATTAATTTGCTCTTCTGCCCTCTCTCCTTGCTCATTTCCTTTTTGGCAAATAAACTAGCAATTACAGTCTGTGTTTTATCACCCAATCTTCCGACCAGTGCATTACTTGCAGTATGTGATTTAGAAATTTTCCTGCAAATAGATTTACTGTTCTTACCCGAAGTCGCAACTTGACTGGGCTTCTTAGTTTCAGGATTCACTTTTGGATCAGGGTTTTTTTCCGATAGTGCAGGGCGTGTCTTACTACGAGCTGCTCTCGCCGCCATCGCTTTCGGCTCCCAAGACGCTTCCGTGGTGTACACGTCCTCGTTGCTAGGCAGCTCCGATCTTGACTCCGGCAAACGCCAAGCAGGATTCTCCCAGCCTGGGATCGCTGTTAGTAGAAGTCTGGCAAGTGTTTTCCAGCGTGAGCAACAATGCCTGTCGTCTTCCCGCCTCACACTCGGCACCCGCACACCTTTCTGCCAGTGCGGCCAAACTCCAAAGTCGGGATGCATCGCATCACATCGCCTGATATCGGTATTCGTCTCCGGGGGATGCAGCGATGTGGAGGTGAGTTTCTGAGACCTCTCACTCAGCCGCCATCTTGGCCCTACTCAGATTGACATTTGGCTGCACTTTTTTGTGCAAGGAGTCCATTTTTGGGGGGGTGGGAGGAAGGAAGTGCCCCAGAGTCTCCAACTTCCTGTTCCTGTCCAGCAGGCTCCTCCCAGTGCTTTTTCCATGTCCTGATCACTGTTTTCATTTGGATCTGGAGCTGGAAGGTTTTCTCTTTGTTCTTTGTTGTTGCTGCTGGATGTTTGTATTTGAGGACTTTTCGTTTGGATCACTTTTGGATTTGAGATTTTACAAGTAAGTTGGTGTTGTTTGTTTGTGGCATTGCAGTTTCTGCAACTACAATTTATAAACTTTTTCACAACTTAAAAAAAAATATATTGTGGGTAGCCACAGTATCCAGTAGGACAAGGGTTAGTCATGGCTGAATGATACAACTTTTTCTGTGAGTTTTGTTGAACTTAAATATCATTTACGGCATGGATGGCATGGAATTAAATACCTCACTGTTATATGTGGACGTTTTTTTAAATTTTGGGGTGTGTGTTAAAGCCACTCTAGCCAGTAGGCCCAGGGGTAGTCAATGGTGCATGGACCAAGTCTTTCTGTGGGGTCTCTTGAATTTAGAATACCAACATTTTGGGGCATCATTTTGTCCCAATCCAAAGACACAGCGTTGCTGCTATTTTTGCTGCTTACGTATTCAAACCAAATTTCTCAATGTTCAGTCATGTAATCATATGCTTGTGTAGTCTTATCACTTTTATCCAATTTGATCCACGCACACGGAGTAATGCCATTTTTCCAAGTTTCTCATGTTGTTGATGTGCCCATCCAGACCTTTTTTCAATAACACGTACAAGCGCATTTGTTCATCCAGAGGCAGCGTTTATTAAAAACCCAATGCATTTCGGGCTACTGGAGCCCTTCGTCAGGGGTCACTACAAGTAACAGTAAAAACAAGCTTGTATTAATTAATCGTGTTATGCACAGCAAAATGTACAAAAATATTTCATTTAACTGCAGTTGACTCTACCTCAATCTCATAACCACCACAATACTGATCATTTAATTCTTCGCGGTGTTAAATCAAAATCCCCCTAATTTTTATGGAATGAGCCTTTAAAAGCATTCATTTTCATCCTTCTATCCTTGTTAAAACGTCCGCTTTACACTGTTGGTAACACCCATAACGATACAACTTTAATCTGAACCCCTCCCTTTCCCATCTTACCGCAAACGTGGTTAGTTTTTAAATATTGTTGTTCTCACCTAGTTAGCTCCGACATCAATCACCCTGCTAAAGCACATTACCTAACCCCACTCCTCCACCTCATCTTCACATTCCTAATTTCCGTCATGCGCCACGCACCTCCTAACCATTATCTTCATTCTGACTTGCTATCTCTCTCTCCCGGCTGTTAAATGTCCCGCGCATTGTTTCTATTACTCTGTAGTAGAACTTTTAATTTCATATGATCTTCCCAACACTGTGATTCCTCCCATATAACTCAATTACAACTTCGCAGTGCTCAATGTCACGTACCTGCCGTATGTTGTCTTTCCTCATCTGGTTTTGCAAGAAAGTGTTACTCGTTTCTTTCTACCTCCTAATTTAAACTCTCCCCTGGTGTTCTGATCCCTCCCATATTTAATTGGTTTCACCACCTGATCTCATCATTGAATTCAAACACCCTGCATGTTACTCCTAATAATACAAGTCCCACAATGCAATGTTTTTACTAGCATTACGTTTCAATGTAAATATTCGAAAATGAAAATGATTGTGGTCGTTTCATAAGATAGACTGCTGTAGCCTTTTAAGATCACTTTGTGCGCCACCACTCTTGCCGCTCAGCAAAGCAAAAACTGTTCTTGTGTAAATCATTTGTCCCTTTCATACGAGCTTGCTCCATGGACGTGTTGTTCTGCCGTGTTTGTGGAAAAAACATGTTCACCAATGTTCCTTCTGTTTACGTTCGTGTCTAAATCGTAGCGGGTGCAAACCCAAGGTTGGGCAAACTAGTAAGTATTCATAATGGAAGTAGGGATTGCACACCTATTTAAATCGTACTCAATTGTTCCTCCAATGATTATGATGATGCGTGCTCCTTGGAAAAGCACTTTGCCCAGGTAGCACTTGTAAATAGAATACCAACATTTTGGGGCATCATTTTGCCCCAATCCAAAGGCACAGCGTTGCTGCTATTTTTGCTGCTTACGTATTCAAATCAAATTTCTCAATGCTCAGTCATGTAATCATATGCTTGTCTAGTCTTATCACTTTTATCCAATTTGATCCACCCACACGGAGTAATGCCATTTTTCCAAGTTTCTCACGTTGTTGATGAGCCCATCCAGACCTCTTTTCAATAACACGTACAAGCGCATTTGTTCATCCAGAGGCAGTGTTTATTAAAAACCCAATGCATTTCGGGCTACTGGGGCCCTTCGTTAGGGGTCACTACAAGTAACAGTAAAAACAAGCTTGTATTATTTAATTGTGTTATGCACAGCAAAATGTACAAACAAATTTCATTTAACTGCAGTTGACTCAATCTCATAACCACCATAATACTGATCATTTAATTCTGCGCGGTGCTGAATCAAAATTCATAAGATAGACTGCTGTAGCCTTTTAAGATCACTTTGTGCGCCACCACTCTTGCCGCTCAGCAAAGCAAAAACTGTTCTTGTGTAAATCATTTGTCCCTTTCGTACGAGCTTGCTCCATGGACGTGATGTTCCGCCGTGTTTGTGAATTTAAACATCATTTAGGGCACGGATGGCATTGGATTGAGCTAATTTTTGAGTGTATTTTAATTTTTTGGGGTGTTTTTGGGGCCTCGTCCATGGCTTGGCCATGTAAGTGGGGGCCATTTTGAGGCCTGGTCCAGGGCCTGGCCATGTGGATGGGGTCTAGGGGCCATTTTGAAGCCTGGCAGTGTGCTTTGTGCCATAGGCCTGCACCCAGTCTGCCTTGCTTTCATCTATTATGCCCAGGGGTAGTCAGTGGTGCATGGACCAAGTCTTTCCGTGTGGTCTCTTGAATGTAAACATCATTTAGGGCATGGATGGCATTGGATTGAGGTGATTTTTGTGTGCATTTCGATTTTTTGGGTGTTGTTGGGGCCTGGTCCAGGGCCTGGCCCTGTGGGTGGGGGTCTAGGGGTCATTTTGAAGCCAGGCAGTGTGCTTTGTGCCATAGGCCTGCACCCAGTCTGCCTTGCTTTCAGCCATTATGCCCAGGGGTAGTCAGTGGTGCATGGCCCAAGTCTTTCTGTGGGATCCCTTGAATTTAAACATCATTTACAGCATGGATGGCATTGGATTGAGGTGATTTTTGTGTGTATTTCTATTTGTTGGGTGTTGTTTGGGGCTTGGTAAAGGGCCTGGACATGTAGGTGGGGGCCATTTTTAGGCCTGGTCTAGGTCCTAGCCATCTGGGCGGGGGTCTAGGGGCCATTTTGAAGCCAGGCAGTGTGCTTTGTGCCATAGGCCTGCACCCAGTCTGCGTTGCTTTTATCCATTATGCCCAGGGGTAGTCAGTGGTGCATGGATCCAGTATTTCTGTGGGGTATCTAGAATTTAAACATCATTTAGGGCATGATGGCATTGGATTGAGGTGATTTGTGTGGGTATTTCGATTTTTTGGGTATTGTTGGGGCATGGTCCAGGGCCTGGCCATGTGGGGGGGGGGGGGCATTTTGAGGCCCGGTCCAGGGCCTGGCCATTTGGGTGGGGGTCTAGGGGCCATTTTGAAGCCAGGCAGTGTGCTTTGTGCCATAGGCCTGCACCCAGTCTGCCTTGCTTTCATCCATTTTGCCCAGGGGTAGTCGGTGGTGCATGGACCAAGTCTTTCTGTGGGGTCTCTTGAATGTAAACATCATTTAGGGCATGGATGGCATTGGATTGAGGTGATTTGTGTGTGTATTTTGATTTTTTGGGTGTTGTTGGGGCCTGGTCCAGGGCCTGGCCATGTGGATGGGGGGCATACTGAGGCCAGGCAGTTTTTGCCATAAGCTGGCAAGCTTGCGGGCCATTAGGCTTAGGGTTATGAATGGGTGCATGAAGCAACTTTCTCTGTTTGGTCTCTCTTCTATTAATTTAAACATCCATTTTTTATTAGAATTGCAATTTTTATTTTGGGTCTTTCCTTTTTTGGGTGTGTTGTGTTAATAATAATAAATGCCTAGTTGCAATAGTATTAATTGAAGCACGACATATGCAACATTTATTTAACTGATGTTCCTCTGGCTTCTTCTTTTCTTTTAGGTGCACAAAGACTGAGTACCAAGAATCATCCTCATCATCATCATTTGTTGTAGTGCCAGGAAGGAGTCCTGCTGCGGTGTGTGCACAACAACACGTGACGTCACGTGTGGCCACAGACAACTCTGCAACTCGTGTAACTGCGTCCTGCTGTTCTGAAGAAGATGGGCCCAAAGAAAGGTAGCCGTAGCTCCTCTACCAAGAAAGTTGCCAGTGCCACTGCCAGTAAGAAGGAGCAGAAGGAGCAAGTGGCACCACTTACCAAGAAGACTGGTGTGCAAGACCGCCACTTTTTTGGGGAAAAAAAAGTACACCTGCAGCAGCGGTGTCCGCCGGGGACCAAGCTGGGAGCAACACCTCCGCTTCATTGGTCTCAGTGCCACCACGCCAAGTTAGGCCCAAGCCCATGAGTGCCGCAGAGGCAGCAACTTTAATTGCAATTTCACCAACGACCAGTGATGTTGGCATTGACTCATTGCAAACTAGCTTCCAATCAATGCAGGGTGCAACTCATCTGACGAGTGTTCAACCACAGTCGCAACTCCAACCACAGGTGCAAAAGGAGAGGCGCAAGGAGAGGCGCAAGGAGAGGCGCAAGGAGATGCACAAGGAGAGGCGCAAGGAGAGGCCCGAGGAGAGGCACAAGGAGAGGCACAACTGCCCACAATACTTGTTCCGTCAGAAGTAGCGGCACATCAGGAAATCGAGATTCATGCGGAGTTATCAGCCGAGCAAGCCAATCCTGATGATCCATTGTCTTCCAGATCCACAGCAAGGAAAAGGAAGGCTAGTACAACTTCTTCTTCAAGACCCCTTCCTTCTGATGATCTAGATCTTGATTGGCACCCACCAATTCAGTCTGAGAGGGAGGCACGCCATGAGCCGACAAAGCTAGGTAAAAGGAAGGTTCCCGCAAGTCTTTCAGTTATGGGTGATGACGAAGAAGTAGAAGTGGCGTATTCTGCTGCTGATGAAGAGTCTGACGATGACAACCCAGTCATCACAGTCGTCACTCCAGCCCCAGCGGGCATGCAGCAGATGGACATTTTTACCCTATCCCGAAATGCTGTGCTGGATGTGGGCGACGTGGCACTGGTACCACCACCAACACAGGTAACTAATACACCAACAGAGTCAAATTCCGCCATGCCCATCCTCCACTTCATCTTGCATTGAAAGTGGCACCTCCACCACCACCAGAAATCTCAACTCCCCAGTTTGGGACTTCTTTAGTATTAGCAAAAAGGCAGAAAAACAAGTTATTTGTTCGATTTGTAGTAGTTGGTCGGGGTAAGCTTGGTACCAACTATGGTACCGGAGGCCAGAGAGGTCATCTCAAAAAACACCACAGCATCCAGTGGGAGGCGCACCTAAGTAACATCCGGAAAGCCAAAAGTAGAAATCCAAATGTAGCCATTGATATTGCATCTGATGACAAGGAGCTGATCGTGCAGGGGGGAGGTGAAGAAGTGAGAGACATTTATTCTGGTACACACAGTACCCCAGGCAGCAGCACTGCAGTGGTAGCGCCCACACCCTCTACCCCAGCAACATCTAGGAGGCACAGTAAGAGTCTGGTAGAGACAGCAATGCGAAACAGTACATCAATGAGCCTAACTGGATTGAAGAAGTCTGGATCATCATCACATATGAAAACGGTCCAGACCACCATTAAAAGCATGTTTTGGTCGGAGGCGCCATTGGAACGCAAACACCCAACGGCACGTCTGTATAATGCAATGCTGGCTAAAATGTTAGCGCTGGACCTTCTCCCTTTTTCTTTCATGGAAGGGGTGGGTTTTCTAGAATTTGTGGCAACAGTCTGCCCTAAATGGAAGGTTCCTAGCCAGTCCTATTTTGCCAGAGTTGCGGTTCCAGCACTGCATCAAGATGTGCTGGACGTGATTGGGGCAGCTTTGCAGAAGAGTGCTGTTCACACTATCCACCTGACAACAGACAAGTAGACCAGTTGCCAAGCCGTTGATTACATGTGCATCACTGCACACTGGGTCTCTTTTGTGGGGGTTAGAGAGAAGATAGCTGCAGGTGTTGACAGTGTCACCATTTTTCAAGCTACTCGGAAACATGCAACAGTAGCCAAGTTTGCCATGGAGAAATCTCATACTGCATTAAACATTTTGGAGGAGTTTAACAATAAGGTCTTTGAATGGCTGCAGCCAAGAAGGCGCATGATTGGTTATGTTTCCACGGATAATGGCAGTAATATAGTTGAGGCCATGGCTGATGGTGGCTATTTCAAAGTGCACACTAGGATGTCTGGAGGCGGCGCCCCCGCCCCCCTCAGCAAACCTACTCTGTGGACCTTGTCCATACGGATCTCTCGGAGGTCATCCTCAGCCAGTATCTGCAGAAATAGGGCCTCCACATAGCCCCGTAGGTCTCCAGCCTCACCCTCACATGGTACTGCCCGGATGTGGATGTTATTCCGGCGGGACCGGTTCTCTAAGTCCTCAGCTTGAGCTTAGAGGTCTAGATTCTGTTCCGTGAGTCTGAGCACATCTTGCTGTAGTTGATGCACATCGCCAGCTAGGCCCAGGTCATGTTCCTCGATTGTTGCCACCCGCTCACCTATGCCATCCACGTCCCTCCTCAGCTCGCGGAGATCTGAGGCAAGCTGGGAGCGGAGCTTCGAGATGTCTTCTTTTATGGCCGAAAAGAGTTCCAACATAAAGGCCTTGGTAGCCGGTGCGTCATCGTCCTTCTGTTTAGGCAAGGAGCTAGGTCCCGCCGAGGCCGACGACAGGGTCCCTCTAGGCTGGCCATCCTTGCCCAGCTTGTCCTTCTCTTTCCGAAGTCTGGCGGCCATCATGTAGTCTCCGGCAGACCACGCCGATCAGGATCCAAGGCAGAGCGCGCCCCACACCTCACGGGCTGCACCTCACAGGGCAGGGCACGTGGGCCCCCCCAGTTAGGCAAAGAACTTCAGACTTCTCAAGCGTCGGACAATCCAGGCCCTAGGAAGGCTGCTGCTGTAGTGCTGGTCAGTGGAGGGCGCACCGACAAAGACGGCACAAGGGGCCGACAGGTCCCAGTAGAGCCACGTAACTCCCCCATGCGAGCGGTGCATCGGAGCCCCAGCCACAGTACACCCCACAGTGGGGCCAGTTGGAAGCAGGCGGGGGGTAGATCCTGTATGGCCCCCGAAGCGAGGCGAGTTAAGATGGCCACAATCACCCCAGCAAGAGAGGCAGGGGTCGCTACGCACCTCTGATCGCAGGTCCGGGTCCGCGCCACGGCGGCCACAAAGGGGCCGGGTCAGGCGGGGGTGGGCAGGTAGCAGAAGCGATAGGTTGCCCCCCTCAGGGGTAGGTGGGTGCCAGCAGTGATCCCGGAGCACCCAACCTTACCCCACTCCAGTGGACAGCACCGCAGGCCCCAGGGGGGGAAAGGATGAGCAGGCCAGGAGTCCTCGGACTAAAGTTCGCCCCAGCAAGTGCTGTTCCCGGCCTCGTATGGCAGGTGCCCCGCCAAAGCTCCAATCTTCCGTTCAGACGCACCCCCGTCTAGGCCGTTCCGCACCTCGAGTAACCCAAAGCACCACAGAGGCTGGGACCTCAAGGCAGCACACGGGCCACGCCGCACACGGAGGTCCGCTCCAGGCAGGTCACAGTTCTCGGTGAGCAAATCGAGGTGCAGTGCTCCAGGGGGCTTCAGGCAAACGCCCCACCCGTCCGCCGCAGTAAAAGTGTCAGCGGTTGAACTCGGTGGGGGGGCCCAGCAATGCCCGACTCGGCAATCTCCACGCCGACCAGGCCTCACATCCCCGGTCTCAGGTGGCTCCATCCGCCGGCCCCCTCGCTCCCGGCTGCAAGGCTGAGCCACGATCAGGGTGCCTAAGCTGCGGGAGTCACGGCACCAGCTCGGCTCACCAGCCTCTCGATGTACGGGGGAAGCAACCTCACCGCCGGACCATGGGTCGAAATCGCAGGTGTCAAGGGCAGTACAATGGCCTCTTCGCCGCTCTCCACGTTTCGGGACTGCCACGCCAGAAGACCAGCAAGTAGGCCGCAGTCGCTATCCCCTCGCTCCGAGCACCGGGAGACACCGGAAAGGTACCAATCGAATCCACGCCGCAGCGCGGAGCTCCCTCAGTCGACCCAACAGTGAGTAAAAGCCCCGAGAGGGCGCCTGGCAATGCTTTGAGTGTCGTGGCGCCGGAGGGACCTGGAGGAACGTCCTACTCCGTCGCCATCTTGGACACGCCCCCCAGTAATCTATTCTTACATGTGTGTGGTGTGGGTTAGAAAAAAAAGTATAGCCGGAATCATTAGTATTTGAAATTTGCCATCCATCTATAAGCCCATGTGTATAGCACATGTGTTCTATCACCTTAAACACTTTGAGTTTCCGGCCATTGTACCGCCAGTCGTCCTTAATGGACCAGTCGCTGGGGAGGTTGATATTAAAGTCCCCGCAAATCAGCAAGGGTAGAGGCCAATGTGAAAGTTCGTTAGAGGTATCATTAAATACAGACAGGTCATCGCTATAGCTCCCATATACATTACAGATCGTTATCTTTTGCCCCTGTCTGTCCTGGCCCCCTGTGACTGCCCAGCAGCCAAATTTATCAGCTTTGCAGCAGATAAAAGTATATCCTGAGCCCTTGGCTAAAATAGCAACCCCCCGTACCCGAGCCCCTTGTGATGTTGCACAACCCAATCTAAAATCCAATGTTTTTAAAAGGTGTGTTTGAGAACTCTCTATATGGGTTTCCTGTAGACAGACAACATTAACACCCATAGTTTGTAATCCTATTGCAAAATTTTGCCTCTTCCTAACATCATTAAGGCCACAAATATTTAAGGATAACACCCTTATTGCCCCCATCCTTTTGTCTCAGATTTCCTGAATGTTTGCTCAGGCTTTTGCATTGACCCTTTGTCATTCTATGACCTGATATTTTCAGCATACCAATTTACCTTGCTCCAATTACTTTAACTTTTGCTTTTACTGATGACTTGTCCGACCTTCCACCCTTCCTACCCCACCCACCCTCACCCACCCCCCCACCCCCCACCATTATTGGAGGTTACCTGGCCAGCACCGGGCCAGGGGTGAGAAATCGTCATGCAAGACCCCAATGAGTCCGCTGAGATACCCCCTTTATGTAGTAACTACTTAAGAAGCACCAAAAGAACCAATACCCAAACCAAACACCAATGCAAGGCCTGGCATCCAGAAATTAAAGGGCACCACATAATTCACAATATTTACAAACAGGCCTATTACTACAACTGTAGCTGCTACTTTCAATACCCCAAACCCCATCATGTGCCAATAAGCAGAGCCTAAAGCCTTATTTAGTACATATTACTAATGTTCCGAAATTTCATCAAGATACTGTTTGGCCTGTATTTTGGAAATAAAGCTACGAGTATTCCCTTGATGAACAATTTTTAGTCTGGCAGGGTTTTGAAGATAAACTGTAGCCACAAGTTTTTGGAAGAGATCAGAGAGCCGCCTTTGTCTCCACCTGCGCTCGACTGTGGGGTGCGCAAAATCAGGCCTGGTAAAAAATGTTATTCCATCAAACAATCTTTTGCTTTTGGGTCTGGCGAGATCATAAAGGGCTTGCCGGAGCAGAAAGTTTCCAAAAAACAAAAGCATAGCACAAGGGTGTTGTTCAGTTGTGGAGTTGAGCTTCCCCGGAGTCAAAGGAAATCTATGCGCTCTTTGAATTTCCTTCTCCCAGTCCCAAGAAGGAAGTTCGGGGAATGACCCCCTAAGGAGCGAGACCATGAATTTCCTGGGATCATCCTTCTCAACACCTTCTGGAATCCCTAGGAAGTGGAGGTTCTTACGTCTCTATCAGTTTTACTGTTCCTCCAGTTTCCACATGTAATCTTTATTGCACCCTCATGCTCCTCAGATTTTGTTTTAAGTGAGGTAACATCTTTCTCCAGTTGTTCCGTTCTTTCTTCCACTGATGCCATTCGGCCTACAATTTCTGCGCAAGTTTTTTCCACTTTCCTAACTGCTCCTTGCAATTTCTTGGCTGCCAGGCAAGATCTGCGGCTATCAGCTTTTGCTTCAGCTGAAAGCTTTTGGTAGACTGCAAAATGTCTGTTAAAGCGGGTTCACTACTTTGAGCGCCTTGCGACCCCCTTTGAGCTGAGCCAGTATCAATAATTGTTTGGTTGCCCCCTGAATTACCCGTAGTGTTAGAACTGAGCATGAGTGATGTATCATTGTAATCCCATTTTAGCTCAGTACTTCCTTTTCAGATAGCTAATTTTTCTTCTTGTGGCGATCTCTGCTTTTCTTTTGTTGCACTTTCTTAGTGCGATGTTTGTGTCTCTGTAAGTCGGAATTTGAGCTACTGCTCCATTTGCCTACCTCTTCTCCACTTGACAAAGAGATGCTCACATCAGACAATTCAGATGCATCTGTAAGAGAGTAGAATAGGTACTGATTGTCAGGTGTTCTTGGCTTGTAGTCATGCTGTGTGGTACTGATGGCCGGTGGTGATAGGGCAGCCTTGGAACAGTCAACCTCTATAGCATTGGGACTATCCCTTGGAAAAGCGCTGGTGTTACCACTGTCAATATAGCCCAAAGGAATACTTTCTAACTGAGCAGAAGGTTCCGAGCCAGTTATAATATCCTGAGTGGGGGGAAGGGGAGACTCAGGAAACAGTAAGGCGTTAGATGTGGCTGATGCAGAGTGATCTGCTAATTCTCCTTCCATTGGAGCAGGCACAGTAGCTGTTTCACCAGAGCACCCAGCCAACAACCTGAAATCGATCCCCTCCCCACTCAGAGAAGCCACAGCACCAAAACTGCTAGTGATTAATGGCTGACAACAGTCAATTTCTTTAATTAGGCGGGTGGGTGTTTTCTCTACAATGGTGTTGTTTGCTGCACTGATCTCCCCGGGACTTTTATCAGTACATTCCTTCCCCCCCCCTTTCTCTCCCCCACCTCGGCCTTTTACTCCCAGGGTTACTGGTTTCTTTTGGCGTCAGGCTGCCCGGGTTCCGCTGCCCTGTGTAGCATTTATAAAATTTTTGCATTTTGCAATGCGACTCCCCCTTGCTGGCCATCCTTATTTATTTCTCCTGGATGGTGAAGTGGGACTGTACAGCGGGTGCTCCGGTTCTGTGAAAAGCTTCAAGGTATTCTTCGCGCGTTTCTAGCAGTTTAAAGTATCTGCTCTGTGCTCCCCAGCGCTTTGTAGAGAGCCGCCGGTTTTGCTGCTCCGTACGGGTGACACAGCGGGTGCTCTGGCTCTGAGAGATGCTTCATGATATTCCCCACACGTTGCAAGCATTTGAAAAAATCTGCTATGTGCTCCCCAGCCCTTTGCAGAGAGCCTCAGGTTTCACCAGTTTTGCCGATCTGTCAGTGACACACGCAAGCTGGATTCAATACGGGATGCCAGAGCCCGGCAGACATCCTCGAGGCGGTAAGATTGCGTTCCATCAATCCGCAACAGCCAGGTCAGGGAAAAAGATAAATGCTTTTCCTGCAGCATTTCTTGTGTGTCCTAAAGCATGATGAGGCTACGTTTACGAAAAAAGTGTTCTTTCAGCTTTCTACATAGTTTGCTTGGGGATGCTCAGCGGTGCATCACGAAGGTGTTGTTAGCCGGACGCCATCTTGCCTCCGTAGGTATGCCCCTGGTTTTCCGAGAACCAACCGGGGAACTTCCGAAAGATTTCTTAGTGTCTTCATGGAGAAGTGTTTTAAAAACAGGTTGTCCTTTTATAGGAGTAAGTTGTAGTTGCTCACTGAATAGAATTAAATGTTTCCGTCCAAATTGAACATCATAATCTGTCTTTAAAATCTTGTGCATTCTTAAATGTACAAAAGCAAGCATTACGTTTGAGACCAAGCTCACCTCATCAATGATTAGACGTTTAACTTTCTTGGATACTCTTGAGACTTCATAACAAGCTTCTCCAAATAGCTTGTGATATTCCAACCTATTTTCATGTTCAACTGATAGCATAATTAATCAATGTAATGTAATCCCTTTAATGTTGTGTGCTGCTACCCCAGTTGGGAAGTGAGAATGGGATAGGCTGGTTCTATCCACTTTAATCATGTTCGATAAGGATACACTTCCTTTTACAGAAGATCATATTCAGAATTTAATAACAGCACCCTCCCATTTCTCCTCGATCTCTCTAAGTGCCACAGCCAAGCAACAAAATGAATCAGATGCATTGACACGCTTACACAAAAAACACATAGGAACAGAGTTACACTTTCACTTTTTATTAGAACACCTCAAAGCTGGAACAATCCCTTGGGGACTCCAGGTCAAAAACATTCCGGTCATTTTCATTGAGGATCCTGAGTACAAAAAGGGTTTCAGTTTGATCAGCACAAAATGTAGTAGAGACCTTATGGTCCATAACATATAGACAGCTTAGAGAATATACTGAAAGGAAGCAGATGAACTGGAAGCTTTAACACAGGCAATCAAGGACAATGATAGCCAAACTGAAGCAAAGAATCTGCTTGAGAAAATCGAAAAGGAAATTTCAACATTTAAGGACCCTACAGTTGTGTGGCGTTAAGAGCTCCGAGTCAATTTCCAGATTCATGCACTTATATAGGTACAATTCACATTTCCCTTATATAGGCATATAAATCAATCCCTTATCTAGGCATAGCCCATGCTACTCAAATACAGGCATGGTTTCTTCCACCCGTACAAAACGTCACAACAATTTCTTGGAAAATTGGCTTCCCCTTGCTTGAATATTGATTTGTTCAAGAACTCATGTACTTTGCAAAGAACAACTGTTCCCTAGGGGTTCTTTCCTGACGTTCATATGCCTGACTTTACGTCAAACTATTCCTAAACATCCTTCAAGGTATAAATATACCTTCACTTGCTGTGGCAAACTACGGTGGTTCGGAGCAGTTCGACTATCTACTGGCGGTTATATATATATATATATATTCACTTAAAAAACCATAGGTTTCAGGCCTTTAATCACTCACTCATACAGTCAGTCACGCACCTACTAAATCCTTCATCCAGACAATTATACATCCACTCATTCTTCAATATGTAAAACATATTTAAACTTTACAGAAACACACAGTCACTGGATGATGTCATCAGTGATGTCATCAGTGATGTCATTTGAGATGTCATCAGTGATGTCATCAGTGATGTCACTGACCATGGCATGAATGATGTAATATGTGACATCATCAGCAGTGGATTGCGGGTGCATGGAATATAGTTTCATAACATGGTCAGTGACGTCACTAATGACATCACTGATGACATCTCAAATGACATCACTGATGACATCACTGATGACATCATCCATGTGACAATGAAATAGAGTGAGGGAGGGGGAGCGGGGGAGGGAGACAGGGAAGGGGAGTAAGGGACGGAGAGGGGGAGGTAGAGCAGGGTAAGGGGAGTGAAGATAAGGGAAGTGGAGTATCGGTGAGGGAAGGGGTATGAGGATGAGAAAAGGGGGTAAGGGAAAGTGAGAGAATCGGAGTGTGGGAGAGAGAAGGAGAGTGAGGGGGTGGAGTGTGTTAGGGAAGGGGAGTGAGGGAAGGGGAGTAAGGAATGAAGTGAGGGAAGGAGAGCGAGGGGGAGTGAGGGAAAGCGAGCAGGAAAGGGATGGGGTGTGAGATACGGACAGGAGGAAGTGGAGTGGGGGAAGGGGAGTGACGGTGAGTGAATGGCAGTTAGGGAAGGGTGAGGGAAGGGGAATGATGGAGAAGGAAGAAAATTAAGAGAGAGGGAAAGTGAATGAGGGAGAGAGGAGGAGTGGTAGAAAGAGAGAGGAAAGGAGATTAAGGGTAAGGGAGAGAGAGGGAGAGAGTGAGAGAGAGGGAGAGCAAGGGACTGAGAGGGAGTGAGACAGAGGGAGACAGGAAGAGAAACATGGAGGGAAAAAAAGTGAGGGAGGGAGTGAACGAAGGGGAGTAAGTGAGATGGAGTGAGGGAGTGAGGAAAGAGGAGTGAAGGAAGGGGAGTGAGGGAAAAGTAGTGAGGTGAGTGAAAGGCAGTGACAGTGAGAAAAGGGGTATAAGGGTGACAAAAGGGGAATGAGAGAGAAGGAAGGAGAATAAGAGAGAGGAAAGGGGACTGAGGGATAAAGTAGGGGTGAAGGAAACAGTAAGGGAAAGAGAGGAAGGGTGAGGGAGAGAGAGGGAGAGAGTGAGAGAGAAAGAGAGGGAGAGCGAGTGACTGAGAGGGAGTGAGCCGGTTAGACTGAGTGAGACAGAGGGAGTGAGGGATAGAGAAATGGAGTGAAGGGTGGAGTGAGGGAGTGAGGGAGTAAAGGAAGGAGAGTAAGCAAAAGGGAGTGAGGAAAGGGGAGTAAGGGAAGGGGACTGACGGATGGAGTGATGGAAAGAGAGTGGGGGGAGTGATGGAATGGGAGCAGGATAAAGGGAATGGGAGTGAGGCACAGAGAGGAGAACATGAAGTGGGGGAAGAGGAGTGGGATTGAGTGAAGGGCAGTGACAGTGAGGGAAGGGAAATGAGGGTGAGGGAAAAATAAGCATATTAAGAGAGAGTAAAAAGAAGTGAGTGAGAGAGGATTAATTGAAAAAGAGAGAAGAAAGATAAGGAAGAGTGGTGGAGAGAGAGGGAGACAGTGAGAGAGAGAAAGAGAGGGAGAGAGGGGGACTGTGAGGGAGTGAGGCAGTTAAGTGACTGAGACAGAGGTAGAGACTTAGAGAGGGATGGAGGAAAGGGGAGTGAGGGAGGGAATAAAGGAAGGGGAGTGAGCGAAAGGGAGGGAGAGAAGGGGAGTGAGGGAAGGTGGGTGAGGGATGGTGTGAAGTTAAGAGAGTGAGAAGAGAGTGAGGGATAGATCAAGACAAGGGTAGTGATGGAGGAAGAAAGGAAAGAGAAGTGAGGGACAGAGAGGGGAACGAGGGAGCAGGAGAAGGTGAGTGAGGGTGAGGGAGGGGTACTGATGGTGAGAGAAGGAGTGTAAAGGTGAATGAAGGGGAGTAAGGAGAGTGAGGGAAGGGGACTAAGATGAGTAAAGGAAGGGGAGTAAGGGAGAGACTGATGAAAGGGAAAGAGGGGAAGAGAAGTAAGAGAGTGATGAAAAAGTATTTTTGTTTGTCATACTTACCTTATAAGTAATGACAAGTTAATAATACATTTTTATAAATATAGTATCTGTGGAAGAGAAGAAAAAATTGAGTTATAATATATATTTCACAATACAAAATAATTTGTACAATATGTTATGTATCTTATTTTGCTGTTCTCAGAATATATTGAATTTCACTAAAAACAGTGAGTTCAATAATACTCATCATATAACAGCGGGCAAAAAAAAAGACAATCAGTAAGATTGATTGTCTTTAAATAACCATTCAACATTTTCATTAATAATGTAAAAATTAGAAAAAAACATATCTTAAAGGTTTTTTTCCAACAACAATTTCTTACGTAAATATAGGACATCTCCAACAATCACAAAGTAACAAAACATTATTACTTCTTTTTTATACACTCTAAATAAAGTTATGTACAAACATATGCTAACAACATTTACCCAAAATAGTAATTTTTTATTTCAGATACTTTTCCTCATGGCCAAATAGTATGTGTAAAATCCTTAGTTTGGAAGTTACTTAATAGTACTCTTAAGAGTCCGTTTCCCAACCTTCAGAATTAAAAGCACCAACATCTTTTGTACCATCTAACAATGGTTATACCTCCACCTGATGCTATTTATCATGTACATAGAACCTTAAACAACTAGCATACAATCAGAATCTCAACATCATCTGGTATGCCGATGAAACTCTGCTCATCCTTTATCTTAGCAAGGAGCTGTATACCATTAAAAGAAACCTCTACAAGGGAATAAAAAATGTCTCCAACATCTACAACAACTACAGCAAATCTAAAACATCTCTGCCTCACTGATGATCAACATCTCCTGTGATAGCCACATCACCCACTATCTGATACACTTACACTACTTCTACGTCAACTATAAGAATTTTTTGAATTTGATCACCCTCACTCACAAAGTACTTTTGAACACCAGACTACCCTTTCTTATCTGCAGTAATTTTCCCAGGCCAATTATTTTTCCTAAAATTTGGGTTGTAAAAACACTAGGTAAGAATTTGGTAAGTCATAAGGCAAACATTGTTTAAAAATCAATTGAGTATCATTACAATGAGTCCAGCCTTTTGTACATTTTAAATAAGCTGTGTAATCTCCTGATGTTGTAGAAGGACCATCATGGAAAATAATTGCTACAGTTACAAAAGTTCTTCCTGATATTGATAGTTGAGAAGCCACAATTTTTTTTATTAAAGTTGTCCGTTTTCTTTCATCAGGTCTGCATCGTTACAGCATTAAAATTACATACTGTCCATATCTTTGTATAAATAATGTTGATAACATTTGTGAGTTACATTGGGTACAGACCATGTTTTGATTTGCTTCTCCAACTAGATTAATAAAAGACGCTGATTTGCAGTCTGGTAAAGTCAAATAGATAAATCTTTCAATGTCTATTTTACTACTACTTGAAAACGAACAATTGTCACAGTCATGTTGCCATTCATAAGAAAGGCCAAAAAGATGTTCAATATCTATAGCTTCATCTTGCAATACAACAAGCATATACATTAGAAATTCCTGACAATTTTGCTGAATATTCTCTGAAAATTGATATAAACCAGAACATATGTCTAAAACATTTCGAATATCAGAAACACTTTCTATTTTAGTTTTATTACTACTACATTTCTCAAACACAGAATTCAACAAACAACAACATCTTTTGTCCCAATTTTCAACAATTTGTTGTTGTAAAGTTTCAAGATAAAAACATTACCCACTACATTAGCATACCAGTTGACACCAGAACTGTTTCAAACTGAAAACCAACAACATCTTCAATAGTATCCTTTTTCTTTTTGCTTACTATCACTGGTTCATCTAGTTTTTTTCTTTTCTCTACAACCTCGCTACAATTTTTCTAATATCTTCTTTTTTGACCTACCACACGCTTTTCAAATAAAGGATATTGAGGTAAATTGGGAGCATGTTCTCTTCTTAAACTATTATACTCTTTTACACAATTTACATCTGCACTAATCTTTGTCTCATCAAAATCAATCTAGTATAATCCAGATAAAGTTCTGACTCGAGATAAAGCAACATATGCCATACCCTCTTTAAACACAGTACTTCCAATATTCACCAAAGCACTATCTACACTTAAACCTTGAGATTTATGAATAGTCACGCATATGCCAAACAAACAGGAAACTGTTTTCGGCGGACATATAAATCTTTTACAAGCAAAAATCGAGCTGAACGACGACTCAATTGTTGTACTTCTTCAATTTCATCAAATTTGATTTTCAAAAATTCAATGTCATCTCTATTTGGGTAAATAACAAAATCAACAACATTACCCATTGCTCCATTTACTAAACCTTCTTTCCACATGTAAATTACGTCGTAAATTTATCCGACAATTTATGCATGCATATAGATTATTTTCTAAACCAGCAGTTTTAGATATTGTTTTCTCTAAAGAATCCAATTTTGACTTCAACTTTTCTGACAAAATAATAGTAGCTCCTTCATGCTCTAGTCAATCAATAGCTTCCAGTTTTATCATTTCTTGATTTTCTAACTTTAACATTTTTTGATTGAATATTGAACATTCTTGCAGAGTTGGCATCAAGCATATCACTGATTTCTTTTCTGCAATTTTTCTATATATATTCTCTGGAACAATATTTTCGTTTGGAAACAAATTTGAAAGTAATCGTCCCTGTAGCTTCTTTGCCATGTTCACTCACTTTTCCAATTCTTATATCTTCAAGAATACTTTTATAATCAGCATCCTTTGCCTGTCGCATATTTGTAATGAGTTCTGTATATTCGAAATATGACCAAATATTAACATTTCCAATGCTTCCCAGGCACTTTCTGGTGTCTTCATGTGTAACTGTTTTAAATACTGGTTGTACTTTCACAGGAGTTAGTTGCAGTAGATCTCCGAAAACTATGACCTGTTTGCCTCCAAATAACACATCATACTCTGTTTTAAGGATGTGTTGCATTCTTAAATGCACAAAGGCAAGCATTAAATTTGATACCATGATTACCTCATCAATAATGAGAAGTTTCATTTTTTTCAAGACTCTAGAAACTTCACAACAAGCTTCTCCAGATAGCTTGTGGTATTCTAATTTATTGTCATGCTCTACTGGCAGCATCAATAAATGATGTAAAGTAATCCCTTTATTGTTATGTGCTGACAAACACAGTTGGAGCAGTAACAACACAAGAGAGTGACGACTCAGTTCTTTCCTGTAGATAAGTTGCAATTCCTTTAATTAGAAAAGTTTGTCCAGTTTCTGCTTCTCCACTCACATACACTCGGACAGGTTTAAATGACGTACATGAGCACTCTTTTTTCTCATTATATAAACCATGCTCAATCTGCTCTGTCCCTTGATCATATATTTGTTTTTGCTCAACATTTAGTTGTTTTTCCAATTCTTCTAAGTTTATTACATCCTATTGAGTTTGTTGCATTGCTCTTTCCAACTCATCCATGGCAGCTGCTGCTTCATTTTGGATAATTGGTTCTCCTAGTGGATCCTGACTCAACGAAGCAGAACTTTGACTGTCTTGAGGACTGCCTCTAGCAATCTCTGCTGCAATTGTAGCTTCTTGCTGTATTTCGTCGTTCAACATTTTCAGATAATTAGTAAAAATAGGACACTCTATAGTATTTTTAGTTGCGTTGAATGAATCTTCATAACTGAAAATCTCCAAGTAGTTCCAGTTCTGTACACCATGGCTTAAAGAGTTGCAAAAGAGCTAAATAGTAAAATTCCCTTTTGTCAGGAGTTTCGCAACTCAGTTTTTGGTGATTTATCAAATGTCCTTTTCTTTGTTTCACTAAACATCCTTCAGATCCAATCACAGCATATACTCCTTTATTGATATCTTCTGTAATATTCCTCTTAAAAGTATAGCTTTGCAGTACTTCATAGAGACAAACGTTCTCAAGATGATTACTTCTATTTGGATAGTATTTATCCAACATATTTGTCCTCAAAATATCTGTACTTTCTGGTTCTCTCTCTGCTAAATACTCAAATTCTTGGACAGATTTCAGAACTCGGTTTCGTGTTCTTGCAAGACCTAAACACACCCAAATGATTGTTCTAGATTTGGAGTATAGACTTGCAGATGATAAGCGATCTGAACATTCATATGCTCTGATTTCTCGATGAGAAAACATCTTCAAACTGTAGCTGTACAATTTCTTACTTAGTCTCTTTTCATGGGAAATTTCTTCCCACATTTCCTTTAGTTCCATCTTTTCAGATTTAGTAATGTAAGACGTTATATATCGAGCCACAGCAATGGATTTGTCTGCAACATATTGAATATCCATGTTAGCATTCCACATGGACAAAATGACTGGGTTAAAGTCATTTATGTATTTTGACTCTTCATTTCTTCTTAAGTTGTAGGTATTTTTTGGTGATTTTCTTGTGACAGTATGTCACAAAGATGACATAAAATTGTTCACTCTTCCTTTTGATATTACTGGAGGTGGAAATCCAAAACGACATTTTGTGTAGAACTTACCCTTAGATTTGTACTTTCGACGACAGTATTTTCCACAACAATGGGTTTGAAACTGTAGGACTTGATGGCTTAAATTCTTTTGTTCTGTACTTTTTGTTACAGCACATGTATAATATTGTTCAATAAAACTCATCACTGTATCATTTGAATCTGTTCCAAATTCGGGGGCATCTTTGATCCATAGCAGCATATGTATGTGAGGAGCACCTCTGGCTTAATACTCCTTTCTCCAAAAGAAATCCAGAACCTCTCCAAGAGGAGGATTTTTTTTGAATGTGATAAAATACATCATAGCTTCAAATCTATGATTGAAATACCTGCATAAATTAACTGGATCCAAAGAGCGCAGTTCTCCAGGTGTCTTGTATTCTATATTTTCAATGTTTGCATTTGCCTCTCAAAGAAATTGAAGTAAATCTTCCCAGGCATACTCAGCACAGCTTAGAGTAAGGTACCATGTAGGAGTTCCTAAGTTTCTTAGCATACATTTCAATTTCCCATGATGACGGTACCAGTACTCATTAGTACCACGCTAACATGGCATGAGATTAATTAGCTGAGATTCCAAAACAGTATCTTTCTGTTGACCTTTATCCATAAAGTCCTTTGCCGAAACATTTAGCAGATGCACTCCACTTTTTAGTATATGGTTCACTGCATAAGAAAGTCCAGACAAGTCACTCTCAAACAGAAGATGAAACAAATATGGAATACATTGGCGAAACCTTAGATCTTCTGCATATAATCTTGATTTCCGGTATTCAGATGCACTGACCATGGCATGAATGATGTAATATGTGACATCATCAGCAGTGGATTGCGGGTTCATGGAATATAGTTTCATAACATGGTCAGTGACATCACTAATGACATCACTGATGACATCTCAAATGACATCACTGATGACATCACTGATGACATCATCCATGTGACAATGAAATAGAGTGAGGGAGGGGGAGCGGGGGAGGGAGACAGGGAAGGGGAGTAAGGGACGGAGAGGGGAAGGTAGAGCAGGGTAACGGGAGTGAAGATAAGGGAAGTGGAGTATCGGTGAGGGAAGGGGTATGAGGATGAGAAAAGGGGGTAAGGGAAAGTGAGAGAATCGGAGTGAGGGAGAGAGAAGGGGAGTGAGGGGGTGGAGTGTGTTAGGGAAGGGGAGTGAGGGAAGGGGAGTAAGGAATGAAGTGAGGGAAGGGGAGCGGGGGGGAGTGAGGGAAAGCGAGCAGGAAAGGGATGGGGTGTGAGATACGGACAGGAGGAAGTGGAGTGGGGGAAGGGGAGTGACGGTGAGTGAATGGCAGTTAGGGAAGGGTGAGGGAAGGGGAATGATGGAGAAGGAAGAAAATTAAGAGAGAGGGAAAGTGAATGAGGGAGAGAGGAGGAGTGGTAGAAAGAGAGAGGAAAGGAGATTAAGGGTAAGGGAGAGAGAGGGAGAGAGTGAGAGAGAGGGAGAGCAAGGGACTGAGAGGGAGTGAGACAGAGGGAGACAGGAAGAGAAACATGGAGGGAAAAAAAGTGAGGGAGGGAGTGAACGAAGGGGAGTAAGTGAGATGGAGTGAGGGAGTGAGGAAAGAGGAGTGAAGGAAGGGGAGTGAGGGAAAAGTAGTGAGGTGAGTGAAAGGCAGTAACAGTGAGAAAAGGGGTATAAGGGTGACAAAAGGGGAATGAGAGAGAAGGAAGGAGAATAAGAGAGAGGAAAGGGGACTGAGGGATAAAGTAGGGGTGAAGGAAACAGTAAGGGAAAGAGAGGAAGGGTGAGGGAGAGAGAGGGAGAGAGTGAGAGAGAAAGAGAGGGAGAGCGAGTGACTGAGAGGGAGTGAGCCGGTTAGACTGAGTGAGACAGAGGGAGTGAGGGATAGAGAAATGGAGTGAAGGGTGGAGTGAGGGAGTGAGGGAGTAAAGGAAGAAGAGTAAGCAAAAGGGAGTGAGGAAAGGGGAGTAAGGGAAGGGGACTGACGGATGGAGTGATGGAAAGAGAGTGGGGGGAGTGATGGAATGGGAGCAGGATAAAGGGAATGGGAGTGAGGCACAGAGAGGAGAACATGAAGTGGGGGAAGAGGAGTGGGATTGAGTGAAGGGCAGTGACAGTGAGGGAAGGGAAATGAGGGTGAGGGAAAAATAAGCATATTAAGAGAGAGTAAAAAGAAGTGAGTGAGAGAGGATTAATTGAAAAAGAGAGAAGAAAGATAAGGAAGAGTGGTGGAGAGAGAGGGAGACAGTGAGAGAGAGAAAGAGAGGGAGAGAGGGGGACTGTGAGGGAGTGAGGCAGTTAAGTGACTGAGACAGAGGTAGAGACTTAGAGAGGGATGGAGGAAAGGGGAGTGAGGGAGGGAATAAAGGAAGGGGAGTGAGCGAAAGGGAGGGAGAGAAGGGGAGTGAGGGAAGGTGGGTGAGGGATGGTGTGAAGTTAAGAGAGTGAGGGGGGAGTGAGAAGAGTGTGAGGGATAGAGCAAGAAAAGGGTAGTGATGGAGGAAGAAAGGAAAGAGAAGTGAGGGACAGAGAGGGGAACGAGGGAGCAGGAGAAGGTGAGTGAGGGTGAGGGAGGGGTACTGATGGTGAGAGAAGGAGTGTAAAGGTGAATGAAGGGGAGTAAGGAGAGTGAGGGAAGGGAACTAAGATGAGTAAAGGAAGGGGAGTAAGGGAGAGACTGATGAAAGGGAAAGAGGGGAAGAGAAGTAAGAGAGTGATGAAAAAGTATTTTTGTTTGGCATACTTACCTTATAAGTAATGACAAGTTAATAATACATTTTTATAAATATAGTATCTGTGGAAGAGAAGAAAAAATTGAGTTATAATATATATTTCACAATACAAAATAATTTGTACAATATGTTATGTATCTTATTTTGCTGTTCTCAGAATATATTGAATTTCACTAAAAACAGTGAGTTCAATAATACTCATCATATAACAGCGGGCAAAAAAAAAGACAATCAGTAAGATTGATTGTCTTTAAATAACCATTCAACATTTTCATTAATAATGTAAAAATTTGAAAAAAACATATCTTAAAGGTTTTTTTCCAACAACAATTTCTTACGTAAATATAGGACATCTCCAACAATCACAAAGTAACAAAACATTATTACTTCTTTTTTATACACTCTAAATAAAGTTATGTACAAACATATGCTAACAACATTTACCCAAAATAGTCATTTTTTATTTCAGATACTTTTCCTCATGGCCAAATAGTATGTGTAAAATCCTTAGTTTGGAAGTTACTTAATAGTACTCTTAAGAGTCCGTTTCCCAACCTTCAGAATTAAAAGCACCAACATCTTTTGTACCATCTAACAATGGTTATACCTCCACCTGATGCTATTTATCAGTACATAGAACCTTAAACAACTAGCATACAATCAGAATCTCAACATCATCTGGTATGCCGATGAAACTCTGCTCATCCTTTATCTTAGCAAGGAGCTGTATACCATTAAAAGAAACCTCTACAAGGGAATAAAAAATGTCACCAACATCTACAACAACTACAGCAAATCTAAAACATCTCTGCCTCACTGATGATCAACATCTCCTGTGATAGCCACATCACCCACTATCTGATACACTTACACTACTACTTCTACGTCAACTATAAGAATTTTTTGAATTTGATCACCCTCACTCACAAAGTACTTTTGAACACCAGACTACCCTTTCTTATCTGCAGTAATTTTCCCAGGCCAATTATTTTTCCTAAAATTTGGGTTGTAAAAACACTAGGTAAGAATTTGGTAAGTCATAAGGCAAACATTGTTTAAAAATCAATTGAGTATCATTACAATGAGTCCAGCCTTTTGTACATTTTAAATAAGCTGTGTAATGTCCTGATGTTGTAGAAGGACCATCATGGAAAATAATTGCTACAGTTACAAAAGTTCTTCCTGATATTGATAGTTGAGAAGCCACAATTTTTTTTATTAAAGTTGTCCGTTTTCTTCCATCAGGTCTGCATCGTTACAGCATTAAAATTACATACTGTCCATATCTTTGTATAAATAATGTTGATAACATTTGTGAGTTACATTGGGTGCAGACCATGTTTTGATTTGCTTCTCTAACTAGATTAATAAAAGACGCTGATTTGCAGTCTGGTAAAGTCAAATAGATAAATCTTTCAATGTCTATTTTACTACTACTTGAAAACGAACAATCGTCACAGTCATGTTGCCATTCATAAGAAAGGCCAAAAAGATGTTCAATATCTATAGCTTCATCTTGCAATACAACAAGCATATACATTAGAAATTCCTGACAATTTTGCTGAATATTCTCTGAAAATTGATATAAACCAGAACATATGTCTAAAACATTTCGAATATCAGAAACACTTTCTATTTTAGTTTTATTACTACTACATTTCTCAAACACAGAATTCAACAAACAACAACATCTTTTGTCCCAATTTTCAACAATTTGTTGTTGTAAGGTTTCAAGATAAAAACATTACCCACTACATTAGCATACCAGTTGACACCAGAACTGTTTCAAACTGAAAACCAACAACATCTTCAATAGTATCCTTTTTCTTTTTGCTTACTATCACTGGTTCATCTAGTTTTTTTCTTTTCTCTACAACCTCGCTACAATTTTTTTAATATCTTCTTTTTTGACCTACCACACGCTTTTCAAATAAAGGATATTGAGGTAAATTGGGAGCATGTTCTCTTCTTAAACTATTATACTCTTTTACACAATTTACATCTGCACTAATCTTTGTCTCATCAAAATCAATCAAGTATAATCCAGATAAAGTTCTGACTCGAGATAAAGCAACATATGCCATACCCTCTTTAAACACAGTACTTCCAATATTCACCAAAGCACTATCTACACTTAAACCTTGAGATTTATGAATAGTCACGCATATGCCAAACAAACAGGAAACTGTTTTCGGCAGACATATAAATCTTTTACAAGCAAAAATCGAGCTGAACAACGACTCAATTGTTGTACTTCTACAATTTCATCAAATTTGATTTTCAAAAATTCAATGTCATCTCTATTTGGGTAAATAACAAAATCAACAACATTACCCATTGCTCCATTTACTAAACCTTCTTTCCACATGTAAATTACGTCGTAAATTTATCCGACAATTTATGCATGCATATAGATTATTTTCTAAACCAGCAGTTTTAGATATTGTTTTCTCTAAAGAATCCAATTTTGACTTCAACTTTTCTGACAAAATGATAGTAGCTCCTTCATGCTCTAGTCAATCAATAGCTTCCAGTTTTATAATTTCTTGATTTTCTAACTTTAACATTTTTTCATTGAATATTGAACATTCTTGCAGAGTTGGCATCAAGCATATCACTGATTTCTTTTCTGCAATTTTTCTATATATATTCTCTGGAACAATATTTTCGTTTGGAAACAAATTTGAAAGTAATCGTCCCTGTAGCTTCTTTGCCATGTTCACTCACTTTTCCAATTCTTATATCTTCAAGAATACTTTTATAATCAGCATCCTTTGCCTGTCGCATATTTGTAATGAGTTCTGTATATTCGAAATATGACCAAATATTAACATTTCCAATGCTTCCCAGGCACTTTCTGGTGTCTTCATGTGTAACTGTTTTAAATACTGGTTGTACTTTCACAGGAGTTAGTTGCAGTAGATCTCCGAAAACTATGACCTGTTTGCCTCCAAATAACACATCATACTCTGTTTTAAGGATTTGTTGCATTCTTAAATGCACAAAGGCAAGCATTAAATTTGATACCATGATTACCTCATCAATAATGAGAAGTTTCATTTTTTTCAAGACTCTAGAAACTTCACAACAAGCTTCTCCAGATAGCTTGTGGTATTCTAATTTATTGTCATGCTCTACTGGCAGCATCAATAAATGATGTAAAGTAATCCCTTTATTGTTATGTGCTGACAAACACAGTTGGAGCAGTAACAACACAAGAGAGTGACGACTCAGTTCTTTCCTGTAGATAAGTTGCAATTCCTTTAATTAGAAAAGTTTGTCCAGTTCCTGCTTCTCCACTCACATACACTCGGACAGGTTTAAATGACGTACATGAGCACTCTTTTTTCTCATTATATAAACCATGCTCAATCTGCTCTGTCCCTTGATCATATATTTGTTTTTGCTCAACATTTAGTTGTTTTTCCAATTCTTCTAAGTTTATTACATCCTATTGAGTTTGTTGCATTGCTCTTTCCAACTCATCCATGGCAGCTGCTGCTTCATTTTGGATAATTGGTTCTCCTAGTGGATCCTGACTCAACGAAGCAGAACTTTGACTGTCTTGAGGACTGCCTCTAGCAATCTCTGCTGCAATTGTAGCTTCTTGCTGTATTTCGTCGTTCAACATTTTCAGATAATTTGTAAAAACAGGACACTCTATAATATTTTTAGTTGCGTTGAATGAATCTTCATAACTGAAAATCTCCAAGTAGTTCCAGTTCTGTACACCATGGCCTTAAAGAGTTGCAAAAGAGCTAAATAGTAAAATTCCCTTTTGTCAGGAGTTTCGCAACTCAGTTTTCGGTGATTTATCAAATGTCCTTTTCTTTGTTTCACTAAACATCCTTCAGATCCAATCACAGCATATACTCCTTTATTGATATCTTCTGTAATATTCCTCTTAAAAGTATAGCTTTGCAGTACTTCATAGAGACAAACGTTCTCAAGATGATTACTTCTATTTGGATAGTATTTATCCAACATATTTGTCCTCAAAATATCTGTACTTTCTGGTTCTCTCTCTGCTAAATACTCAAATTCTTGGACAGATTTCAGAACTCGGTTTCGTGTTCTTGCAAGACCTAAACACACCCAAATGATTGTTCTAGATTTGGAGTATAGACTTGCAGATGATAAGCGATCTGAACATTCATATGCTCTGATTTCTCGATGAGAAAACATCTTCAAACTGTAGCTGTACAATTTCTTACTTAGTCTCTTTTCATGGGAAATTTCTTCCCACATTTCCTTTAGTTCCATCTTTTCAGATTTAGTAATGTAAGACGTTATATATCGAGCCACAGCAATGGATTTGTCTGCAACATATTGAATATCCATGTTAGCATTCCACATGGACAAAATGACTGGGTTAAAGTCATTTATGTATTTTGACTCTTCATTTCTTCTTAAGTTGTAGGTATTTTTTGGTGATTTTCTTGTGACAGTATGTCACAAAGATGACATAAAATTGTTCACTCTTCCTTTTGATATTACTGGAGGTGGAAATCCAAAACGACATTTTGTGTAGAACTTACCCTTAGATTTGTACTTTCGACGACAGTATTTTCCACAACAATGGGTTTGAAACTGTAGGACTTGATGTCTTAAATTCTTTTGTTCTGTACTTTTTGTTACAGCACATGTATAATATTGTTCAATAAAACTCATCACTGTATCATTTGAATCTGTTCCAAATTCGGGGGCATCTTTGATCCATAGCAGCATATGTATGTGAGGAGCACCTCTGGCTTAATACTCCTTTCTCCAAAAGAAATCCAGAACCTCTCCAAGAGGAGGATTTTTTTTGAATGTGATAAAATACATCATAGCTTCAAATCTATGATTGAAATACCTGCATAAATTAACTGGATCCAAAGAGCGCAGTTCTCCAGGTGTCTTGTATTCTATATTTTCAATGTTTGCATTTGCCTCTCAAAGAAATTGAAGTAAATCTTCCCAGGCATACTCAGCACAGCTTAGAGTAAGGAACCATGTAGGAGTTCCTAAGTTTCTTAGCATACATTTCAATTTCCCATGATGACGGTACCAGTACTCATTAGTACCACGCTGACATGGCATGAGATTAATTAGCTGAGATTCCAAAACAGTATCTTTCTGTTGACCTTTATCCATAAAGTCCTTTGCCGAAACATTTAGCAGATGCACTCCACTTTTTAGTATATGGTTCACTGCATAAGAAAGTCCAGACAAGTCACTCTCAAACAGAAGATGAAACAAATATGGAATACATTGGCGAAACCTTAGATCTTCTGCATATAATCTTGATTTCCGGTATTCAGATGCACTGACCATGGCATGAATGATGTAATATGTGACATCATCAGCAGTGGATTGCGGGTGCATGGAATATAGTTTCATAACATGGTCAGTGACATCACTAATGACATCACTGATGACATCTCAAATGACATCACTGATGACATCACTGATGACATCATCCATGTGACAATGAAATAGAGTGAGGGAGGGGGAGCGGGGGAGGGAGACAGGGAAGGGGAGTAAGGGACGGAGAGGGGAAGGTAGAGCAGGGTAACGGGAGTGAAGATAAGGGAAGTGGAGTATCGGTGAGGGAAGGGGTATGAGGATGAGAAAAGGGGGTAAGGGAAAGTGAGAGAATCGGAGTGAGGGAGAGAGAAGGGGAGTGAGGGGGTGGAGTGTGTTAGGGAAGGGGAGTGAGGGAAGGGGAGTAAGGAATGAAGTGAGGGAAGGGGAGCGGGGGGGAGTGAGGGAAAGCGAGCAGGAAAGGGATGGGGTGTGAGATACGGACAGGAGGAAGTGGAGTGGGGGAAGGGGAGTGACGGTGAGTGAATGGCAGTTAGGGAAGGGTGAGGGAAGGGGAATGATGGAGAAGGAAGAAAATTAAGAGAGAGGGAAAGTGAATGAGGGAGAGAGGAGGAGTGGTAGAAAGAGAGAGGAAAGGAGATTAAGGGTAAGGGAGAGAGAGGGAGAGAGTGAGAGAGAGGGAGAGCAAGGGACTGAGAGGGAGTGAGACAGAGGGAGACAGGAAGAGAAACATGGAGGGAAAAAAAGTGAGGGAGGGAGTGAACGAAGGGGAGTAAGTGAGATGGAGTGAGGGAGTGAGGAAAGAGGAGTGAAGGAAGGGGAGTGAGGGAAAAGTAGTGAGGTGAGTGAAAGGCAGTAACAGTGAGAAAAGGGGTATAAGGGTGACAAAAGGGGAATGAGAGAGAAGGAAGGAGAATAAGAGAGAGGAAAGGGGACTGAGGGATAAAGTAGGGGTGAAGGAAACAGTAAGGGAAAGAGAGGAAGGGTGAGGGAGAGAGAGGGAGAGAGTGAGAGAGAAAGAGAGGGAGGGCGAGTGACTGAGAGGGAGTGAGCCGGTTAGACTGAGTGAGACAGAGGGAGTGAGGGATAGAGAAATGGAGTGAAGGGTGGAGTGAGGGAGTGAGGGAGTAAAGGAAGGAGAGTAAGCAAAAGGGAGTGAGGAAAGGGGAGTAAGGGAAGGGGACTGACGGATGGAGTGATGGAAAGAGAGTGGGGGGAGTGATGGAATGGGAGCAGGATAAAGGGAATGGGAGTGAGGCACAGAGAGGAGAACATGAAGTGGGGGAAGAGGAGTGGGATTGAGTGAAGGGCAGTGACAGTGAGGGAAGGGAAATGAGGGTGAGGGAAAAATAAGCATATTAAGCGAGAGTAAAAAGAAGTGAGTGAGAGAGGATTAATTGAAAAAGAGAGAAGAAAGATAAGGAAGAGTGGTGGAGAGAGAGGGAGACAGTGAGAGAGAGAAAGAGAGGGAGAGAGGGGGACTGTGAGGGAGTGAGGCAGTTAAGTGACTGAGACAGAGGTAGAGACTTAGAGAGGGATGGAGGAAAGGGGAGTGAGGGAGGGAATAAAGGAAGGGGAGTGAGCGAAAGGGAGGGAGAGAAGGGGAGTGAGGGAAGGTGGGTGAGGGATGGTGTGAAGTTAAGAGAGTGAGGGGGGAGTGAGAAGAGTGTGAGGGATAGAGCAAGAAAAGGGTAGTGATGGAGCCAGAAAGGAAAGAGAAGTGAGGGACAGAGAGGGGAACGAGGGAGCAGGAGAAGGTGAGTGAGGGTGAGGGAGGGGTACTGATGGTGAGAGAAGGAGTGTAAAGGTGAATGAAGGGGAGTAAGGAGAGTGAGGGAAGGGGACTAAGATGAGTAAAGGAAGGGGAGTAAGGGAGAGACTGATGAAAGGGAAAGAGGGGAAGAGAAGTAAGAGAGTGATGAAAAAGTATTTTTGTTTGTCATACTTACCTTATAAGTAATGACAAGTTAATAATACATTTTTATAAATATAGTATCTGTGGAAGAGAAGAAAAAATTGAGTTATAATATATATTTCACAATACAAAATAATTTGTACAATATGTTATGTATCTTATTTTGCTGTTCTCAGAATATATTGAATTTCACTAAAAACAGTGAGTTCAATAATACTCATCATATAACAGCGGGCAAAAAAAAAGACAATCAGTAAGATTGATTGTCTTTAAATAACCATTCAACATTTTCATTAATAATGTAAAAATTTGAAAAAAACATATCTTAAAGGTTTTTTTCCAACAACAATTTCTTACGTAAATATAGGACATCTCCAACAATCACAAAGTAACAAAACATTATTACTTCTTTTTTATACACTCTAAATAAAGTTATGTACAAACATATGCTAACAACATTTACCCAAAATAGTCATTTTTTATTTCAGATACTTTTCCTCATGGCCAAATAGTATGTGTAAAATCCTTAGTTTGGAAGTTACTTAATAGTACTCTTAAGAGTCCGTTTCCCAACCTTCAGAATTAAAAGCACCAACATCTTTTGTACCATCTAACAATGGTTATACCTCCACCTGATGCTATTTATCAGTACATAGAACCTTAAACAACTAGCATACAATCAGAATCTCAACATCATCTGGTATGCCGATGAAACTCTGCTCATCCTTTATCTTAGCAAGGAGCTGTATACCATTAAAAGAAACCTCTACAAGGGAATAAAAAATGTCACCAACATCTACAACAACTACAGCAAATCTAAAACATCTCTGCCTCACTGATGATCAACATCTCCTGTGATAGCCACATCACCCACTATCTGATACACTTACACTACTTCTACGTCAACTATAAGAATTTTTTGAATTTGATCACCCTCACTCACAAAGTACTTTTGAACACCAGACTACCCTTTCTTATCTGCAGTAATTTTCCCAGGCCAATTATTTTTCCTAAAATTTGGGTTGTAAAAACACTAGGTAAGAATTTGGTAAGTCATAAGGCAAACATTGTTTAAAAATCAATTGAGTATCATTACAATGAGTCCAGCCTTTTGTACATTTTAAATAAGCTGTGTAATGTCCTGATGTTGTAGAAGGACCATCATGGAAAATAATTGCTACAGTTACAAAAGTTCTTCCTGATATTGATAGTTGAGAAGCCACAATTTTTTTTATTAAAGTTGTCCGTTTTCTTCCATCAGGTCTGCATCGTTACAGCATTAAAATTACATACTGTCCATATCTTTGTATAAATAATGTTGATAACATTTGTGAGTTACATTGGGTGCAGACCATGTTTTGATTTGCTTCTCTAACTAGATTAATAAAAGACGCTGATTTGCAGTCTGGTAAAGTCAAATAGATAAATCTTTCAATGTCTATTTTACTACTACTTGAAAACGAACAATTGTCACAGTCATGTTGCCATTCATAAGAAAGGCCAAAAAGATGTTCAATATCTATAGCTTCATCTTGCAATACAACAAGCATATACATTAGAAATTCCTGACAATTTTGCTGAATATTCTCTGAAAATTGATATAAACCAGAACATATGTCTAAAACATTTCGAATATCAGAAACACTTTCTATTTTAGTTTTATTACTACTACATTTCTCAAACACAGAATTCAACAAACAACAACATCTTTTGTCCCAATTTTCAACAATTTGTTGTTGTAAGGTTTCAAGATAAAAACATTACCCACTACATTAGCATACCAGTTGACACCAGAACTGTTTCAAACTGAAAACCAACAACATCTTCAATAGTATCCTTTTTCTTTTTGCTTACTATCACTGGTTCATCTAGTTTTTTTCTTTTCTCTACAACCTCGCTACAATTTTTTTAATATCTTCTTTTTTGACCTACCACACGCTTTTCAAATAAAGGATATTGAGGTAAATTGGGAGCATGTTCTCTTCTTAAACTATTATACTCTTTTACACAATTTACATCTGCACTAATCTTTGTCTCATCAAAATCAATCAAGTATAATCCAGATAAAGTTCTGACTCGAGATAAAGCAACATATGCCATACCCTCTTTAAACACAGTACTTCCAATATTCACCAAAGCACTATCTACACTTAAACCTTGAGATTTATGAATAGTCACGCATATGCCAAACAAACAGGAAACTGTTTTCGGCGGACATATAAATCTTTTACAAGCAAAAATCGAGCTGAACAACGACTCAATTGTTGTACTTCTACAATTTCATCAAATTTGATTTTCAAAAATTCAATGTCATCTCTATTTGGGTAAATAACAAAATCAACAACATTACCCATTGCTCCATTTACTAAACCTTCTTTCCACATGTAAATTACGTCGTAAATTTATCCGACAATTTATGCATGCATATAGATTATTTTCTAAACCAGCAGTTTTAGATATTGTTTTCTCTAAAGAATCCAATTTTGACTTCAACTTTTCTGACAAAATAATAGTAGCTCCTTCATGCTCTAGTCAATCAATAGCTTCCAGTTTTATAATTTCTTGATTTTCTAACTTTAACATTTTTTCATTGAATATTGAACATTCTTGCAGAGTTGGCATCAAGCATATCACTGATTTCTTTTCTGCAATTTTTCTATATATATTCTCTGGAACAATATTTTCGTTTGGAAACAAATTTGAAAGTAATCGTCCCTGTAGCTTCTTTGCCATGTTCACTCACTTTTCCAATTCTTATATCTTCAAGAATACTTTTATAATCAGCATCCTTTGCCTGTCGCATATTTGTAATGAGTTCTGTATATTCGAAATATGACCAAATATTAACATTTCCAATGCTTCCCAGGCACTTTCTGGTGTCTTCATGTGTAACTGTTTTAAATACTGGTTGTACTTTCACAGGAGTTAGTTGCAGTAGATCTCCGAAAACTATGACCTGTTTGCCTCCAAATAACACATCATACTCTGTTTTAAGGATTTGTTGCATTCTTAAATGCACAAAGGCAAGCATTAAATTTGATACCATGATTACCTCATCAATAATGAGAAGTTTCATTTTTTTCAAGACTCTAGAAACTTCACAACAAGCTTCTCCAGATAGCTTGTGGTATTCTAATTTATTGTCATGCTCTACTGGCAGCATCAATAAATGATGTAAAGTAATCCCTTTATTGTTATGTGCTGACAAACACAGTTGGAGCAGTAACAACACAAGAGAGTGACGACTCAGTTCTTTCCTGTAGATAAGTTGCAATTCCTTTAATTAGAAAAGTTTGTCCAGTTCCTGCTTCTCCACTCACATACACTCGGACAGGTTTAAATGACGTACATGAGCACTCTTTTTTCTCATTATATAAACCATGCTCAATCTGCTCTGTCCCTTGATCATATATTTGTTTTTGCTCAACATTTAGTTGTTTTTCCAATTCTTCTAAGTTTATTACATCCTATTGAGTTTGTTGCATTGCTCTTTCCAACTCATCCATGGCAGCTGCTGCTTCATTTTGGATAATTGGTTCTCCTAGTGGATCCTGACTCAACGAAGCAGAACTTTGACTGTCTTGAGGACTGCCTCTAGCAATCTCTGCTGCAATTGTAGCTTCTTGCTGTATTTCGTCGTTCAACATTTTCAGATAATTTGTAAAAACAGGACACTCTATAATATTTTTAGTTGCGTTGAATGAATCTTCATAACTGAAAATCTCCAAGTAGTTCCAGTTCTGTACACCATGGCCTTAAAGAGTTGCAAAAGAGCTAAATAGTAAAATTCCCTTTTGTCAGGAGTTTCGCAACTCAGTTTTCGGTGATTTATCAAATGTCCTTTTCTTTGTTTCACTAAACATCCTTCAGATCCAATCACAGCATATACTCCTTTATTGATATCTTCTGTTATATTCCTCTTAAAAGTATAGCTTTGCAGTACTTCATAGAGACAAACGTTCTCAAGATGATTACTTCTATTTGGATAGTATTTATCCAACATATTTGTCCTCAAAATATCTGTACTTTCTGGTTCTCTCTCTGCTAAATACTCAAATTCTTGGACAGATTTCAGAACTCGGTTTCGTGTTCTTGCAAGACCTAAACACACCCAAATGATTGTTCTAGATTTGGAGTATAGACTTGCAGATGATAAGCGATCTGAACATTCATATGCTCTGATTTCTCGATGAGAAAACATCTTCAAACTGTAGCTGTACAATTTCTTACTTAGGCTCTTTTCATGGGAAATTTCTTCCCACATTTCCTTTAGTTCCATCTTTTCAGATTTAGTAATGTAAGACGTTATATATCGAGCCACAGCAATGGATTTGTCTGCAACATATTGAATATCCATTTTAGCATTCCACATGGACAAAATGACTGGGCTAAAGTCATTTATGTATTTTGACTCTTCATTTCTTCTTAAGTTTTAGGTATTTTTTGGTGATTTGCTTGTGACAGTATGTCACAAAGATGACATAAAATTGTTCACTCTTCCTTTTGATATTACTGGAGGTGGAAATCCAAAACGACATTTTGTGTAGAACTTACCCTTAGATTTGTACTTTCGACGACAGTATTTTCCACAACAATGGGTTTGAAACTGTAGGACTTGATGTCTTAAATTCTTTTGTTCTGTACATTTTGTTACAGCACATGTATAATATTGTTCAATAAAACTCATCACTGTATCATTTGAATCTGTTCCAAATTCGGGGGCATCTTTGATCCATAGCAGCATATGTATGTGAGGAGCACCTCTGGCTTAATACTCCTTTCTCCAAAAGAAATCCAGAACCTCTCCAAGAGGAGGATTTTTTTTGAATGTGATAAAATACATCATAGCTTCAAATCTATGATTGAAATACCTGCATAAATTAACTGGATCCAAAGAGCGCAGTTCTCCAGGTGTCTTGTATTCTATATTTTCTATGTTTGCATTTGCCTCTAAAAGAAATTGAAGTAAATCTTCCCAAGCATACTCAGCACAGCTTAGAGTAAGGAACCATGTAGGAGTTCCTAAGTTTCTTAGCATACATTTCAATTTCCCATGACGACGGTACCAGTACTCATTAGTACCACGCTGACATGGCATGAAATTAATTAGCTGAGATTCCAAAACAGTATCTTTCTGTTGACCTTTATCCATAAAGTCCTTTGCCGAAACATTTAGCAGATGCACTCCACTTTTTAGTATATGGTTCACTGCATAAGAAAGTCCAGACAAGTCACTCTCAAACAGAAGATGAAACAAATATGGAATACATTGGCGAAACCTTAGATCTTCTGCATATAATCTTGATTTCCGGTATTCAGATGCAGGAATCTGCACAGGTCGGTCATCATATCGTCCACCTTTGCCTGTTGGAAATAACTGAGGGAACCAACGAGCTTCCAAGCTTTCTTCCCATACCCTATTGGGACTTCCTTTCGCTTCTTTCATTTGGAATAACTCAATATTATTCCTCATCATTTCTTTAGAGTGAAGTGGATGCACACTATAATGTTCATAAATTTCTTCAGTTCTGGACACATCCTTTTTTTCAATTTGTCCAGTTGACAAATCACTGTCCTCTTCTACAGTTGTTTCCTCTTCTACTACATATACATTTTTATAGTATTGATTATTTTTTACCAAATACAACGTTGCCTTTTTCACTTTCCTAACATTCACTAATTCTTGCCAGATGTTCTTACTCTTCGTAGGAACGCCATTAACTAGAATAACTAAATTTTCTCTTCCACATTTTCTACACCAATTGTTTCAATATTTTTCTTTAAATCTAGAGGAAAATATACAACTCTTCACTTTAATTCTCTCTGTAAATCTGAAGGAGGCAATTTCCCTGTCTTAGGCTACATACGAACAATAGCCTGAAATGGATGCACACATTGAATAAGAATAGACTCATAAGTATTTAAATCCATCAGTTCAGAAGGAATATTTACCAACTCAAGATTATTATGTACAGCTCTAGCAGGCATTTTGTTTTCATTTAATTTAGTATAACACTATTTACAAATAAGTTGATCAGAACCCAAATCAAAACAATTCTCTACCAACAAATAGGTTGCAAATTCCTTCCACTGATTATTATTCTCCTTTTCACTTTTTAAATATAGATCAACTAACCTGGTCTGATTTTTATAATGAATTTGTCTACAACATACAAGAAAAGTTTGGCCTTTCACCAGAAATGACCTTAAACCTTGTAATTTCTTGCTGAAAATGTTCTGTACTAAAATTCTGTACATTTTCTTCCACATTTCCTTCTATTAATGTATCAGTTTCTGTACTGTCTTCTTCAGGATCAAAGTAACTAACCTCAATTTCTTCACAAATGTTGATTACATCTGATACAGATCCATGCAAAAGAGCACTGTTTAACTGTTTTAGCTTAAGTGCTGGACTTTCTGTATAACACAATCTTCTAACTAATTTCCTCACTTAAGTATGATGCACTGCTAACATCCTAAAATGGTGAAAAACACTCTGACATACTTTTTTAGAAAGACAAGCCAGAGAATGACCTTGCAAACCCATTTTTTCTCTCACTCTGCAAGGGTCTAATTCTTGCAACATCTTAATCTTTTGTTTAACACTTTTTTTAGTATACTTACGTAAGAAATTGCGAAAAAAATCTATTGAATCCTGTCGTACACTACAAATACTACTACAATTCCAAGTGTACACTGGACCCTTAGGACATCTCCCTAAAACGTCATCAGCTAACACCTCTTCTGCATTTCTAGGCACAATTTTCTCTTTTTCAATCGGACAACCATTCTTAACCTCATAAGCTCGACCACTGGTGTCAACTGCATGAAACAAATCATTACTCTGAAGGTAACTCTCTTGATTAAAAAACAGCTCACAACTTGAACTATGTTTCCATTCTCCAGAAAAAACATTACAAAAATTAGTACTATTAATTAGTCTTTTCCACTTACTTTCGGCCTTCATAACATTGATTGGCTTATCTAGTGTTCGAATTCTATTGATTACTAAAATAAACAGCTTCTTTTTTAATTCAAAAGCCTTCTCAACAATTGTTTCAATATGTTTTTTTCTTATAAAAAGCTGTTTTTCTTTTACAATTCTTTATATTTTTAAATAAATGTAAAACCACTCTGTTATAAAACATTTGCTTGCGAATTTCTACAAACTGATTTTTTCGTCTTTTACTATACACAATTTCTTTACCACATAGTTTCCATCATTTTTCTTTTTTGTCTGGTTTTTCTTTGTAGTTATAGATATATTTTTTTTTCTTCCAGATTCTCCACACTTTTTTTAGTTTGTGTTATTTTCCTTATAAAATCCTTTGTTGTCTTACCAGGAGCTTTCTTCTTTTTCTCCACACATTGTTGTTTAGATAAATCTTGTACTTGTTTTTTCTTGGAAAAGTAATCCTGTTTAAATGCTTTTCTTTTCTCACTCTTTGGAGGCATGATGGTTTTTCTTTCTGTAGATAATTAAAATCTGTTGTGAAGAAAAAAAACATGTTAACATTTTTTTTTACAATTATAGACCACTACTAGCATACTATATAGCAATTAGAAGCACTATATGTTGTAAAGTCTGGTTCACTCCATAAGTAAGTTTAAGGCACAGCAGCAGTGTTCGGGCCGTGTAGGGGATCATGCAGGGAGTGCTGTTTCAGGGTTTAGGGCAGTGCAGTGGTGTTTCAACATTATAGGGGCATTCACTGAGAATGGTGTTTCAGGGTTTAGAGCGGTGCAGTAGTGTTGAAAGAGTTTAGCAGGTTTTGCTAGGGATGGTGTTTCAGGGTTTAGGACAGTGCAGTGGTGTTAGGGCAGTGTAGGGGGTCATGGTGGGACTAGTATTTCTGAGTTTAGAGCAGTATAGTTATGTTTGGGCAGTGTATGGTATCATGCAGGGGCTAGGAATATAAAGCACTGCATGTCCTAAAACCTAACTCACTCCATGTGTACATGTATTCCCATGTCTGCAAACACATGCACAGAGCAAGTGATTCTGTCACAATATTCCCAAAAACACACTGGCTCACTTTCTGATTCTACACAAATAAACAAATCCCTTGCAATTCACTGAAATGATTACTACATTCTACAGAAAGAGTTGCTATGGCATTTCTACAGCACACCCAGGATCTTTACTACACCGCATGGAGACTATTTGAGAATTAAGAGGCCTGACACACATACTGCATAGAACGTTCTAGCACCTCATGTCCTAAAGCCTGACTCACTTCTTTAGTACATGTATTCCCATATTTTTAAACACATCAACTAAGCAAATTATTCTGCCACAATTTTCTGAAATAAATACTAACATTGGGATTCTAGACAAATCAAAATATCCCTTGCAATTCACTGAAATGATTACTATATGCTAATGAAAGATTTTCTATGGCATTTGTGCAGCACACCCATAATGTTTATTAGACTGCAAGGAGACTATCTGAGAACTCTTACCCTGATATACAAGTGTGTAAGTGATTAGACCACTTCATGTACACACTCTACATTTTTCACAACAGCACTGTACTGCTCCTTAAACACATTAACATACCAAATGCTCCTATGACAATGTTTTTCCCAAAGCAGACAAATTCAGAATCAGACTCTATACAAATATCTTATCAAAGAATACAAATTCTTATCAACTTAAAGTGCACAACATAGATCCCCTTACAAATTAACAACTCACCTTTACAAATGCTTTTGTAGATTTAGAACAGTGTCAATCACCCACCAGATTTTCTTAAGCAGAATCTCTGAATTGTGCACCAGTCACTGGAACCATAAAATGGCATTGCTTCCCTCTCATTTTCCACATATATTCATGTAGATAACCAATGAAATTACTTCCCACACGATTTCAAAACCAAACTAACATTTTAATTGGTTCTACATTTCAACACTTTCAAACTCACATAATTTTCAACCTCCCCCCACTGCTCTCTCTGCCTGTTACCATGGTAACACTCCATAGAACACCTAACTGAACACACAGGTGAAAAAGTCATCATACAATGTTGCAAACCAAACCATCAAGGGTGTTTGACTTCTCAATATACCAGCTTATCCTGTGCAATGTTCCTTTCAATGACTTTTTCTCAAACATTAGCATTTCTCCTGTTAAAAAACAGTGGCATGCACCCTAGTTTTCAATGTTGAATTTTCAGAAACCACCAATCAATTCTTTTTTTTCAAGAGCACTGACTCTCATCCACATTTTCTTCTAAACTCCTACTTTTCAAACTGACATTTTAATTCCAGAGCCCATCTGAGTACAACCAGATCTCCCTTCAAGATGCTGAGAGTGTGGATTGTGGGACACAGCTATATTTTCTGGAGTGAAAAGTATGCAGCAAATAGATGCTTTCTCAACCTTGATTTACCAAATGTGGATATTATGTGGATTGGCCAGAGAGAATTGAGATGTCACCAATTGATGCCATTTGTAAAATCCTTTTTGCATCTTCCACACCCTGACCTCATAATTGTGCACTGTGGTGGCAATGACCTAAGCACTTTCACTGGGGTAGGTCTGGAAATGCTTTAAAGGACACCTTTCGGCAATTGATGTCGCTTTTTCCACAAACTGCCTTTGTAGATTCTAATATATGCCGAAGGCAAAAATGGAACTGATCCAACAAATATTGTCCGCAGATTGAGAAAGCAAGGAAACATGTGAATAAGTCTGTTTCTGCTTTCCTCAGAGACTATGGTATGGGTTCTATATACCACAACAACTTGCGTTACAACATGCAAGGCATTAATAGAGGAGACGGTGTACATTTCACAGATGAGGGGAACAGAGTATTCCTCTTGATTTTTAGACTCTGCATCAGTACTTACTTGTAGGTACAAAAACCACTCAATGACCACAACAAGTCTTTTTAGAGCCAACCAACATCTGAACACTCAAACTTGTTATTTAACTGTATTTTTTTTTGCCGACGTACGCTCACCGTGCGCGTATGGGTGTGTGCACCGTGCACGTACCCTGCGATTTAAAAAAAAAAAAATTTTTTTTGGGGCCTTCGGGTTCCTTCAGGGACCCCCTGAGAAGGCTTAGGGGCTCATGGGGTCTCTACCCTGCCCCCTTTTCATGTTCTCCACTTTTGTTTTTGGCTCTCTTCTGCCTCGGAGACACAAAATGGTGGCCAACACTTCCTGGTTTCGACCAATTGGAATGTTGACAGACGTCTAACAGCAAATCAGAATTCCGCCTGCGCACACCCGATAGGCGCACCGTACTTGCACCGGTCCGCGCACGGTGCGCTCTCAAAGATATATATATATTTTTTCTTTTGATTTTCTCAGGAACTCCTGGAGGGATTTACACCATTTAAGCAAAAGCGTGATCTGCGAATCAGACTCTACCATTTTGCCAAATTTCTTGTAATTCCGTTCAGCAGTTGGGGCTGTAGCCATGTCTAATAGTCCTACGGAAAATAACATGAGGAAAACACGTTTTGGGACCCCCCTTTTTTCTCAGCCCCCACTTGACAAATCCCCCCAAAACTTTCAGGGATGGAGCGGAGCAGAGCGGGCCATCTTCTTTGAGAAATTCACGAAGATTCATCAACTGGCACCAAAGTTATTCCCAATAGAATGTTGCGGATTTCCTATGGAAACTAGGTCCTAATTATAACTACCAACTGGCGACCACCAGTTGGTAATATATATATATATATATATATATATATATATATATATATATATATATATATATATATATATATATATGAACGCTCCAACTTGCCCTCGCAAAAAGCAGCACTCAAACCCAGCGTTCCTTGAAAGGCTTTTATTCAGGTACAAACGTCCATTGCCACACGATGTCGGCTTCAGTTGTTCCAATCTTCATCGCCTGACGCGTTTCGAAGGAGTTCCCTTCTTCCTCAGAGGCTGGTTGGAACAAGTACGTCCACGTCTCCCACTTCCTGTTTAAGTGCATGTTTCCACACCCTCTCCCTGGATCGGAGGTCACATGGCCTGTGGAGCATTGTGGGAGACGTAGTTTATTCGTGCTGTCCTATTAAAGTTCAAAGCCCGCAGATGAGCCTCGTGTGGTAATCTTTGTTTTAAATCCTTCGCTGGTTTTCCGCAATGTAGTTCTTGTGGATTCTGAACTTGCGGCCCCCGTTGTGGGGTGGTGCCAGCTAAGGCGGCAGGGCCACCGCCTAATATGAACGCTCCAACTTGCCCTCGCAAAAAGCAGCACTCAAACCCAGCGTTCCTTGAAAGGCTTTTATTCAGGTACAAACGTCCATTGCCACACGATGTCGGCTTCAGTTGTTCCAATCTTCATCGCCTGACGCGTTTCGAAGGAGTTCCCTTCTTCCTCAGAGGCTGGTTGGAACAAGTACGTCCACGTCTCCCACTTCCTGTTTAAGTGCATGTTTCCACACCCTCTCCCTGGATCGGAGGTCACATGGCCTGTGGAGCATTGTGGGAGACGTAGTTTATTCGTGCTGTCCTATTAAAGTTCAAAGCCCGCAGATGAGCCTCGTGTGGTAATCTTTGTTTTAAATCCTTCGCTGGTTTTCCGCAATGTAGTTCTTGTGGATTCTGAACTTGCGGCCCCCGTTGTGGGGTGGTGCCAGCTAAGGCGGCAGGGCCACCGCCTAATATGAACGCTCCAACTTGCCCTCGCAAAAAGCAGCACTCAAACCCAGCGTTCCTTGAAAGGCTTTTATTCAGGTACAAACGTCCATTGCCACACGATGTCGGCTTCAGTTGTTCCAATCTTCATCGCCTGACGCGTTTCGAAGGAGTTCCCTTCTTCCTCAGAGGCTGGTTGGAACAAGTACGTCCACGTCTCCCACTTCCTGTTTAAGTGCATGTTTCCACACCCTCTCCCTGGATCGGAGGTCACATGGCCTGTGGAGCATTGTGGGAGACGTAGTTTATTCGTGCTGTCCTATTAAAGTTCAAAGCCCGCAGATGAGCCTCGTGTGGTAATATTTGTTTTAAATCCTTCGCTGGTTTTCCGCAATGTAGTTCTTGTGGATTCTGAACTTGCGGCCCCCGTTGTGGGGTGGTGCCAGCTAAGGCGGCAGGGCCACCGCCTAATATGAACGCTCCAACTTGCCCTCGCAAAAAGCAGCACTCAAACCCAGCGTTCCTTGAAAGGCTTTTATTCAGGTACAAACGTCCATTGCCACACGATGTCGGCTTCAGTTGTTCCAATCTTCATCGCCTGACGCGTTTCGAAGGAGTTCCCTTCTTCCTCAGAGGCTGGTTGGAACAAGTACGTCCACGTCTCCCACTTCCTGTTTAAGTGCATGTTTCCACACCCTCTCCCTGGATCGGAGGTCACATGGCCTGTGGAGCATTGTGGGAGACGTAGTTTATTCGTGCTGTCCTATTAAAGTTCAAAGCCCGCAGATGAGCCTCGTGTGGTAATCTTTGTTTTAAATCCTTCGGTGGTTTTCCGCAATGTAGTTCTTGTGGATTCTGAACTTGCGGCCCCCGTTGTGGGGTGGTGCCAGCTAAGGCGGCAGGGCCACCGCCTAATATGAACGCTCCAACTTGCCCTCGCAAAAAGCAGCACTCAAACCCAGCGTTCCTTGAAAGGCTTTTATTCAGGTACAAACGTCCATTGCCACACGATGTCGGCTTCAGTTGTTCCAATCTTCATCGCCTGACGCGTTTCGAAGGAGTTCCCTTCTTCCTCAGAGGCTGGTTGGAACAAGTACGTCCACGTCTCCCACTTCCTGTTTAAGTGCATGTTTCCACACCCTCTCCCACTTAAACAGGAAGTGGGAGACGTGGACGTACTTGTTCCAACCAGCCTCTGAGGAAGAAGGGAACTCCTTCGAAACGCGTCAGGCGATGAAGATTGGAACAACTGAAGCCGACATCGCGTGGCAATGGACGTTTGTACCTGAATAAAAGCCTTTCAAGGAACGCTGGGTTTGAGTGCTGCTTTTTGCAAGGGCAAGTTGGAGCGTTCATATTAGCCGGTGGCCCTGCCGCCTTAGCTGGCACCACCCCACAACGGGGGCCGCAAGTTCAGAATCCACAAGAACTACATTGCGGAAAACCAGCGAAGGATTTAAAACAATGATTACCACACGAGGCTCATCTGCGGGCTTTGAACTTTAATAGGACAGCACGAATAAACTACGTCTCCCGCAATGCTCCACAGGCCATGTGACCTCCGATCCAGGGAGAGGGTGTGGAAACATGCACTTAAACAGGAAGTGGGAGACGTGGACGGACTTGTTCCAACCAGCCTCTGAGGAAGAAGGGAACTCCTTCGAAACGCGTCAGGCGATGAAGATTGGAACAACTGAAGCCGACATCGTGTGGCAATGGACGTTTGTACCTGAATAAAAGCCTTTCAAGGAACGCTGGGTTTGAGTGCTGCTTTTTGCGAGGGCAAGTTGGAGCGTTCATATTAGGCGGTGGCCCTGCCGCCTTAGCTGGCACCACCCCACAACGGGGGCCGCAAGTTCAGAATCCACAAGAACTACATTGCGGAAAACCAGCGAAGGATTTAAAACAAAGATTACCACACGAGGCTCATCTGCGGGCTTTGAACTTTAATAGGACAGCACGAATAAACTACGTCTCCCACAATGCTCCACAGGCCATGTGACCTCCGATCCAGGGAGAGGGTGTGGAAACATGCACTTAAACAGGAAGTGGGAGACGTGGACGTACTTGTTCCAACCAGCCTCTGAGGAAGAAGGGAACTCCTTCGAAACGCGTCAGGCGATGAAGATTGGAACAACTGAAGCCGACATCGTGTGGCAATGGACGTTTGTACCTGAATAAAAGCCTTTCAAGGAACGCTGGGTTTGAGTGCTGCTTTTTGCGAGGGCAAGTTGGAGCGTTCATATTAGGCGGTGGCCCTGCCGCCTTAGCTGGCACCACCCCACAACGGGGGCCGCAAGTTCAGAATCCACAAGAACTACATTGCGGAAAACCAGCGAAGGATTTAAAACAAAGATTACCACACAAGGCTCATCTGCGGGCTTTGAACTTTAATAGGACAGCACGAATAAACTACGTCTCCCACAATGCTCCACAGGCCATGTGACCTCCGATCCAGGGAGAGGGTGTGGAAACATGCACTTAAACAGGAAGTGGGAGACGTGGACGTACTTGTTCCAACCAGCCTCTGAGGAAGAAGGGAACTCCTTCGAAACGCGTCAGGCGATGAAGATTGGAACAACTGAAGCCGACATCGTGTGGCAATGGACGTTTGTACCTGAATAAAAGCCTTTCAAGGAACGCTGGGTTTGAGTGCTGCTTTTTGCGAGGGCAAGTTGGAGCGTTCATATATATATATATATATATATATATATATATATATATATATATATATATATATATATATATATATATATTACCTACTGGCGGTCGCCAGTAGGTAGTTATAGTTAGGATTTTTTTCAATGTTAAATCTCAAAATTCTGTTTGGAATAACTTTGGCGCCGGTTGACGAATCTGCCTGAAAATGGCCTCGTCGAGCTCCGGTCCTTACCTGAAAGTTTGGGGGGGATGCGTCAAGCGGGGGCCGAGATAAAAGGGGGGTCCCAAAACGCGTTTTCCCCATGTTAATTTCCATAGGGCGGTCGACCTCACTTTTAGCCCGAACGGCTGAATGGATTCACACCAAACTTGGCAAAATTGTAGGGACTGGTAGCCCGATGTGCCTTTGCTATGTCTCAAGATATGTGCTCCAGTGGATTTTGAGTAATTTAGGTTCCAAAAAATATATATATCTATAGGCGCGCCCCGGTACGCGCACCGGGGAGCGCACCGGGCGTGCTACGCGACTTGTGCATGGAAAGCTGATTGGCTCACGGGTGTCTGTAAACATTCGAAACAGTCCGGAGCGGTCGCCATCTTGTGTCTCGGTAGGATCGAGACACAAGAGGTGGCATAAAAAAAGGGGAAAATGACTATAAGGGGGCAGGGTAGACCCGCGGGGCATTTAAAAAAAAAAAAATAATCGATTTGCGCGGAGGAGCGCCCGGTACGCGCACTGGGAAGCGGACCGGGGAGCGAAGCATGGGGAAAATCCAGGGCCTTATTTATGAAGGCCTTGCGACAGTATTGCGCCGCCGGTGCGTCACTTTTTGTGACGCACCAGCGGTGTAAAAAATGCGCCTTGTTGCGCTATATTTAAAAAGTGACGCATCTAGGTAGATGGGTCACTTTTTAAAACCCTGCGCCACATTATACCTGCGTCAGGTATAATGTATGCAGAGGGGGCGTTCCCCCGCAAAAAGCCTCGTAATAGTGACGCAGTGAAATCTATGAGATTTCACTGCGTCACTTTTAGGACGCTGTTGCATCAAAATCTTGTGCCTGCCTCACAGCAGGCGTAAGACTGACGCAAGACCTTTCACATGGGGCTTTCCCCATGTGAAAGGACGCATTACTGGAGTTGCGTCACTTTTGTGACACACTCCAGCAATGCGTCACTTTTGCGCTTACAGATACGTCAGAAATACTGACGTATCTGTAACTCCTTGTGACATGATTCGTCATACATTAAATATGACACATCAGGAATGTCGTAAGGAGTGCGCACTGAAAAGTGATGCATCGCTGTTTTCACGCAGCGATGCGTCACTTTTCATAAATGAGGCCCCCAGTTTATTCACTGTGTCACCTCTACGACCCTTTCTTGCGTCAATACGTCCCTTTTGCATACATTACACCATCCAGTGAATGTGTGTCTTTCTGAAAAATAAATATGTTTTATATATGTATTTGTAAAGGACGATGGAAGAATAAATGGTTAAATAAGTGTGTAAGTGTTTATTTTTCAGAAAGACACACATTCACTGGATGGTGTCATCAGTGATGTCATGAGTGATGTCACTGACCATGTCATGAGTGATGTAATATGTGACGTCATCAGCAGTGCATTGCACGCGCAAGTTATAGTGAGTCCAACTAACTATAACGTGGAATTTCAATGGTTTTATGTCAGTAAAATTTCAAGCTAACTATAACTGGTGTGAAACCTATGGTTTTTTCAGTGAATTTAATAGGTTTTTTAAATGCTAATTCCTAACTATAACTGGTGTGAAACCTATGGTTTTTTCAGTGAATATATATATATATATATATATATATATATATATATATATATATATATATATATATATATATATATATACCGCCAGTAGGATATATATATATATATATATATATATATATATATATATATATATATATATATATATATATATATATATATATATATATATATATATATATATATATAACCTACTGGCAGTCGCCAGTCGGTAGCTATAGTTAGGACCAAGCTACCATTGAAAATACACAGCTCCGCTCTGCTCCTTCCCTGAAAGTTTCATGTGGGTTCGTGAAGTGGGGGCTGAGAAAAAAGGGGGGTCCCAAAACGTGTTTTCCCCATGTTAATTTCCATAGGAGGGTCTGAGTCTACAGCTCGAACGGCTGAACGGAATTACACCAAACTTGGTAAAAAAGTAGGGACTGGTACGCATGTTTGGAGAAAATTGCTCAAGTGATTTTTATGAAAATTTACTTCAAAAACACCTATATATCTATAGGCGCGCTCTGAGCGTTCACTGGTACGCGTACCGTGGAGCGCTCTCGGCGCGCTACGGGAGTGCGCAAGCGGAAAGCTGATTGGCTGTCGGATGTCTGTCAACATTCTAAACAATCCGGAGAGTCTGCCATCTTGTGTCTCGGTAGAATCGAGACACCTGAGGTGAAAAAAAAAGTGGGAAATGATTAAAAGGGGGCAGGGTAGACACCACGTGACCCCCTAGGTTTTCTGAGGGGGGCCTAGAAGAACCCTGAAGGGCAAAAAAATCTTTTTTTTTTTTTTAATTTTCACGGGGTAAGCTCTGGGTGCGTTCCCAGGTGCGCTCTCCGGTACGCGCACCCTGACCGTACCACAGGGTAAAACAGTGAAAGAAAATAGTTTTTAATAAGAATTTGGATTGCTTAGAGGTAGGGTAGCTCTAAAAAGAGCTGTTGTGTTATGTGGGTGATTTAAGTACCTACAAGTAGGTACTGAAGCAGAGTCTAAAATTCAAGAGCAAAACTCTGTTCTCCTCATCTGAGAAATGTACATTGTCTCCTCTGTAGATATCTTGCATGTTGTAATGCAAGTTATTGTGGTATATTCAACTCATACCAGAGTTTCTCAGGAAAGCAGAAACAGATCCTTTTGGGACCTCCTGAGAAGGTCTAGGGGGTGAGGGGCACTCCACCCTGCTCTCTTTTCAAGTTTTGAAGTATTACATTTCATTCTCTTCTGAAACTAGACAAAATGGTGGCGATAGGGTGCATCAGAGACAGACAGTGAGAGAAAGGAGGCAGGAGATGAAGAAGAGATGTCAAATATACATTGGTAAAAATACAGTGGGAGAAGTGCAGTAAATATGAGTAAACTTGCTAAGTAACATAAAAATGTTGCACTCTATACTATAAGTATTACATTATACTACAATCACTTCACTTTTACCTCATAAATTAGTCATAAAAATGAATAACATGTCAACTAATTTTTAATTTTTAATTAATAATTTATTGTTCAGATTTCCCATAATTTAATAGAACTTGTAGCATGTCCTCATCTGGTATTTCATCTTCATTCATAAATGTAATCTCCTAATGAAAATTGTTCATTGTTGTTTGTTGCCATTCTATTTAATCCAAACATTCAATTAATTCTTCATCTTGAGATTGATTTAAAAAATCTTTTAAGTCATCTTCTCCTTAGGAAGAAATTGTGTTTTCATTTTCCTTGACATTTTCATTTTCAAGATGTGTAGTAGACATTTCAAATGAAATTTCCTTGCTAATCACTTTCATTTATCGTTTTTGGTATTACATAACATAAAACTAGCTTATTCAAGTATTTAGCTCTTTAAAATTAATTGGGCAGTGTATAGTATCAGGCAGGAACTAGAAATATAAAGCACTGCATGAGATGAAGCCTATGTTAATTCATAATTATAACAGAAGGACTGTAAATAACTAACAGAAAACATTTTTCAAATTATCTTAAAGTGTACAACATAGTTCCCCTTACAAATTAACAACTCACCTTTTTGAAAGTAGAAGAGTAAGTACTGTGTATTTGAAAGTCCAGAAATTGAGCAGCCAAAATTCCTCTCAAAAGTACCTCTGACAGGAGTATCACAAAATGGCCGTGTTTTCCTCTCATTTAAGATATAGATATATATATAACCAAATAGAAGCTGTAGCATGTCCTCATCTGGTATTTCATCTTCATTCATAAATGTAATCTCCTCATGAAAATTGTTCATTGTTGTTTGTTGCCATTCTATTTCATCCAAGCATTCAATTAATTCTTCATCTAGAGATTGATTTAAAAAATCTTTTAAGTCATCTTCTCCTTGGGAAGAAATGGTGTTTTCATTTTCCTTGACATTTTCATTTTCAAGATATGTAGTAGACATGTAAAATGAAATTTCCTTGCTCTCCTCCAAATTTCTTGCTGTAAATTGCAGAAAAAAGTAATCACTTTCATTTATCGTTTTTGGTATTACAAAACATAAAACTAGCTTAATCAAGTATTTAGTTCTTTAAAATTATTTGGGCAGTGTATAGTATCAGGCAGGAACTAGAAATATAAAGCACTGCATGAGATGAAGCCTATGTTAATTCATAATTATAACAGAAGGACTGTAAATAACTAACAGAAAACATTTTTCAAATTATCTTAAAGTGTACAACATAGTTCCCCTTACAAATCAACAACTCACCTTTTTGAAAGTAGAAGAGTAAGTACTGTGTATTTGAAAGTCCAGAAATTGAGCAGCCAAAATTCCTCTCAAAAGTACCTCTGACAGGAGTATCACAAAATGGCAGTGTTTTCCTCTCATTTAAGATATATACATAACCAATCATACTTCATCACATTCAAATTTAAAACGTAAGTTACATTTTGATTGGTTCTAATTTTCAATAGTTTCAAATGTGTTTTCCCCATGCAGTTTTACATAGGACATTTAGATATGGCTACAGCCCAAACCGCTGAACGGAATTACACCAAACTTGGTAAAATTGTAGGGACTGGTACGCAGATGTGCCTTTGCTATGTTTGGTGAAAATTGCTTCAGTGGTTTTTATGAAAAGCAACTTCTTAAACACATATATATCTTTGGGCGCGCTCCGAGCGCTCACCGGTACGTGTACCAGAGAGCGAACCCGGCGCGCTATGGGAGTGCGCGAGTGGAAAGCTGATTGGCTGTCGGGTGTCTGTCAACATTCTTAACAGTCCGGAGAGTCCGCCATCTTGAGTCTCGGGAAAATCGAGACACCTGAGGTGAAAAAAAAGGGGGAAATGTGTAAAAGGGGGCAGGGTAGACACCGTAGGTTTTTTGTGGATGGCCTAGAAGGACCCTGAAGAGTAAAAAAACTTTTTTTTTTTTGCAATTTTCGCGGGGTAAGCGCTGGGTGCGTTCCCAGGTGCGCTCTCCGGTACGTGCACCCTGAGCGTACCACGGGGAAAAACAGTGAAAAAAATAGAGTAAAAAAATAATTTAGAGTGCTTAGAGGTAAGTTAGCTCTGCAAAGAGCTGTTGTGTTATGTGGGTGTTTTTGTACCTACAAGTAGGTACCAATGCAGAGTCTCAAATTCAAGAGGAAGACTTTATTCCCCTCATCTGTAAAATGTACACCATCTCTCCTATAGATGCCTTGCATGTTGTAACGCAAGTTGTTGTGGTATATTGACCCCATACCATAGTCTCTGAGGAAAGCAGAAACAGATTTATTCACATCTTTCCTTGCTTTCTCAATCTGTGGACAAAATTGGTTGGACCAGTTTTTGCAAAAAGTTACATCAATTGCCCAAAGATGTCCTTTAAAAGCATTTCCAGACCTACCCCAGTCAAAGTGCCTAGGTCATTTACTCCACAGTGCACAATTATAAGGTCAGGGTGTGGAAGATGCATAAAGGATTTTACCCATGGTATTAATTGGTGACTTCTTAATCCTCTCTGTCCAATCCAGACAATGTCCACATTTGGCAAATCAAGGTGGTAAATACCTATGTTGCTTGCAAATTTTTCACTCCAGAAGACATAGCTATGACCCACAAACCAGATTTTTGGCATTTTGAAGGTAAATGTGCTTGTATTCAGATGAGTTGTGGAAATGAAATGGCAGTTTAAAAGTAGGAGTTATGAAAAAAGTGGTTGAGATTTAGTGTACTTGAAAAACCAGAAATGATTGGTGGTTTCTTAAAAGTCTCCACTGAAAATTAGGGTGCATGCTTTTTGTTTTGAAAAAAGTAATTTCAATGGTTGAGAAAAAGTCATTTAAAGAAACATTGCAGTTGATTAGCTAGTACATTGACAGGTCAGACACCCTTGCTGGATTTTTTTGCAACATAGTATGATGAACTTCTGAACTGTGTGCTGGGTTAGGAGGGAGTTACCATGGTAACAGGGTGAATGAGCAGTGGGGGATGGGTGAATGTTATTTGAGTTTCAAAGTGTTCAAATGTACAACCAATTAAAATGTGCAGTTTGGTTTGGAATTTGTGTGGGAAGGATTTTGTTATGTACAAGTATATGGGTCTGTATTGAGAAAGAATCTGTGCCATTATTCTGAGGCTCCAGTGAAAGAAGCATTATTCAGAGATTCAGCTTAAGAATATCTGTTGTGTGTGACTGACACTGTTCTACATCTTTCAAAGCATTTTTAAAGGTGAGTAATGATTCTTTTAAAAAAGATAGAGTGCTGTATGCACTATGGGGAAGATTAAGAAGCATATTGTGTTTCTTTATTCTTGCATTTTGTGTCATGTATTTTTGTAATGTTGTTTAAAAATAAAATGGTGTATATTGGAAATGTATTTTGAAAATGAGTTAGGTTTCTGCTTTGTTTCTGTAGTGGTCATTTGAATAAGCTGTGCTTTGTGTCAAAAACGATTTAGTATGGAAAATATGTTCTGGAAAAAAGTCTGCTCTTTAAATTTTGGTGAAGCATCAAACTGACTTTCTGTTTGAAATAAGAGAAAACATTTGTAAATTTTTCAATAATGTCACCTGTGCTTTGTAACAGTTTGCCTCAATTAGCTTAAAGAGTATTCTTTGCTCGTGACTCTGTGCCTGTGTGTTATCTGATATATGATTCATTTATTGAAGATATACTGCTGTATGCAGTATAGGGAAGATTAAGAAGCATATTGTTGTTATTTATTCTTGCATTGTGTGTTATGTTTTTTTGTAATGCTGTTTAAAAATTGTATGGTGCATATTAGAAATCTATTTTGAAAATGAGTTAGGTTTCTGCTTTGCTATGTAATGGTCATTTAAAAGGGCTGTGTTTTGTGTGAAAAACAATTTACTATAGAAAATGTTTTCTGGTGAAAAGGTATGCTTAGTTGATGTCTTTAAAAATATGGAAGTACGTGTTTTTTTAAAGACATGGTAGATTACATGTAACATTCTGGTCATGTGCCTAAGATCACACTGATGGGTGAATCAAGCTTCACTCACAGTGTGATCTTAGGCATATGATCAGAATATTACACATAATCTACTATGTCTGTCTCCGCAAACAGTATGTGTGTCTCTGCCTAAGATCACACTGATGGGTGAATCAAGCTTCGCTCACAGTGTGATCTTAGGCACATGATCAGAATGTTACATATAATCTACCATGTCTGTCTCTTCTAATAGTATGTGTGTCTCAGCCCTAGGGATCCAATTTTTGGACTGGAGCAAGATGCTCTCTGATTGTTCCGTATTTCTTGCCTTCTGCCCCCCTGAGTGTGCTGTATTTATTTGCTTCTGCCCCCCTGATTGTGCCATATTTTGTGGCTTCTGCTCCCCTGATTGTGCCGTATTTCTTGCCTTCTGCACCCTGATTGTGCTGTTTTTCGTGCCCCTGCCCCCCTGATTGCATTATCTTTGCCAGTCTTTGTTCGCTGCTGGTATTGGCTTTGCCTGTGTTTCTTTGCTGCTGTTATTGTCTTTGCCAGTGTTTCTTTGCTGTCGTTATTGTCGTTGCCATTGTTTGTTTGCTGCTGTTATTGTCTTTGCCAGTGCTTGTTCGCTGCTGGTATTATCTTTGCCAGAGCTGTGTGGGCTGTGAGAGCTGTGTGGGCTGTGAGAGCTGTGTGGGCTGTGTGGGCTGTGTGAGCTGTGAGAGCTGTGTGGGCTATGAGAGCTGTTAGAGCTGGGAGTGATGTGAGCTGTGTGGGCTGTGAGAGCTGTGTGGGCTGTGAGAGCTGTGTGGGCTATGAGAGCTGTGTGGGCTGTGAGAGCTGTATGGGCTGTGAGAGCTGTGAGAGCTGTGTGGGCTGTGAGGGCTGTGTGAGCTGTGAGAGCTGTGTGGGCAGTGAGAGCTGTGTGGGCTGTGTGGGCTGTGAGAGCTGTGAGAGCTGTGTGGGCTGTGAGAGCTGTGTGGGCTGTGAGAGCTGGATGGGCTGTGAGAGCTGTGTGTGATGTGAGCTGTGTGGGCTGTGAGGGCTGTGTGAGCTGTGAGAGCTGTGTGGGCTGTGAGAGTTGTGTGGGCTGTGTGGGCTGTGAGAGCTGTGAGAGCTGTGTGGGCTGTGAGAGCTGTGTGGGCTGTGAGAGCTGTATGGGCTGTGATGGCTGTGTGTGATATGAGCTGTGTGGGCTGTGAGGGCTGTGTGAGCTGTGAAAGCTGTGTGGGCTGTGAGAGCTGTGTGGGCTGTGTGGGATGTGAGAGCTGTGAGAGCTGTGTGGGCTATGAGAGCTGTTTGAGCTGTGAGAGCTGTATGGGCTGTGAGAGCTGTGAGAGCTGTGTGGGATGTGAGCTGTGTGGGCTGTAAGGGCTGTGTGAGCAGTGAGAGCTGTGTGGGCTGTGAGAGCTGTGTGGACTGTGTGGGCTGTGAGAGCTGTGAGAGCTGTGTAGGCTGTGAGAGCTGTGTGGGCTGTGAGAGCTGTATGAGCTGTGAGAGCTGTGATAGCTGTGTGTGATGTGAGCTGTGTGGGCTGTGATAGCTGTGTGTGATGTGAGCTGTGTGGGCTGTGAGGGCTGTGTGAGCTGTGAGAGCTGTGTGGGCTGTGAGAGCTGTTTGGGCTGTGTGGGCTGTGAGAGCTGTGAGAGCTGTGTGGGCTGTGAGAGTGTGGGCTGTGTGGGCTGTGCCATTATTCTGAGGCTCCAGTGAAAGAATCATTATGCACAGATTCAGCTTAAGAATATCTGTTGTGTGTGACTGACACTATTCTACATCTTTCAAAGCATTTTTAAAGGTGAGTAATGATTCTTTAAAAAAAGATAGAGTGCTGTATGCACTATGGGGATGATTAAGAAGCATATTGTGTTTCTTTATTCTTGCATTTTGTGTTATGTGTTTGTTTGCTGCCGTTATTGTCTTTGCCAGTGCTTGTTCGCTGCTGGTGTTATCTTTGCCAGAGCTGTGTGGGCTGTGTGGGCTGTGAGAGCTGTGTGGGCTGTGAGAGCTGTGTGGGTTGTGAGAGCTGTATGGGCTGTGAGAGCTGTGTGGGATGTGAGCTGTGTGGGCTGTGAGGGCTGTGTGAGCTGTGAGAGCTGTGTGGGCTGTGAGAGCTGTGTGGGCTGTGTGGGCTGTGAGAGCTGTGTGGGCTGTGAGAGCTGTGTGAGCTGTGAGAGCTTTATGGGCTGTGAGAGTTGTGAGAGCTGTGTGTGATGTGAGCTGTGTGGGCTGTGAGGGCTGTGTGAGCTGTGAGAGCTGTGTGGGCTGTGAGAGCTGTGTGGGCTGTGTGGACTGTGAGAGCTGTGAGAGCTGTGTGGGCTGTGAGAGCTGTGTGGGCTGTGAGATTGTGGGCTGTGTGGGCTGTGCCATTATTCTGAGGCTCCAGTGAAAGAAGCATTATTCAGAGATTCAGCTTAAGAATATCTGTTGTGTGTGACTGACACTGTTCTACATCTTTCAAAGCATTTTTAAAGGTGAGTAATGATTCTTTTAAAAAAGATAGAGTGGTGTATGCACTATGGGGAAGATTAAGAACCATATTGTGTTAAAATCAGAAAGTTATTAAAATTGCCTTATTTTAGTTATATGGCTCCAATATGGGAGTCTCCTGGCGCTCCATCCTGGACAAAAGATGCGTTAGCACTACACTTGAAAAGGGAACCTGCTTTGCAAAGGTGGAAAGATTTGTTCCAAGATGGCAAACTTATATCATGGGGCTTTTGCCAACAAATGTGGGGACCGTTTTTTTCAAAATATAAATATTTACAGATCCAAAGTTGGGCTAATGACTTGGAAACAGAGATTGGAATTGAAAATGACTTTGAGTTGAAGCTGGAGACAGGGATCTTTAAGAAGGAAGTGGCCTTTTGGTATTGGGCGATATTAGAAATGGAAGATGGACCATTTGTCTTGCCAGAGACCCTGTGGATGGATAGCTTGCCAAGGATCGCGACAGAAAACCAATGGCAAGTAACAATGTCTATGCTTTATAGTATCGTTAAACCTGCAAACCTAAGGCGAAATCTTTTGTTTACCATCCACAGGGCATATTGGTCTCCTTATAGACTTTCCACATTTAAAGCCGGCGGAATTGTTGGGTGTCCAAAATGTAAAGCCCCAAATGTGGATGATTTGCATATGTTTGTGTCCTGTCCAAAAATAATGCAATTCTGGATAGATGTAAGTAATTCTCTCTCCAAATCTCTGAACCATCGCATCGAGGTAAGCCCTGAATTAATTATTACGGGGAGATATGATTTAGAAAACAGATTTATGAACAACAATGTTAGACTTATTTTTTATGCTATGTTGCTAGCGCGCAGAGAGATATGCAAGTTATGGGTCTCACCACTTAGTCCTAATTTAATGGATTGGATTTTAGCTATGAGGTATATGGCTAAGCTTGATATTTTAGACCATTCTAAGAGAAATCGAGGATTTTGGATACCCTTCCTTTTATGTTTTGGTTGAACAATTTTGTTTTGAATTCCGATGATTAAGCCCGTGCCTATCTCGCTGGTATATGGTTCTACAGGACGAAAAATAGATTTGGAGGAAGACACACTTGTTGAGTCAGGTGGCCAAGATGGGCAGTTCAGAGAAAGGCCAGATTCAAGAATAGGTGATGTCTACGCCCCACTGCGCTAAACCAGCTTATGAGATAAAAAGCCCAGTGGTGGACTAAGATAGAAGTTATGGGTAGCGAGGTGGCAAATGAGGATAAAAAAACTAAAAACAAATTAAGAACCATATTGTGTTTCCTTTTTCTTGCATTTTGTGTCATGTATTTTTGTAATGTTGTTTAAAAATAAAATGGTGCATATTGGAAATGTATTTTGAAAATGAGTTAGGTTTCTGCTTTGTTTCTCTAGTGGTCATTTAAATATGGCTTCTGGTGTGCCATACTTTTGTCATAAGTAAGACTGTTAGCACTCTAGTTGTTCTTTAGAACACTCTGGGACATTCTGTCATTGGGCTATACTTGGGATACATCTGGGTGATATTTGGGCTACATTTGGGCTCTTTTGTCTCTGGTGGCCATCTTGGGAGACTGCATGTCTCTGCAAACAGTATGTGTATCTCTGCCTAAGATCACACTGATGGGTGAATCAAGCTTCACTCACAGTGTGATCGTAGGCACATGATCAGAATGTTACATATAATCTACAATGTCTGTCTCTGCCAACAGTATGTGTGTCTCTGGCTAAGATCACACTGATGGTTGAATCAAGCTTCATTCACAGTGTGATCTTAGGCACATGATCAGAATGTTACATATAATCTACCATGTCAGTCTCTGCAACCAGTATGTGTGTCTATGCCTAAGATCACACTGATGGGTGAATCAAGCTTCACTCACAGTGATCTTAGGCACATGATCAGAATGTTACATATAATCTACAATGTCTGCCTCTGCAAACAGTATGTCTGTCTCTGGCTAAGATCACACTGATGGGTTATTCAAGCTTCACTCACAGTGTGATCTTAGGCACATGATCAGAATGTTACATATAATCTACCATGTCAGTCTCTGCAAACAGTATGTGTGTCTATGCCTAGGATCACACTGCTGGGTAAATCAAGCTTCACTCACAGTGTGATCTTAGGCACATGATCAGAATGTTACATATAATCTACCATGTCTGTCTCTGCCAACAGTATGTGTGTCTCTGCTTAAGATCACACTGATGGGTGAATCAAGCTTCACTCACAGTGTGTTATTAGGCACATGCACAGAATGTTATATATAATCGGCCATGTCTGTCTCTGCCAACAGTATGTGTGTCTCTGCCTAAGATCACACTGATGAATGATTCAAGCTTCACTCACAGTGTGATCTTAGGCACATGATCAGAATGTTACATATAATCTACCATGTCTGTCTCTGCAAACAGTATGTGTGTCTCTGGCTAAGATCACACTGATGGGTGAATCAAGCTTCACTCACAGTGTGATCTTAGGCACATGATCAGAATGTTACACATAATCTACCATGTCTGTCTCTGCCAACAGTATGTGTGTCTCTGCCTAAGATCACACTGATGGGTGAATCAAGCTTCACTCACAGTGTGATCTAAAGGCACATTATCAGAATGTTACATCTAATCTTCCATGTCTGTCTCTGCAAACAGTATGTATGTATCTGCCTAAGATCACACTGATGGGTGAATCAAGCTTCACTCACAGTGTGATCTTAGGCACCTGATCAGAATGTTACATATAATCTACCATGTCTGTCTCTGCAAACAGTATGTGTGTCTATGCCTAAGATCACACTGATGAGTGAATCAAGCTTCACTCACAGTGTGATCTTAGGCACATGATCATTTTTGACACAAGGCAAAGCACATGTAATGTAATTCAGCCTTTTGTTGTATACAAGTGTTTTTATATTGTTTACTTATTATAATTGCTATGTAATAGGATTTAAGGTCTAAGGAAAGAAAAATACAAGACTCATCCAAAACAAAATCTTCAGTGATAAACAATAATGCTCCTGGTAAGCAAACAAAAAATGTTCTCAGGAACTTATTGAAATGTGAAAAATAAAACATGTGACTTCAACGAAAAGTAAGACACCTTTAATTTAAAAGAAGAAAGTGTGTCCCTCAAAAAATGTTAGATCTCTACGGAGATGATGTTCTCTATACCAATAGAAGAACAACTCAGTTCATTGAAATTCATAGACAAATGTTTTACAACAGAATTATAAGCAATTTATTAAAAAATGTAAAGAGGTATAAAAAAAAGACCGCTTTTTACAAGAAAAAAAAACATAGTTAAGATTGTGGATGAAGCATTTAAAGTGAAAAATGAATTGTTTAGTTTAGTAATGAATAGAATTCGTACACTAGATAAAGTAATCAATATGTTGAAATCAAAATGTAAGTGGAGGAGAGTAATTTATCGGACTCATTTTTGTGATGTTTTTTCTGGAGAATGGAAGCATAGTTCAAGTTGTGAGCCATTTTTTAATGAAGAAAGTTACTTTCAGGATAATGATTTGGTGCATGCAGTTGACACCAGTGGTCGAGCATATGAGGTGAAGGATGGTTGTCCGGTTGAAAAAGAAAAGATTGTGCCTAGGAATACAGAAGAGGTGTTAGCTGATGAAGTTATAGAGAGATGTCCTAACGCTCCAGTGTATTTTTGAAATTGTAGTAGTATTTGTAGTATGCAACAGGATTCAATTGATTTGTTTCGTAGTTTCCTACGGACATATACTAAGAAAAGCCTAAAACAAAAAATGAAAATTTTGCAAGAGTTAGATCCTTGTAGAGTAAGAGAAAAAACAGGCTTCCAAGGGCATTCACTGGCTTGTTTTTCAAGAAAAGTATGTCAGAGTGTTTTTCACCATTTTAGGATGTTAGCAGTGCATCATAATAAAGTGAGGAAATTAGTGAGAAGGTTGTATTATGCAAAAAGTCCAGCACTTAAACTAAAACAGTTAAACAGTGCTCTTTTGCATGGAACTGAATTAGATGTGAATAACATTTGTGAAGAAATTGAGTTTTGTTACTTTGGTGAAAAAGAGGACAGTGGAGAAATTGACACAGTAATAGAAGGTAATGTAGAAGAGAATGTAGAGATTTTAAGTACAGAAAAATTTGAACATGAAATTACGAAGTTTAAGGTCAATTCAAGTGAAAGGCCTAATTTTACTTGTGTGTGCTGTCGACGAACTCATTATAAGCATCAGACTAGATTAGTTGATTTATATGTAAAAAGCGAAAAGGTAAATAATAATGAGTGGCAGGATTTTGCAACTTATTTGTTGGTAGAAAATTGTTTTGATTTGGGTTCTGATCAACGTATTTGTAAATATTGTTATAATAAATTAAATGAAAACAGAATGCCTGCTAGAGCTGTTCATAATAATCTGGAATTAGTAGACATTCCTTCTGAATTGAAGGATTTAAATACCTATGAATCTATTCTGATTCAATGTGTGCATCCTTTTCAGGCTATTGTTCGCATGGAGCCTAAGACAGGGAAATTGCCTCCTTCAGATTTACAGAGAGGATTAAAGGGAAGAGTTGTTTATTTGCCTCTAGATTTTAAGAAAAATATTGAAACAATTGGTGTCGAAAAAGTAAAAGAGGAACCTCTGGTTATTCTAGTTAATCGTGTTCCGACAAAGAGTAAGAAAATCTGGCAAGAATTAGTGGATTTTAGGAAAGTCAAGAAGGCAACATTGTATCTAGTAAAAAAGAATCAGTACTATAAAAATGTGTATGTAGAAGAAGAGGAAACAACTGTAGAAGACAACACCGATTTTTCAGCTGGACAAATTGAAAAAGTTGATGTCTCTAGAAGTGAAGAAATTTATGAACATTATAATGTTCATCCATTGCATTCCAAAGAAGTAATGTTCAAATTCCTGCATCTGAATACCGGATTTCAAGATTATATGCAGAAGATCCAAGGTTTCATCAATGTATTCCATATTTGTTCCATCTACTGTTTGAGAGTGACTTGTCTGGACTTTCTTATGCAGTAAACCATATACTGAAAAGTGGAGCACATCTACAAAATGTTTCGGCAAGGGAATTTATGGATAAAGTGAAACTGCAAGACAGTGTTTTGGAATCTCAGCTAATTAATCTCATGGCATGCCAGCGTGGTACTAACGAGTATTGGTACCGTCGTCATGGGGAATTGAAATGTATGCTAAGAAACTTAGGAACTCCTACATGGTTCCTCACTCTTAGCTGTGCTGAGTATGCTTGGTAAGACTTACTTGAATTTCTACGGGAGGCAAATAAAAACATTGAAAATATTAAATACAAGACACCTGGAGAACTGTGCTCTTTGGATCCAGTTAATGTATGCAGGTATTTCAATCATAGGTTTGAAGCTATGATGTCTTTTATTACAAACAAACAAAAAATCCTCCGCTTGGAGAGGTGTTGTATTTCTTTTGGAGAAAGGAGTATCAAGCAAGAGGTGCTCCTCACATACATCTTCTGCTATGGATTAAAGATGCACCAAAATTTGGAAAAGATTCAGATGAGAAAGTGATGAGTTTCATTGAGCAGTATTCTACATGTGCTGTTCCGAAAAGTACAGAAGAAAACAATTCAAGACATCACGTTTTATGCTTTCAAACCCATCGTTGTGGGAAATACTGTAGTCGAAAATACAAATCCAAGGACAAGTTCTACACGAAATGTTGTTTTGCATTTCCACGTCCAGTAACATCGAAAGGAAGAGTGAATAATTTTATGTCTTCTCTACAACATACTGTGACAAGAAAATCACCTAAAAATACATACAACCTAAGAAGAAATGAGGAGTCCAAATACATAAATGACTACAACCCAGTCATTTTGTCCATGTGGAATGCTAACATGGATATTCAATATGTTGCTGATAACTCTATTGCTGTGGCTCGATATGTGACGTCTTACATCACAAGATCAGAAAAGAGGGAACTGAAGGAAATGTGGAAGGAAATTTGACATGAAAAGAGTCTAAGCAAGAAATTATACAGTTACAGTCTGAAGATGTTGTCACATCGAGAAATTGGAGCATATGAATGTTCTGATCGATTATCATCAGCAAGTCTATATGCCAAATCCAGAACCATAATTTGGGTGAGTCTAGTTCCTGCTGCAACACGAAACCGAGTTTTTAAATCTGTACAAGAAATTGAGTATTTGGCGGAGAAAGAACGAGACAGTACAGATATTTTGAAGACAAACATGTTGGATACATACTATCCAAATAGAAGTAGTCATCTTGAGAATGTTTGTCTATATGAAGTTCTGCAAACCTATACTTTTAAGAGGAACGTCACATAAGACATCAATAAAGGTGTATATGCTGTAAGTGGATGTGAAGGCTATCTAGTGAAACAAAGAAAAGGCCATTTGATTAATCATCGAAAATTGAGCTGTGAATCTCCTGACAAAAGGGAATTTTATTACTTCGGTCTTTTGCAACTCTTTAAGCCTTGGCGTAGAGAAGAGGAACTACTTGGAGATTTTCTTACTTATGAAGATTCATTCAATGCAACCAAGGATACCATAGAATGTCCTGTTTTTTCAAATTATCTGCAAGTGTTGAACAAGGAAATACAGCAAGAAGCTACAATTGCAGCAGAGATTGCTAGAGACAGTTCTCAAGACAGTCAGAGTTCTGCTTCATTGAGTCAGGATCCACTAGGAGAACCAATTATACAAAATGAAGCTGCCACTGCTATGGATGAAGTGGAAAGAGCCATGGAACTAGTTCAGGAGGATGTAGTTAACTTAGAAGATTTGGAAAAAGAACTAAATGTTGAGCAGAGGCAAATATATGACGAAGTTACAGAACACATTGAGCATGGTTTATCTCATGAAAAAAAGAGTGCTTATGTACTTTATTTATACCTGTTCGACTGTACGTGAGTGGAGAAGCAGGAACTGGAAAAAGTTTTCTGATTAAAGCAATTGCAACGTATCTGCAGAAAAGAACAGAGTCATCGCTGTCTTGTGTTGTTACCGCTCGAATTGGGATGGCAGCACACAACATTAAAGGGATTACTTTACATGGCTTATTGATGCTGCCAGTAGAGCTTGATAATAAATTACAATACCACAAGCTATCTGGAGAAGCTTGTTGGGAAGTTTCAAGAGTCCTAAAGAAAATGAAACTTCTTATCATTGATGAAGTAAGCATGGTATCAAATGTAATGCTTGCTTTTGTGCATTTAAGAATGCAAGAAATTCTTAAAACAGAGTATGATGTGTTATTTGGAGGCAAACACATCATCGTTTTTGGAGATCTACTGCAACTAACTCCAGTGAAAGGACAGCCAGTGTTTAAAATGCTTACACATGAAGATACCAGGAAGTGCCTAGGAAGCATTGAAATTATAAACACATGGTTAAATTTCAAATATGCAGAACTGCTTCAAAATATGCGACAGGCAAAGGATGAGGATTATAAAAATATTCTACAAGATGTTAGAATTGGAAAACTAACTGAGCATGGCAAAGAAGCTTTACATGGACGATTAATTTCAAATCTGTTATATGCTTGATGCCAACTCTAAAAGAATGTTCAATCTTCAACAACAAAATATTAAAGTTGGAAAATCAAGAGATTGTGAAACTGGAAGCTATTGATAAAATAGAACATGAAGGAGCAACTATTGTTTTGTCTGAAAACTTGAAATAAAAATTGGATTCTTTAGAGAAGACAATATCTAAAACTGCTGGTTTGGAAAAGACTCTGTATGCATGTTTAAATTGTCGTAAAATTTTACGACGGAATTTACATGTGGAAAGAGGTTTAGTAAGTGGAGCAATGGGTCATCTTGATGATTTTGTGAATTACCGAAATAGAGATGGAATTGAATTTATAAATATTAAATTTGATGGTATTGAAGAAGAACAACAAATCAGTCGTTGTTCTGCACGATTTTTGCTTGTGAAAGATTTATATGTACGCTGAAAACAGTTTCCTGTTTCTTTGGCATATGCAGTGACTATTCCTAAATGTCAAGGTTTAAGTGTAGATACTGCTTTGGGAAGTTCTGTGTTCAAGGAGGGTATGGCATATGTTGCTTTATCTCGAGTCAGAACTTTATCTGGATTGTACTTGATTGATTTTGATGAGACAAAGATAAATGCAGATCTAAATTGTGTAAAAGAATATAATAGATTAAGAGGAGAGAATGCTCCAAATTTACCTCAATATCCTCTATTTGAAAAGCGTGTGGTAGTCCGAAAAAGAAGAAATGAGAAAAATTGTAGTGAAGTTGTAGCAAAAAGAAAAAAAGTAGATGAACCAGTAATTGTAAGTAGAAAGGAAAAGGATTCAGGTAAAGATGTTGTTGGATTTCAGTTTGAAAACAGTTCTGGTGTCAACTGCTATTCTAATGTAGTGGTTAACGTTGTTTTTTTTCTCCAAACTGTACAAGAACAGATTGCTGAAAATCGTGAGCAAACATTTTGTTGTTTATTAAATTCTGTATTTGACAAATGTAGCAGTGATAGAACAAAAATACAAAGTGTTTCTGAAATTTGAAATGTTTTAGACATATGTTCTGGTCAAACACAATTTTCACAGAAAATTCAGCAAGATTGTCAGGAATTTCTAATGTATATGCTTGTTGTTTTGCAAGAGGAAGGTGTAGATGTAGAAAATCTTTTTGGCCTTTCTTATAAATGGCAGTATGACTGCGACAATTGCCCCTTTTCAAGTAGTACTACAATAGACACTGAAAGATTTATATATTTGACTTTACCAGACTGCAAATCAGTGTCATTTAATAATCTAGTTCGACAAGCAAATCAAAGTATGCTCTGTACTCAATGTAAATCTGCAATGCTATCTACATTATTTATACAAAGATATGGTCAGTATGTAATTGTAATGTTCCAACGATGTAGTCCTGATGAAACTAAATTGACAACTTTAATAAAAAATGTTGTGGCTTCTCAATTTTCAATTTCAGGAAGAACCTTTACAACTGCAGCAATTATTTAACATGATGGTCCTTCAACAACATCAGGACATTACACAGCTTATTTAAAGTGTCATAAAGCATGGAATCACTGTAATGATACTCAATTGACTTTCAATCAACGTTTGCCTTCTGACTTACAAAATTCTTACCTAGTGTTCTTACAAACGAAATTTTAGGAAAGGTAATTGGCCTATGAAGATTGCAGCAGGTATTAAAATTTAGTTTGCTGTTCAAAATTACTTTCCAAGTGATAGTGATGAAGATAATCAAAAACATGTAGTTCTGATAGAGGTAGTATATGTATTTCACATAGTGTGTGCTGTGAGTATTATAGAAAATATTAGTAAAAATTAAGCTAGAGGTGGAAATAAAACTATTATTTCATAATGTAAAAGATGTTGGAGTTTTTCTTTCAGAACCTCGGGTAAATGAAAGATTAGGAATATTGTTGACTATTTATCAAAGAAAAGGACTGTCCATATACTATTTGGCCTCGTGGAAAAGTACATGGATCAAAAGTGAGTTAAGATATGTTTTTTCAAAATTTAAATTTATTTATTCAAACGTACTATGGGTTTTTTAAACACAATCATTTTGATTGTGTTTTTTTTGCCCGCTGTTATATGATGAGTAGTATTGAAGTCACTGTTTAAAGTGAAATTCAATATATTCTGAGAACAGCAAAAATAAACCATATAACATGTTGTACAAATTATTTTGTATTTTGTATTATCTAATATATATTATTTTTCACTCACCTATTTCCATCCTCTAACACTCCTTTTAACTCACCCTCACTGGCCTTTTCTCACTCTCCTTCACCTCCCTTCTCTTATTCCACTTTACTCACTTATCCTCATTCTCCACTCCTTCACAACCCTTTCCCTCTCTCCCAACCACCACTTTCCAGCTGTCAGTCACTCTAATTCACTTACTTTACCCTTCTTTCTTTTCTTTGTTCCTTTAATAATTCCCTTTTTCTCACACACCTTACTCTACTTCACTCACTCCATTTCTCACTCCCTCTGTCTTCTCACATCCTCACTCTCCTTTCCTCACTTCGTCTCTCTTAGCCTTACTCTGTCGATCCTCTCACTCTCTCACGCCTCTTCCATCACGCTTACTCCCTAAAACTCACCCACTCTCCCTTACTTACCTTTCTTTGCTCTCTCACTCAGTTCCTTTCTGCCACTCATTCCTTCACTACCTCTATGTTCTCACTCCTTCACTTCCTTTGTCTCATACTCAATTGCTTTTATCCTCTGTCTATCTTTCCGTTTTCTTCAATTTCACTGCCCTTCACTCACCCTCCCTCACCCTTGTTCCCTTACTCCAGTTCCTTCAGTTATTCTCATTCATCTTCCTTAACTCCCCTTCCTCTTTCTCTCCTCACGCACTCACTTTTTCCCAGTCCCTTTGCTTCACTTTTCTTCCCTTTCTTCACTTCCTTTGCTGTCTCAGTCATTCTCCTTCCCTTAATCACCTTACTGCCCTTTATTCACTTTTTCTCTTACTCCCTCTGTTCTCTCATATTCTCACGTGTCTTCCCTCACTCCCTCTCTGTTACCTTCACTCCCTTTGTCTCCTCACTGTCTTAGGACCCTACATTCACCCTCACTCACCATCCATGCCTCATTGTCATTAATCCACCGTTATTCACTCCTTCTTCCCTGTCACTCACTTCCCTTTCTTTACTCCCCTTTCTTTCATTAGTTTTCCTAATGTACATTCCTTTACTATCTTACTCACTTTCACTTCATTTCTCTCTCCTGGTCTTCTTCTCTGTCACTGAATGTATTCATGTCATTATCCTTTTAGTAATTTGCTCTTCCTCTATTTCTTTTTCACTCTCTCTGACCTTCACCATTTCTTTGTTTTCCTTTCTGAGTCCTTCACTCATACTTGGTCTCTTACTACCCTTTTATGACTTTTAATCTCCTACTTTGTCTCTTGTATTGTAAAATATATATTAAAAACATTCTATTTTTTTTTGCTCTTTCACAGATATGAAATTTACTGAAAATATGTCATTAAGATTACATTACTTATAAGGTAAGTCTGATGTACAAAATTAACTTTCTCTATACTCTTTTCTTTAACCTCACTACTCTTCTCTTTACTTTCCTTTCTCTCTCTTCCTTTCTTTCACTCCTTCACTCTTTTCCCTTCTCTTACAGTCCTTACTCCACTATACTAACTATTTCTCTTACTTCGTCTGTCCTCGTTCTACACTCGCTTTCCCTCATTCTCCCTCTGTTAGTCTCATTTTCGCCATCCCCTTAGTCTCTCACACTTCTTCTGTTACGCTCACACCCTGTAATTCAGCCATACTCCCACACTGACCTACTTTCAGACTTTCTCCTTTACTTTCCTTCCTCTCTCTTCCCTTCTTTTGCTCCTTCACTCTATTCTCTTCCTTTATTCTCCTTACTCTACTTTACTAACTTCTTCTCCTACTCCCTGTGTCCTCTTAGTTCTACACTCCCCTTCCCTCATTCTCTCTCTGTTAGCCTCATTTGTTCCATTCCCTTAGTCTCTCACTCCTCTTCTGTCACACTCACTCCATATAACTCAGCCACACTCCCACACTCACCTTCTTTCAGACCTTCTCCTTTACTTTCCTTTATGTCCCTTCTCTTCTTTCGCTCCTTCACTCTTTTCCCTCCCCTTACTTTCCTTACTCCACTTCACTAACTCCTTCTCTTACTCCCCTTGTCCTCTTAATTCTACACTCCCCTTCCCTCATTCTCTCTCTGTTAGCCTCATTCTCTCCATCCTCTTAGTCTCTCACTCCTCTTCTGTCACGCTCACTCCCTATAACTCAGCCATACTCCCACACTCACCTTCTTTCAGACTTTCTCCTTTACTTTCCTTCCTCTCTCTTCCCTTCCTTCATTCCTTCACTCTTTTCCCTTCCCTTACTTTCCTTACTCCACTTCACTAACTCCTTGTCTTACTCCCTCTGTCCTCTTAATTCTACACTCCCCTTCCTTCATTCTCCTTCTGTTAGCCTCATTCTCTCCGTCCTCTTAGTCTCTCTTTCCTCTTCTGTCACGCTCACTCCCTATAACACAGCCATACTTCCACACTCACCTTCTTTCACACTTTCTCCTTTACTTTCCTTCCTCTCTTTTCCCTTCTTTTGCTCCTTCACTCTTTTCCCTTCCCTTACTTTCCTTACTCCACTTCACTAACTCCTTGTCTTACTCCCTCTGTCCTCTTAGTTCTACACTCCCCTTCCTTCATTCTCTCTCTGTTAGCCTCATTCTTTCCGTCCCCTTAGTCTCTCACTCCTCTTCTGTCACGCTCACACCCTATAACTCAGCCATACTCCCAAACTTACCTTCTTTCAGACTTTCTCCTTTACTTTTCTTTCTCTCTCTACTTTCCTTTCTCTTGCTCCTTCACTCTTTTCCCTTCATTTATTCTCCTTACTTCACTTTACTAACTCCTTTTCTTACTCCCAGTGTCCTCTTACTTCTACACTCCCCTTCCCTCATTCTCTCTCTGTTAGCGCCATTCTTTCCGTCCCCTTAGTCTCTCACTCATCTTCTGTCACACTCACTCCGTATAACTCAGCCATACTCCCACACTCACCTTCTTTCAGACCTTCTCCTTTACTTTCCTTTCTGTCCCTTCCCTTCTTTCGCTCCTTCATTCTTTTCCCTTCCCTTACTTTCCTTACTCCACTTCACTAACTCCTTCTCTTACTCCCTCTGTCCTCTTAGTTCTACACTCCCCTTCCCTCATTCTCTCTCTGTTAGCCTCATTCTCTCCATCCTCTTAGTCTCTCACTCCTCTTCTGTCACGCTCACTCCCTATAACTCAGCCATACTCCCACACTCACCTTCTTTCAGACTTTCTCCTTTACTTTCCTTCCTCTATCTTCCCTTCCTTCACTCCTTCACTCTTTTCCCTTCCCTTACTTTCCTTACTCCACTTCACTAACTCCTTGTCTTACTCCCTCTGTCCTCTTAGTTCTACACTCCCCTTCCCTCATTCTCTCTCTGTTAGCCTCATTCTCTCCGTCCTCTAAGTCTCTCACTCCTCTTCTGTCACGCTCACTCCCTATAACTCAGCCACACTCCTACACTCACCTTCTGTCAGGCCTTCTCCTTTACTTTCCTTCCTCTCTCTTCCCTTCTCTCTCTCCTTCACTCTTTTTCCTTCTCTTACTGTCCTTACTCCACTATACTAACTCTTTCTCTTACTCCCTCTGTCCTCTTAGTTCTACACTCCCTTTCCCTCATTCTCTCTCTGTTAGCCTCATTCTCTCCGACCCCTTAGTCTGTCACTCCTCTTCTATCATGCTCACTCCCTATAACTCAGCCACACTCCCTCACATATGTTTCTTTCCTTCTCACTCAGTCCTCTACTCTCACTTTTTCTTTCCCTTTCTCTGTCCCTTCACTCCCTTACTCCCCTTGTCCCACACTTACTTGCCTTTATCCAGTCTGTATCTCCACTCTTTCCTCATAATCACTGCTCTTTTCTTACCCTTCTACACCCCTGTTCCTTTACTACATTTTCTTCACTTATCCTCATTCCTCCTGTTCACTCCCCTTCTCCTCACTCACCTCCCACACTCACCTTCTTTCAGTCCCCCTACTTCACTTCCCTTCCCCTCTCGTCCCTTTCTTTGCTTTCTCACTCATTTTCCTTTCCTCTCTCACTGCACTCCACTTCAGTTACTCCTTTTGAATTTGTTTAGAATACAGCTCTTTTTTGAGAATTGGAGGTAGTTCTAAAAAGAACTGTTTTTTTCTTCTTTTTTTACGTTTTTTTCTGAACAAAAACAAAAACAGGGAATGCAAAACTGCTCAACAGGATGCAAAAAAAAGGGGAAAAATTAGGGCTGGGGAAGGCAGCGGTGTTCTTGCCTCTTGCGTGCAATGAGCTTGATGCTCTGCTCACCATAGCAAAGCATTTCATCGCATTGCTTGCACTTTATAGTAATGTCACAAAAAACAGGTTGAATGTTCGGGATCATCTCCAATTCCACTGCACGTCCTCTCCCTGATGTTGTGGCTCCTCCTGTAGATGTAGAGGCACCATCCCTTGGAGGATTACGTGCCAGGTCTCGGACACTCTCCCGGGCATAGTTCTGGGGGTGTCTGCATTTGAGGTGGCGAATCATTGTTGAATTGCCAAAACTGTACTTCCTTCTAGGGTCTCCTCGGAAAAGCACAGTTTGGCAGATTTTGCATTCAACTTTGGGAGCATTCACCTTTTTTAATCCTTCAGGTATTGAAAAAACTCTTCCAAATAAAATGCTCCTTGGGCTGAGGAGGCTCCTCCTCCTCGCTGATGCTGGGTGCTCTGGCAGCCATTCTTTACACAAAATGGTAGGACAGAAAAAAACAGGTCTTGCTGTCGGCAAAGTGAAAGAATAAGTGAAGGAAATGGGTGGGGTTTTCATTAGTTGTAAAAAAAACTGTTAACAACCAATGAAAAGAGTTATTTTAAGGTCACATGACTTGACGCGCTTACGCTGCGCGCACCGAAGCACTTCCGGGGGCGCTTACGCGGCATGAACGTAGGCGCTTCCGGGGGCGTTTACGTGGCACGTACGTAGGCGCTTACGGGGGTGCTGATGCGGCGAATCTAAATGACGTTTTGCAAACATTACGGAAATACGTTTAAAGTTATAATCGGGTATTTACAATCAAAAATACTACTTTTATAAGTATGCTACTGAATGTCTTGCATTATTATTTAGTTAAATACATACTTTTTTCCGCACGCGGCAATAGCGCTCTCGCTGCGCTCTCGGGTGAGCTTACCGGTGCGCGCACCCTGAGCGCCCCAAGACAATATGATTTTTTTTTAAATGAAAGAAACATTGAAAAAATTATTCTTGTGAAAAAAAATAATAATAATAATAGTTATAAAAAACGGGTAATAAAAAAAAATTCAGTTTCAAAATCGTAGGTTACAAACTCGATATACAAAGGAATTAGCTTTTAAAAAACCTTTGAAATTCACTGAAAAAACCATAGGTTTAACACTCGTTATAGTTAGGAATTAGCATTTAAAAAACCTTATATGTATTGACGTGCCCTTTTCTCTTCGGAATAAATCCTCTACTAAAACCAGCTGGATCATTATTTATTGATACTACAACTGGCGACGATCGGGATTTCATTATAACAACAAGAAAAAGAATTCAGAATCTACGTTGGATTTGCCTTTTAAATTTTTTTTTTCTTTTCCTCGTCATCTTCAATATTTGAGACTTTCATTTTATCTACTTCATTGCTGATGAGCTATTACTGCTGGACATCTGTCTACCGGTTATTTGTGAGTAAATCAATTGATTTTACAAAGTTCTATCGATTTCATACCTTTTGCTTTCTTTTGAAATTGTCCTCCGCTTTTGCGCGCTCCTCCGAACTGTGTTTTACACTGAGCGCGAGCACTTAACTATCTTTTTTTTTTTTTTGTTATATTTTTATTGAGGAATAGGTCATAAGCACATATCAAACACAAAACTTCTCATCTTGCGGTTGTGGGGTTGCAAGAACAGTGTACAATATGATACATTGTAAAATTGAAGCAGAACAAGAATCAAATCAGAACTGAAATGCAGGGGAATTCCGCTGATTCACAGATTGTAACATTATATAAGCAAAAATACAGCATAGTAGTAATAGAAAAGAAAGAATATGATTCAAGGTGTCGTGAACATCTGAGATGATCAGAAATAATCAGTCTTCTTCATCCATGTAAGTTCTAACCGGTCCCCAGATTAGTTGCCCCAATGCTCTTTTCCGCCTTCCTTTCAGTGCATACAAACTATATTCAATATTATAGATAAAAAGAAACCGGGTCCGCCATACTGCGAATGAAGGGGGGTCGCTTTGTAACCAGCACGAAGCGATGCATAACCTTAGAGCCGCTGTAGCTACAAATATCAAATAGCCATTATTGTCAGTAGGCACGTCTTGTGCATAACCCATATCTATACCCAATAATATCTGCGAAAGTGTGAGCTGAAAGGGAGTGCCAAGAATCTCAGATAGGAACTTACTTACATGCATAAACAATTCCCTCAATTTAACACAAGTGCCAAAGATATGCATCACGTCCGCCTGGTGAGCGCTGCACCTAAAACATTTCCCATCCGGGTCCCCGCCCCACTTTGAAATTTTGTCTAGAGTACGATACAAGTAGAATAAAGTTTTATAATGTTGTGTGACAAGGTTGGCAGACATAAGTACTCGTCCTGCAAGCTCAATTGACCTTTCGAGCAGGATCCCTTGGCTTCCCAGCCTGTTCTCCCATTTGCTTGTTTGTGCTTCTAAGTCATTTGGCATTGCCTCTAGCATTAAATTATAGAGTACCCCGATCCGAGCTCCTTTCCTATTGGCCTCTATAAGAGGATTGGGTGCCTTGCATACAATAGCTTTTAATAAGAGATCACTTATTTGCAAATACTTGAAAAAGTGTGTGGATGGAAGTTGATATTGTTCCCTTAACTGACTAAATGATTTTAAACTATCCCCTATATATAAGTCACCAAAAATAATTAAGCCTCTCGTTCGCCAGTTCACCATTATACGATCCCAACAAATACTAGGGTAGAAGATCTGGTCAGTCAACGGAGTATATCTGGAAACGTATAAATTTTATAGAACGTTTTAATTGCTTTCCATGCTTTATAAGCTGCAGCGACGACCTTAAATCTGGTGCGTTTATAATAGTTCCAATCCGTATTAAGAAAAAGGCGATTCCTAGCTTCCGCACCAAGGAGTAAAGTGTATATTGAGGGTTGTAATGCTGGCTCCAGTGGTGCTTCCCCAATAAGTAAAATATTCATGTGCTGAAGCATGCAGGCATAGTAATATAGAAGAAAGTCCGGTACCGCCTACCCTCCTACAGCCCTTGGCAGGACCATGTATTTTTTGGCACGCCGCTCCTTTCCCCGAGACCATAAAAATTTCATACAGATCGACTGCAATTGTGTAATGTAAGACGAGGGGATCGCTAGTGGTACTGACCGATAAAAATAAAGGATCTTAGGTAATACCATCATTTTTAAAGTATTACATCTACCCACAAGCATTAAATGCAAGCATTCATAATGATCCAGTTTTTTACGGATCCCAGTCAATAAACTCTGCCAGTTAGATTCTACCGTAGCAGAGGCCGAGGCTCTTATCCGCACCCCTAGGTATGTGACCTCTGTTAAAACCCTAACATCTAAATAGGACTTGATGTTGACACATAAAATCTGAGTCTTAGAAGTGTTCAATTTGTACCCAGATACCGAGCCATATACCGCTGCAAGATGTTCAATCTCAGGCATAGCCATGGCAGGTTTTGGAGACAGCACTGCAACATCATCGGCGTACGCTAGAACCCGATATTGTTGCTGTTGTACCAAAACTGGCGGAATCCGAGGGCTGTTCTCCAACATTTTTAAAAACGGATCGATGTATAGGGCAAATAGCAATGGGGAACACGGGCAGCCTTTCCTTGTCCCCCTTTGTATTGATACCTGTGCCTATTGCAGCCCCATTACATAGATCCGTGCACTTGGCTGTTGGTACAGCGTCTGTATAGATTTTATATACTTTGGCCCAAATCCTCGAGACTTCATCACATCCCATAGGAAAGACCACGACACTTGGTCAAAAGCCTTCTCGGCATCTAATAATATGAGGCTCAGTGGTATTAATGTTATGGTAAGTTTCCCTTTAAGTATATTGTATTCCTTTGAACTGTATGTTCTACATTCCATATGACTCGTGATGTTTCCACAAGTCAGTTTCTGGAATCTGCTGTTATGTATTGACGTGCCCTTTTCTCTTCGGAATAAATCCTCTACTAAAACCAGCTGGATCGTTATTTATTGATACTACAGTAAGGTGCCACGTGTGTGCAACAACACACATTTTGCATGCTTATTTGATTACACGTAATGTATACAGGGGTACCGTTCTTTTGCTTAAGGGGCAAGTTTCTTTAGCAGTATGAGACTACTTGTGGACTCGTGCAACAATCTTGGCCTTATGTGTTGTCTGTTTTGTATCGTGTTATCGTGCTATTTCTTGAGACAGTCAACCTTGCTCAGTGCAGTACGAATCTTGTGTGCTGTATCTGTATTTTAAAAGGTGATAGGAAAGACGCCTCTACAGAGCTCCTCATATGCTAATGAGGGAATATGTTGTACATTGTGCTGGTGCATAACCGCTAAGTATACTTACCATTGTAGAGCATTTTTCAGCTTGTGATTATACTACTGAATGGACGCAGCACGTGATTATGTTGCCGTGTGTATGGACTGTGATTTAACAGTGAAGTGGATATATGAAGACTCACTGTTATTGAACAGCAAAGCGGATATATTAAGAGCTCACTGTGATGTAACAGTGCGTGAAACCTTGATGATATATGTGAGTGCAACAGGAGGTACTCGCGATCCTGGTACTGTGTTTGAAGTACTAATGTCTGTATTACTGCTATGAGATTAGTCATTACAGTTGGGCCTTACTGGCATCATCTACATTGAGGAACACACCACCCATGTTCATTGTCATGTAGGTACGTGACAGATGAAGGAACATTGAGAGGCATTATATGTCACTGTTTCATTAGTCTGTTACCAACACCATTTATTTGCAGAAAATCCTTAAATAAGTGTCCAAGTCTCGGTCTAAGGAGAAAGACAGCACTAAAAACTGTGAAAGGGGATTACTACAGGTATACCCAATATTTATACATATAAGCTTAGTATCTAACGTGTTTCTTGACCGATTAGTATAGCTGCTAATTAGACCTTTTATTTACAGGTCTCCAGTTCCACAGAGGTGTCCAAGGTCCTGGGAACAATTGCTCAGAGAGTGCCATTCGATGATCCATGTGGATCCAACATCTCTCTCATCTAATCCCCTTTCCCCTGGTACATCTCAGTGCTCACCAAGTACACTTCGTAGATAGTGCTTTGATGTTCAGGAGCTTTGATGTTCAGGCTTCATGAAAGATGGCCGCCGGACAAGAGCCCTAGGGAAGAGCTCTGGGGTTAGGGATCTCCTAATAACGGAATAAATCCCTGAAATACCCTGAGTGCGACCCAGAATCATCAAAGCTTACACTGCAGGAACAGAGCAGTGGGCAGTGATTTTAAACAAAAGGCTCGAAAAGTAAAATCGCGGGAGACAACATACTCGTCCAGTAAACAACAAGGCTGACCCTGCTTACCGGACTTCACGGACGACGGACCTCGGAGGACAAGTCCTACAGATTGGACAGTCGGAAGGGGAGCGTCTGTTACTGGGAGCCATCCGACGTCAACCTGAGCTGCCCGGTGCTGGTATAGAAGAGGCTTCTGCGACCATACCTCCGACGCTGGGCAATAGAGGTATATGAGACTGCACCTCTGAGGACTGCGAGCACAGTCCGGTCACGGCACGGAGAAGGAGCGGAGCAACACTCGGCAAACGACAGACAAGGTACGAACAGCCCCGCACGATCGCGCGCCCCCCCTCTTCCCCCGCCCCCCCTTAATACAGACGAGGAAAATAACCCGGGGGAACCAAGAGAAGAGTGAGAAAGCGGCACGCCTGACTCTAAAATGGCGGCCGCTTAAGTCATTCTCACACGATCTTCTCATCACTGCCCTTAATCAATGACAAGAGATTCAGCCCAGATGGTACAGCGGAGGGGGTCTGACAATAGGACATTAGTGAGGAGCAAACATAGAGCACGGGCAAAATAGAAGAAGGAAATGGTCCAACATTATCAACACGTCGCCAGCTATGATCAACAACACAGGGCATAGACATTGAAAGGGGACTGTGTACCCATCGCCACCAAAACATCAACACAGGAGCATAGAAACAGAAAGTGGTCTGTGTACCCATCGCCAGCAAAGCATCAACAGGTGCTACTTGTGATAGATCTTATATAATAGAACTTGTGATAGATCAATCCATCACTGAAAGGGGGCTGGATATATTACAAAATGAAAGTGGACTTACTACAGAAGTGGAAACTTAGATAATGCCCTCCCCCACAGAACAACAATAAATACTGAAAGGGGAAATTTCGAAATTTTGAAATTCTGATACGTGATCTATCTGCCAATACTGGGAATAATACGGTGATTACCACTGTTCACTGACAAGGGATCAACTCAGAACAAATCAACATAATTTGACAACAGGAAAGTGAAAATGGATGAAAGAGGCCGAGTGACGATAGGCCCTAAAACACAGAATATTAAATATCCTTCTAATCTATCCAAAAATGCTGCCAAAAAGTTCAAACATAACACATTGAGAAAAAACCCGGACATATTGTTCGCCGACCCATACTTTGATATGGTTAAAGGCACCATAATGAATGACTTGATTTTCCACACTAATAAAACAGCGAAATGGGGCAATGCCCTCACAGAAATGCTGGTCATAACAGAAATGAAAAACATCCCTCATGGCACAAAAATAATGACTTCCCCATCAAGAAGTTGCAATGCTGAACTATGCATCACTTTATATAAAACGGGAATAGTGTTGATACAAGCAGCCAATAGGGACCTTGAGGAATTTGAGAAGACTTTCCTAATAGTAAAAGAAACCCTGGAGAGACCAGGATACCAACTACCCATGACCCAGCATGTAGGCACGCGGGACAACAGTGTCAATACAACTAGAGACATCATCCAACCAGGGGGCCATAACTCTCAAACTCCCAGCTTTGGAGATATAACGGAAACTGAGATGGTAACCTTAGAGAATAAGACTGAAAGAACAGGGAGGTCTTCCAATCTGGCTAATGAAGAGCAGAGCCTGACCCACAAGGAAGAGCTGATTCAAGCTACCAACAGAGAACTCGAGAACTTTGAGCTAACTATCCAAAACTTAAAGGAATACTCAGAAGGACCAAACCTACAACAAAACCTGACACTACCAGATATCACACTTGAAAACATCGACTCCAATACTAGAGACACCAATCAATCAGATGGCCAGAACAACCAAACCGTTAATACCGAAGATTTAACCGTAAATGCGAGGGTAACACCAGAGACTGAGAGAGAAAGGATAGCGATGGCCACCAACCTTGGAAACAAAATGAAGAATCAAGTCCCAAGGAAAGAGCAGTTGCCGCTAACGCACAACTCCACCGTGCTGGAAGAGTGTACCTCAGCTCCAAGCGAATCTCTCTATGAAGCCAATGATATGAGCAAGATAGATGATATCGACCTTCCCTATCCTCCCTCGAATACGAGACCGGAATCCCACAGATCCCTACACACAAAAACATCCCTTACCAAGAAAAGATCTGTGGGAATGAGATCAGATCAGTTGCAGAGAAGAGCAAACTGTAATGCTCATCCGGCCAGGTCTACCGCACAAAAGAACTCATCCCGAACACGGAAAGAAATCAAGGGGCTCCAGAAACTCGTTGGTAACCTGGCGCAAAACTCGTTGAAAGTCTCACAGACAATTGGAAAAATCTGGGAGACGATGATAAGCACACACACCAAGGTTTCACACATCCAGAATCTGGTACTTAGAAACAATAGACCTAACAGGACCAAGCCCTTGTCGAATGAAGAAACTCGGGCCTTACTCAGGTCTTATGAACAACCTGCCCGTAGTAAGGAGGAGAATATCAAAACAGTACCTATTGACTCTAGTAGAAGGGCCAGAAAGAATGACAGGAAAGCAATTCACCAAAATCTACAACATATTCAGCTTATTGCATCTGAATCGGATATTGGAAAACTAGTTAAATCACAGAAACCCCTGAACTGCCTTCTACTTAATTGTCGTTCGGCAACTAAACATGCAGCAGACATAGCCGCCATCATCATCAATAAGGAAATTGATCTGGCCATCCTCACGGAAACATGGCTCAATGAATCATCATCTCCTACCATGGATCTCTTAATACCGCCACAATATAACATCGTCAGGCTAGACAGACCAAGGAATGTGGGAGGAGGCATAGCTTGCATTCACCGGTCGGAGATCGAGGTCTGCCATTTCCAATCTGACCCCTTAGAATCCTGTGAATACCTTGGTATTAATGTGAGAACACCAAAGAATCAAAGCTGCAAACTGCATATATTCTACCACCCACCAGGAGAGAAGGCAAAGTTCACAGAACAACTGATGGAGATCATAACGACCAACTCTAACTCGGACGCCAATAACATATTCCTAGGTGACTTTAACCTCCATTGGAATGACGGCAGTGATAAACTGGTCAATTCGCTTAAAGACTTCTTCAATGAGCTAAAACTTGTACAAGCTTGCAACCAACCCACTCATTCACAAGGAGCGACCTTAGACTGGATTATCTCAAGAAAGGATGAGACATCTATCCTTGCTATAGACCCATGTGACTGGTCTGACCATCACATCATAACATTCACGATACCTACAATGACAAAGGGCAGGACCGTGCAACCACGCAAGCTCAAGAAACTGATCCGAGACACAAAAGAGGCTAACATTGATCTACTGGTGAAAAGGTGTGAGAAAGACCTGAAGCCACCCATCAATAAGCAAAATGTCAATGAGTTGACGGATCACTACATAACCTCGATCGGTAATATCGTCAATGACACCATGCCCCAAAAACTGAAAAAGGTATCAGAGAAACCAAAAAATCCTTGGTTTAATGAATCATTGAATGAGGACAGGCGCAAACTGAGAATGGCCGAAAGGAGGTGGAGACAACATCCCTCCTCCCCCGAGCTGAAAGCACTCAGAAAAACAAGAAAAGAATACAACAAAAAAATAATCAACTCCAAAAAAGAATTTATCAGAGATGAATTGGACAGTGCCATAAACAGACCACGAAAACTCTTCGAGATTTTAAAACAACAGTCAAATAAACTTGCCAAAACGGTTTTAGAGAATACAAAAACTCCCATAAGCTGCGAGGAATTCTCCTCATTTTTCACGGAAAAATCTAAATTGCTTGAAGATGATCTCACAATTGCAGCAACTAACCTTAGGACATTGCCTCCACCTAGTAACGAGACCAATATCTCCCCAGTGAGTCTCCAAACTAAAAATAAGGCTAAATGGGACACATTTGATCTATACGACCAGGAAAAGATCGCCAGAACGCTGGCGGAACTTAAACCGAATAACCACTTTCAAGACCCTTTACCAGGAAAGTGTGTAAGAGAAATCAGCCACACTCTAGTTCCAATCTGGACCGAGATAATAAACACCTCACTGGCACAAGGAACCCTCCCGGACTGTCTAAAAACAGGGCAGGTGATGCCCATCCTCAAAAAACCGACAGCTGATGCTACAGACCCGAACAACTATCGACCAGTGACCAACATCCCTCTACTGGCTAAACTCATTGAGAAATGCGTGCAGGGCCAACTAAGTCAACACATCGCTAAATTCTCGCTTCTGGATGATTGCCAATCAGGTTTCAGAACAGGGCACAGTACTGAAACTGCGATCCTGCACATTGTCGATGACGCCCTACAAGCCCTAGACCGAAATCAATCTTGCCTACTGATCCTCCTAGACCTATCATCAGCATTTGATACGGTAAAGCACGAAGTGCTAATGACCAGACTACATGACAGGATGGGTCTGTCTGGAAACGTGCTGAAATGGTTCAATTCTTTCCTACAGAACAGGTCTCAGCGATTCCTGGTTAACCAAGCAATCTCTTCTCCGAGCCCCAACGCAGTCGGGGTCCCACAAGGCTCAACGCTATCACCAGATCTATTCAACTTATATGTAGAACCTCTCACGGAGATCCTTCAAAAATCACAGGTATCCTATCATATGTATGCGGACGACACGCAATTATACATAAAGATCGCCTCCCTTGAGGACATTGACTTAATGAACAAGACACTAAAGAGTGCTTTGCGATGGTTAACAATGAACCATCTGAAACTAAACGCCCAGAAAACAGAATTCCTACTAATCTCACCAACAAGGAGCCAATCTGAAGTTAAAGAGTGGACTAAATTGGTGACAGCGCTAAACTGCACCCCGACCCTAGTTAACTCAGCCAAATCACTAGGAATTACACTAGATAAGAACCTCGACATGAAAAACCATATTAACTCATTGGCCAAGAGCGCCCGCTTCCACTTGAATTACTTAAGAAAACTGAAACCCTTTATCTCTGAGACAGATCTAAAACTGGCTATCCAATCACTAGTCATCTCGAGGATCGAATACGGCTGCACCACATTAGCGGGCCTGCCAAAATCATCCACAGCACCACTAAAAGCCTGCCTCAACGCAGCGGTGAGACTCATTATGGGAACGAAGAAATTCGATCACATATCTCCTCACCTGAAAGCACTAAACTGGCTACCTTACGAGGCTAGAATTCAAATGAAGATGGCCTGTATTACGCATAAAGCGGTACACTACAACACGCCTAGATACCTAGCCAAGGAACTTAAGCTCTCAGGAGGTAACAGAACAACTAGAAGCGCAAAAGATTTGCTATTACGACCAGCCTTTTTCCACAAGAGAAAGACCTACAACCGAGCATTCTCCGGAGCTGCCCCCAGAATCTGGAATTCACTCCCTCCAAACATCAGGAAGATTCAAAATACAGCAACATTCAAACGAGAACTGAAGAGCCACTTGATGAGTAAATACCCTACTTAGAGAAACCTACCGATCACTGGGATGATCAATTTAGCTAACTAAGGGCCGCCCTCTTCATGGAAAATTGGAAGATCATCATCGGATAATGAAATGATGCCGTGCGCAAGCCGAGACTTGACACATTGCTGCTACCTCATATATGTGTGAACTTTAACTATATCTCACAGTCGTACTATAGAACTTCTTTCTCACTTGATTTATTTATCCATATATGTGGAACCTTTAACTATATGTCACAATCATGCTATATTTCTTCTACCGCACCTGATTTATTTATACTTATTATCCTTGATATGCACTGGGACGCCTCATAACCCTACCCCAACGAGCATGGTTTGTTACTAAGACACAATCCAAGCCTTGCTCGCCATTTAATGCTAATTGCACAGTCATTTTGAATATATATATTTAATCTCGTCCATACAGTATATTGCCTTCTACCTCATTATTCTCTTGTTGTCAGTACTGCTTTTATAATGTCTATATGTAATTCTTTCCTTGTTAAGCGCTCTGATACCCACGGGTCTTGTTCGCGCTATACAAAACACTATAAATAAATAAATAAATAAAATAAATTTGGGAACTAGCAACCTGGGTCTCTGTGCAACAGACAAGTTAGTGCTTGACGTACACCCACTAAAACAGCCACTCACTTATTCATACATCCACTTAAATACCCAGTCATCCACACGTAGAGCCACTCACACAGCTACTCAGTCACTGATATGGCTACTTATATAAACACTCACCACCCATACAACCACTCACACAGTCAATGACCCACCCATACAGCAACTCACATATCCCCTTACTCACCACTGATGCCACACACAGCAACTAACTCAACCATATAACTATTCACACACCCACTTATTCACCCATTCTGCCCCTCAAACATGCACACCCACAGACCCATACTGCTACTGAGACAACCAGTACCACACGGATACAGACAGTATCATTGTGCCATTGACCCAGATATTAAAAAGCTTGCAGGGAAACCCAAAAACAGAAGAAGGCCACCAAAAAAAAATGGTTTCTGTATTAAAGATACAATTAATAAAAATAAGAAAACATGTGTATTATTAAACAAAGATCTCTCATAAAACATAGTAATGAATTCAACCTATTTATGGAGACATATAAACCAGCTATCGCCTTTCTCACAGAAATTGGGCAGCCTGCGAAATAGACATACGGACAGCACTTCCAAAAGCTTTCAACAACTATAGATGTGACAGAAAACACAAACGGGGAGGAGGAGTAGCAATCATTATAGGGGAAGACTTAACAACGAGATGTCATCCATCTACATCCTCCTTTGGAGAAACAATTACTTTCTTGATAGAAAGCACTAAACAGTCAGCATTTAAAGGTAGGACACACGCTAGACATGCTTTTTACAAACAATTCCAACCTAGTCAATATAAATACTATTCAGGTAACCTGGACCGATCACAAAGCAATATTCTTTGACTTGCTACCTCCAGAACCCAACCAGAATACAGCGAAAAACAACACCTACCACCAGTAAGGAAACTGCCAAAATGTGAAAGAGGACCATTTCAATAACACTCTCAAACAGATTAGGGTAGCGATGGGAAATGACATGGAGACAGCAGCCGAACAATATAATAAATGGCTAGAATCAGCCGCAAACCAAGTAGCACCTGATAAAATGAAAAGACACAAACACCAAAATCCATCAGCCCCTTGGTTTTCCACAGATTTAAGAAAATGTAAGCAAGACTGTAGGAAACAGGAACGAAAATGGAGAGTCTCATATAAGGAGAAATAAAAATAAAAATACAAACAGTTAACAGCAGTATACAAAGACAGGATTGCAAAAGCTAAAATAGCTTATTTTACAAATAAGATTGAAAGTGCTAAAGACTCAACCAAAGAGCTTTTCCGCACAGTAACTGAGTTAACACCAAATGCCAAAAATATAAATGCAAATAAGGCCTTCTGTAATGTGCTAGCAGATTTCTTTCTAGAGAAAGTAGAAAAAATTAATAACATTTTTCCGGATGATCAAGCATGAGAAGAACCAACAGTTGAAACAGTTGGAGATTATGATCTTAATTTAACCAAGCCTCTGATGAAATTTAGTCTACCGTCAACAGAATACATTATAAAGCTACTAGAAGGTGCCACCTTGGGATCACCAGAGGATCCATGTCCACCTAATATAATAAAATTAGCAGCGGACACCACTGCACCCAAACTAACGTTTATTTTCCAAAATATGTGTTAACAGCAACGTTTCCTAAAATCTGGAAAAAACTGTTGTAATCCCTCTCTTAAAGAAAGCTTCCCTTGATCAATAGGATCCAGGCAATTAGAGACCAATATCCCGTCTTCCACTACGTGCGAATGTAGCGGAAACGTTCTTGAACAAACAATTGGTCTCCTTTATTGAGACAAACAAACTCTTAGATAACACACAGTTTGGCTTCTGAACAGGTCACCGCACAGAGACAGAATTGCTCAAGGCAACCAAAGAGATCAGGCAGGTTTTAGATCAGGGAAAAGGAGCAGCTTTTGATACTGTCAACCACCAACTACTACTAAACTGCCTGAAGACGTGTGAGATCACAGGATAGGCATGAAGCCTGCTAAAATCCTACTTGGCCGACCGAGAACAAGTAGTAAATCTAGAAAACTTCATATCTCACTCTCTCCCTCCCTTTTTTTGTGTAATTTTTTTATTGCCATTTCACAGAAGATATCAAGGCAATAGCACAAAGTCTGTAGTATACGTAAATCAATTAGACTTATTTCACTCATTATTTTTCTGCTCAACCATGTTTTATAACCTTATAACATGAAGGTCTTCACATATTATTGCGCAAATTAGTACCATATGTCTTGGCTAGATACTTGAACATGCCCTGCTTCCCAACGTAATCTTTCTCCCTGTCTTGTGGAGTCCCACAGGGATCTTCAGAAAGCCCCACCCTTTTTAATATTTTTGGCTCTCCACTAGCAGAACTGATAAGGAAGTTTGGTTTTTTACTCACATCCTATGCTGACGACACTCAAATTGTCGTCTCCATAGAGAAAACTGATGGGAGTACTGGAAACAGATTACAAAACTGCATGATAGCCGCCAATAACTGGATGGAGATAAACTGCCTTAAGCTAAACGCTGAAAAAACTGAGGTGATGCTGTTTGGGCCTGAATTACATTTTTGGGGTCCTGACATATGGTCAAAAACTATTGGCCCAGTCCCCCCCAGAATATAAAGCACACATTTTTGGAGTGATTATAGATTCAAAACTCAACTTCACAAAACAAGTAAATTATGTGACATCCTCCACTTTTAATATCCTCAGAATATTCAAGAAAGTCCTAACTTTCATACCAGCCAGCTTGCAAAATACACTAATTACAGCATTAGTCCTCTCTAAAATACATTACTGCAACAGTCTGCTTCTGACAACCCCAACATATAATTTGAATAAACTCCAGGTACTACAGAATGTTGCAGCAAGACTCCTTCTAAAAATCCCTAAACATTGCTCAGTTGCTCAATGGCTAAAAGAAGCACATTGGCTCCCCGTGAAACAAAGAAAACCCTTTAAGGTACTCTGCCTAATATATAAGGCAATTCACAAATTGGGCCCAGCCTTTCTGAACTACAGTTTCAGGCAGTATTTTCCAGCTAGGAAATGTTGTTCCGCCTCGGCTAATTTATTGATACAGCCCAGTTTTAAGAAAACTAGATGGGGTGGGAAGAGCATTGTGATGGAAGCAACCAAAATATGGAACACACTCCCCCTATTAAAAATAAACCCAATCTTTTATCTTTTAGGAGCGCTGTAAATACCTGGCTGTTTGAATCATGGTAACTCAGCTGGCAGTCATGATCACACTCGGAATCTGAAACAATCAGTACTTAGACACCCCTGGGCATTAACGCGCTCGATAAATAAAATTAACATAACATCATGAATATTAGAAACAGTATCATTAGTATTACATAACTTATGCAATAGAATAGTCTATATCTTCAACTCTCAGAAACACGTATTAAACACTCATTGAATGATGTCATAAGTGATGTCATATGAGATGCCATCAGTGATGTTACTGACTATGTCATGAGTATTGTAATATGTGAGGTAAAAAGCAGTGCTCTGCATGGGCATAAGTTATAGTTAGCTCAGATAACTATAACTGTTGAACTCTGAGTAATAGTTCTCAAGTTTAGGTGGAGAGCAGGTCCTGTATAGAGCATTCTACAAAACCAGAGACACTCTGAATTTGCTCACCTCAAAATTCTGCTTTTCTATCTAATTACTGAAAGCAACCTCTGACACATGTTTTGCTATCATTATACCTCTTCACAGAAGTTTAGCTTCGTCCAAACACAAGGAAACACCCAGTATAATTCAAAACAATACTCTTCGGGCATAGAGTGCTCGTAAATTATGCAAAAAGAAGTGGAGAACTCTGGGTAGTTTCTAAGGTTAGGTGGAGAGCAGCTCCTGTATAGAGAACACTACAACATCACCAACACTCTGAATTTGCTGACTTCATATGTTTGCTTTTTATCAAAGGCTTTAAGCGTAGGATTAGCACATTGCCATCCACACTGAGATAGAAAGGGACAAAGTATTTTGTCATTTCTACAGCAAAATCTTTAAGCATAGGATTGGCACAGTGCCATCCATACTGAGCTGTCAAATGTCAAACATCTTTTACCACCCCAGGGACAATTTTACATATTTGGATTGGTAAAATTCCATCCAAGCCAATCTGGAATTAATAAAACATGCACATAGTGGAAGGGCCTGCACACAGGTTAATTAATTCTTTCAGTTGCCTATTTATGCATTTGGTTGATAAACTGGTACTAATGAGGTAAAATTACAATTATGCTGCATTCCCTGGGCTATCCAGACCATGACAGGTTACTCAATATTTGGTCAGTCATCAAAAATGTGTCTGCCAGACTTCCAGAGATGTATACTTCAGAAAAGAATATAGGCATTGAGGAGCTCTTGATCCTTTACCAAGGGTGGTGGCTGGTCAGGCAGTACATTGCGATCAAAAGAGGTTGTTATGGCATCAAGCTGTACATTCTGTGTGAGAGCTCCACTGGCTACGTGTACAGCTTGGGAGTATATACAGGGAAAGACTTCACCCTAAACTAGACCGGGGAGTAAAATACTGCTCCCCTCAAAAAGTTTGCAGAATCTGGGAATTTGGTGCTATGCCGAAAAGGCGGAGTTCCGGATAAATTCCACATGGTGGAAATTGTTTTCCGTGTGCACAGAAGAGACTTTTTTTACTTGCACGTGCTTGTGTGAAAAACAAGACTTGCTGCATCCTCGCGAGAGTCTGCGAGATGTGCTGACTACTCACAAGCTCTCTCGAGATTTGCAGGCCTCTAGCGTGGCTTCCACTATCACCGGTTACTTCAGGCACCTTTTTTGTGACGTTAACGAGTGTGAGCGACCACAGCTGCACCATAAGTAGATTCTCACCTCAAGAAGCAGCTAAATCTATTGAAAAAGGCATTTTCAAGTTAATATTCTACTCCAATGGACAGTTCACATTATTTTTTAGTGCGAGAAGTCTTTTTTTCTTTTACTTTTTTTTCAACAAGGAGGAAGTGCTCCAAAGACTCTAACTTCCTGTTCCCCTCCAGCAGGCTCTTCCCAATGCTTTGTTCATCTCCTGCTCACTTTTCATTTGCACTTGGAGCTGGAAGGATCACTCTTTTTGTGTGCTGCATATATCCAATTAGATTTAATGACTTTGTTTTTATAATATCATAAGTAATATATAAGGGTGTTGTTTGTTTGATAGTGGGCATGCACAAGGATTTATTTGTACTTTTATTTCTACCTCCATTTCTTTGGGCATTGGCAGTGGCACCAGTGGCCCACTGAGCAAGTTGAGAGCCCCAGTTTGGGACTTTTTTATGGTTAGGAAGCAGGTGGATAACATTACCATATGTCCCATTTGCCATGTGAGTGTTTGGAGAGGTAATCCTGCTACACAATATGGCACTGGAGGCAAGACAACCCATAAGAAAAAACAAGTGGCAATCCTCTGGGAGGTGCACTTTGAACAAATTGATGCAGGTGGTGTTGGTGAAGGTGATGAGAGCAGGGAATCTGTTCTGATCATGGAAGAAGATGAAGATGATTAGGAAGAAGAGGATGGCCTCTTTACACAAACAACCCTGTCCCCAGCAGTGCACTAGTACCCACATCAGTAACATCAAAATGGCAAAAGGCTCAGAGTCAGATGGAAACACCAGAGCAACAGCCTGACGTACATTGAGTATACCACCTTCTTCTCTCCAGAAATTGCCTGCATCTGTGGAATCAGAAAAGACAAAATTCCAGGCTACTATTACTTTCTTGTTTGGACAGGAGGGGCTGTCCGAATGAAACCACTCAAAGGTGCATTTGTACAACGGAAGTTGGCTAAAATGTTAGCGCTTGATCTCCTCCCTTTTTCTTTTGTGGAAGGAGTGGGTTTTCTAGAATTTGTGGCAGGATATTTTGTTAGGGTTGCTGTTCCAGCGCTCCATCACAATGTGCTGGAATTTATTGGACAAACTTTGCAGCAGAGTGCTATTCCCTTTATCCACCAGATAATAGACATGTGAACCAGTCCTCAAGACTCTGATTAAATGTGTATCACTGCACACTGGATCTCTTTCATGGGGAATAGAGAAATTATATCTTCAGGCTTTGATGCTGATTACATTTTCAATGGCACACAGAGGTATGCAACAGTAACAATTTTCACCATGGAGAAATTCCATACAGCTGCAAACATCTCTAAAGACTTTAAAAGCAAGGTGTTTGAATGGCTGCAACCCAGAGAGCTTTACATGGCAGTAATATAGCTAAGGCCATGGCAGATGATGGCTATTTCATAGTCCTGTGTTTGGCGCACTGCGTCAAAATCACTGTACAGGACTTTCTCAAAAAAGAAGACCGAATCAGGAATTTACTGTCCACCTCCAGAAGAATCTGCACTCATTGCAGCCATTCTTTTAAAGCCTGAAGCAGATGAAGATCATCCAGTGTGATAATAGAGTTCGAGTTAAAGCTCTCATAAAAGAGGCACCAGCATGTTGGAACTCTACCTATTATATCTTGCAACATTTATTTAGGAAGTACAGACCAATCAATGACTATGTCATGCAAAAAGGGGATGCAACTGGAAATGGCATGGTCATTGAGATAGAAAAATGGGGCCAGGTCAAATGTCTGACAGAGATGCAACTTCCTTTTGTGGATTTCAGCAAGAAAGATAGTACGATGGGCAAAGTTTTCCTGCTGTTGCATTTGCTACAGGACCAGCTGAAGAAGGTGTCTGAAATGTACTCAGGTGAGGACAAAAAGAAAGATGTGTGTGAGTTATCGAAAAGCTTAATCGTTCACTTGGCTCATAATACGATGTGTCAAATAGACATTCTTTTGTCCAACAGTACATCCATGCCACAATCACTGGCCCCTTTTTTTCTATTTCAGAAGGGGATGTTTCACAATATAGGGAGTTTATTGCTGAGAAAGGCGGCAACTTGGAAGGAGAACGATCGGTAATTAGAGGTCCAGTCCCAGGCAGAAGTTATGGGGTACAACCTTCAACTTCCATAGAAGGCACAGCTGTTTGCCCACAGCAGCCAACATCAGCTGCAAGAACTCTAGCAACAACCACAGGCCTAACCTTAACAATAGCTTGGTTTCAAGTGACAGGTCTTAAGTTCTAGCAGAGCCGCACTGAACTCAAGCTCAACAGATGCCCTGGCTACCAGACAAGCCAGATACTTTATTGCCATCCTGCTGAGCAATGGCCATTGGTGCCTCTTCCTGTAACAATACAATAATGTGTTTGATCCAGACGTGCCATCCAGATAGTACTGGACCATCCTCTGAATGGTCATTGCTGAAGCAACTTGCTTAATTTCTTTTGCAGAAAGAGGCTCGAGAGGAGACAAAATAGGCAAATGAGGTACAAAAACAGGCAAGAGAACTGCAGAAAGAGGCAAGCCAGTCGCAGAAAGAGGCAAGCAAGGTAAAGAAATAGAACAAGGTTGCCGAAAGAGGCCAGATAGGTACAGAAACAAGCAAGAGAGGTACGGAAAGAAGCAACAGAGGTGTAGAATCAGGCAGGAGGGTTAAAAAAAGAGGAAAGAGAAGTGCAGAAAGAGGAAGGGGAAGTGCTGAAAGAAGCAACAGAAAGAGGCAAGAGAGGTATAGAGAGGTACAGAAAGAAGCAAGTGACATGCAGATAGAGGCAAGTGAGGTGCAGAAACAGGCAAGAGAACTGCAGAAAGAGAGAAGAGATTTACAGAAACAGGCAAGAAAAGTACAGAAAGCAGGAACTGGGGTGCAGAAAGAGGCAGGAGAGGTACAGGAACAGGCAAGAGAAGTGCAGAAAGAAGGAACAGGGATGTAGAAGAGGCAAGAGAAGTACTGATAGAAACAACGAAGGTACAGAAAGAGGCAAGAGAAGTGCAGAAAGAAGGATCCGATTTGCAGAAAGAGGCAAGAGAAGTGCAGAATGAAGCAAAAGAGGTGCAGAAAAAGGCAACAGAAGTGCAGAAAGAGGACAGAGAGGTGCATGAAGAAGTAACAGAGGTGCAGAAATATTTAAGACAGTTGCAGAAAGAGGCAAGAGAAGGTCAGAAAAAGGCATCAAGAATTGCTGAAAGAAGCAACAGAGGTACAGAAACAAGCAAGAGCGGTACAGGAAAAGGGAACAGGGATGTAGAAAGAGGCAAGAGAAGTATACTGAAAGAAGAAACAGAGGTGCAGAAAGAGGCAAGAGAAGTGCAGAAAGAAGGAACAGATATGCAAAAAGAGGCAAGAAAAAAACAGAAAGAAGCAACAGAGGTAAACAAAGAGGCAACAGAAGTACAGAAAGAGGGAAGAAGAGTACAGAAAGAGGCTAGAGGGGTACAGGAAGAAGCACGAGAGGTGCGGAAAGAAGCAATAAAAATTCAGAAGGAGGAAAGAGAAGTACAGAAAGTACAGAAAGAAGCAACAGAGGTGCTGAAAGAAGAAAGAGAGGTAAAGAAAGAGAAAGAGGGATACAGAAAGAGGTAAGAGGGATGCAGAAAGAAGCAACAGTAGAGCAGAAAGAGGCAAGAGAGGTACAGAAAGAGGTAAAAGAGGCGCAAAAAGAGACAAATAAGGTACAGAATGAGGAAAGAGAAGCACAGAAAGAGAAAAGAGTGCTGCAGAAAAAGGCAAGGGGGGTGCAGAAAAAAGCAAGAGAGGTACAGAAAGAAGCAAGAAAAATGCAGAAATAGGCAACAGGGATGCAGAAAGAAGCAAGAGGGATACAATAAGAGAAATGAAAGTTGCAGAAACAGCCATGGTGCAAAAAGATGTAACAAGCATGCAGAAACAGGCAAGAGAGGTGCAGAAATACACGAGAGAGGTACAGAAAAAAACAAGAGAAGTGCAGAAAGAAGCAGCAGAGATGCAGAAAGAAGCAAGAATAGTGATGAACTAGACAAGAGACTTGCAGAAACAACAAGAGAGGTGCAGACAAAAGCAAAAGAAGTGCAGAAAGAGGCAAGTGATGTGCATAAAGAGGCAAGAGAGGTGTGTACAGAAGCAAGAGAGGTGAAGAAAGGCATGTGAGGTGCAGAAACAGGCAAGAGAACTGCAGAAAGAGGCAAGACAGTTGCAGAAACACACAAGAGAGGTACAGAAATAGGGAACAGGGGTGCGGAAAGAGGCAAGATAGTTACAGAAACAAGCAAGAGAGGTGCAGAAAGAGGGAACAGGGGTACATAAAGAGGAAGGAGAAGTGCTGAAAGAAGCAACAGAAGTGCAGAAAGAGGCAAGAGAAGTGCAGAAAGATGGAATTGGTATGCAGGAAGAGACAGAGAATTGCAATAAGAAGCAACAGAGGTTCAGAAAGAGACAAGAGAGGTTCACAAAGAAACAAGAATGGTGAAGAAAGAGGCAAGACCAGTGTAGAAAGAGGCAGCAAGGGGTGCTGAAAGACGCAAGAGAGGTACAGAAAGAAGCAGGACAAGTGTAGAAAGAAGCAACAAAGGTGCAGAAACAGGCAAGAGGGTAGGAGAAAGAGGCAATAGAGGTACAGAAAGAAGCAACAGAAACATAGAAAGAGGAAAGAGTAGTGCAGAAAGAAGCAACAGAAATGCAGAAAGAGGCAAGAAAAGGGCAGAGGGAAGCAACAGAGGTGCAGAAGGAGTCAAGAGAAGTCCACAAAGAAGGAAGAGGGTTGTAAAAAGAAGTAAAAGAAGTACAGAATGAAGGAACAGAGGTACAGTAGGAGAGAAGAGAAGTACATAAAGAGGGAAGAGGGGTGCAGAAAAAGGTAAGAGGGGTACAGAAAAAAGATTGACGTGTGCAGAAAGAAGCAACAGAGGTGCAGAAAGAGGCAAGGGAGGTGCAGAAAGAGGTAAGAGAAGTGCAGAAAGAGGCAATAGAAGTGCTGAAAGAAGCAACAGAGGTACATAAATAAGAAAGAGAAGTGACAAAAGAGACAAGAGAGTTGCAGACAAAAGCAATGGAAGTGCAACACAGGACAAGTGAGGAGCAGAAAGAAGCAAGAGAGGTGTAGAAAGAGACAAGAGATGTGCACAAAGAAACAAGAGAGGTGAAGAAAGAGGGAAGACCAGTGTAGAAAGAGGTAACAGGGGTGCAGAAAGAAGCAAGAGATGTGCAGAAAGAAGCCAGACAAGTGTAGAAAGAAGCAACAAAGGTGCCGAAACTGGCAAGAGGGTTGGAGAAAGAGGCAATAGAAGTACAGAAAGAAGCAACAAAAAATATAGAAGGAGGCAAGAAGAGTGCAGAAAGGAGCAACAGAAATGCAGAAAGAGGCAAGAGGCAAATGAAGGGCAAAGAGAAGTAACAGAGGTGCAGAAAGAGTCAATGGAAGTACACAAAGAGGGAAGAGGTCTGTAGAAAGAAGCAAGAGAAGTAAAGAATGGAGGAACAGAGGTACAGAAAGAGGGGAGAGAGGTACATAAAGAGGGAAGAGGGGTACATAAAGAGATAAGAGGGGTGCAGAAATAAAAAAGAGAGGTGTAGAAAGAAGCAACAGAGGTGCAGAAAGAGGTAAGAGAAGGGCAGAAAGAGGTCAGAGAAGTGCTGAAAGAGGCAAGAGAAGTGCAGCAAGAAGCAAGAGAAGTGATGAAAGAGACAAGAGAAATGAAGAAAGAAACAAGCGAGGTGCAGAAAAAAGCAAGTGAGGTGCAGAATTAGGTAAGAGAACTGTAGAAATATGCAAGAGAGGTGCAGAAAGAGGCAACAGGGATGTAGAAAGAGGCAAGAGGAGTAATGAAAAACCAAGTGAGGTACTGAGTTTAGTTTAGTTTCAAAAGCTTTATTCGATTATTAAAAAAACAATCATAAAAGCATATACATGTACATTCACAGAATAAATCATTAAAAGCTAGAAAATTTACAGATTTGGTGCAGCTCGAAAATACAATCAAACAGAGTTATTAAAATATCATGCTTTTCCTTGCGGCCACAGATTTCAAGATGAACATGGCTGTATGAAAACAAATGTCAGGGTCATCTAAGGAGAATAACAATCTCATTGCCGAATTAACCATAGTAACTGTCCGTTTTATAAATAGGGGTTTTAAATAAAGAACACGAAGATGTTTATAAAGGTCACACAAGAATAAGAAATGCACAGTACTCTGTTTGGTGACCCCATCACAAGGACATGGTATAGAGGGAAACATTTTCATATCTGGGAATGCCACCAAATGGTGGACAATTCCAAGTCTTAATCTAGTAAGAACAAAATGATGGGATGGTCTGGTGACAACCTTTAGATATTTTGAAAAGCCAGATGAATCCCGATTGGAGTAATAATACTGAGGGATAGTTAACAACATTGTAGTGTCTCTACGCACTTGGGCTTTCTTATATAGATAGGAGCACTTGAGTTCTTTCTTAGAAGTATCTGAGAAACTCTCTTGATCATCCAGGAGATTGAGATTAAATACATCTCTGGCAGTTGTCACAACATAATCAATCCATGGGATCGATGTGCTTTTATCTAGGCGGAGACAATCAGTGATGATACTCCCCGTAAAGCTAGTTTCCTTTTTATGCCATATTGCTCTCCATACCAACAACGGTCTTAAACAAATTAAATCTGATAAAAACTCTAGGCCCAGTTCCTGGTGAATTATCACTGTGGAAGCAGACTTAGGCAGGCATAACAATCTTTTTAGAAAATTATTTTCTTCTATTTGCAAATCTCCGTGGCGACAATGCCCCCAAACACCAGATCCGTAGAGCGCAATAGCAACACATCTGCAAAGATAGATGTGTAGCATGTCATATATGCGCCGGTCACCAAGTTTAATTGAAAATTTAAAAACTCCATGAGCACTTTTGGACATCTTGGCTTTTACATTGGATATCTCCTATGACCACAGACCGTTGCTACTAAAAGTTATGCCCAAATAACAGAATTTATTTACAACTTCTATTTTTTGTCCCTCTATATGGAAAGATTTCAGCTTCCTCATTTTCTTTCCACATGGCATAATGAATGTTTTAGTATTATTGATTTTTAATTTTTTTTCCTTGATAAAACCGCAAATTTATCCATCAATTTCTGTAAGCCTCTAGGGGTTCTGGATAGGAGCACTGAGTCATCAGCATAAAGTAAGATGGGAACAGCCTGACCATCAACTAACGGGGCATCAGAGTTAACTTGCTTGAGCTCAGAGTCTATTGAGTTAATAAAAAGGGAGAAAAGGAGGGGCGCAAGGACCCAACCTTGTCTTATACCTAACATAACACTGATACAATCAGTACATTCCCCCCCTTCACCATATATATTACGGGCAGAGAGTTCAGAATATAATCTAGCCAGAAAGTAAATAATCTCTGCTGGGGCACCTTGATCTAATAAGGTTGACCATAGCAGCGCGTGATCAACGAGGTCAAACGCGCTGCTTAGGTCAGCGAAGCAGAGAAAAAGCGAGCCCTTCTCAGCACGGGTATACTTCCCAATTAGGAGGTCTAGATTAATGCATTGTTCCACGGTACCCAGACCCTTATGGAATACGAATTGGCACCGTGCAAGAATACTACTACCCTCGGCCCACTCTTCTTATCTGGCCAACAGTACCCGGCTCATGGTTTTAAGTGATGAATCTAAAAGGGAGATAGGGCGGTAATTTTTAGCATCTGACCTATCCCCCTTTTTATATATCGGAATAAATACAGATTCACCCCAGGTGGGCGGTGTGCCCTCCAGGACTGCTGCATTAAAGACCCTAGTCATGACTGGGCCCCACAATGATGAATCTGCCTTGTATAGGTCTATGGGCACCCCGTCAGGGCCAGGAGCCTTTGCTCCCTTGCTAGTCCTAATGGCAAGTTCCACCTCCGAAACTGTAATGCTTAGGGGAAGAATTGGCCATGGATCAGCCTCTACCCGGGATAAGTCCACCACCCTCAGTGAGTCAAAAATGCTAGCAAAGTGAGCGACCCAACAGTCCTCACTGACAAGAGCAGTGAGGATAGGGGTTTCATCATTCTTAAGAAAAGGGCAATTAACCGTATCCCAAGTGAGGTACTGAAACAGGCAAGAGTATTGCAGTAAGAAGGAACAGATGTGCAGGAAGAGGCAAGAGAAGTGCAGAAAGAAGCAACAGAGGAGCAGAAAGAGGCAAGAAAAGTGAAGAAGGACAAAAGAGAGGACAGAAAGAAGCAACAGATGTGCATAAAGAGGAAAGAGAGGTACAGAAAGAGGCAAGAGAAGTGCTGAAAGAAGCAACAGAGGTGCAGAAAGAAGCAAGAGTGGTGCAGAAAGAATCAAGAGAAATGTAGAAGGAAGCAACAAAGTTACAGAAACAGGCAACAGGGTTGCAGAAAGAGACAAATGAGGTGCAGAGAAGCAACAGAAATATAGAAAGAGGCAACAGAAGTGCCAAAAGAAGCAACAGAAATGCAGAAAGAGGCAAGAGTAGTGCAGAAACAAGCAACAGAGGTGCAGAAAGAGCAAGAGAAGTACAGAAAGATGGAAGAGTGCTGCAGAAAGAGGCAAGAGAGGAGAAGAAATAGGCAAGTGAGGTGCAGAAACAGGCAAGAGAACTGCAGAAAGGGGCAAGACAGTCGCAGAAACAGGCAAGCGAGGTTTAGAATTAGGGAGCAGGTGTGCAGAAAGAGGTAAGGTAGGTACAGAAACAAGCAAGCAAGGTGCAGAAAGAAGCAACAAAGGTATAGAAACAGGCAAGAGGGTTGCAGAAAGAGGCAAGAGAAATACAGAAAGAGGCAAGAGAAGTGCTGAAAAAAGCAACAAAAAGAGGAAAGAGAGGTACATAAAGGAGCAAGAGACATGCAGAAAAAGGAAGTGAGGTGCAGACATGGGCAAGAGAACTGCGGAAAGAGAGAAGAGATTCACAGAAACAGGCAAAAGAAGTGCAGAAAGCAGGAAATGGAATGCAGAAAGATGCATGAGAGGTACAGAAACAAGCAAGAGAGGGGCAGAAAGAGGGAACAGGGATGTAGAAAGAGGCAAGAGAAGTACTGAAAGAAACAACAGAGGTGCAGAAAAGGCAAGAGAAGTGCAGAAAGAAGGATCAGATATGTAGAAAGAGGCAATAGAAGCGCAGAAAGAAGCAACAGAGGTGCAGAAAAAGGCAACATAGGTGCAGAAAGAGGCAAAAGAATTGCAGAATGAGGAATGAGAAGTTCAGAAAGAAGCAACAGAGGTGCAGAAACAAGCTAGAGAAGTGATAAAAGAGACAAGAGAATTGCAGAAAGAAGCAACGGAGCTGCAGAAAGAGGCAACAGAAGTGCGGAAAGAGGATAGAGAGGTACAGAAAGAAGCAACAGATGTGCAGAAAGAGGCAAAGGAAGTGCAGAAAGAGGCAATAGAAGTGCTGAAAGAAGAAACAGAGGTGCAGAAATAAGCAAGAGGAGTGATGAAAGAGACAAGAGAGTAGCAGAAAGAAATAAGAGAGGTGCAGACAAAAGCAAAAGAAGTGCAAAAGGGGACAAGTGAGCAGCAGAAAGAAGCAAGAGAGGTGCAGAAAAAGACAAGAGATGTGCACAAAGAAACAAGAGCTGTGACAAAAGAGGGAAGACCAGTGTAGAAATAGGCAACAGGGGTGCAGAAAGAAGCAAGAGATGTGCAGAAAGAAGCAAGACAAGTGTAGAGAGAAGCAACCCAGGTGCAGAAACATGCAAGAGGGTTGGAGAAAGAGGCAGTAGAAGTACAGATAGAACCAACAGAAATATAGAAAGAGGCAAGTGTAGTGCAGAAATCAGCAACAAAATGCAGAAGGAGGCAAGAGAAGTGCAGAAAAAAGCAACAGATGTGCAGAAAGAGGTACGAGAAACACAGAAAGAGGAAAAGGGCTGTAAAAAGAAGCAGGAGAAGTGCAAAAAGAAGGAACAGAGGTGCAGAAAGAGGAAAGACAGGTACATAAAGAGGGAAGAGGGGTACAGAAAAAAGGTAGGAGGGGTGCAGAAAGAAGAAGGAGGGCTACTGAAAGATATAACAGAGGTCCAGAAAGAGGCAAGAGAGGTAGAGAAAGAGGCAAGAGAAGGGCTAAAAGAGGCAAGAGAAGTGCTGAAAGAAGCAACAGAGGTGCCGAAAGAAGCAAGAGAAGTGATGAAAGAGACAAGAGAGTTGAATAAAGAAACAAGAGAGGTGCAGAAAATAGGAAGAGAAGTGTGGAAAGAGGCAAGTGAGTAACAGAAAGAGGCAAGAAATGTGCATAAAGAGGCAAGAGACATGCAGAAAGAAGCAAGTGAGGTGCAGAAACAGGCAAGAGAACTGCAAAAACAGGTAAGAGAGATGCAGAAAGAGGTAATAGGTGTGCAGAAAGAGGCAAGAGAGTTGCAGAAACAAGCAAGAGAGGTACAGAATGAGGGAACAGATGTAGAAAGAGGCAAGAGTAGTAATGAAAGAACACACAGAGGTTTCAGAAACAGGCAAGAGTATTGCAGAAAGAATGAACAGATATTCAGGAAGAGGCAAGAGAAGTGCAGAAGGAGGAAAGAGGTGCGGAAAGAAACAACAGAGGCTCAAAAAGAAGAAAGAGAGGTGCAAAAAGAGGCAAGAGAAGTGCAGAAAGAGAAAAGTGATTTACAGCAAAATAGGCAAGAGAAGTGCAGAAAGAGGGAACAGGGGTGCAGAAAGAGGCAGGAGAGGCATAGAAACAAGCAAGAGAAAGGCAGAAAGCGGGAACAGGGATGTAGAAAGAGGCAAGAGAAGTACAGAAAGAAACAACGGGGTGCAGAAAGAAGCAAGAGAAGTGCAGAAAGAAGCAACAGAGGTGTAGAAAAGGCAACAAAAGTGAAGAAAGAGGAAAGAGAGGTGCTTAAAGAAGCAACAGAGGTGCAGATTGATGCAAGAGAGTTGCAGAAAGAGGCAAGAGAAGTTCAGAAAACGGCAAGAGAAGTGCTGAAAGAAGCAACAGAGGTGCAGAAACAAGCAAGAGAGGTACAGAAAGAGGGAACAAGGATATAGAAAGAGGCAAAAGAAGTGTACTTAAAGAAGAAACAGAGGTGCAGAAAGAGGCAAAGGAAGTGCAGAAAGAAGAAACAGGTATGCAAAAAGAGGCAAGAAAAAAACAGAAACAAGCAACAGAGCTAAACAAAGAGGCAACAGAAGTACAGAATGGGGGAAGAAGAGTGCAGCAAGAGGCAAGAGGGGTGCATAAAGAAGCAAGGGAGGTGCAGAAAGAAGCAAGAGAAGTGCAGAAAAAGTGGCAAGAGAAGTGCAGAAAGAAGCAACAGAAATGAAGAAAGTGACAAGAGACATGCAGAATGAAGCAACAAAGGTGCAGAAAGAGGAAAGAGAAGTAAAGAAATAGAAAGAGGGATGCAGAAAGAGGCAAGAGAGGTGCAGAAAGAGGGATGCAGAATTAGGCAAGGGGGTGCAGAAAGAGATACGAAGGGTGCAGAAAGAGGCAGGAGAGGTGCAGAAAGAGGCAAGAGAGCACAGAAAGAGACAAATGAGGTACGGAATGAGGCAAGAGAAGAGCAGAAAGAGCAGGAGGGGTGCAGAAAAAGGCAAGAGTAGTACTGAAAGAAGTGAGAGGTACAGTAAGAGGCAAGAAAAGTGCAGAAAGAAGCAACAGGGGTGCAGAAAGAAGCAAGAGGGATACAGAAAGAGGCAAGAAAGTTGCAGAAATAGAAAAGGGGCAAAAGGATGTAACACAAGTGCAGAAAAAGGCAACAGAGGTGCTGGAAGAGGGAAGAGGGGTGCAGAAAGAGGCAGGAGGGTTGTAGAAATATACGCGAGAGGTGCAGAAAAAAGCAAGAGAAGTGCAGAAAGAAGCAACAGAGAATCAGAAAGAAGCAAGAGTAGTGTTGAAATAGACAAGAGACTTGCAGAAAAAACAAGAGAGGTGCAGACAAAAGCAAGAGAAGTGCAGACAGAGGCAAGTCACTTGCATAAAGAGGAAAGAGAGGTGCAGACAGAAGCAAGAGAGGTGAAGAAATGCATGTGAGGTGATAGATGCAAAAACGGACAGACAAGAGAGGTGCAGAAATAGGGAACAGGGCTGCAGAAAGAGGCACGATAGGTACAGAAACAAGCAAGAGAGGTGCAGAAAGAGGGAACAGGGGTGCATAAAGTGAAAAGAGAAGTGCTGAAAGAAGCAACGGAAGTGCACAAAGAGGCAAGAGAAGTGCAGGAAGAAGGAATTGTTATGCAGGAAGAGACAGAGAAGTACAGAAAGCAGCAACGGAAATACAGAAAGAGGCTAATGAAGTGCAGAAATAAGCAACAGAGGTTCAGATAGGCGCAAGAGAGGTGCACAAAGAAACAAGAGAGCTGAAGAAAGAGGGAATACCAGTGTAGAAAGAGGCAACAAGGAGTGCAGAAAGAAGCAAGAGAGGTGGAGAAAGAAGCATGACAAATATACAAAGAAGCAACAAAGGTGTAGAAACAGGCAAGAGGGTTGGAGAAAGAGACAATAGAAGTACAGAAAGAAGCAATAGAAATATAGAAAGAGGCATGAGTAGTGTGGAAAGAAGCAACAGAAATGCAGAAAGAGGCAGGAGGCAAGAGAAGGGCAGAGAGAAGTGACAGAGGTGCAGGAAGAGTTCAAGAGAAGTACTCAAAGAGGGAAGAGGGCTGTAGAAGAAGCAGGAGAAGTGCAGAATGAAGAAACATAGGTGCAGAAAGAGGGAAGAGAGGTACATAAAGAGGGAAGATGGGTACTGAAAGAGGTACGAGGGGTACAGAAAGAAGAAAGAGAGGTACAGAAAGAAGCAACAGAAATGCAGAAGGAGGCAAGAGTAGTGCAGAAACTAGGAACAGATGTGCAGAAAGAGCAAGAGAGGAACAGAAAGAGGGAAGAGTGCTGCAGAAAGAGGCAAGGGAGGAGAAGAAATAGGCAAGTGAGGTGCAGAAACAGGCAAGAAAATTGCAGAAAAGGCATGACAGTCGCAGAAACAGGCAAGCGAGGTGTAGAAATAGGGAACAAGGGTGCAGAAAGAGGCAAGATAGGTACAGAAAGAAGCAAGAAAGATGCAGAAAGAAGTAACAGAGGAATAGATACAGGCAAGAGGGTAGCAGAAAGAGGTAAGAGAGGTACAGAAGGAAGCAAGAGAAATGGAAAAAATGAGGCAAGTGAGGTGCAGAAACAGGCAATAGAACTGCAGAAAGAGAGAAGAGATTTACAGACACAGGCAAGAGAAGTGCAGAAAGCAGGAAAGGGGGTGCAGAAAGATGCAAGAGAGGTACAGAAACAAGCAAAAGAGGGGCAGAAAGAGGAAACAGGGATGTAGAAAGATGCAAGAGAAGTACTGAAAGAAACAACGGAGGTGCAGAAAGAGGCAAGATAAGTGCAGAATGAAGGATCGGATATGCAGAAAGAGGCAAGAGAAGTTCAGAAAGGAGCAACAGAGGTGCAACAGAGGTGCAGAAAAAGCCAACAGAGGTGCAGAAAGAGTAAAGAGAGGTGCAGAAAGAAGCAACATAGTTGCAGAAAGAGGCAAGAGAAGTTCAAAAAGAAGCAACAGAGGTGCAGAAAGAGACAAATGAAGTGCAGAGAAGCAACAGAAATATAGAAAGAGGCAACAGAAGTGCCAAAAGAAGCAACAGAAATGCAGAAAGAGGCAAGAGTAGTGCAGAAACAAGCAACAGAGGTGCAGAAAGAGCAAGAGAAGTACAGAAAGATGGAAGAGTGCTGCAGAAAGAGGCAAGAGAGGAGAAGAAATAGGCAAGTGAGGTGCAGAAACAGGCAAGAGAACTGCAGAAAGGGGCAAGACAGTCGCAGAAACAGGCAAGCGAGGTTTAGAATTAGGGAGCAGGTGTGCAGAAAGAGGTAAGGTAGGTACAGAAACAAGCAAGCAAGGTGCAGAAAGAAGCAACAAAGGTATAGAAACAGGCAAGAGGGTTGCAGAAAGAGGCAAGAGAAATGCAGAAAGAGGCAAGAGAAGTGCTGAAAAAAGCAACAAAAAGAGGAAAGAGAGGTACAGAAAGGAGCAAGAGACATGCAGAAAAAGGAAGTGAGGTGCAGACATGGGCAAGAGAACTGCGGAAAGAGAGAAGAGATTCACAGAAACAGGCAAAAGAAGTGCAGAAAGCAGGAAATGGAATGCAGAAAGATGCATGAGAGGTACAGAAACAAGCAAGAGAGGGGCAGAAAGAGGGAACAGGGATGTAGAAAGAGGCAAGAGAAGTACTGAAAGAAACAACGGAGGTGCAGAAAAGGCAAGAGAAGTGCAGAAAGAAGGATCAGATATGTAGAAAGAGGCAATAGAAGCGCAGAAAGAAGCAACAGAGATGCAGAAAAAGGCAACATAGGTGCAGAAAGAGGCAAAAGAATTGCAGAATGAGGAATGAGAAGTTCAGAAAGAAGCAACAGAGGTGCAGAAACAAGCTAGAGAAGTGATAAAAGAGACAAGAGAATTGCAGAAAGAAGCAACGGAGCTGCAGAAAGAGGCAACAGAAGTGCGGAAAGAGGAAAGAGAGGTACAGAAAGAAGCAACAGAGGTGCAGAAAGAGGCAAAGGAAGTGCAGAAAGAGGCAATAGAAGTGCTGAAAGAAGAAACAGAGGTGCAGAAATAAGCAAGAGGAGTGATGAAAGAGACAAGAGAGTAGCAGAAAGAAATAAGAGAGGTGCAGACAAAAGCAAAAGAAGTGAAAAAGGGGACAAGTGAGCAGCAGAAAGAAGCAAGAGAGGTGCAGAAAAAGACAAGAGATGTGCACAAAGAAACAAGAGATGTGACAAAAGAGGGAAGACCAGTGTAGAAATAGGCAACAGGGGTGCAGAAAGAAGCAAGAGATGTGCAGAAAGAAGCAAGACAAGTGTAGAGAGAAGCAACCCAGGTGCAGAAACATGCAAGAGGGTTGGAGAAAGAGGCAGTAGAAGTACAGATAGAACCAACAGAAATATAGAAAGAGGCAAGAGTAGTGCAGAAATCAGCAACAAAATGCAGAAGGAGGCAAGAGAAGTGCAGAAAAAAGCAACAGATGTGCAGAAAGAGGTACGAGAAACACAGAAAGAGGAAAAGGGCTGTAAAAAGAAGCAGGAGAAGTGCAAAAAGAAGGAACAGAGGTACAGAAAGAGGAAAGACAGGTACATAAAGAGGGAAGAGGGGTACAGAAAAAAGGTAGGAGGGGTGCAGAAAGAAGAAGGAAGGCTACTGAAAGATATAACAGAGGTCCAGAAAGAGGCAAGAGAGGTAGAGAAAGAGGCAAGAGAAGGGCTAAAAGAGGCAAGAGAAGTGCTGAAAGAAGCAACAGAGGTGCCGAAAGAAGCAAGAGAAGTGATGAAAGAGACAAGAGAGTTGAATAAAGAAACAAGAGAGGTGCAGAAAGCAGGAAGAGAAGTGTGGAAAGAGGCAAGTGAGTAACAGAAAGAGGCAAGAAATGTGCATAAAGAGGCAAGAGACATGCAGAAAGAAGCAAGTGAGGTGCAGAAACAGGCAAGAGAACTGCAAAAACAGGTAAGAGAGATGCAGAAAGAGGTAATAGGTGTGCAGAAAGAGGCAAGAGAGTTGCAGAAACAAGCAAGAGAGGTACAGAATGAGGGAACAGATGTAGAAAGAGGCAAGAGTAGTAATGAAAGAACACACAGAGGTTTCAGAAACAGGCAAGAGTATTGCAGAAAGAATGAACAGATATTCAGGAAGAGGCAAGAGAAGTGCAGAAGGAGGAAAGAGAGGTGCGGAAAGAAACAACAGAGGCTCAAAAAGAAGAAAGAGAGGTGCAAAAAGAGGCAAGAGAAGTGCAGAAAGAGAAAAGTGATTTACAGCAAAATAGGCAAGAGAAGTGCAGAAAGAGGGAACAGGGGTGCAGAAAGAGGCAGGAGAGGCATAGAAACAAGCAAGAGAAAGGCAGAAAGCGGGAACAGGGATGTAGAAAGAGGCAAGAGAAGTACAGAAAGAAACAACGGGGTGCAGAAAGAAGCAACAGAGGTGTAGACAAGGCAACAAAAGTGAAGAAAGAGGAAAGAGATGTGCTTAAAGAAGCAACAGAGGTGCAGATTGATGCAAGAGAGTTGCAGAAAGAGGCAAGAGAAGTTCAGAAAACGGCAAGAGAAGTGCTGAAAGAAGCAACAGAGGTGCAGAAACAAGCAAGAGAGGTACAGAAAGAGGGAACAAGGATATAGAAAGAGGCAAAAGAAGTGTACTTAAAGAAGAAACAGAGGTGCAGAAAGAGGCAAAGGAAGTGCAGAAAGAAGAAACAGGTATGCAAAAAGAGGCAAGAAAAAAACAGAAACAAGCAACAGAGCTAAACAAAGAGGCAACAGAAGTACAGAATGGGGGAAGAAGAGTGCAGAAAGAGGCAAGAGGGGTGCATAAAGAAGCAAGGGAGGTGCAGAAAGAAGCAAGAGAAGGGCAGAAAAAGTGGCAAGAGAAGTGCAGAAAGAAGCAACAGAAATGAAGAAAGTGACAAGAGACATGCAGAATGAAGCAACAAAGGTGCAGAAAGAGGAAAGAGAAGTAAAGAAATAGAAAGAGGGATACAGAAAGAGGCAAGAGAGGTGTAGAAAGAGGGATGCAGAATTAGGCAAGGGGGTGCAGAAAGAGATACGAAGGGTGCAGAAAGAGGCAGGAGAGGTGCAGAAAGAGGCAAGAGAGCACAGAAAGAGACAAATGAGGTACGGAATGAGACAAGAGAAGAGCAGAAAGAGCAGGAGGGGTGCAGAAAGAGGCAATAGTAGTACTGAAAGAAGCGAGAGGTACAGTAAGAGGCAAGAAAAGTGCAGAAAGAAGCAACAGGGGTGCAGAAAGAAGCAAGAGGGATACAGAAAGAGGCAAGAAAGTTGCAGAAATAGAAAAGGGGCAAAAAGATGTAACACAAGTGCAGAAAAAGGCAACAGAGGTGCTGGAAGAGGGAAGAGGGGTGCAGAAAGAGGCAGGAGGGTTGTAGAAATATACGCGAGAGGTGCAGAAAAAAGCAAGAGAAGTGCAGAAAGAAGCAACAGAGAATCAGAAAGAAGCAAGAGTAGTGTTGAAATAGACAAGAGACTTGCAGAAAAAACAAGAGAGGTGCAGACAAAAGCAAGAGAAGTGCAGACAGAGGCAAGTCACTTGCATAAAGAGGAAAGAGAGGTGCAGACAGAAGCAAGAGAGGTGAAGAAATGCATGTGAGGTGATAGATGCAAAAACGGACAGACAAGAGAGGTGCAGAAATAGGGAACAGGGCTGCAGAAAGAGGCACGATAGGTACAGAAACAAGCAAGAGAGGTGCAGAAAGAGGGAACAGGGGTGCATAAAGTGAAAAGAGAAGTGCTGAAAGAAGCAACGGAAGTGCACAAAGAGGCAAGAGAAGTGCAGAAAGAAGGAATTGATATGCAGGAAGAGACAGAGAAGTACAGAAAGCAGCAACGGAAATACAGAAAGAGGCTAATGAAGTGCAGAAATAAGCAACAGAGGTTCAGATAGGCGGAAGAGAGGTGCACAAAGAAACAAGAGAGCTGAAGAAAGAGGGAATACCAGTGTAGAAAGAGGCAACAAGGAGTGCAGAAAGAAGCAAGAGAGGTGGAGAAAGAAGCATGACAAATATACAAAGAAGCAACAAAGGTGTAGAAACAGGCAAGAGGGTTGGAGAAAGAGACAATAGAAGTACAGAAAGAAGCAATAGAAATATAGAAAGAGGCATGAGTAGTGTGGAAAGAAGCAACAGAAATGCAGAAAGAGGCAGGAGGCAAGAGAAGGGCAGAGAGAAGTGACAGAGGTGCAGGAAGAGTTCAAGAGAAGTACTCAAAGAGGGAAGAGGGCTGTAGAAGAAGCAGGAGAAGTGCAGAATGAAGGAACATAGGTGCAGAAAGAGGGAAGAGAGGTACATAAAGAGGGAATATGGGCACAGAAAGAGGTACGAGGTGTACAGAAAGAAGAAAGAGAGGTACAGAAAGAAGCAACAGAAATGCAGAAGGAGGCAAGAGTAGTGCAGAAACTAGGAACAGATGTGCAGAAAGAGCAAGAGAGGAACAGAAAGAGGGAAGAGTGCTGCAGAAAGAGGCAAGAGAGGAGAGGAAATAGGCAAGTGAGGTGCAGAAACAGGCAAGAAAATTGCAGAAAAGGCATGACAGTCGCAGAAACAGGCAAGCGAGGTGTAGAAATAGGGAACAAGGGTGCAGAAAGAGGCAAGATAGGTACAGAAAGAAGCAAGAAAGATGCAGAAAGAAGTAACAGAGGAATAGATACAGGCAAGAGGGTAGCAGAAAGAGGCAAGAGAGGTACAGAAAGAAGCAAGAGAAATGGAAAAAAGAGGCAAGTGAGGTGCAGAAACAGGCAATAGAACTGCAGAAAGAGAGAAGAGATTTACAGACACAGGCAAGAGAAGTGCAGAAAGCAGGAAAGGGGGTGCAGAAAGATGCAAGAGAGGTACAGAAACAAGCAAAAGAGGGGCAGAAAGAGGAAACAGGGATGTAGAAAGATGCAAGAGAAGTACTGAAAGAAACAACGGAGGTGCAGAAAGAGGCAAGATAAGTGCAGAATGAAGGATCGGATATGCAGAAAGAGGCAAGAGAAGTTCAGAAAGGAGCAACAGAGGTGCAACAGAGGTGCAGAAAAAGCCAACAGAGGTGCAGAAAGAGTAAAGAGAGGTGCAGAAAGAAGCAACATAGTTGCAGAAAGAGGCAAGAGAAGTTCAGAAAGAAGCAAGAGAAGTGATGAAAAACAGCAACAGAGGTGCATAAAGAGGCAAGAGAGGTTCAGAAAGAGACAAACAGAAGTGCTGAAAGAAGCAATAGAAGTTCAGAAAGAGGCAAATACGTGCAGAAAGAAGCAATAGATATGCAGAAAGAGGCAAGAGGGTTGCAGAAAGAGGCAAGAGAGTTGCAGAAAGAGGCAAGATACGTGCAGAAAGAAGCAACAAAAATACAGAGAGAGGCAAGAGAAGTGCAGAAAGAAGCAACAGAGGTGCAGAAAGAGGGGCAGATAAGTGGAGAAAGAGGGAAAAGGGCTGCAGAAAAAGGCAAGAGGGTGCAGAAAAAAGCAAGAAAGGTCCAGAATGAAGGAACACAGGTACAATATAGATGGAAGAGAGGTACATAAAGAGGGAAGAGGGGTACAGAAAGAGGCAAGAGGGATGCAGAAAGGAGCAACAGAGGTACAGAAAGAGGCAAGAGAGGTGCATAAAGAGGTAGGAGAAGTGCAAGAAAAGGAAAAAGAAGTATTGAAAGAAGCAACAGAGGTAAAGAAAGAAGCAAGAGAATTGATGAAGAAGACAAAAGAGTTGCCCGAAAGAAACGAGAGAGGTGCAGAGAAAAGCAAAAGAAGTGCAGAAAGAGGCAAGTGAGGAGCAGAAAGAGGTCAGAGTGGTGCAGAAAGAGGCAAGAAACATGTAGAAAGAGGCAAGAGGGTTGCAGAAACAGGCATTAAAGATGCAGAAAGAGGGAACAGGGGTACAGAAAGAGGCAAGAGAGGTGCAGACACAAGCAAGAGAGGTGCAGAAAGAGTGAACAGGGATTTAGAAAAATGCAAGAGAAATACTGAAAGAAGCAACGGAGGTGCAGAAGAGGCAAGAGAAGTGCAGAAAGAAGAAACAGATATGCAAAAAGAAGCAACAGTGGTACGAAATGAGGCAACAAAAGTGGAGAACGAGGAAAGAAAGGTACAGAAAGAAGCGGCAGATGTGCAGAAAGAGGGAAGAGAGGTGCAGAAAGAGTCAGGAGAAGTGCAGAAAGAGATAAGAGAAATGCTGAAAGAAGCAACAGAGGTGTAGAAATAAGCAAGAGAAGTGGCAAAAAAGACAGGAGAGTTGCAGAAAGAAACAAGAGCGGTGCAGACAAAAGCAATAAAAGTACAAGTAGGGGCGAGTGGAGAGGAGACAGAGGCAATAGAGGTACAGAAGGAGGCAAGCGAACTGCAGAAAGAGGCAAGAAAGTTACAGAAACAGGCAAACAAGGTGCAAAAAGATAGACCAGGGTTGCAGACAGAGGCAAGAGAGGTGCTGAAAGAAGCAATGGAGGTGCAGAAAGAGGCAAGAGAAGTATAGAAAGAAGCAAAAAGGTGCAGAAAGAGGCAACAGAAGTTCAGAAAGAGGCAAGAAAGGTGCCCAAAGATATAAGAGATGTTTACAAAGAAGCAAGATTGGTGAAGAAAGGTGCAAGTGAGGTGCAGAAACAAGCAAGAACACTGCCGAACGAGGGAAGGGAGTTGGAGAAACAGGTAAGAGATGTCCTGAAAGGGGGAACAGGGATCCAAAAAGAGGCAATAGAGTACAGAAATAAGCAAGAGACGTGCAGAAAGAGGGAACAGGGGTGCAGAAAGATGCAAGAGAAGTGCTGAAAAAAGAAACAAAAGTGCAGAAAGAGGCAAGAGAAGTGCAGAAAGAAGGAATTGATATGAAAAAAGAGGCAAGAGAAGGGTAGAAAGGAGCAACAGAAATGCAGAAAGAGGCAATATAAGTGAAGAAATAAGCAATAGAATTGCAGAAAGAGGCAACAGAAGTATAGAAAAGGTAAGAGAGGTGTAGAAAGAGACAAGAGTGGTACACAAAGAGACAGGAGATGTACAGAAAGAGGGAAGACAAGTGCAGAACAAGGCAATAGGGGAGCAGAAGAAAGCAAGAGAGGTGCAGAAAGAAGCAAGAGAAGTGCAGAAAGGAGCAATAGAGGTGCAGAAACAGGCAAGAGGGTTGCAGAAAGAGCCAAGAGAAGTGCATAAAGATGCAACAGAAATATAGAAAGAGGCAAGAGAAGTGCAGAAGAAGCAACAGAGATGTTGAAAGATGCCATAGAAGTGCAGAATGATGTATGAGAGGTACAGCAACAGGCAAGTGATGTGCAGAAAGAGGGATCAGAGGTGCAGAAAGATGCAAGAGAGGTACAGAAAGAGGGAAGAGGATGCAGAAAGTGGGAAGAGAGGAGCAAAAAGAAGCAAAAGAGGTGCAGAAAGAGGCAAGAGAAGTGCAGAAACAGGCAAGAGAAGTGCTGCAAGAAGCAACAGAGGTGCAGGAAGAGGCAAGCGAAGGGCAGAAAGAAGCAAGAGACGTGCAGAAAGAGGCAAAAGGGTTGCAGAAAGAAGTAAGACAGTTGTAGAAAGAGACAAAAGAAGTGCAGAAAGAAGCATCAAAAATACAGAAAGAGGCAAGAGAAGTGCAGAAAGAAGCAACAGAGATGCAGAAAGAGGGGCGGAGAAGTGCAGAAAGAAAAGGGCTACAGTAAAAGGCAGGAGGGGTGCAGAGAAAAGCAAGAGAAGTGCAGAATGAAGGAACACAGGTGCATTAAGATGGGAGAGATGTGCATAAAGATGGAAGAGGGGTACAGAAAGTGGCAAGAGGGATGCAGAAAGGAGCAACAGAGGTACAGAAAGAAGCAAGAGAGGAGCAGAAAGAGGTAGGAGAAGTGCAGGAGATAGCAAAAGAAGTGCTGGAAGAAGCAACAGAGGTACAGAAAGAAGCAAGAGAAGTGATGAATGAGACAAGAGTGTTGCTGAAAAGAAACAAGAGAAGTGCAGATGAAAGCAAGTGCAGAAAGAGGTCAGAGAGGTGCAGAAAGAGACACGAAACATGTAGGAAGAGGCAAGAGAGTTACAGAAATAGGCAATGAAGATACAGAAAGAGGGAACGGGCGCAGAAAGAGGCAAGAGAAGTGTAGACATAAGCAAGAGAGGTGCAGAAGGAGGGAGCTAGGATTTAGAAAGAGGCAATAGAAATACTGAAAGAAACAACGGAGGTGCAGAAAGAGGCAAGATAATTGCAGAAAGAAGGAACAGATATACAAAAAGAAGCAACAGAGGTGCCGGAAGAGGCAACAAAAGTGCAGCAAGAGTAAAGAGAGGTACAGAAAGAAGCAACAGAGGTGCAGAAAGAGGCAAGAGAAGTGCAGAAAGAGGTAAGAGAAGTGCTGAAAAAAGCAACAGAGGTGTAGAAATAAGCAAGAAACGTGGCAAAAGAGACAAGAACGTTGCAGAAAAAACAAAAGAGGTGCAGACAAAAGCAATGGAAGTGCAAATAGGGGCAAGTGGCAAGCAGAAAGAGGCAAGAGAGGTGCAGAAGGAGACAAATGAACTAGAAAGAGGCAAGAAAGTTGCAGAAACATGTAAATGAAGTGCAAAAATATAGATCAGGGGTGCAGGCAAAGGCAAGAGAAGTGCTGAAATGGGGAAGTGAGGCACAGAAAGAGTCAAGAGAGGTGATGAAAGAAGCAAGAGACGTGTAGCAAGAGGCAAGTCAGGTGCAAAACAGGTAATAGAACTTCAGAAAGAGGTAAGAAAGTTGCAGAAACAGGCAAGAGAGGTACAGAAAGAGGGAACAGGGTGGAGAAAGAAGAAAAAGAGGTACAAAAACAATCAAGAAGATAGAGAAAGATGGATGAGGGTGTAGAAAGATGCAAGACAATTGCTAAAAGAAGCAACAGAAGTGCAGATGGTGGCAAGAGAAGTACAGAAAGCAGGAATTTATATGCAGAAAGAGGCAGAGAAGTGCAGAAAAAGCAACAGAAATACAGAAAGAGGCAAGAGAAGTGCAGAAAGAAGCAAGATAAGTGATGAAAGAGACAAGAGAGTTGCAGAAAGAAACAAGAGGGAACAGGGGTGCAGAAAAAGGCCACAGAAGTGCAGAAAAGGGCAAGAGAGCTGTAGGAAGAGACAAGAGTGGTGCACAAAGAGGCAAGAGAGGTACAAAAAGAGGGAAGACAAGTGCAGAAAGAGGCAATAGGGGTGCAGAAGGAGCATGTGAGGTACAGAAAGAAGCAAGAGAAATGCAGAACAAAGCAACAGAGGTGCAGAAAGAGGCACAGGAAGTACAGAAAGAGGCCAGAGAGGTGCAGAAAGAGGCAAAAGAGGAGCAGAAAGAGGGAAGAGGGATGCAGAAAGAGGCAAGAGGGATATAGAAAGAAGCAAGAGAGCTACAGAAAGAAGCAAGGTAAGTGCAGAAAGAAGCAAGAGGGGAGCAGAAAGAGGCAGGAGAAGTGCAGGAAGAAGCAAGAGAGGTGCAGAAAGAGGGAAGAGGGGTACAGAAAGAGGTAAGATGGGTGAAAAAAAGAGGCAAGAGGGGTATAGAATGAAGCAAGAGAGGTGCAGACAAAAGAAGTAGTGCAGAAAGAACCAACAAAGGTACAGAACGACGCAAGAGGGGTGCAGAAAGACGCAAGAGAACTGCAGACAGAGGCAAGACTGGTGCAGAAAGAAGCAAGAGAGGTGCAGAAAGAGGGAAGAGGGGTGCAGAAAGAGGTAAGATGGGTGCAGAAAGAGGCAAGTAGGATGCAGAAAAATGCAAGAGAAGTGCATAATGAAGCAACAGTAATGTAGAAGATGCATGACAAGTGCAGAATCAATCAATCAATCAGGGGGCTTGTATTGTGCGCTACTCAGGTTGTCTGAGTGGAGTTTCCTCCTGGGTACGTAGAAAGAGAATCTCTTGTTGAGGTATTTGGGTCTGATGTTGTGTAGTGATTCATAGGCATGGGTGAGGAGTTTCAAGGTGACCCTTTTTCTCGACGGGGAGCCAGTGGAGGCCTCATAGATGTTGGGTCATGTGCTCATGGCACAGTGTCCCGAGGAGAAGTCTGGCTGGGGCGTTTTGGATTGTCTGGAGTCTACGCAGGAGGGTTTTGTTGATTGTGGCATAGAGGGCGCTGCCGTAGTCTAGTCTGTTGGTGATGAGTGTGTGGGTGAAAGTCCTTCTGCAGTCGAGGGAATCCACTTGAAAGTCTTATGCAGGATGCGAAGGCAATTGAAGGTGGTGGAGGTGATGACATTGATCTGGCGGTCCATGGAGAAGGAGGAGTTGAGAATGATGCAGAGGTTCCTAGCATGGCCTATGGGGGTGGGTGGGCCCCTGATGGCAGAGGGCCACCAGGTGTTGTCCCAGGCAGAGGTGCAGAAACCAAGGATGAGGACCTCGGTCTTCTCTGAGTTTAGCTTCAGGCAGCTGTCCATCATCCAGGCTGCCACGTTCTTCATGCCTTCATTGAAACAGAGTCTGGTGTCTTTGTGAGCTAGAGGATGAGCTGGGTGTCAGAGTAGGATACAATGCTGAGCCCATGCTGTCAGACGATGGCAGCAAGGGGGGCCATGTAGATGTTTAAAAGCATGGGGCTGAGTGAAGGTCCCTGGGGTACTCCGCAGTTGATTTTCATTGGTTTGGAGAGGAAGGGGGAGTTAGATTCTCTGGGTTCCGCCAGAGAGGAAGGATTGGATCCAGCCGAGTGCGGCTCCTTGAATTCCTGCATTGTATAGTCTGGATGCTAGAGTGTGATTTGAAATGGTATTGAAGGCTGCGGAGAGGTAGAGAAAGATGAGGGCCACGGTGTGCCCCTGGTCGAGTAGCATGCGGATGTCGTAGGTGGCGGTGAGGAGAGCGGTCTCAGTGCTGTGGTTTTTGCAGAATCCTGACTGAGAGGTGTCCAGGATGGAGTTCTCTTCTATGAAGGTGGTCAGATGGGTGTTTATGAGTCTCTCAATGACTTTGGCTGTAAAGGGGAGGAGAGAGATGGGCTGTTACTTTTTCTGGTTCATTGGGTCGGCTGATGGTTTCTTGAGGAGGGGTTTTACTTCCGCCCATTTCCAGTCGTCTGGGCAGATGCCGGATCTGAGAGAGGCGTTGATGGTGTGTCCCATTTCGGGGGCAATGGCAGTGGTGGAACTGTGGAAGATGTGTGGTTGGCAGGAGTCCGTAGGGGCTCTGGAGTGGGTTCTCTTCATGGTAGCTGTAATGCAGTCGACAGTCGTGGGTTCCTAGGACTTGATGGTCAGCTTTTCGGCGGTGGTCGTAGGGTGGTGGTGTTCATTGAAGTTGACGTAGAGGGCCCTTATCTTCAGGTAGAAGTTGGAGCTGAGCTTATCGCAGAGTTGCTGGGAAGGTGTGACAGTCATGGCTTCGCAGGTGGGTTTTGCGAGCTGCTGGATGACGCTGAACAATTCTTTGGTGTTTGTTGCGTTGGTCTGGACTTTGTCTCGTATGAAGGTCCGTTTGGTGTCTCTTATGCGCTGGTGGTATTCCTACTGGGCGCTCTTGTGGTCGTTCTGTGCTTCCGTAATTTTCAGGCCTCGCCACGTTTTCTCTAGGCGTCTGCAGGAGTGCCTGGCTTCTTGAAGTTCTGTGGTGAACCAGGTGGCTTGTAGCGGGCGTTGTTTGGCGTAGTGTTAGAGGGGTGCAAGCTTTTCGGCACAGCAGGCGATCCAGCGGTGGAGTCCCTTGGCTCCGGAGTTGGTGTTGGTGGTGGCGCTGCGGGTTCTTGAAAGAGGGTGGTGTTTAGGAGTTCCTCTATGATTTTAAGCCAGTTCTTTTTTGGCAGGTGTAGGGCGGGCTTGGGTGCGGTGGAGGTGTTGAAGGTGAAGTGGACGCAATGGTGGTCGGTCCAGGGGGGCTGGGTGGGATGGCGGAAGTGGATGTTAGTTCCTCCTGTAAAGATAGGGTGGAGGGTGTGGCCCACTAAGTGGGTGAGTGTGTTGATGAGCTGCTTCAATCCTAGGGTGCCGATATTGTCGAGGATAGCAGTGGAGTCGGGTCGTTGCCGATGTCGAGGTAGCAGTTTAGGTCACCGAGTAGGATGTAGTCCGTGGAGGTGATGGTGTGGGATGCGGCAAGCTCAGCAATGGTATTCGCATGGTGGGGCGAGGACCTAATGGTCTGTAAATGAGGGTGCTGCATAGTGTGGTCCTGAGGCTTGTCTGGTTCTGGAAGTGGAGGTGTTCAGTGTTGAAGTGGGGGTAACTCATGCTGGATGTGGAGAGGCAGAGGCGGGTCTTGTGTGGAATGGTGAGTCCCCTTCCTGGGCAGTGTGGGTTGTCCTTTCTCTAGAGCTTATAGCCATCAGGGATGGCGGTGATGAGGTCGGGACCCGAGAAGTCGTTGGTCCAGGGTTCCATAAAGAAAGGCAACGTCGGGCGAGAGGGTGTCGAGTCATTCCCAAATCTCAATGGCATGTCAGTGCAGGGAGCACAAATTGAGCAGGATGCAGGTCAGGGGTTTGGTTGTTTGTGCATCCGGCAGTTCTACGGGGGTCGCCGGGGCTCTATTGATGGTTAAGGATTTGCGGCAGGGTCTGCACGAGACCTGCCCATATGTGTTGTTAGGTGAAACTATTGCACAGTCGGCGTGCCTTACGGGATTGAGTGCTTTCTAAGTGATAGGGTCGTAGCGGTGAAGCCTCTGTGAACCAGGGGTCCTGGTGCTGGCTGTGATCAGGTCACAGACGAGCGGAGATAGGCTTGCCTTAGGTGTGCCTTTGGCGTGCCAGCAGCACAGCCACGCATCGGCCGCCATTATGTAGGGGAGAGGGGAGGGATGAATAGCTGGAAGGTATGAATAGCTGGGTGGCGAAAGCGAGGCTGTCCGGAGGAGAGGTTTACAGTAGACATGGCAGCAGGAATGTTTGAAAAACGTAAGGTGTTAAGAGGGAGGAGAGGGCACACTGAGGCGGTTCAATCTAAGAGAATCGCGGGGTAAAATAGTGACAAAGTTAAGAAATTAAGACAGCAGGTAAGTAATGTGGTAAAAATAACACAGTGAGGCAGGTACAGAGGGAGAAAAAAAACACAGTGAGGCAGGTACAGCAGAGGAAAATGAACACAGTGAGGCAGGTACATCAGGAGAAAAATAAAACACAGTGAGGCAGAGTAATTGGTAAAACAGCGAAGATTAACGCATCAGATAAAAATCAGTGTAACTGGGACCAGAATCGGGTAGAATCGAACCCTGCACGTAGGGGCTGGCAGGCGACACACAGCACAGCGGAGCTGTCGGGAGAGTGTGAGCCTTGGACCGAAGTCGGAGGTCTCAATCCCAGAAAGAGGCTAGAGAAGTGCAGAAAGAGGCAAGAGTGGTGCAGAAACGGCAACAGGGGTGCTGAAAGAAGCTAGAGAGATACAAAAAGAAGCAAGGGAAGTGCAGAAAGAAGCAAGTGAGATGCAAAAAGTAGCAAGAGAAATTCAGAAAGAGGCAAGAGAGGTACAGAAAGAGGCAAGAGAGGTGCAAAAAGAGGGAAGAGGGGGCAGAAAGAGATGAGAGAATTGCTGAAAGAAGCAAAAGAGGTACAGAAAGAAGCAAGAGAAATGCAGAAAAAAGCAAGAGAGGTGCAGAAAGAGGCAAGGGAAGTGAAGAAAGAGGCAATAGAGCTGCAGAAAGAGCCAAAAGAGGGAAGAGGCAAGAGGGGTATAGAAAAAAGCAAGAGAGGTACAGAAAGAAGCAAGAGAAGTACAGAAAGATGCAAGAGGGGTGAAAAAAGAGGCAAAAGAAGTGCTGGAAGTAATAACAGAGGTGCAGAAGGAGGCTAGGGAACTGCATAAAGAGGCAGGAGAGGTGCAGAATGAAGCAAGAGCCATGCAAATAAAAGAAGCAGTGCAGAAAGAACCAATAGAGGTGCAGAAAGATGCAAGAGGGGTGCAAAAAGGGCAAGAGAAGTACAGAAAGAAGCAACAGGGGTGCAGAAAAGACAAGAGAACTGCAGACAGAGGCAAGACTGGTACAGAAAGAAGCAAGAAGGTTGCAGAAAGAGAGAAGATTGGTGCTGAAGAGGCAAGATGGGTACAGAAAGAGGCAAGAGGGATGCAGAAAGAAGCAACAGAAATGCTGAAAGATGCAAGTAAAATGCAGAAAGTGGCAAGAGAAGTGCAGAAAGAGTCAAGACAGGTGCAAACACAGGCAACAGGGTGCAGAAAAAAGCAAGAGAGATGTAAAAAAAGGAAGGGAAGTACAGAAATAAGCAAGCAAGGTGCAGAAAGAGGCAAGAGAAGGGTGCAGAAAGAGGCAAGAGAGGTGCAGAAAGATGGAAGAGGGACAGAAAGAGGCAAACAAAGTACAGAAGAAGCAACCGAGGTGCATAAAGAGGCAAGAGAACTGCAGACAGATGTAAGACAGATACAGAAAGAGTTAAGAGAGATATAGAAAGAGGGAAGAGGGTTGCAGAACATGCAAGAGGGGTACAGAAAGAGGCAAGAGTGTTGCAGAAAGAAGTAATATGGGTGCCAAAACGGCAGAAAGGGTGCAGAAAGAGAGGTGCAAAAAAAGGCAAGAGAAGTGCAGACAGTGGCAAGAGAGGTACCGAAAGAGGCACGAGAGGTGCAAAAAGAGGGTACAGAAAGATGCAACAGAAGTACAGAAAAAATCAAGAGAGGTACAGAAACAGGCCAGAGGAGTGCAGAAAGAGGTAAGAGTGGTTTGCACCCCATTCGTACCAATTTAGCACCCACATTTAGCCATAAGTAACAGGTGACCGTTCCAGCTTTGCAAAGGGCCTTCCACCGCGCTGTAACACTTGTCGCTGCATTTTAGATAAAGTTTAGCCATTGGAGCTAGAAACAAGTTTTTTTTAATTCAAATCTGCAGATTGTGCAGCAGATGATGGATTATGTGGCAAATGCGGAAAATTTATAATTATGTTGAAATCAGTGCAGCGGAACAGTCGCATAATTTCAGTCGCCCTGTTCATACCTCTGACTAGGTCCAGAAGTGCTCCTCGGTGGTTTCTTCTTTTTTTTGTCTCATTGAGTTTATAGTTTAGCTTCTATGGAAACAAGGAAGACTAAACCTGAGGTTACCACTCGACAACACAGACTACCATAGCACATAATTACTCTCCATAACACATAATCCCACTCTACATAATTCCTATACATTAAATACCACATACTTTCTATCCACATAATTTCTCTGCACAACATACCACATAATTCCGCTGCGCACAAGTTACATCCCCTCCACTCCAATAAACATTAGTAAAATACTTTTACATTTACAATGCCAAAAACTCTAACTCTCTCAAATGTGAGACCTATTACATTGCAAATGCTTCTTTAACTAGTGGTCGTGTTTGTAGAGCAGTGGAGAAAGGGGGCTGGGCCTCCGACCAGTGCTCCAAATTCCTCTGTGTAGGACTTACAGGAGGTACCAAGAAGGCTTCTTGGCCCCAACGTTCCTCAAGACTAATGTGGACTTCATTCCCCAACCAGTAGTGTGCCAGGAGGCACGTTTGCAGAGTGGTGGAGAAAGGGGGCATGGCCTCGGAAGATCTCTTAGCAATCCCACTGTATGGGACTTACTTGAAGTAACAGGACATCCTTGGGGGCCACCTATCCCTCCAGTTACCTCCAGTAAGTCACACATAGCAGGATTGCTAGGTTCTTATAGCATTCCACGCCCCCTTTGCCCACCACTCTGCAAAACCATTCCCTGGCGCACTCTATTATTATTGAAGACCCCTTCGCTGCTGGGGGTCCTTAGGGGCCAAGAAGTCTACCTGTTACCTCCAGTTAGCCCCAGACAGTGGGCTTGCTGAGAGGTGGACATAGGCCACGACCCCATCTCTCCACCACTCTGCAAATGCACCTCCTGGCAGGGTCTTGGTTGAGGGATGATATCCCCTTGCCTGTTGAGGATCCCTGGGGGCCAATTAGCTCTCGTGTTCTAGTAAGCCTCACACAGCTGGAATGCTGAGAGTGGTTAGAGGAGAATCCCCTTTTTATCCACTCTGCAAACACACCTCCTAACGCACTGCTGCTTGGGGGCTCAAGTCTACTTCAGTCCTGACATCATTAGGACACAAGGGACCTCATCGCCCCACCACCAGTGTGCCAAGAGGTGCATTTGCAGAGTGTTGTAAAAAGGGGCGTTGCCTCAGACGACCTCTCAGCAATCACACTTTGTGGGGCTTACTGGAGGTACCTGGTGGGCTAGTTGGCCTATAAGGACCCTCACCAGTGAAGGGGATTTCATCCCCCAACCCAGAGTGCACCAGAAGGCATGGTGCAGGGATTGGGCGGGCTGCTGTGAGTTGCTGGTTTCTTTTTTTTCATTTTTGGAAGGTTCATTCCCCAGGGCCAGAGCCATATTTTTTTCATGTTGAAAAGGAAGGGTGCATGAGGCACCCTTCCTGAAGCCGATTACGGCCCGGGGACCCCATCTCCTGGGGCTAGGCATTTGTTTTTTTTTGTTTTAAGGGTGGCCATGGGGCCCCCCTCTCCAGGCTAATTTCGGCCCTGGTGACCCCATCCCCTGAGACAAGGCCATATAAATTTTTTTTTACAGAACTAGATTTAAAGGAGGGGGCTCCCGGCCTCCCTCCTGAGGACATTTTTGGCCATAGGGACTCCATCCCAAAACAAATTAGGTGGGGTTCGCAAACCTTACTTCAATTCCGCCAAAATGTTTTTAAAAAAACAACGCTTTTTTGGCCCTCACGCCGAAAAGGAGGCAGGGTGTTTCTGCCCAGCCGCCTTTTCTTGTTATTTTACCTTTTTTCTTGTGACTCGGTTCAACCGAGTCACAAGATGGCTACCAACACTTCCTGGTTGGAACTGTTGGTAGCCAATCAGAGTCAAGCTTGAGATTGGGAGGGTTCACGGATCCACTGTAGTCAGGAGCTACCTTTTTGCCAAATTTGGTGTAATTTGGTTTCAGCAGTTTGGTGTGTAGCCATGGTAAAATTTTCCTATGGAAATTAGCATAGAGAAAATGTGTTTTAGGACCCCCCTTATAATGTACGTTAAGTATATTTGTTCGCAGTCTTAACTTCCAATAGGTACCCTAACTTTTTTAATAGGCAAGAATTTTATTTAAAACCACAACACTAATGAAGCAGAGCAAGATAAACAAGAAGAAGGGTATATATAACAATCAACATATACATAGACATAGACATATACATATCCTGATCCCCTTTTATTAGGTGAACTAGAAATTCACAATGTTTGAATCAAAACTAATTGTAATCATTTGAAATAAAAGATCGCTCAATGGCCAGTGAAAGTCTTGCACTTTGGTCTGTAGAGACATATGGGGTCAATCTCAACTTCTCACTTTGTCCCTTAATTATTGACAGTGTAATCCAAAGGCAAAGCATTAATACAGGTTTACTTATGACAGCCAGTACTTTTTATCACAGGTACATATTGAATTCAGATGAATGAGGTACTAATGTATTCTTAGTAATTGTCTACACAGTTAATTGAAAATTGCTCAGTGGACAGATTTCCTATTGTCACTACCAGTTTCATGAACACACTCTCAAAAAAATTAATAGGGCCAGATGTACTAAGAACACAAATTGCACACTGACTCAATCAATTCTTGTTTTGGAAACTGACCAGTGTAATACTACATCAATTCGGAAAATCATCATTTGTATTGGGTCAAAAATGAAGCTACCATATTAATATGCATGCTGTAGGTCACAAACTATAAACCCCTATGATTGACTCCAATCACAGGGGTTAGCCCATGGGTATAAACAGACCACCATGTCTACAATTTGTTTTGAGTAAGCTTTAGTTCTTTCGCCCAATGCCTTGTCTAACAAATGTTTTTAAACATTGGCAAAGGGAGTCCCTTGCAGACCCCCCCCTCACTTTTTGCAGAATGGCCCTGTAGAAGTCTGTAAAATACTAATGTTTTACAATTGGATTTCAGTCACACAAAAAATAATACGCCCCATTGAGGATTGTTAGTTGGAAGAGATGCTATAACACCTCTCTTTCAATAGTGATTCAGAATGTACTCGCAAACCCAAATTGCAATTCAATAACAATTTAGGTTTGGTAAATTCCAAAAGGCCAATTTATAGTTCCCCATTGTCTGAGTTTGTGAATTAGACTATTTGCAACTGCATTACATTTGACCAATAATTCCCTATCCATGATTTTTTGTCAAGGATGCCAATTGGAATGGTATAATTGTTGAGTCTTGGTTTTTGTGAGAAGAAAAGTTCTTTCCGTTGAACAAAATTAATACAGTGCCACAGTGGACATCAATAGAAAGTGAGTGGAAATCTTCAGTATATTGTTCAATATGGCTCAAGTTGAGGGTGCTGCATTTCACAAAAGGCAAAAAACCTGCATAGGAAAGGGGGCTTTCATATCTTCAAAGACACCGGGACAGAACAGCACATAAGGCTTTGCCTCAACAAACACTGCTCATGTCTTCATGCTGTAGAACGTTTGGGTGGAGTTATGCAGTTGGTATAGTCAGTGATATTTGAAAAAGAAGGGATGTCTCTACTCTAGCTTCATCCACATGATTTCGCAAATGGGCTAAAGGCATTTGTGCTGCAAGTACTATAGCTGTATCATCATAGAGATGATATACTCTCTGCTATGGAAATCTGGAGGCAGATAGTCAGCATCCATGGCTTGTGGAGCATATCCCCATATCCAATGAGGAATACAATTTCATGGAGGAAGCTTAACAGTCGGTATGCAATGGGCAGAACTCGTGGAGTTACATGAAAACTCTGAGAGATTTTGTGGAGTTTTGCAAACCAGTGGAAAGCAGCCTGTTGCGCTGCTTGTGCTGATTTTTAGCGCCAGGAGCTTGTTCCGTGCTGAAAAAAGAGTGCAAATGGTACCACTCGTGCACCAGATGGTACTGCTTCTCATTCTATTTAGTTGCAGCTCGAGTAGATTTTCTACTTGAGGAGCAGCTTTCCCACCGAGAATGGTTGCAAATGCTCAAGCCGGGAAAATATTGCAGGGTCCCCTCTTGGGGGTCAATTACAATAGCGGGCGGATAGCCACCGCCCATATTGCGATGGCAATCCACCCGCCATTGCTCCCCACCCACCTCCCATTTCCCCCCCACCATATTATGATGGCGGAAGGACCCCGGAGGATGGAAAGACCGTCTGCGGGTTTTCCACACGTCAATGAGTAGACCAGGCGGAAAAGGGGCTGAATATGGTGGTTGTGTCTGCTAGACACCACCATCCATATTACAATGCAGGCAGAGATGTGCCTTTCGATGACGACGTTGCGGCCATGGAAAGGCATGCGGTTCCTACATGCGGGTGCCTGTTGCGGGCCCCCGGAGTGTTGGGGTTGCACACTTTGGCATGGACAAGGTGACAGGCAACACACAGTGCCTGTCACCTTGTGCATGCCAATGCACATGGTGCATCCACGGCATTGTGACGGGCGGTGCTGTGAGCATCACCCGCCACAATGTTCTGGATGGGCGATGCCACCGGGGCGGTGGCATCCTAATTGCCAGTGCGGAACCGCCGCACCACTGGCGGCCGGTCCCAGCACCGCTAGGGTGTTGGGCGGACGAACGTCCACCCGCCATCCTAATAGACCCTCTAGCATCTAAAAATCATGCTAGGGGATGCAAAATCTCACTCGCCAGCTTACTGTTGGTGAGCCATGCACAAGAAAAATGTTTGCAACTCAGTGCTTGGGGGAATTTGCCCAAAATTCTTCTAACTCTGTCGGCGAAACAGAATTTATCGCCCACCCCTACTATATGTCCAAAGAGAAGGGCAGGTGATTTAGGCTACATAACAAGTCATGTGACCTCTTGGCTCAAATACTTTGGAGGGATTGAGCTACAACACAGTGAGTCACTTCATGCGCAGTACATGACTGTTAGGTTGAACACTGTTGCTCTCATCCTACAACTAAAGCCCACCCATTTGAAGGTAGCAATTAACCACTTACCCACAGTGGGTTAGGTGGGTTGGCAAACTGCAACAGTAGCTGGGTATACATTGGAGACTGTGGAACTTGTGCAGGGTGGCATTCCAAACAGAAAGAGCCTCTAAAAAAAGTCAACATAATGTATGGAGCCAGAAGCTGCTTGTAAGTCAACTCTGTCTTTATGGTCGAGGTTAGTCCGATGTGGCACCACCCTCTTTCTAATATACCCCGCCAGTGCACCTGACATCAATTAGTGATAGGGACAGGCCTATGAACTGTCACAGCCACAGAAGACCAGCTTCTTTTTTAATGTCTTCACTGTTATATGTTTAGAATTTGCACTGACCTTGTCCTAGTCCCTATTTGTCTCTCCTTCGTCCATAGGGAGAGATCCCTTGGCTCCTGGTCCTTCCCAATGTGTACCTGTTTCCTATTTCCTCCTATTTGACTTATTTACTTCTGATACCAGGAAAGCTATCCTTGGGTGGTTTTCTCTGAGTAAATATACTCAATTGTTTTTGTATCAGCTTCCCAACACTAGTGATTTAGCACAGTGTCTCTGAAATTGCTGATGAGGATTTAGAGTATCTGCAGCATTGAATTCTGGATAAGGGAGTCCACTTGGCAAATGTGGCTGTGGGAGCAGAAATGTAAATACATAGTACATAAAATGCAATGTACCCTAAGTCTATGTTATTGACATTTTCCTTTGTCTTTTTTCTGCTCCTTTGAATTCATTGCTATCAATTTTCCTAGTCCTTGGGCGGAATACTGTGTTGCCCAGCTTCCACTGTGATGAGTGTGAGAAAATGGGTTGTTGGTTGGGGGGACAGGCACCCTACTTCAAGCAACAGCCACAATGCCTATCACGGTGAACCTTAAAAAGTCACTAAATAAACCTGTGCATAACCCTCTGGTAGCTTGGCACAAAAGCAGTCAAGCTTAACTTAGAGGCAATGTGTAAATTATGTATGCAGCACACAAACAGTGATAATGTAAAACACAGCATAAGGAAACTCCCAAACCTCTTTAGAACAATAGTGTAAAATAATACATTATTTGACACAGAAACAACAAAAATCTAATCAGTAGAACCATGGATTTTCAATTCCAAAGATTTAAGGTAAGTATAGCGCCTTTAAGCACAAAGGGCCACTCGGGTTTTCTGATCGTGCAAGTTCAGTCTGACCGCGATGGAGCATGGGCCAGATACAGGGACGAGATTAATCCTTCTGAAAAAGTTACCTTCTAAAGCCCACTGCAAAGAGTCCAGTTTGCGGTGGAGGAAGCCGTGAGGAGCAGGGAGAGCATTGCAGATGGTCTTTGCTGTACTGTGAAAAGCAGACCAGCCGTCATAGATGTTTCAATCAATCAATCAGGATTTGTAAAGCGTGGCTAATCAGCCATGAGGGTATCCAGGAGCTTAGAATACTGATGAAGGGGAAGGTTTAGTTAAACAGCAAGATAAAGTGTCCTTTCCTGAATTCTAGCAGAGAGTATAAGTTCTGGAGGTGAAGTGGGAGGTTGTTCCAGGTCTTTGTGGTAAGGTAGGAGAAGGAAAGTCCTCTGCTGTTTCTGTGGTGGATGTGGGGGGTGAGCAAGGGAAAGGGATGCGGAGTGTAGGTGCCGGGAGTGTGGGTGGAGGTTCAGTGAGTGGTTGATGTATGCTGGTTCTTGGTTGGGTAGGGCTTTGAAGGTGTGGATCAACATCTTGAACTGACATCTCTTATGAATGGTGAGCCAGTGGAGCGTCTGGACTTTGGGGTGATGTAGGTCAGTTTCGGGAGGTCTAGCAAAGAGTCTGACACTGAATTCCGTATAATCGGAAGTCTCTTCAGAAGGTGTGTGGTGATAGCTATGAAGTGTTTGTTGCCATCGTTCAGTCAGAGGATGAAAAGGGCTTGAGAGACAGGTCCATCTGATGTTGATGAGGAGGCCCTTGAAGATCTTATGGAGCACGCCTACCAGAACCCGTTTCCACAGATGCATGGCAAATGTTGCTGACTGGATGAATAAAAGGTGCCTGCAGCTGAACACAGACAAGACATAATTATTGATCTTCGGCAACAGCATCAACATATGGAATGACTCCTGGTGGCCATTAGACCTAGGACCAAAACCGAATCCCTCCAACCATGCCAGAAACCTCAGAATCATTATGGACAACAAGCTCACCATAAAATTTACAGATAAACGTTGGCTTCTACGCCTGCTTCCTCACTCTGCAAATGCTCCGCAAGATCTTCAAGCGGCTACCGCTACCCTTGAGACCCACTGTGACACAAGCCCTCGTCACCAGCCGAGTGGACTTCAGCAATGCTCTTTACATAGGAAAAGCAGCACACCTTCTACAGAGTCTTTAGACCATACAGAAAGCAGCAGCCAGACTCAGCCTTAGCCTTCCCCGACGAACCCACATTACACCAAATCTCAGGAAACTCCACTGGCTCCCCATACAAAGAAGCTGTTGGCCCAGACACACAAGGCTCTACACAATCAAAGACCCACCTACATTAACCACCACCTGAACTTCCACCAACCATCAAGAAGACTATTCTCTTCCTCCTTTTCACTTGCCCATACTCCCCGCATCACAGCATAGACCTGAAACAGCTTCTCCATGCACCTCCAGACCATCACCTCACTTCCGCAATTCCAAATGGACCTCAAGACCTGCCTGTTTGAATACGTCCCCGGGGGCTGCAAGTACCTGGATACCCTATCAGGTGATTAGTCACACTAAAGCCTGATTGAGGAAGCTGGCAGATTAGACTGCATTAATCTGTCTTATCATTATGAGCTTACTGTCCAGGATGATGCCAAGGTTGCGGGCATAGTCAGTCAGGGTGGGTGAGGGTCCAAGTATGGGGGCCTCCAGGAGTTGTTCCATAGGGAGGTGTTGTTCCCAAAGATCAGCACTTCTTTCTTATCTGTGTTGAGTTTCAGGCAGATGTCTTTAATCGTTGGCGTAGGATATAATGTTTAGTCTATGTGTTCTGATGACGTTGGCCAAGTGGGCCATGTAGGTGTTGAATAGAGGAGGGCTGAAGGACAAACCTTGAGGGATGCCGCAGATGATGGGCTTGGGTTCCAAGGTGAAGAGATGTGGGCATATTCTCTGGGACTTCTAGTGAGGAAAGAGGAAATCCATTTGAATTCATCTCCTTGGATTCCAGTGTGGTCGAGTCTCCTGATAAGGGTATGATGTGATGCTATCTTAAGTGCTGCTGAGAAGTCAAGGAGGATCAGGGCCGCTGATTATCCTTGGATCTGATGAGGGATCTGATGTCTGTGTCTGTGATCAGGGCAGTTTCAGTGCTGAGGTTGTGTGTAATCTGGATTGAGAGGTGTCCAGAAGATTGTTGTTCTCCAGGTGTTCTGTGAGTTGGCAGTTGATGGCCCTGTCAAGGACTTTGGTGGGAAAGAGCAGCAGGGATATGGGGAGGTAGTTCTAAAGTTTGTTGAGGCCGGTGGATGGTTTCTTGAGTAGGGCCTTGCCTTATGCTTACTTACATTCTTTAAAGAAGGTGTCTGTGGTGATGGATGCATTGAAGATGGTGGTGAGCACATTGCTAATTGTCTTGCTCCTAAGGTTGAAGATGTGGTGGGGATAACTGTCTGTGGGTGCTCCTGAGTGGACAGAGTTCATGATGCCTGTGGTGTCTTATGTGGTGAGCTGGTCCCTGGTGGTGAGCGGGTGGTTGAGTTTTTCATTAGTGGGAGCGAAAAGGCTGAATATGTCATCAGTGGTGGGTTGGGGTTCCAATATTTTGTAGATGATGGAGATCTTGTTGTGGAAGAAGTCTGCCAGGGTATTGCAGAGTTCCTGGGAAGAGGTTTGTTCAGCCCGGCATCTTTTGGAGTGTTCCACTGTTTTTTTACTTTCTGACCTCCTGGCTTTGACAATTTCTCACTACTGTTCAGTGTGAAAGTGCAATTGCTTCTGTTGTAAATTGTATTATGAATTGGTGTTTCCATGAGTAGCATATTTTATTTACTGGTAAGTCTCTAGTAAAGTGCACTGAGAGTGCCATGGCCTGTAAATCCAATGCTGCTAGTGGGCCTACAGCACTGATTGTGCCGCCTACAAAAGCAGCTTTTCAAATTGTTCTCAGACCTGCCATGTCGACTTGGCAAGGGCACCCACTTGCCAAGCCCTAACCTTCCTGTTTATTACATGTGAGTCACCCCTGAGGTAGGCCCAAGGTATTCCTATGGGCAAGGTGCAGTGTATGAGAAGGTAGGACATGTCCTGGTATTTGTAGCATGTCATAATAGTGAAATACAGTGTATTTCTTTTTTCACTATTGAAAGGCCATCTGTCCCTTAGGATAGAATGGGGGAATACTTTGTACCATCTTACAAGTATATATTTCCATTGAGACAAGATAGAGAAATGAAGTTTAGTATGCCTGAACTCGGAATGCAGAAATGTATCTTTTAGTAAAGATGATTTTTATATTCTGTGTTTGAAAATATCACTTTTAGAAAGTAGGTATTTTCTTGCTTAGCCATCCTGTGTGCCTCTGCTGGGATGTGGATCAACTGTCTGTCTTTGGAGTGACAGGGGCTGGGATATGTGTTCTCTTGAGAGAGCCAGTGGGGGGAGGAGTCGAGGTGTGTCCTGCCATTCATGGATGAGTCTGGGCTGGGATAAATAGACCTGGGCTGCACTTAGAGTAGTGGGACGGAGATTTCCATGCACCTGAATGGGCCTCGTCTGCCTTGGACAATGTTGTCTCCACCTCCTGCCGGGAAGATGAGCGAGCGAAGACCAAACTGGTTTGGACTAAGCGCAAACACTCTTTCCCCCAGCGAACACAAAGAAATGCAGTATAAATATTGGGGCCCAGACCGCAGAACTTTAGAACTCTCTTCAATCAAGGAACCTGCCAAGAAGAAGAGCTGGAAGAACTTCCAGGAGGAGAACTGCCCCCTTGCTGTGTTGTTTCTTTGTTAGGTTGGCCTGTAGTTGCTGCTTCTGCCTTGTGCAGTGAAAGGACTGGACTGCACTTTCTTTACTCATCACTGAATATCTCCAAGAAAATAGAGCTTGCCTCCTATTCCCCAAGTCTCAGGGACAGCAAAGACTTCACTTACCTCTGGGTATCACCTCTGGAACTGTGAGTTTCTGTTGCCCCAGAGGGAGAAAGTAGCCGACACCGACACCACTGCTGGCTCCGTGTCCGGAAGGTACTGCCACACTTTACACCGCAACCTTGGTCTCACTGATGACGATTACCACAGCCACCACTGAGCCACTGCTTGGACTGTGACCTGTGGACACTGCACTCTGCACCACCTCACTTCACACTGCTGCCCTGGTCTCACCGAAGTCACTGTCTGCTGACCTTGATAGTCTTGACCACATCGTGATTTGGGGGCATTGCTTGTAAGTCACATGATGCACCGCCCTGTCCCACAACGCAGTCTGGGCCAACCAACGCCAGCTCCCATCAACAGGCACTGTCGCTTGCACTGTGATCTGTCAGCATTGAAACAAGTACCGCCTCACTTTGCACGGCAGCCCTGACCGCACTGACTGTGCTGGACGACGAACATCAAGCCATTTCCTGCATCGCGACTTGAAGGCACCACATGCCACACAGCTATGCTTCACATCGCAACCGCAACTGTTCCCATGACCGGCATGCACCAATGCGGTCGGCCGGAACCAAAGGTACTGTTTACAAGTCTCCTGACAGTAACGCTGGTCCGCACCTACGTGGTCAGCCGAAGCACCTTGGTCTCACTGATGACGATTACCACAGCCACCACTGAGCCACTGCTTTGACTGTGACCTGTGGACACTGCACTCTGCACCACCTCACTTCACACTGCTGCCCTGGTCTCACCGAAGTCACTGTCCGCTGACCTTGATAGTCTTGACCACATCGTGATTTGGGGGCATTGCTTGTAAGTCACATGATGCACCGCCCTGTCCCACAACGCAGTCTGGGCCAACCAACGCCAGCTCCCATCAACAGGCACTGTCGCTTGCACTGTGATCTGTCAGCATTGCAACAAGTACCGCCTCACTTTGCACGGCAGCCCTGACCGCACTGACTGTGCTGGACGACGATCATCAAGCCATTTCCTGCATCGCGACTTGAAGGCACCACACGCCGGACAGCTATGCTTCACATCGCAACCGCAACTGTTCCCATGACCGGCCTGCACCAATGCGGTCGGCCGGAACCAAAGGTACTGTTTACAAGTCTGCTGACAGTAACGCTGGTCCGCACCTACGTGGTCAGCCGAAGCACTTGGATTCTGTTGGTATCAGCATCGCAGCAACACCGGACGGAACTGCATTTTAAAGTTATTTCTGCATAGTGCCTATTTTTGTATACTGTATGTTGGTCTTGTATTGTTTTGGTCTTGTTTGCACAAATAAATATTGGTTATTTTTCTTAAACTGATGTGATGTCCTTTTGTAGTTTTTTCACTGTATCACTGTTGGTTCTGTGCAAATGCGTTTCACACTGCCTCTGGGCTAAGCCTGACTGCTCGTACCAACCTACCAAGGGGGTGAACAGGGTTTTTTTAGTAGTGTATCCCCCTTATCCTGATTAGAAGGAAGGTTCCCTACTTGGACAAAGGTTTCAAACCAGTGCCAAATAGAGACCCCAATTTCTAACAAAGTTATGATATTTTCAGTGGGTGAGTGGTTGGAGAACCTTCTGACTATGTTGAAGAGTTCTTTGCTGTGGTTGGATATGGCTTTGAAGTGATTGAGAAGGGCCCTCCTTTTCATCACTTTCAGGAGTTGATGGTAGTGGTTGAGGGATGTGTTGAATGTGGCCCAAACTTCTTACTAGTATGCCATTTCCTTCTGAGCCATTTGCAGTTGTATTTCAAGGTTCTTAGTTCTGTGGTGTCCTAGCTGGTCCGTTTGAAGTACCTCTTGAGTTTAGTGGGGTTGACAGGAGTGACTCTGTCCGTTAAGTCTGTTATCCAGGAGGAGATGTTCTTAAACAGCCTTTTTTCTAGGTTGGTTGCAGTGTGAGGGTGGGATAAGGTAAGGGCATTGTGCATTATTTCGCTGAGTCCTAGTTCCACCTCTGGTGTGAAGTGCTGGGAAGCTTGAGGGCAGGGCTTGGGGATCAAGAGATGGTGAAGTAGACTATGGCGTGGTCTGTCCAAGTGATCTTGGTGACATGGCTGTACTTCACTTTGTCGCTGGCCATGAAGATTGGGTTGAGTGTGAGTCATGCAATGTATGTGAGGTTGGTGACAATTGACTGAGGCCGAAGTTGTTCATGCTCTATAGGAGGTTGGGGGTGTGGGTGTTGTTGAGGTCGTTGAGATGAAAATTGAGGTCACCAAGGAAGATGTAGTTTTGAAGTCATTGACGAATGGTGCAGTGAATTCTGGAATTCCGTTGCAGAAACTGGGGTGGGGACCTGAAGGTCTTTAAGTGAGGGTGCCTTTGATGGTGGTTTACCATCAGTTCAGAGTTGGAATTTGAGGTGATCCATGATCAAGGGGATGTGGTGTGCGGTGATGGTGCAATGGATGAATTCCTTGTGGATGATGGTAATTCCACCTCTGTGTTTGTTAATGCAGTCTAGGTGTGCTATCTTGTAGCCAACGAGCATAGCTGAGGTGATGTCAGACTTTGATGCAGGGTTGAGACAGGTCTCAGTGAGGAAGATGATGTCGGGTGTGAGGGAGGTGATAGTGTCCTAGATCTTGGTGATGTGCTTACAGAGTGATCATGCAGTGAGCAGGAGGAAGTGAAGTTGTTCGGAAGTAGTGGAGATTGACGTGGAGGTGCTAGTCATTCGTGCAGGTGCTTCGTTTTTTAACTCTTTCGCTGCGGCGGCTATTCCGCCGCAGCGCTAACCGTCGCGGGGGGGCGCGCGGGTGACAGAACCGTTCCGTCACGGCTCGCTGGTGAGCTGTGCTCATGACGGAACGGTTCCGTCACGGCCCCGCCCGCTCAATTAAACGCGCCACGCAGGCGCGGCGGCCGGGCCGTGACGGAACCGTTCCGTCATGAGCACAGCTCACCCGCGAGCCGTGACGGAACCGTTCCGACAATAGCCTCGGAGAGGCTAAGAGAAGATACAATATCAACAGGTGAAGGGTCTTACTGTCGACCGAGGTGAGATGCAGTAACAGTGGTTGTTGTGGAGCCCAGGGTCTAGGGCTCGGAGTCAGATTTTGGTGGAGAGTATTTTCGAGAGGCAGTAGAGGCAGGGATCCTGGTTCTGTTCGCTGGACACGATCCAGTTGTGGACCAACACAGACAGGCTTGCCTTTGGGGAACCAGTGGCATGCCTGCTGCGCATATCTGCTGTGTGGCTGAGCTACAGCCCCCATTAAGTAGGTTCTGGGAGGAGGGAGCGGTGCTAAGAGGTGGTGGGTGGAGCTATGTAGGAGGCAGGAGTGAGAGGAGTTTGGCAGGAATGGTTAGGAGGCAGGCATCAGGAAAACAAAGAAAAAGAGGGAACTCAATAGAAGTGGCAAGAAAACAAGCAGTGTCCAGAGAGCAAAGAGAGGGGGATCAGAAAAGTGGCAAGAGAACAAGAAGTGGCAAGAGAGCAAAGAAAGGAGAATCCAATAAGTGGCAGAGAGAAAGAAAGAGATGGCCAGATAGGCGAGCTCACAGGATGAGGCTGACATGAGGGAGACCTGGTCTGGTAAAATGCTCAATGGGGCCACACTGCAGCCTCCATTAAGTAGGTCCTGAGAGGAAGGAGGGGTGCTGGGAGTCGGTGCGCTGGGCTAGGCAGGAGGTGGTAGTGAGAGTTGAGCAATAATAGCGTGAGGCAGAAATTGGGAAAACAAAGACACAGAGAGGAATCAATAGAAGTGGCAAGAGAGCAACAAAAGTGAACTCAGAGAAGTTACAAGAGAATGAGAAGTGGCAAGAGAGCAAATAAGAGATGGCCAGATAGGCAAGCAAACAGGATGAGGCAGACATGAGGGAGAGCTAGTCTGGGACTAGTTCTTCCTACAAATGTTTGGCGTTGGCAGTTCACAGTGGGCTGTCTACGTTGAAACACAAACTGCAGATTTCCAATTTTTTGTTGTTCGGAGGTCGCAATAGCATGAAGGGTTAGGTTCACTGAATGTGAAAGGCTGGCTTAGTATATGGTGCACACTTATTTAAGTGGAGCACCTTGCATTAATACAGGCAACCCTTATGGTGATTTTAGTGGTCTTTAATAACCATAGAAAGCTCTCAAAGTGATGGCTGTGGAAAGCAGCCTTCAGGTTTATCTTGAAGGAGTGTTAAGCAGCTTGTTTTACCAGTCTAATATGTAGTGTAGATGAAAAGAAACCACACAGTGTTTATGAAAAAAAGACTTTTTATTGCAACACAATATCACTATCCCATTGGTATATCACCTACCCGGAGTGATCAACACAATACACAAAAATATTTCAAAATAAATCGGCTAAGTAGCACATAATACAGTGGTCTCCAGGGGAGAAACCAAACCATATATTAGGAAAGTGGAATGAGAAACTCAAAGAAGAACAGGACATGGACCAGAAGACCCATAGGAGCAGGGGACACAAGGAACCACCCAAGATAAGTACCCAGGAACCCCACAGAGGCTGTGTGCACAGTGGAAGCTTCACACCCAATGGAAATCCATAGAGAAGCTGCGTTGCAGTTTTGAAGAAGAAGGACCTTTCCCAGAGGACTCCGAAGAAACCTTTTAGAAGAAAATAGGTTGGAGAGCCACGGCTCCCGAGGATACCCCAGGAACCAGGTTATCTATACCAGGGAAGCCGGGTGCATAGGGGTGAAGTGACGTTGGAACCCGCTATAAAAAACAATGGACGACTTCAAAGAAGATGCCTCTGGAGAAGGCCATGAAGGAGTTTGGTGGAATCCAAAGGTGGATTCTGGAAGTGAAGAACCTGCAAGCAGAGGGTCAGAGTCTATGCCATAATGCCCACCGATGTTGGGAGGTTCTGAAAGTCAACAGTGACCTTGTTGCTGCAGCTGTGAGGACCAGGTAATGCTGAGGAATACCAAGACCAGTACATGAGCTGTCTCACATCGGATGTCAGTAACTAGGGGGTTGGTGTCCCGCCGGAGCATCAACAAGCCTTATTATTATAATTATTATTATTAATAATAATAATAATAATAATAATCATTTATAAAGCTTAATGTTCACCTGGTAGACATCTTGGCCCTATTACCGAACAACAGTAAAAAACTAAGGCTAGTGGGGATCAGTATTGCTCCTTTTGGTTGAGTCAGGCTTTGACATAATTTATTTATTTAGGAAAGGGTCAGGTTTTTAGGCTCCTCCTAAAGCTGAGTCGAATTTTACCTGTTCCTGAAAGGCTCCCCCTACTACCCTAGTTTTCCTAAACCTGGGCACACAGATGAGATTAGCTGAAGACGATCTCCGCTTCTTTGCGGGGTGGATTTATCCTGTGAGATTCTCGGTTCTAAGCCATTTAAGGCTTTGTGGACTATGCACATCACTTTAAAAATGCCTCTCTCTTATACAGGTAACCAGCGGAGATCTTTAAGAGTATTTTTTGCAGAGTCAAACCTTGATTTGTTGAGTGCTAATTTGGCTGCCTTTTAAGCAGATAGTCTGTAGTTCCCAGTAGGAGAGCCTTACAGTAGTCAATCCTGCTTAGTATTGTGCTCTGTACAACCAACTTCTTTGCTGGCTGTGGAAGTAAGGGTACGATTTTTCTTAAGCTCCTCATGGCATGTGGCTACTGTCCCACTGACTTGAACTTCCATAGGACGTTTCTAATCGATCTATACTTCTAAATTTCACACTGAGTGAGCTGTAATCAGATCCATATTTTTTGTCCATAAGCAAAATTTATTTGGAAGTTGACATGGTACTTTGCTGGGGAAACAGTACAGGAACTTTGTTTTGCTTCCATTCAATTTTAATGTGTTAATACTAAGCTAATTTGCCATCTATATTAGTCAGGCATTGAATTAACTGGTTATGGTCATCCTTATCTAGAGATATTATCAATTGGGTGTCATCTGTGTAGTTTGTAAGAGACAGATCAAATGACTTGATTAGTGTTATTAGGGGGCTTACATACACATTGAACAGAAGAAGACTTAACGCAGAGCCCTGTGGCACTCTGTGTAATGTTTGCTTAAAATCTGATCTAAAACGGGCGAAGGAGATTGCTTGACATCTCTCTGATAGGTAGGATTTATTCCACTTTAGGAATTTACCTTCATCTTCTGTTGCCGTTAGTCTGTTGAGCAGGATTTGGTGGTTGACGGTGTCAAACCCAGCTGACAGGTCTAACAAAAATCAGGACAGTCATCTGTCCACTGTCAACCCACTTCCTCAACTCATCTGCCGCCACAATTAAGGCTGATTCCATGCCATGGGCTGGCCTAAAGTCCATCTGTTCTGATTTGAGTAGTTTGTTTGTTTTGTAAGATGTTAGCTAGCATTTTGCTAACATGTTTTTCTATGATCTTATATGGGTATGAGAGCTGGGAGATGGACCGAAAGTTACCAGGATCCTGTACATTCGATTGAGGTTTCTTCAATAAGAACGTAACCAGTGCTTTCCTCCAGGCCGATGGCACCGACTCTGCAGCTAGTGATTGGCTACAGATTTTTTAAAGACCTGTAAATAGTTAACTCCTTCTTTCTTTCTAGGCCCTATGTGGTACAGGGTCTAGTAGTCACCCACAAGAACAGAAGAAATGTATATAGCTAGTGTGTTGAATTCTTCCTATTTTAGTACGTCTATTTTGGCCAGCTTCTCGCAGAACCCTTCTTGCTGAGGTACATCGGTAGGACTGTAGGAGGAATTCCCGGGTAAAATCAAAGTTATAGATTTGTTCCTTGCCCATGTAAATTCTCAGCTTATATCATTTAAAATTAACTCCACTGTATTATAGAATAAGTCAGATAACTTGCTGCACAGTTGCTGTGATGGTGCCACTGTGCATTATGTACAGTCTGGGTGGGCAAGCTCTAATACAATTTCAAAAGATCTTTTTATTTTCTTAACTGCATTCATAATAGTCGCAGCATAGTATTTGTTTTTTGCTTTTCTAATTTCCATTTTATAATTTTTTAACTCATCCAGCAGCTTATCTTTGTGTAAGTTTTACAACATTGTTTTTGCCTTTTATCTTTCCTTTAAGGTCTCAGTTTACCATGCGGCTGAGGGTTTTTGTTTTGGTGATAACATTTGTATTGGAATAATTTTCTCTAGTGTCTCTGTAGTTGCACTCTGTAAGTGGTCGTAGTTTGTATCTACTGTATCTACTGTCTTTTCTTGCTTAAAACAGTGTGTAATATTAAATAGTCTCCTTCCTTCCAACTACCTTAATTCATTCCATGTTCTTCCCTGTATCTTTGCTATAGTTGTTTTGGGATAATCTTTTTGATCAAGCCCTATTAGTTTAAAGATGATTAAATGATGATCTGACCAACTTTCAGGGGCCACACCCTCTACTGCCACCAAGTTTTGAGATGCAAGTACAGGGTCCAGAATGTGTCCTCTTTGATGAGTGGGCACCTTAACTAATTGTTCTACTACTAAGTTTTCTGCAAGAGATAAGAAAGTCATGATTTTGAGTGTGAGACCTATCTTCAGGCCAGATGTTGAAGTCTCCTAGTATTACTAGCTTGGAAACGGCCAGGGTTAGGTTTAAAATCAGATTTAAGAGGGTTTTGAGCTAATTTAGTGAGTTCCCTGGAGGTCTACAGCAGAGAATCCCGGATAAGGCTATTCCCCCCTTTAGAGAGAAGCCCAGTATTTCCATACCATGATTTTCCTCAACTGGGAGCATTACCATTTGCCATCTTTCTTTAAAAATGATTGCTACTCCCTCTCCTCTTTTACAAGTTTTGGGCTGATTTATCACTTTATATCCTGGTGGGTAGGTGAAACCTAGGTCCACTTATGTACCCTTAAGTATCGAGGTTTCAGCTTCAAACAGCATATTCCTTTTAATTAATTTCAAGCAAAAGGTATAGTCCTTGTGCATTCTTTACCAACGAGTGTGCATTAATAAGACTGCACTGCAGGGCTCTATCCTTAGTCCTGTTCTACTGGGAGCTCATCTCTCTTCAGTATTCTCTGGTCTGATAACTTGATACAATTATATCATTATCAGCATAAGGATTTAACTCCCTTAGTTTCTTCCCTGGGTATACTAGTCTTAGGTTATTCATGGAGTTTTATTGCTTCAATCCAGCAGAATGGTTGGCCCTGGTCGCTTCCTGGACATTGATGGGCTTGCCTTTGGCACGCCATTAGCACACCCACTATGCAGTCCCACCAGCTTGCCACCTATATAGCCCCTTCTTATTCCCCACCTAAAAATAGTTAGACTATGCACCTCCGACATGCCGAAAATGACTCCTGTCAAGTGATTTGGTAAAAAAGCATCAAGAGCTAAAGGTAAAACTTCAATTTCGCCCCATCAATTCTTCACATTCAACTATTTAAAAACAATTTCCCTCAAAAGCAAACCCCCGTTTTCTGTGTAAAATTTGTACACTTTAACAAGATTCTGATCTGTATGCAGCCACATCACCTTGGATTTCTGATGAACATCTTGGTAACCGCCACTGGTATGGAAGACGGAAAAGGAGCAACATTGGGACCAGCAAGGTCCAAGGGTCTCACCAACAGGAGAAGAGTCAGAGCAGACCCTGATCAAGCAGGGGAGACTACTGAAGCAGTAGATGACCCTCAAAAGGACCCATAGGCCAAAGGCAAAAGAGTTGCAAGAGGACCTTGAGCAACTAACCAAAGATTTAGGCCCAGGGTGCAAAGGATGTGGTGAGGATCCTGATCTTAGAGTAAAGAGATGCTGGAGGCTGGAGCTTCTTGTAGCCTGAAGATCTCTGGAGTGCAGAGCCAACAAGCCTTGGCAATGGCAAGTCCACACGATGCACAGGGCTTGGCCCCAGTGGTTCCGACAAGGGATGCTGGCCTCAAAATTGCAGAGAGGACAGGTCAGGCCTAGAGGGAGTTAGAGAACCACCACCTGTGTTGAGCCTCAGGAAGTCTGTAGGATGCCAGGATCAGCAAACTGGTCAGCTTCATTGCGGTGCCTGCAGATGCAGGGGAGTGACTCCTGCACTCCAAGGGAGATTGCTCACGCTGTCCTTGATGCCAAAAGGTCTATTGAAGAACCTGGATAAGGCACAGATACAGACAGGGAGGAAGACTTGAAGAACAGCAAGACCAGGAACAACAGAAGTATTCCTTGATGCAGTCTCAGTTCCAGTCAAAGTCCAACGAAGTCCAAGTGTCCAGTCAAGGGAAAAGCAACGTAGTTTCAGGGTTGAGCTTGTCCCATGATAAATCTAAGGACCCACCCACAGGTAAGCCCTTAAGTACCCAAAGGAAAGGGTTGTAACAACTTTGGGGTCCCTCCCAGGGGCTGGGCTGGACAGAGGGGATGATATTCCCATGTCCTTGTCAAGCTTTGCAGCAGGGCGGGAGCCAAGTGCTCCCTGAACTGGCTCAAACTGGAGTATTCAAGGACGGCACCAAATATGCCCTCCAAAGCAGTCTAGTGGTGCTGGAAAGCGGCCCCACCCCAGCTCAATACCTAAGTCCTATCTGAGAGGTGGTCACACTTCCCTGTGACAGGAAACCTTGTGTTTCACCTTCCCCTGCTTGAGCTTGGCTCAGCAGCAGGAGGGCAGAATTATATCTGTGGTTGGCAGCAGCACGAGCTTGCTAGCAGACCGTGAAAGGCTGTTCCCGGCTGGGAGCACAGTGGTGTCCCCAAAGGAGTCCCCCCAGTACATGGGATCATACTTCCAACACTGGAATTAGTGTTGGGGTATGATTCCAAAATGTTTGATACCAAACATTACCAGGTTCGGTGCAGCCACTATTTTGTTAGACATCTCGTGATGACTGATGTCAACTATTTGTCTAAAAATGGCTGACTGTACTTACAAAGCCTGGAGAATCGACTCAGGGGTTTGTAGGGGTGTCCTGTTCATGCACCCTCACACTTATAACCAAGCACCCTGCCCTCAGGAAGGAAAACCTGCCATAGGTGTGGCTTATGCGTTTTAAGTGCAGTGACCTCACATATAAGAAAACGTATATCTGTTGTAAGAGGTGCAAGCACCAAATCACATAGGCTTCAATATCAGGCCTGTTATCACAGTTTACATGGAATCCCATGGGTGGCACAATACATGTTGCAGCCCTTTGGAGACCTCTGGTGTACCTATCTGACCTGGGTACCTCAGTATTGTATACTAAGGACTTATCAGCATACACCAGTAGCTAATTGTGGAGATACCAAAGTACTTACCATGTCAATTTAGGGGAGAAATCACAGTTGCTGGGGTCCTTATTATCAGGATTCCAGCAGACTAGGTCAAAAACACACTGACACCAAGAAAAAAGTGGGGATAACCATGCAAGCAGATCCTACTTTCCTAAACCAGAGCTTCGCATTGGCAGTCGGCATGGGCACAAATGAGCCTGTTCTCGGTCATGAAGTGCCCACAACTTCAGGGTTTCTCCTTTGCTTCTAGGAGATTCTACACTGTTGTCACACCAATGGTCCAGGACCTGGCAGGCACCTGTTGGGGTTCAGGAACTCACTACAGCAGAGGCCCGCAAGTCTCAGGCAGGTCTAGTTGAAGTTCCAGGCAGGTCTAGGCAGGTCCAGATGGGTCCAATACAGCAGGTTAGCTGGGCTGTTGCAGGGAAACCTCTGAACTTGTTGTGTCTGTGTAACTAAGAACAGGTCATTCATTTGAGTCACATCAGCCTGGAATGAAGTATGCAGGCCCAGTATTCCTTCTCGGACAGCAGGGCAGGCCTCAAGCATCAAGGCAGTTCTCTGGTTCAAGACAGTCCTTCTATATCCCAGACCGAGGAGTATACCTAAGAGTAAATTGGAGGGTCCTATTTTTATACCTGTGTCCTCTCTGCAGTGGAAGAAGTTTCTCGAGTCTTCCCCCTACAGAAGTCTCTGGAATTTCCTGCCTCCCTGCACCCAGTCTCTATAGGGGCACAATAGGCTATTGTGAAGTCCTCTGGGTATGACCTGAGGTAGTATCATTGAAGTTGACGGGTGAAAAATGACACCTCCGCCACTCTCATCAAGTCAGGATGGCCCAACCTGCTATTACCCACACCCTCTAATGTGGCACTGTCTGGCAGGAATACACAAAGGCTCACTGCCAACTACATCTAGTCATGTGACCCAGGAAACAGGCTGCAGGCCTTCAATGGCTAGGACAAGAAAATGGCAAGTTTCTAAAAGTGGCGATTTCAGAATTGCGACTTAAAATGCAACTTTACCATTAACAAGGATTTTAAATTTCAATTCCTCAGACACTAAACATGATATTTCTAACTGCTCCTAAACAAAAGTTATCACTTAATAAATATAATAATGTAACCCAATGTATGCTATTGGAGAGGTAGGCATCATAGCAGTGAAAAAAGAATGTAGCAGTTTTTCACTACCAGAGCATACAAAAGTTAAAAATACATGTCCCACGTTTCAAATACACTGCACCCTGACCTATGGGCCGCTTAGGGCCTACCCTAGAGGTGACTTATATTTACCAAAATGGGGAGTTTAGGCTCGGCAATAGGCCCATTCTAATAGGTCAAAATAGCAGTTTAAAACTGCCCTCAAAGGCTGACATTGCATGCCTGAGACATGGTTTAAAGAGCTCCTTAAGTGGATGGAGCAATAAATACTCCTAGGCCACTAGTAGCATTTAATTTACAGGCCTGGGGACCTGTTGTACCACTTTACCAGGCCCTTATAAGTAAATTACATATGCCTTTTGGGTGTAAGACAATCATACTACGTTCAAGGAGAGAGAAAAAGCACATCAGTACTGGTTAGCAGTGGTAAAGCTTACAGTCCTAAAGCCAACCAACATGAGTTCAACAAAACAGGAGGGGTGACAGCAAAAGTTATGGGGGACTACCACCCAAGGAAACGAGGTCTAACAGTGAGCAGTGGTTCTTTAAGGGAGCATTAAGGTCCCTTCTCAAATTTGCTCCTAGGGAACATTTTTTTCCATACAACAGAAATGGTCATTGATAATGGGTGTAATTGTTTATTACATAGTGAAGTGGCAGGTTGCTAGAAATTAGGTCTCTAGTTGGCACAGGTTTTCACCCTCTCCACGTAGGGACTGTAGGAAGGTGGATACCTGACTATGGTTACCCCCAACTTTTTGCCTGGTGTTTTGCTGGTTTTCCGACTTAGTTGACCTGGGACCCTGCTATTCAGGGCCCCAGGCCTACTGCTCTCTCTGAAAAATGGATTCCATGTACCCTAGGTACATATCTAATTGGTACTGGGCCACCTTATCAGACCCTGTAACTCAGGGCATAGGTGTACCCAGGGCCTACCAGGGGCTGCAGCATGTATTATGCCACCCCTGGCTGGCCATCTAAATCTGACACAACTGGCTGCACGACAGCTGGGGCAAGGTGGTGTAATCACCCTTTGCTGTAGATATAGTATACCTATATCTAACCCTAAAAAATAGACACATGTATACCTATCAGTCACTCCTATTGCAGGCCTTAACAATCCTGAAGGCAGAGTGCTTGGAATTATGTGAGATGGTGCTCTGGCATGAGCTGAGCCTGTCTGCAGCTTGCGGAACCAAGTCCTAATAGCTGTTCTATGATAACGCGTACCATATACTCTTAAGTGCATTATAATCCTCGCGGTTATTTGCTATCTGTGGTATCGCTTTATCAAAACATGTCGAGTAAGGTGTCATACGAATTGGAATACTAACCCCTCGCCAATTCTGGCAACGGGGTTAGCATTCCACCCTTCTAGAGGGACACGACATGTATGCAACTGTGAACCCCGGTTAAAGTTAACTCAAGCCTCAGCATCACAAAATGGATGCTGCCACCACAGATACAAGTCTGACCTCCTGCTGCTGGGAGTCCTTCCAGCGAGGGAGGCTTGGACAAAGGGTTTCCTGTCAGGGGCGGTGCTAGCACCATCCCAGACAGGGTTTTGTGTATCCCAGGTAGGCAGGGCTTTACAGGAAGGTGACTGCAAGTGGCACCCCGGTGCTCACGGTGCATCTGCCAGTTTGAACCGGTTCCAGGGGCACACCAGCCCCTGAGCTGGGAAAGTCCGGCAGGGGAGAGGGCTGTAACCACCCCCCTTCCTGGTCCCACCCATGGGCAGAACCTAGTCACGTACCAGCCCCTTTCTTTAGAATAAAGGTAGGAGCGGGGACCCTTCCAAATTAGATCATCTTTGAATCCTGAAACTACTTTCTATGAAAGGAACTCAAGACTTCTTCCTAAGATTTCTCCCTTGTGACTAAGGAGTAGTCACCCTGCATCTGCGGGCACCAACTAAGAACACTGCGGTTTGCTGCACGTCCTTCCTCCGGAACCAGACCGACCAGCACGACGAGACCCGGCTTCCCTGGCACCTCTGACCTCTACCTACATCATCAGCCCAGCTGAGATCCGTGGGTGTGACAAGACCTCGAGGGACCGGCCATCTTCAGCACTGCACTACGCTTATCCAGCACGACCGCCGAGGGATCCTCGAGTGAGTGCTTTGGGGTTCGAGAAGCCCCGACCCTGAGCAGCTCCAGCACCGAAGTCCAGCCCCCCAGCATCCACGAGACCTGCGTGGGGCCCTTTTGCTCTTTGCTGCTGACCGCGTTGTCCGGCCACTTGCCTGCTGGCTTGTAGCCCTCTTGACGACGAACGATGACACTTCCATCGCTGGTCTGGTTGCTCCAGACTGACCCTTGCTCCCCTCCAACAGAGGAGCACCCCGGACCCTCCTGGTCCACTCCAGACGCCATTTTGAGTCCACCGCGTGGGCTTGCATTTGCCAAGAGTTGTTGCCCCAATCCTGGGTCCAGCATCGTCGACAGCAGATACCTTCGTGGGACAGCTTGCACCTCCATCCTGGTTGCCGACAACGCCTCCAGGTCCGAGAGACTGCAGAGCCCAGCGTCGCCCACTCACCTGGTCGTGGTGACTTCGTCCGGTGCCATCCTGGTGCCCACCTAATCACTGGCTAGTGATTCAGAACTTGGTCCCCTCTGCTTACAGGTATCCTCCATCACCGATCCAGGCTTGGATCACATCGAACTTCATCACTGGTCGCCTGCCAGCAACTTCTTCTTTCAGGCTTCATAGACTGCAACGAGGATTCCCGACGTCTTTTCAGCCCTATGCAGCCGCAGCCCCTGGGCTAGGTAAACCGAGTACTCCGGTGCTCCAGCATAGCTTAACTATCTAAGTGTCCAGATCCTTTTTCGTTTCAGCTCTACCTAGTCGGATTCGTCCGATAACACTAACTTTACGAAATCTAGCATCCATAGACTTTGTCCCGCATCCCGTGTGAGAGTGCACACTCTGCACCCGATCCCCCTAGGCCTCCTGCTCATAAACTGAAGGTTCAGTAGTCCAGTCCTAGCGATCCTAAAGCCTTTGAGACTAGTTACTTACCTGCTAGTATTTCGCATTCCACTTTTGTAGTATATGGTTTTTCGTGCCCCTCGGGCATTTGTGTAAATTGTGCGAACTTAAGTATTTTCATAAGAGCTTTGTATTGTGCTTAGCACCCTGTCCTCATAAAGAGTCCAGGGTTGTTGTGTTCTAAATAAATATCTGTTTATTTTCATAACAACTTGTGTAGTGTCCTTTCACTTGGTGTTCAAGGGGTATATGTGATGGTATACCAGCTGGATTAACACGCCCTCTAGAGTTTAGCCTAAAGACTGCTCTTGTCCATGCTACTAGGATAGCTGGTCTATCAGGTTGACTTACAACCAATCATCAATAAGGGTCGTTTGGACTGATACATAGTGATCACTAGAATAGTGAGCACTGCATCTCAGGCCAACTTCTCACATTGGTGAGCAGCGGTTGGGATTTGAGCTTGCTGTTGTTTTACCACACGTATCCTAAGAATATCATTGTGAAAGATCACATAAGTACCAAGGTACATATAACTTAGCTTAGAATACTCTGAGTTCTACTGAACCAGCTGTTGTAGTTCAACAGGGCCTAGCACACCCTGACTACAACTCTTAGCAAGGGATCAGTAGGCAAACAAATAGTGTAGGTAAGTGCACCACTTACACCTCACTAGAAAAGCATGTCAGACAAAGGAGGGAACTCAGAGGCCCCCCTTGTGTCAGACGACCCTCCACAGGTCACTTCAAGATATGCAGCTCCTAGCTTCCAGGAGATGAGACATATATGTACCTCCAGGAAGCTAAAACAGGGTTCTAACCCTACAATCCCATTCCTGATTGGTCTCTTAGAGACTTATGATGCTAGGAGGTCTGCTAACACAGGCCCTCCTAATCCAGATGGGAACATGTCTCCCTTAGAGGGATTCAGGAAAGGGGGTGGTGATGGACAGAGCAGACTACTCCTACCCAGTCCAAAGATCAGGGCTTGATCCATCACCGTTTTTTAGCTCGCTGCACCATCCCAGCTCAGAACCTGGCTACATGCAAATTAGTCTGTCCCTGGCCCAGTGCATCATGGGAACAGGGCAGACCAAACTACCAAGCCAATTCTTATACTGGGAAGGAAACAAGCTTCGGGGGACCGGTTTCTGGCATTACAGCTGTCTTCGGCCCGGCTTGCTTGAATCCTGATGGTGCAATGAGCAAGGGACTCACATCTGAGTATACCCTTCCACGCTTATGGTGGACAAAACGATTCAGAAAAGGGGGTGGTGATGGACAGAGTATCTGAATTAAGCAGACTACTCCTACCCAGTCCAAAGATCAGGGCTTGATCTATCACTGTTCCCATGATGCACTGGGCCAGGGACTGGGTAGGAGTGGTCTGCTTAATTCAGACACTCTGTTCATCACCACCCCCTTTTCTGAATCCCTTAGAGGGAGCCCCTGGTGACCCTGACCGCATCCACCTTTCAGCAGAAGGCGAAGAGGAGGAAGAGGAAGGTGAGTTATCAGGGGATGAGGCAGACAAAGGTCAGGTAGAAGTCAGTAGACTCACTAGGACCAACTTAAGCAGGCATGAGAATGGATTTGGGGGACCCCCAGGCCCACTCTCAGGCAGGCTTAACATTGGGAATGGACGAGTTAGGTCTCTATCCAGAGGCTCTAACAGATCCATTCGTACCAATGGCTCTCAGACCTCTTCTCACAGAGGGATGACATCCCCTCAGAGAAGAGAGCATGAAGCAAAGATGAGGGAAGTTAATCTGAGGATTGAAAGGGAAGAACTTGCCCTGGCCAAAGAGAGACTTGCCTTTGCTAGAGAGCAGAAATTGAGTGGGGCAGACCCCACTGGTGGAAGCATTTTACCTAGAGAAAAGGACAGGAGTTTATACACTAGACACCTGAGTAAGATAGTGCCCCCCTTTAAACAAGGGGATGATATCCACAAATGGATAACTGCTTTGGAGAAGGCCTGCACTGTCCAGTGCGTCCCCCAGAGTCAGTGGGCAGCTGTCTTGTGGCTCTCCTTTGAAGCCAAAGGTAGAGATAAGCTCCTCACTACTAGAGCTGAGGATGCTAACAATTACCAAGTCCTGAAAAATACACTGATTGATGGGTTTGGCTTAACAACTGAGCAGTACAGGTTGCTGTTCAGGGATACCCAGAAAACTCAGTCTCAGGATTGGTCTGACTTTGTTGATTGTGCCACTAAGGCTCTAGAAGGCTGGCTATTGGGTAGTAAGGTTACTGATTACACAGGATTGTACAATCTAATTATGAGAGAGCAAGACTTAAATAATTGTAAAAACCAGTTATTACACCAGCACCTGGTAGACTCTGATCTGACCTCTCCACAAGAATTGGGTAAGAGGGCAGACAAATGGGTCAGAAACAGGATTAGGCCTAAGAACCAGGGTGGTGACCAAAAGAAGGAATCAACCAAGCCTCAAGAGAAGGGTGGGAATAAATCTTCTGATCAAACCACAGGGCCCCAAAAATCCTCTGAAAAGGGTGGGTCCCAAACTTCTCCCAACACCCAAAAGAAACCTTATTGTCATACCTGCAAACAGGTAGGCCATTACAAAAGTGACAGCAGTTGCCCAAAGGCCAACAACAATAAGGAAAACATACCCCCAGGTACTACTCCCAGACCTCCTGTTACCACTAGTGGTAATTCCCCAGGTGGTGGGAGTGCCCCCAAGAATGTGGTGGGCATTACTTTGGGAAACCAGGTGGACTATGGCCTAGCCAGGTCCCCTAACACAACTCTTGTCTGTGAGACTGGCATGGGGTTTGCCAACTTCACTACTGGTTCCCACACTTTGGGGAAGTATAGACAAGAACCCCTTATCAATGGTCAGAAAGTTGAGGCATTCAGAGACACAGGGGCCAGCATCACCATGGTGATTGACCATCTGGTCCCCTCTGCTCAACTGACCCCTGGTTTCATTTATCAGGTGACAGACATTCATGGAGTGAAAAGAAGGCATCCCATGGCAGTAATCGAGCTCAGCTGGGGTAATGTCACAGGGCCCATGAGAGTGGCAGTGACAGACAACCTACCCGTAGATTGCTTACTGGGGAATGACCTGGAACTCTCAGCATGGGCTGAGGTGGAGCAAGAACCCCACTCCAGGATGATAGGCCTACCCAGAAAGGTTAGTGGGGCAGTAATAGCTACAGCCCCAGTCCAAGCACCATTCCTCCCTGAAAAGGTTGGAAGGGCTGCCCAGGCTCAGACAGACTTTCCAGAACAGGATAGGAGGGCTGTGACAGTCACAGCCCAAACACAAACTGAGTAACTTCCTGAAAAGGTTGGTAAGGCTGTAATGGTCTCAGCCTCTACTCAAACAGATAGTGTTGTGAAGCCTGAAACTATGGATCACTCCACTCAGACAGAGAGCATTGAGGACGAAGAGAAATCTCCCTCCCACCAGACTTTAGGAAAGGATCAGCCTCCTCAGGGAACGGATCTGACCCCTTGTGAAGGAACTGCCCCAGAGGTAGTCAGGCCTAGCCTGGCAGAGCCCCTGATGTCAGTGGACCCTTCCAAGGTGGGACCAAGTCTGGAGCAGGTAGCCTGCCACTCTCTACCCTGCCTCAGCCAGCCCAGGGCTGTAGAGGTCAGGGAGGCCAGTGGTGGACCCCAAAGGGCCCCCTGTCCAAAAGAACTTCCCAATCAGCAGATTAGGACCACTGAAGCTAGTAGACCTAGCCAGGTGAAAATAAAACAGACTCCTGAGGGATCCCCCTTAAACTTAGTTAGGGACCTCCCACAGCTGGACACTGTTGGGCACAGCCAAACCTGGGGCCTAAAAACCCCAAACCTGACCTGTCCCTCCAGTAAGCCAAACAGAGGGACCCAGCCTCCAGCTTTAGGTAGCCAGAGGTTGACCCTGAGAGCTCACAGCAACTCAGTCAGGGAAAGAATGGCAGATTTGGTGAGTAGTGATTGGAGGAAGTTGAGCCCAACCTTAGTGGAACATCACTTCAGTACTCCATCCCAGCACCAGCCTTTTACTTTGCCAAAACACACCACAGGTAGTGATTCCCTATGGTGGAGACCCTCAGATACCCTTAGGGTGAGGGATTGCTTAGTGGACCATGATACAGGGGGTAACCATGCCAGTGCATGTACCACCTCATATGGCCACTCAGGCAATATAGGCTTACCTGGTCAAGGATAGCCTTATCTCCTTTCGTTTGGGGGGGGGGGGGTTATGTAGGAAGGATGATACCTGACTATGGTTACCCCCAACTTTTTGCCTGGTGTTTTGCTGGTTTTCCGACTTAGTTGACCTGGGACCCTGCTATTCAGGGCCCCAGGCCTACTGCTCTCTCTGAAAAATGGATTCCATGTACCCTAGGTACATATCTAATTGGTACTGGGCCACCTTATCAGACCCTGTAACTCAGGGCATAGGTGTACCCAGGGCCTACCAGGGGCTGCAGCATGTATTATGCCACCCCTGGTTGGCCATCTAAATCTGACACAACTGGCTGCACGACAGCTGGGGCAAGGTGGTGTAATCACCCTTTGCTGTAGATATAGTATACCTATATCTAACCCTAAAAAATAGACACATGTATTCCTATCAGTCACTCCTATGGGAGGCCTTAACAATCCTGAAGGCAGAATGCTTGGAATTATGTGAGATGGTGCTCTGGCATGAGCTGAGCCCGTCTGCAGCTTGCGGAACCAAGTCCTAACAGCTGTTCTATGATAACGCGTACCATATACTCTTAAGTGCATTATAATCCTCGCGGTTATTTGCTATCTGTGGTATCGTTTTATCAAAACATGTCGAGTAAGGTGTCATACGCATTGAAATACTAACCCCTCGCCAATTCTGGCGACGGGGTTAGCATTCCACCCCTCTAGAGGGACACGACATGTATGCAACTGTGAACCCCAGTTAAAGTTAACTCAAGCCTCAGCATCACAAAATGGATGCTGCCACCACAGACACAAGTCTGACCTCCTGCTGCTGGGAGTCCTTCCAGCGAGGGAGGCTTGGACAAAGGGTTTCCTGTCAGGGGCGGTGCTAGCACCATCCCAGACAGGGTTTTGTGTATCCCAGGTAGGCAGGGCTTTACAGGAAGGTGACTGCAAGTGGCACCCCGGTGCTCACTGTGCATCTGCCAGTTTGAACCGGTTCCAGGGGCACACCAGCCCCTGAGCTGGGGAAGTCCGGCAGGGGAGAGGGGTGTAACCACCCCCCTTCCTGGTCCCACCCATGGGCAGGACCTAGTCGCGTACCAGCCCCTTTCTTTAGAATAAAGGTAGAAGCGGGGACCCTTCCAAATAAGATCATCTTTGAATCCTGAAACTACTTTCTACGAAAGGAACTCAAGACTTCTTCCTAAGATTTCTCCCTTGTGACTAAGGAGTAGTCACCCTGCATCTGCGGGCACCAACTAAGAACACTGCGGTTTGCTGCACGTCCTTCCTCCGGAACCAGACCGACCAGCACGACGAGACCCGGCTTCCCTGGCACCTCTGACCTCTACCTACGTCATCAGCCCAGCTGAGATCCGTGGGTGTGACGAGACCTCAAAGGACCGGCCATCATCAGAACTGCACTACGCTTATCCAGCACGACCGCCGAGGGATCCTCAAGTGAGTGCTTTGGGGTTCGAGAAGCCCCGACCCTGAGCAGCTCCAGCACCGAAGTCCAGCCCCCCAGCATCCACGAGACCTGCGTGGGGCCCTTCTGCTCTTTGCTGCTCACCGCGTTGTCCGGCCACTTGCCTGCTGGCTTGTAGCCCTCTTGACGACAAACGACGACACTTCCATCGCTGGTCTGGTTGCTCCAGACTGGCCTTTGCTCCCCTCCAACAGAGGAGCACCCCGGACCCTCCTGGTCCACTCCAGACGCCATTTTGAGTCCACCGCGTGGGCTTGCATTTGCCAAGAGTTGTTGCCCCAATCCTGGGTCCAGCATCGTCGACAGCAGATACCTTCGTGGAACAGCTCGCACCTCCATCCTGGTCGCCGACAACGCCTCCAGGTCCGAGAGACTGCAGAGCCCAGCGTCGCCCACTCACCTGGTCGAGGTGACTTTGTCCGGTGCCATCCTGGTGCCCACCTAATCACTGGCTAGTGATTCAGAACTTGGTCCCCTCTGCTTACAGGTATCCTCCATCACCGATCCAGGCTTGGATCACATTGAACTTCATCACTGGTCGCCTGCCAGCAACTTCTTTTTTCAGGCTCCATAGACTGCAACGAGGATTCCCGATGTCTTTTCAGCCCTATGCAGCCGTAGCCCCTGGGCTACGTAAACCGAGTACTCCGGTGCTCCAGCATAGCTTAACTATCTAAGTGTCCAGATCCTTTTTCGTTTCAGCTCTACCTAGTCGGATTCGTCCGATAACACTAACTTTACGAAATCTAGCATCCATAGACTTTGTCCCGCGTGAGAGTGCACACTCTGCACCCGATCCCCCTAGGCCTCCTGCTTGTAATCTGAAGGTTCAGTAGTCCAGTCCTAGCGATCCTAAAGCCTTTGAGACTAGTTACTTACCTGCTAGTATTTCGCATTCCACTTTTGTAGTATGTGTTTTTTTGTGCCCCTCGGGCATTTGTGTAAATTGTGCGAACTTAGGTATTTTCATAAGAGCTTTGTATGGTGCTTAGCACCCTGTCCTCATAAAGAGTCCAGGGTTGTTGTGTTCTAAATAAATATCTGTTTATTTTCATAACAACTTGTGTGGTGTCCTTTCACTTGGTGTTCAAGGGGTATATGTGATGGTATAACAGCTGGCTTAACACGCCCTCTAGAGTTTAGCCTAAAGAGTGCTCTTGTCCATGCTACTCGGATAGCTGGTCTATCAGGTTGACTTACAACCAATCATCAACAAGGGTCGTTTGGACTGATACATAGTGATCACTAGAATAGTGAGAACTGCATATCAGGCCAACTTCTCACAGGGACCACTTTCCTAGTCAGGGTAAGCTAGATACACATTAAAACATAACCTGTGCTCACCCTCTGGTAGTTTGGTGCAGAGCAGGCAGGTTTATCTAAAGAGATAATCTGTAAAGTATTTGTGCAGCACACACACAGTAACACAATGAAACCACCACATCAAGACTACACATAGATTTATAAAAATATAGAATATTTAAGTCAGTCATGCAAGACAAAAGCGACAAACTTCCAATCAATAGAAGTCGAGAACAAATGCAAAAATAGCGCTTAGATGTCACTAGTGGTCAAAATATTCATCGCGGTTGTGAGGTACCTCAAACTGCCTGCAATGGAGAGCAGGCTGGCTACAGGACTAGCGCAAGTCCTGCTGAAAAGGTACCTTGGATTGAGCAAGAACCTTAGGCAAGCTTAGGACACACAGATGGCAGAGTCCAAAATCACCAGCCGGATTGCAGGAAGTCTTTTGTGTTCCTGGGACTTTGGAGGGAATGTTCGATGCGGCAATAAATGATCTTCCTTCCTGGCATGGCTTGGAAATTGAAAATTTCTCTTTGTTTATGAAGGCAGTAATAGCGGTGGCTAAAAACTCTAACGAGAAAAAGTCTGCTAGAATATCTCCAAGCCCCCTGAGACTGCTTAATATAGAAATCAACAAATTAGTAAGAGCCCACTATTTAGCTAGATCTGTTGATACAGCACGAAAAATATCATTATTAAAAAGGAAAAGGAAAAGGCTATCATGCACAATACGTAAAGAAAAAGAGCATGTTATCTGGATAAAAATAAGAGAAGCCTCTATCACTGGGGAAATGAGGCAGTTTTGGTCCCTTATAGGCGAGGGATGTGGATTGAGAACAAGACCTTTACCCATTCCAATTGAGGAACAAATATGGATTGAATTTGTTTCCAATCTCTATGCAAGTAACAGCACTGTGGCCCCCCAAGTATGGCCAAAGGAGTCCAGTCTGCCCCTGGTACCATTCTCAGAAAAAGACATAGTCCTAGCCATCAGAGAAATGCGGCGTTCAGGGGCAATGGGCCCGATGAATTGCCCATCTCTATACTAAAGCAAAGTGAGGCCAAATGGAGTAAATTACTCTGTCCTGTATTCAATATTTGCCTATGGGAAGGCAAGGTTCTACCTTCCTGGAAGGGAAGTATCCTAGTTCCATTGTTTAAAAAGGGTGATCGTTTGTCCCCTCAAAACTACCGCCAAATTGCATTGTTGGATGCAATCGGCAAGGTCTTTACAAGATGTTTGCTGAAGCGTATAAATGATTGGGTGGTTCATGCAAACATACTTCCACTTGAGCAGACCGGTTTTAGGAAGAACCATGGTACTATGGATAATCTAACAGCCCTCCAGGTAATAACTGATAAATACATAAGAGCCAGAAAATGGAGAGTCTATGTGGCATTCATAGATTTTTCCACAGCCTTTGATAAGGTCGATTGTCAATTGCTGTGGAAAAAACTATCTGCTCTCGGAATGCCACCTGGGCTTCTATACTTGATACAGGACTTACATGACAATACATGGTGTAGAGTACTATTGGGGGGAGAGAGGGGTTTATCCCAGCCCATCCCCTCTGCTAATGGTCTTAAACAGGGCTGCCTACTAGCTCCCCTTTTGTTTTCCCTTTATGTATGCGACCTCCCCCGCACTATATCCCTCAGTGAAGGTATTGCTCCGCGTTTAGGAGACACTTACATCTCTTGTTTAATGTATGCGGATGACATACTAGTTTTAGACCTTACCCCGAAAGGCCTTAATAACCGTCTGCATGCCTTACACTTATTCTCCGAAGCTCATTATCTGAAAATAAACATTTCTAAGAGCAAGGTAATGTGTTTGGAGGGGAAGAAAAAACTGAAATTAGGTCACTTTAGTTGGGAGCTGGGAGGTCAAGAATTAGAAAGGGTAAAAACATATGTATTCTTAGGAAAAATAGTTAGTAGCAACTTGAGTAATAAACTCCACATAGATAATAGTTCCCGCAAAGCAAAGTCGCATGGAAATGGGCTAAGAGCCTTATATAAATCTACCGGTAAAAGACACTTTGTGCATCTTTTAGAGGCATTCCGGGCAAAAATCCCTGCGACTTTGCTTTACGGTATAGAACTTATTGAGTTAGGTGAATGGGGCTTTTTGGACACCATTGAGGGTTCCCTCTTGAGAGGCCTAACTTCTGTTAATAACAGTTGCACTGCAGCATCCCTCCGATTGGAATTTGGATTAAGAAGTAGCTGGGCACAGGGTTTGGCAGGAGTTATTCGTTGGGTCGCCTGCTTGTTTAAAGGAAATCCAGCCACATTAAGATCTCTTATTATAAAAGAGCTAATGGGCCCCCTAAAAGAGTATTCGTTAGTCATAAAGAACTTTAGCAAGGCTATTATACTCTTGGATCTGGAGGAGGCAACCCTTTTCGACCTGTCGATGCATCAGCTAAAATCTACATTAAAACAGGCAACATGGAAGTTCAGTTTCGAAAGGGACCGCAACTCAACTATACTTAAGAAGGGGGTCACCCAAGTTGTCAATTCTTACCTGTTTAGACAATTACAACCATATGCCTCCTGGAATATGTCTCATGGTTTGCGCCGTTTTTGGCTACTTTTAAGGCAGGATCTCCTTCCGTTGAATAAACTGTTGGCCAAATGGTACGGCATATCCAACATATGCAGTTTCTGTAATACTTCCGTCCAAGACACTGTACATGTTCTGATAGTTTGTGCTGCCGTAATGGCCTATCGTCGCTTGTGGGTGAGACCAGTAGGTATGCATTTGGGCATTTTATCGGCAAGCTCTCTTATTGATGCAATTTTTTCTCCTCCCAATGAAATTTTCTGCAATATAATTTTTTACTTTTTTAAATGTTTTTTAGAATTGTATTAAATAATTTTGCAGGAAACTTTGTAAAACTATGTTAATAACAGCTGTTCTATTAAGTTATTTCTTTCTCTATACTGCTCTTGTGTTATTTTATTATATGTGGATCTCTAAGGAGTTCCAAATCATATACTCAATAGAATTGAATTGAATTGAATTCCTGGGACTTCAGAAAACACGAGGCAAGCAGCAAGCCACTGTAGTCACTCTGTATTCAAGTGGGAAGGGTCCAGTCCTTGTCTTCAGTAGGGCAGAGGTGAGCAGGCAGCAGCACAGCCCAGCAAAGCAGTTCCTCAGAACAGTCAGTCAAGGCACATTGGCAATCCTTACAGAGCAGAAGCCTTTACTACAGCAGAATTCTTCCCAGGTCTAGGCTCAGGCCCATGTCTGACCAGTAGGGTCGGAGCCCCAGTACTTATACCCAAAAGCACCTTTGATGTGGGGGGTGATTTCAAAGCACCACTCTGAAGTGCACATTGAACCCTTTCAACACAGTCCTGTCTGCCAGGCTTTTAGTGGGGGTGAATCAGTGCTTTGTATGTAGATTAGAAACTACCTATTGAAGTGTGAGTGCCAGCCCCTCCCATTCCTCCCTGTCCAGGAAGGCTCATCTGAATGCATATGAATGCAGATGAGCTCTCACACTGCAAATGAGCCTCACCTTTCTGTGTGTGTGGCTGTCTAGAGGGAATGCATAAAGTGCAGGTGTCACTCAGCCCCAGATATGTATTGGCTGCAGACAAACAGAGCAAAGTTTAGAGCAGAAAAATGTACACTTTCTAAAAATAGTATTTCCAAAATAGTAATGTCAAATACAGCTTTACCACTAAAGAAGATTTATCATTACCTTCCCAAAGATATGAAACATTAATTAGCTACTCATTTCTACTCAGTAATTACAGCTTTAAAGTGTTTTAGGGAGTTCCGAATGCTAGCCTCTGAAAGGAGTGTGTCTCACAGCAGTGAAAAATTAATATAGCTGTGTGTCACTACCAGGAAATGTAAAACTGCCCTACCTTTTAATAACAGCACCCTATGTAATAAAAGGGGACTTTAAGGTTTGGCACGTGGTATTAAATGCCAAGTCACAGGGTTGAAAGTCTACTTGTGTGGGTGGCGCAATCATTGCTGCAGGTCCACTAGTAGCTTTAAGATTACAGGCCCTGGGTATAGGGTATACCTCTTTTTAAGGGACTTACAAGTAAACTAAATAGGCCTACCAGGTATATAAAAATGTCACCATGTTTTAGGGGAGAAGCACATCCACTTTAGCACTGGTCAGCAGCAGTAAAGTGCTCAGAGTCCTAAAGCCATCAAAAAGAGTGTCAGAAAAAGAGAAAGAGGAAGGCAAAAAGTTTAGGATAACCCTGCAAAAATTGACATTTCCAACGCAAGTTTATTCAACCAATCTGAAAGCTCACTTCCCATTTGTTGCCCATAAGAGGCAGAATCAAAGACCTTTCTGTTTACATGAAGTTTCTTTCATGGCAAGAAGGGAGGGGAAGATATTTTCCCATCTCCTCCTGATGTTCAAGATGTTTGAACTGTCCAATGCAATTTTCTAAGGTTCTCTCAAAGGTTTCTTCTCAAGCTTTTGTGCACCGTGTGATGTCCTATATGATTCTCGGCTCAGAGAGCCTTCTCAATCTTCTGAAAACAGGGACAGTGTAAAGAGGTACCTATGCAGTACTGGGAGAGGATTCCTCTGAGCGGAGAGCTCACCTTGATGAATGTTTGACTACAGGGAGCTGCCGCTGCTCCCATACCATTTTGAGCTTAAACATCAGTGAAACTCGATATTACTGGAGTGTGACTGAGCACCCTTTGAGACCTGAGAAGGTTTGTCCTCATATTAAAAACAACAGGTACGAAAGGAGGGTTAGTAAAGGGGATCTGTTGGTCCTGATGAAAGCTGTAAAAGACACAGGAGACGGCTGAAACATGTTGACAGACATGCAGATAGGAGGGTTGAAGGGACACTAATCAGCCCTATCACCACCATCCTACGTTCTCTCTTTTTAATCTTGACCGGGTGGTCCAGGAATAAAGTATTAGCAGGGATATCCCCAAGTCAGTTTTATACTTCATATTCTGCATTTACTTTTTTCTTTTTGATCCTCACAATTGAATGTTTGTATTGTCTTCCACCTCCCTTTTGCTCCACGCCGGGCACTGGTATGCGCAGGGGTGTGTCTGGCAAGCCCTATGGTGAAGCATGCCACAAATTGTGGGTGAGGGCAGTTTTTCAAACAAACTATGTTTGCCACTTTAACCTAAAACCTATAGCGTGATTTTCTTCATACTCTAAATTCTCTGCTGTGGTTCATGTTTAGAGTGTAAAGCGGCACAGGGCTGAAAGAAGGGAGGAGTTGCATGCAAGAAATGTAAGGAGCTGTAAGCTCTGAGGCTTGTTTGGTCCTTACATTTTATTTCCGAGGTCTAACAAATGAAGTTTCAACACCCACTGTCCTTTGGTTCTCATGGCCACTCAAAAATTAACACATGAAATGCACTCCGGACATTTGTTGAGGATAAATGATGGATCTTACAACTTGTTTAATCATGCCAGACACTAGAACTCAGTCAGTGTGAGCACATAATAAAACATCGACCACTGTGCATTAGCCATGAAGCAGGCTACGGTATGGAAAACTTGGGGATTGTCAGTATGTTGTTTCAGATCATTTGAACAACAGATTAAAACTTGTTATGGCTAATCATCCCAAAGCAGGATGAAACTTGGAGGCATATTTGATATGAAGCGTCAAATTTGGCAGCCCCTTGTTCCGACATTTTCAAAACGGAAGGATGCGCCATATTCACAAGAATACGCACACCCCTGTGTTTCCACTAGCGCTCGTGCAAAAAAAGCCTCTTAGCACCAGTGCAGGCTCCCTGCCTCTATGTTGCAAGGGTGCTTGCACTGCAGGGATGATTGTTTATGTGCAGGAAGGTATTCCTTCCTGCACATAAACAATCAATAATGGTGATTTGCACCATCTTTATGTGCTTCAGAATACAGTACACATGGAAAGAGCAAATACAAGAAGAAATTAATAATTTCTCCTCGTTGCACTATTCTTACGCCTTGTATTCCAAGGCATTCGTTTTTGGTGCTTCCTCAGCCTTATAAAATCTTAAGCAGCGTCAAAAAGCACTGCATGTTGAGGTGGAATGCCCACAGAAAAAAACATTGCACGCCCTTTGCCGTAGAGGACTGCGGCGGAAAGTGGCATATAGACAAGGGGGTGTTGAGCCACGCAAAGTGGCTTAGCACCACCTTGTAAATATGGAAAATGGTGCTGCGCCACCGTAGCATCAAGCAAAGTGCAATCAGGGGGCGGTGAGGGCTTGTAAATATGCCCTGTGGTAGGTGATATGGACATAAAAGCACCTGCAATGATGCTGCAAACCATACCTGGAAGACGGTAGGACTTCTAATTGAAGGGTGTCTTAATGTTTTAATGGACTGCTCATGGCTGTATGCTTTGTTATTTGGGCCATTTGCTAGCACGTTTGCTTCTTTTTGGAAGAATGCGGAATTGGCTAAATTGAGTGGAATAAAAATAAATATAATGAAACAGCATTAAAACCAACACTTCCATAAAGAACGGATTTTAAGTGGGGCACTTTACTAAGAGTATAAATGCACCCTTCAACACTAAAATGATGTCACATCTCATACCTGTCTGAAGACGGGGAAGTAGGTTTTAGTAACCACAAATTGATGCTATGTATTATCCTCCCTCGCTTTATCTGTCACATAAAAATCAAAGTGCGACGCACTTTCAACGTAGTTACGTCAATTAACACTGAAAGTGCTTTCTTTGCATTTGCTATATCAGCAGGGAAGACACGTTTGAATTCCTCCCTGATAATGCCTTGGTGATGATTTGACATTGCAACGATAGAAAACAAATATAAAGCCCCGGAACAGTCAACTGCTAAATGCTGCAGCGGGGCCCATCTAATGAACTGAAAAATAGCACTCACTGAAGTGGCTTTTCAGTGTGTTGGCAGTTCCTGTAATTCAACTAAAGGGCTGCAAGTTTGGCATGCCAAATTCTCTTGTGCAGACTTCCTGCTACGAAAAAAAGCCTGATTGTAGAGTATATTTAGAAAACCTTTATTAGATCGGCTCTGAACTACTTAGTATAGGTTATTTATTGTTTCTCTTGAATCATTGTATTTTCTGTTTAGAACACTTCCTCTTTACATGTTTGTCTCCAACATTTTACTTACACATTGATTTATTTTGCCCCTTGAGTCCTAAAACCATTAATTACAACAACCAAAGAAACCTCCCATTCTTGTGAGCAAGGGACAACGTATGCACATCTACTGTGAACTGGGAATTGACAGGTGGCCAAGAGAGCTGATAGATTGGATTTTAACGTGTCTAAAGAGAGCAAATGATGCAAAGACAATCTTCCTCTCCTGTGAAAAGTAGGATTTTTGTGTTGCTTGCCCATGAAGCAGTCAAGTCTAATTCTCACGACACTTCATTGATTTCCCAATCAACCATACTCATTCAGATGGCAAAAGGCAGGGTCAAAGAACAAGAGAAATGAGGCCGGATCTCACAGTTCGTCAAGAATAAATAAGAAAAAAGCTGATAAACTGCACACTATATTGCTCAGCACTTTGCAAGAAAATTCGGTGCTTCCCTGATAGAATTCATATTTTCCATGGAAATAAAAAAGGTTTTGTAAGAACCGGAATTTGCATTATAATGGAAGTGTGAAAAACATTCATCCTCGACAGCACGCCAGTGATTTCAGCATACATCATAGGAAGAAAAACGTCTTGGCGTTTCTTGGTTCACAGTAAAAAAGAAGCAGGCCACAACAGCAGGACACGAACGAAAGAAAGCTGGTAATGATGCAATAAATCAGAAATGCAAGGCATGAATGTCTTCCCCATACATCAAGCCTCAGACTCAAACACAATCTTCAGAATAACTCGGGTTTCAAAGGACAGAGTGGTGAGTTCTTTTTAACAGTATGCATGTGGGTGGGCGAGAAAAAGAGAGGAAAAGACAATGTCGCAGACCTGGAGACTTAATAATGGAACATAATAAAACGACTGCACAATAAGAGCAAATATCCTTTAACATGTCAATCTTTCCCCGTTGAGAAAAACACAATATTGTAAACTTCTACCAACTTAATAAGACCACCCAAAACCTAATCGCATTGCTTTAAATTGGCATCTAGACTCAGTTAGGACATGTGTATTTTGTCACAATAACAGCAAAGCAGAGAGTTGTCTTTTTTGTTCTAACTGACTTATTACAAATTCAAGATTTTCTGGACCCTCAAAGATCCGTAGGCATCTGGAGGGTTATAAGAAAGAATCCATAATGTGCTTAACTTAAATTTGGAATGTCCTTACTTAAGGAAGTGAAGGTCACTGGGAGAATAGTCAGGATTTGCTAATATTAGAGAGGATCTGTCCTGAGTTGTAGAGTTAGCAAGTCTGCGCCTGCAGAGATATGTCACAACTCCACTGCTCCAACTGCTAAAACTGTGGCTTTGTGAAAATACATGTTTACAGAGCATAGAGAGAAATTGGCAATGGTGAGTACAAAAGGCAAATTCTGAAAGTTGAAGGCTAGTTTTGTAAACATTACTGTCGATAGCACGTAGTGCTATGAAGGTAGTATGATTGAAATAGGAGAGAAAATAATAAGTGGCAAAGATATAGGGCCTGATTATGATAGCGGTCGGACGAGTGTCCAACTGCCATTGCCGCAGGAAGGCGATTGTCCGACAATGTGTTGGCAGTCCAGCCCGCACTATTATGATAAGACCACTGTGCAGGTGGTCGTAAAATGCCTTTTTCTACTGAGGTTTCTGCTGCAGCCCAGAAAAGGACTTCAGCACAAGCTGCAGTAGAAAAAGGCTCTTTAAAAACAGCCATGTGCAGGCACCATGCGGGGCCTGGCACACTGTGCATGGATGTGTGGGGGGCACCACATATCTCCCCTGGCCACATAGCCATGTCCCACAGAGGATGGGAGCCCAGCTTGGGGCTCCCAAATTCCGCTTCAGTCTCCTTTTTATTGCGGTGTGACCGCCATGAAAAAGTCAGTCAGACATGGAAATCCTAATCTCTGTGGTGGTGCCTGCACAAGCAATGCATCCATTCTAGGGATTAGAGTCTAACCACTTCCCCGATGGTCTCCTTGAGCCTGTCGGAGACAGTGGTCCCATTCCCTGACATCACCGCTCCGACCACCGGTATTATAATCCGGCAGTCAGACCGATGGCCTGGATGTCGGGTGGAACCGCCAACGATGGCCTGTTGATGGTGGTCTACTCGACATCAAAATGAGGACCTTAGATCTTAAGGCTAAAAACACCACAAAGAAGTTTGACTTCTGTATTTTAAATCTGTGTAAGCAGATACTGGCCTGCCAGCTCACATGGTGCCACAGTGTGTCACACATTAGTGGCTTTGCAGCTGTTTTTGGAGGCTCTGAGTAACCAATATCAATTAAGGAGTTTGAAAACACCCCAGAACATCAGCTGCAGCAGCCTGAGCAAGCTTTTGTTCTATTTGTTTACGTGTACTTTTTGGAGTGGGGGCAATAGAGGGTGGAGGGGCAGAAGTGCCTCTGATAGAAGCAGTTCTGGGTAGATTGCCTTGCCCTTTTCACAGCCACACAACCTCCTCACACTGAGAAATGTTTCATTAAGTTGGCAGGTCTGAAGTCTTGTGGAGAAGGCTTCTACCAGAATCAAGCCTGGAAATGATCCATGGATGCAGGGTGGTGTTAGGGACAATTCATGAGAGAATGAGACCTATGCCATGATGAAAGTGATTCATCCCTACAGGAACTAAGTTATCATCTGGACCAAATTTCGACACCCATACTCCCTTTCACGCTGGGTGAGTTTAAACCAAACTTACCAATTGGTTCATTTATTTTCCTTCTTTGGTGATTAAATCTTTATAAGTTAATCAGGGTTTGGTAAAGTAATATCATTCATATATTGATCATATCATATAATTAACAGTGACTCTAATAAAGACAAACTCACTTGTAAATTATGATGTTTTACCCAAATAATGTGATTGCTCATCAAGTACAATACAGCACAAATCATAAATCAACACACAAGGAAAATCATTCTAAAATATCATACCAATTATACATCTAAAATGTCAGCGCGTTGAGTGAGTGGATAGGCATAGAGACAAAAGAATACATCATTTGTAATTAAGTTATGCAAATTCAGAATATCATACTAACCAATTTAAGAAATCTGATAAACTACCCTCTGGCCATGAGAGTAAGCTAGGCCCCTAAAGAAGAGTTAGGAAACAAAGTTAAAGAGTCACGATCAGCAGAACAGCAGCCATCTCATAGAATATAGGAAACAGTTTCACAGCTCTCTCCTCTTGCGAAGTGGGAAACACCTTCACCTAATCCCACCCCTTAATACAGATAATTAAACCCCAAATTCACTACAAGTCAAACCCCAATTCTATCCACCCCACATAGAGAAAACATTGTATTGGCTAAAACAAGGGGTGTCTGAATAACACCACTTTTGTCATTACTTCAATTTCAATCCGCCTTTGTTATGAACTAAACACATCATTCAGCCTTCATCAGCAGAACTTCCATATCTATCTTCTGTGACTTGCACATAATCCTCTTTCAGGCAAAAGAATCGGAATGCGGAAGTAAATGTCCTCATGCCCGCTCTTGGAGGAAGTTTTATTTTTGTTCTATTCATTGTTTCCTCCACACAAACTTGGTCATTCACAGAGGCACACGAAAAACAACTCACAGGTTTAAATCTTCTTCCCTTCTATATTTCTAGTAACCCATGTTAGCTCAGGTCTTTTTATGCAAGGCAGCAGACTATATTTCTTGAAGAGACAAATACATACATTAATCATCACTTTATAAAAACTCTACCATCAAACGCACTCTGAACATTTTCATTTGTTTCTCTTTTCTTTACGCGCTGCCCTCTATTAGTGAAAAAAACTCTTGACTTTTGTTTAAGTTTCTACATTAGTCATGTGCATTTGCGGCCTACTCCACCTCTCCCAGCACGCGTTTGCGCAGATTTCGTTTTTCCCCTTTTATTTGTTATTTATTATTAGTTTCACATGTTTTTTGGTTAGTAATTGTCATATAGAAGGGTTCGATCTGAGCAGGTTTTATTTCATGAAAACCCTGCTCCATCAATCCTCCCTTTGATGGCGACTTAAGCCATCATAAAACACAATCCAAAAATTTGAATGGCATCCTTTATACTACTTAGAAAGCAGTAGTTCTCTTTTGTTTCAACATAACTCCAGCTATATATTTTACTATTTCATAGTATTTCCTCTTCTGTCTTCCAATTCCATCTCTTCTCTCTTTCGTTTCCTTGCTTTCTGTTTAGTATCCAGTGTTTGTATCTTGCATTTGCAGCACTTATATATTAACATCAGCATTAGTATCACTGTAGCTACAGCAATTATATGCATTAGTATCTTCCCAGAAAGCTATTACCAAAGGTAGCAAACAAGTTACCCTTTGAGGAGAAACCCTTATCAAGTCTCTCCCAAGCACCATCAACCTTAAATTCAGTTAAATATTCAAGCAAATGTGTAATATTCTTAATATATCCCTCCAGACTTTTACTTTTGTCAGGGATATAAGTACGGCACTGATAGATTTTCAGCATACTACAGACTCAACCCCGTTTGCCCAATAATACATGAAGGGCTAGTCTATTTTGTAAGCCCATAGATCTTATAGCAACTATTTCAGTATCGATCATCAAAAACTCACCAGCAGTATCTGTTGATAAACGATTAACCACTGTGAACAATTTTCTAATTTTATGTGAATTTAACATTACCCCCACTGAAGGTATCAATGCTCCTTTTTCCTTAAAACTCTGTCTTCTATTGTCTACTAAATATATAAATTTATAAAAAGTCTCCTCCTGTCGCAAACTACAAGATTATGATGTGCATATACAGTATCTATTGTTTTTGCCGTATGGTAAAACTCACCCATGTACTCTGCATTTTTCGCACTATTTACCTTGTTCATATTCGTTCTAATTGGCACTTCAGAGAATACTAAACCATTGTCTGAATAATAATACTGTAAATTACCTTTCTCATAAAATAAGCTTGTTAGTTCACTACATGAAACACCATATGTTAAAGGTAAGTGATGATGAGTCACTCATTTAGACACAGATGATGGTAATTGCGACACAGACAACGGTAATTGCATGCATACATAACAATCTCTCGCATCCATAGTATCTACGTATTCATACAAGACATTAGTGATAACATTTATTGAAAAATCATTAGTAGAGTTATCCTGATGATATTGATTATCACTTGTTATCTTTTCCATATTAGTTTGTGGTTCCTCTTTAAGATTGCCCACATCTACTTTTTCACTCAACACACTATTAGAAAACATTATTTTTAGTAGGGTTACATAAAATAAGGCACATCAGCAATTAGTGTTAACCAAACAAACATTAGTAGTAAAACACTTATAAAGCCAACATTAATACATCTATGTTTAAAACTTTGATTTTGATAACCATTCTCTAATAAATCTGCTTTTGCCATTTTCCCAAAAATTCAAAAAAATTTAAAATTAAAAAAATAGAATAGAACTATAACTAAAACAAAATCCTAAAAAACAGTAAAAAAAACTGGTGTATAGTGTACCCAAGCACTTCTTTAAACAAACTGTTGTATATTGTAACAAACACTTTTTAAGCCTTCCAGTTTCATCCTCTTTTTTTTATATCTTCACAGCCTTTGTCTCAATTCAAGGTTCAATTTTCCACACTTGTCAGCGTAATTTATTTACTGTACCCTAGTTTTTACAAAGTTCATTTTCATAACAGTTTCTGTGACTCAATTCTGCAACAGTTTCTTCCCCACACTGATCTGTGTGTTCAGCTTCTTCAGTCACCACATATGTCCATTCAGTTGCTGTGTACTTCTTGTTTGGAACTCTTGCTCTTTTTGTTCTCCGAACTGTATCTTCTTAAGAATCACTTTGTTGAGTTTGACTTCAAACTTCTATTACTGTGTTTGGAAACTTTGGCCATATATCTCCTTTTCTTGCCTTTTTCCTTTGCACAACTTAGCCAGATTCAAGACTAGATCCACAACTTCTTTTGTTTATCTCTTTTCTCGTCTGTACTTGTTCTCGATTCAAATTTGCTCCCTCATCAGTGTTGCCAATAGTCTCTTGAGACCCAGTAGCTGGTGCCCAATTTATTTGACTTCGCTCAAGCTCAGGCTTATGCTTTCCTTGACTTTGGGCCAATTATTGCTCTTCTGGTCTTTTGAGTGGACTTGGGACTTTTCTTGTATGACTTGCGTGTATCCAATTTGGCCAGCCACCGCACTTTACTGCTGTTGTTGTCACCACTGTCACTTGGATTGGCCCATGCCAACGTGGTTCCAAACATGACTTTCTCACATGTTTCATCACCAGAATCCACTCTCCTGGACTTAGGTCATGTGCTTGTTCTTGCTGTGTTGTGGTTGCAACTTCTGCAACCTGATGAGACACAGAAAGCACCACATCAGTCAATCCTTTGCAATAATCGAGTACTAGATCGTCAGTTATATTCATCAGTTGATTTCCTGGGACTATTGTCTGCTTTATTGCTCTCCCCATACTCTCTTCATGAGGTGATAGTCCAGTCTTTTTATCAGGAATACTTCTCAGGCTCATCAAAACCAAAGATAAAGCATCTGGTCATTTCAGTGCTGTGGATGCAAAAGCTTTTGACAATCTTGATTTAAAAGTGCCATTAATTTGCTCGACCGTGCCTGAAGCTTCTGGTCGATAGGCACAGCAATGTTGCACAAATCATCTGAAATATTTCTTTAATAAAATGTGTACCTCTGTCTGTTTCTAAAGAGACTGGAAATCCAAACTAAGGTATAATCTCGCTTAGTAGCATTTTAGCAACTGTTAGACTATCTTTTCATCTTGTTAGATATGCTTCTACCCAATGAGGAAACAAACAAATCACAACCACCATTGCATAGGGGTAACTCAATATAGGGGGGTTTCTCCTCTTGCCCTGAAGAAAGTCCTGGACCTTTACGGCCTCTGTGGACTGAAACATGTCGGTACTGGGTTCTTAGGACCATTAAACTCCAACAAGACCCATTTTTATATTTGTATTGACCCAGCCAGACCAAAGAATAAAGGGAAACCAGGGATCTGACTGAGGTTTTTAATCTTTTAAGCCCCCCGGTCTTCATCTATCTGAAGCACTCCCAACACCGTGGTTGAGCCCACCCCGACTTTTAGGGGACGGGGTGACCCGAGGGTGAAGCATGACACCACTAGGGTGTGTGAGGGTAATTAAAAAAAAGGTGCTTTTCCCCTAAACACACAGTTGTGATTAGCATAACCTTCCAGTGTAGAGGCTCCCTTCATTTTTAGGTCCCTCTTTTGGTGTGTCCCTGCACTTTGATACAGGTAACATAACACCGATTCTGACCATTGGTTAGTCCATTGGAGTATTTTTTGTGAGATATAGTCTAAAGGGAGGATATACTCCAGTTATTATTCCTCTTCAACTCTAGATGCTGGGAATTTTACCAGTAACTTGATGTGTTAACGGTTACTCAATAAAGTCTGCTGTCAGTCTGGTAAATGGTCCTGCTGCTTTTCCAATTTGTCCACAACTGGCAACTGTCTTTCTCCCTGCATTTTGCTGCTGGCAAGTTTTACTCCTTTGGCAAAGACTCTCTGCAATTTTGGGTTGAATCAAGACTGCTTCAAAGCCTGATCGTATCATCTCTCCCTACATGTGCAAAGTCATGACACATCCTTGCCATCTGTGATAGCAGGCTATCTGGTATTATTGGTCTCCTATCTGTATACATCCACACTTCATCCTCTGATCTTCATGTACAACCTGTTTTAATCCATGTTTCTTTGTTTTCCTCACTAGATTCCTCCTGCAATGGCTAATTTCTTTCCATGTTTCCATAGCAGAGAATATTAGATGACAATTTGTATCAGATTTCTGCATTTCTTTGTTTATTTAAATTGATTTTTGAGCCCAGAATCATGCAACTTGATCCGCCTACCGGTTACCGCTCGTCACATAATCATTTCCAGATATATGTGCTGAACAATTAACCACTGCAATCTCTTTGAGCAACTGTAATGCAACCAACAAATCCTTCACATTATTACCATTCCATTTTGGTGAACCCCATGATTAAAAAAAACACGTTGAATCCCCAATTGTCCAGAATCATGCACCACCCCAAAACCATAGTGACTATCAGTGAAAATGATAACTCTCAGAATTTTGCCAATTAAACATACTCGGGTCAAAGCGACCAGTTCAGAAATTTGTGCTGAATTTATTCCCCTAAAACACGATGCTTCAAGAACCATAGCCACTGTGCAAACTGCATAGGAAGCACAAAGACAGCCCCTTTCATCTCTCAAGCAGATCCACAAACATCCCACAATCTGATTCTGGCAATGGTGAGTCTTTTAAATCTGGTCTTGCTTTTCCTACACAGTTCAGTCACATCCAATCATGATCTGCTTCGTCCACCACTTTTTCAGAATTTGGACTTGATAACAATGTAGCTAGATTCAAATTTGTACATCTTGTCAAGGGAAACAGTGTTTACAAAGCTGTCATTGCCGCGCGCTAAAATTACAACGCGGTCGTTACAACAACCGCATTGTTAGTACACAATGCAATTACATCACAAGTCATTACAACGACTTGCACTAGTTGGTGCTCAGGTATTAGAAATAAATTCCAACACCTTCCCTACTGTTGCGTAAACTGGAGTAGGGATAGTAATTAGTACTATTCCTAAGTCCAGCGCGCCCCCAATGTGCAAGTCATTGTCATGATTTGCGATCTAAATGCGTTGTGTACTAACAACACGGTTGTTGTAACTACTACGTTGTAATAGCACACAATTTTATAGCATGCACTGTAACATGTTATATTCTCTTGTTACAGTCATATTCTCTGCTCCCAGTATCGCTCTTTCATATCTTGTCAAACAACTGCTTGTATAGAAGCTGTGTTCGAGTTCGTGTCAGCAAAATCGCAACCAAATGTGGCACAAACACTCTCAATGGATGTCTCATCACATTCAACTCACTCTGCTCCAAACTCACACAAGTAGCAGTCACTGCTTTCAGACTTCGTGGTAATGCTGCAGCCACTGAGTCCAAAGTAGTAGAGAAGTCTGCCACTGGACGTCGTGCCATTCCATGTGTTTGCGTTAAGACTGAAAGTGCACACCCATCTTTTTTCACAACAGAATAATGCAAAGTCCTTACTGTAGTCTGGCATTCCTAATGAAGATGCTCGACAAAGGCTGTCTCGTAACTCTACAAATGCCCTCATACATTCTTCATCCAATTCAATGGGATTGATCACATTTATATGTGCCAATTCCTGTAATGATTTGGCTCTCGGTGAAAAGCCACCGATCCACTATCTGCAGTTCTCAACTCTACCAAGAACATCCAAACTTCTTTCTGTGTTCTGGGAGGACCCATTTGCAAGATTACCACTATTCGATCTTGTGATACTCTCCTTGCTCCTTTTTAGGGCTCGGCCTAGCGTACACTGCGCAGCAGTGTCGTGCAGCCGAGATCTTATGTTTCCCCAGTACTGGGGCTTGAACCCCCTTCTCTTCCATTGGCTAACTTCATAAATGAAGGCTAGCCATTGGAAGAGATGTGTGTCACTCAGGGCTGGAGCAGATTCGTGGGCGTTTCTTGCTTTTTTTGAAGCCCCACCCCTTTTTGTCCGTCATTCGGAGGTGTGCGTTTACTTTTTTTTTTGGGCGGCGCTTTTGTTTTGCCATTTCCCTCGACCGCCACCGGAAGAAGTTGTCCTCGGTGAGTGCTTGCTGTCCTGCCCCCCCTTGTTCGTGCTTGCTGTCCTGCCCTTTCCCCCGTGCCGTACTTGACTGACAACAGCCCTCAGAACCCCCTGCGTCACTGGAGCGAGAACCCGAGTGAAGGATCCGTCCTCTGGGACATGTCGGGCTCTGAAGGAGGGCGTTGGGGCTTTCTTTTCGGTGTCCTGTTTTGAGTAAGATACAAATCAGACTTCACTTTTTCAGAAGTGCTGTAAAGAAACGGGGGGTATTGGAGTGGGTGAAGGGGGGCTGCGGGAGGCAGGCCTGGAGTTCCAAGCGACAGAAAGTACGGAGCTCTTCGATAAACGGCGGGAGAACAGCGGACGTTAATGCTGGCGCAGACTTTGCACAAAGATTAGCGGACGGTATCTGCAGGGAGCGAGTGGACACCAGGAAAGAGTTACAAGTGCTTATACTTCAAACGGAGACTGTTTCATGCCCCTTGCACTTAGAATAGCCTGAAAAATGGAAGGAAAAGGCTGTACCGAAAGAATGGGGATGGGAGGGGCTGTGGGGACATAGAGAGTTCAGTCATCGCCGCTCCTCATGTGCACTTTGAGCTACTTTCGTAAACACCAGTTTCACTCAGTTTCTTTTCAAAATTTCACCCAGAAATAACACTTTGTCACACGATTTGAACTGAAATTAACGCCAGCCCATAGACAGACAGCCAGCACGAAATAACTGTTGTGATGTCATGATCTTCCAACAGTGAACCCTGGAAAGACCTATTTCACAAGGAACCGAAATAAAATGGAGTTCACAAAATGCACCTCAACGTGGAAGCCCAAAGTGAGAAGAGACAACACGCTCCCCGATTATGTTCAAATTAAGTGCGATCTTGTAATATGTGACGGCGGGTTTGCTGTGCCTTTTTGCTTCAAATGATCGTTAAATCTATTTTGGGAATAATATGATGTGTGCCCCTTTCTATACAGAAAAGATAAAATGTTCATAGTGTGGTCTTTCTTGACTTGTCCAGGCAACGGGGATCACATCGGTGATTACAAATCTGGTATTTCACACTCACTAAAACGAGCGAATACAAATTAACACAGTGATTGTTGCTTTTTATTCTGCTGTTCTGCCACCACATTCATTGATAACATTTTTGGTTTGGGGGTTGTTATAAAGCGCTGTTATTACTTTCCGGTGGTATCGAAGCACTAACCAATTCTACAAGCTGCAATTGTAGTGCACAAAGCCTCAGATCGTGTGTTTAGAAACCTCGTCTCTGGATGATGTTAAACGCGAGCACCCTTTTACAGCGAGAGCCCTTTCTGACATGGAACACATGTTTTAAAATATCCAAAGCTTCGGAGATTGAGCACGCACGCTCCAGTCTTTATTATTCAACTCTACCAATCTGTGGTCCATACTCGCCAAGTATTAGTCAATTAATTACAAAGGCTGCTTTTGAATTAAAATATGAAAACATACACGTATGCATCTGTAGAAACGGCATTTCTAAATCGGCGTGCAATTACCTCAAAACGAATTTTACAACACAGACAGCAGTTTTAAGCGTGGTACATCAGTGGGTGGTGTGTGTCTTGGAGAGGCAATGCACCTGCCATCAAAAGGGAATGGCGGCACCTTAGTTTTTCTGCCATGTTCCATGTTAAGGGATTTGAGTCTGTTGTCCATTTCTATTGGGGAGGTGACCCCGGCCACTACTGCTTCACGGTATTGACTTGGGTTATCGGGCGCTCAAATTACTCATAAGAAACTTTATAGACAAAGTAACGGACCTGGGCAGCCTTACGATGGGCTTTTTTTTTATAAGCCTTAGATTTTGAAGACTGTGAATAACCTCTTTTTCTGTCAGCTAACTTCTATGTACATATCTGTCGATCGGTTCGTGTAATTCAGTTAATTTCACCTCTGCCCAGTCACATGAAAGGGCAGTCATTGTCTTATCGCCTGCTATCACTGTCTTTACACCTTTGCCCCGTCCTCACCCCTTTCCTCCTCCCTTTTCTTTTCCGCCTCCTCTCACACTCTCCTTCCTTCCTTACTTCCTTCTTTGTTTCGTCCTTGAATCCATCCGTTTTTCTTTCCTCCCACCCTTTCACTACCAGGTCCCCCCGCGCCGTACTTGACGGGCTGTTTGTTTATTTATTTTTTGTAACTGATATTTACTGCTAGACCCCGTCCCGTACAACAACCAAAACTGGTAGGTTAAGTTAAACACTGTATCAAGAAAGTCCTGCCGCTGCACGTCGCCTGCACTGGGCATGCTCAGATCAAGGATGCTGGGCTCTGATGAGGTAACCGAAGCCTGAGAACCGTCGAACAGCGTGACACGGTGAGGTGCGGGAGGAGTGTCAATCAACACCGGCTCCGGAGACACCGGGAGACCGAAGCAGAGGCCGTCACCCCTTGCCGGGGCTGCCGACAGAAGCAGCCGTCCTTTCCTCCGAGGAGCGAGCGGCCGCTGGTGAGTGAGGGGGCCTGGTGTGGGAACGCTGCAATGGTCGCCTCTTGATGGCGAGTGGCTGGCTAGTGGGGAAGGGGTGAGTGGAGTGAAAAAAAGACAGCCCTGGCTTTTTTTTCTGGGTCTCCCACAAGACTCTGGTCTGCCCGTACCGCCCCTGAGGTTTGTTGTCAGTCACAAGGGTGCCCATTTTGTTAAACGGAATTGAACTTGAACATTCAGCTGTGAGCGGGGGGAAGCACCCCTCCCGTATGCGCAGCTCATTGTTTTCCGCCAGGGAAGCAGATAATTAGTTAAAGTCCCTGCGTTACCCCCGAGGGATCATGGCGTATGTAGAGTTGTTGCAGAGCCTTCCACATACAGATGGATGTGGTGGGGATTGCCGAAAAGGTGGTTCGGTGTTTATCTCCAGGCAGATCCTGCCATGCTATTTGTTGCCTGAATGCTGATTATGCATGCCTTCCTCTGTTGGATAATCAGCATGTCTTGCATACAACTGCTTCTCTCTGGTGGCCCTGCCTGATATTGCTTTTGATGGAGCTGCCAGTGTGTTTTGTTTTTTAGGAGAAGCGTTTGCTTGACTGTGAATACGGTTGGGGCACCTCTTACAGATCATGTGATCTTAAGTGCACAGCACTTGCCAGCTTCCCACATTTATGCCAGTCCATGTCTTTATATTTGTCATTTGTCTTTCGTTGTCAAATGGGTGGGTGCACAGCGCAACTGTCAGCAACAGATTGTAAACAATTACGTACTATTTAGATAGATTGGCTTTGGCTTCACCCAGTGAAGTGCTATTTTTATACCTTGTGCAGTTGGTTGTTTTGTGCATCATTCCGCCTTCCGGTGAGTGCTTAACTGTATTGCATTTGTTTCTATGTTAAAAGTACATAACGTCTTCACAGTTTGACATGCATTTTGTGTGTTTACATTTTAATCAGACACCAGTCTTTTCTTGCCTTCTGCCCCCTGATTGTGCTGCTTTTCTTGCCTTCTTCCCCCTGATTGTGCCGCTTTTCTTGCCTTCTGCCCCCTGATTGTGCCGTTTTCTTGCCTCTGTTCCCCTGATTGTGCCGTTTTTCTTGCCTTCTGCCCCCTGATTGTGCCGCTTTTCTTCCCTTCTGCCCCCTGATTGTGCTGTTTTTCTTGCCTCTGTTCCCCTGATTGGGCCATTTTTCTTGCCTTCTGCCCCTGATTGTGCCGCTTTTCTTGCCTTGTGTGTGTGGCTCCGATTGTGGCTCTGTGTGTGGCTCTGTGTGTGGCTCTGTCTGTGGCTCTGTCTGTGGCTCTGTCGGTGTGTGTGTGGCTCTGTATGTGTATGTGGGGCTCTGTCTGTGTGTGTGGGGCTCTGTCTGTGTATGTGGGGCTCTGTCTGTGTGTTGAGCTCTGTCTGTGTGTTGGGGCTCTGTCTGTGTGTTGGGGCTCTGTCTGTGTTGGGGCTCTGTCTGTGTTGGGCTCTGTCTGTGTGGCTCTGTCTGTGTTGGGCTCTGTCTGTGTGGCTAGCTTTTTTGTAGGTGGCTCTATATGTGGGTGGCTGTGTGTGTGTGTAGGTGGCTCTGTGTGTGTGTGTAGGTGGCTCTGTGTATGTGGGTGGCTCTGTGTGTATGACTCTGTGTGGGTGGCTCTGTATGTGTGTGTGACGGTGGCTTTGTGTGTGTGGCTCTGTGTGGGTGCAAAGCAATAGGTCTCGCATTTGCGAGGGATTAAGCTATTGGCATTGTAAATGACAATGCCATTTATTTATGTTTTAAAAACAAAAACATAAATAAAAAATAATGTCATGAGCAATGGCAATAGCTCTAACTTTAACAATGCTGAGACCATTGCATTGTAAATGCTTGTTCAATTTTGTGTTCCAAATGTTGAACCTCTTTTTAACAAAAATGTGATTTAGCTGGTGACAATTTATTCCCACCTACTGCCAAATGGTTCAGCAGACCAATTGTATCCGTCACACATGCTTTCCTCATTTTTGATGCAACAAGTAAATCAACTATATTTTGCAACAACACTTCTGGCATCACCAATGACTCCAAACATTGTTTCAAAAACTGATTGAAAATTGAGGGACTTTCTGTATACCCTTGAGGAACTCTGCACCATGCCAAAACACGATCTCTGCACCGGAATGTGAAACGATATTGACTATCCGGATACAATGGTATCGAGAAAAATGCCTGGCATAAATCAATTATAGTAAACCACTCTGCATCACAAGGAATCTGGTATAAAATTACTGCTGGGTTTCGTACTATAGGACAACAAGAATTCACAATCTTATTCACTTTCCTCAGGTCCCTAATATCTCTCTCAAAATGCCTTGTTCAATCATTTGTTCAAATTCAGGCATTATCCCTGACTCAGGACTGATACTCAATTCTGTGACGTTTTTGGAAATTCTGCACCTTGTTTGACTGAAATCTGAATATGATCAACTCCTTTCATCAATCCAATGTCTTTACCTGAAAATCGCCTCACATAAGTCATCACTGAGTCTCTCAATTCAATCATTCACTTCTGTCCCTTGCCTTGCCAACATTACTTTGAATGCAACTGCCTCATCTGGTGTTTGTAATGCAATGTCATCTGGTGTACAATAGATGGTGCAGTTCATTTTACACAACAAATCCCTACCTAATAGGCTCACTGGACTCGTATCACACACCATAAAACAATGTAAATCCCTAAAATTTCCATTGTGTACCTTCATTGGTTTTGTCACTGGAGTTTGATTTGCTGATTTGAAACACCAACAACTTGGATAGTATCTCCAGAGGGATTAGGTTTGGGATTTCCACAGTTCTCACAGTGGAACAGGTAGCACCAGTCTCTACAAGGAATGTAACAAAATTACCTTCAACTTTTCCATTCACAAAAGGACCACACTGACCTACCTCTAAGGAAGTGCCAAGCACGCACTCCTCCTCCCCCTTAGGCACCATTATTGAGATGTATCTGAATCACTCTTCTGGCACCGCAACCAGTATTGTGAAGCAGCTTGTACACTTTGATTATTACCAACTTGCTCTCCGGCATGGAAACCCACATTTGCACTGTATCTTTGTACTTGAACATTCACATTACCTGGCATTGGGTAGGGCTTGTGGTATCTGCAACCTGCGTGTCTTGATTCAATTTCATCACTACAATATGTTGCATACTGTAGCATTTCATCTACACTTTTATTCTGCCAACAAATCAAATGCTTTTGTATCATGTTACTAATTTCTGGCTTTAAACCAAACACAAACTTGTATACAAAATGTCCCATATCTTTGTCAGTTATGCTCTCAGAACCACTATACTAGCCTCTCATAATAAGCATTTACTGATTCTTTAGTCTCCTGAGTAGTTCTGTCAATTTGTACCCGATCTGTCTCTATGGTGAAATCTTATTCTTCAAGTAAGTAATTACTTGATTATATTTTTTCTTCACTTCATCTGAGGGGGCTCTAGTCTTTGCATCTGTTGGATATTCCTCTTTAGGCCAATCTATTGCAATTTTACATTCATTCCACAAATCAGCTGGAATATCAAACAAGCCACCCAAATCTTTCAACAAAACTTTTTAAACTTTTACAAACCTCTCTACTTGTTTGTACCATTCAATTGGTTTTTCTCTCAACTGGGAAACTTGTTGGTAAAAGACAATATATCTTGTCTGGACCAAGGAACGTGAACATATCCACTTCCTGGTACCTCTCTCATTGGATATATCATTTCAGTCGTTACTATTTATATCCCTGTCTCCCTTACAGGATACATAGGTGATGCTCCTTTATTTGAAAGCTTTTCTTATTTCTTTTTATCCCATCTGCCTTTGCAATGTTCCAATTCACATCACCTCTTTATTCTGTAACCGTTTATCAGAAGCATTTAAACTCTCTAAATCTTTGTAACTAAAATCCAACCTATAAGTCTTTTGTAAAACCTTAGACTTTTCAATATCAACTCCATATTTCTGTGCAACTTCAGCAAACCTCTCATGAAGACTCTTTGCTCTCATCGTAATATTCTTAAACAAAAAACAGCTCTTCTTCCTGATATTTACTCAATCTCTCTAGACTAATTGCACCTAGAATAATTTCTTCCAAGTCTGCTTTTAATCAGCCCACATCCATGCTTGTATTCATTTTATTAGACACCATCCCTCTAATCCATTCATCTAAATCTTCAGGTGATGGTCCTACTGAACCCCCTGAAGGAGGTTTCACTTCTCTCCCATTCTGTACTAATCTTTTAGGTTCTATGTGTACATTTTACCTTGGGGATTCCACTGCTCTCCCTGTAATATCAATCAGTGTTCCTGTCTCAGTCGCTCCAACACCATTATTTACCCTATCATTATTTACAGGTGCTGTCAAAGCATGCACTTGCGAGATATTTTGAGCCTCATTATATAATGGAACTATGCAAAGCAATGTGAATTATTTTGTACAGTCTGACATTCCTAGTGCTGGGGCACAGAAAAATTTCTCTTTCAACTTGAGGAACTCTCTTTTACATCTGTTGTTGCATTGAATTGGATCAGGCACATCTCTGTGTGTCAGCCTCTCTAGAGGCTTGGCCAACAAAGAAAAGTTTGGTATTCACTACCTACAGTAGTCAACTATTCCCAAAAAGATTCAATTTTTTTTCTGAGTTTGAGGTGGATTCTTCTTTAAGATTGCTTCCACTCTCCCTGGCAACAATCTCCTAGCTCATACACAATATTGTGCCCCAGTTATTGTATCTATTTTTGACAAGATTGCAGTTTCCCTGTATACACTTTGGGCCATATTTACAAGCAGCAAACGCTGCTGCAGCATCACTTTTTACAAGCTGCAGTTGCTTTTTTTGGCAACATATTTATAAAGTGACGCTAGAGCCCTTTACGTCACTTTTTCACAGCTAGCACACATTTTGTTTTATTTTTGATAATGACATGCATGGTAGGTGTTTCAGCAGAAAAAGCATCACAAAACTGATGAACCAGTATTTGCAAGGATTATTGGAAATGGTGCTAGTTTTCAGAAACATGAAACAGTGGGGGTTTGGGCCTGTATCAACAGCCACCTTGGGCCTCTAACAAAGTACAAAAACAAAAAGAAAGATGGCACATTGATTTAAGTCACTTTACTCAAGGACAATGACAAGTTAATCAATAAACTAGGCCTGTGTATTCAATTCAAAGTTCATTTAACATAGGTATTATGTTTTAACATGTCATGAAAAGGAAAACCACTCATTTTTTAAATCATTCAAGTTTACCACACAAAAACCAAAAATGATGACAGCACTTGGAATACACTTGGTATTGTTTTGATAAGCCCAATATTTTCTGTGCCAGAGGGTTATATCATTATTATTCTAAAATATCATGACCCTCTTGGTGCTTTCATTGGGGTTTCAAGGTCATCTAATATGGATGGATTCATCATTTCACACTGTGTATTTCACAGTCCATACTTATGAAGGTTAGAAGAAATGTTTGTTTCTTATACTTTTGAAAAAACAGACCCTGTGTCCCATTAGCAGCATTTATTTACTGCTACGAAAAAGCATGCTTAAGAATGACGCATGCACACTGGTATAAAAGCAGAACATATCCGAATTACTTTGGCATGTTTAACTACACAATGGATTTTCTACTATTGCAGCTCTGGGCACCAAGGAGGCGTGCACCACCACTGCCATCACCACCACCACAGAGGCAGCGCAGAAGAAGGGAGAAGACATACCACCAGAGGATTGCCCTCATTGATCTCAGGGAGAAGGAGGTCATTGCCTATTACAGGCTCCGGAGGGAGTCCATTGTCCGCCTCCTGCACCAGTTTTCACAAAGGCTGCAGACAACCTTCTAGTGCTGCACCAACATACCTCCGTAGGCCAAGCTACTGGCTGACTTGCACATGCTGGCATTTGGAATTTACAATCAAACACAACCAGAGTGTTAGTAGTATCCCAGGCACTCTTCTCAAGAATCCTCCCCTCTGTCCTGGATGCCATCAAAAGCCTCTCACCCCAGTATCTCTACTTCCCCAACACAGTGCAGCAGCAACAGAGGAACACGCAAGACTTGTATGCCATTGCAGGATTTCCACATGTGTTGGAGGCAATGGACTGCACGCAACTTGTACCTCCAAAGGCACATCACACATCTTCTGCAACAGAAAACACACCTATTGTAACTCATTCTGGCAATCGTGGACCATCTGGGTCATTTCATAAATGTGCGTGCAAAGTATCCTGTCAGTGCACATGATAGTCATGACTCCTTCATCTTCCGATATTCCACCATTAATGAGCGCTTCCAGAATGAGACCGGTTGGAATGGCCTACTGCTTGGTAAGTACTTCTCAAGCACATAACAGACCCTATAGCAGTCAATTATGTAGGAATATGCTCACATATCAGTCTTGGGTTGAATAAGACAGAGCATGTGGTGTGGGCCTATTTACTTGCGCCATACTACATGGCATTTGTACAACACAATCCTACAAGTCATATATGTTGAGACCACCTACGCCAATATGGGTCACATGTACAAGTGAAATGTGTTAATGGAGTAACACTTTTCATGATGCTCTGGTAGAGCAGCTTCTCAAATCAAATCAATGTTGCAAATCAAAGTCTGTCTGCATAACACTGCATGGCCTCATAGGTATGCAACAAGGCTAGCTACAGCAAACTGCTGCATTCCTTTACCCTACGTTGAGGATGTGTACCATGGGCCTTGCAGTTGCCTTTTCCATGCAACACCAATGAAGATTTCATACAGTTCTATACATCCTATGTTCAGGGACCCTGGGAGTGTGTGCAAATAGTGTGCCTACCAAATGGAGGCAAAATGGGGATACATAATTACATGTCTCTGTCGCGTCCAATTACTATGGGTCCTGCATACAACAGGACACATATGAGGGAATTGCAAAGATTGTGTGTTTCGGTGCCGGAAAATATCATTCAAAGCATGACTTCATTTGAGGACATTAAGCTGACACATGTGCACCACAGTGCAAGTGGGGGTGTTGTCACTAGTCATTACCATGTGATGGTGCATATGCAGATAAGCCATGGATGTGCTGTATGTTAGGAAAAAAGCACATTCTACCCCTTCACTGAATGCAGGTGAGCACAGCCATATTACATCCATCACCGCCCAGTGGCAACAACTGTAAATGAGGCAGTCTGTGTGCATTAAATAGTGTGAAAGTCCCTCACAAATGCAACACATTGCAACATGATGCGTCCAAACACCCTGTTGAAGCAAGGCAATCCTTGTCTCTAGGATGTGTGTCCATATGTAAATCCCATGGTGATGAGGTATATCCCAGACCTTTGAAACCGAGAAATAGTGTCATATATGAACGTCACAAGATCATGTCTACCATGATACATTGTATCACTCATCATATACACACTTCACTCCCTAGGCGCACACCGTTTTGTTGCTCACAAGCCACTATATCAATCATCCAAGCCCCCAGACTCTGCAGAAAGGTACAGCCTCATTCACAAACTACATCTCCCATGACAGCCAACAAGACAGTTATCATGAGGATAGTGTGCCTGCCTTGGAGTTATGCTGCAGAGGTTCTGCCAGCGCAGCCACAAAAGCCTGGACACTGAATCATGTGGAAAACATAGCCTACACTGTCCACAAGCAGTGTGGCAAAGTAGAGTAGTTAGCCTACCAGTTGCACTGTACAGCACACAATTAACACATATCTCTCACTCCTTGTGTATTGTCACCATAATGCACACTATGCACTGCCATTTGTACACCATCATGTCCCACATTGATATCCACTCACCATCTTTCCCTTGGCAGTACATATTGAATGATATTTACTCCAAGTATCAAAGCCAAATATGCATGACTGTAGTACGCCAACTCACCTTCTCCAGTTACATGTTGTCAAATCAGACAGCTATCAGTTCAGGAATGGCAATAGACAAAAGATGAACGATAGACATGTGCCTACTCAATAGCAAATTGACTATTTCTCTCCTTGCTGGGAATAAATCATCACCTGCATGACATTGACACTCACCAGTATGACAAAATAGGAAGTGCATTACAGAGGACAGCACACCTGTATGTGAATCCCTACTTGCATGTATGCCACAAAATGTCACAGCATGTGTTTTACTGTATGCAAGATATATTTATATTTTATTTATTTTATTTATTAAGAGTTTTGTATAGCGCGAACAAGACCCTTGGGTATCAGAGTGCTTCACATTACATGAGGTAGTAATAGTTCTGTATTGTTATCTTAACTTTACAATATTATGAGGTAGGTACATATAAGATACATAAAGCGACAATATCCTAAAATTTCTACAAAGAGTAATAGCATATAGTATGACACAGGTTTTAGAATAGAGTAAAATATAATGTGTAATAGAATCAATCGATCCTAATGGTCTATTTCCTGAGTATGTTTCAGCTCCAGTCAATAATCATGAGTTCTAACTTCCTGTGCCTCGTCTATGGAAGGAATTTACTCATTAGGAAGATCTTAGTTTCCCTCTTAAAGGATGCTGTATATTCAATCTTTCTAATGTTTGCCGGAAGTGAATTCCAGATTCTAGGGGCTGCTCCTGAGAAAGCCCTGTCGTAAGTTTTCTTCTTCCGGAAGATGGCAGGTCTCAGCATTAGCTCATTTGTGCTCCTGGCTGGTCTGTTACCTCCAGATAACTTAATTTTCTGAGCAAGGTATTTGGGTGTATTGTGGTGGAGCGCCTTGTCGGTTATGCATGCCATTTTTAGCTCGATTCTGGCTCGTACGGTAGCCAGTTTAATGCCTTCAAATGTGGCTATATGGTCAAATTTCCTTGATCCTGTGATCAGTCGTGCGGCTGCATTGAGACATGCTTTCAGAGGTGCTGTTGAAAAAAATTTTTGGTAGACCTGCTAGTGTTGTGCATCCATATTCAATTCTCGCGATAACTAGAGACTGAACTGCCAGTTGGAGGTCTGCTTTGGATATGAATGGTTTCACTTTTCTGATGTAGTTCAGATGGTAGCGGGCGCTTTTTGCCATTGCGTTGATATGGGCTTTCATGTTTAGTTTCTCATCTATAGTGATTCCTAGAGATTTTGCTGAGCCATCTAGGGTAGGGGTGCAATTTAATGCTGTGATCATATTGGTCCATTCCTTCACTTCCGTGTGTTTCTTTGGTCGAGATATTAGTAAGAATTCCGTTTTTTGTGTGTTTAGTTTCAGATGGTTGACAGATAGCCATTGTAGTGTCAGTTTTAGGGTCTCATTCATTCTCATGATGTCTTCCCTGGAAGTGATCTTGATATATATCTGGGTATCATCCGTGTACATGTGGTAGGAAATATTAGATTTTCGAAGGATTTCAGTGAGAGGTTCGATGTAAAGGTTGAACAGTCATGGTGATAAGGTGGAGACTTGGGGTACTCCAATTGAGTTAGGGCATGCTGTTGAGAGAGTTTGATTGACCAGGAATCTTTGCGTTCTATTCTGCAGGAAAGAATCAAACCATTTTAGCACATTTCCAGTTTTTCCCATCCTGTCATGAAGCCTGTTCAGTAATTTTTCATGATTTACCGTGTCGAATGCTGATGATAGGTCCAGGAGGATAAGTAGACATGTTTGATTACGGTCTAGTGCCTGTAGTGCATCATCGACAATATGTAGGATCGCTGTTTCTGTGCTATGTCCTGTCCTGAATCCTGATTGATCCCAATTGAGTTAGGGCATGCTGTTGAGAGAGTTTGATTAACCAGGAATCTTTGCGTTCTATTCTGCAGGAAAGAATCAAACCATTTTAGCACATTTCCAGTTATTCCCATCCTATCATGAAGCCTGTTCAGTAATTTTTCATGATTTACCGTGTTGAATGCTGATGATAGGTCCAGGAGGATAAGTAGACATGTTTGATTACGGTCTAGTGCCTGTAGTGCATCATCGGCAATATGTAGGATCGCTGTTTCTGTGCTATGTCCTGTCCTGAATCCTGATTGGCAGTCATCTAGTAATGCGAAATTCTCAATGTGTTGGCTTAGTTGCTTTTGTACGCATTTCTCTATTAGTTTTCGCAAGTATAGGGATGTTGGTCACTGGGCGAAAGTTGTTTGGATCTGCTGGGTCCACCGTCGGTTTTTTGATGATGGGGACGACTTGACCTGTTTTTAGGCAATCTGGAAGGATCCCTTGTGATAGAGAGGCGTTTATTATTTTCGTCCAAATGGGAATCACAATATGGTTTATTTCTCTGACGCATTTGGAGGGTAGAGGATCACTATAGTGGTTGTTAGGTTTGATGTCTGATAGTCTTTTGGCTATGGTGCTTTGATCGAGTAACTTGAAGTTAACCCAATGTGCCTTGTTTTTTGTCCTACTTTGGGTGTTTTCTATGGTGCTATTGGGGTTTGGTCCGTCCGTATTGCCAACGTTATCAGCCTCTTTCCCGAGCTCTCTTTCCAGCTTGTTGGCCTTATCTGTGAAGAATGTTGAGAATTCTTCACAGCTTATTTGCGTTGTTGTGGTTTCTTGGCTGGTTTTAGCAAAATTATTGGATTGTTGTTTTAGAATCTCGAATAATTTCCGAGGTCTATTTTTGGCGTTATCTAGCTCAGATCTGATAAATTCTTTTTTGGAGTTTAGTATCTTTTTGTTATATTCGCTTCTGATTCTTCTGAGTGATTTCAGTTCGGGCGATGTAGGGTGTTGTCTCCATTTTCTTTCCGCTAGTCTTAGTTTCCTCCTTTCTTCATTCAGAGTTTCACTGAACCATGGGTTTTTTATCTTTTCTGTGACTCTTTTCAGTTTTAGAGGCAGTGTATTGTTGACAATATTCGTTACTGTTTTAGTGTAATGATCTGTAAGTTCCTCCACACTCTGCAAATTGTTTGGTGGAATCAGTTCCTTCTCACAGCTTTCCACTAATAATGTTATGTTCGGATCTCTAGTATCTCGCATCCATTTCTTGTGTCTGGTAGGTTGAATCGTCTTGTTCTTTTTCATATTGTTTATCAGGAAAGTTATGGCATGGTGATCTGACCATCGTAAGTCAATCAGAAAACATAACAGAATGGACATGAATATTGAGTCATCCCTTGTCATGACTCATAACTAATTGTACACCTCCTGTCTTTGTAGTGGACGAAGGATACGGTCTGGTGCCGTGGGTCATGACTACTCTGAAAATACCAAAAACAGAAGCCCAGCGGAGCTACAATCATGCCCTATGCAGCACCAGGTCTATCATTGAGCAGACATTTGGAGTTTTAAAATCCCACCACAGGAGCCTGGACATGTCTGGGGGCTGATTGCTATTCTCGGAACATATGGGGCCTCAGTTATGAAGGCCTTGCGCCACCAGTGCGTTACTTTTTCCCATTTTAAAAGTGATGCAAAAGTGGCGCAAGACCTTCATAAATAAGGCCCATGGTGTGTAAAACAATGTGTAAAACATATTGCACAACATATGTGTAAGTACAAATGTGCCATGAGCTGATGACAATGAGGAGATGGATCTGCCGGACGATGAGAAGGAGGAAGATGAGGAGCTGCATCACAGTGGAGGGACCACATCAGCAACAATTTCTTTAAAGAAGCATGAGTGATGTACATGATAGGCATGGGCGGAATTAACATTTTTACGCAACGCAAAGCTCTGCGAAACGGTAAAAAATCTCCGCGAGCACCCAGAGTTCTGCAAACAAGCAGAATTGCTTGTTTCACCCATTAGTGATGCTTTTTTCCTGTTCCCGAATGCGGTTTGCGTGCTCGGGGGGGAATATCTCACGAACACGCATTTTGAAAGTGCCGACAAGCAAAAAATTTGGCGAAGCTGCGGCTCGTGGAATTTTGGGCAATTCCTCGCTCTTCCCAGAACAAGAAATTACAGAAATTCCACTAGTAAAATGGAATTTACCGCCCAGGCCTACATGATATCACACAATAATGACAGATGTAACTTTGTTAATCCATATGTAAATAAAGTGTATGAGGACTACTACTGTGTATGCATTTTGATTACATAGTCACCGTAAACACCTAAACATTCACATTTTAACCTGCTAATAATTGTCATGCAGAAAATGTTTGTAGCTATCTGTAATAAACACTATTGAACATCATTTGGTACAAATGAAATAGTGTGTATGCCAACTACCTGTACCAAATAGTCCTCCATTGCCAGCCACAATTAGCATGGTGTGTTAATGTAGAGATGTGCATTGACTGTGTGCTAGCCATTTGTACGGCGTCATACTTGTGGATGATGATAGAGGCCACTCATAGTATGATTACTGTGGAGTGTTCCACACAGTATGTGCAATGGAACACAGACCCAAAACTACAGTCTACATGTGCTACAACAATACCTGTATCCACAAGTCAGATCCATTAGGGGATCTCATATTACACATACACATGGTACATACTATAGTTTGCCACTGCAACTGTGTTTCATGTGAACACCCACTGCTATGCACAAGCAACAGCACCTTGTTGCAGAGTGTAGTTAAGATGTGAGTTACACACCCTTACTATCATCAAAATGCAGGAGGTCACACCAAGGCATACATGGTGATCTACCATAGCACCATCAGCATGGGTGAGAATCATGTTGGCCACAAATGATGACACAGTTACTTTCCTGTGCGGTATGACCCTTGGATATGAATGGTAAACAGACAAATAATCAAATAGCACCATCCATACATCCCCTTACAGGTGGATTCAGCCAATCGCTGCAAACTCCCAAATTTCTCCACAGCCTGATGCCTCCACTCTGGGGCATGGCACTGTTTTGCACTAGGATGTGCTGTCACAAATGTGGGTGCACTGAGCCCATGGCAGTATTAGTTTGTTGCATCCCTGGGGTAACCTAATGCAAAGTCAATGGGTGCTAATACTAATTTAGGCACAGGGCACCACTGGTATTGTGTGCCCTTGTGCTACGACAGTGTTAGGGCACTAAGTATAGTATGATCCCTGAACAGCAATAACTCACACATATGTTCACTGTCGACACACATAGTAAACACATAAAAAATCTGTGGACTGGTCAACTCCGTAATTCACACCCAACACTGCACATAGGGTGTTTTTATAATATGTAAGCAAAGACACAGATAGATTCACACGGTGATCCGACGTGTCAACATGATGGAAGGCAATGAGGGGCAAGGGAAGGAGTTGCAAACTAATGAGACAACCCCTTTGTTTTTAGCATAGTCAGCCCCATATGTCTTACATTTCCAGTGAGTCAATGTCGTAAATAAAGACGGCATAAGTGCATCACTGGATATGGATATCGGTCTTAGGCCTACAAAATAGAAACCCCCCTCTATACCATTGATTTATGTTAGGGTACATGAGGCTAGAGTTATAATCAAAAGATCCCGCTTCATTGGGATTACTTTATTAATAAAAATCGTTCCATACTGTGCCCAGTGTTAAGTTATCCAACTGTCTATTATAGGTTGTCAATTAAATAGACCAGAACAGGTGGACAAGGTATAACCCCAAAATTAGGCGTACCAAGTCCTGAATACTGCGCAACTCTAACAACTGCGTTCATCCAATCGTGCATGTAGCAGTTGTTCCTTCCAAAATTAATAATTGGTAAGTGTGCGGTGAACTTGATTGGATGCTTTGGGTATAATTGCCACAGTATAGTGAACCACTAAGTATATTCCATTTATTTTTTCAACAGTCCACCTTAGTATATATCAACTACAGTGGCTCCAGTGTACATAAATACACTGTGAAAATGTTTACAACCTGAGGTAATCATTTCTATCCACTAGATAATTGTTTGAACATTTTATATGATTGGTAACAACCAAAATTACAACTTTTTGTATATGTCTTATTGTTTTTCCTTTTCTAAAGGTTTCTTTTAGTAAGAAGGCCATCAATTGTCCTGAAATCGTGGTTTTTAACTCTAATGATTTTAGAATCAGAAGTGGGAGACATCATGTACTCTATTGTCTCACCTCTGATACATTGAGGTATGTAGATGATTTATATTTCCTCTCTGTACTGATGTGATGTAGTGGATTCTTGATTATAGATATTTCATGTTGGGTTGAACACAGCTTAGTGTACATAGAATGGCTTGTGTTTGTATCTTGCTAGTGGTCATTTCAATATGTGAGCTTGATTCTGCAGGGGAACCAAAAAAGTAATAGTGCTTGTTTTTTATTCTTTATATACAAAAGTGGATTATTCCAATGTCAAATTTTAAACTATGTTTTTACAAAAAATGATGTCATTATTTATGTTTTTCGCTATTTAGAAAAATTGTCCTGAAGAAGGTATAAACTTGATACCGAAACGCAGCGTCAACAACTGTTTTTCTAAAATTATACCTTTTTAACGACATGTTTTTTTGATCTATGTAAAAATTATACTGTATTGTATTGAATAAATGATGCAATTTTCATAATATGATTTGTTATTGGTTTTTTGCAAATTGTTAATGTTTTTTGACATTGTAGCACTATTGGTTTCTTCAGTTTTCAGAACATATGACTAAAAGTACCTTTGAATATTGTGTTGCTATAGTACTATAGTATTTAAGCGTGAGGCAGGGAATTTTTTGTTTCAAGTTCTTCCCCCTGTCCCGTATCGGATTGTAAGTGGCCCTCCTTTTTTTTCTTTACTCTTCATATGTATGTACACTTCAGCGAGCCTTACCAATGTGTATCATTCAGGCATGTCAACTGTGTCATTTTATTACTTATAACCTGAAGGGTTACATAGCCAATAGCTATGGATGTGTACTGTGCTTCTGTTGCATATCATATATGTGTTTGAGTTTACTGATGTGTTTTACATGGTCTGTCTTGTAGCTGGACCCACATCATACCACGTGGCGAGGTGGACAACTTCATGGACTCCAACTTCGCCTGTGAGTGCCTTCATCATTGCTAATTGTGTAGTGCAAGGATTGAGTGTGATGTCAGATGATGTGTGACTTGGACAGTAAACGTGGACGTTAAGTGTTGCACGTCTATCAGCCTCTGACTACTGTCAAGGAAAACTCATTGCCAATCTGGGATGGACCACATAATAGAGGCTTGACAGGTGAGCCATGATCACAGTGGCAGACTATGTGAATATATGTGGTAGTGGATACACATCTGAACATGGCCACAGTTGTGAAGTATTTGGAATGCATGTAGATTGCTCATGCTACAATATTGAGAACATGTAATGAGTGGTGGCCTTGTCCACTATGGACTTACAACAGTTCAGATTGATGAGGTTTCAAATGCCTCAGTGTGATGTGGGGTACTTATCCAGTGTCCATTGCCACATGTCATACCTGCCAAGTGTTCAGTTTAGATAGCAATATGTTGGGATATGGGTTTGTGCCTTATCAGTTACCCTACGTTGTGAGACAATACATGTACTTTGCAGATATTGTTAAAGGAGGTAGAAGTGTCCCTAAGATCGAATACCCCAGTGGGTTTGGTAAATGAAAAGTTTTAACACCCACTGCACTATATTACGGCACAACCACCAAGTGTGTATCTAAAGTCTTGTATCATTCCACAACGTTTCTGTAAAACCTAAACACAATCACAGTAATATCAACATTCACAGCTTCTTTACAGTACTACAAGGGATACATCTTGCATAAAATTGCACAAGATTGTATTACATTTGATAGTGAAATTTTGTTTTTTACAATTATCAGGTAATATCCAGAGAGATTACAAAAAATCAGTACACAGTATACAATATATTGCAAAAATAAATTAAAAATGTTCAGAAGAACAAATAGTCTATGGAAATTATCCAATATAATAAACAAACAATTAAAAACAATCTTGAGAGTAAAAGTCGATGCGGCGTTTCAGTTAAAAACCTTCTTCAGGACAGTTTCTCAAAACAGTATTTCTGTATCATGCTCAAGTTTTTATTACTGAGATCAGATACTAAAGTGGTGTCCTGATATAGGTCCACACTTGAGACAACAACTTGCCAAAATAATAGGGCTGGGTCTAGTTGTATTTGATAATGTCTTGTTACCAAATTGGTTAAGTCCGTCCTGTGTCGGAGGTGCCACTGATTGTTAGTAGTATTACTAGTAGTCATTCAAGAAAGGGAGCTTTGTCAATTACTATACAGGGCCATGAAAAAATGGAACAAGGAGGAGAAGGCTCTGGGAAAGTGAAGAAGCTTTCCTCTAGCCCCACCAACATGGGAGGAGAGTAGCCCTGAGAGTAGCTCAGATAGGAATAGAAAATAAAGGCAAGGTTCCTCCAAGATATCCATCAGTGGACCACCCCAACCCCCTGGCACCATACCTCAGGTACCTGGAGTGCCTAGATTATTTGAGCTGGAACTAAAAAGGATTTTTCAGACTTAAAAGTGTGGGTGGCTATCTGGGAAAACAAGATGGGCAAAGCATTGACACTCCCCCAAGAACTGAAGCAGGCAGTGGGAAGACCCAGGCCTCATTATCCACAGGGAGCCATTTGGCCCTTCCACCTGTAAATAGTTTAAATGTGGGTCATCATGTTTCATGGATCAGTTTAGGTTAGTGTAGTGATAGTGTAGGGGGATTAGTTTTAGAGGTTTGTAGGGGTTGGTTAGAATTTTAGTGGGTCGGGTTGCTTTTTGTTTTTTATATATATATAAAATATTACACAAAGACAACAAAAATTTGATTGTTTAGGATTCTATGTGTAGGTAGGTGATGTTTAGGAGTAGTTTCTGTTATCCTTGTGTGAAGACGTGTCTTGAAGGGGTGGGAGGCTGATGTTTATCAAGGTAGCTTAAGTTAAGGTATTTTTAGCTAGTAGGTAGGATAGTGTAGGTTAGGTTAGTATAGTCAGTTAATACAGGGTAGTTCGTTTTATAATTTTTGACTTTTCTATTGACATTAAATGTCATTGTTTGCTACATATATGTATGTTGTGATTTACTGTATTGGAGTTAGCATGTGTGCTCAGGTAAAGTTATGTACATGCATATGTCTTTGCTAGCAGTGTTTGGCAGCATGTGTGAGTAGGCATCTTACCTATGGACAGGGATCTGTCTGGTTGGCCATAACTTTACAACATCTTACTAATAACTATCAGACATTGTTCAGCACTGAATGTGGCAGTCATGATGGAAACTGTACACAGTGCAAATCATGTGTTCACATACAATATCTCTGTGTGGGTAAATCATGCAACATGCTTTGGAGGGATGTTGTAGTCAATAGAATTTGTACAATTAGTAGGTTTTTGGACCCCAACACTGACTGCTGCCCCATACCCACTCACACTTGCAGCATTTACTTGCCAGCCCAATGTTGTATGCTTGCTAGTAACCATGGGTGGACCCAATACTTGTGGTGTGACTTAATTCACTATTAACATTGACTGCATGACACCAGATAAACTCATGCTACAACCTTGAGAGAATACTTGCTAGTCAACAAATATGTTACACTCACTGTCTAGCATTGTCAATGACTCCACAAAAAACATGTCCCTTTGGCAAGTAGTTGGTGTATGTGTCTCACAGAATGGCCAGTGGTCAACCTGGTCCTGACTCCTAAAGACAGACAACACACATGTTGTTTTAAGTGCTTTTATTTACATGTGCAAATGTTGAAGCGGCTCACAGATAAATCTCCAGACAGAGTCCATGTGGGTAACATGTCATGGGACATGTGGAGGAGAGGAGTGCTTCTGTCAGAAGGATGACCAGAATGTCATTAGGGAGGATAGGACACATTGACAGTCCGCAAGTGCACAAGGTGAAAAGGGCAAAATCAAAATGAGGACAGTGGCAGCATATGTTCCCTGGTATGTTCATAAGAACAGAGCAAAGGAGAAACTGAGTATGAGGCACAGATGACTTCTATCGGACACTTTCTCATTGGAAAGAGGGGCCATCCACAACCTACTCCTCTGATGTGTGTAGTGTCTCCCATGAGGGTGGTGGTGTAGGGGCAGGAGCCATGGAAGGCACACACATACATCAGGTGAAGAATATGTGGATCCGGCGCCTGCAGCAGCATTCATCTGTGCCAACATATGAGGCAGAACATCAGAGAGGAAGATCTGTTGGTTTGTAACACAGCAGCAATGTCACGTTGTTTGGCCGCCATGGCAGCAAAGTGGGACTCCTGCTTCCGCTCCATGGAATCCAAGATTGTCCTTATTGCCCCCAGCTGGTTGGCGACCTCACTGGTACCACTTTGGCAGGGCATTTTTTCATGCCTCTGCCTCATGACACCAGCAATGTCAGCCAGAGACTGCTGGAGGGCACTGAGTGGAGAGTAGGGCCTCTATTGGGAGTGAGGCAACCACGGACTCCCTCTAGGGTGGCCTCCACAGTCTCCATCCATGCCCGTATCTGCTCTACCAACTCCAGCGGTACTCCTACCACAGTAAGTTGGAAGGTAATCTGTGGGTCCTCGGAGTCCAGAGGTCTGGGTGGAGTTGCAGATGGTGCCTGTTGGTTGGAAAGCGGGGGATGCTGAGAGCCCACAATGCTGTTAGCCCTCACCATGTCGAGAGATGGTATTCCGATGGAGTCCAGGAGTTCTTGGAGGGTGTCCTGGTCGATTGTTTGCATGTTGTCATCATCACTGAAGTCCAGGGAAGGGTGGTGGCCAGGAGATGAGGGGTCATACTCTCCAATGAGATGGAGAATTGCTATTGCTGATCTCTTTTAGATGTTGACATGAGTAATACAGTTGACAATCAAGGTGCAGTACATTTCACTTTCAGAGGCATATTTATGAGGAAATGCCGTAGTGCGGAGCAGTGGCAAATTTTGCAGCGGTGCACAGCGTCATTTAAAAAATGCAAGGATGCGGTGTATTTACAAGAATATGGTGCATCCCTGTGTTTTCACTTGCGCTGATGCTAAAAATAGCTGCCTAGCACCAACACAGACACCCTTGCACCATAGTGCAAGGTTGCTTGTGTAGCAGGGAAGATTGTTTATTTTCAGGAATATGTCCCTTCCTGCACATAAATAATCAACAATGGCGATTTGCTACTTCTATATGGGCTGCATTCTGCAGCACGCATAGAAGTTCTTTCCTTTTGACATAGAAACTTAATCGGTATTTACCCAAAAGACCCTTAAGGTCCAGTAACAAATCATTTCTGATCCAACCACGTGTCCGCACCTCCCGATATGGTCATCGTTCTTTTTCCTATCTTGCCCCTTTGCTCTGGAACAAACTGCCTCCCCACCTTCTATCTATCACTGAACACAAACAATTCTGCAAAACTCTCAAAACCTGGCTCTTTCCAAAGTAACCCTGGCATATCTTATAAAGCCTCATATGTGGTCAATCCGTTTATTGCTGCAAGCACCTTGAGACCTCACAGTGATAAGTTGCGCTATATAAAAACCTTTGACATGACATGACATAGGATATTACAGCTAGTCAGCATGCGGCCTGCCCTACACCAACATATTATCAAAATGCCCAATAGCCTTCCATTGATGTCATGTTTAACAGTAGATGAACTAGCTTCCTACCCTTGAGCTGCAGACATTGCCTCAGAACGCTGGGGCATAGCTGCCTGCACTGCATGACATTATGTATTTCCTCACATTGGCCCTTGTTGCACCTTACACTGTTGCTGTTCATCATAGCCAGCACTGTACTATCCGAAAACTCCAACCAATGACTCCTCTGTGATGACAGCGTACACCTGCTCCTCCAAGGGATTCAGCTCCTGCTGGAGCACTGGACTACCACCTCCGGTCTGCAATGAAGCCTTGAGATTGGTTGCCAGTTTCTCCTTTGTCTTGCATTTACAATCATGCCAGTGCTTCTTACAGTCAGTCACTGTCCTCTTGACTTCAGCAAAGCTGTTCACTTTGTCCACTATGGTCTGCCATATGGTCTTTTTCTTCCCACATGGGACTTTGAAGCTGACAAAGAGCTGGTGTTGGTGCTCCGTCATTTCCTTGATGAAGATCTGATTCTCCTCCTCACTGAACTTGCACTTCCTCTTTCCCTGGGACTCTGGCTGAATATCCTGGCTGGTATCGAGGTTGCTGTGATTGTTGTCCTCACTCCTGGCTGCTCCATTGCTGCTTTCACATAGCAGCTTTTTTACCCCTTATGGGCAAAACAGTGACACTAGAATGGCTGGCATCTATTTTCTGGCCTCTAATTGGCTAAACATCACTTTTTCAGCATCAGCATGAATTATTTTACTGACTCAGCGCATACATCAGCATCACTTTTTCTGGCGTTGGCCTCTTCCTAATGCCATTGAGCACCATATTGTAAATACAACACTAACATGATGTTAGGTACTGTCGTACCGCAGCAGTAAAACCTTTGGAGCTCTGCTGTGGCAAACAACAACCCCAGTGCACAGTGCTGCAGTATGAAAACTCTATTTAATTACACCTGGTAAGTAGACAACCATTTTCTTGCACCTGGGCTGCTTTGCTTCTGGCACTTCTGTGAATTGCTTACACCTGGTTGCTCTCTGCCTTGAAGCATTTTTGTGCACCTGGCTTTTGCTTTGTACTTTTTTACACCTGATCGATCTCTGCTTCGTAGCACTTCCAATAGGCGCGTTATTGTTCAGTGCTTTGTATAGCTCTTTGTTGCATATTAGCGCAGTACCTTCATCTATGGCCTGACCAACAGGTCCTGATCAACAATGTGTAAATTCTCTGTAAAAGCTGGACCAGGGCAAACTCTCTGAGATAGCACTTTCAATCTTTGAGCTACTTATCTCCTATCTCATTGCCATTTGTAGTTTCTTCTCAGCTGGGGTACCCTCAATGACAACACCACACATCGAGCTTGGTATCACAACTCTTTATTCTTGTAATTTTATGTAATTGCAAATCCAACATTCTAAAGCAGCCTTCACTGCAATACACTCTATTTATTACATCATAGCTCTATGGATTTCATCAGGAACCAAAAGGTTTCCTTCTTAGTTAATTCGCAAAACACTAAAGAACATTTAAGCCTCTTTTTAGACTTTTAGGACTGCATTATTTTGTGAGTTACTATTGTCTTACTCTTTTTGGGTGAGTGTTTTGTGTTAGCATGTCCCGCCCAAAAACTTATGTTCTCCCTTAATTTCATCTATTTGGTGTGATTATTCTCTATTTACCCACCTCCACCCCCCATTTACACTAACATTCATAGCTATGTGTATGAAAGAGAGGGGCAGACGGACATATGCAGCTGGAGATTTATGAATTAGATTCTGTAACAAGTAAAAAGTGCTACATACGTATGACTTTATGTGCCCTAAAATTGAGTTTCGGAATCAAGCCCTTTGTTTTTTTCTCCATGTGCAGCTTTACCTCCCCATTCTGAGTTCTGCAGGGCTAACATGAGGGAACAAATTAGCCAACCTGCTTTGCCCTCTCAAATTCTTGAGAAGAGATGTTAGTAAGTCATCCTTTTGAAGTGCCCACACCTATTTTGTGCTGAATGATACTGGTGGCAACTGACTGACTGTTCCCTGGACTCTGCTAATCAGGCCCAGCGCTGTGTTTAAAAAGCGGATATGCTGATCATCCAAATCCACTTCTGTGTCAGTGTCTCTTCGGCTATATACATTTACTGTACATGCACTTGGGCTTTTATTAGCATACATTACGTGATTGTTATACAGTTTTATTAGCTATCTTGTTTTTAAATGACTTTCTAGGCATGCTAGCCCAATACACGCTTCTCTGTTTATCCACTGAGGGGTTTGGGCTCAGTCTGACAATATTATTGATGTCTACTGTATGATATGTACTCTTGTCTACAATAACGGAGAGTGCTTAACACGGACTCCTTCTGATTTGTGCCATCCGCACCAGGCGCTTCCTATCTCATTGTAGTATATCGCTCAGTCTAACAATTTGATGTATGTTTACTGTATGATATGCACTTCACCTGTACAGACCAAACCCACAGCAGATCATACATTGACATTGACACAGGTGGGCAGCTCGACAGCACAAAACTCTGAATAAATTCACTCTTGTGATCTGGTGATGGATAGGGACAAAGAAGCTTCAGATCTGTTTGACAACCTAGAAAAAGGCGGCCAATCTGCTGGCCCCTCTACGAGTAGTAATCATCCTAAAAAAGAAACACTAAAAGAAAAATTCATAAAACTTGGGAGACTGAAAAAAACAGAGAACGCGAGGTGGTGGGACAGCGCCACACTCAAGCAATATCTGAGATTAAACAGAGTCCGGAGAGAACTCCGTTCACAAATATTCCCAACTTTTGACGATCTAGACGACGATCTACTTGGTAGATGGGAAGAGGCCTTAATCATCAATTCAAAAACATTGATAGATATCCTGATTGAAATCGCTGAGAGAAAGGTGTGTAAACTGCAAGCAGAGATTCTTACAGTAGAAAAAGAAATACAAGACTTTAATCTCAAAGAAGTGACTGAGAAAAACTACGCCATATTAAAAGACATTCTTAATACACATCAAAAACAAAACAAGGAACGTAAAAGCAGACAATTAAAACGCGAAAAAGCGGATTACAGAGAAGGAAGGGTCTTCACCTTTGCTCGTAAATACGACCAACTCATCAAGAAATCCAAACCCTCAGAAACCACCAGAGGAGCAGAAGCTGCCGCTAATACCTCAAGTTCCTCGTCTCTAAACACTATCCCCACTGAGAACGAAACTGAGCCGGATAGAAACACTAGCGCCTCTAACTTTTTTGGCAAAATTTTAATAGTCAGACGAGAGAAGAGGACTCAACAACGCCAGAACTTCACAACAAAAAAACCAGAAGGGGGAAACGATCAGGACAAAGAAGATTATCGAAGAAAACTGAGGTCAGGAGACACTCGCAGATGAGTGAAAATACCTAGGAAGTACAAGTAGTGAACCTTTCCAGCAAGACTCTGTCCCAAGAAATGGCGACTGTTCTCAGTAAAGGTCCAAGACATGGGTGATCCCTGCAAGATCAAGATTGACCTATTCAAGTTTGTACGACGACTGAAACTCAAGAAACATTTTGCACATAACCCGAAAGAAGTACAAACCAGAGATACTACAGACATAATCTCGACTGGAGGTTCACAAACCATACAAGAAATTAAAGACACGCATCTTCTCATGACCCTGGATGAGACTCTCGAACAACCCCTTACTTACAAACAACTTTTACAAGATCTGGGTATTGAGGATGACAACACTCAATCCAGCTATCTCAAATGTAAATCCAAATGGACACCCAATTTACCAGCAGGTAACCTGATCGACACCTTCCATACTCTAGTCCTTGAAGACCTTGAAAGATACGAAATGAAGACCCACAAACAACACAGACCTAAATTCGAAGACAACCTCACGAGAAGTGAACGGATAGCTTTAAAGACACTTGCCCTGGACAGGGATCTAGTCATAAAGGAAGCGGACAAGGGCGGAAACGTCGTAATCATGGATAGGAAAGATTATGAACAAGAAGTTACCTCCCAACTAAATGACACCACATGCTACATTCCTATTAAGAACAACCTGATAGAGTCCATAACTAGTAAAATCAATAACCACCTCAAAGAATGGCACGGGGCAGGACTATTAAATGATGACGAGGCTATATATTTGAAAGTTAATAAACCCATGGCACCATGGTTTTATACATTACCTATAATCCACAAACCAGCTGCCTTTCCACCAGGCAGACCGATAATATCCGGTATTGGGGGACCCACCGAGAGACTGGCGGAATACGTGGACATTTTCCTCAATCCCCTTGTCAAAAACCTACTGTCATACATCCAGGACACCAAGCACGTCCTGAGTATCCTCAGCGACTTGCAATGACAAACAGGTATGACCCTTGCCACCTTGGATGTGGTGTCTTTATACACTTCAATAGACGCAGACAAAGGTCTATTAGCCGTTTCCAAATATCTGGATAAAAGACCAGCCAACCTTTGGCAACATACTAAAATAATCACAACCATGATGGATCTCATCCTCAAAAACAACTACTTTATGTTCAACCAAAAATGGTACAGACAAACAAAGGGGGTAGCCATGGGCTCGAGGTTTTCCCCCTCTTTTGCGAATCTTTACATGGGCACACTAGAGACCACCTGGATCTGGAGCATTAACGGTGCTACGTGGATAGACTCAATAGTGTATTGGGGACGATACATTGACGACTGTCTGCTCATCTGGTCTGGTACTCACGAGAAACTACAGGCCTTCTTCGAATACCTCAACACAAACAATATGGATATGAAATTCACGTGCAGTTACAGTACCAGCAATGTCACCTTCTTGGACCTGGAAATCTATATACTTAATAACACTCTACATACCAAACTTTACCGGAAAGGGACATCCTGCAACGCCATCCTGAGAGCTGACTGCGCACACCCTAAACACCCGATAGTCACCATACCCTATGGTGAATGCGTCAGAGCACGGAGAAATTGCAGCGAAGATGGAGAATTTCACACGTGCCTAGAGGACATGCGAACACGCTTCCTTAAACGGGGCTACGACCAGCAAATAGTCAACCAGGCAGTCAAAAAGGCAAAAAAACTAAACCGCAGTAACACTATACTAATCAAACCCAAACAAATGGACAAGAACTCAGAAACAAGAATGATTATTGACTACAATGAGATTAGTCCTGTGATAAAGAAAAGCGTTAATAGACACTGGAATATCCTCCTGGCCGACAAGACTCAGGCTCCTTGCATCAACTCCAGACCTCAGATCCCATATCGTGGAGTCAAAACACTACGGAACAGGTTGAGCCCAACGGTCCTGCCTCTAGTCAACTCCATCTCATGGTTTACCCCACACACCAAAGGTTTTTATAACTGTGGCGGCTGCGGTGTCTGCAGATGGGCAAAAAACAACACCAAACACTTCCAAGGCTACCACAAACAAAAATATGACATTAAAAAAAACATCAACTGTAACACGAAGTTCGTTGTGTACATCTTGGAATGCACATGTCACACCCAATATGTGGGCAGTACAATACGGCCCCTAAAAGAACGCATTTGAGAACATGCAAGAGCCATGCACCAACAGGATCCCCGCTACCCTATGGCTCTCCATATAGCAACGTGTGCCAGCCAACCCCAATACAAGAAATTCGAGTTCTATGGGATTGACACTGCCAAACCAAATATATGGGGAGGAAACAGAGAACTCCATCTACGCAGACTAGAAGCGACCTGGATAATGCGTCTACATACTGTGAAATACGGACAGAACTTTGATTCAGAGCTTCAATACTTTCTAGATCAATGAGGTCTCTAACATAACTATATCCCATATCCCTGGACAAGCTGTCTACTGTCTATTCTGCTTTTCACATCTTTGCAGAACAGTTTACGCATCTGTTTCTTTATGCGCTTTCCTAATACCCTTTTTGCCCTAAGATAGATTAAATCTTACACTTTCTATATACCTTCATACTTTATTATATCATTTCTCCATTTTACTCAATACCGATTTTTACCTCCCTTTAGATAATTCCTACGCAATATTCATGACATGTCTAATTTTATGGAATCTGCATTTCAATCCATTTATTTGTTAACGTGCAAGATTATTGTCCCTCTGGGACCAAACTACTGTACAAACATGATCCCTTCACGACGATCCCAAAACGATTAGACTCTAGTCTTTGCCGGCTTCACTCACTTCCGGTTTCTTCTGCGCATGCGCACTACCACGTTCCAGTACTTCCCTATGGTCTGCAGACACAACACCGTTAGCAGCCATACCCCGCAGGAGCGACACTGCTTCCCTGTTCAAGAGGTAAGGAAAGGAGTCCTTGCGCTCACCTTTCGCCCCCTCCGTCCCGCTATTCTACCCTTATGGATGTGTATTCCCTCTTTCCATAGATTTCCAACTACAGTTGTACCCGACTGTTCCTGTTTTATATTACATCCTGATATGCCCAGAACGCGGACCCCTCCCTGTTCATACGAACACTCTACCGTACTAGGTGAATTTTCTATCCCTCTCGGTAACTCCAATGTCATGCGAGATACCGTCCCATACTTATGCTCATTGTCCTCTCCTCTCCCTTTTGCCTTGTCGTTACTCCATAGCTCATCACCCCACCACGCCATTTTCAGGTACTTTTTGACCTTTCGTCACCTGTTCTCGGGACCCGTGTTCCTCATGCAGTAACTCCATTTCCATAATGTTACGCGCCGGCATGCTTTTCTAAACCACCACGTGTCATTGTGCACTGGGATCATGTTTTAGTCTAGTTTCTCACGATGTACCATGTCATGCTTTAAATGTACTTCTTGTGTACTCTCTTATTTTTCCAAATGTGATTATGGATACATTTAGGTTCCGTCGAGTTACATCTTTATGCCTACGTATACAAGCAAATGTTTTCTATATCCTGGCACCATTATTAATTTTGACCTGTTTATTCTTAGAGATGCTTGAGCTTTAACACGAAGCTGGGATATAATTACAATGCGCATTGATATTTGAGTGTTTAAGGCTACCCATGCTACCAATATACCGTATTATGCCGCATCATAAATTGTTGCCTGCTACTTTATCACTGTACTCTTTTAGACTGAGATTGGAAAGGGGCGACCAATCGGTCCCCCCGAACGTATGGTCGAGTACCACGATCCCCCCGGGAAGCCATCTTGGGCGGGAGGCGAGTCTCGGCTGGTATGCCCGAAGCGGCGTAGCCGGGGCGCGCCTTTTTCCCGCCCTAGAGTGGGCTGGCCTAGACACCAACATGGCCGGCCACGCCCTTGGAGGCAGGCGGGGGCGGGTTCACTCCCACCCTGAAGACGGATAAAAGGAGCGGAAGCCAACAAAGCATCCTCTTGTTCCTGTGCTCTGAAGCTGCACCTCCCCGCTACACGTGAGCTCGAGACGGAACGAAGAGCAATTTTGAGCGTTGTAATCCCTCTTTTTGTCTCACAGATATCCCGTCTAAGAATGACCAAGAAGGTCGGAAAGCGGGTCGGTACCGAGGAGATGCTCCGCATGCTCATGAAGGAGATAGCCGATCTAAAGAGAAAGGTTGAGGCTAAGGACGGGGAGGGAGGACCGAAACGGCCTTTACAGGGAACAATTCCCGGTGGAAAGAGCAAGAGGCCCAGAAGGGGAGCACTTGGGGGGAGACCCCGGTTCCCGAAGCGCCACGAGAGGAGCCAACCCCGGCGCCAAAGGAGGGGAACCCAATCCCTGTGGTGGTCACCCCTGCGAACAGGGAGGATATGCCCCCCGAGTTAGCGGCGCAATTGGCAGCGTGGTTGGGAAACGATAGCGAGGGCGCCACGGCTGACGACGCCCGGGCAGTGATGAAGCAACTACGGGAATCTAGGGAGGCTGCGAAGACTCCATCTCCTGTTCCCCCGCAGGTCCCAGCGGTTGGAAGTACAGCAGGCCCAAGTTCGGCGACAAGCGTGGGGTCTACTTCAGGTAAGCGGCCATTGCCGATTGCGGGGGGGGAGTCTGCACCTTCTCGAAAGGAGAAGATTGCCCAGCACATCCCACTAGAAGTTAAGGAATTGATTTGGGCGGATAAATATGTAAACATGTTTTCATTGCTTACCGACCATTACGAGATCGAGCATGTAAAGAGTCAAAAGGAGCTCATGCATCCGAGTGTTTGGCGCGCTAAAATGGCCGCCTTTAAGGTCGACGAGACCATTGGTACTTGGGGCAGAGCGTGGGGAATTTTTACTTCCATCATGGGGGAGCGCAGACCTGAGTTGTTGACCGAGTTACCCATTTATCAGTCACGTATTATGGAGTATTCTGTGGCATATGGGGGCAATCAGTGGTTCTGCTATGATAATCTGTTTAGAAAAGCTAAAGAACATGACCCGTTGTTGTCCTGGGATTATTACGACTCTGTTTCTTGGCAAAAAATGGAGAGTACAGGGATGTTGAAGGTGCCATTAGTAGGGAGTAACGGGGGGGAATCCTCCCGCCAAAACTCTGGGACGCCCTTTCGGACGGGTACAGGTAACGAGTTCCACACGAAGCCGAGTGGCAACACAGGTAAAAGGGGGATCTGTTGGAATTTTAACAGGGGCAAATGTACCAGGCCCCAGGGGTCATGCAAATTCAGACATGAGTGTGGGGGGTGCGGGCAGCCATCCCATCCTGAGTCCATGTGCAGAGCCAAAACGGGTGATAACGGTGGTAAGGGAGGCGCCAAACAGGTCTAATATAGTCCGAGGGGCGCCTTTACCGACCCCGATTGATACCATGGCAATGATTCCTTGGCTCAGCGAATACCCAGATCATGCTTCCGCTGGGGTGTTGCGGAACGGGTTTTCATATGGTTTCCGCATCCCAGTGGGGGATTTTCAGGGGGTACCGGACTGTAAGAATCAAATGTCGGTCTTACAGCACACGGCGGTGGTGCAGGTAAAGATTGGGAAACAGGTGACTCGAGGTCGTGTCGCCGGTCCATTCGATTTGCCACCAGTTGCTAATTTTGTGTGTTCTCCTCTAGGGGTGGTTCCCAAGAAGGACCCGGGTGAGTTTCGGCTGATACACAATTTGTCAGCCCCACATGGTCTTTCCGTGAATGACGCGATAGACCCGGAAGTATGTTCGGTGCGGTACGCATCTTTCGATGAGGCCGTTGCCATGTTGAATCGCCTGGGGCCCGGGACGCTGATGGCCAAATCGGACATCGAGTCAGCGTTCCGGTTGCTCCCGGTACACCCAGACGATCAGCGTCTCCTTGGTTTTCAGTTTCAGGGTCGCTATTACATGGATAAATGTATGCCAATGGGATGCTCGATTTCATGTGCCTATTTCGAGAAATTCAGTTGTTTTCTGCAGTGGGTATTCACGAGGAAGACAGGTTTTCAACATGTTATGCACTATCTCGATGACTTTCTGTTTCTGGGGGCAGCCGGGGATTGTGAGTGTGGACAGGCCTTACATGAATTCTGTGTCCTAATGAATCAATTTGGTGTGCCATTGGCGCCAGGTAAGACGGTTGGTCCCTCGACCTTGATCGAGTTTCTGGGGATCGAGCTCGACTCAGTGGAAGGTTGTTTTCGTTTACCTAAAGAAAAGGTGTTAAAATTCAGGTTATCCCTTGAGACATGCATTCGTGCAACGAAAGTGAACTTACATCAATTGCAACAGGTGGTAGGTCAGTTGAATTTTGCCCTAAGAGTAATGCCGATGGCACGCCCCTTTTCCCGCTCGATTGCACAGTCCATGGTCGGCTTGAAGGAAGGACATCATCGTACGAGACTCTCGGCGGAGGTTTGCCAGGACATGCGCATTTGGATTGCATTCCTGGCGGATTTCAATGGTCAAATTGTCTGGAATAAACCAGCAGTGTCTTCCGAGGAGTTGGGGCTATGGACAGACTCGGCGGGGAGTGTGGGTTTTGGCGCCATATTGGGTACACAATGGTCGGCTCAAAAATGGCCGTCATGGTGGCATGAGTGCGGGTTGACGAGTAACATTGCTTTTCTCGAACTGTTCCCTATTCTGGTGGCCTTGAAAACATGGCCAGAAGGGTTTAGGGGTCACTCTGTGGTTTTCTGGTCTGATAACATGACCGTGGTTGAGTGTATCAATAGTCAGGCAGCACGTTGCAAATTGATTCTGAGACTACTCAAGGAAATTGTGTTGTTGTGCATGCAACTAAATGTACTGTTTAGGGCGCGACACGTGCCGGGGGTGATGAACCAAGCGGCTGATGCGCTCTCTCGTTTCCGTATGCAGGCCTTCTGGGGTTTTCTGCCCACAGCGGACCCGGTGGCGGCACCCTTTCCCGAAGCTCTCTGGTCTCTCGGTGCCCCGAACTACAAGACCTCGTGGGAGAGAGTTTAGCACCCAGGACGAGGAAGGCATATGAAGGGGCGTTCCGTTCCTATTGGGCCTTTTTGGGTACTGCCGGGAGGGAGCTTTGGGGTCTGGAAGAGTCTGTAGTAAGATTCCTGCTCTCTTTACGTCACGCAGGCAAGTCAGTAGCTACGGCCCAGAGGCATCGGGCCGCCATTTCCTTCATGGCAAGGGCTCATGGGATCCAGGACCCGACAGCGTCTTTCGTTGTGCAGAAAGCGCTACGTGGGTGGCAACGCCTTGAGGGTCGCAGAGTAGACGATAGGCACCCGATAGGTTTGGATAGGTTGGCCCTGTTATTATCCGTGCTACCGGTAACATGTTCATCCCAGTACGAAGCAGTGTTGTTCCGAGCCGCATTTGCATTAGCATTCCATGGGGCTATGCGGGTAAGCGAATTAGTGGCAAAGAACAAGCAGGATACGATGGGGGGACTGTGCCGGGAACACATTCAGGTCAGAGAGGAGACGATGACGGTCTCGTTTGTAAAGTCCAAATCCGATCAGGATGCAATCGGGGACTGCGTAATCATCCAGAGGATCCCCGGGTCTGCCATGTGCCCTGTTGGGTGCGTAGAAGCATATTTAGCGCAGAGGGTGGCAGCATGGGGGGGGACCTTGTTAAGACACGCTGACGCCACCCCACTGACGAGGTTTCAGTTTCAGCGGGTGCTTGCGATGTCGATTTCTGCCGCGGGCTTGAACCCCGGCGACTTTGGGACCCATTCCTTTCGGATAGGGGCTGCTACGGAAGCTACAGCCAGGGGTCTGAATGTTGAACAAATAAAACGTGTGGGGCGTTGGTCCTCGAACTGTTATAAGAGGTATGTACGGTTGCACATGTTGTGAAGCTGTAACGATGTACTCACGCTTCTTGTTTTTGTTTGGTTTTCAGTTGCGCAAGCCTACGAGGCGGGGCGGACTGTCCAGTCGACCCGACACCGGGGGGCCAGCGGTCAGACATTACCGGCTGTGAAAAAGGAGGTGTGGGTCGTGGGCCACTCATACGTGAGGCGTGCCGCGGACGTATTCAAAGCAGGTGACATGATTCACGTGGCTGGGGAATACGGGTACAGTGTGTCCTTCTACGGAAAGGGCGGGCTCTGTATTGACCAGTTTCGATCATTTTTCGAGGGTTTGTTAGGGCGGACAAGGTCACCGCCGTCTGTAGTCATAGTACATCTTGGGGGCAATGATTTGGTGACCACTGGTAGACGACTTCTTCTTGAGGCGATGCTTTCCACGGTAAGTTGGTTGGCGAGAAGAGTTCCAGGGTGCACAATTGCATGGTCCCATATGATCCCACGGAAAGTGTGGCGGGGGGCTATTTCTGTTTCTGCGCTGAATCATTCAGTAAGGAAAATTAATAATAAAATGAGTAGATTGTTTCGTTCAAGTACACTGCATTCTGTTTCGCATGGTTGTATTAAAGGGGACAGTATGTATTTGGGGGACGGTGTTCATTTGTCCCGGGTGGGGAACGAATTACTCATAGGAGACTTCATAGCATGGTTAAGGGGTTTACAGCATGACCTTTAGGTAGGAGTGTTTTGTGGGGGGTCCGGATAGCCGGTCAACTATCCGGCCTGTGGCGGTAAGGTCATGATCGGTGAGCAGTAATTGGAAGATCCCTATGAGAGGGCGTCACCCATTACGGATGGGAGCGCGCGGGGGAGGTGGCCAATTGGCCCCTCAACGGGGAGGCGGTCCTGTCTAAGGAGAGGCCGCCGGAAGGAAAGGAAAGGTGGTCAAGGCCCAATCCTGGATAGGAGGGGCTACGGCCCCTCCTGGGGAATTTCCCGGGGCCAGGACATCTGCGACGGCAGATGGGTAAGTTGTGTGGGGTGCGGGAGGGGGTTTACGCTACCTTTTAGACACCTCACACGAGTCCTCGAACGACCGTTAAATGGCGTCGAGTTTATTTGGGCCCCCGTCAAGTACAAAGGGAAATTGGTAAATGCACTTGAGGTACGCCTCTGTGCGGTCGCTCCTCTCACAAGTGAGGGGGGTATTTCTGGTTTAGGGATCTGACACCGGTTACGACCTTGCCGTTGGCCCTTAACGTTAGGATGTACAATTTCAAGTCAAATGTTTTGTAGGATGTTAGTTCGGCTAGGAGAACCTTTGTATTAGAGATCTGTTAAGGTTAGCCAACATCGTAATGTGGAAATGAAATTGTACATTATATGAAACTGTTATTTTAATGTTTTCTTTTGTTTCATATTTTAATAAATACGGCCGGGAAGGGTGACTCCCTTCCCGCCTTCCAAAAGTTCAAGAACAGTTTCCGGTTTCCCAATTCTTGGGGATTGTGTTGAGAGGGGGTGGCGGGTATCTCGGCCATATGGAAAGGGGCGACCAATCGGTCCCCCCGAACGTATGGTCGAGTACCACGATCCCCCCGGGAAGCCATCTTGGGCGGGAGGCGAGTCTCGGCTGGTATGCCCGAAGCGGCGTAGCCGGGGCGCGCCTTTTTCCCGCCCTAGAGTGGGCTGGCCTAGACACCAACATGGCCGGCCACGCCCTTGGAGGCAGGCGGGGGCGGGTTCACGCCCACCCTGAAGACGGATAAAAGGAGCGGAAGCCAACAAAGCATCCTCTTGTTCCTGTGCTCTGAAGCTGCACCTCCCCGCTACACGTGAGCTCGAGACGGAACGAAGAGCAATTTTGACCCACCCACCAGCCCCTGAGGACAGCGATTCGTTGTAAATACAGTTGATATAGTATCTTTGGTTTTCTCTGTTTTCTTACAGGTTGTGATGATTGTCGTGAAAGTTCTTAACGATGCAATAAAGATTGGTTATTTTCAGTATGTTTTGCTAATAAAGTAATATTGAACAAGGATTGATCAGTATTTACGCTTGATAATAAATGTTGTTTTGCTTTATAGATCTTAGTAACTTAGGTAGAACTGTCGTATTTATTTTGGTCGGGCGGTAAGGTCATGATCGGTGAGCAGTAATTGGAAGATCCCTATGAGGGGGCGTCACCCATTACGGATGGGAGCGCGCGGGGGAGGTGGCCAATTGGCCCCTCAACGGGGAGGCGGTCCTGTCTAAGGAGAGGCCGCCGGAAGGAAAGGAAAGGTGGTCAAGGCCCCTTCCTGGATAGGAGGGGCTACGGCCCCTCCTGGGGAATTTCCCGGGGCCAGGACATCTGCGACGGCAGATGGGTAAGTTGTGTGCGGTGCGGGAGGGGGTTTACGCTACCTTTTAGACACCTCACACGAGTCCTCGAACGACCGTTAAATGGCGTCAAGTTTATTTGGGCCCCCGTCAAGTACAAAGGGAAATTGGTAAATGCACTTGAGGTACGCCTCTGTGCGGTCGCTCCTCTCACAAGTGAGGGGGGTATTTCTGGTTTAGGGATCTGACACCGGTTACGACCTTGCCGTTGGCCCTTAACGTTAGGATGTACAATTTCAAGTCAAATGTTTTGTAGGATGTTAGTTCGGCTAGGAGAACCTTTGTATTAGAGATCTGTTAAGGTTAGCCAACATCGTAATGTGGAAATGAAATTGTACATTATATGAAACTGTTATTTTAATGTTTTCTTTTGTTTCATATTTTAATAAATACGGCCGGGAAGGGTGACTCCCTTCCCGCCTTCCAAAAGTTCAAGAACAGTTCCCGGTTTCCCAATTCTTGGGGATTGTGTTGAGAGGGGGTGGCGGGTATCGCGGCCATATGTCATTTTACTTGTATGAGTCACCCGGGTTTGGTAGTTCACCTCGCTTTGATTCAGTCAAGGACCCTGCACCCACTTGTTATATGGGCCACAATATAGCACGTGATATGTTTTCCACACTGCCAGGGCACAACACTGGTTTTATATATAGTATATATTTGTTCTCTGACCACCACACCTCACTTTTGGTCTTATGTCTCAGGTTGTCCCAATTTCTGCGGACGACCGCACAGGATTCATGCACCCTTTATTTGCCTCCGGCAACACTTACTCAGGTGACTTCCACCCACACTCTAGGCCCGTCCAGCGGCTTTCTGTCTCATCACTTTCTACTCTAACTCACTATCCTGTATATCCACTCACGGAACACCTACGCCCCATAGGTTTTGCACATGATTCTAATGTGCACAGGACATTTTGTTTTCATGTTGTGTCTCGAGTGTTTATTGGTATTTCAATGTTCAGTTTACATTTATTATTTGACCAATGTCACATACATGTTTTACAGCCCTGATGAATCACAGGTTTCGTCCTGCTTGATGAAACACGTGTCGGCTGGCGTCTGTATACTCTCTAAAGAGGATTACATAAAGCTTTCATCAAATCAACAGCTTCATTTTTGTTTGTCCTACAACACATGTATACAAAATTGTTTATCTGACGTGTGCACAGTTATTGTGTGTATGATATGCACTTATGTCTAAAGCCAGGGATAGTGCTCTATGCGGACTCCTTCTCATTTTTTCACCTGAACCAGGTGCTTCCTACCACATTGTATTATATTGCTGTATGTGCCTTAAATCTAGTGCCTTTTTATTTATGTGTGGCTTTAAATTCCCAGCAATACTCACTACTCACCAATCCAGCCCCTTACCCCGCCCATCTCGAACTCTCCCTGCCCCTGCTCCTCCCTTAGCCATGCCCCCTCCAATCGGTATCCCCTTCCTTAGAGTGGGCCTCCCATACACGGAAGTTACTGCCTCAAGACACTTCGCCGGCTACTGCTCGGATTTACTCCTGCCACGCTCCTGGATTAACCCAGGTACGAGCTTCCTCTGCCCCCATACTCAGGTCACCCTGCCCACAGGGACACACTTGAACCTAACTGGGTCTTTTACACCCTCAGATCGCCCCGCCGAAGAAACGTGATTCCAGCTCGCCTCCTTCCCCCCGCCGGAGAGACGTGATTGCAGCTCGTCTCCCATTAACCTGCATATGGCTCCGCCCTTGCCCCTCGGTTCCCACGGGTGTGTCCTTACCTGTACAACATACATACTGTACCTCTTACTACCTGCCAATTACGACTCTCTAATTTGGCTCCTTCACCCCCATGGGTTGCGCCCACTGCAGCACCCTGACTCCATTGATTGATCTGACATTCGCGCCAAGGTGCCCAGTCGCTTCCAGCTCTGTCCCAGGTAACCCGCTTTCCTACCCCCATCTGCCTGCATTGGTCCTACCCACCAGCACACCCACTCCAACTCGGGTCTTCTTTCTCCATAGATCATACCGGATCCTTCTCAAGTCACCCCGCCAGACCTCTCCTCTGGTTTTCCCTACAGGTAATTGTTTTCCCCCCCTCCCTCTCACTCTCTCCCCCACATGCCCAGCCCATTCCTACATGGCACAACTTACTCCGTGTTACTCCATCTAGCCCCCACCAGCAACGCAGTGCCTCACATAGGCCGTTGTACTCCGTCTTTCTCCTCTATACATACCGGCGATTACCGTGTGATTCTCTAGTAGACATGCCGTCAATGGGGAGCACTATTCTACCTGCACCAAGGTAACTATCGTGACCTTGCCGGGACCCGCTGATCATTAGCCTGCGCACTAGCCATTGACCACCCTTCTCCCCCATGCCTATCACTTCATTAAGCAATAATCCTTGGGCGTAGATACATTGGCGCTCCGACTTGAGCCGCCGGTCTTCAGGCGCACCATTCCCCCATACCCTTGATCATTCTCGTGGCTCAGCTGAATCACACCTCTCCCTGCAGCCTGCGCCCATGGTCATAGCTTTCCTCCCTCCGAGCTTGTATCACAGCTCTCTCCCGACCTGCCCGCCATCCTTGGTCTATGCATCCACTGGCCCGGCTCCCCATCCGGGTTTACTTCCTCCCACTTTCTCTTTCTTTCCCTCCTTTCGCCACCCTCATTGTTCTGGTCCCTTTTGCCCCACAGCATTGAAAATGAGACAACCCCGTCCTGAAGATGGTCCCAATTGATCAGGGACCGAAACGTCATCGACCCAACAGTGCTAATTGAGGCACAATACTCAGAGTAGCTCTTCTGAAATTGTGATTTGTGATTCTAAGTCACCTTAAATATGTCACACACTGAGCCACCCACTGTATACTATTTGCACCTTGCTCATATCGCGCCGCCCACGCTGTTTCACCCCTTCACTTGCGTCACCATCCATCACTTGTATATATTTGAGCACCAAGTATATTCTCGGTTGTCATTTGAAATTTTTGAAATTTGTGCTGTCCTAAATATTCTATTTTGTCCTTGTTCTACCTCTTATGAACCAAATATATAAGCAATTATTATAAACAAATCATTGGAATAATTGTCTCCTTATTTACTTGCTCGTGTAATGCCTCGTGCATACCTTAACAATTAATTAATTTTCACCTGTTGGGATACAGTATCTGTATACCAAAAAAAAAAAGTGTTTAAAAAGGAACATGTAATAGGGCACACTTACAACTGGCAATGATAGACTCTATAAGTCCCTAGTATATAATAGGGCATGGACTTTTTGAAGCCCAGCAGATTTTCTACACTTGCATGTGTGCACTGCTGTGTGATTGCTGTCCTTTTAAAGGCAGCTTTGCCTTTCAGCCTGTCTTTAAAATTACATTCTGATAATGGGTATTGACAGACCCTATAAGTCTCTACTATATAATAGGGCTAGGGGGTTCAAACTACCTGTAAGCTCCAAGTATATAATAGGGCATGGATGTTTAAAGGCCTAGAATATTTCCTTCACTTGCATGTGTGCACTGCTGAGTGCCTACTGTCATTATAAAGGCAGCCTTGCTTTGCAGACTGTGTTTAAAAGTAAATTGTATGCCAATTCAACTTTGCTGGTATGGGCACTTTAAAGGTAATATTCTGCCTCATTTGCACATAAGAGGTACACCCAAGGTCTCCCCTAGGGTCCGGGGGAGCATGTAACTATAAGCAGGAACCTTATAAAAGATGTTTATATGCCCTACTGTGGGAAAAGCTGTCCATTTCATGTTCCTTATTGTATGTACTTAGTTCCATAGACTAATATTGCAATATTTTATTTAAGTATAACTATTGCTAGGAAAGGAGTAAATGGCATTCAAGGACGTAAAAGATTGGTATTGATGAATTCCACAGCTTGCCACTGTTTAATTTATCATAACTAGTACAGAAAAGAAGTTATAAGACCTTCTTTTCTGTGAGCCAAAATCAAGCCTTTGAGCAGTCTCCCCTGATTGGCCAGATCTAACAGGGTTCGCCAGGCTGCTTTGATTAGCAAAGGTTATCTGATGGTGGGAGTTCTGCAATTGCAAAGACCAGGCTGGGAAGGGGGGCATGTAATAAAACGTGGGCTTAAAAGAGAGCAGGACAATAAAGGAATGCCAGGCCTGCCAACCCCTACATTCTGTACCCCCAGCCAGATGGCAGGCTTAGGACAGACATTTGTAAAGGTCAGGAGTAAGATAGCTAATGGAAATGAGCCACACTTTGGGTTGGTTTAGCCAGCTCTTACTTTCATCCATGTTGGATTTTGGAAGTGTAATGCATTGTGGGATGAGACGATGTTACACTTTGGAGAATGTTTTCAAGCTTTTGGTTGGCACCCCGCATTTTATTAGACAGAGGTGCCCCCCTGCTTGTCACCAAAGAATACTGAATAAATATATGAGAGCTACATAGTCTCAGATCTGCTGCCTGAAACTACTAGTAGAAGGACTGCCCTGTCGGAGTCTGGATTTGCACCCATGGGCTTGCACTCTGACTGACCGTGCCTTCTGCACTGTCTAGTACTACAGCCATGGGGACTGTTCCTTGCTTCAAAAAGGATCAGGGAATGAACTTCCTGCACGCTACAGGTTAACAGAGCCCACCTGCATCATCTCCACAAAGATTCACCATCCTATACTGCATCCAGTGGACTTTTAAGGATTTGGCCAGGTGCACTGCAGGAATTGTAGTCAAGACATGCCAGAGACCATCTTGGAGACTCCAGACCTTCGGATTGGTGTTTTGCATATTTGTCATATACAGGGATACCTTTAGAAAGCCCCTCCTGAAGTATGGAGAACTTTGGAGCACTTTTCTGAAAAGGTTCAAGGAGATGACCAACCTCACGTTGGGAGTCAAGCCGACAACCTTCAACCGCGACCCAGCCAGGATTTTAGGTTTGTCCCACTGTAGACTCCGGAGCTCCAGGCTTTCAGGATTTCAGCTGGCCCCCAGAAAGTCAAGCTCAAGAAACCCTCACCAAATCCAGTCTACTCTGAAGGGTCAATCATCGTCAGAAGAAAAAGCTGCAGAAAAGTTTCTAAGTGAGAAGGCAAAATTTTGAAAGAGGCCTTCTGCATATTGTACCCAACCAGGGCTGCATTGCGGTCGACCTCAAACTTTGACTTTGTCTTAGTCTAGATGTCCCAAAGTGGTGCTCTAGGCATTTAAGCACTAGAAAGTGTTAGTTCTCTTACAAATTCATATCTATGGTTCCCTACATTGCATTTTTGTTGTTCTGGTGTCTGTGCATGCAAATATAACCTTTGTTTATACAATGGTTTGGGATTTCCATTAGGTTGGATGTCTTACTTATTTGGTGCATTGATATTTTTTACTGCTTTACACTCCTGCCGCCTAAGTTTGGCCTTAGACTGCATTAGTGGCCTTTTTTCTACTGATATGTGCATACTTAATCCTACTGTTAGACCTGGCACCATTGTCATGGGTCTCCCTTCCTTTTTTTGTGCCTCCTATGTTTCTGCTAGTCTGGATGCTTTGGGTACTTTGCCACTGCTATTCAGTGCCAAAGTGCAAGTGCTCCCTAGTGTAAAATGTTGTAATGGATTAGTGACTCCATGATTGGCTTATTTGATTTACTTGTCAGACCCTAATACAGAGCACCATGTGTGCCCAGGGCCTGTAAATCAAATGCTACTTGTGGGCTTGCAGCACAGGTTGTGCCACCCACACACAGGTTGTGCCATTGCAGAGCCTGGGGCTGCCATGTCGACTTGGCAAGTACACCCACTTGCCTGCCTCTTAAACTTCCCTTTCCCTTTTCTACATGTTAGTCACCCCTAAGGTAGGCCCAAAGGTACCCCCATGGGCAGGGTGCATTATATGTGAAAGGTAGGACATGCCCTGATATGTGTGGCATGCCCTGATAGTGAATTACTGCCAATTGCGTTTTACACTATTGCAAGGCTACCTGTTCTTATAGGCCAGAATGGGCAGTTTGATTATAACATCTTATAACCCTAACTGGCCCAGGGAATTAGGTAGAAATTTGAGCTTAGTATGCCTGAACTCAAAATGTTAAAATACATCTTTGAGCAAAGGTGCTTTTTACATTCTGTGTTTGAGAATATAACTTTTAGAAAGTAAGTATTTTCGTGCCTAACTATCCAGCATGCCTCTGCAAAGTTTGTGTATTCCATGTCTGACTTGTGAGTGACAGGGGGCTGGAGAGGGTCTTGGCTCCAGCAGCCTGAGCTGAGCTGAATAGGACCTGTATTGAATAGAGAGTGGGGGGAGAACGCGATTTCCTTTCACTGACCTGAGCCCTCATCGAATAGAGAGTGGGGGAGGAGATTTCCTTTCAGCTACCTGGGCCAGGTCTGCCTTCAACAATGCTGTCTCCACCTCCAATTTCCAATTTAAAACATTTATAGAGCACAGCGTGCACCGTATGGTTTCTTGGCGCTAGTGGAGAGTTCGGCAACTGAGGCAAAATAGAACCTGTCGTAGAGAAGAAGGGAAGTTACACAGGGAAGGCCTGTTTGAAAAGGAACGTTTTTAGATCTTTACGGAAAGAAAGATAATGAGTGGCAGAACGAAGGTGATCGGGGAGGGAGTTCCAGAAAGTGGGGGCTAAGGTAGAAAAGGTGGTTCCACCCCACTTTTTGCGTTTGAAACGTGGGATTTGAAGGAGAGACTTGGAAGAAGACCGAAGCTCTCTGGTGGGGACGTATTCTTTTATTAGCGAGGAAATGAAGGCGGGGGCAGTGCCTTGACGGGCCTGGAAGACCATGCAGCCGGTCTTGAAAAGAGAACGTTCCTTAACAGGAAGCCAGTGAAGCTCCCTGAGGAGGGGTGTGGAGTGGTGATAACGTGAGAGACCATAGACCAACCGGGCCGCCTGCCAGAAAGCTGCAAAGAACTGGTTTAGGCTGGGCATAGACACAGTCTGCCTTCAGAGGACAAAGGATTTACTGGTATAAATATTAGAGCCATGACCCCAGAACTTTAGATCACTTCTGGGAATCAAGACAAACCTTTGCCAAGGAGAAAATCCAAGGAAGCTGAAGGAGGAGACTACCCCTATGCTGTTTTGCTATTTCTGGGGTTGGCCTGCAGTGGTCACTTTATTGCCAAGGAAAGGGGAAAAGGACTTTGTGAACTTTTCATAATCTTGAGGAAGAATCTCCAAGGGCTTGAAGTGTGCTAGCCTCCTGCCTGAAGTCTCAACGATGCAAGACTTCACCACCAGCTCCCCCGCATTCCCTTCATGGGAATGCTACCTGCAGAGAGGTGCCTACTGTTGTTTGGGCACGCTGAGAAGACTGTGTATCGCTGGAGCTGGAAGTCCGACGCAATGAGGAGAAGAGTGTCGCCACCACAGCAGTTGCCTTTGCATCACCGAAGAAGCGTGCCGCTGCTGCAGCTGTTCGCCGTCGCATCATCGTCAAATCGTGTCGCATCACCGGAGAAGCGTGTTTCTGCAGCAGAGGTCACTGTCGCATCACCGGAGAAGCATGTCGTAGGGCCTCTCACGGTTCAGAAGTAACTGAGTTCGCCGCACAGCCGTTGGGCATGCACGCATCGCATTCAACGTTGTCGCATCGCATCAAAGACGCCATTTTGTCAGATCGCACAGGATCATCGCATCGCATCGAGGTGCCACCTTGTCGTATCGTCACCGGGCCGCAGTAAGAAATAACGCATCAACTCCCCACACATTAAGGAAGCGAGCCTCAACTCCCCTGCGCAGAAGTAAGGAACTGATGCATCCACTCTCCTGAGTGTAAGGAACGGCGCATCAACTTCCCTCTAACCCTTTTGTTTGTATTGCGTGACGCATCCAAGGTACTTTGCAAGTGAAGTGTTGCATTTACCATCTACATTGAACTAAGGTATTTTCTACCATTTTAAAGTCTATTTTTGATTACAGTATTGTGGATTTTTTGGGGTTGGTCTTCTGTTAAGTCTAGTAAAGATTACTTATTTTTCTAAAATGGTGTGGTGTCCATTTGTAGTGTTTTCACTGTGTTACTGTATGTGTTCACTAATGCTTTACACACTGCCTCTGAGATAAGCCTGTCTGTTCGTGCCAAGCTACCAAGGGGGCGAGCAGGGGTTATTTTAGAAGTGTAGCTCCTTACCCTGACTAGAAGCAAGGGTCCCTATTTGGACAAAGGTAACTACCTCTGCCAACTTGAGACCCCCACTTCTAACACCTTCTAACACCATGTAGCGCAGAATTAACACCTTAGTCTCTATTTTCCGTTCCTATCCTATTTGTATTCACTTCCCATCTACAGATCTGATTCCTATGTCTTCACTTAATAGACATACACCTAGTCATCCATCTCCTTAATATTATTGCCCACCTCTTTCTTAATCCATCATACAGCCTGCCATTTGCCATAGGCCCTGTTTGTCTCTTCTGTTTCCTCTACAACCTAGTATTCCCTCTCCCTGCACCATGAACTGCTTGCCCTTGCACATTCCACTCTCCTCTGTTTGCAATGCCCCTAATCCCTTCGATTGCGTATTATTCCTACTTATTTATGATGCACCGCTCTGTTCCTCCTTGCAATGTGTGCAGTTTCCACTTCCACCGTACAGAGCTTCCTCTGGAATTGTACTGCACCTACTAGACTGTGCTGCTCCCACATTCTCGAGTTATACAGCAATATCAGGTTTAAAATATCAACAATGAGGCATACCTTGACCAGGGCCGGACTGGGAACCAAGACCAGCCCTGGCAAACTGCTCCGTCGGCCGCCCCGCCCCTGGGGGTCAGAGGGGGTGTGGCTGAGCTCTTTGCAAGGACCGGTCTCTGCCGATTTTGTTACAGGGAGCCGATATTGCCGCCCCCTGTAACAAAAATGGCCCCCAGGGGCCCAAAACCGGCCCCCACCCAGGCGGCCCACAGGGGCAATGCCCAGTGCCCGTTACACCCAGTCCTGCCCTGACTTTGACAATAATAGGGACTTCATATTATCATCACAGTGGGGTTCAGATTAAATCTACACCTAACTTAACCATCTTTTTTAGTCAATATTATGGACACAATATGTCTGCAAGTTGATATTTCAACTATGACATTGTGAGATACAACCCTTCTTCCTGCACTGTCCCTGCCTTGCAGGGACATTTCCCCCAGCATGCTCTTCCCCTTGCATCCTGCATTGCCCTTTCCCTTGCGTTCTGCTCTATTCACTCCTTTGCACCCTCTTTGTACTGCTTCTCACTTGCACCCTTTATTTCCTCACTGCGTTTGCACTTCATATCTCCTCTTTCCTTCTAGTACTACTCTTTTTCTTGCACCATGCACTTCTACCTCTATCACCCATCTTCTCGTCCCCTTGTATCTCACTCTCCTATACCATAAAATCCTGCACCTTTCCCCTTGCTTTTAGCAAGGTACCCCCAAAATACCTTGCTGACCCCCTTGTACCCTGCTCTGTCTCCACCGCCATCTTAATTTACCCCATCCCTTTATAGTGCCAGCCATTAAGTGAAATGAAAAGTTGTTCAAACTTCACTAACATGCCATCATATTGTAAGTGACACAAGTTTTCCTGACACAAAGATTGGCTGGCAGTATTGTACGCTTCCACTCACATAGGACAGTCATATCATGTGAAGCAGCATAACAAGGGGTCCTGTGTATTGAATGAGCGCCTATGACTACTACTCATGTGCAATCACAGGGGCATATTGCTCATTGTTTTTTCACCACCCTTGTGCAAGGGTGATGCAACAACAAATGCTATATTTATTAATCCATTGCTAGGGAACCTTGCATGGCCCTGCATGGCTTGATAAATCTAGAGTAACGCAATGGAACACAAATCGGGGAGGCATTCCATGGGTGGAACGTGGATGTTCCCATGCCCCCTCCCATGGAGTTTGGTGCATTCCCAGATTTGCCATTAGTGGTAGACCTGGGAATATGTTAAAATGCTACGCTTCCACAGGTGAGGCATAACAAGGATTAATATCTTTATTTCTCCTAGTTGTTTCCTCTTTCTATGTGTGCTGCATTTTGTAGCACACATAAAAAGAGGAAAATGCCTCACAGGATTATTTTTGCACAGAAAGGTGTCTATTCCTGCACAAAAACAATCCTGCTTTCAACAAGGTGCAGGGGTGTCTGCGTTGGAGCTAGACAGTCAAGAGTGCGCCACCGCATGGAAAGGGCAGGAATGTGCTGTACGATGTTAAATACAGTGCTTTCCTGTCCTTTTACTTTCATACCGCTCAGCATGGTGGCTTGCAGCGTTGCACCACGTGAAACATGTATATATATGCACCACAGTGTATCAGTTGGGCATATAAATGCCTTTACAGTTTGTAAAAGCCCTAAGCTATGGTATTGCCTTTGTCTGTGACTGTTGTTTCTTCCACTGCCATTCTGTCAACCATTCTTGGTTTCCTAATGAAAAACATTAGACCTTTCTCAAAAAACAGTATATAAGTATGTCTATCCCCTCTCTGAATCTTCCATTTACGTTTTTTGGAATTCACAAAACTTTTCAACAATCTAGCTTGAAAGCTGTGCCATTCATGTTTCGAGGCATACTCCTGGGAAAGTCAGGTGCATTGTTGTTGCGTTAGCATTCCCCTTATGAGGAATTATACAAAGAGCAATTCCGCATTACGGAAAGGTAGCTTCTCTGTGCAATTGCCTATTTTTTGTTTACGTTTTTCATAGAGAACATATTTTTCCTTATACTGAAAATCCTTCTAACCCTGAAAAGGACTTCATTCAGCCTTTGACTGGTACACATCTCTGACCATTTTCAGGGTGGCAAAGGCTTGGAGAGGAGTTTGTGAATGCTCACAAATAATATGTTTATGGCCAGTCACAAATTCGAGACAATCCATGCCTTTAAATCTCACTCCCTCTCCCTGGCAAAGGATCTAGTACAACAAACAATTATTCAGACACTGGATGATGTTACAAAGGATTAAACGGATGTGTGTGAGCACAAAGCCAGACATTTGATTATTTAAAGTGATTCTATGTACAAATGCATCTGTGACTGGACCATAGGCTATGAATGTTTGCCTTTCCCTTTATGGTTTTGTAATTAAAGGTCGCAGAATGCTACTATCAGTTACACTACAGCTCCACTGTGTTTCTTTAGTAAAGATATTTTTATTCAACACATTTCATGTTGAGAAGATAGTATCTGACAGCTATTTAATGAATCCTCCAACTGTCAAATGATTTTTCTGCTTGGACATTTTAGAAGTTAATTATTTTTTACACCACTGATGGCAGTTGTTTTTACTAAGATGAGGTCTTTCCAGGAGCGCATGCAGGCAGTTTTATTTTTAGTCCTACCTGTAGTTTATATGTGTAAATTATGTGCTTTCATTTGCTTTTAAATGTTCCTTTCTTTTTTTTTTTTATATAGCGCAAACTTGACCCAGTAGCGCTTTACATAGCACCAGTTGTGTTACATGAGGACACGTTCATAATTGTTAGGCCTGGGGAGATTAAGTGATTTGCCCAGAATCACAGGATGTTCAGCGATCCGGTTTCCCAGATTCGAGGTCGACCGCCCTAGCCATTAGGCCAACTACTCTCCCCAATAAAGAAACAAAGAGTAGAAAATAAGAGGCTCATTTGTAAATTGTCTGCAGCCTAATTAATTAGTGGCGGTGCTGCACCTTTGATGGCCATTAGACCTGGATCCATGCCATCCTCTTCTTAAGAAGCAATGGTTTGACAGCCAGTCCAGAGATGGAGGATTTGTGAGGCATAAAGAGTACGATTTGACACCATACTTGATCATCTGTGCCTAGCTGCTAACCATAACTTCACTAGTGACTATGGGCCATATGTATCAACACATTTCCCCATAGACACAGAACGGGAAAAACCCTTTGATACATCTAGCCCTTAGTTTGATTAAACAGGGCAACAGCAGACCGCAGACCACATTAGACTAAACTCTAGAATAAACAATTGTGGTACTTTTTCAGCATGGTTTTCATTTTTCAATCGAAAATATTACACAAAAAAGTCTCTATAGAAAATTATATTTCACCTTCTGTCTCAAATAAAACTGGTTAATGCATTGTGCATCTAATAAAAAAACATTACATTATAAAGAATTGAGTCCTCAACACGTTCCTAAATTGGAGCAGCGTTGGGGTGGCCAAGATGGATATGGGGACGCTGTTGCAGATGCAGGGTGCTTGGATGAAAAAGAACTGCTGTCTTGTTTTTTCTTTTTTCCACTTAGTCTCCAGTCTGATGGTGTACTGGTTGAGGGTGTGCTGAAAACCATCAGAGATGCTGATCTTGTCTGCAAGATAAGCGGGTCTCCTGGTCATAATGGCTTTGTAAATAATGCAGCTGGCTTTGAAGATGGTGCGAGCAAGCGTATCCAATGAAGTTCCATCAGGATCTGCGGTGATGCGATCTTATTTCTTCTGACCCTGAATAAGATGTGCTGTGGCTTGTAGGATGCCCCTAAGAAGTGCATGTATGGTGTCTGAGAGGCCATGGAATAGAGCAACCAGATGCAAGAGTATGAGGGTTTGAACAGTAATTCTGAAGTTGCTTTCTGGAATAAAAGGTTTGACTTTCTTTAGAAGAGACGGAGCTGGCTCCATCTCTGTTTTTCTGGCAATTTATTTTGCCAATCTGCATTCTTCCACTTTCTCAGTTGATCAGCACTTTTGGCTAGAGCTTATACACTTAGGCTGATGACCCACAGCTATGTTATGTCTCGCAAGAACGAATGCTGTTACCATAAAACATTGCCTGTGTATAAAGTGCTGGATGGACAGAAATTGCCCGAAAATCAACTTGGAAAAAACTGAAGTCATCGGTTTGTTCTTTTTTACTTTGGCCTGATATCTTAGGAGAATTTTCTCATTCCAGACCTAACATTAAAAGTCTTGGTATTAAATTAGATGAGAAATTGACAATGAACAGACAGGTTTCTCTGGTCACGTCTTCATGCACTTTGTAGCTGCGCAAACTCAGACCCATCATGCTCCTTCTCTCAGTAGAAAGCAGAAAAGTAGCCATAGTGGCTTATCTGGTGCAACTCTCTTTACCCTGGTATACTAAAGGATGGAAGCCCCTCTCACAGCACATCTGAGCCACCTCTTTATTATTTTATTTACGCAAAAGCTGATGATTTGGCTTTTTGAATAACCTCAAGGGTTACTCTGCGCCTGGATACCACATAATATAACATAACATTTATTTATGTATTTTATTTTTTATTTATTTTAGGAGTTTTATATAGCTCTAGCTGGACCTGAGGGTTTCAGAGCGCTTTAAATTATGAGCAAGTATGCAGTACAGATTAAGGTCAAACATGTGGATCAGGCCGAGAATTGGACGAACAAAGGCGCACTTGCGTGGGCAGGCAAGGCGGATGTAGTTCATACAAGGTTCCCCCTAAAGGTTGCTTTGTTCACACCCGACGAGAGTCCAGAAAGATTTTCTTGATATGAGTCAGTGTCACTAGTCAAAATATAAGGTTAGAGAGAGTTAGCTGGAGTGCATCCTTGGCTTCTATCAGTTCGTTCATGAGCAGTTGAGGAAGAGGGTTTTGAGCAGATTTTTGAATTTTGGAAATTAGGGTATCGTTCTGATGTGGGGTGATGGAGTTCCAAATTTCCGGGGCATTTCTGGCAAATGATTTTGTCGCGTTTTTCTGCTTACGAGATTTCAGTGGGATGAGTAGCAGAGTGTTGGAGCTCCTGAGGTTTCTGGACTGGCTGGCCTTTTTAAGTTTGGCAGCCAGGTATTCAGGTGTTCCCTGTATGCAGGGCTTTATGGGGGAGGCAGGCTGTTCTGAAGCTGGCTCTCAATTCAATTGGGAGACATTTGAGTTCTTTGTAGCAGGGGAGATGTGAGTATATTTCTTAGTACCAGTGACCATTCTGGCTGCTGCATTTAACGTTGTTTTCAGGGGGGCGAGGTGAGATTTTGATGTCCCAGTCAGGGCTGCAATCCGGTAATAAATTCTGCAGTGCTTTGTGGCTTGTTGAAGATTTTTGGGTGGGAGGAAGGGTTTGATTTTGTACAAAAATGTCAGATTGAGGAAGGCACTTATTGCTGATTTGAGATATGTTGTTTTCTCATGTTTAGTTTTGGGTCTAAGGTGATACCTAGAGATTTTACTGAATCCGCCAGTATGAGGTTGCCATTGAGGGCATCGATGGCTTTGAGCCATTCCGCGATTTGTGGGTTTTCGTCTTTATTGGAGATGAGGAGTATTTCCGTTTTCTCCTGGTTGAGTTTCAGCTGATTGTTTGAGAGCCAGTCTTGCACCTCCATGAGCGTGGCGTTGAGTCTCTGGATGTCAGCAATGGAGGAGGTTTCCAGGTAGATTTGTGTGTCAACCCCATATAGATGAAAAGGAATGATAGATTTCCTGAGTAGGGAGGTAAGGGGTTCGATGTAGATGTTAAAAAGCTGAAGGGAGGGCACTGATCCTTGTGGAACACTCCTGTTAACATGGTGGAGGTCGGACTCGAAGTTTTGAATTTTTATTCCTTGTGAGCGGTGTGGAGAAAGGACGAGAACCAGTGGAGTACTGTTTTTTCTAGACCTGCCCTTTCTTGTCTTGATGAGCAATATGTGATTAGCTGTATCGAATGCAGCCGATAGGTCTAGGAGGATGAGAAGGCTGCATTGGCCCGAGTCTAGTGATCTATGACATTAAGGGTTGAAGTTTCGGTGCTGCAGCCCTTTCTGAAGCCAGATTGGTGGGGGTCTAGGAGATTTATGTTGTCCAGGTGTTGAGTTAGCTGAGGGAGTACACATCTTTCTAGGATTTTGGACAGAAGGGGTAAGTATGATACGATCATCAGTGTCTAGCCCAGTCTTTTTCAGTAGTGGCGTTACTTAGCCAACTTTGAGGCAATCCGGAACGACTCCTGAGCTCAGTGAGCTGTTGATGATCTTGCACCATATCGGAGCTAGTACGAGCTTCATGTCCTTGGACAATTGAGGGTGAAGTTGATCCAGGGCGTGGGATGAGGGTTTAGCATTGGTTGATATCTCTGCTACCTGAAAGGGAGTGAAGGAGGACCATTGTTTTGGGGGGTTTAAGTAGGCGCAGTTGTTTGGTTCAGACACCTGGGTCATGGCAGAGGGGATGAGATTTGGGCCAAACGCGAGGTCTATCTTGGCAATTTCATCATTGAAAAAGATGGCAAAATTTTCACAACGTTCATCGGATGCCTTAATTGAGGATGTTGCTGGCTTAGAGGTTTGATTCCTGATGATCTTAAAGAATTCTTCGGGTTGTTTTTTTGCGGTGTCTAGAGCAGAGCAGAAGAAAGATGTCTTTTTGTTCTTAATGTGCTTTTTGTAGTTCCTGCGGGCTGCTTAGAGTTGATTGCGATGAAGGGTGGTGGGATTATTCATCCAGATTCTTTCTGAGGCTCTTAGGTGGCTTCTTTCTTCATTGATGTCGGAGGAGAACCATGATATGGATGGAATGCTCCTAGATTTTTTTTGTTTCATATTTGCAAGGCTGTCTAGGGTGAGGGACATATTGGAGTGGTAAAGAGAAGTAAGTTCAATAGTTGAGAGGTGATCAGTGCTTTTGGGGAGGAGCAAGCTTATTTTTTCTTCTAGTGTCGCTCATGGGATCTGAGCTGTGTTCCTAATTCATTTGGGGGTGGCCTGTACGGGGAGTTGAGTTGGGATTGTTTGGTTAATGCCGAAAAGGATGAGGTGATGGTCGGACAAGCCTACAGAAAGGATATGGTCAATGGTGACTGCGTTGCTTTCAAGAATGATTGCGTCTAGTGTTGCTCCTTTGTGGTGAGGTTCTTCTGAGCCGTGTTGGGTCAAATTGTTTTCTAGTAGGAGGTTGTTTAGGGATTGAATGAGTGGGTTTTAAGATTCATTCCATCTTAGATTGAGGTCACCAAGAATTATATTATTTGAGTTACCGAGAGCACAATGTGCAATTAAGTCAGAGAGGTGTTCCCATAATTCTGAAGATTTGTCAGGGGGGTGGTAAAGGAGTAATGACCTGTTTTCACATGTCTTGATATTGATGGAGAGACATTCAAAGATGCTATATAGAAAGGATGTAATTTCCGTGATGGAGATGATGTTCTTGTGAATGATAGCTATACCCCCTCCCCTTGTTCTTGTCAGTCTTTGTTGATCATAGTGAATCCCGGAGGCACCAGCATGTCCATGTTGGGGAAAGAGAGATTGTTGAGCCAGGTCTCCATGATGAATGCAATGTCTATATCATGGGAGAGGATGGCTTCTGCTAGTTGTGTTGCGTGTTTAGAGGCCGATTTGCAGTTTAGGAGCATGCAGTTAATGGGAGACCCTTCAATGTTCAGGTTCTTAATAGACGGGCTTCTGGGAAGAGAGGTTAGGTGAGCTGGTGGTCTAGGGATTTTCGCAGGAAGGTGACCTCTTCCGACTCCTGTGATTACTTGAATAGAAGATTTGGGGGAGGAGTTAGGTGAAGAGTCATAGGATTAGGCTAGATGTGTCGCTTCTTAAAAGGAGAGTGCGGTTTTTGTTCTTCTGGGTCTATCGGAGCGATTTTTCATGACCGCTCTGTTGGCAGTAGGCCATGGCAGGGCAGGGGCCCCATTAGAGGGCGATGCCTTGGTGTGTGTTCGGGATAGGTAAGAGTGGGGGGGGTGCTATGGGCGGCTGGGTGGGCTGGACACCATAATGTAACTATCTTTTACAAAGAGCAGATGATTCCAACTTTGCAGTCACACTATTAGCCCTTTCACAATTTCAACCTGTTTCACCACACTTGAGCCTATTCTGTGCAAATTGCACCAGCTTCCAACTCATAGCTAGATATTCTTCAAGACTCTTGGAATAATACATGTTTAAATTGAAATGCTTCAAAATTCTTATAAGCAAAATCTTACCTTTTCCTTCCATTCATTATCTGTAAACTTACTTGTACACTGTCCCTTAAAAAAAGCATCCCATGGAGGTAAGGGCTTTCTCCACTATTGCCTCAATTTCTAGAGAATGCGCATGTATCCTCTGTGGCTATCTGTGAACGTCTTTTCTTATATTTTAAGGAAAGCCATGAAAAATGTCAAAGGTGGGTTTTCTTTAAATATATAATGACAAAGATCTAAAAAATCTTTTAGAATTGTTTAAAAACCTTTTTAGATGCCCCCTTGCTGACAGTAGGTATCACTGAATGCACAAAAGGGCTTGTGAGGGGAGGTGACTGCAGGGTATGGAACACTAACAAAAGCAGGGATGTGCCTACCAGGTTCGTTTGCCTGCCAAGCTACATCAGATTACACCCCGCCATATGCAAATCAGTTTTGGTCCTGATCCAAAAGGAACAGTCCACCCAAACTGCCACGCCAGGGACTACCTGAACCGGAACACAAGCAACCCAAGAATGCTTTTGTCCCCAATTGGGGCTCGTCAGTCAGGCATAAAAATGATGGGTTGGAATACTGCCTTGAGCAATTGCCAGTGGTTAGACTTAATGCAACCTCCCTCCCATCACCTTTGGTGTGTTTAGTGTAATGCCCAAGGTGTCCAAGGGTATGCCCAGACATGGGTGTCTTCCTCCCTGTACCTCTGAATCAAACTACACTCAATAGAATAGGCCTAATCAGGCTGAAACTGATCTAGGGTTCTTTCTGTTGCAATTCAGGGATGACCTGGCTAGGCAGTTCAGGCTGGACTGTTGTTTTTCATGGAGGGCTGCGACTCATTTACATATGGTTGTTCTATTCTGAGGTAGCATGGTGGGCAAAAGAACAGTGCATTTGAATGCTACCCCAAGCAAATGCCAATGGTTATACTTATTGCAAGCAGTGCCCCAATCCACTTTTGTGTATTTGATGTAACACCTTAAGTGGATATGGGTTTTATCAGTTGTTGGCCCCTTGCTCACTGTGTCACTGGAACATAGCTAGCCTGAATGAAGAAATCCAATTAGGCCACCACTGGTCTTGGGTTGCTTTTTTCCAGTTAGGAGAGGACCTGACTTGGCAGTTCAGGTGCACCGTCCCTTCCGGAGCAGGACCAAGACTGATTTGCATATGACTGGGTCTAATTGAAAGTGGCAAGGGTGGTATAAGAACAGTAGGTTGAAATGCTACCCCAAGTATATTGAAAGCATTTCTCTCATCACCTTTGGTGTGTTTGCTGTAACACCCTTAGTGGTTAAGTGTATGCCCAGATTTTGGTCCTTGCTCACTGTGGTTCCACTCAAACCTAGCTACACTGACTACATAGGCCAATTAGGTCAACCTTGTGTTCCAGTTCGGAGATGATCTGACTTGTTAGTTTAGACTGGACTATTCATTTTGAAGCACAACCAAAAGTTAGTTGCATATGACCTGGTCTAATATGAGGTGGCATGGTAGGCAATAGATCAATGGGTTGGAATACTACCTCGAAAAATTGCAAGTGATTAGAATTACTGCAAGCATTACAGCCATCAACTTGTATGTGTTTTTTGTGAGGCAAACAGAATGTGCTACAAAGTAGAAAGGTTTGCCCTTGGGAACTGTTTGCCCATTGGTCAGGTAGTATCCAGGAGTCACCACCCCCCCAACTGGCTAGTGAATTGAACAACATTAGTACCTCATAAGAGCTGTAGAGTACTTGCTCTACCTGTGTTAGAACAGAGGAGAAGGAGACCTGCTATCCAGTCAGTCAAACAAGCTTTATTCAATAGTTAGTCATAAAAGCGAAGTACAAAACATGTTGCTAAAAAGATAAATCAATATCAATATATAAAGTGGTTGAACATGATTGGAAAACTTGTATAAAAATGCAATAGGATCTTTATGACATTATTTTAAAAAGCTATAAAATAATGATAAAAAAGTGATAATAGCTTTCACTAAAAACAACCATTATAAGTAGGCACCAATACAAATCTCTGCTGCAAAGTATTAAGCTTTAGTCCTAACATGTGGGGTCAGTATTACAGAGCAAGGTACGTTTAGGTCAAAGAGTAGTTATGGAACTCCATATACAGGTGCAAAAATAGTGTTTGTTAGGTGGAATGAGAGTGTGACCTTATGGCCCATGACCAACCTAAAAATGTTGCTACAGCTGTAATGATTAGGATAGAAGTTTTTGTACGAAAGATTCTGCCTGCTTCTTCGCTCCTTCTGGTTTCAAGTAATTTACAAATTGGCACAAGCCATGCCCGGCGAGGAGTGGCATAAGCTGGCCAGACAAATAGCAAATGTGCCATTGACTCCTCTTGGGTCTGACATAGAGGACACATATTGCCACTTGATTTGGACCACCTAGCTGTAAAAGCTCTGGTGGGCAATGAGCCCACCCTAAACTGAAAATAAAGTTTTCTTTCGTATGGTTTAGCTATTGTGTCCCAGTATGGTTCTAGGCACGGGGTCAATTTGACTTCTAAAAAGATTCCTGTTAGTGTCCCATAAAGTTCTCATACCGAAGCTTACTAGGGAATCTCTAATTTCTCTCAACCATCTTATTTTGTGAAATGTGTCAGCCTTTATCACGTCCAGGAAGCCCGCAGCATAATGATTTAATTTTGTTGTGCTCCAAAGTCTGTGCAAGTATAGTAAGGGGTGTAGTTTAGCGCCCTCAGCCAGCGGCTTTCTTCCTAGATCATACAGTAGGGAATACACACTGGTGTACTTTGGGGGAGGGATGCTCATAAACCTATTTTCATTCATTTATTTATTTCGGCGGTTTTGTATAGCGTGAACAAGACCCTTGTGGGTATCAGAGCGCTTTACATATCAAACATAGGTAAGGTCATATACATACACATACATATACATGTAAATACAGTGGATTATGAGAACAAGGCCCTTGTGGGTATCAGAGCGCTTTACAGATCAAATATAGGTAATGACGTATACATAGATATATATATAAATACAGTGGATTATGTGAATACAGTACTGGGAACAATAAGAGGTTATCGCATAACTACAGGAGTGTATAGAACTAGTTCAAGTGAATTTGGACATGAGAATCACTTTCACTTCTTTTTTTAAAAAGGCTGCTGATGGATTAAGTCTCGTTTATGGAGGTAAAGCGTTCCATATCCTGAGGGCCATTCCTGAAAAGGCACGATTGTATGTTTTTTTCTTGGAGAAACGTTGTGGTTTCAGTAGAAGGATGTTAGAGCTTCTGGTAGACCTATTACCACCTGATAGTACTAATTTCTCTGCTAGGTACCTCAGGGTTTTGTGATGTAATGCCTCATGTGTCATACAGGAGATTTTTAACTGGATTCTGGCCTCAAAAAGTAGCAAGTTGAGGGCCTGAAGGTCAGGGGAAATGTGGCAGTTGCGTTTGGTGCCTGTGACAAGTCTGACGGCTGTATTGATTGAGGTTCTGAGAGGAGCGGTCGTTGATTTGGGTAGACCACAGAGTGCAACACTCCCATAGTCAACTCTGGGAATTACTAGAGGTTGAACTGCCTGTCTGAAGTCATTTGCGAGTATGAAGGGTTTCAGTTTTCTTAGTGTGTTTATCTGATAATGTGCACCTTTTGTTGCCGCGCTGATGTGTTTCAGCATGTTTAATTTATTATCTACGGTTATTCTCAGAGATTTAGCTGAATCAATGATGAGAGGTTGACCGCCGAGTGCCGTTAGGTGCTCCATCCACTTGCGGATGATCATTTTTTGGTTGGGGGGGCGATTAAGAGGATTTCTGTTTTTAGTGTGTTTAGTTTTAAATGGTTCTTAGCTAGCCAGATCTGTGTATCTTGGAGTGTTGAGTTAAGGGACTCTGGGCCAGATGTAGGTAATTCTATTTTACCGATTCATAAATACCGACTTTTACCGATTCGGTATTTATGAATCGGTAAAATAGAAGGCGGGAGATGTAGGTAAAATTTAATTTTCAATTACCGAATCGGTAACATTCGGTATTTACCGATTCGGTAAATACCGAATCGGTTTTGCCCATTGATTCCTATGGGCCTTGAAGCCCATAGGAATCAATGGGCAATACCGATTCAGTATTTACCGAATCGGTAAATACCGAATCCTGCAAGGGTGCAGAGGGTGTCACTTTGACACCCTCTAGCACCCCAAATACAGGCATGTGTGCCATGTGGCACACAGACATGTATAGGGAACACAATGGTTTTTAGAGGCCAGAAGATGGGCGCACTGCCAGAATGGAAGCACTATAGAAAAAAGTGAGTGGTGGTGCAACTGGGTGAGTGGACAACCATATAACCACCCAAAGGAGAAGTAAGCAAGCTATACTAATCCAACGTATCAATGAGAGGCATACCCTATGCACACACTTAATGAGTATAAGAAGGTCACAATGTGGCCCTGGACAATTTGACAGTTAAATGCAGAGGAACAACATTGATGTATTCGATATTAGGCAATTGGTTTACAAAATGAACATGTATAGACAGAAATGGTCTTGGTATCTTGAATTTAATATGTCATAGCTTGAAGACAACCAGCCGACACGTGTTTCATCGCATCTCGCGAATCTTCAGGGCTCTAAATGGTTGTGTGTAGACCACGAGGTCGCTCTTCCGGTGATACTTCCGACCCGGAGGGGCCCAAGACCAATATTAGAATTCAAAGGTCAGGTTGGGTTAATTGGCTGATGAGCGTAATGCGCTTTCATGGATAACCCGGGAGATGGTATTAGGTTTTGAAAATATTAAAATCGTTCCGTATCCAAGTTATTTCAAGCGAGGGCTGAGAGAGGTCGCTCTATCGCCTCGTACACGTAGCCGTCTGCAGACGTCTGCTTCGCTTCGGATCTCCCGGGTGTCTGTGGTCGTACATCTGGCCCTCTATGTCTTCAAGAGATTGGACCTTAATGTAGAGTTGTGTATCGTCTGCATACATGTGGTATTGGATATTTGCGGAGTTGAGAAGCTCTGTGAGTGGTTCCATAAACAGATTGAAGAGTGTTGGGGAGAGATCTTGAATCTTTGTGTTTTATTTTGGAAGAAAGCGGTGAACCAGTTTAATACTGTTCCAGATAGCCCCGTTCTATGCTTCAGGAGGTCCAGTAGGGTGTCGTGTTTGACTGAATCAGAGGCTGAGGAAAGGTCAAGGCCGAATAGCAGGCAGGCTTTGTTTTGATCCAGTATTTGTAGTGCATCATCAATTATGTAGGTCATGGCTGATTCGGTACTGTGTCCTGATCGAAAGCCTGATTGGAATTCAGCGAGTAGGTTGAAGTGGTCTATGTGGATACTAAGCTGAGTGTGGACACATTTTTCGAGTAGTTTGGTAAGGGTCGAGATGTTGGATATTGGGCGACAGTTATTCAAGTCAGATGGGTTCGCTGATACTTTCTTAAGGATGGGGGATACCTGACCAGCTTTGAGGATGTCAGGGAGGGTTCCTTGCATGAGGGAGGAGTTTATGATCCTAGTCCATAGGGGCACTAGCAGTGGCATGAAGGTCTTTAGGTGGGATGCTGAGAGGGGGTCTGTGAAATGGTTAGAAGTATTCAGAGTACTGAGCCTGTTAAGGATAGTTTCTTCGCTGTAGAGGTTGAAGGTGGTCCAGGAGGCATTGTTCTTGAGGTTGAGTGTTGTGGAGCAGTTGGGCGTGCACCCCACTGTGGTCCTTGAGGAGATTGTGTGTGTATCGGGAAGTGATAATAGATCGCTAAGTAGGTCTGTCTTTAGTTTTTCAGTCTTTGTTGTGAACAATAAGGCAAGATCCTCACACTTGGGGAGTGTATCCAGGTTGGCTTGGGGAGAGTGGTGGATACCCTTAGACTGATCTTTGAATATTTTGAACAATTTTTTGGGACGATTCTTTGCTTGGTCTAGTTGAGTGCATATGTAATCCACTTTTGATCGTCTAAATCCTTCTGTAGTAAGCATTTCTGGTGCTTCTTAGTAGTTTGAGGTGGGCAGTGGATGGGGCGGTTCTCCATTGTCATTCAATAGCTCTCAAAGATCTTCTGTCTTCATTTAGTCTACCATCATACCAGGGGTTTGAGTTCTTTGTGGTGACACTTTTTAATTGTAGGGGGGCTACGGTGTCAAGTGCCCTGTTCATCGAGTTGAAGTAGTGATTTGTCAAGTCCTGAACATCATTGGATCCATCAGGTGGGGGCTCGAGGGTGTGACTTGCGGATGTGAGATCGACCGGATTGATGTTTTCTAGGTTCCTCTTCCAGATTTTTGTTCTTGTAGGTTGGACAGAGAGTCGTTTAACTATTTCCTTGATATGGAAAGTGATACTATGATGGTTGGACCAGTCACACAGGAGAATCGATTCCAGCTGGGTCGAGTATGATTTAGAAATTATTAGATCAAGGATTGTCGTGAGTGGGGTTGTCACAAATTTGGGTCAAATCGGATAGGAAAGCTTTGAGGCTACTGACCTCTGGGTCGTCAAGATCGTTCCAGTGGAGGTTAAAATCTCCTAGGAAGATCTGTGTATTCTGTTGTCCTGCATTTGTCGCTAAAATATCCATATTGTGTTCGATGAAGGTGAGGTTGTTACCAGATGGATGGTAGAAGAAGTGTGGTGAGCATATTGGCTTGCTATCGCTAGTAATGTGTAGGCAAAGGTATTCACAGGAAGAGAACATCGGGGTGTTAGAGCGTCTCACAAAGATGTTGTTCCAATGAATGCAGGCAATGCAACCGTCAATCCTGTCGGGCCTGTCTAGTCTTGTGATGTAGTAGTTTGAAGATATTTTCCAGTAGATTAAGGTTATAGTCGGATGCCTGCATGAGGATAATCCCATTATTATAAATGGTAATTGTGGCAGTTGCGTTGTCGAACGGAGAGGGAATGATGGATAGTGTAATACCGTGTGCAGTTTTCTTAGTAGATGCGGTTGAGAATAGGGTGAGAAAGGCTTTCCGCCATTGTGCTCTCCTTTTTGTGTAGAATATAATGTCATTCATTATGTGTCCTGAGTTATTTGATAAATAGGTTTCTGGGTGTGCTTTTAAGAGGTTATGTTTGAAGCCTTTTGCTGCCTTTTTTGAGAGGGTTGGAGAGTATTTGATGGAGTAGGTGTGTTGGACCTTGGGCTCCATAATATATGATTGGATTGTTGGGGGGGTGAGAAGGTCAGATAGTTAGAGGGTTAGAGTATGTGAAATAATAGGCCTCACTATTTGTTAAATCACTGCATTAGGGGTCTAGCGGTTCTGGGGATAGTTTGGGGATAGACTAATCAGTGAATAAGTTCCTGGGTGGTTGTCTAGTGTATTGGCCATTCCAAGTTGGCCGCTTGTTTGTCTGATTAAGGAATAGATCTGGTGCTCAGTCCTATTACTCTTTCCATGCGTCTAAACTAGGCCATGTCCTTTGTCTATTCATAAAAAAAACTTAAAAAAAAAACTTGATCGAGTCCTCTTTCTGTTTCATTGATGGTAGATCGGGCTTGGTCCTTTGATGAGGTGTCTGCTAGTCCTCTGTCTATGTTAATGTGTTGAAGTGAGTGGACCTTCAACTGATTCGTTCATAAGGATTGCCGTTTTGAATGTGAAATATTCAGGCGCAAAAGGGTAGTGGAGCCTGCTTGCTTAGCCAATCAGCGGTACAGTCATAATGATTAGCCTGCCTGACTAACCGATCAATAGCAAAATCACAATGGTTTTTAATATTGCAGCAAATCATAATGATTATGACCAGGATTGATTATATGTAGCCAGCCAGGGGGCGCAATGAGCAAGGGCTTAGCACTCCTAGATTTTAACCATATGCTCGCAGCTGAGAGTTGGGACAGTACCTTATTGAGGACCTGTGTTGCAGTTCCAGCGAGGGTCCGAGGTATTGCCTTTCATTGTGTGGGGATGTCTCAGCTCTCTCGGTTCGATGGGGAGGCCGGGGGACCCCGGCACAGGAGAGGGCTCTCTGCGGGTTCCCACATGCTGACGCTGCTCGGTTGAGCACTGCGGGGGGGTCTCGGGAAAAAAAGTCCGGGTGAAAGCTCTCTGCTCCGTGAAGGCTCCAATCCACTAGATCTCTGCACCGTAGCGCACTGCAGGGGGGCCTCGGGTCCGAGGGGCGATGTGAGGTCGCATATACGGGGCTGATTGCAGATGTCCACTGCAAAGAGCTCCTTGAAGGCTCCAACCCGCTATATCTCTGCACTGTAGTGCACTGCGGGGGGCCTCGGGTCTGATGTGAGGTCGCAGATGCGTGGCTGACTGCAGATATCCCCCGCAAGGGGCCTAGTGCAAAGCAGCAGAAGGCCACAGTGCAGCAGAGCTCCAGACCAGTTCCCAGGCATTGGGTTCAGTGCGGTCACGGAGGAAAATGTCACGGCCGCGAGAACTCCAGCACAGGTGAGGACTCTCTGCTCAGTGAGGGCTCTCATGCGTGTACTCTCCGGGGCAGCACAGCTCCAGGGGCATGCAAAGAATAGTGCAGCCCGACTCGATGACAGGTCCGCGGGCAGATGGCACACAGCAGGGAAAAATGCCGTTGGTGTCTTCTCCACTCCAGCAGCTCCAATCCCGATGGACTCAGTCGATTCAGCCAGCCCAGCACCGCAGTCCCGGATTGCCAGAGTAGGCCGGTGCCGAGGGACGTCGCCATCAGAGATCTTCGCTCTGTGAGAGGTACAGGACCGTTAAAATATTTCCTTAATCCATAGAACTTTGCGTATTGTTTCTTATGTTTCTGTCATTTGATGGGTCCGATGGACTGGGTTAACTGGGATTTAAGCCGATGGCTATCCGTTCCCTCAAGAGCTCGTAGGAAGAGCCTCTTCCTCGTCGGCCATCTTGTCCATCTTGTTTTCATAGCCCAGAGCTTTGCTTCATAAAGTGCAGAATTAACCACCTTCATATTGTATACCTGGAGCACTGGGATAATCGGATCAGTCAGTGAGGTATTAAACTCCCGGTTTAACACTCCAGACAATTGTTGAAGTTTGAGTCTTGCCAGGTGAATTTGCTGCTTTCATTTTAGATCACTTTGGATGGTGACCCCTAGGTAAGTAAATGCGTTTACTTGCTCCAGTGGACTGCTGTTCGTTACTATTCTAGTTTTAAAAGTTCTGTGGGGGTTAAAAGACATGAATTTCGTTTTTGACACGTTGACCTCCAGACCGCGAATGATACAGAATTCATCAAAACTTATCAGGGCCCTCAGGAGGCCACTCAGGGTCTTTGAAATAATCAACGCGTCGTCTGCAAACATTAGAATCTGTATTTTGTTGCCAGCAAGTGACAGGCGTTGGTGGCCTCTACTTCCATGTGATTTACAATACCATTGATGAATAGGGAGAATAGTGTCGGTGCCAGCACACAACCCTGGCGTACACCTCTCTCTATCTGTAATCTGGGTGGAGACCTGAAGGGCTGATCTGCTTCCACTTGTATTTAGGGCAAAACAGTGGATTCCAAGGATCAAGTGGCTGACCTTCAGTTTGGCTACATGGACATCCAAAGCTAAATGTGGCCTGAAGTGATCAGTTGACCAGTTACAACAGGATCTGGACTGGACCTGGACTGGTGGCCTTTGTTGGTGGGAGTCCTTGCCCCTACTTGCAGTCCCTGTTGTGAAAGCATTATAGTTACTATAGGTAGCTTCTCCAGAAAGTCTTAAAGGTTAATGTCTGGAAAATGTTAGGACTTTCAAGACCTTTGAAGGTTCAGAGTACTGCGCGACAAACGTGCTGATTACAAAAGGGACACAACTTCAAACTTGCCCTCGAGGAAAATTGTGACCTACCTAAAAGAGACTACCAGCCTAATTTAGAGTTCTGAAGACAGGTTACTCTGTCACAAACATGATTAATATCTCGTCCACCGTTTTACAAGTGCCACTGGATATAATGCACTTGTAATGTTGCAAACAGGATTCCTGTCAATTTTGTGATGAACTAGCCTGTCCCCTGAACTCTAAATCAGGCCCTAAGTCTGATGGTAGGCTTCTTGATCGGGCGAAGGTCCAAAAATTATCCACCCGATGCAAGACTTCAGAATTACCAAATTCTTCAGCAGCTATGCAGTGCTGAATGGACTTTGTCAGATACAGCCTTCAACATCAGCTCTCTGAAGGATGTCCTCTTCAATAAAAATTACTGAGGACCTTATTATAAGTTCAGAGTAAACTTTGATCCCTGTACAAAAATATGTTTACACAGGGATCAGAATCACTAGATGTGTGATATTTGTCACATGCTCAAATTTTGCCCCTGATATATTCTGGCAGGTCAAACCTTCCAAAATGTATTGGGGAAAAAGGTGCAGAAGAAAGGCAAAACATGCAGAATTCGGTGTGTTCAAACCAATTCTGCATGTTATGCCTAATTTTTTTGTTGAAAACTTGGAATAGGAGTCATTTACCACAAATGGTAAATACCTCACTAAGGTGTGATGGTATTTACCAGTGTGGTAAATGTCTCCTCTATTCCACTGAACTTGTAATAAGGGCCTAAGTCAGATGATAAAACTACGACTGCGATGACCAGTTTGGTGTTTTTTTCTTTGGAATTTTTGTCCTTAAAACCTTTTATATTCATATCTGCTGACCCTCTCAGAGGAAATGTAGTTGTTTGTGTGTCATTTTCCTCATTACATTGTTTTTAATTCATAGAAATAAGTTGTGGGATTTATATTAAGATGTATTTTTACTTTTTTAAGAGTTGCTAAATCACCTGCATAGTATCATAAATTAAGGAGATCTGCATTTTACCCTAGGTACCAGCGGTTGCAATCGTCTTTAAGCTATTGGAGTTGTATGATTGACCGGAGAAGATTTTGGGAATTATAACTTTGGTAGGGCTTAATTCATTCCCACCTACATTCTTATACCTGCCATATGTGAATGCACAATTCCCCCATAGTAGATTATTGACCTGCATAACTCTCTCTCTCTTGCAATAGATTACAGGCCTCCTTGGACCCCATGAATGTTCCACAGGACTTAGACAGGAGTGAGCCAAAATCAAATGTGTAGTTTTGCAGACATAGTCAGATAAAATGTAGACAGCAAAGTTCAGAAACAGGAATTAATTGGATGTGTTAATAACCAACCTGAGCACATTTTGTATTGTGTTTTCACTTTAGGGTCAGGTAGGGTTCACTGATAGAATATTGACGCCCAAAATATCCCCATACACAAATATCAAGTAATAAATATTGATGTCAAAAATTTTAAATGGTAAGTATAAAAGTATCCAAAATCTCGATGTACAAAATACAGATTTTTTTATATATGTAAAAATAATGTTAAATATATTAAATAATAAAATTAACTGTAAAAAATTATTTGGATTTAATATACATTTTAACAAAACTAAGAAATACCTTTAAATAAATGAAACATACATATATAAAATGTAATAGAAATGCATATATATATATATATATACATATGCATATATATATATATATATATATATATATATATATATATATATATATATATATATATATATATATATATATATATATATATACACTTTAAAACAAATAATAAACTAATAATTTTAATGTATTTATAAATGTTATAAATATTTAAAAGTGTACAACTAAATCTATATACACATACATACACCTATAACATAAAATCTAATTAATAAAACATTGGATTATAAATTAAAACATTAAAATATTTAATAGTCTGTAAACTTACATTTTGCACTCCATTGAGTAGGGAAAGTGTTGGATAGCGGAGGGGTAAAAATAACTGTTCCCACTACAGTCAGCAAGAATATAGTAACTCTTTATTGCACAGTTAATTAAAACCATTACAAATATTGGCAGATAAAAGGAAAACTTGAGTTAAAAACAATCGTTATAAAAAGAGATAAAATAAGAATAACTTCATATAAAAATAGTAGATAGTACAAAAAGATGTATGCTTCTTTTGTGCTAAGCTTTGAGTTAAAAAAGAGAGTGAGTAGCTTGTATGACTCCTGGATAGGAACCAAACTGTGATGAATGTTACAAGCGTAAAAAATGCATAATTTTTTCTATAGAGTCTGTTAGTTCTTTTTGGGAGCCCTACTGTTTTATTGTGTGTTGAAGGCACATCAGGAGACAGTCTGTTGCCCGTATTGTGTGGTTGATCCCTTTTCAGTTACCATTTGGGATTTGCTTCTTAAGTGAGCCTCATCCTGTTTCGGCCCTCTGACGCTCTTGTTTCTTTTCTGTTTCCTCCAAGAATTTGACGACATGGCTTGCTAGTTGAATGTTCTTTCCGTCAAAGCAAGCTATTATCGCCTGCCGACGTGTTCTTATACCCAACTGGTTGAAATGCTGTTTAAAATTGAGTCTATGCTCTGTGTCCAGGCCTTTGCAAGTGCATATCAGATGCAGGATGTCTTCTTTTGTGTTCCCACATACTCGGCAATTGATTGTTTCTTTGGGACTTTTCCATAGCGGGAGATGGTTTTGTGCTGGAAGTTGGCCCTGCTGTAAGCGTAGGAACTTCTCCTTTGTACGCCTAGTGAACCCGACTCCTAGATAGCTTTGGCTGCGGCTGCTTGTGTAGCTTTGGATTACCGTCCAGCCATGTACCCGGGTTGCTAGACTTGCTTTATCTTCGATTAACGACATAGATATGACTGATTTGTTCACTAGCTGTTTAAATGTGTTGTGAGTTCCGCTGTGCCTCCAGGCTTCTTGTAGGCACAGGGAATTTATTGAGTGCTTGAGGTATTTGAGGTTTGCTCTTTCTTTCCATCTCATTCCATAGATGGTGATTTAGGCTTATGGCATTTCCTCACTGGATCTTATGCCATCTTTTGGCGTAGGCACCCATTCGCGCCAGCGTTTGATTTCTCAGGCCAAATTCCAGGCTTATTTGTGCCTGTGATGTATAGTTGGGCAGGCTGAAAATCATACACATGGCCTTCGCTATTGTGTTGTTCAGTTGCTGGGCATCCCTTCCTCTGAGGTATTTGCTTCCGTAGGTTAAAGCTGATGTTAATTTTGCCAGAAGCACTTGAAGCAGGGGAGTAAAACTTTGGCCGACTGCTTTTGTTTTGAGGTTCCTTAGTGCGATCCCTATGCTAATACCCCTCTGTTTTATTGCTTCTTGTTGCGGGAAAAAAGAGCCCTTTCTATCAAAAATTACTCCCAGGTACCTGTACTCCTCTACTGTTTCCAATGTGGACCCTCCCATATGCCAGTGAAACCCTGCAAACAATGTTTTTGCGTTTATCCTCATTATTTTAGTTTTTGAGAGGTTAATGCTTAGGCTGTTTTCTGTCGAGTACTCAAACGTGGTGCTAATCAGATGTTGTAGCCCTATTGGTGTTCTGCTGATTAGGACAATGCTGATTAGGACAATGTCATCAGCGTACATTAAGTTGGATAGGGTGAGTCCACCTATGCTTGGAGCGTGGGAGATAGTGTTGAATACCGCCATCGTAAAGATGCCCAATGTACCTACATAATTAATTATCAATTAAATATATAAAATTAATTAAAACAAATTAAAACACACACAAACTAATTTACATTAATTTACTCCCCACACGTTACCCCTATAAAACCAAAACTCACACACAAAATAAAAATTAACAATTACCATAAATAATTATGAATTGATGAATTAATATTAATGATCAAATAATTAATTAAACATAAATAACTTTCCACCCTCGATTTCAATAAACACCACAACCCACACGTAAAAATTCATTACACAATTTCCATAATTAACTTAACATTAATAAGTTAATATCAATTAAGAACAACTTATTAATTATATTAAGATATTACTTCCCACACTTTACCACTATCAACTCCACATCTCACATCTAAAATTAATTACCTAATTTCCATATTTAAATTTGTATTAATTAGCAATAATTACGAAATATCAATATAGTTAATATAATTAAATTACTTCCCACCCTATTCCCCTATAAACCCGCAACCAGCTGCTAAAAAATTACAAAATTAACATAATTGAAAATTAATTCATTAATAATAATTAATAACCAATTATTAAATAATTATTAATACATTAATTCCCACATTTAACACTATACAATGTAAATTAAAGAAATATTGATAAATAAAGAATATTAGAAAATGTATTATGATTAAATTGCTTTCTCTCTATACTGCTATAAACCCACAACCCACTCCTACAAAAATTATGCAATTAACATAATTACCAATTAATGAAATAATACCAATTAACAACAAATTATTAATTAATTAATAATTAATTAATTCCCCCAATTAACACTATAAAATCTAAACTAAATAAAAATTAATAAATAATAATTAATGTATTATAATTAAACTACTTCCCACTCTGTTTCCTTATAAACCCACCACCTGCTACAGAACTACGAAAAGCAATAATAACTACAAAAAAATCAACACATATATTAAAAAACAAATGCAATACTTATATAAAAAATTGTTCACCTACTTTTAAAATACATACTAAAATATATAACACTAATTAAAACTTCGATATTTTAAACAACAATATTTTTGAAAACGATATTAATGACTTTGATATTTAAAAAAATGATATTTCTTACCTCCAAGTCGATATTCTTGACCACGATATTCTTCCTGTCGATATTTCTTCATCACGATATTTCCAACTCGATATTTGTGTATGTCAACATTTAAAACTCGATATTCTGCCTGTGCACCGTCAGCTATGTAGTAGCAGCTAGCAAATAATCCATATTCAAGTAAGAGGTCCGGTAAGAAGTCTGGCATGTTTTAAAAAATTTTTAATGGTTTGTGACAGAAAGTGTGGACGTCTTTGTGGTCATGAAGATGTAGCAGACAACATGAACATGTGTAGCAGTTAAGTACAAATTGTTTAAGGATAATACAGTGTTATTGACAACACCTACACTAGATGTTTCAACACATTTTAGGAAGAGGTCACCAGGCATGCTTGCTATAATATCTATAGATGAGTCTTTCTCAAATTGTGAGGAACTTTTGTATGGATCTATTTTTCCTATTAAGGTAGAAGTAGGAAAAAAGAAGAAACATAAAAGATGCAAGACGAGGTAGCTCCAAGCTTGGTCCACAAGTAGGTGTTGATTGATCCTGCATCTGTTGGATCTGGTGGCTCAGTGGACTAATGCATCCACTTCAGGTGCCTGTGTTAGACCTCATGGTCACAGAATCAAATCCCGGTGGGTCCACTCAGCCTATCATTATTCTGTGGTCAATAAAATGAGTACCATTGGGTAACAATAAACATCTGTTGTTCAGCACCAAGATACCCTTGTGGGTGAACGTGTGCTTTACAAATATATATGTTATGTTACATGACATCGCAATTTTTCTTCTTACCTGCACAAAAAGCTTCATAATATTCTATTCCTACATTAGTTTCTAAATTGTTTGGGACTAGCTCAATATTATTCCTTTTTTGGGGCTTCTTGTCACATCTTGAAATGTCAGTTCTGTGATAGTTGATCAACATTACTGTTTTATACGTTCAAGCACCATTATTTCCTGAATTATTTCAATACTTGGTTATCAATTGGTTTTTATGAGCAGAATGTATGTGCTTCATATCAGGCTAATAACCCAATTTCTCAGGACTGTGGCAAAATGCAGGTCCAAGAGGCTGAGGTGGGCAAACCTGAGGAAAGATAGGTGGATTAAAACAGCCCATTCCTGATGCCCCCTATGGAATAGCACAATATTAACTTTCTTATTTCCACTTGTTTCCCACCCAAAAGAGAGATCAAAGGGAAGAGAGTCTGGTTTGCTGGAGACATTGAGACAATTGGTCCTTTCCCATCCCAAAGCACTACCCGCTCCTTTTGAAACGGATGGTGTCATCACAAACACTCCACACCCCGCCTCTTCAATCAGACCAGACAAAAAAGCCTTCACAAGAAAGGCAATATCAGTGATAAGTTGTTGAATGTTTGCTCCTGATTCACAACCTGCATTTTCGAACATGTGAAGTAGCACTCCAATAGTACTATTTAATTACTTCAAAATGCAAATCACAAACCTTTAACTGTCATCAATAAAAGGAAGTTTAAAACTGCTGCACCCTCAATCTGTAAATGTTGTCATTGCATCTGTTTTTTAATGATTTGATTAACTCTTTCCTTTTCAAAATGTGTACTGAATTGTAAGCTTTTATGATTCTCTGTCTGAATCGAATAAAGTTGAATTGAGTGAATGACTGACCATCTCTACCATCACCATTCCTGTCTTTCCTGTCGGATATCTCCAACGCCTGTGACAATCTCTTTTCACACATAGATATACATTTAAGTAGTTGATGTGTAGACAAATATTTAAAGAAGGGGCTTAAGGAGGGATATGCAAATACAAACGCAAATGCACAAATGATAAAACAACTGCTATTTACCAAATACACCTCGAATTCTTATACAACTGTAATAGAAAACAAACAGGCTCAAACGTACTCCAGCTCAGCTCTGGAGTAAGTCAGGGGCATATTACCAAGTGGGGCTATAGGCAATTATCGCTGTTTTAGCGTCCGTTTTCGGTCGCTAAGCGCGATAATTCTATTGCTATATTAGCAAGCTGTCGCTAACTGATGTTAGCAACAGCTTTTAGGCGATAGCGAGCGGTTTGGGGCCCGCTTTGCATGTCAGCGATATTTATCGCTAATGACATGCAAAGTGGGCGTACCCAACCTGTTATCGACTGAAAGCAGTCTCTAACGTCGCTATCGCCTATTAGCAAGGCGGGCGTAGCGATGGAAATATTCCCGCTATCGCCAAAAACTAACGCCTGCTCAGACCAGTTCTTGGCCATGTTACCCAATGGGAGGTGGATAACATGGCTAAGAGCATTTTGTTTCTAATGCGTGAATATCGCTGTATTCTCAGCGATATTCATGCTATCACCGGAAAAATTATCGCTTTGGAGATAAACGTTGCTAATAGCACGTTATCTCAGCGATAATTTCCGGCGATGCTTAGCGATAAAGAAATCGTTGCTAAGCCTAGTTAGCGATAAATATCGCTACTCGTTGGTAATATGGCCCTCAATCCCTATAAATGGCTATTAATTGCTACTGTTAACACATTCCATAGAAAATATTGAGGGCTGCAGATAACACTGGGGAAAATTGAAAAAATAAAGAAATTTTTAACTGGATTCATCAATTATTATGAAAAAATATCTATAATGTAGTTTGCTTAACTTATACATATTTATTGAACATTTTAACTTGGAAAATTCTCCTAAAACATAATGCAAAAAGGCTCCCAACACATGGGACAAACCTGCTAATGCAATGGGGTAAGAAGTGAAGATTCCGATCTCAACCACCCATCTACACACGAGGCCTGTTAAAACCCAAGCCAATCATTTACTGAATGCCCACCTAAGAAATGAAGTCACACATCAAAATGTGTTTTGGTTTCACTATATCGGTGCATGTGGTTGTGCTCACTAATTTTGATGAACATTTATTTCAGGAGGATAAGAGATTTTACAGACAAAGGATCAAAATCTTTGGCATGCCCAGGGAAGCAAGCATTGCCAAATACCACTCGTCCATAGGAGTGAGTACTTTGCATAATTTGCACTCACATAAGTAAGTTGAATTTTAAAAAACTATGCGGAATGCATCTTCAATACCTCATGTTAAAAATTATACTGGAGACATATAGTACATTAAATAAATAGCTTGACACAGTAAGCTGCGTAGTAGAAATGCATGCCAATCTATAACTTGTGTATTCCTGCGTCTCAGGCCTATCCACCTACAACCATCCAAATTCTTGTCCTTTCCTAAACATTATTTTCACTTTTTGTAACTTTTGAGAACCCCTGTTCATTTATTTTTCATTATTTGTCTCCCATTTGCTTATTTTTGTGTATCTTCCCTTTTAATTTCATTATCCATATCCCCAGTAATGGCAGACAGGAGAAACCATCGTGCCCTCCCGGACCCCTGTGGTTGGGTGCGGCGCGAATGAGGAACGTTCACCAAATGCTTAATGAAGGTTTGTGAAATTCACGCAATTTGCTTTTGCATATTTCTTTGAAATTCCATCAAAATAATGTGAAATGTTGCATAAACAGGCAAAATGCAAATCCATCATTTTGCATTATATTTTAGTGCATCCTTTTGTAAATTGTTTTGGAAGAAGAGGCATTTCGCTGAAAAATAATGCAAAAAAGCAAGTGAACAACAACCGCTCACTTTCAGCTGTTCCTGTGCATTCATAATACGGGGAACACATATTAACAAAGCAGCAGCACAGCTCAGCAAGTCACCTTAGTGCACTACACAATGTGCTAGGGAAAGGGCAGAAATGAGCTGTACTTAAAATTGTACCATGCATTCATGCCAATTCCCTGGCGCACAATGTGCTGCCTAGCACCAATGCAGCCCCCATTGCACCACGGTGCAAGGGATCTTGCATTTTAGGAAGGATTGTTTTTGTGCATGAGGTGTCACCTCCCTGCACAGAAACAAAGCTGGGGGAATTATAGTGTATATACATATAGAAATAAATTTGTTATATTATTTTATAGATATTTGGTGTGCAGTAGTGCAATGTCTGTCGCCTATTGAAAATAAACGTTAATAGACCAGTGTGCGCTGCACATATAGTCAATCAAGTAGGACACAGCCATATTTTTCAGTAACTGACTATGTCACTAGAGGGGAAAAAGTCTAAGGGCATGATTATGACTTTGGTGGTCTGATGGACCGCCTAACCCTTGGTGCCAGTGCAGTAACTGCTGCCCCTGAGGTCCAACCACCCTATTATGACTTTGGCGGGGGACTGCAATAGGACCACTGCTACGTCCACGGATCCATGATCCCTGTCAGTCTTGCAGTGGTTTGAGGCCACAATATGCTGACAGTGCAGCTATTGCACCGCCAAGAACTGTATGAGTTCCGCACTGCCTTCCTTTTCATAGCAGTGAGCTTCCGATGGCAGTGAGGAAACTAAGGGTGCTCTATAGGGCACCCGGTGCCTCAGTGCATAAGGGTGAATGCCCAATGTCTTTCTGTAACCCCAGTTCCTACACAGCATGGATGTTACAGTCCTTGACTTGCTGGAACGCGCTGTGACGATCCCACAGCACTGCCTTTCTAAGGCTCTCCTGTGAGCCTTTGAAAGGCAGTGCCGTGGGCCAGCCGTTGCAGGACTGCCAGCCCGCACGCCTAGATTACAACTTGTAATCCGAGCAGGCGGCGGTGGAGTTTGACAGTGGCATGTCCTCCCGCTCCCACACCCCCAAACTCATAATCAGGCCCTAATTCAATCTTTCATTCAAATATTTATGACTATAAAATGAGAAAATGTATCAGTCTGAAAAGGAAGGCTCCATTTCATAAAAAGAACAAGAAGATGCAACCCATGCCTGTTCTTTGTTTCATGCTGAGCCACAGGTGAAGATTCAAAAGACTGCACTGCTAATATGTTTTGTATATCACTTCCATGGGAAAGAAAGGCCTATAGATAAATGTTACCACACTTGTAACAGATAACTTGCACCAAATGAATCCCAAATGTTGGAATTTCATGTGATTGCAGGAAGGATCTTTAGAGGTAAACTAAATTTGATTTTAAATCTTTGGGTGATCATTGTTCTACATGCCACTAGAACAATTACTTCACTTGATTGTCCTTTTTAAACTTTCGTCCATCATCTCAAGGATATTATGAGGCCACACAGTTTAAATTAGAATTTACTAAGATTCAATTTATTTCATTTTCTTGTTCAGCAGGTCAATATCTCTATGAATACAATAAAATCTGTGAGCACTGCTGACAACAGCCAGAAGAAGGACCAATGTCTATCTCCTTCTGCAGAAAATAAGATAACTCTAAGAGGCGTGCCCCTGTGAACTGAAGAGATGTGCAATGATTGATATTGGATAGGATATCTTGGCTCAAACGGCACACTCAAATTAAGTGATTGAGCTCTGGACATCTTGTCCAATGGGCACAGTTTTTTTTACTGTTCAAGTGTTCATGAGGGTATATGCAACTGACTGTCTTGTTGTCTTGGGTGGGAATGAGACTGGCTCTAAGTTAATGGTGCACCACTGTGCCAGCCTATGCACCCACCCTGACTCATCATGCACCATGCTTTCCTTGTCCCTCCAATATTGCCATTATCTTATTACATTCCACAGGCCTTCTCTTATACAAGAAACCTCCATGGCACTCCTTCTTTCAAGTGCCACCCCGACCGTAGGACTTACAATATCAAAAAAATGCAAATGTACTGTCCATTTGTATGGAACATCATTTTTTTAAATCTAAATATTTTTATATGTATGGGTCCTCCCTATTTTGCATTTTCCCAGGCTAGGAAGGATAAGCTAACTTGGGAGCATGAGGGCTGCTAAAGAGAAAGGTTGTTTAACTGTTACACTTTCTTCCTCGAGAGAAGCAAAATGCTCATGGACTTGATGATATTCGGTTTGTCTATCTATCAAATTCTCCCTACACATCCATTCAGGAAGTCCTTAACTCTCTTCCCCAAAGTTCAATCAATCAATCAATCATTGTACTTATAAAGCGCGCTACTTACCCGTGATGGTCTCAAGGCGATGGGGGGGGACTCTTCTGCTCGAAGAGCCAGGTCTTGAGGAGTCTTCTGAAGGTGAGCAGGTCTTGGGTCTGTCTTGGGTGGGTAGGGAGGGTTTCCAAGTTTTGGCGGCGAGGAAGGAGAAGGATCTGCTGCTGGAGGTCATTCGTTGGATGCGGCGAGGGCGAGGCTGGCGGAGCGGAGCCGGCGGGTGGGGGTGTAGAAGCTGAGTCTGCTGTTGAGGTAGGCTGGTTCGGTGTTGTGGAGTGCTTTGTGTGCATGGGTGAGTATCTTGAAGGTGATCCTCTTGTCGACGGGGAGCCAGTGTAGGTCTCTCAGGTGGGGGGTGATGTGGCTGCGGCGAGGGACATTGAGGATCAGTCGGGCGGAGGCGTTTTGGATGCGTTGCAGTCAACGCAGGTGTTTGGCCGGGATTCCTGCGTAGAGTGCGTTGCCGTAGTCCAACCTGCTGCTGACGATGGCCTGTGTCACCGTTCTTCTTGTTTCGGTGGGGATCCACTTGTAGATCCTGCGGAGCATGCCGGGTGTGTTGTAGCAGGAGGAGGAGACGACGATGACCTGCTTCGACATGGAGAGGGAGGAGTCGAGGATTATTCCTAGGTTGTGTGCGGGGTCGGTGGGTGTCGGTGCTGTTTCCAGTGTGGTCGGCCACCAGGAGTCGTCCCAGGCTGAGGGGGTGGATCCGAGGATAACGACCTCCGTCTTGTCCGAGTTCAGCTTCAGTCGGCTGCCTCTCATCCATTCGGCAACGGCCTTCATTCCCTCGTGGAGGTTGGTTTTGGCTATGTGCGAGTACTTGGTGAGGGTGAGGATGAGCTGGGTGTCGTCGGCGTAGGAGATGATGTTGAGGCCGTGCTGCGGGTGGTGTGAGCGAGGGGGGCCTAGTAGATGTTGAACAGCGTCGGGCTAGGGTATGAGCCCTGGGGTACGCCGCTGGTGATGTTGGTGGCTTTGGATTGGAAGGGAAAGGCAGACGCTCTGGGTTCTGCCGTAGATGAAGGATGTGGTCCAGTCCAGGGCCTTCTCTTGGATTCCGGCTGCTTGAAGGTGTGTCTTTAGTGTGCGTTGGCAGACCGTGTCGAAGGCGGCTGATAGGTCCAGGAGGATGAGGGCTGATGTTTCGCCATTGGCTAGTTGGATCCTGATGTCATCTGTGGCGGCTATGAGGGCTGTCTCAGTGCTGTGGGTTTTTGGGAAGCCGGACTGGGATGTGTCTAGGATGTCGTTGTCCTTGAGGTGGAGGGTCAGTTGTGTGTTGACGATTTATTCGATAACCTTCACCGGGAGCGGTAGCAGGGAGATGGGCCAGAAATTCTTGAGGTCCTTGGGGTCCGCCTTGGGCTTCTTGAGAAGGGCCATGATTTCGGCATGCTTCCAGCTTTCTGGGAATTTAGCTGTCTCAAAGGAGATGTTGATTACTTTCTGTAGTTGGGGTGCGATGGCTGCATCTGCTTTGTTGAATATGTGGTGTGGGCAGGGGTCTGACGGTGATCCTGAGTGGATGGAGTTCATGATCTTGCGTGTTTCTTCGTTGTTGACGTTGGTCCAGGACGTCAGGCGGCTGATGCGGGTGGTGTTCATAGGGGGGGTGGAGTCTGATGTTGTCAGGATGGTCGTGGTGGTGTTGAAGCTGCTGTGGATGTCAGCGATCTTGCAGTGGAAGAAGGTGGCTAGCGAGTCGCACAGTTCTTGTGAGGGCGGGATGTAGTTGGCATTGGCGCCGGGGTTGGAGAGTTCCTTCACGATGCTGAAGAGCTCTTTGCTGTTGTGTGCGTTGTTGTCCAGGCGGGTTTTGAAGGACGATCTCTTCGCTAATCTGTTGGGACGGTGATGTCTGTGGGTGGCATCCTTGTGGGCTGCGTGGCTGTCCGGTGTTCGTTCCTGGAGCTATTTATTCTTCAATTTCGGGCATACTCATTTGGAGTTCTGGAGTTCTTCGGTGAACCAGGTGGCTTTCTTGCTGGTGTGGCTGTTGGAGGGGTTCTTGGGCGGGGCGAGGGTGTTGGCGCAGTAGTTGATCCACTGTCTGAGGTAGCGGGCGGCTGCATCTGGGTTGGTGGGGTCGGTGGATGGGTTCTGGGCGAGGGTGGTGGCCAGCTGGTCTTCGGTGACTTTGTTCCAGCAGCGGCGGGGCAGCTGTTGGGTGTGGTGGTGGGCTTCTTGTAGGTGAAATGGATGCAGCGGTGATCCATCTAGTGTAGTTTGGTGGTGTGGTCGAAGGATACGTGGGTGCTTGTGAAGAAGATGGGGTCAAGCGTGTGGCCGGCGGCTTGGGTGGGAGCGGTGATGAGTTGTCTGAGGCCGAGGTTGTCGAGGTTGTCGATTAGGGTGGCGGAGTTGGCGTCGTTGTTGTTCTCGAGGTGGAAGTTCAGATCCCCGAGGAGGATGTAGTCCGTGGAGGCGAGTGCATGGGTGCTGACGAGGTCGGCGATGGAGTCGTTGAACTGTGGCCGGGGTCCTGGGGGTCTGTAAAATTGTGCAATCTTTTGTGCTATTAATTTACACCAACAGATCTCATACTTGGTAAGCAGGTGTGGTTAAAGATTTGACAACTGTTACAAGAGGAGGTTACCTAAAATAGCAAATTTGACAATGACACCCCTCCTACCTAAGCAAGAAAAGGAAACCATAGCACAGAGAATAAACTAAAACAATGGTTGGCCAAGTACAGATAGTGTAAATGTGTTTCCAGTGTTTAGGCCCCATGGATTTTACTGAAGTACCCTTCTCCTGAGTCTTGAGACTTGAGGTTTTTTTTTTCTTCTTACTTTAGTAAATAACGCTACAATGTGTTGTTACTGTTTTATAGTGAAAGTATCTGTCTTTCCACACGCTTTTAGCCCAGTTCTCTGTGATGCAGATTGAGAATCCTTTGGCTTGCCCACCAGCATCATTCAGAATAAGAAGAAACGTGTATTTCCTGTGATAGCTTCCATGTTAGTGGCGGCCCTCTACCAGCATTTAAGCACTTTGCAAAAAACTAATAACCAATCGGAGGAAGTAGCAGATATCACCATGTCTAATCAGATAAGAAAAAAGTTCTAAAAATGGGAAAGAGGGTTTGTTTTTTGGTTCCATATTGGCAGACACCATTAGTGATCAATAGCTACAGATGGTAGGACAAGGGCAGTAAGTATCCAACAATCACTGATGGAACCGTGAGTGCTTCTCAGACTGATCAAGTCATTCATGGGGGCAGTATTTAGCATGATCGTGGTCAGTTTTCCAACACTGATTATGCAGGGATTGAACTGGAGTAGGTATGACAAGGTAAACTACCTAACCTTGCAATGGTACTCAGGTAGAGGGAGACTTAAGAGAGGACAATTGTTTTGTGATGGGTCAGGTGTGGGGTTCAATCTCTGTCATTAATATGTTGGTGGAGCTTCCTGTAACAGGGATGTCTCACTAACCTGTCATGCCAATAAGTCAATTTAAGAAACAGCACATATTTAAGAACAAAAACACACATTTATTAGCATAAAAATCTAAACTCCCATTTTCTCCTCCTGCAGCATTCCTAACCCTGCTCCATACACCTTCAAAACCATAAAGGAACAGAACATTAACCAACTTATAGAAAAACTATTCTTCCCCCACATTTCTTCCCACCCATAGCTCTCAATACAGGCCCACCGTATCCCATTTTAAATTATAACCCTAAGGCCTTAAGCCTCCTTGAAATGTCCTCCTGGGTGCAAGCAATGCGCAGTTGGGCCTCCTCCAGGCTTTTCAGGGCTTGCTGCAAGAGGCCCTCTGCGGTTATGGGAGTAGCGGCTCTGGGAGCTCGGCTGCCTGTGGTGGTGGTGGTGATGGCATGGCTGGGATTTCCTCCATTTCCAGCATTAATAGCCGGAGATACGTCATCAAAATGGCCTTATCTTCTTGAGGTGTAACTGTGTGGCTATCACCAGCCAGGACTCCGGTGCCTGGCCTCCAGCAAGAGCAGTTGAATAATCCAAGGAAAGAAGAAAAGGAAATGAATTGTAGTACTAAATAAAAACACTTGTTGTAAGACACGGAAAGCACATTACTTGTTCCTTACTATGAATTAATTCTCGGCCACCACCATAATCAAATATAGATCTTTTGCTAAAGCTAGATGGAAAAGTTAAATGAATTCATGAGACACATTAAAAATTATGCTGCACAATTTTTTTGACTACCCATGTATTGTGCAACATTAATTGATTGAACCTGGCAGGGTTGCTTGTGTTTTTTGCATGGCATATTAATTCCAATAGCCCTGTTTTTACCAAACTCCCTTCTGAGGACAATTCTGGATATAAAATGAATCTCGCAATGCGCCAACCACCCAAAATGCATTAAACGTAGAACAAATAAATTATTCCTCAGCTATGAAGCCAGTGAGTGTTGGGTAAGGTAAGGTCTAATAAAACATCAGGGCTTGGGCTAGGTGTAGGTTTGGTTACAGACAGGTTGGATCATACTCATGTTATGTGTAGTAGGCTTAGTTGCATGGTTTATGGAAAGTACAAGACAGGAAAGTGTGGTGGAACTCATAAGAAGAAGGAGCTGCTTAGGCACAAAATGTGGCAAAAATGTTGCACATGCCGAGATGGGACTATGGTAGGCTGTCTAGAACAGAATGGGGAACTTGTAGGAATGCGTGGGAACTGGGGAACACACTTTTCCTCTGATTACGTTTAAAGGAAGAGAGGATGAGATACTAATATAGTTACAAAGGGTGGATAATTGAAAAGGAATTGGTATCGGGGCTTGGAAGCAAGGCATGAATACCTTTACAAATGCTGAAGTTGTCATTGAGAGAGGAAAGTGACTCACCATTTGTCCCAGCAGCAGTGTCATCCCTCTCCACAGCAGGAGAGTCCACCATGCCCTCGTCCATTGCATGACTTTCAGGTTTAAGGTAGAAAATATTTAACAATATCAATTGGAATATTACTGTCAACCACATGATAAAAAATTGAAATACCTAACTAATGTGATTGCTAGCCAAACTAATATACCTTTGGAAGGTTTACTTGACCTTTTTCAAATAAATTAGTCAACAATCTAGCACTGTAAACCGATTTTGTAATAATAGAAGAAAAGGATCCAAAAAACAACACATAAAGGAAGGAAGGCGAATGGAAAGGATATACGTAAAAGAGGGGTGAGGGAAAGGTAACAAAATAGGGGGAGGAAAGTTGCAGATAAGATGAATCCAGCTGTGCAAACTACTGAGGGAATTTAAAAGGAAGCACAATGACCTATACAGGGTGACAGGCATTATTATTATAGTATTATTATGCAATGTTTCCCAGTGCAGGGTAGAGAATAGAGAAGTGGTCTGATGCAGTGAAATAGCAAGGACTTCAGACCCTTGCGAAAGCTCAGGAGTGAATTGCAATTCCTTAAAGTTGGGGGAAGAGAGTTCCATAGTTTAGGGTCTCGATTTGCAAACAAACACCCTTTCATGTGGGTTAAATGTTAACTCGGTACCTTGAGCAGGGTTTTTATTTGAATATCTCAGGGTGTGAGTCCGCTGGTAAGGAACCATCAGTTCCTGAATGCAACAAGATCCAAAGCCCTGTTTGGCTTTAAACATAAAATACAGTGCTTTAAACTCAATGCACTTGATGATCCTCAACTAATGCAATTTCCAAAGAACATGGAATCTGAGGCAGCTTTTGGTAAATGAAGGAGCAACTTAGCAGCAGCATTTTGCTCAAACTGAAGGTGCTGAGCTAGGGCCTTATAAACACCTAGATACAGCATGTTACCATAATCGAGTCTGGATATTATTAATGCCTGAATGATCATTCTTTACGACTCTAAGGGGATCAGCCAAAGAATCTTTTTTAGCCATTAGAGAGCTGCAAAGCAAGTAGCAGTGACTCTAGCCACGTGTGGTTTCTTGGAGAGTTTATTATCCATGAACATGCCAAGGATTTTCACCAGAGGAGATGGGGTGAGCAGGGTCCCAAGGAACTCCAGCCAGTGTCTAGAAGGAAGGGCGGAGTAGTTTGGCCCTCTCACATGCAATAAAGCACCATCACTGTTCGTGCTGCACAGGAGTTTCTTCTGTTTTGCCAGTGACTCCATTGGAATCAGAAGGAGTCGTGGAGGGAACAGGCCTTCTCACCAACAATCACTATAAAGTGCCTTCCATATCCCTGCTGCAAAGTAGTTTGATCTGCTTTCCAGGGGGCTTCAAGTTTCAGGACTCTATTGGAACAGGAGGAGAAGCAGAGGAGGAGGGCCTTGTCACCCGCAAGCTCAATATGGTGCCTTCAGTATTCCTACTACACTGGACACCCGTCTTTGCCCATCATGGCCCAGAAGGAACTGGTCTGAGCCACCCGTCGTGGCTTTTTAATCAAAGGTAACTGTCAAATCTTTTTTTTTATTTCAAACGTCTTTACCCCTCACTGGCATAACTTTATGTAAGGGGTACCTCTTGCTCCCTTGTGTTGTTTTCTTAACACACTGTAACCTTTGTTTGGATGGATGTGATCTTTTGCAATTTTGTAGCATTTGTATGCAATCACTTTTGACTTTTGTCCAAGGCTACTATAGGATCCTTTAGTTGTCACAATGGGCAAGTGAAAGGTGGCAGACCTGTCACAGGAGACCAACAAGCCTCCCAAGGTGAAAGAGCATGCAGCGGAGAGTTCTATACTAAGGGAAATAGATGCACGTAGTGAATAAGTTGAGACTATGTTAAACCAAGGAAAGTATATAAATAATTGTCCGAAGATTCCATTCAAAATAATGTGAGGGAGAGGAACAGCGATCTGGTTCTCAAAACAACTCTAAGACAGATGACAAAATATCAAGCATACCTTGGGTGGAAGCCATGGAGACGCATACTCTTGTGAATCATAAACAAGTCACAGAGGTGCAACAACTGCTTATTACTGAGCCTTGCACCACTTAATCAACAACTAGTCCTCTGGTTCTCACCAAATTGTGTCATTACATGTGGAACTTGTTATGACCTGACCTAACAGATCTACACCGCTGATGACATTGACTTCTGAGGCGCAGACCAATCCCGCTAATGATCAAAACAGAGAGGAGAGCATAAAGGATTTGATATACTCAGGGCTGGAGCCATAGCTAATGAATTGAAAGTTAGGGTACTGACCCTAACTGCTATATTACAAGAGCTTTCAACTCAATGTCAGCTCAGTAGGTTGTCTCGCCCTTGTCAGGACTATGAGGGAACTTCTCAGAAGCTAGTCTTCAGTGTTTCTGCACTGAACCAAAGATCGATTGTAATGCATCGGGACAACCCCACCTTGATAGCAGCAAGCAATTTAGGAAAACATTACAGAAGTAAAATCCTCGTCAAAGGGGCCAACCCTGGCATACGGGGTCACCGGCTTCACTCTGCACATGGACTAAGGCCTGATAGGCACAGCAGTAATCTTCACAGTGGCCTCTTTTGGCATACTGGGTCATCGACTTAACTTTGCACACAGCCATTGTCCCGATCGGTGTAGTAGTCATCTCCTCGCACCACACTATGGATCCTCCATTTGACTTCCCTCCCTCCAAGCATTCTCCACTTCCTCACAGGGCACACTGGGCTTGGCAGTGATGCACTAGAGGCAGGTTGTCGTAGATTTCCCCGAGTGCTGTACTCTCACCCAACTGGGAGACTGACAGGCCTTATCCCCCAGTCCTGGTCACAAGCAGAAGTCTTAAAGAGCTTTTCCTCACACAGCCTGACTGTCTGCTTGACTGTTGACAAATTTCAGAGCTTCAAGCTCCAGGAGCGATACCATACCTCATAGCCCCTTTATACATTCCATGGGAGTGACTATAGTATGTACTGCCAAACACCAAAATATTTTCCCCTTAGTGCACTAACACTACTATACAAAACAATCCGAACACTTCTCACACATTCAATTAGTAACACAAAAAAGGAAGCTAATGGAAATACTAAAAATCTAGAAAAATATTAATTATATTTTAAAATTCTCTTATGCAACATAATTCATTACACATAAATAATAAAGAGAGATTTTTTAAGGCAAAAAAATCTGTCTTTAGACAAATGTTCATCTCTCATATTTATCACAGATCGTTTATGAAATTCATCAATCATATGCACATTTTTTGTGTAGATAGATTGTAATACAATTAAACAATTACGTTTCAATGTGTTTCTGTGAGTTGAATATATTATTTCCATCAAAACGTGTTGAAAATTAATTGTGTTTAACTGCTCAGTGATATATATAGTGAATGTACATTTGAGAGTGGGATGGTATCATTGGGTAGCGGTACTTGAGGCTTCCAAAAGAAGGGACATGTCATGTTTTTAGAACATAATAGCTAATGGCAGCCATGAGGGAAATACTGTCCCTGACCACCACATTCAAGCAAATAAGTAGGTTCAACGCTTTGCTAATTGATACTCATGTAACAGTCACCCTGATTGTTGGTCACTATATGTTTATTCTGTACTTAATACTCATTTAGCTGGCCCTCCAAATATTTATTTTTCTCTCTCAGACACCCAAATGCCAACAAATCCTTGAGACAAGGAAAGGCACCTGGTGGAGAAGTGTGGCTCACTGGTTAGAGGAGGCAGACCTGGAAGCAGAGGTCTGCCCGGGACCAGGGTTCAATTCCCAGCTCGGCGGGGTCTTGAGTTCTAAAATGTCCATGGACTCGACAATTCTCGCTCCGGTGCCTACTCGATTCACGCGTTCACACTCTGCGTCTCTGGGCAATAGCTTGCTTAATCTCCACAGCGGCCCCTCGCGGCGGGATGCCTGGCTTTCACCTTGCGGATACCCTGCCGGGGTTATCTCACAGGGGAATACCAGGACGGGTTCCCTAAGCAAGCGCTTAGAAACCGCTCGGTGATTTGCGCTATATAAATTCCTGTACATTTACATTTACATAAGACCCCGGTGATCTTTACAGCTCAGATATTCTATATATATGTCTAGCTGGGTGCCATATATCAGGTAATTGTCCAGTGCCATACCTGCAGGAGAGAACATTCCACACTCCTGTTGTGGGGCTACTACTGTACCCATGCATACGAAGGAAGACAGGGGTAACCCTAGCAACTACATGCCAGTTAGTGTATTGAACAACCTGCAAAAGTGTTTTTGTAGGCACGTTTTGAAATAGATTGGAAGACGGGATGGAAGAAACACACATTTTTGTCATCTGCACTGGCCAGCTTTAGACTGTTACTAATCATTTGGAAATACATTAAGAAAGAGCTTCTAAGGCTTGGCTTTTTGGACTTGAGAACAGCAGTTAATATTGCCCTCAGATTTTTAATTCGTGGGAGCCCCCCAAGCCAATTGGAGTCCCAGCATCCTTACTTTCAATAATAATAAGACTCCATTGTAGAATTTATGCTCAGGTATTTTTGGGTCAGCAGGGAAAGGTGACTGAACACATTTCTCTCCACAGAGTTGTGCATCAGGGATAAGTATTATCCCCCACACTTTTTCAATTGTCAACGATGCTCGCAATGCACTTTTGATTTGTAATTCATGATTCACCTCTACCTAATGGTATATCAACCCCAGCTCTACCCTTTACTGATCATGCCATTCTAATCTCACTAACCCGCATGGGCCTTCAAAATATTTTGGATAGGTTCCAAGTATTTTGTAATTCCAAGGATCTTGAAATTAAAATAACCAAGGAAAAATATATATCTATAAATCCACATAAGACCTTAAGAGGAAGACTGTGATAAGGGTATATCTACTTGGACATAATATCGACATTTGAATATTCAGATATCATTGTCAACAATAAACTATCTTGGTCTCTTTATATTGAAAAAAGCTGGGTAATATTGCTCAATAGAGGTGCAGTGATTATAAAGAATAACAGAGCCTCAATTACTAAATCTATGTCTCTTGCACTTTAGGTCTATAGAACTAAGGTTCAATATGTTGCCCTCTATAGAGTTGATATATGGAAATTTGAAAATGTTAATTATCTTTCAATTCACCTTCCCCAAGGTACTCCCTAGTTGCAGTTATTTTATGATCTAGTTCTAAAGAAATGTGAATATATTGTTCCACTCACACCTTTTTGGAGATGTTCAGTCTGGATTGGAATGGTACTTTGTCCTGGCTTTGCCATATTATGGTCTAGCTGGGTACCCTACCGCTTGATTCTGTGTGGTTATATCTATCTTATATATCCTTGCCTTGCATGGCTACACTGGAAAAGTTATGCTGGAACCATATTGTGGGTCTAGGCCACACGAACATTCTTATGGGCAGTCTAATAAAAAAAATCCTTGGAAGTGAAACCATGCCAACTTTTGAGCCATACTTAGATGTTATCTTACTTAATCAGGCAAAAACTCTTTTTATACATTTTTGGTTTGACATCCTGAGAATCACAAGTTTCATGTATAAATGGAATAATTGTGCTACTTCAAGCGAATTGTGGAGTATGCGTAATGAAACGCCATGGACTACATTGGATACGTATTATTCTTTTTTGCATTGCATATATCATCATGCTCACAGGAAATGGATTCACCCGTTATGCCTAATTTTACGTTTTGAAACATATTTGTCAGTGTTAAGAATTTTACAGATATATCATCATCTATTATGTTTTGCTTGAGTACCTTTCTGTATTGTGTATGGATCAAGAGGAAGAGTATGGGGATGGAACTGTAGTTATGGTGAAGTTGCATTTAGGTGTTTTTTAGTTATAAGATTTGCTAATTTTTTACCTTGTTTTCAGTGTTTTCCATTACTTATTCTCACTTAGGGCCCCATTAGTATGTCAGCCCGCCATACTCTCAGTGGATTAAACCCAGATCTGTTGCCTGGGTGTGAGTGTTTGATTGGTTAGATGCTCCGTCCATCACCACCCCCTTTTGTACTGCTTTGTTCGCCATAAGTTGGCAGGGTATGCTCCGATGTGAGTCCCTTGCTCACTTTAACACTGGATTCAAGCAAGCCGGGCTGAAGACGGCTGAAATGCCAGAAACCGGTCCCGGAAGCTTGTTTCCGGTCCAGGGAAAGCATGGCTTGGCAGTTCGGGCTTGACTGTTCCCATGAGGCACAGGGTCAGACTGATTTGCATATAGCCATGTCTGAACTGGGGTGTCAGAGTGGGCTAAAGAACGGTGATGGATTAAACCCAAATCTGTTGACTGGGTGTGAGTGTTTGATTGGTTCAGATGCTCCGTCCATCACCATCCCCTTTTGTACTGCTCGGTGCCCAAATCTCTGTCAGTAACCCCAGCTAGTGCAACCAAATATCTGAACCCTGAATACTAAGGTTGCATAGTATTGGATCCATGCCAGGTCTCTTTAATTCACCAACAGAAACTCTCTGCCCCTTTATCTCACTCTTTCAGGCTCCTGCTTCCTCCTTTTGTGATGTAAGTGCTGGTCCCTAAAATCAAGTGCCGGTGGCCCCCACTGGCAGGGCCATCTTTAGGGTGCTGCCAGCAGTTCGACCACACCGGGCGCTGACATGGAGAAGGGGCATTGACCTCAGGGGGAGTATTGTGTTTAGCAATAACTTACAATTTAGAAGCAGCTGCTTCAGAGTTCCATGTGTATCCATCTTTCAAGAAGCAATAAAATTGTTGAGATAACTCTTGTAATTATTGTTCCTGCTACAGAGATAGACCAGCATTTTTGTCCAGAGGCAGTTTTGACTCACCATCAAGTAGCACAAAGGGTTAATATGCCTACAGCAAAGAAGGCGTACAGTGCAGATCACTGGTCTGTATTTTATTGGATAGCTGAGTAGACTAGTAAAGCCAGCCTTTACCTGTGATTTAAAACAAAGGAAATGTATGTGAGAGAAGGGCTATGGAGAGATGTGGGACACTTTTGCAAGGTGGAAGTTAGGGAATCCTAGGAGGAGATCATGGGGCAACCAAAAAAGACTGTCACACTGGGCACCACCAGCGCTAAAGTCTGCCCTGCCCACTGGCAAAAACCAGCTCAAATGAAATACTGATTTATTCACTCAGAAATCTATAGGTAAAGTCATTCTCCCTTTGGTGCTGCACCTCACAGTGATGGAGACTGTATTCTTAACAGATTAATCATGGAAAAATGTCAACAGTCAAAATTTCGAAATATCCTCCTCCTGAAATCCCATACATCCCCCTGAGGAGCCTAAGCATATCTGGCTCAACAAAGAACAGAATGCAGGGAGTATGATTTTCTTCCAGATACGTTAGGGTTTACTATTCACTTTGGGTTCAGAGTGCTTGTGGTCCAGATTAGTGGGACATTCCAGCCTGAAAGGGAGGGTGTAGGACTGGAGGACTGGTAGATGGGTAGACCAGTCATCAAGTGAATCATACTGCCAGATTCTCATGGTGAGTCTCATTGAGGCACCAATCACTTTCAAGATCATCAGAAGACGGACTGAGAGAAAATGGAGGAGTGCTCTTTCTTTTCCTTGCAGGAGAATATGAAGTTACTCTGTTCCTATTTCCGGAAGATCAGGTGTTGCATACAGTGGTTTCTGTTGTTGACTTTTGTGTGTAGATTCGGATTTGCTGCTGGGACAAATACATTTCAGCCTCACTGCTCTCCATCACTCAGTCACAGCAGCACTGAGAGCCATAAGCCTTGGTTTTGGTGATGGTGCTATTGATCCGAAGGTAATACTCGTACCAGCCTCTTCCTGAGGAAGGTGTAGTAGGTACTTTCCATTTACGAAAAAAGTATGAGGACTTAATGTCAGTGGTGGCAGTGACACCACACTTCTCCTTACTGGTCACTTTCTTGGCAGAAACCTCCTTCTTTGGGGCCATCTCTTTACTTCACTGACTGCTAATTTGCAGACCTCTTAGTCTCAGCATTTTGTGTAGAGTCTTAAATCCTAAAGGCACGAAAAATAAGCATGAAGTTAGTTAAACTCGGGCAATGTTGCCAATGTAATTCACGTTATCTTCATCATCATCACCATCACAAATGCTCAGCAATAGCATACCCTAACATAAACTAATGTGTTTTGTAATATATTACACAGGAAAAAATAACTTGCTGTCCCTCCAAAGCCAATGTGACTTACCCAAACGATTGACTGTGGTAAAAATTCAATTAGAAATGTATGTTTGAGTTGATTTTCAGATGCTAGCATTAAAAGAACTGCCCTTGATATTCGGAATGTCAGTTCCACTCTTTTCCTGGATGGTCTACTGGGGTAAACAAATGCAACAATAAGATATGTTGATCGCTGGTGCTAATTATCTGCATTCATAAAATGCTGCTCACATTTGTGCTGATCACATTGTTTCCAAACTTCTCACATTAGGATTGGCAACGCATGGTGCCATTTGTTCTAATTTTCAGCACTGCTACCGCAACCGGCAATAAATTGCAGCACAAGCATTGACGGCTGTCATGGGCTGGGGATGGCGAGGCAGAGGGCGAGGTGGTTGTAAGAGGGTAAAGACAAAAGAAAACATACCTTCTTGCTGCCTCTCTCCTCGTCCTCCCTTGTCGTCGTCCCTCCACTTCAGCCGGAACAAGAAGTGCCCAGGCTACCCAAAGCCAATCACAATGCTGCAGTGCAGCATTGTAATTGGTCTGAGTGCTGTGGCTTGCCGCTCAGCCAGGGAAGGGGAGCTTGGGCATGTTCTCCACCAGGCCGTAATGCAGCGAGGTTGGAGTGTGCATGACCGTTTGGCTGGCCCGAGAAGAATGCCCAAATATTCATGTGCTCTTTACCAAGTGCTCACTACTCCTGCCCCTGCTCTGAGAGCAGAGGAGCCCCGCCCCACCAAGCTGCCACAACAGGAACCAATGAAATGATAATAGTAACAAGTTATTATCATTTTATTTTTCCTTTATTCCCAATGCAAAAAGCAGTGGGGTAACACTGAGCACAAGCAGCACGAGCTACATATTTTCCAGACATTGATGGAATTCCGCAGAGTTTTTATGTAACTCCATGGAATTATGCATAGTGAAACTTCACAAGTTCCGCCCACCCCTATCCTTGACATGGTTGCATGAGCTAAATTTACCTAGAAACTGGTCCTAAGCTGTCTGTTGCCATCTTAAAATTCTGCCTGCAGTCCATTTCCTGCCCACTGGGTTGTTTGAGAGGATTACTTCTGGCAATATAGGAATCTCACAGGAAGCCTTTCTGAAGGCTAGCACCTGGTATTACGAATTATCACAAGCAGATTCGGAAGGTAATTATATGCCTCTTCTGATTTCCCTCATCTATTAAGGCCATAGATTGCAGCCTGATAATATAGGTGCATAGGTGTTTTGAAAATGTTATCCTCCCATGTCGGATGTTTAATGTTTGCTTAATAGATCCATGTTGTCTGAACCATGTGATTTACTGTTAAATGAATGTATTTAATGAGTGTTATTTATTTGCATGGTTTTTGTTTTTAAATCACTTTTGTATAAAAGTAACAATAATGGAAAATGATTATGACTCTACCCTATTTGTGTCCTCTTTCCATCAGTTACCACAGTTACCACAGTTTGAAAACTGACTCATTTCTAATGTCTATTTTGCCAAAATAATTGTAGGTAGTCTGTTATTTCAACTCACTACCCCACAGGCTTCTTTCAAACACCAATACCTATATTTTTTGTGGGCCTAACATTTTGAGCTTTGTTTCATCACATTTTCGATGCAGTACCAATGTAAAATCTGTTTTTGCATTCACAAAGTCACACAAGGCCCAATTTGTGTGGCTTTGCCTGAATTTGTAAAAAAAAAAATGGGTAACTCATGGCAGTTCACGGCGCTGGCTTGTGTTACTTTACAACTGGGAGGTGTTACATGAGCGGCACCTGCACATTCTCATGCCTCCACCTGTATCTTCTGACACAAATCTATTTTTACTAAAGTCTGTAAACATGGTTTTGCACCAAAATGGTGCACATACCTGAGGCTGTGGTAATAAGAAGAAATATCTTTATTTCTCCTTGTTACTTTCTCTTTTCATGTTTGCTGCATTTTGCAGGACACATGCAAAGAGGAATAAGCTCCTAAGATTTTTTTTGCACTGGAAGGAATCACTTCCTGCACAAAAACTATTCTGATCACAAGGCATACTCTTTTCCATCATTGCGCAAGTTTGTCTACATTGATGCTTAGCAGGCATAAAAGGGCCACTGTCATTAGAGAGCAGAACTGCGCCATATATTAGTCGATACGTTGCATTTCTGCTCTCTTACTTTAACACATCATGCAGCAACTTCCCTTGCTATGCTGTGTTGCGTTCAAGTAGAATCAATCTGCCCTCTAACCTGAGCACACCTCTAAAAAGATGTATAACATTTAACCCTAACCATGTATGTCTTTTTGTCATGTTAAGTGTTTGCAATATGGGTGAAAGCCCCACTCAAACAATAAACACATTCCTTGAATGGGTGAACTGTAAAAGTCACTACATAAACCTGTGTTTAACCCACTGGTAGCTTGGCACAAAGCAGACAGGCTTGGCTTAGACCAATGTGTAATCTATTTACTGAGCACGTATCACCTCCGTATCTTTATCGTAATTCCTCTTACTTCCTCAACAGATTTCCCAATGTGGCTGTTTCTAATTAATTTCAGACCGCGATCATGGTAAGAATTGTCCCCTGCAATTTTCACATTATTGGTTATTTCACATTGGCTTTCCCAATCAAACCCCCTTATCCTCCGTCTCTAGGCTTTAGGGTTGGCATTCGGTTGTCTAACCAGTTCTTTTTAGTCCCCTGCGAGACTACTACCAGATTTTGCAAGCGGTAAGCATTCCATTGTGCATTGTTCCTTGTTTTAAGGATATGTCACACCTTCTGACCCCTTTGCGCATCACCTCACCTGTGCGCATGTTTTTACTGTGATCACGTTAAACTTACCGCATAGGTATATTCCCAATTTTTGTTCACGTTTACCCACAGTCATTCTGCTCCTTATCAGACGTGCTTACCAACCACTAACATACATACTGTGTAGTATCACCACACCTGCATGACTGCCAATGAGCTTTTACTCTGCATGGTCACTCTTTCCTCTATTCCCCTATTTTTACTCCTAATTTTTCTTTAATTTTAACCCCCCTCGTTTTCTTTCTCCCCCTTCCCGTTCCCCCTCTCTCCCCACTTTCACAGGTACAATACTCAGGCTAATAAGTCCTGATGATGATCCCGGTACCTCTGTGTATTGCATCGAAACGTCGTCGACACCACAACACCTAGACACTGTTTTATGAATTATTGATTTGTGATAAGGTGTTTTTCTTAATTTATGCTTGACAATCCCCTGATTTCTCTAAAGCACCAAAAAACTTTCATGTGTTAATTGTCGCAGAGTTTGTGTTTCCACTTCACTGTTTTGTCTTCTTTGTGTATGTTTAGAATATTAAATATTTGTATCCGACTGGAAATTTTTTTTTAGATCTCATTGTCCTCCTATAATAGTTTCCTTACCTTATCCTTTGTGTGAGGAACTTTCTATGAGTGCCATTTTTAGAATTATAATTTAATATCCAACTTCACCATTAAAGAGGTTTTTAAATTAATTACAATTCATTTGAGTCATACAATTCATAATTTCTCTATCTGCTCCAAATCTGAAGTTAGCTCTTATTACAGGTATTAAAGTAACCCTGTTTAAGTCTAAGTGAGATGGAGAGGAGCCCGATGGCGTCTATTTAGTACACTGCACTTGCTGTCCCTTCCAGCTCTAGTCGTAGCACAGCTGATTGGCAGCAAAGAGAGTGGTATTTACCACTGGGTATTAAAAAACAAAATGGTGGAGCTCATGTTCATAATAACCGAAGTGGGAAAACGATACCACTAGATTCATGCAGAGCCTCGCTGACGCCGGGTGGTGGCTGCAGCAGTGCTGTGGCTCACTGGTGGGTTTCTAAGTACTGTCAGCTTCAGTTGCATAATCAAACTGCGAATCAGCAATAGTATGCCGCTAAAACTGAACAAGGTTACAAAGGAAAGGGCTGACATTATGGTGCTGGTGCGGGAGCGACTCAGCCTCTGCAGGGTATCGCTGGAAGAAAGGCAGAGGATGTGGCCACTCTGGACACAGAAAAGCTTGAACAGGGGGTTGAGCGCAAGAAACACTCACTGCAGACGGAAGTATGATCCAGTTCGGCACCAGTTGGGTAGACACAACCTTCCATTTCTGAGATATTCATCATAGCTTCTACTGGTCCAAGGCAGCCCCTGAAGAGGTCATAGGTAGCGAATGCACCCACAATCTGTAAAGGAGGTTGGATATTTAAACGAATTACAGGAAGGTAGTCCACCAGAAATTGTGAGCTTGAATGTGGCTCAGTGATTGTTAAAGAGTCAAGAATTGGGGTATGTAATAGATATGAGAGCTGTATCTGATTTAACGGAAGAGACTTGTAATTTTGCTACACTGGTCCCAGGCAGTTTGATGGATAAGAGAAATACGTGAATTTTGAAAGGAGTCTCACAGCTGGTGCAGATATACACATGACAGCAGCAGATAAAGCTAGGGCTTATATTATGATGGATGCTGGCTCCCCTGAGTTAGGGGAGAACTTTTTCTTGTTAATGGATGACTCTGAATTTTCTGGTTCAAGCAGCGGATTGACGGACATGTAGTCTGTATCTGGATCCTCTGGGATTAGTTTAATCAGTAGCATGGGTAAAACAGCCACTAAAAAATGTAGGCAGTCGGAAAAGAAACAAAAAGACAAAAGCAGAGCCGGTGGGAAAAGATGAGAATCAAGCAAAAGTATTTTTTTTAAGTTCAGAAGAAGTTTATTAAACAAGAAGAGGTGTCAATACAATATATAAGGTGATATAAAGATAAGAGTAATAGTATTTAAATAGTATATATTAAGAATTAGAATGGGTTGTGGAGAGACAAATGAGGCTGTACAATAAAAAGATGATAAAATAAACAGTGATAAAATATGGTAAAAATAAAGTACATAGGAACAATAAGGTCAATCAATGGGGTTTAGAGACTTCTTGCTGAGCGGGATATAAGTGAAATGATTGTTTAGCACAGACATCAAGGTATAGTGTTATAGGAAGCCATAAATTAGTACACTTTGTTGCCATATGAAGAGGAAAAACAAAGGCAGTGTCCAGTCTATGATTGTGACAAACACTATACCACCATGCTTTGAATGAGATATTGGCAAATTTTTTCGAATTAACAGTAATTTGTTGGAATGCAACAGCTATCAGTAGGTCAATGATCTGAACAGTAAATGTAACGTGATCCCAACAGGGAGAAAGACTCCCTAAAAAAATGTGAATAAAGGAAAAGGGAATTTGAGTGTGAAAGATATAATCAATTTGGGACCAAATTTGTTTCCAGAAAGTATGAGTGACAGTACAAGACAAAAGCATGTGGAATAGAGTTGCAGTCGGTGAGGAGCAGGACCAACAGAGATCAGGGACTGAAGAGAACTTTTTACTAAGCGTGTATGGTGTAAAAAGAAGCCTGTTATAAGTTAAAAAAAGTGTCTGTGTTTGAGTGGCAGCTCTAGAGGATTTGCGAAGTTTGGTCCATAACTTATCCCACAAAGAAATGGGCCAGGAAGTGGCAAAGTTGCATTCCCATTGTTCCACTACCTTAGATTTTGGACGAGGCGAAGGTGTTGCGCGGAGGAATTTGTAAATAAGAGCGGCTTTGGAAGAGGTAGATAAAAAGAAGTGAAGTTGTGAGGTTGGGTTAGGAGACGTAGGGCAAGTGTGAGAGTGCTGAAGACGGGTATAAGTGGACAAAACCGCTTCTTTAAGTATGAGGTATTTAAGGGTAAAAAAAGCGGGAAGATTAAAAGATTGGCTGAGTGTTGAAAAAGGTAAGAAGGTAGAGTTAGAGAAGAGTTGGGAAACCCAAATTAAACCCTTCTGTCTCCAAGACTTCCAATAAAAGGGTTTATTATTGATAAGAAGACTTCTGTTATGCCAAATGGTCGTGATTAAAAAATCAGCAACCGAGGAGGGAGGGGTAGGAGAGGAAGACAAGAGGAACTTTGCAGTAAACCTGTGAATGGGAGTGGATGATAACTGTGGTTTACGAGAAAAATAAAGAAATTCAGCAAAAGTAAAAGGGGAAAGTGAGAGACGTTCTACTGTAACCCATAAAAGGCAAGTATCATCTGGGTCTCGTAACCAAAAAGAAGCTTGGCGCAGAAGGAAAGCCTTGTGGTATGCTGGAAAGTCTGGAAAGTTGACTCCACCTTCTGATTTGGGACGTGTTAACCTAAGAAGAGACATACAGGGTTTTTTGCCCAACCAAAGAAAGGAAGAAAGAATGGTGTTAGTTTTCCTAAAAAACTTCATAGGAATTGGGATATTGCAAATAGTATACAGAACAATAGGGGATAACATCATTTTAATGGTGTCAAGGCGCCCCCACCTTGAAAGAAAGAGGGTATGCTTGCCACCTAGTAGTGAGATCAGAAAGTTTCTGGGTGCATTTGTTAAGACAGAGCGAGACTGTGTCTACATTGGAGGGGGTGACATGTAAGCCCAGGTATTTGATATGAGAGGGACTCCAAGTGAAGTTGTAAGCAGCAAAGTCAGGTTTGAAAGTATACTTTGTTAAGGGTAGAATTTCGCATTTGTCATCATTGAGTTTATATCCAGATATCTGCGAGTATTCGCGGACTTCAGCAAGGAACGCAGGAATGGAGTCAGTAGGGTTGGATATAAAGAGTAAAATGTCATCCGCATAAGCGGCAAGTTTGATGTGGTATTGTGATGTCTGGAAACCATGTATGTTAGGATTTTGCCGAAGCTTGGAGAGAAAGGGTTCCAAAGCTAAGTTAAAGAGAAATGGGGATAGGGGACATCCTTGCCGAACACCCCTGCCCAAATCAAAAAAAGAGGAGACTAAACCATTCGCACAAACCGCTGCTCTTGGATTGGAGTAAAGAAAGGAAATTAAGGAAATAAATTTAGGACCAAAACCTAACCATTTAAGGGTAGAAAAAAGATAAGTCCATTCCACTCTATCAAACGCTTTCTCCACGTCTAAGGCAATAGCAGCCAGGATATTTTGAAAGCGTGGGGATTTAGACAAAACATTGAACAAAAGCCTAGTGTTGTCAGTAATAAAGCGTCCCTTAATAAACCCAGATTGCTCAGGTCCGAGTAAGTCAGGCAAAAAGGGGTCTAACCGTGCAGCAAGTGATTTAGCATATATCTTATAATCAATGCTAACCAGGGAAATTGGTCTATAATGTTTACAGTATCGAGTGTCTTTCCCTTCCTTAGGTATAATACAGATGTGACCATCAGAAAAGGTGCCAGAAGAGCTGCCACAGGTGACAAATGAATCTGTGAGAGAATGTAATTTAGGTATTAGCAATTTGGAAAAGTGAAGGTAAAATTCAACCTTGAACCCATCAGGTCCAGGGGCTTTGTCTTTCTTGAGAAGCTGGAGGGCAGAAAGTAATTCTTGTTGGGACATGTCCAATTCCAAAGAGGCTAAGTCAATAGGGAAATGGTGTGGTTGTTGGATAGTAGAGAAGAAATTAGAGAGAGAATGGGCAGAAGGTTGAGTCTCAGAGGAATAAATGGTAGTGTAGTGTTGGGAGCATTCATCTAAGATATCATTGTGCTTATGTTTAATAACAGAATTTGCATCAAAAAAAGATTCAATATTTAACTTATTGTGTTTGATTTTTAAGTAATTAGCCAAAATTTTCCCCGCTTTATTCCTCCCACCATAAAATTTCGAAGTAGATTTCAATAAATATAAAGAAGCATCTTCTGTGGATTTTTTGTTGAATTTCATCTTGGCGTCAATAAGTGCTGCCAAGCTTTCCTGTGAATGAGAGGTGTAATAGGAGTGTTCCAAACCATTGATTTTTTTGAGAAGATTGCTAGTGTATTTGCGAGCGGTCTTCCGTTTCTTAGCCACGTAATTGATGATGAAATCTCTAGCTGTGGCCTTGAATGCATCCCAAATAGTGTGTTTGGGAATAGAAGGGGTATCGTTAATAGCAAAATATTTGTTAAAAAAATCAATAAAAGAGGCAGTAAATTTAGGGTCTAAAAGCAAAGTATTATTAAAACGCCACCTCTTAGGCCCAATAAGTTTAGGTAAGATATCAATGTTAATTGAGACTGGAGCGTGGTCGGACAATAAAATAGGGCCAATTTCTGCGTGAGTGAGAGTCTGGGAAATGAGATGGGAAACAAAAATGTAATCAATTCGTGATTGGGAATGATGAGAAGGGGAATAAAAGGTAAACTCTTTAGTTGTCGGATTACATAAACGCCAAGCAACGACAAGTTTATGCTCTGACACTGCTTGAGTAAAACGTTAATGAGGTTTGTTGGGAATGAAAGAAGCCTTAGAGCACCGATCCAAAAAAGGATCAAGAGGCTGGTTACAGTCCCCTGCCATAATAAAGTTATCATCAATGAATTTGGTGATGCGGGTGGCCATCTCACGCCAAAAGGTTGGGTCACTGCCTGTGGGAGCATAAACATTTAGAAGAGAGAGTGGAACACCTCTTAAGGAAAGGATGACATATAACCATCTACCATCAGAAAAAGATTCAGTGACTAGCAAGGAGTGAGAGAGAGATTTACGAATTAGAATAACCACACCATTGCGCTTACCATCATCAGGTGCATAAAAAACTTCACCCACCCGACCTCTTTTAAGCTTGACAGATTCAGCTTCAGACAAATGAGTTTCTTGCAAGAAAGCAAAGTCTACATTCAGTTTGGCAACGTGAGTTAGAATTCTTTGTCTCTTAATGAGAGAATTAAGACCTTTAAAGTTCCATGAAACAATGCGTACTGACATTAAAAGCAATAAAAAATATGATAACAAATGAAAGCGAAACAATAAGAGAAAGCCTCAGGATGAATGAAATCAAAGAATGATGAAAAAAGGAAAAATAGAAATAGGAAATTAGAAAAGTTACTTGTATTAGAGGACATCATTTAACAAGAAAGAATATGAAAGTCAGAGAAAAAAGGGAAAATAATAATTGGACTAGAAGGAAAGTAAAGAATGTCTACAGCACAAAGAAAAGCAATGGAGTAAGGGGAGCAATGAGAAGGAAGCGAAGATAGAGGAAGAAACGATACCTGCTGGCAAAAGTATTGTTCAGAATCTAAAGTGGGTTTACTCTGCTACCCAACAGTGTTATGATGATGGGATAGGGTTTCAACTCACGCAGAGATAGTGGGTGGCTCAAAACCTCAAATGCACTTTTCATTGAGCTTGTTTATACAATGCTAAAGCAGATGCAAAGAAAAGCAGGGCCAATTTGGCAACCAAAAAACTACAGGGGGCAATCTGGAAAGCCAACAAAAACGTGATCTGAAATGACAGAGAGAGTCACCAACATGGAAGAACAGACTGTAGGGCTGGACACTGATGTTGGAAGGGCTGGACACTGATGTTGGAACTTGAAAAAATCATGGTGAGGTGCAGGATTCCCAAATGGTCGATGTGTTGTGGAAACTAGAAGACTCAGAGAATAACCAGAGCAGAAATAACTTAAGGTTCTTAGGCTTAGTTGAAAATTTGGAGGGAAATGGTATTAGATTTTTCATGCTGGGCCTTGCTGAAATAGGCCTTCCAAGATGTTTCTCACTGGGATTGGAAATGGGAAATGCAACGAGTAAATGATTTTCCTGTGGTACTAAAAAGGAACCAGCAAGCTGAGCAACCAGGGAGACCTAGAGCAATATTGTATTTTTTGTCAACTTTCTTCTCTGTCAAGCGATATTCAATAAGGCCAGATCTTATGAACCCCGCCTGCCTCAAAGTTATTTTTAAGGGTAGGGCTCGGACATTTATCTCAAAGTTAAGGGCACAAGATTACTTAAAGGAGATTTCTGGGGGATCCGGGCAGGCTTGAGGATACTGCATTGACAAAGGATTGGTTTTGGATCATCTGTATATCAGAATACATCCATTATTTGGTCTTGTGGTAACACTAGATGGTGCACAGAATTGCAGGATTGTTTTTTTGGGTGTTTAGTAATGGTGACAAGGTTCATATGGCCTGTTAAGGGGGTAGTTCCTTCTTCTTGGTTATGCTTTTTTGATATCTCTTTTGTCTGATCGGCTTGATCCTCAAACAAAACTCTCCAGAATCGGAATGATGCACAACGGAGTCCACCTCCTGTAAGCCCCAACTCTGAGAATATTCAAACAAAGAGCAAAGGGAGAGCAGGCGAGGGAAAGGGCATTGGGAAAAGGAGCAGCAGGGAATTTGACATCTGAAAAGAACAAAGAAACATACATTAACTCAGTGCACAAAGACTACTCTCAGTTAAGTCTCACTTGTACATAGAGATACCTTTAAGAAAATAAAGCAGACCACCTCTCTAGGAATTCCAATTTACGTTAAGATTAAAGATTCTGTTTGCCTGCTGATACCTGCATTCACAAAAACATAATGATTCATATCCTTCCTTCCTTCAGACCTCAACAACACTAAGAAGGATATACTCCGAACTGGCATATAATCATACATACCTCGCACAACATTAATCAAAGAATAAAGAAAAGTTAGAGCTTCCCAAAAATAGTCTATAGAAAATTCCTGTACAATAAGACGAATTGGGTAAGAAAGGAAATCCTATAGCACGGTCAAAGTCTCGTAGCGTAATCCACTTTCTCAATGAACGCCGATCCAAAAGGTTGGGCAAATACTCTCTAGAAGGTTATGTCAAGAGATAATAAGAACCCTTGCAGTTAATAGAACACCTCAAATGAAAATAAAAGTATGCCTTGCGCTACTGTTTCCAATGCAGGAGGTAACACCCACCACCACGAGCACTGGGAATAAATAGATAGGCTCTCTACTCTTGCCTCAAAGTGGAAGGCTCAAACAGGACGTAGATTTTCCATGTAACACCACGGAGAAATAGGGATAAAGCCTTCCGCTCTTGAATAATGTCCCAAAACAAAGGTTCTTTCATTTCCGTGTCTCCACGCTGTAAACAAGAGAACAAGCGGCTTGCAGCAATCAGCTCAGCCCAACTGACCGACTCAAGTTTAGTCAAAAAGAACACCTGCTCTGGTGTTCCATACGAATGGTGTGCCATTGGGAATAGACTTCTTCCCTTACCTCAGGAAATACAGGAGGGTTAAGGTACACCATGGTCTGACTTCTCCTGCGATCTCCAATGAAATCCAGGGCAAACTTCTCCCCGTACAACAGGAAGCATCTGTAAACAAGAATTACACACATGATTCCCTGTGTGTCTTCCGGTTTTATCCCAAGAGCCTCCATCAGAGTGCATCATGGGGTGTATTTATTTACTTAGGAGTTTTATACAGCAATAGCCAGACCCGGGGGTATCAGGGTGCTTTACAACATGAATCATAGATGCAAAACAAACATAAGAAGTGACCGTAGTAGAAACATAGTGATTTGTGTCGAGTAAAGTTCAGACACAAAGACTCGCAAATAGAACAAAGTTACTTGTCGAGTACAGTTCCAACATAGCAAGTAGTCGATAGGCTCCATGATTCGTGAACAATCCAGAATGGTAAAGGGGAGCACAGGAGAGAAATGAAAGGTAAAAAGAGGTGTCCATCCTCTTCTGAGTCTTTGTATACTGCTGTGTGTGGGATTCATTGTAGAGCATCAGCTATCAATTCGGAAGAGATCGGTTGAGGAAAAGGTCTTTAAGGTGGCTTTTGCATGTTGGAAAGGAGGAATTAGTCCTAATATGAACTTGGATGGAGTTCCAAATTTTGGGCACATTTCCAGAGACGGCGCGTGATGAGGTTATATGTTTGCGAGTCTTTGGCGGGATGAGAAGTAGAGTGTTAGTACTGTTTAGGTTCCTTGACTGACCGGCTTTGCTGAGTTTGGTAGGTGTGGTTTGTGGCGTGGCGTCACCTATCGTGGTTCAATCGTCAGCTTCTTGAGAATCGGTGATAGGTGAGGGATGGGAGTCAATGACTGAGGGGTTATTATGTTAGCTGCTTGTTGTGGAGGAAGGTGGCGACGGGGGTAGTAAGTTGGGCTTGGTAAGGTGTGTTGTGCGGTTGGTTAGTAGATTCTCCATGGGGGTAAGTCTGTTTGTGGTCAGTGGGTTGTTTGAGTGGCCATGCCGGAGATGGGTGAAGGTGTTGCGTAGCATGGGGAAGAGGCCTTCAAATGAGTCTAGATTGTCATTATTAGCTTGGATCAGTACTGTACCATAGCTGTAAATGGTCATCAAGGTGTTGCCTCATCGTTTCGGACGGTTAGAGGCTGATAACGTCAGTTTGCAGCTGAGAGGGGTGCTAGTAGTTTTGGAAATGTGGAGGTGTGTTCTCATAATGGTACTCCAATCACAGGGATCAGGGTGTGGAAAATGAGTTCCATTTTCTGCTGGCCTTTGGTGGAGCAATAATAATAATATAGCCATTTCTAGAGCGACTGGTTACACTAAAACAGTGTGTCCCCGCGCTATAAATTGCTTTAAGACCCTAGAAGGCAGAATACCAGAGGGAGGGGGAAAATTAAGCTAGAAACACTAGTTGTAGTTGACAGGGAAAAGATGGGTTTTAAGTTTTGAACGGAATCTTTTTTCTGAGGGCTCCATACGAAGATCTATGGGCAGTTCGTTCCAGTGTTTACTTGCCAAAAACCTAAAGGAACGGCCTCCCATCCTGGCCTTGTGAATGCGAGGGAGTTTAAACAGCATTGCTCCGGCCGATCTCAAGTTCTGGATGGGGCGATGGACGGTAATGAGCTTTTGCAGGTATCTTGGGCCCTTTCCTTGGGCAATGTGGTGGGCAAAGCAAAGCGCTTTGAACTTAATACGCTCCCTGATGGGGAGCCAGTGAAGTCTTGACAGAGCCAACTTCCCAGATGCTCTGCGGGGCAGATTGAGAGCCAGGCGTGCAGCAGCGTTTTGTACACACTGCAGTTGGTGTAAGCCTTCCTTACTTAAACCTAAGAGCAGGGCATTACCGTAGTCAAGATGAGGTGTGACTAATGCGTGGATGAGGCTTCTCCTAGCGTTGATGGGAAGAAGGTCGAGGATTTTGCGAAGAGTTTTGAGTATGCTGTAGCATCTACCCGTGACTTTTTTGACCTGGTGTTTAAAAGAGAGATCAGCATCAAGCATAACTCTGATGTTCCTGACTGATTCCGATGGAGAAGGAATTGCGCCCAGTTCAGCTGGCCACCACTCAGGTGACCAGTCACAAATGGATTTACAGATGACTAAAAGCTCCGTCTTGTCACCATTAAGGCGTAGGCAGTTGTTATTCATCCAACCTGCTACTGACAGAAGGCAGTTGGAGAAATTGGTGGCATCTTCCTGATTGTGTGTAAGTTTAATCATGAGTTGGGTATTGTCAGCCTACGTGACAATATCCACTCCGAAAGATTGCACAATGTGGGCCAGGGGTTCCATATACAGATTGAAAAAGGTAGGGCTCAAACTGGAGCCCTGTGGAACCCCATGTCTCAGCTTCCTGGGGGAGGATATGAATGGAGGACAATGCATTTGAAAACTCCTGTTTTCAAGAAAAGATTTAATCCATTCAAAGGCAGATCCTACCACTCTCATATCCGAGAGGCGAGACAGCTGCGTTGTGTGCAGCACGGTGTCAAAAGCTGCACTAAGATCTAGAAGTACCAACGCTGCTGTCTGCCCCTCATCCGCCATTTGCCTCAGCAGTGATAGATATCAGTGAATAGTGTTTCAGGGTGCTGTCTAATCAGCCTGTGCTTGAAATTTCTTTTCGCTTTGAGTGATAGATTAGGGAGAAAGATGATGGAGAAGGAGTTTTGGCCATGTGGTTTCGTGTAATTCGTTGAGGGGGCTTGAAGGAAAGTTGATGTGTCAGTAATCATTTTGTCCTTGTTGGTAGTGTGGTTTACCACTTGGGTTGCTCCACAGACTGTGGGTCTCAGCGAGTTGGGCTGGGGGGTTTGGTTGGATCTTTTTTTTGTCTTGGTAGTCGAGCTAGTGAGGGTAGTTAGGCCATTGTATAAATCCAGTGGGTGAGTGCATTGAGCTTTTACCCTGTGGGATTGGTCCTCGGGAGGGGTCGAGCTGAGAGTTGTCTTTATACTGTGGCTCTGTTGTTCTATTAGCAACCTGATGAGTTCTACGGGGGTTTCCGCTGTCATCTAAGTGACAGATATCAAAGTGTTCATGCCCGCAGGTATTCCTCCGCACGTAGTAGGAGCCTTTTGTTTTTAATGTTCAAGTGACCGCTCCACCCACAGTTGTAAGAGGATTTGTGGTGGAGGTGGTTAGGCTTGAATATCTGCCAACTTGTGGTAGAGCGATTGTGATTTAGTGAGAGTAAACCAAGGTGGCATGCTTCCAGGTTATCAGGATCTCAAGTCTTCCGCAAAGTAGAGTTCAGTTCGAAGATAGTCACTGTAGGTATGTTCACCATTAAGTGGTATGAGGTGATCAGGTATCACTACACAAGCATTTGTTTGTGGAGGCTCTTAGTGGATAAACAAACGCAGGGAGCCGCCATCTTAGGGTCAGGCATCCTGGATGTTCGATACTGCAAGTTTTTTTATCAGATTATAATAAAATAGATTTTTAACAAAGATGTCTTTCGGGTTAGGGCTCACCTCCCTTCTGACATATTAATTCTTTGTTTAAGTACAATACAGCTTATTTGTCTTAAGACCAGGAAGCTCGTCCTGGGTAAATAGTCTCAAGGTGCCGCCATCTTAGAGTTATGATGTAGAGAGGATTGAAAAAAAGAAAGTTGTCACCAATGTTTGGGCTCACCTGATTTGTGTTGTTTCAACTTCGTTTTCAGGAGATGAAACCGCCGATTATCAGGGGAGCCATTTTGGGGTCAGGCATCCTGGACACAAGGTCCAGAATCTCCACGAGGAGCGTTACACCAATGACTCTGTTACTTCGGCAGATAGTGAAGCCTTGTGTCTCCGTTGGAGCCGTATCTCACTGTAGAGGTCACACCAAATTCGTTATGCCGGACCTTGCAACCATTTATTTGAGCCAGGGGAGCCTCAATTTAGGGGTCAGGCACCCAGGATGATTGGGACGCATGATTCTTCGTTACTGCGGGGTGCTCGTTGTTTCAACGTCGTGTCCTGCAGGTGGATCCCTGGTCAGACCTCCGATGTTGCAGTTACAGACCTGGAGGGAGTGAGGTACGGATCGCTGTTCACTGCCGTTTCGTGCTGTGAACACACCACTTGGATCAATTCAACACCTTGGCTTCATGGAGGGTTCCGTTTTGTCTGGTAAGTTCTGATTTACTCTGTTTTCTCTCAGCAGAGGCCCTGTGTTCAAAGGGGTGGGGTCAAGGATTTTCACAGATATGTGATCCAGGTGTCCCGGTGTCCCAGTGTGTTGGTGCTCGGTCTCATAGCTCATTCCCCTCAGCCAACTTGGAATGCCATCCTGGATGTGTAGTATATGGTTGATTTCACGTTGGGTAGGCGCCCGAAAGCCACAGTTCCTGACATCTTTCTTCTCTCTTTTGAAAAAAAATTATGAGTGTGGTTAGAGCTGGGAGGAGTGGTGTGTCTGTGGGTGGCATTTTCATGGTCATACTGACCTGTTAGCTCGCTAGTGGGTCTGGTGGGGGAGAGATTAGGGGGAGGGGAGTCATGGGGTGACTCGGACAAGATGGAAGTCCTCATCCTGGGATCCTCACCCTCCGCCTGGGATGACTCCTGGTGGCCCCCCGCCCTAGGCAGCGCACCCAAACCAACAGACCACGCACGCAACCTAGGCTTCATCCTGGACTCATCCCTCTCCATGACCAGACAAGTCAACGCCATCTCCTCGTCGTGCTTCAACATCCTGCGCATGCTACGTAAGATCTTCAGGTGGATCCCCACCAAGACCAGGAAGACGGTCACCCAGGCCCTCGTCACCAGCCGACTGGACTACGGCAACTCCCTCTACGCCGTAACCACCGCCAAACTCCAGAAGAGACTCCAGCGGATCCAGAACGCCTCAGCATGACTCATCCTGGACATCCCCTGTCGCAGTCACATCACCGGACACCTGAGAGACATTCACTGGCTCCCGGTCAACAAGAGAATCACCTTCCGACTCCTCACCCACGCACACAAAGCCCTACACAACCAAGGCCCAGGATACCACAACAGCCGCCTCAACTTCTACACTCCCAAACGCAAGCTTCGATCAACCAGCCACGCCCTCGCCGCCGTCCCCCGCATCCAAAGAGCCACCACAGGGGGACGGTCCTTCTCCTACCTGGCCGCCAAGACATGGAACTCCCTCCCGACCCACCTCCGCCTGACCCAGGACCACCTCGCCTTCAGGAAGCAACTCAAGACCTGGCTGTTCGAGCAGTAGCGGCCCCCCCCCCTAGCGCCTTGAGACCCTCTGGGTGAGTAGTGCGCTATATAAATGCTTTGATTGATTGATTGAGGGGGTGGGGTAGGAGGGAAGGTGGGTAGGCAACCCAGGTGGATAGAAAGTTTTATAGGCAGGATGTGGGTAGGAAGAGCATGTAATTGTACAGTAGACATGCTTTTATGTTATTTTTAAATATAAACAATGAGTAAGCTGCGTATTGCCACAGTGAACATTTTTGGCTTAAATAATCAGATGAAAAGACAAAGGGTTGCCCTTGATAGGCAATCTTTTAAGGCTGATGTAATTTGTCTTCAGGAGACTCACATTGAGGGAGCAAGAAGAACTTTTTTAGACTTCTTGCGCTATCAGGTAGTGTGTTGAACCTCCCAGGGGACATGTACACGGGGTGGCAATGGTGGCACAGGAGGGAGACAGCAGCTTTCCTCATTCTAGTGTGGATAAGTATGGTCAATGGGTTATTGCAGGGCGCAGATTTCCTAATGGAATCTCTACTCTTTGTTCTGTTTATGGGTCTGTATTGGACGATCCAGAAGTGTTTGACTGGTTAAAGAATGAGCCATCCTTATGGACAACTCTGTTTATTATGCTGAGATTTTACCATCAATTTAATTAACGATAATTTGGATGCAGGCATTAAAAATTTCCAAGTTCATAAGCCTAAAGTTTTCAGATCTTTGATTAATTTAAGAAGAGTTCATGGGTTAGCAGATAACTGGGCCAAGCAAGATACCCCTGATCCAGGATTTATGTTATGCAACACCACACCAGATACACGCATGGTTAGATAATTTTGTTTATGTCACATAGCTTGCTGCAGGAGTGCCAGATTAAAAAATACCCTAGGGCAATGTCAGATCACAATCTATTGTCTTTGGATGTAGCACTGAAAGATTTACCACGCCAATGTCAGAGTTGGTCTTTTGAACAAGCTCTACTGTTGGATGATGAATATATTAGTCATATACAGGAATGGACCCTATCTTTTTTTGCCGACAATGCAGGTAGTGCCCTGGTCGGGATGATCTGGGACGCTTTTGAGGCAAGTATCCATGGAGAGACATGGCTGAACTAGTCAAAAGAAAGAAAATTACATTTGGTAGATCTGTATAATATATTGTCAGCCACAGAGTCTAATTTGATAGACACAGTAACAAGGGGAGTAGAGATCGAGGGTATGCAATTGAAAGTGGTGGTAGCTAAAGCAGCAATAGTTGATAGCTCAATAAAAAAAGCTGCTGACAAGTTTGTTTCGCAGAGAAACAATGTTTATGAGTATGGTGAAAGGATAGGACATCTCCTGGCTCATTGCACTTGGCAGCAAGTAGTTCAGGGTCAGGTTAGGAAGATTCTGGACCTCCATATTGGATTAGTGTCCGATCTGGAAGGAACAAGGGTGTCTTTCAAAGATTTTATCAGCAGATGTACATTGATGAATTGGGAATAGCGGCTGGGGATATGCTGGGGCATTTGGACTCAGTTTTCCATCAAAAATAAGCCATGGAGGACCTCGATTATTTAGCTCAGCCCTTCTTGTTGGAAGAAATTGCTACGGCTATCTCAATCTTTCATCAGGGAAGGCAGTTGGAACTGATTTTATTCCCACAGAGTTTTATGAGATTTATTTCTACTGGTCTCAAAGTAGAATGTATTTTTGCAAGTTCACGGTGGGTTGGACTTGCCTGAGTGCTAGCCTTCCATGAACATAGTAGTATTTCCAAAGAACGGCAAACCCTTGCAGGATTTAACCTCATATCAGCCTATCACCTTAATAAACAGCAACCCAAAAATATATTCCAAAATATTGGCGATGAGGCTGTCGGGGATAATTAGTAAGATCATATCTGCCATGCAGCAAGGATTCATTCCTGGTAGGGGCACACTGGATCTTATCCAGATGGTTATCACTCTTTTTGATGCAGCTGCAGTAACAGAAGATCCTATGGCTTTAATACTCCTGGATGCAGAAAAAGCATTTCATACAGCCTCCTGGAAAGATTGGCATAGGATTAGGATTTATTTTGTCCTTAAAAGTTGTGTATTGCAACCCAAAAGCTAAGATCTTGCTGATATGGGGGCATTCAGAGTTAGTTATTTTAAATAATGTGTATTAGTTTCATTAAATAGACCTTAGTGCAATAGTGACATGCATATAATACAGATCATAAATGATGTACACTACATATACAGTAATTTGCGTTAAAAAGGTACAGAGATAATTATAATAAATAGATTAAAATATAGGTTAAAAAGGAGAAATACTCAGATTACTATGATTTACAGGTTAAAAGTAATATCACGATATCTCATATGACATGCATCGACAAGCATTCACGCATATTCCAACTGCTGTATATTTCATACATATCTTAGGTCTACTAGAATCAGAGAGTCAGAGTCAAAATCACTTTATAGGTCTACTAAAATCAGTACAATAAAAGTATTACATCAATCCCCCCACCCACAGTTACCCCTAATCAAGAAAAGCAGTCATACATAAACTGTCACAATATTCCTCATGGACAAGTATATCAAAGTAGTACCTATTATCAACCAATTTCTCAGTAGTAAACTAGATTTCCCTTCCCTTACCCGCTAGGACTTAGGGAGCTACTCAATGAATTTGTGTCTGCTCCCAGGGCCAACAAACTATCCACCAGGTGTTCCCATGCTTTAACCCTTTTCAATTTTCCCTCATTTTCTTACAACATAGCATCCTCCAAATATGCCCATTTAACCATTACGTTATGCCATCTAGTAATTTGAGGTCCATGCGCTGATTTCCAGTGCATTGTCAATTCTCGTTTTGGCAAATTAAACCTAAGTTTGTAAATCTAGTAGTAGTTTTCTCATTTTTAGGGTGAAGGTATCCTACTTGGATACAGACCAAAGGTGCACAAGTAATATCCCTAAAGAATATCTATATTCTTTAGAGATATCACTTATGATATTTGTTGAGGACGTCTATGAGATTTGTGCAATGTTTTATGGGAGAAAACGAATATATTTTATAAATGTTATAATGTACATTTTTTTAAATTTTAGACGAAATACATTTTATAAAAACAAAATTGATTTATTTTATATATTGTATCATTTTCTGTGCTGTGTTGTGATTAAGTAATTACAATAAGAAAAGTCGTCTGTTTTCCCATCTAAAATTCAGCACCTATTTCTATGTTTACATTCACTGTCATGTGACGCACTTTAGGAGGTGTGGCCCTTAAGAGGGGTCAGGGAAACAAAGCATTTAAAAATAACAGGCTGACTGTTCAAACGGTGTGTGAACAAGAGTACATGGTACTCAAAACGCGTCATCTGAAAGGTCTTTAAATAAATCTAACATATTGCCTGAAGTCGTGGGGTCTGTTTCCTTCTTTCGCCACGCTCTCGGCGTGGAGGTTTGACGATTTGCTGTGCATTAATTTACGGAAGCTGGTTGCCTCCGTCAACGGCACCCCCTCCGCACAAAGCGGCATCGCCTTTACAACCACAACGGAGCAGCATTCTGAGGAGGAATATTTTGGCGAAGCCCCCTGCAGCTGTAAAGAAAAACAGGACAGCACCGGTCGGTGTGATTAGCGGGTCGGGTAGACCGGCGATCAACGGAACACCGGGGCTCAACGGGTATTTAATTCAGCAATCTGCAGGTGAGGAGGCATCGATTAACTTCAGGCAGCAATCAATACAGTGGCCAAGTACCGGTTTGAATATTCAAAATCCTTTCTCAATTACACCGTAAATACAATATAAACAATGTCAGCGAATCTCGATGAAGAGAGGGAGGCGGCAGTGCCAATTTTATATGGTAATTTGCCCCGGGCGTGTCAAATAGGCAAGCGCCCGCAACGGTCGCCAACTCAGCTCATCAAGACGTAAAACAATTATTGAAAACTCTGGAAAAAAAGTCCAGGTCCGAAGTCACAAAATGGTGGGAGCATAAGTCCCTGACCAAATATGAAGAAGCAGGGAGGGTGCCAAGTTGCCCCCAGTTTTGTGCACCCTAATCCCCCCATGCTCAAGTAGTGGGGAGAGAGTAATCTCATCGCATCCATGAATTTGATTAGGATTCTAATCAGGTACGCAGTACTTGACAGAACGACTCTGCTGGAAGAAATTAGAAAAATGAATGAAGAATTGGATAAACATGAGGAGGCGGACATTAAAACACTGATTGAAAAAAGTCGCAAAGAAATTGGGGAAAGATTGAGAAAACACAAGGAGAAAATAAAATTAAGGAAAATTAACTAATTTCAACGAGATCTCGAAGACTATGAAATGGGTCGCATTTATACCTTCTCACGAAAATTCGACCAGCTAGAAAACAGCGTCAGCTATCTAATCAAGCGAAAATTGTGCAACAACCCAACAAAAACAATGAGCAAGGATCTTCTAATGTTTCAGACCCGGAAACTGTTTCCTTATCAAGTTCGTGTAGTACAGCGGGATCAGTTGGAAGCCTCAATCATGACAATCACACACTTGCAATTTTGGACCTAGGTGAGGAAATCGATTTTTTAGTCGAGGACTGTCTCAAGACATTTCGACCGATAACACGGAACAATGGCGCAGGGAGCGGCGCAATACAAGGCGCAAAGCAAGGAGGCAACGCGCCAAATCAGCTGCAAAACAAAAAGAAGCCTTGGTACAAAAAGAGAAACAACAACAAAAAACGGTAGATATGGCCAGCACCATTACCAATCTATCGAACCTCACTTTAACAACAGCTGAACAACAGTTGTTGTCTCTGAGTCTAAATTACTGCCCGGAAAGTTCATTTAACTACACCGGGACAAGAGCGGATGTATTTCTTTTTATTAGGAAACTTAAGCTTAAAAAATTATTCGCAATCAAGTCAAATTCCAAAGAAACAAATTGCAGGGAACACAATATTACTGCCAGTGAGTGTCCTCTGGCAGCTGCAAGCGATGCAAGAACTCTTTTAACCCTATGTGACTTGGGATCAGGAACTTCTATCTTCAGTACAAATGAAGGTAATATTGCATCTAATACCCAAGACCAGCTTCGTGCTATTGACGTTACACAAAGAGGAGCAGGGGAAAGTCCCTTCAAATTAAAGTGCAAGTTTTTCCCTGTCATGCCAAAAGATGCGGTGGATATATTTCATGAGCGTGTGGTCGAAGACCTGAAAACATTAAATAAACGAATACAAAGACAGAAACATGTCAAGAAATGTTTTTTTCAATCGGTCCAGTATAACAAACTGATGGAGAAACTCAGCAAAAATCAGGACATAGTGATCAACTCTTCTGAACTGGAAGGTATTGGAGACTCCACTCCATTGTTGCTCAGCCTGTGGGTTCCGCTTTACATGCCAATCGTCCCCTGACATTATATCCAGGACCAACTTAGACAATATTAAAGCCGGACTGATTAACTCAAGATCTATGGTCAGCCATGCAGCTGATATTTTTGAGCTGCTCGATGGCCAGGAGTTCGATCTCCTTTTCATTACTGAAACTTGGCTCACGGATTCCTGCATGCCGGTGATCGAACTTGCCATTCCACGTGGATTTAGGATCGCGAGGATGGATAGACCATCTGGCAGGGGCGGTGGTGTGGCGGTTATCTACCGTGACCATTGGGTAGTGGTGAGTGAACCGCCTGATTTACTTGGCGATGCAGAAATGCTACACTTTGCTGTGGTTCTTTCCCCCCACTTCACCTTGGGAGGCACCCTTATCTACCGCCCCCCCGTCTATGCCGGTAGTTTTATGGGCAATATCGAGGAGGTGATTGTGCCTCGTGCCCTTAATTTTTCTCGATATCTCCTGCTGGGTGACTTTAACATCCATATGGACATTGGGGACCTGCCCGAATCAAGGGGTTTGGCTGATGTCCTTGCGGTGGCGAACCTAACACAATGGGTGAACTTCCCTACTCATCGGGCTGGTCACTGGCTAGATTTAGTTTGTTCCAACTTCGAGATCACCATGTCACCCCCTATGAGGGTCACCTGGTCGGACCATGTCCTTCTTCGGTTCACCTGGCCCTTGGGTCCTAAAGTGTTGAGTGATTTGCCTGCCCCTCAAGTTCACGCCCAGAGAATAAATGTAACCACCTTTTCAGATTCGCTTATGGCTAATCGGCCAACGTTGCCGTCTAACCTAGAGTCTGCAGTAGATTTATTCAATGCTTGGGTTAATCAAAGTGTCACTGTGCCCACCAATAAAGGGGGCTGCACACGGGTTAGGTCATCACCCTCTAAACCCTGGTTCTCCCACGCTCTCAGGGAACTTAAAGTCGGCTGTAAAAAATTGGAGAGAGCCTGGCGCCGCGAGTTCCGCCCTGATTTGAAGACTGATTTGCGGAGGGCGCAGAAGGTTTACTACGCGGAAATTAAAGCTGCTAAAAGCAGGTACTTCTCTGATAGGATAGAGAAGGCGGACAACAATGGCAAAGAAGTCTTTGCCATTGTTCAGAGTTTCCTCTCTCCCTGTGCTGCCTCCCCAGTTCTTCCGGCTTCTGTTCTCTGGTGTGAGGAACTGTCCTGCTTTTTTGATAACAAAATCATCAAAATCCAAGAGGAGCTCCGAAATTCTTGCGATCTTCTTCAGCCCGCGTTACCCTTTGCCAGTTCTGGGGTGAAGCAATCTACCAGCCAATTTTCCACCTTTGAGCCAGCTGTGCAAGCGGACGTGCTGGCCATCCTAGAGTCTCTTAAGTCGGGCTCTCCCTCTGACCCGTGCCCCGCTAGGGTTCTGGGGGGTGCTGCGAGCTTGGTATACCAGGAGGCAACTCATGTGGTCAATCTGTCTCTGGCCTCTGCCTCTGTGCCCCTTTGTTGGAAACAGGCGAAATTGCTTCCCCTCCTTAAGAAGTCCGGCCTGGACCCTCTAGCCACGTCCAGCTATCGGCCGATATCGCTGCTCCCGGCACTAGCTAAGGTTTGTGAGAAGGTGGTCTTTAGGCAGCTGAATAATTTTATTGAGTCCTCTCAGGCCCTGCATCCGGCTCAATCGGGCTTCAGGGCGGCCTTCAGCACCGAGACGGCTCTGGTGGAAGTCTCGGAGGCCATTAGGGAGTGTTTGGATGGAGGCGGCAGTGCGGTCCTGGTTTTGCTGGACCTATCTGCCGCCTTCGATACGGTACCCCATGCTCTGCTGCTGAACCGGCTGGCCGAGGTTGGCCTGTCTGGCGCGGTTCTGGCCTGGCTGTCCTCGTTTTTGTCGGAACGGACGCAGCAAGTTTGGATGCCTCCCCACGCCTCGTCTCCCAAGAAGCTCAGCACAGGGGTCCCCCAGGGGTCGACGTTAAGCCCTCTGTTGTTTAACATTTATATGACCCCGCTGATCCATCTGGCTGAGCAGTGGGGAGCCAAAATAATGGCGTATGCCGACGACACTCAGCTGTTGTTTACCTGGCCTAAAAATTGTTTAGATGCCAGTGTCGTCCGCTCTTGTCTATCCAACGTCTTTCGGTGGCTCCTTTTAGCCCAACTTAAATGTAACGAGGACAAGACTGAGCTGTTGTTTTATGGCAATTTTCCGGCCAATTTTAAGGATCTCATCTGGCCATCCGATTTTGCTTGCCCCAGCTCTCTTGGAGGCCTGGCTAAAAACTTGGGGGTCTGGTTTGGACAGGATCTTAAGTTTGAAGCACACCTAAAAAAACTTACGGCGACCTGTTTCTTGACCCTCAAGTCACTAAAAAGATTCCTTCCACTGCTCGCCAGGGAAGCAAAAGAGACGGTTCTGCGTGCTCTGATCCTATCAAGGCTGGATTACGCCAATGCTCTCCTTAGTGGTCTCCCTAAATACCTCATTAACCGAATGCAGATTATTCAGAATGCGGCGGTTTGACTTCTCTTCTCTCTTCCAAAGAGAACTAGCGCATCTGTTTATCTCCGAAAGCTCCATTGGCTTCCAGTGGCACAGCGTATTGTGTTTAAATCCTTGGTTCTGGCCTTTCGTGCCCTGCACCAACAGGGACCACAATATTTGCACAAAAGGTTCATTTTCTATACCCCTCGCCGAGCACTTCGATCAGCTAATCTCCTTCTGATGGACATGCCTAAATTCAGATTTGTGAGATTGGGTGGTCAGTCTATTTCTGTCCAAACAGCCCGAGCCTGGAACACCCTGCCGCTCTCTCTGCGAGCGTCAGCGACACTGATAGAATTTAAGAAAGGATTGAAAACCCACCTTTTTAAACTCAGCATCTAGCTGTTTTTCCTCTCTCTTTGGTTTGGCTCTGTTTTAGCTCACATATCGCGCCAGGATACTCTGTAGTAGCAGAGCGCGTAATAAAATATTTTATACATATTTTATACATACATAAAGGAGGGAACATTGTCCTTTGGCAAAAAAAGAATATGTAACAGAGGCATTAAGACAATTTGGTGACAACAATTGTTATGTTATGAGCAGCGGCCTGGAGTACAAACAGGCCCGGGATACTTTGAAGCGCATGCTAATGTCATACAAACGGGAACACTTAATATCATCTGAGGAGTATGTATTTTTACATGTGGAGAACACGGTGATGCCTCACTTATACCTAATTCCAAAGGTACACAAAATGCGTCATCCAACTCCTGGCAGACCGATCATCTCTGCAATAAAAAGCATGGGTGAGAATGTTTCCCGTTACATTGATTACTTTTTGCAAAACCATGTCCAGAGTCTTGCCAGTTACATTAAAGACACCAGCGATTTTTTGTCAAAGCTCGGCACAATACAATGGCAAACTAACTGGTGTATGATTACACTAGATATTGAATCATTATATACATGTATTGAACATTGCAAGGGCATTGAGGCTATCAAACATTATTTAGGACAAACATCTTGTGAGTACTATGGACATAATCAAATGTTATGTGACCTAGTAAATTGGTGTCTTAATAACAATTTTTTCATGTATGGTAAAGACATCTGGAAACAGATCAGAGGCGTTGCGATGGGGTCCTGCTTCTCCCCCAGCTACGCGTGTTTACACGTGGGCTGGTGGGAGGAGAGGGATCTTGCAGCAACGCCAGGTTACAATAATGTTAAATATTGGATGAGATTCATCGATGACGTCTTTTGTATATGGCAAGGTGAAATTTCGAGTGCACATCAATTTGTCGAAGCTCTCAATACTAACACCAGTAATTTATTTTTTACATCCAATATAAGCAGACAATCGGCCCAATTTTTAGATGTCCAAAATGACATCATTGTATCGCAAACCCACTGCTGGCAATAGCATATTGCATGCCAGCAGTGGACACCCCCGACACGTGATCGAAAGTATACCGTTGGGGGAACTTTTGCGATTGAAATGAATCTGCAACAGTATCAAGAAATTTGATGAGGGCGCCATAGCCATGATGGAACGTTTGAGAGCCAGGGGCTATAGTGAGACTACCCTTTCCAAGGCACTAATTAAAACTCAGGAAAGGTCCAGAATATCTCTCCTTACACCCAAACCTCCAGAAGTGGCACATCATGATTAATCGCCCAGGCTTATCATTACCTATAGCTGCCAACAAAGGCAAATAAAATCCATCATCAATAGGCATTGGCCCATTTTAAAAACAGATGGTGTGCTATTTTCGAGAGTCTCGGACAGACCTACTGTCACCTTCAAAAAAGCCTACAGCATGCACAGCAAGCTAGTCAAATCAAATCCAGAGCTGGTCAGTGGCAGTGACTGGCTCACCAGGAAGGGCTTTTTTAAATGCAGTTCCTGCCGTGCATGTAAATTTGGGCAAAACACCACTTACTATGACAGTCCGTTTTCTGGCACTAAGATTGCAATTAAGGGCAATTTTAACTGCCGCACGGAGTTTGCTGTATATGTCCTGATGTGCACCTGCGGCTTGAGCTATGTAGGTAGCACGAGGTCGCAGGTGCACGTGAGGATATTGCAGCATCTCCGTGCCATAGTAAATCATGATTCAGCCTACCCCGTGGCACGGCATTTTGACTCAGTACACGCCAGGGACCTGGCGTGTTTGAGCTATTTTGTCATTGATGCAGTGCCCCCTTTGAGACGGGGTGGCGATAGAGACAAACTACTTAGAAGGTTGGAGACCCAGTATATTATAGCGTTAGACAGTAAACAACCATATGGTCTTAACGCAACAGAGTGTCTACACAATTTTTTATAAATGTCTCCCCTAGTGTCGTCTTTGGATTTGGAGCTGCTGTGCATTAGTTTTTACAAGTCTTGGCCACTCTATTATTGTGTTTTGGATCCATGATGTAATTTATTTCCAAAATCAATAGCCCATTGAGCAACAACTTCAATTCACACAGCAGTAGTATATCAATTTGAATACATCTGGCAATATTTCAGATAGCACGTGTGTTTATGGAATTTGTAACATCTCTCTTTTAAGATTGTATTTAACGCGCAACAATACATATTCTTTATCAGCTTTATTTTTTTTTTCACGAAACATTTTTTCGTTTTTTCTCACTCACAATATGCACATGTACAGAAGAGCACAAATCAATGTGGAGATTATTCAGTATTATATTTTTTTGTATATAAATTGTACATAGGTCTTGATATTTATGATATATATAAATTCATGAAATTTGAATTTTTAAATAAATATTTTAGACATTAGTTCGTGGGTATCAAAATGTGAGTTGTCACAGAAATGTTTATGTCACATGATTCAGTGGATTAAGGCTTCAATGTCAATTATCAATCTGGTTGTTAGTCCACATCAATCTGCATTAGTCACTTTATATCCCTTGGGGTATTTGTATTCAAGCAGCAAGGATAAAGCACCAGTCACTTTGATAGCCCTTATTCAGGGTATCTGCATTCATGCAGTTATGATATTTGTTGAGGACGTCTATGAGATTTGTGCAATGTTTTATGGGAGAAAACGAATATATTTTATAAATGTTATAATGTACATTTTTTTAAATTTTAGACGAAATACATTTTATAAAAACAAAATTGATTTGTTTTATATATTGTATCATTTTCTATGCTGTGTTGTGGTTAAGTAATTACAATAAGAAAAGTCGTCTGTTTTCCCATCTAAAATTCAGCACCTATTTCTATGTTTACATTCACTGTCATGTGACACACGTTAGGAGGTGTGGCCCTTAAGAGGGGTCAGAGAAACAAAGCATTTAAAAATAACAGGCTGACTGTTCAAAGGGTGTGTGAACAAGAGTACATGGTACTCGAAACACGTCATCTGAAAGGTCTTTAAATAAATCTAACCTCTTGCCTGAAGTCGTGGGGTCTGTTTCGTTCTTTCGCCACGCTGTCGGCGTGGAGAATTGAGGATTTGCTGTGTATATATATATATATATATATATATATATATATATATATATATATATATATATATATATATATATCTATATATATGTGTGAAAATAGCAAAGCGCTCCAGCGCTAGTAGGAGAGCTCACCACGACATTCCACCATCCGGTTTGGCTTTAGCACCCAAATAACTTAATCTCCTCCCTCCATACATTGCAGAAGTCCGACGCGTTTCGGGGCTGGAAATGCCCCTTCTTCATGGACAAAACCTCAGCTTACACCTTGTTCACCCTGCGTGATTCAAATGCATTTTATTTGAACCGATTACGCCCTAAGTGGGCGTGGTTACTGGAAGGTCGAGTCGCCAGGCACGCTGGTTACTGCAGTCCTTGAAGGTGAATAATTATGTTCCTTGAGTAGGCGGTGTAATCTGGTGCATAGCATTAAGTCATTTTGTTTAGAACCTTGAGTAGGAGGGTGGGTTCCGAAGTTACACATTTACAATGAATGTCGCACTGGTACTGGAGATGAAGTCCCCTCACCTCAGCCTTCACTGGCGCAGCATTCCTGAACGCTCAACGGAGTGGAGCCTCTCCCCACGGCAGGAACCGACCGTGTGGATAATGAAAATAGCAAAGCACTCCAGCGCTAGTAGGAGAGCTCACCACGGCATTCCACCATCCGGTTTGGCTTTAGCACCCAAGTAACTTCTTCTCCTCCCTCCATACATTGCAGAAGTCCGACGCGTTTCGGGGCTGGAAACGCCCCTTCTTCATGGACAAAACATCAGCTTACACCTTGTTCACCTTGCGTGATTCAAATGCATTTTATTTGAACCGATTACGCCCTAAGTGGCCGTGGTTCCTGGAAGGTCGAGTCGCCAGGCACGCTGGTTACTGCAGTCCTTGAAGGTGAATAATTATGTTCCTTGAGTAGGCGCTGTAATCTGGTGCATAGCATTAAATCATTTTGTTTAGAACCTTGAGTAGGTGTGAGGAGGGTGGGTTCAGAAGTTACACATTTACAATGAATGTCGCGCTGGTACTGGAGATGAAGTCACCTCACCTCAGCCTTCACTGGCGCAGCATTCCTGAACGCTCAACGGAGTGGAGCCTCTCCCCACGGCAGGAACCGACCGTGTGGATAATGAAAATAGCGAAGTGCTCCAGCGCTAGTAGGAGAGCTCACGACGGCATTCCACCATCCGGTTTGGCTTTAGCACCCAAGTAACTTCATCTCCTCCCTCCATACATTGCAGAAGTCCGACGCGTTTCGGGGCTGGAAACGCCCCTTCTTCATGGACAAAACATCAGCTTACACCTTGTTCACCTTGCGTGATTCAAATGCATTTTATTTGAACCGATTACGCCCTAAGTGGCCGTGGTTCCTGGAAGGTCGAGTCGCCAGGCACGCTGGTTACTGCAGTCCTTGAAGGTGAATAATTATGTTCCTTGAGTAGGCGGTGTAATCTGGTGCATAGCATTAAGTCATTTTGTTTAGAACCTTGAGTAGGAGGGTGGGTTCCGAAGTTACACATTTACAATGAATGTCGCACTGGTACTGGAGATGAAGTCCCCTCACCTCAGCCTTCACTGGCGCAGCATTCCTGAACGCTCAACGGAGTGGAGCCTCTCCCCACGGCAGGAACCGACCGTGTGGATAATGAAAATAGCAAAGCACTCCAGCGCTAGTAGGAGAGCTCACCACGGCATTCCACCATCCGGTTTGGCTTTAGCACCCAAGTAACTTCATCTCCTCCCTCCATACATTGCAGAAGTCCGACGCGTTTCGGGGCTGGAAACGCCCCTTCTTCATGGACAAAACATCAGCTTACACCTTGTTCACCTTGCGTGATTCAAATGCATTTTATTTGAACCGATTACGCCCTAAGTGGCCGTGGTTCCTGGAAGGTCGAGTCGCCAGGCACGCTGGTTACTGCAGTCCTTGAAGGTGAATAATTATGTTCCTTGAGTAGGCGCTGTAATCTGGTGCATAGCATTAAATCATTTTGTTTAGAACCTTGAGTAGGTGTGAGGAGGGTGGGTTCAGAAGTTACACATTTACAATGAATGTCGCGCTGGTACTGGAGATGAAGTCACCTCACCTCAGCCTTCACTGGCGCAGCATTCCTGAACGCTCAACGGAGTGGAGCCTCTCCCCACGGCAGGAACCGACCGTGTGGATAATGAAAATAGCGAAGTGCTCCAGCGCTAGTAGGAGAGCTCACCACGGCATTCCACCATCCGGTTTGGCTTTAGCACCCAAGTAACTTCATCTCCTCCCTCCATACATTGCAGAAGTCCGACGCGTTTCGGGGCTGGAAACGCCCCTTCTTCATGGACAAAACATCAGCTTACACCTTGTTCACCTTGCGTGATTCAAATGCATTTTATTTGAACCGATTACGCCCTAAGTGGCCGTGGTTCCTGGAAGGTCGAGTCGCCAGGCACGCTGGTTACTGCAGTCCTTGAAGGTGAATAATTATGTTCCTTGAGTAGGCGGTGTAATCTGGTGCATAGCATTAAGTCATTTTGTTTAGAACCGTGAGTAGGTGTGAGGAGGGTGGGTTCCAAAGTTACACATTTACAATGAATGTCGCGCTGGTACTCGAGATGAAGTCACCTCACCTCAGCCTTCACTGGTGCAGCATTCCTGAACGCTCAACGGAGTGGAGCCTCTCCCCACGGCAGGAACCGACCGTGTGGATAATGAAAATAGCAAAGCGCTCCAGTGCTAGTAGGAGAGCTCACCACAGCATTCCACCATCCGGTTTGGCTTTAGCACCCAAGTAACTTCATCTCCTCCCTCCATATATTGCAAAAGTCCGACGCGTTCCGGGGCTGGAAACGCCCCTTCTTCATGGACAAAACATCAGCTTACACCTTGTTCACCTTGCGTGATTCAAATGCATTTTATTTGAACCGATTACGCCCTAAGTGGGCATGGTTACTGGAAGGTCGAGTCGCCAGGCACGCTGGTTACTGCAGTCCTTGAAGTTGAATAATTATGTTCCTTGAGTAGGCGGTGTAATCTGGTGCATAGCATTAAGTCATTTTGTTTAGAACCTTGAGTAGGTGTGAGGAGGGTGGGTTCCGAAGTTACACATTTACAATGAATGCCACGCTGGTACTGGAGATGAAGTCACCTCACCTCAGCCTTCACTGGTGCAGCATTCTTGAACGCTCAACGGAGTGGAGCCTCTCCCCACGGCAGGAACCGACCGTGTGGATAATGAAAATAGCAAAGCGCTCCAGCGCTAGTAGTAGAGCTCACCACAGCATTCCACCATCCGGTTTGGCTTTAGCACCCAAGTAACTTCATCTTCTCCCTCCATACATTGCAGAATATATTCTATTAGTTCCTCCCAGAAACCAGCTAACGAAGGGCAGGGTCATACCATGTGGAACATTTCTGCCTCCAAAAACCCAAATCTAGGGCATTTTCCAGCAGCAGTTGCATTGAACTTGTCAATCCTGCCATGTGTAAGATAAGCTTGATACAGGATATAGAAATTTACTAAGTTTAACCTAGCATTTCTAGAAACATCTGGTATATGTGCTACAATCCTATACCAGTCCATATCATTAAAAGCTCTAAGTCTCTCTCCCATTTTATTTTCAACTCAGCAAGAGGAGAAAGAATATTTGCATGAAGAGCATGTTAAAGAAACGAGAGTGCTCGTACACACCCTGTTGTTGTATAGAGCTGTTGACACACCTGATGTGTGACAGGTTCAGCATCTCCATTTCTCCAATAATTCCTTATCATTGCAACCAATGCGTTGTGTGCTAAAAATGTTCCACTTCATCCAAGTCTTCAAAACTAAGCATACAACAGGGCACAAAGCAAGGATGCCCATGTTTTCCATTACTATATGTTCTCTACATTGACCCTTTGATTAGGAGGATAGATAATAACATTCTAATTTCATCAATAAGGTCTCAGGGATGGGAAACTAAAATCTTGGCATATGCCGAATATTTAGCAGTTGTTACACAGGGTCCAGGAATTACATTGAGAGAAATAGAAAAAGAGGCAGGCAGGTTTGGTAGTTTTTCCAGGTATATGTTAAACCTAGATAAAACTCAAGTTATCATCAATGGCATTGTAAAATTTGAGGATAGGCAGGTGGTTGAGGGGGCGGTTTACCTCAGAGTTAACATTATAGCAGATGTAGAGAGAATTGTTGAGACAAATTTAGATCCTTTAATCAGAAAAACAAAAATGGATTTCGGAAGAATGAATAACTTAAGGCTTTCCCTGATTGGGAAGAGCAATTTAGTGAAAATTATGTTTTTGCCTAAAGTCCTTTATTTTTTAGGGGCCATCCCCCTTAAGGTAGGAAATCACAGGTTAAAGGCAAATGTTGGGATGATTTTAAGATTTGTATGGGCATATTGTAGGCTCAGGAGGGCGCCGAACTATCTGACCCTTACGAGAGAGCAAGGTGGTTGGGCAGATTCTAACCTTAGTCTCTATTATTGAGCTACCACACTACAGGAGATGGATATTTTCTTCCAAGTTAAAGAAGAGGTTGGGGTAACGGCTAATAACTTTCCTACGCATTATGAGCTGCTGATAGGGAAAGAAGCATGGGGGACCCTCTGAGGCAGCCAGAATTTGCATATTTCAAAAGAGTGAGATTTAAGACTCTTTGATGTGTATACAAAATTTGGTCAGTGGTTCAAAGAAAAGTGGGTATTGGTCAGTTTCATTTTTATACCCCTTTACAAAAAAATACCATTTTACCAGATATTTTTGGGGATTCTCAAGTTCCTTTCAGATTGGGAGATGCTTTCCAGGATAATGTTTTTTATCATGTTTTGGGCCATTCAGCTTAGGTTTATTCTGGAGAGCAATTATTTTTTTAAGTACCTGCAAATCTGGAATTTTCTCTGGAAAAAAGGAGGTGGGGATTCTGGCTTATCCAGGGTGGAGCGTGTGGAGATGGTGACAGGGAAGAAGACCTCAATTGGGTTATAATATTGTGTATTGAATAGCCTAATGCCAGATGATATTGACAAACATAATAAATGGTGGAAGAGAAAGTGCATACAGGAAATTATGTTTTTATTGATTCTCTGGACCTAGCCCAGTCTATATTAGTGTCGGCGAATTTGCAAGTCTAGCATTTTAAAACATGCTTTAAGTCATATTATACCCCAGGAGAATTGTGAAGTGGGGCAGAGGATCTACATGTATTCACTGTTCGTGATGTCATCTAGAAAGGTTCTGATTTGATAAATATATTCACCGAATTTCCTACATGGTGGGGTTTAAAGAGGAAATTAGTGAATTTCTGGTTAAAAAAAATGGCTTAAAAATGGTGATGACTCCCTAACTTATCCTTTTAGGGGTTCATAACTAAGTGGTTCCTAACGGTGCTCAGTCGTTTATGTTTGCTTCAATGACAGTCTTGAGACTGTGTTTAGCATTGCCATGGCTGGATCATTACCCCCTTTTGTTTCACTAATGGTTAGCGTGGCTATTGGCCACATAACATACTGAAAATGCATTTTACTCAAGGAAAAGTAAATCTACGAGGAAAAATTGGCTGCAGGTGTGGGTGCCTATAATGGAATGGATTTCATTGATGTCAGAGGTATAGGTAGGGGAAGAATATGGGAGCAGGTGCTGGTTGTTATTTATATAATATTATCAGAGTATAAGATGTTTTGCACTAAAGGCACTTTATGATATAATATTTGCACTAAATTTGATGAATTGTCTGCAGTTAATTATGTTTTTTTATGTGCTATTCTGTATTCATTGGAATTGTATCTTCTTGCGCTCTGCTGCATAAGAATCAATTGTAGTATGCATTTTCTGCTTGCGTTGGGGGGGTTTAAAAACTTTATAAAGATTGGAAAAAAGTCTATGTGAGATATAGGCCTCACAACAATGAAAAACAATTTTAGGAGTTCTCCCATTGTCAAGAGTAGCAAAACGTAAAAACACATGCACCGTGCTTTATGAGGCTTGACGGCCAACCTTAGGGATGACATATAAGAAAAAAAAGCAAGGTTTACACCTGGCAAAAGTTTTTTTTTTGCCAGGTCAAAATGGCTGTTTAAAGCTGCACTGAGGAATGTTGTAAAAGGTGGGTGGCACAATGAGTGCTGCTGCCCACTAATAACATTTAATTTACAGGACACAGGGTACATGTAGTACCATTTACTATCGACTCACAAGTAAATTAAATGCAGGCCAATATTAAAAGGTTTTAGGGAGAGAGCACACAGACTTTACCACTGGTCACCAGAAACAATATACGTAGAGTTTTGAACATCAACAAAAAAAAGTGAAGCAGAAGCAGAGAAAAATCTTGGTGACCCTACGGATAGGAAATAGTCCAACAATAGTAATATGTATTAAGTGACTTGACTTTATAACATATTATACTATATACCTGTTAAGATTTTAATACTGTTTTACAATTGAGCATTAGTTCATCTACAGCAACTATATACTCCAAATATGATTATTAATACAGTTGAGAAAGAATATGTTTATAATCTAACATAACATAATTGGGAAGGGTTAAAAATAGAATATTCTGATAAAGGGGAGTTAAAGTTGAAGAGGGGTGGCAAATTGTAAATATTTGTCAGGAACATCATGGACCAACTCTGTTTACAAAATGGTATTATAATAGCAAACTCTAAACTAAGACGACAAACACATAGAGAAGCATCAAACACTCAAATGAAAGTTAATGTTCCAAATTAGAAATAAAGTGTCTCATACTAACCAGAGTGGGTACCAGAGCACAGCTCCTGGTTTGGGGTAAAAAGTTTCTGGCCATCCACAGGATCGCTTGCCACCACTACTACATTATTCAGATCCTCCTCAGATACAGACATGATGAGGCTGGCCAAGGCAAGACTGGACACAACCTGAGAATTGCTATGCCCATGGGTTGCGAGGAAGCGATTGAAGCAGACTAACTGGGAAACATGATAACAAAAGGTGGGTGGGTTGTGGAAGTAAATGAGATATAATGCCTGCCATCAAGGGGAGAGAAGGCTATATAAGTCAGTGTTGGTCAGATAGCCACTCTAGTGATGGCCTCACATCTCCTATGAACTCATGCAGAGTCCAAAAAATACTATCTAACCTTCTGCTCTTGGACTCATGACCTCTTTGAGAGCAGCCATTGAGGTGTATAGTAAGAAAACGGGGTGCAACACATGAGGGTTCACCAATATTAGGGACAAATGTGTGCCTCAAACTTTGCTGTTATGGGCAGGCACTTGTAGTAGGAGTTAAAGCAAGGGGTGCAACTAGAGGCTCTGTTGGGAAGAGAAGCCTGAAGTTAAGGAGGTGGTGGGTGGTGGCCCAGGTTTGGTTAGTGCCTGCTCTTAGGACACCACTAATATGTTTTTTAACAGGCTCACATCCTCCTGTTGGTTGAAGCCAAAATTCTCCACCCTATGCCTGTAGTCTTTTGCGGCAAAGACAGTTTGTCTCCAGGTGGGCTACGGCTACGGTGGGCTAAAGCTACGGCTTTACGCTGGTGTCATATGCTGATGACACCCAGCTTATAGTGTCTGTAACGTAGTCAGTGGATGCCTTGGCAGCTGATTTCTGTAACTGCACTCTGCTTTGATGACCTGGAGGAGGTCTAACTTTTTGAAGTTGAACACTGATAAAACCGAGGTCCTGGAGTTTGGTCAGAAAGCTTCGATCTGGAATCATCTATGGTGGCCTACTGCAGCCGGTACCTGTCCCGTGCTGGTTATCAAGGCTAGGAACCTCTGATTCATGTTCGACAAAGACCTCACCTGGGCCTCGCATATCAATCAAGCTTCTTCTGCCTGCTTGTTTATGTTAAAAGGCCTGAGAAAGATTCTTCCATTCATCCCCTTCTCTTTGAGGAAAACAGTGGTAGTAGCCACTATTCTGTCCAGAATTGATTACTGTAACACTCTTTATTTGGGAGCTGGCGTTGCTCAATTTGCTAAACTTCAATCCATCCAGAACGCGGCATCTAGAATTTTGCTCAATTTACCTAAACATCACCCTATATCAAAAGCTATAAAACAGTTTCACTGGCTCCCAGTTCAATGACGTGACGATTTTAAGATGCTTTGCTTGGTGCATAAACCATGGTCAGCCACTCATGGCCTGGTACAACTCCCCAAGATAAAAATAGTAAGGTGTGGAGGAAAACGGTTCTCCTTCCTGGCATCTAAACTCTGGAACTCACTGCCTGCACACTTGAGAAGGCTACCAAATAGATTGGTCTTTAGGAAAGAAATCCAAACATGGCTGTTTTCCCAACCCTAAATATGTCAGTTGTTATGTTCAGCCACTTTACCCCAATGCCAAGATGCCTCGGCAGTAGTGCGCTTTACAAATACCCTCAGTCAGTTAGTCAGTCAGGTGGGTATACTCTCCCTGCTGGTGCTTGGTTTCTCCTCATTGCTGAAGGTCAAAGGTGCTTGTGCCATCATGTATCATGATCCTGTTGTTCTACACCATGAGTTCTCTGTTTTTCATTGGCCACCTTAGCCAATGAAAGTGAAGAATTGCAAAAAATCTAAAATGTACACTACTTCTTACACATAATGTTAATTTTCAAGATAGTTGCACTATTACATTTGAGCAAGATTGACTTCATGGAGTTTTGATTTGCCTTTTTTGCCATGATAATGACTTATCTAAAATGTCCATTTATCACATTGTTGAAGTTATGTCCATTATTTTTTAAAACATTTAGTGATGATTCCAAAAATATTATAGCAGGACACCTTTGATGATAGTTTGTTCATCCAACAGGACCCTTAGACCAACCAGATTGCATGCATCAGTCCTTCTGCACCTCCCAATCATAAATGTTTTTCCCAAGGGCTTGTTAGGCCTCTCTTTTATTAGGTCTTCTGGAATTATTATTGTATACCCGCACACTTCCTGAAATCTCATGAGATTTCAGGAACAGCGGTCATCTTGGGTGTGGCAGTATAAATACTAAACCCAAGCCCCTGCAACCTTGCTTGGCTTACTCATCCTTAAAGATAGAAGAGCTCCTGTGAGCCCTCATGCTCAAACTTACCAGAGAATAATCCTGTACCCTCATTAGATCCTTCACCGTGAGACTTCTTCCTCAACCGGTCTTCAGCTCTTGCTCCTGAAAAAAGAAAGAGAAAGCATTGGAAATTGCAGTAAGTAGTATTGTAGCAGAGCTGGTCCTCTGGAAAACAAAGCTAATTCAAACAGGTTAATGTATGCGTTTCTACATTAATCAAGTTTCAATCAATCAGGGTCTTGAAAATCACGACTACTCACCCATGAGTGGCTCAAGGCATTGGGGGAGGAGGGCTGCTGATCGGACTGGGTGGAGGATCATTCGAAGAGCCAGGTCTTGAGGTCCATCCTGAATTGGCTCAGCGGCACAGTTTGCCTGAGGTAGGAGAACGACCTTGCTACAGTTCTGTACTTGTGGAACCTGGGGATGGAGGCAAGGGTGATTTGGGAGGATCCGAGCTGTCTGGAAGGTTCATGGAATATGAGGCGGTGGTTCAGGTATGCTGGTCCTTCATTGTGTAGAGCTTTGTAGGCATGAGTGAGCTTGAAAGTGATTCTCTTGTTGACTGGGAGCCAGTGCGGTGATGGATGTTGAGGACCAGTTGGGTAAGTCATTTTGGATGGCCTGTAGTTCCTTGAGCTGTTTCTGGGTGACAGAGGTGTATAGTGCATTGTCGTAGTCGAGTCTGCCGGTGATTAGCGCATAGGTAAGCGTCTTTCTGGAATTTGTGGGGATCAATTTGAATGTCTTTTAAAGCAGGTGGAGCGTGTGTAAGTCGATGTTTGCTGTTGATGTTAATAAGATTGAAGTGAGTTGTGGAGAAATAATTAGAATATTTGACATTTACTGCTAACAAAAGGCTTTAAAAAGCAATGACACATTTTTAGAGCACTTGAAGGAGCTGTTTTACTTAGGATCAAGTGATACATTCTGGTGTGGTTGCATTTACAAAAGTTGGAGTGAAACAAAGTCGAGAATAGGTATCATCCAGGACTCTGATCACTGATTTTTGTTTTGCATTCATGCATAATAACCTATTCCCTGGAACCGGATAAGCAGGGGTCCTTTAGAATACATTGACATCATAAGAATGTGACTTAAAAAATACATTGCCAGCTAAACAAATAAGGTGTCTCCCACACTAGATGTAAAACTGAGTCTCCTAGTCGAGCAATATAGTGTGCACATTTGACTGTATTGTATTAAACAAGAGGTTGATTTTGTATGCTTATATTCTAGAAACAGGGCCCATCGAAATACAAAGAGTAGAATGCTTGGCAGTATCCCCAATTAATCCTTCCCATCCACCAACAAGAGGTGTCAGACCTGAGCAACAGAAGATATTACCTTTTTTCTCTCTCTCGTCCCAACCCCCCTTCCCTATGGGGCAGCTTCTAACTGTGGTGTACACTATCATCAGGTTGTGGCTTGGCCACAGGGGGCATAGGTGGATCATCTTTGCATCTGCAGAGGCCTGAGAACTCAAATGAGTGGAATTAGGCTCAACATGTGGCAAGCCAAGGAATCTGCACATATCCACACAATTCCTACCACCAAGCCGACACTTCTCCTAATAAAAATAGGAACCACTTTTGTGGCTGGGCTTGTTTTATCATTTTTATCATAGTAAAGTTGTTTAGATGTGTATGTGTAGTGTGTGGTAGGTCATTTAAGTGCATTTAATGATATTTTAAGTCGTATCATGAGTGTGTGGAAGTGTGTTTTAAAGTATATATACACACTTTACTCCATGTTTTAATTTGGTTTTTAATGTCTGCACTTTGTATAAGTAGATTTAGAAATGATTGTGTTTCAGGTTGGTGCAGGAATTATTCTATGTTTTTATTTACAGAAACGAAGACAACCACTACCAAGGCCTTTTGTATAATTCATGATTCACCATTTTCGTTTTTGGGAATTTTTTTAATGGGTATGTTTTGGATAAATCTATTTAGATAATATTTAAGCAATTAGTTCTGTTTTATGAATTGATGGTCTTTTGTTAAAAAAATTATATCTTTTGGAGGATTTCAATGGATATTTGGAATAACCCATTAAAATTTTCGCCATTTGATCAATCATGGATTATTTAGCATTTTATACTTATCTTTAAACATTTCTGGAATAATGAAAAGAGTTTGTTTAAAATGTTTTGTATTGAATGTTTTTTTGTAATGTATTGTAATGTGAGATTTATTTAACTGTCATTAGAAACGTGTTTATGCTTTGCAGTTTTTCCTGTGTTTTAATATATACTAGTCATGTCACAAGACATGGTAGAGTAGTTGTATCTATTTACTATTTATTTGCTTTAGTATATAAAACACATTTTTTGCTGTTTTAGGTTTTTTAAATCAGTGTTGATTTTGATTTTATTTTAGCAGTATGTACATAAAATTCATTTACAAATATGTGTGATTTTGTTCCTCCTGCAACCAACAGAGTAACTAACTTTGTCAAGCAACATGTTTTAAAGTTACAGGTAATTAGCAGCTGATTTAGTTATTTACAAAAATCTTGGAGAATGAATGGGCAAATGAAGCTCACTGTGCACATGCAGACTTTTAAATGTTGTATTGTCTGGGAAGGAAGCCATTGTCATACTCTCCCAGTAGATCTGGGGGTGATATGTTCCCCTTCCCATTCCCTCTTTTCATTCTGGAAGTAGATTTACTATTTTCTATTTGTGTTTAGAGGGCAAGAAAGGGGCAGATGTTTCAATGAGTTCACAGACTTACAAGTTAAAACATGCCTTGTTGTGTACACTTCTCATCCCTTGCATGAGATTCAATATTAACAACTTATCCAAGCCAATGAAGGAGAAAACTGTAGCTGTCAATCCATTCTTGCAGCGTTCTGAAGGTGCAAGCATGAACTGGCAAAAAAGTATATTTTACTAGAAGTGTTCAAGACTCTTCAGTAGTACAAAAACACCCACACATGAAAGTAAAACATCTCTCTAAAATGGACTCCAGATAAATTGTGCATGATAAGCTCCCATAAAAAATAACACCATAAAAACAGTTGTGTTAGAGTGAACATGAAATCACCATTTGACAAACTAGAGAGCAACTCAATGCAACACTAGTTGTTGTACACTACCTTTAACCACTTTATAAATGGTTATAGGTGGAGAGTAGATAAGCTGTTTTCAGTGATAGTGAGCAGGACCATTTATATTTGGAGCTTAAGTTGAAATAATACATGTAGGAAAGTAGGATCTGCTTCTTATGTTTACCCTCACTTTTTCCTTAATGTTACACTATTTTAACCAGTCTATCCACTTTCTCCTTTAACTTTTATGCCATGTACTCTGGTACACTCCAGATTGAATACTGGGGTACCCTTATATGTTCCTAATATATGGTACCCATCTACCCGGGGCTTAGGTACCCCAGAGGCCTCCTATGGACAGAAGCATGTATTATGCCACCCATGAGAATCCATGCAAAATGGAACTACAGGTCTGCCACTACAGCCTGTATAAGCTGGTGCTTGCATTACTTGCTTTAGATATAGGTTCACTGTATATATATAGGTCACTACACTTGAAACGTATAAGTCACCCCTTTAGCAGGCCTTAGCAATCCTGGAGGCAGGGGGCTGGGGTTTACTTAAGAGGGTGCCCCTGCATGAGCAGGGCCCCTCTGCAGCCTTCGGAGACCATTCTCCTGTGACTCAGCCAGACATATAGGTAGAGGTGCATTGTGAATTATAACCTTAAGGTAAATGCTATCTCGAAAACAGCTGAAACAAAACATGTTGTGTTTGGTATCAAACCCCTTGGAATCATACCTCCACACTGGTAACTGTTGTTGGAGGTATGATTCCACTCTTCTGAAGCGAGCTACGTGGGGTAACTGGTCTTTCCGGTGCCAGCCTTCTCGACCTGGGCAACACAAAATGGTTACCTCTGACCAGAGAAACATTTCTGCCCTCCTGTTGCTGAGCCAAGCTTGAGCAGGAAAAGGCAGGACAATAGGCATCCTGTCACAGGGAGGTGTGACCAACCCCCAGACAGGATTTAGTGTTTTGGGGCTGGGTGGATACACTTCCAATGTGCCTGAAAATCTGCATCTGGGGCACATTTGGTGTCCCTGTGCATAGTCCAGCTCAAACCAGTTATGAGAGCTGTTTGCTCCTGCTCTGTAATAAAACTGGCCAAAGGACATCGGAGTAACCTCCCCTCCATCCTGACCCTCCCCTAGGAGGGTCCCCTGAATCTGTCCAACCCTCTGCTGTGGGTACATAAGGTCTTACCTGGCTGTAGGACTATAGATGTGATGTGGACAAGGTTCTCCACCAAGAAACCACTAACCCTCGACAGTCTGGACACCCTGGACTTCGCTGGACTTCGACTGGGTCCTACTTTGTCTCCTTCTCCGTCCAAAGCAACGTCTGTGCACTTGCCCCATATGGCTCCATGCAGGACCTGCAGAGCATTAATGACATCTAAAGAATCTCCCTTGGGGTGAAGGAGTCACGCCCCTCATTCACGTGCACCATATTATAATTTACCGGTCTGCTGATCCTGAGCTCCTGTGGACTCCAAAAGCTCCAGCAACACAGGAGGTAAGTTCAAAAGTTCCTTGAGGGCAAGCTGCCCTCTCATAACATTTGAGGCCAGTATCCTTCATGGGGATTGAATAACCTGAACCTCTGTGCAATGCATACTTTTGCAAGTGCATATGCTTGTTGGCAATTCCTGAACTTAAGCTTTGGACTCTGTTTAGTACTGACCCTGAGCAGTATTTCCACCAAAGAACTTTGGCCTCCTCACAACGAGTGCTTTGTGGACTGGTACTTTGTGACCTTGCTTGAGGCCCGCTCGCGACTCCTGGTCATTCGGCTTGTGGGTCCTCCTGAGGGTCTTCATAAATTCTGTTGGACTTTATGGTTGCTCTAGACATGCCCTGACTCCCCGTTGCTTGGTGAGTCCCTTCGACCTTGCTGGTCCACACCGTAACCTGCTCTACCTTTCTGCATGGGTTGCTGTTGTCAAGGCTTGTTGGTGCTCCAGCCCGACACCAACTGCTCAGCACTCAACATCCTTCATGGGACAGCTTGCATATGGCTTCTGGTCATCATCAACATCTCCTGGTCCTCATGGCTGCAGAGTCAAGTATCCCTTATTTGCACCTGAAGCACCCGACATTGGTGGGCATTCGTCCACTGAGCCCCTGGTCACCCTGAAGTAACCAAGACTCTGTCCCCTCTGCTTTCATGTTTCTTACATCCCAAATCCACCCTTTGATTCCAACTGACACTTTCTTCCTTCCCAGCAGCAGCTCTTCTTTGCAACCCTTCAGTGAAAACAACAACTGTTTCCGACACCACTCCAGACCTATGCACCCGGCTCTCCTGGGATAGGTAACTCTGGTACTCCAGTATCCACAGGTGGGGTGGCTCTCCAGCCTTCTGAGTTCCAAAGGGTTTCCTTGAAGTCCACTGTGAATGGTCCTTAAACTTAAAAATTTTAACTGCGACTTCCCCATGGAATTGTACGGAGCTCCCTGTCTTGTAAGCACACAGCACTCATCCTGCGTGGGGTCCCTGTGTACTCACCTTGGGTGGTTCCTTGAGGTTTGGCGATTCTACATGTTCTAGACACTGTCTCGACACCAGTTGTGGTTCTTATACCACTATTTTAGTTTATGATTTGGTCTCCCCCTGGAGCCCACTGTGTATTGTGCTGCTAACAGCTGTTTCTTTGCTAAAGTATTGTGTGCTTTGTGCTGTAACCTCATGAAGAGGATACTAGAGAGTGTTAGACAAATAAATAAATATTTCGAAATTACTGTGTGGTTCTCCTTTCATTTAATTAATACTAAGGATGATATTCTAGTAAAACAAGCTGCTTTGCATTCCTTCAAGAATAAACCTGAAGGCTGCTCTCCGCAGCTACCTCTAGGATAGCTTTCTAAAAGTTATCTTTGACCTCATACATCATAAGGGTTGTTTGGACTGGTGCAAGGTGCCCACTTTAATTACTGGGCAGCATATACCAGGCCAACTTCTCACAACACAGACTGCAGTTTTTTAAAGGCAGCTTAGGATGGGTTTGTTTTGTTTTCTTTAAATATTTTAGGGTACCAGTATGATATAATCTCAAGTATCAATAAAAGGTTATAAGTCTTATAAAGGTAAAAATAAGTTAAGAAAAATTAACACGATATTAACATTAAACCATTTGGTTAGCAATAAAAAAAAACTAAAAGAATGTTATACTTTATTCACATTGCTTCAAAAGGTAATTGTGTTGAGCAATAATGAATTTAATTATTCAAGCTATAAAACCACTGGAGTGTGCTTGAAAATAATATCAAACAGCATCTTTAACAGTGCTTCTAATTGCAGCTCTAAAGAATGGACATACGTACTTTTTTGAATTTGTAGAACTGTGTTACATATATAGATAATGTGTTATACGGTCTCTTTTATCTTTCTACGTAAGTGGCACAATGGTTGTTCCCTTTTTGAGATTATCCAATTAGCATCTATTTGTAGAACTGAAATATACACAATTTATAAACCCATATTTGTGTGAACAAAATTATGGTAATTGGTTGAAGTAGACTTTCTTTCTTGTTTTACAGAGTAGTTGTTCCTGACTCATTTTATTAAGTTGAAATAATCTAGTGGGGGAAAATGGTATTTGGTAACGGCTGAAGGCATTGTTCTCCACAATAAGTCTGGATAATTTGAGTGGTTATCAATGTTTACTGACTACATTCTGTAGCAGCTTTGCAGTCATATATGTATTTAAGAAGAGCAATGTTGCCTAATGAGGGTAAATCTAACATCATCCTACTTGAATCCATCACCCCTTGGATTGGTCTGATCATTATTGCATCCTCTTCTCCATCAATATCGAAGCTATTCATAAAAGTCAATCCCATCTCCTTGGTAAACCTTTGCAATTCCGTTCTGACCCTAATGATGGACATAACTGATGTACATGACCTTACAACCTTCTACAATGACACAATACTCGAAATTCTGGACTCCACTGCACCCTTACAGGAAAAAAATGTCTCCTATAAGATTTCCAAGCCTTGGTTCAATGAGGGTCTGAACTTGGAGCGTTGACATTTACGAGCTGCTGAACGTCTTTGGAAATCTGCTCCTAACACTGATAACCTTGAGCACCTTAGAAGTTTAAGGAATTCTTACAATAGGAAGATTCTTAAGGCAAAGGCAGACTTTTCTCGAACTTAGTTGAACCAAGCTAGCAACCGACCAAAAAAACTCTTTGAAATCATCAAGCAACCATCATGCAATACAACTAACTATAGTGAGTTAAATGACCTGGCCACAACTACATGTGACGTGCTTGCCAATTTCTTCCACGAAAAGACTAGATCCATTTTGCTAGACATGTAATCAAAGATGGCCCTCCCGCAATCTATGGTCCAAGATCCCAAATCGGGCATTTTATTTGAAGTACATTTTAATAACCCAAGGTAAGTCACAAAAAAGAATTCCTCTTTGCACACCTTCTCACCAATCTCTCAACAACATTGTTCAAGCAATCAACCCCTCCAATCTTTTCTCAGACCCCTTACCTCCTGCCCTGTTCAAGATTTTAAAAACAGCTATGCTACCATTATGGGCTAAAATTGTAAACGCCTCCCTGAGTCAAGGTGTAATTCTGGACTGTCTTAAAATAGGACAGGTCACTCCTATACTAAAGAAGGCTGACGCCTCTCCATCTGATCTTAACAACTACCGTCCTATAACCAACATCCCCACCTTGGCGAAACTATTGGAGGAATGTATACAAATTCAATTATGTAATCACATTTAGAACTACAACCTCTTAGACAGTCACCAATCAGGCTTCTGAGGAGGACACTTGATTTGTTCTCCGCCTTTGATACAGTCAAGCATGACAACCTTCTATCCCTATTGGAAAGAAGGATGGGCCTCTCGAGCACTGTGTTGCAATGGTTCTCCTCCTTCCTGAATAACAGATCTCAAAAAATTAAGATGAAGAATTTACTCTCGCAACCATCCATGGTCACACTTGGTGTGCCTCAGGGATATGCCCTTTCACCCATTCTTTTCAACCTCCTAATGGAGCCTTTGGCGAATGCATTGAAATCAGCGAACATTCTATATCACCTGTACGCGGATAACACCCAGTTGTATCTGAAAATCACCTCACCAGATGCCCTCAACACTACTCTACTGAACATGCAAAGTTGGCTCACTAACAACCACCTGATGTTGAATACCAAAAAAAACGGAATTAATTCTCATCTCACCTCCAAACCACACTCCAAAGGTAGACCTCTGGTTAAAACAACTAACTTCCTTTGACTGTGTCCCCCTCATCACTGACTCGGCAAAATCCCTAGGAATCTCCATTGACAAACATTTGAATATACAGTCACATATCTCTATTGCCAGCAAGAGAGCTAATCACAAGATGAGCATAGTAAGGAAACTCAAACTCTTCCTCCCTCAGGCAGATCAAAAATTGCAGTACAAGCCTTAGTACCGAGCCGACGGGCTCTTGGAAGACGCACCTGCGTGCCGGTTCTGGCATCGAAGCCTTTGACTGTTGTGTGGTGGCCTTCTCTTCCACCCCTAAACAATCTTTCTCTACTGATGAGGGAAGTCATCCCGAAACCCGAGACATGACTCAGGCGATATCCTAAAACCCGGGACATGTATCGAGTCCAGAGATTCATCAGTCCTACAAGTACCAACTTGCACCCACCTGGGTGATCCACCGAAGAACTGCAAGTACCAGAGTCCCGAGGGGCGATCCGGAGGAGGGGCTAGTGGTGTGCGCTCCATTTATGACGAAACACGAGCCTTAGTACTGCCAAGATTAGACTATGGAAGCACCACCCTCTGTGGTTTCCCTAAGTACAAGTTGGCTCTTCTGAAAGCAGCACTAAATGCTGCGGCTAGACTGGTATCAGGAACCAAAAGAAACAGTCACATCTCGCCAACCTTGAAAGCACTGAATTGGTTGCCTTATCAGGCAAGAATACACCTTAAAGTGGAGTGCATGATGCACAAAGCAATTCACAACAATACACCCAGTTACTTGGCGCTAAAGCTGGAAAAATCTGGAGGCTGTAGACAACTTCAAAGTGCGAGCACTTTCCTTCTGAAACCTCAATCCTTTTATAAGAAGAGAACACCCTGTAGATCTTTCTCAGGGATAGCACCAACGATTTGGAACTCTTTACCTCCACTAGTGCGTGGAATCACCTCCTTTAATGCCTTCAAAAAGGAAGTAAAAAGACTACTAATGAACAAATTCATGTGCAAAGTTTTAATTATTGGATGTCACTGAGTGTAAGACTTTTTATCACAGCCCATTCTGCTCTATATTTGTATGCAGCCTAAGTCTTAGTTGGCTGTGGGTCCGCCTGATTATCTATACTTTTTATATATCTACTTTTAATCGTTAGAAGTTATAACATGTATGTTTGATAGCACAATCTCTTAACGTTCAGTAACTGCCTAGTGTACAACGTCCTGCAGAATCTCGGTCCTCTATGTTCGTTATGCATTTATTTTATATTTCTATTTGACAAATTGCAAATTTGAATGTGTGTATACCACTTCATCCATTTCTTTTATTGTAAAGCGCTCTGATACCCTTGTGGGTCATGTTCGCTCAATATATAACACTATATATATATATATAAACAATGATTCTAATATTTTGTAAGATGTGGGGTTTTTTAGAAAATAGGACTAAAGGGGCGCACTGCCTGGGTTGAGACGTTACAAAGTGTTTGAGAGGCAAGATGGTATTTGTATGTAGTGCGTGAAGAGCAGACGGAAAAACACCCTTAACCGTCTAGGTGAGTCAACAAGACCAAACAGTGATACAAAGCCAAGCTCTCGCAACTACATTTAAGTACATATAAGCAAGGTACAATGACCCAAAGTTCAAAGGAAACGCGGAAGCAGGTTCTTTGATGTTATTCTTCTTGTCTCTGCAAGATGTTTAATTTTCTCCAGACTTGAAACAATACAAACGCCGACACGTGTTTCGTCGTGTACGGTTGAGTCACACGACTCTTCAGGGCTTCCACTTTAATTTCAAAAAATGGAGGGAGTAAGTCTGGACCTCTAAAAGCTCAGTATCAAGCAATGGGTTTTCTGTAAGTCTAAACAACAGCCGGTGCTGTGTGCTGTAATGTTCTGTTGAAGTTAAGGTTAGTATTTGTCTTTGTCCATTGGTAATTTCCAAAAAACGGAATAGCACTGTTAATGGCTATGGTTAGAACTTCAAAGCCGGGAGGGGATTTCTGTATGGCGCCAGGTGAAGAAACGGGTGCGTTTCTTTCGCGGTGGTATTCCGCTCACGGCAATCCCTCCTCTGTCTCTGTGACAGAACATTACAGCACACAGCACCGGCTGTTGTTTAGACTTACAGAAAACCCATTGCTTGATACTGAGCTTTTAGAGGTCCAGACTTACTCCCTCCATTTTTTGAAATTAAAGTGGAAGCCCTGAAGAGTCGTGTGACTCAACCGTACACGACGAAACACGTGTCGGCGTTTGTATTGTTTCAAGTCTGGAGAAAATTAAACATCTTGCAGAGACAAGAAGAATAACATCAAAGAACCTGCTTCCGCGTTTCCTTTGAACTTTGGGTCATTGTACCTTGCTTATATGTACTTAAATGTAGTTGCGAGAGCTTGGCTTTGTATCAATGATTCTAATAATGTTCTAACCTTATATCACAGTGCAGAGTTGGTGATCTTATTTTAAGAAGCTGGTAAATACATTTGATGAAGAGTGAGTCAAAAAATTGGGGAGGCATAAAGGAGAATTCCAGCCAATTACAAGGCAGCAGCAGTGATAGTTCAAACACTCTTGATCTTCCTTCATATAAAGGAGAGAATTGCTTTAGAGCAATGGTGGCATCTTCATTTTCCTGTTCCTGGTGATGCAATTGCTGTCTTAATCATTTGGTAATTGTCACTCTGAGATACAGAAACAAATCTATTTGCGTGAATAGCAACTTGGTATTTTCTATTTGGAATGTTTTTCCAAAGGTGAGTATCTTATTCTTTGGTAAGATCCTCGGATAAACAATTTCTCCTTTTGAATTCATTAACCCCTTCTGTGCTCACGATGAGCTGAGCTCGTCATGAACAAACCCATTTCCATTATGATCCAGCACAGCACAGCAAACAAATATCTCAAGCAGCCAAAGTGTTAAAAAAATTGAGTTGATGGAGGATATCACTTTGGGTTTTAGAAAGTATAACAAGACATACACATTTGCTATATGGCTGCTCTTTTGTTGTGGAAGCTTAGGAAAAAAGCCTGCAACAAGTCAAGCTAGTTTGGCAAAACAGCAAAGAATAAAGATAATCATATAGATGTTAGTATGAAGCGTTGTTTTCAATCCAATGAAGGTTGAAGTTCTTGGTTAAGCCGGACCACTTTGATAAATTCACTTGTACCCAAGTGTCTTTATGTTGCTCCATCAGGAAATATACTAGAGTGTTGGCAAGCCTTTAGTTGTTACCAGAGATAGTTCCTATCAACTTTGCCAAAGAAGGTGGAATCATCTATGGAGCAGGCAAAGAGATTGTTTTTCTTTCTTCTAAGGTATGATGAGGCCCATTATGTTGTCAAGTGATGAGCATGCTGGTTGTGAAGGTGTTTGGCAGAATTTAACTACTTTCTTATTTTCAGACAGTTTACCTATTTTTTGTTGTAGGAATGTAGTCAATATTTTCCCATCTGTGTCTAATTCGGCTTTAAAGTGATATTTTTTTGGTTCACAGTTAGGGCTCTTTATGTAGATTATTTGAAGCACTGGTCCTTTCCAGGATTTCATAGTTTGACAAGTTTCTGGGATTTTATCATTGAGTTGTTCTATGGACTCTGATTGCCCTTCAAAACTATTAATGGAATTTAGGTAAGTCCAGTGTTTTTTATTTTATTTATTTTTTATAAACTTTATTTTGCGTTTTGATTGAGAACAGTACAATACATTTGTATGAGAGCAGTCCTTGTATTCGAATAGCGATGTTGTTTTACACATTTCAGTTGGCCTCGTTCTTATCACATTGATGTTAAGGGTACTATATAATTGTTCTGTCCAAGCAACCATTGACAAATCTCTGGTTATGTGCAATTGTCCCATGCAAACCATTGTTACTCAATATGGTGGTGTTTACAGTTATGATATAGTGTATATGGTGGAGTACTAGACCAAAAAGGTATGCACTATGGCTTATGTGTTTAGTAGGAATTCACTATCCCACTCCAGTGGGAACAATGCCCTGTTAATATTGTGTGGGTGGGTCTTGTTGTTGTGCTGCTAGGTAAGTTTGGAAAGGGCCCCAAATGTCTCTAGGCCTAGCGGTGGGAGGAATTGTTCTCACATAAATTTTGCTTCTCGTTGTCTCGCTGTTCAGCCATCCCTTTATCGTGGGGGTCATCCTGCTGCCCCAGTGAATGGCAACTTCTCTTTTGGCTAATAACAAACTCATGGCAACAAATTTACGAAGCTTCAGGGGCAACTGGACCACGTAGTCTAGAAGGTCGTTCTCAGGCAGGGGGTTTATTGTCAAATTAACCATACTGCTAATAATCCTATGTATTTCTACCCAATATGTGGGGATGCATGGACAGGTCCAGGCCAGGTGGGCAAAATCCGCATATGGGGCCATGCATTTAGGGCAGCTATGAGATTTGGAGGTTCGAGAGGGAAATCAGGGAACGTGGCACGTAGTGAAAAACAAATACGCAATAAAATGAGATTATCCATGAACTTGGCATCTGGGAATTGGGTCGCGTTATAGGCCTCAAACACATGGCCCTCTGAAAACAGGTTGCCCATCTTGACAATGTTAAATTTAGTACATGTACGTTGGATGATTTCTTCACCTGTAATTGGCAACCATCTGGGATTTGAGGGCAGAAGCGAGGATGCATAGAGGGGAGGCGTGTTAGTGATGCATCTCAGTTTCTCCCAGGCCCAGATGGTGGTGGATACAGTTTGGATACCTTTGGGGTCTCTGGGCAGGCATTTAGACAAGATGGCTGCCAATGTATCAGGGAGAACTAGATCAGATTCCGTCTTAGATAGGGAATTCTCGCATCTGGGTGGTACCATGACTGTGCATAACTGCATCGGGCAATTAAATATTAAAACTGTAGATCCAGTAACCCACATCCCCTCCTTTCGCAGGGTAATATCATAATTCGCCAGCAGACCCGGGCCCTATTATTCCCCCACACCAATCTTATCAGGTGGGATCGAAGAGTCAGAAACAACCTGTTTGGAAGAGGGAGGGGGATGTTATGAAACAAATAGAGGAACTTAGGGAGCACGGTCATCTTTATCAGGGCAACCCTACCAGCCATGGAGAGTGGGAGTTTGAACCATTTGTCTACCTGTGCCTCCAACTAGTGGATCGCCGGACCGTAGTTTAGTCGAATGATCTGGTCTGAGTCGAGGTGTATGTGTATGTCCAAATATTTTACTGAATCGTAACACCACTCTAGTGGGAATTCCTGGTACCATTATTCTGTGCTGGTGGTGAGGGGGAACATCACGGATTTGTGCCTGTTGATGCCTGGACCGGAATATGCGCCAAACCTAAGAATTTCCTGAATTAGGGGTTCTAAATTAATATGGGGGTTATAAACATATAAAATTGTATCTCCTGCATATAACGATACCAATAACGGCCCTGCGCTAAATTGTAGGCCTCTGTGTAGGTGTTTTTCTTGAAAATGCCGAATCAAGGAGTCCACAGCTAAAATAAATAATGAGGGCGAAAGTGGACAACCCTGCCTTGGGCCTCTTGAAAGGGAAAAAAGGGCTGACAGGTCACCGTTCAATCTGAGTCAAGCAGTGGGCTGGCTATATATTAGTGCTGTGGTGGCCACAAAGTCAGCTGGCATACCCATTCTTTGCATGATGGACAGAAAGAAAGGCCACTCTAGAGATTCGAAGGCCTTTTCTGTGTCCAGCAAAATCGCAGCCGCTGGTACCACCGGATTAATCCTGTGGCGGATAGCAAATAAGGTTCGAAGATTAAAAGCAGTGGAACGATGGGGGATAAAACCAGATTGTGCCAGGGATATTATGAATTCCATTAAGAGAGATAAACGATTAGAAAGGACTTTGGCCAAGATTTTATAATCTAGGTTCAGGAGTGAAAGTGGTCGATATGAGCCACAGAGCAGTGGATCTTTGCTAGGTTTGGGGAGGAGAATTACGAAAGCTTCACACAGAGTGGGCAGCAAAACCTGTCTTTCCTGGGCTCCAGCATACACCTCCAATAGCTGCGGTACCAGCAGATCCCTAAAGGCCTTATAAAATACGCCTGTGAAGCCATCTCGGCCGGGGACAGATGATGACCTCAGAGCAGTAATCGCTTCAATTATGTCCGCTTCCGAAATGGGCTCTGCCAGGAAGTCCTGCATGTATTCTCGAGATAGACAAGGGAATCTCCGATAGATAATTCTCATTGTGGTCTGGGCCCAATTTAGAGGTGTATAAGGTCTTGAGGTGAGATTTAAATTCCCTCTGATTTCAAGTGGGTGTGTAATGTGTTGCCCCGTTGGTGTGTGTAAGTTGGTAACATATGCCTTTCTATAAGTGGGTCTAATCATCTGTGCAAGTATGCGTCCCGGCCACTCACTCTCGCCATACTGCTTTGCATTGTGGTAGTTCCCCATGAAGAGGATCTCTCGTTCAGATATATCTTTGTATTCTGCGAGTAGGGTCAACCTTTGTTTGTCGATTTCGGGGTTTGTGCGAGTAACTGCCTGGAGAATAGTGCTTTAAGGTCTTGTTCTAGTTGGGCTAGTGTTCTGCGTAAGTCCTGCAGGACTACAACGTATTTGGAGATGTATACTCCCCTTATGTATGCTTTAAAACCCTCCCATAACATTGCTGCAGAGTCAACTGCGCCAGTGTTGATGGTGAAATAGTCATCAATGACTTCCCCAATTTTGTGTTGGAATAAATCATCATCATGAGCACGACTAGAGAAACTCCATTGTCTTTCAAAGCCCTCTGGATGGGGGATGTTCATTGCCAATAATACAGGTGAGTGATCAGAACATGTTCGGGGGAACGTCTGAGTAGAATGACACCAATTAAATATAGCTGGGGAGGTCAGCCAGAAATCGATCCTTGTCCAAGTGTTGTGGCTGCTAGTGTAGTGTGTGTAATCGGTATGCTGTGGGTTGAGTTTTTGACTAATAACTGTTAAGGAGAGCTGGACGCATAAGGAGTGCACAGATTTGCTCGCACATGGTTTGGGATTGGGCGCACTCAACGTGCTATATAGTGTATGATCCGGCGTGACATTGAAATCTCCTCCCATCAGGAAGGGCATCGGGCCTAGTTGCATCAGTTGGGAGAGCATGGAATATTAAAAACTCGGGGTAATCATTGTTTGGGCTGTATACGCATACCAATGCTACCTTGTGTCCCAGTAACTTGCCCGCTACAGTTTTGTATCTCCCTTCACTGTCTCGGAAAATCGACTGTGGGCTGAATGGGACCCTTTTGTGTATGAGAATGGCGGAGCCTCTGGCGTAATTGCTAAAATTAGCAAAATATCTCTGGGTTCCTCAGGAAGTGCGAAGCTGGCCTGGTCCGTTATGGGTAAGTGTGGCTCCTGCAGAAAGGCTATATCCACTCTATCCCTGAGTAGGTAATGCACTACTTGCCTCCTCTTGCATGTACCATTTAGGCCACGGATGTTCCACTTCATCAGCCTTCAATACGTGGGGCCGGTGTTATGGCCTAGCTGGGCCATATTGTTAGTGTGAGGCTGAGCTGAAAGCGAAGCAAATATACATTCCTGCTATTCTTGACTGCATTGAACAGTGAAACTATCCAAGTGTATCGTAATAATACCAAAACTACTCCCTCCACCCCCCTCCCAGCCCCACCACCCATCCAGAGAGTCCATGCCAACATTAAACAAAAATCCAGAGTACCAATTGCGTTGCATAGATATTGAAAAAATCCCATTCCAGGTACATTCGTAATTCACAAAACAGATCCAAGGTGTACACCAATAGGGGGGTGGCAACGCCCTTGCCCCCTCATGGTAACCAGTAATTATGCATGGCATGAACTTTATCCCAAGGTTTGCGGTCAACTGTATATGGCAAGGCCTAGAAGAAAGTTCAACAGGGTCCTGTTCTGGAGAAGAGTTCCAAGGTTTTTGAGCGTGGCCTTTACTCCATTATACTTGCGCTGGGCCTCCTGGACCCTGATAGTGAAGTCCGGGAATAGTGACAGTTTGGAGCCCTGCCAGATGGTTTCACCCCGCTCACGAGCCATCCAAAGCGCGGTGTCCCGGTCTCTGAAGTTCATGAGTCGAGCGATAATGGGTCTGAGTGGGCATCCTGGATTGGGTCTGGGCCCCAGCGACTGATGAACATGCTCCACCACAAAGCCCAGAGTAAGGGAGTCCCTTCCAAAGAGATCAATCAGTATTGGTTCTACAACAGTGTCCATGTGTCCAGTGGCTGTGGACTCGGGAACCCCAAGTACGTAGATGTCATTTCGGTGACTTCTTGCCTCCAAATCTTCGTTTTTGATTGCTACATCTTTCAGGATACATTCAACACGATCGAGTTGCTTGAGTGTTTGCGCCGTTCCATCTTCCAGGTCACAGGTGTGCAATTCCACCACATCCAGTCGCCTGACGTGAGCTTGTATCTTAGAGCCTATGTCTGCAATATGTTTATCCAGTGTATTGAAGCGCAGATCCATAGCCTTAAATCCTGCTCTCATCTCTTGTAAGAGCGGGCCTATGTTGCTAGGATTGTCCTGTGACGTAGTCCCACTTTGTCTGCCTTCTGCCATGGTGGTATCTTCTTCTGGGACCTTCTCAGCAACCTTTTCGGATGGAAGAAGCCGCTGTCTGGGGTCTTTGCAGCCCATGCCATTTTTCGGGTCAGGAGGCGAACTTTTTGGAGTCTGCTAGGGGGGACTGGGTATGATGTATTGTGTGGGTGATATCACAGACAGAGCCTTAGGCTGGGCGGGCTCAAGATTGATGGCACAAAATGTTGCCATGGAGATTAGCTGTAGTCCTTTCCTGCTAGGAAATGCGGCGTGGACTGTAGGGGTTCCTCACAACTTGCTCCTCTAGTGGTGTAGAAGCTGACCACTCCGTGCTGTGGGCCGACGTACCACAAACCTAGGGGTTCTATTGCTGGTTTCTCTGCTGGCGATAGAGGATGTAGTTGCTGGTATGTGGGGGGAGGCTGGACACATTGATGCAAGCGTAACTCAGGGAAAGGGGGGCAGAGCCATAGGGTAGCGGTCGGGCTCAGGCAGCTACCGGGATGGACCCACCCCGACGTGCGCTCACTCTATTGCGCACGGTATCTCTGTGGTCACTTGCCTCTCATGCTAGCAGGCCCTGTCCCTGCACGTGTTTGCGGCCTCTCCAGGGGAGGCCCTGGCCACAGGAGGCCGACCGGGTCCTCCTCTGTTAGTGCGTAGGATTCACTGGTGCTGTGCTACCTGTCACCACGGCCCAAACTCCGCTAACTCACCGCACCCAGACCGCCTGGATATCAACACAGCTTGTCTCTTCCTCGGCTGAAATCCGACCCATCCGATCGTCTACGGCGTCGCCATCTTGGTGTCGGTGTCTGCCCACCTCACCAGCATATCTCCACACTCGGTGCTCTGATTTTGACGCTACTGGGCTGGATGGAGTCTAGAACAGCTCACCGGCACATCGCTGTTTCAAGTACCATCAGCGGCCGTAATGGGATGCAGGAAATTTAGAGATTGCCAGGACGGTCGGCGGAGCTTCAAAACCGCGCTGCCATCTTGGTCTGCGACTCGGCCACGCCCCCAGGTAAGTCCAGTGTTTGATGAAAAATTGGAAGTTCATAAATATTAAATTCATGTCCCTAGTAGTAATTTCCCTTCCTGTTTTTATCTTCTAAGAATATAAAAAAAGATCTACCATTTTTTTCCACAGGCCTACAGACAAATGTGGTTGTTTCAATTGTGCTTTCCCGGTTAGACTACTGCAACACAATCTATCTGGGCATGCAACAAGGTCTGCTAAAAAAGATTCAGAGACTGCAGTATGCAGCTGCCCATCTCTTGGAAAACATTAAGAAACATAAATCAGCTGCTAAAGAGTTTAAGGATGTTCACTGGTTGCAGATTAAGAGCAGAGTTGCATTTAAAGCACTCTGCATGACACACAAAGCCCTGCATAGAACAGCCCATCATGCTCTGTACCACAATTGCATCAGATGGAATCCAGGTATATTCTGGAATTAGACATGAAGGTACCTGTTGGCCTGAATACAGATGTAGAAATGTCTACCCATTTAGGCGACTGATTTAGGATAGTTACTCCCTTTCCCTCCCCCTCTTTTCTGTTTTATACAAATTATACTCATTGTTTACCTATTGCAATTTAATTGATATTTTCATGATTTCTCTAATACTATTGAGTATTTATTCAGCAATATTTTTTGTATTGTTTCTTGTTATTGTTAGTTTATTATAAAAATTCAATAAATTATTTTGAACTTAAGAAAGCCCGCTCTACCAACAAAATGAAGACAAACCTAGCTCCATAATGGACTATTTTGAGGACAATTGGGTTGGCAGACTGCATGATTCCGGATACAGACCCCAATCCAAATACCATTGTGGAATATCTGTGACAGCACCTTGGCACAGAAAGCCAAAAAAGACAAATCAGTGGAAGGTTGTCACAATGTATTCCAATCCACTTTAGGCAGTAGTCCACCGACAATGTACAAATTCATAGAAGCATTACAGAAAAGCAAAGCTTCCAACAACTATGAATGGAGCAATCTGTTAGCAAAATTGCCTCTAAAAATAGCAAACAAGCCAACAGAATGTATGAGATAGTAAAATAATTTAAAGGGAAACTATTCATAATGAACAAAGAAGTAGATTACTCAGAAATAATAGTCAAAACAGATTTTAAAATGAATAGTAACCTACAAAAGTCCAAAAAACAATCACAAAATCTAAACCAACATGACAAATCACTTTGTTTAAATAAAAAATATAATGTTTTAGTATATCAGTCTACAAATTAAATAAAAGTCAAATGTCAACCATCACCAACTAAAATATCTAAAAAAAAAAACTCGATCCATCAGATAAAAAAATTCAACACAAAAACCACACAATTTCAAATAACAATTGCATAATTTTTACTCTAAAATATCAAACGTCCCAACTATAACAAACAAAATAAAAAAGACTTAGGGCCTGATCATGGTGTTGGGTGGTGGATCACCGACAGGTCATCAATGGCGGTCCGACCGTCAACATCCCTTCGGTCTGACCATTACATTATTGTGCTGGCTTCTGGATCGACAACTGTTGGATGCAAACCGCCTCCTCCACCAGGATCAGAACTTCCTGATGGGTTGGTGGTCAGAGCAGTATTCTAGTGTGGCTGTGGTGCCAAGGCAGGCCCAGTCATCTGGATTTCAATATCCCTTTTAGACAGCCTTTTCAGGGCAAGATTCTCGCCATGAAAAGGTTGCCGGAAAGCGATATGGGGGCTCCAAACAGGGCCTCCATCCATCATGGGACAATGAAAGGTGGCCCTTGGTGCACATGTAGGTCCCCCACTCACCTCCTTGCACAGTGTGTCATGCACGACATGGTGCAAGGCACACGGTGCACAGACACGCAGAAGGTGCTGCACCACGGGACATCTGCTGCAGACCTTCTAAATGGCTGAGACATGGCAAAGCGGTGGAACCGCAGATGTTCCGAATGCCAACCAGGCGACCGTAGCTAAATACAGCACTCAGGCTGCCTCAATGGCGGTCAGCGATCTGACCAAGCGGGATCATAATGATGTCCTTACTGTTGTCAAACAGCAGATCTTCCTCTGTACCCATGTAGTCAAAAATAGTAATCCACCAAAAACTGGAAAAATATTCTCCAAAAAAGCTCTCCAGAAACCATAAAAAAACTGAAAATGTGTTATACAAAAAAGAAAATTCCAGGAAACCCCCAAAAAAAGGAATCAAAGGAGAAAGCATTGGTTTATTATATACCAAAATCGATTTCCTTAATTGAAATTCCCAAAGCCCATAAAACATGTTTTCAGACAAAAACCTGTGACGTAAATAAGAAAAACCACCCTCAAACACAGTACAATCGCAAAAATGCATATACATATCACTTAATCATCAAAATATAGGCAGCAAAACACAATTTAACATAACATAACAATACATTGCTAAAACATTGTATGAAAACCCAAAACTACAAACAAGAGAAAAACAATACTATTAATACATCTAAATATACATCAAACCCACAAACAACACTATAACAAGCTTCTAAACCTCTACCCCAAAACGTCTACCCTCCTAAACCTCCTACCCATATAACCCTTTAAAAACCCTTAAAAAGGACTTACCTTTTCTGAAGAACAGCAGCACCTACCACATCCTGGTTCCAGGAAACAGACTAAAAATAACAAAAATAGACTAGAGGTAAAGAAATATGGCAGCCAAATGAAACTATAAAAATGTAAAAGAATTGTATAAATTAAATAATATAACATATACCCAATTATTTAATGTACAGTGAAAAACATGTTTGAGAGGCCTCCGAAACTTGTTGTGTATCTGTAGCTCAAAACAGGAGGCCAGCTAACCAGCCCTTATAGTCACTCTGGTAGCCAGGAATGAAGGGAGAAGGTCCAGTCTTCCTTCACAGACAGACGGGCAGGCTTCAAGCCGCTGGGCAGTCTTTCTTCTGCAGTGTTGATATGTTCAGGAGCATACTCAAGAGGGGGTCTGTGGATCCTAGTTATATACTAGTGTCTGCTTTGAAGTGGAAGAAACTTCTGGAGATTCCCCCCACAGGTGTGTCTGGAAATGTATTCCTCCCTGCCCTGTCCCAGTATGGGGGCACAATAGGCTAGGGTGCAGTTCTTGTGTGCGTGCTGAGGCAATGCTTTGAAGGTCAGATGGGGTTGCGCACAGCTCCGCCACACCATTCTGCTTGATGGCCCATCCTGCCAACTACCATCCCCTTTATTGTGTGGCTTTCTGGGAGTAATACACAGAGGTCAACTGCTAACTACACCTAGTCATATGACCCAGGAACAGGCTACAGGCACCAAATGGTTAGGACAAGAAAATGACAACTTTCTAAAAGTTAAATTTACAGAATTGTGACAGAAAATCTGACATTACCACTGAAGAGGAATTCAAATTATAAGTCGTTAGACATCAAACATTATATTTCTACTGGCTCTCAAACAGCTCATTTAATGTAACAAGGTAAAACAATGTTATCCAAGGGGAGTGATGGGCCTAACAACAGTAAAAAATGAATTTGTAAGATTTTCACTATCAGGACATGTATAACTTAAAATGACATATCCAACCTTTTAAATACAATCCTGCCCACTGAGATTTTGGGAGCCTACTTTAGGTGTGACTTGTTAGAAAGGAATCATTTTGCTCTGTTCACTCCCATTTTTTGCTGAATTATACCGCTGGTAACAGACTCTGATTTTTCCCTGAGCCCTGCTGGCAGGCCCAGGACAGAGCTATGTTTAAAACATGTTTACAGGGTACACTATGTAGGTAACAGGGCAAAGGGGATTCATCTACCTATTAGCCCATAGTAAATAATGGGGCATGGAGGTTTAGAAGCACGCTTCACCGTCTTACTACTTGGGGGCCAAAAATCAACGCGATATGCAATTTTTTGATACCTCCTCGTCTAGCCTCGATTCTTGAGACAGAAAACATGGCGGTATTACCAACCACCGTGATGGCACTAAATTTATTCTCCCCCCCCCAGAATAAACCAGCGCAATTATCCTTCACCCCTGGAAGCTCATTACAAATTCCGAAATCGTACACGGTACCAATAAAATTATAGGCACAATGGTGGGATCAATAAACACGGGGGTGCACAAACCTTTTTTTTTTTTTTTGGAAACTATTTTTCTGAAACCTTTTTTTTTTCTAATATCTCTCGCGCACTATACCAACTTGCATGAGAATGAGAGAGTTGACACCCCACATAAGTACGAATCTGAATAAAGTATTGCCATTTTTTAGGTGTTTTTACAAAATCAATTTAGATTTTGACAATTGTACCACGAGTACCTAAATGTGTGTCTTCCCCATTCTCCCTCCCCTTGTCTTTTCCGTATTTAACGTTTATTTTGCAGGTACAATGAGACCTACCTACAACTGAAGAAACAGGTCAATAACCTTTCTTCTTTCTTCTTCTCACTATATCCACTAGCTTGCACTGGTCCTGAGGAAAGCCCATTGACCTACATAGGCGCATAGGGCTGAAACATGTCGACCTATTTTTAACCTCACATTGAAGTGCGCTTGAATCCTCAATCGTTCTATAGCAGCACATAAGTATTCAAATTGAACCTACCTGAACCCAGACTAATTAAAGTTTCAATCTAGCTGTTCTGGTATTTTAACAATTCACCTTGAGCACTTTACACCCACTATTCACAACCACTACTGTTTTTAACCAAGGGTAAAAACCTCCTGGCGGAGGGTGCAAAATATACTGACCCTATGATTATGCACACACGTGTTTATTAAAAGCGGGGAGACAACATATACCGCTACGACAATCTTTATTACACGTGCATGAGGGTCTTTTACTTGGGAGACACCCCACACCTACCTGCATACCCTGGTTATGCAGGACAAGTGATCCTTCCCTTCTTGATCTAAAAAGGTTTAGAAGCACAGCAGATTTTATGTACTTTACATATGTGCACTGCTGATTGTCTGTCATTTTAAATGCAGCCTTGCCTTGCAGACTGACTTTAAAAGTAAATTCTTACAACTGGCATGACCTACGCTCTAGGTTCCTAGTTGATAATAGGGCAGGGGATTAAAGCTACCTATAAGACCCTAGTTTGTAATAGGTCAAGGAAGTTTAGAGGCCATCAATCTTTTTTGCACATACATGCGTGCACCACTCAGTGCTACATTTTAAAAGCAGCCCTGATCTGCAGCACTGCTTTCAAAAGTACATTTACCGCAAACTTGGCTTTGGCAATATGGGCATTTTTAGAAGTGATAATCTGCATTAGTTTTACAATTTAGGTTCCCCCAAGATCTTCCCTAGGTGCCCCAGGGATGGAGGGTCATGTAGCTATAAGCACAGTACTTTTAAAAGATGTTTTATAAACCCTGGTGGAAATCTTCCCATTTTGTTTTCCCCCCACTGCAGGCACTAGACCCATAGGCTAACATTGCATTGTTTTATGCACACATAATTATTGCTAGGAAGGGAATAACATATAATTCAAAGACTTAACAGAATGGGATTGATAAATCCAACAGATTGCTAGTGTTAAATGTATCATCGCTTGTACAGAAAAGAAGTTATAATACTTTTGTTTCTGTGTTTCTGTGAGCCAAAATCCAGCCTTCTTGAAGGCTTCTCTGATTGGCCAGCTCTAATAGGATTAGTCAGGCTGCCATGATTAGGTGATAAGTGCCTTGGTTGAGCAGAGGTTATCTGATGGAGGGAGTTCTGCAGCTAGAAAGCAATGCCCGAGCAGGGGGAGGGGCTATAAGCAAACTTCAAAGAAAAACAGGACAGGCTAGAATGTCAACCAGGCCCACCCCCTCTTCCTGCGAGGTGCCAGGAGTAGGAGAGGTGTAGGAGAGGAATTTGCAGATTTTAGGAGATTGAGTTTATGGAAAAGATCCACATTCTTAATTGGTTTAGGTAGCTCTTACTGCTCTGCTGAGTTTTAAGCCATGATGGCTTTTGGAGGAATAGTGCTTTCTGGGACAAGAAGATGTCACACTTTGGAGGAAGTGGCCATGCGCCTGGGTGGGACACTGTATCCCATTGGTCAGGGTTGCCCCCTCCTGATAACCAGAAGCTGAGAATAAATAAGTGAGAGGTGCATAGCCTCTCAGATCTGCTACCTGAAACTACAAGAAAAAGAAGGACTGTCCTGCTGAAATCTGAATTTGCACCCAAATGCAAACACTATGAGTAACTGCGCCTGCTGCACAATTTGGTCCTACAGCCCTAAGGATTGTGACTTGCTTCAAGAAGGATTAAGAAGTGGACTCCCTGAAGCTGCAGATTAACAGAGCCCACCTGCATCATCTCCACCAAGAGTCCCCAGCCTGGAGTGTGTCCAGTGGACTTTTAAGAATTTAGCCGGGTGCATTGTGGGTACTGTGATCCAGACCTTCCAGAGACCATCCAGGAGCTTCTCGACATTTGGATTTTTGTTTTGGACACTTTGAATCCACAAGAAGACCTTCAGGAAGAAGCAAGCCGGCCACTTTCAACCGCAACCCAGCCAGGATTTCAGGTTTGTCCCGCTGAAAGCTCTGGAGCTACGGACTTCCAGGATCTGACTGGGGCCTTGCAGAAAGCCAAGCTGGCAAAACCTCTCTGAATCCGTCCTGCTCTGAAGGGTTGAGGGCTATTAGAAGAAAAAGCTCCAGAAAAGTTTCTAAGTGTGAAGGTAACATTTTGACTGGGGCCTCCCGCTTAGTGTGTCAGGCCAGCGCTCCATAGCGGTCAACCTCGAACTGTGACTTTGTTGCTCTCAACAGATGTCCCAGAGTGGCATTATAGGTTTTTCAGTACTTTAAAGTAATTTCTCTTTAAAAATGTATATTTCTGGTTCCCTATATTGGATTTTTGATGTTTTTGTGTCTATTTGTTCATAAAAATATTTACTATTGTTATAAATTGGGATTTTTATTGTGTGTGGTGTCTCACTTACTTGATGTATTGGTGTTTTTAAATGCTTTGAACTCCTGTCTTTAAGTTAGGCCTGACTGCTCACTGTCAGCTACCAAGGAATAAACAAGGGGCTAATTTATTGAGAGCTTTCTTGTACCCTATACCATGTTAATCGACTTATTACTAGTGGTAGGTGCCTACTTACCCCTACCAATGATCCACTTTACAACAAGACCGATGTAATAAAAAGAGAGTTTTAGGCCTGGCAAGTGATTTATTTTTCCACGTTTAATCTGCAGTGTAAAACTGTAGTGAGGGTGCAATGGCAGGCCTAAGACATGTTTCAAAGGGGTTACTTAAGTGTGTAGCACAATCAGTGGTTCAGACCCACTAGTAGTATTTAATTTATCAGCCCTGGGTATGTAAATTCAGCAAAAGAGGAAGGGATAAAACAAAAAAGTTTGGGGGAAGCCCACCCTAAGGTTGGCAGTTCTAACAGACACAGAATACCACTCTAAAATGTAGTATCTACTTACAGTTCACATACTTCAGAATGGAGTTTGTGTTCAATATATTTTCATGCTATTTTCATGCTAGGACAAAAAAGGACATGCATCTAATTCTCCAAAGGGTCTACCACTGGCTGCCCAACTGGGTACAGGCTATTCCTATCAGATCCAGTCCTAGATCACTGACTGCAGCTGGAACCAATGCATTGTCAGTTTTCAAGACAACAGGCTATAGGTTTCTCCAAGACTTTTTCTGCCTTTTATTTCACAGGCCAGCCTGTATCACCCCCTTTGCTTCAGCACGCTTCATGTGCCACTGTGAAGTACTATACTGTTTCAAATGAAGATCATTTAATTTAATCATATAGAATGTTTGGGGAGATTCTAGTAGAGTTCTGCCATCAACAGGCTACACAATGAAGCCCTTCAAATACTTGATGGTAAATCTGAATCAGTGTTTCATGTCATCAAGAGTTCTTTAATGCTGCATGCAAATTTAGATCCTCAGATATTCTTCCTCCTGAAATTCCTTAAGGGAATTTCACAAAGGTCCAAGAAAATTACTAATAAGTTATGCACAATGATGTACCTGCCTGGTGCTACCTTGTGAAGAAAGTTGACATGAGGGCACAATTTGCACACAAACAAATCATATGAAATCTTTACTTTGCACAAAATGTGTGAGGAAGCCATTGTTTGACAACAGTGTAACATTCTTGGCAGCAGATCTATCATTATTTCACGCAGCACAGCAAGCCACATTGCTGCACTGCACTACATAAAAGTGAAAGGGAAGGAATGCGCCCTATTTGACACGATACAGCACAGTCCTGTCCTTTCCTTGCACTGGTGCACAATGTGCTGCCTAGCGTCAATGTAGGTACCCTTGCACTGTGCTGCAAGCGTGCCTGTGTTGCAAAAGCAATCCTCTGAGACATTTTCCTCTTTCTAAAAAGAGGAAAAAAACAGGGAAAATTAAGATATTTCTCCTCGTTATGCCTGGGGAGGTACAGCATTTCGATGCATTCCCAGGTCTACAGGTAATGGTAAATCTGGGAAAGGACAATATCTATGAGTGTATGTGTGGGAACACCCTGCTCCTCCCATGGAACGCCTCTTTGGGGCAGAGTAATGCAACAAAGCAGTTTGCCCTGTGTTGCGCTAATCAACATTTATCAAACCACGCAAAGAGGACTTGAGTGGCTAGATAAACTGACTTTGTAGTTGTTCTGCCCTTGCGCACCCTTGCGTGATGCAGGGGTGATGCAACTTAATGAAAAACCTGCCCCCTAGTGTCTATTTCTACCTGTCTGGGCTACAACCAACTCATCTGTCCTACTTCAGTTTAATACATTCTTTCCTGGCATATGTCTTTTTATCTTTTTGCATCCTGTCTTGGAATACTGCCCTGCTATTTGCTACTGTGATTTTGTTTATATATTAAATTGTATTTGTTTTTATTGTTTTTTTAGTTTCTTTCCTTCCTCCTCATAGAGTCTTGGCAGGTGAAGGAAAAGGATACCACTCTCACTGGCATCAGGTAGATCAGAGCCGGCAGAAACAGCAGGACATAGCCACTGACTTCTGAACAGTTACATATGGGTTCCTCTGTTCTCCACTGGTATTCCTGTCCCTGAGGAGGGATCACAAGCCAGAAAAATGCTTGGGGAGACATTGAGTGTAGGCCTCTGGCCCTAATAAATCATTTTAGCTTGATTTTAATCCTGTGCAAAAGGCTCACCATATCAAATAAATAGGCCACCTAGACGCACTTTATGTACGTCCCTGAGGATTTACAGTAACTTCTAATTTCATGTTCAGGGCCCTCATGCATGGCTCAGGAGAATATCGCAACACTGCAGGACAAGCAAGGACATCACTTAGCATTGAAAGTGCCACTAACTAGACAAAATAATCACAGTATTTAAGTGTTGCACATCACTTGAAAAAGTCATTGTGAACGCATCTGAACTCAATTGTAATTTATTACAGTTGAACGACTATTTCATTTCTTTATGACAGATGATTAGATGCGCCGGAACTCACGTGTAAGAAATTAGTGACAGGTTTTTATACAGGGATCTCAGGCTCCAACGTGTGATATTGATATGGATCACTGGGGGCATTTCATTTACAGAGATATTATTAGACAATGTTGTCTTACTTTTCAGCTTCTTTCAATTACAGATTTGACCTTTGTATTGTGTCACAGGCACCACAAGAAATGAAATCTCTGGGCCCGATTCACAATGGTGTACTTACACTGTTTGGTGAGTTTACGATTGTTTGCTATACTCAAAGGTAATTTACTAGAGGTATATGTTGTTAAGTTATTATTCTTTTATAAAGCGCTATATCACCCTGAGGTATCTAAGCGCTGTATGTATGACTGTAGAGCAGAGGTCTTCAAATTTTTTGATGCCGAGACCCCCTTGTAAAACCTTTTTAGGTGTAAGGACCCCCTTCCGACAAAAGTTTCTAGAAACTGGTACTCCTCATCATCAACTTTTTACAACCATAAATGCGCCTGTTAGACCTCATCACATCCCTCCATCATTCATCCACCCACACTTTCACACATCCATCCATCCACCCTTTCATCCTTCCATCCATACATCCATCCTTCATCCATCCACCCTTTCATCCTTCCATCCATACATCCATCATTTACCCATCCACCCTTCCTTCCATCCACTCATCATTCATCACCCACCTTTTCACACATCCATCCATCCATTACATCCATCATCCATCCATTCACCCATCCTTTACCCATCCACCCTTCCTTCCATCCACCCATCATTCACCCACCCACCTTTTCACACATCCATCCATCATTCATCCATGCAACCTTTTATCCATTCATACATCCATCCACCCTTTAATCCTCCCATCCATACATCCATCCTTCATCCATCCACCCTTTTATCCTCCCATCCATACATCCATCCTTCATCCATCCACCCTTTCATCCTCCCATCCATACATCCATCCTTCGTCCATCCACCCTTTCATCCATACATCCATCCACCCACCCTTTCATCCATTCACCCATCATTCATCCCCCCACCTTTTCACACATCCATCCATGCATCATTCATCCATGCAACCTTTTTTCCATCCATCCATCCACCCTTTCATCCTCCCATACATACATCCATCCATCCTTCATCCATCCACCCTTTCATCCTCCCATCCATACATACATCCATCCTTCATCCATCTACCCTTTCATCCTCCCATCCATACATCCATCATCCATCCACCCTTTCATCCATCCACCCATCCATCATTCATCCATCCATCCTTCATCCGTCCACCCTTTCATTCTTCCATCCATACATCTATCCTTCACCAATCTATCCTTCATCCATCCACCCTTTCATCGTTCCATCCATACATCCATCAATCATCCATCCACCCTTTCATCCATCCATTCACCCTTCATTCATCCACCCATCTTTTTACACATCCATCCATCCATCATTCATCCATCCACCCTTTCATCCATCCATCCTTCATCCTTCCACCCTTTCATTCTTCTATCCATACATCTATCCTTCACCAATCTATCCTATATATATCCACCGTTTCATTCATCCATCCACTCATCATTCATCCACCCACCTTTTCACACATCCATCCATCCTTCAGCCTTTCATCCATCCATCCACTCATCATTCATCCACCCACCTTTTCGCACATCCATCCATCCTTCAGCCTTACATCCATCCATCCACCCATCATTCATCCACCCACCTTTTCTGTGCCTCTCTCATGGGGGGGGTGGTGGATCAGTATCTCTCTGCGTCGTCTTCCTTCTTCTTTCCCGCTCATGGGAGGGCATCTCTGTGCCTCCCTGCTGGGGGCGGGGGACGTGTCACGGGACCCACAGCTCCAGGTGCGCAACATCCATTGAACTCAAAGGGCTACACTAAAGCCACTCCCCCAGCCTCCTCCCCACCCCCCAGCTCCCCCCAGCTCGTGTATGTGAGCCCGGCTGTAACAGCTTCAGGGGGACACACACAGTCACACCCAAGTACTTGACAGGCCTTTAAAAGACCTTTTACTAGTTAATGAGGCGTTGATGTTTTTCACACCTCGGTGTGAATTAGGCCTCCGCCGTGAGCACCCTCGATCAGCCCAATGCCAGGAACTGCACTCTGCAGAATCTGCGACCCCCTTCCCAGGACTCCACGACCCCCCTGGGGGTCGCGCCCCACAGATTGAAGACCGCTGCTGTAGAGCCTCCATAAATGAGCCTCCATAAATGAAAAGATAGGACTGTCCTATATTTTTATGTGTGGAGACACCCCAGTCGTAAAGATACTACTAGTAAAATTACTTTGTATATAGCAAATATTCGTGGATGAACACAAAAGTGTACATTTACTGTGTGAATTGGGCCCTTAGTGTGGCATTTCAGTATTTGAAAATTTTATAATTAGAATGGTAATAAATTCCGTTCATATAGACTCTAAGTTCAGCCCTTGAATTTCCACTGGTAATTCTATGGCTAATTCGTGAATTCCCTTTTCAGATTTCAGACATTCCAGCAAGGTTAGAATTTCCAGTGTTCCAAATTGTGTTCAAGATGGTCTTCATTTATTCACAATGACTCATTATTGTAATTTCAAAACTGTGGGGCACATGTACAAGCCCCTAGCGCCACTGGAGTGTAACGTTTTTTCGAAGCTCTGGTTGCGGTATGCCCTGCACCATATTTACAGAGTGGCATTCAGTCACTTTTGTGGCTTAACTGCACTGTGTAAATATGCCACCCTTTCACATATGTATCTACGTGAAAGGGGCATACAATGGTTGTTGCTCTGGGTGTTTCACTGCAACAACCATTGGTTTTTTACACTACCCCGGATTTACAAGGAGGTGTAAAACTGTGGCAGCACCAAATACGAATACAATGCAAGGGCAGGGGTTCGATGTGCATGAGGAGAAATGCTCTATTTTCCCATTGTTTTAGCTTTTTCCATATGTGCTGCATTTTGCAGCACATATTGAAGGAGTAAAAAGCAATTAATTATTGTTTACATCCCTTCCTGCACATAAACTATCATCGAATAATGACAATTTGTTACTTCTATGTGTGCTGCAGAATGCAGCACATATAAAAGTAACACATTGCCATTATGGATGGTATATCTTCAGGAAGGGACACCTTCCTGCAAAGAAACAATCATTCCCTTCAACACAGTCACCCTTGCACTATGGTGCAAGTGTGTCTGCCTTAGCACTAGACAGCTAATTTAAGCGCCAGTGCTAGGAAAAACACGGGTGCGGCATATTGTAGTACATACTGCATATCCCTGCATTTTTAAATGTTGCCACACAGCACTGCCAAATTTGCTGCAGCTCAGCGCATTGACAGTTTTTTCAAATTTACCTTGCACGGTTTGACTGGTTCTCGTAAGTGGTCTTGGCCTATTTCGTTCCCTTGGCTGTTAGTATCTTGAGAAGCCATTGTCTACTTGCAGCCTAAAATTTGTTCACCTCATCCTCACAGATCATGCAACTGCACTAGTATTAGTTATCATAAGCCCCACACCTGCATATTTATTTCAATGGCAAGTTATATTTAGTTGATTAACAATTGTTGCTTTTATAATTTTTTGGTATGTTAAGCAAAGGATTGGCATGTCAATAACATGTTGGGGGATGAGGTGTGAGATGGCGGGATTTTTTATCTCTTATCTGATTACTCTAGATCTAAATCCCCACCTAGGTCGACTGAACCTTTGTTGCCTGTCAATGAGTAAAAAGCAATCCACTACCAGGTTAAACAATCCAATAATTTGCACAACTCTGAAGAACCACTTACCACGAATAAGTTTTAAAGTTTTATTATAAAGCCAAAGATAACTGGAGATACAAGCATCTCAATATAAGGTTCAAGAGATATACTGGCACCAATACAAACATGAATTCTCTAAACGATCTTAGGCGACAGAAAAATATCACCAAGACTAATTCAAAGATCAGCAGGTTTGCAAGAATAGACACAAGTTGTAACTTGAGCGTCATTTACAAAAGGAAGAAAAATCCAGGTTAGACTGTCCCTACACTAGACTAAGTGACATCCCTACTTAGCAGAATCTTAACCTAAAAAGGTGTCAGCCGTGGTGACTTCCAAAGAAGTGTACTCACATTCCCTTAGTCTCTGTTGTAAGTCTGTGCATCGCAGTTGTGTCCTCTCTGCCTACCCATCCGCTCTCTAAGGTTCCTCAGGCCATCTGCTCTAACTCCACCCCAGGGTGCTGTCCCTAATACAAAATCACAATTACAGTTGAAACGCCCCTCAGAGACGCCCCTCACGTACACCTCTCACGTGGTGTCGGTTCTGGCTTTTTCCATACTGATACTCCTCTGGGCTTCTTGTTAGCGTTGACCTTGCTTCCCAGGCTTCTTCTCGGCACGCCAGTACCCCCAGGAAATTCCTGAAGCCTCCCCCAGGCCTGTGCCTGTCTCCCAGAACAGAGCTCTATTCATCACTCTCTTGATTGGAACCCCCTCACACCTGCAACAGACACCCATGAATTGGGCCCCAAATTCCGACCTCCAGCTTATCTTCCAAGTCGTAAAACTTCGAACATGGTCTGCAATTTATGCTTAACAAGACCCGATTTTAACTAGCACATGCAGATCAAAGAAACGACTTTATCTTTCCAGGCCTACTAAATTACTTGAAACAGGCCTGCACTCTGTGAACTTTTATTTCTTAGCCTAAAACAAAATTCTAACCTATTACACTCTGATTATATGAAACACTTCTACAAAACATAACTTTAACGTATGATCAATAACATTCTGAATAATAATAATCCATCTTATGTGAAACTGTAAAGGCACGTTTTTGTTCTTCATAAATTTCCATGAGGCCTGCACATTTCTACGTTTGGCAGCATTACATTTTCTTCTGCAACAGCCACATAACACGGAATCTAATAGCATTCTAAAATTTCTAAACATTACTACATTAGTTTCACACTGCATTCTATATTAATCAAACACTTGTGAGTATGTGCATTCTATATTCTCGACACTCTAATGTGCTTTAACTAAATTCGTGCATCTTACATGTAAATATTGTGCACTTCTACATTTTACTCAAATTGCGCTCTCTCAGTTCCCCCCTTTGATGACCTCTAGGGGTCATCACCATCACAACACCAACATTGAAAGAATGAATTGAATCAAACAGAACTCGTTGCAATGCTTCCTCGCTTTATCATTTCTAGAGCCCTCAGACTCCTGTATTGGTTATCCTGCATCGCAGCTAACCTCTGCTCCTGCTCTCTCATGGATCTTTGCAACCTATTTGACCTATACCATAGGTACAGCCTCACTAATCCCCACAGTGTGATGACACAAATCACTATTATGATGATAGGTTTCAGTATATACCAAATGAAGCTTTTCCCTAGGTTGGCGAACCAACCTCCAACTTTACCCATTCCGTGACCCACTTTTTCCCACACTGTCACCTTTGTCAGATCCTCAATTTCTTGATGTATTTCCGTAATGTTCTGTATGTACTTCTCAAGAGGTTTTGAATTGTCTGGAATGTAAGTGCAACATTCCTGGACCTCCAAAGCCTTACGGACCCGCCCTCTTTGGCTAACAGGACGTCTAGAGCAAGTCGGTTCTGAAGAACCATTGCCCTTATCGATTGCATCTCTCCCTCCACCAGCATTAACGATCTAGCAGTACTGGTGGATAATCTATCTACAACTGTTGCCAATCTCCTGATCTTGACATCATTCAGTATTAACCCTAGAAGAGGGAATATAGCACCAAATACGTCTCCACCTACCTCAGCATCGCCTAAATATCTTCTCCCTCTGGCTTGAGTTTTTCCCTCTATGATTTCTAGATCCTTAGCGTGATATATTTTGGGGAAGACAATTGCCAAATAACATGATCCGTACCAATTGTCTGGCAGTTTCACGTAGGCATTTCTTCCACATACAAAATATACATTCGGAATCATCTGCATTCCCTTTAAGAAATCTTTCGTGTAGTATTCTAATTGGAAGGCATGTTCACAGCTTACTTCTCCCATGAACACATTTTCATAGTAGGTTTTACCCCTGTATATACACAATTTCCCTCTTTGTTCTCGGTCTAAAGCTATTGGACCATTACTACCCTTCCTTTTGTGTGACTTTTCTTCCTCGGTCCAATCTGTTTTCCACTGGCCTGAAGCCTTTAGAATCTTCTGCCTCCTGTAACGGTCATCCACCTGCCCTATAAACTTTTTCTCAACCTCTGATACCTTGCAGGTCAGATTATTTCTTCGGGCATGTGAAGTATCTAAAGTTTTCCAAGGAATGAAAAATTTCCCTAATCGATCCTCACTCTTATAGTAGTCCCATTTATTCATATGCTTATAAGCCGGGACTTCTGGTAACACAGCATCGAAATTTGAAAAATAGTACTCAAAGCTATCTCGTCCATAAAATATACTAAGCAATAAGCTACATGTAATTCCATAAGTCAATGGAAGATGATGATACCTAATACCTTCGTCTACAGAGGCTGGCATTTGCATGCAGACGTAGCAATCCTTTGCCTCCATGGCGTCAATGTATTCATACAGTAACTTGGCATAGGCATTTGACTTAAAGTTTCCCTGTGACTCATCTACGTGCAACCTACGAGCTTCTGCTGCTAGTAAAGCTTTATCCTTCACTGCATTGTCCTCCTTTTTACCAGCAGTAGTAGGTTTCGATGTTACCACAACCTTTGCTTCTGTTGCTTTCACTTCATTTTCATGTCCCACTATATATGAAACAGTAACTACTAAAACTATAAGAAAAATTACTCCTGCTAAAAGTGTGCCTATTATGCATTTGGCTTTGCGGTTTGGGTTGCCGGCCTCCATGGTCTCAAGACAGTGTAGTTTTAGTTTCTTTTTCAACACAAAGTCCTTTCTCTTTGTACCTTCAACAGTCTTTCTTTGCTTGTTCAGTCTTTTCGAACTACACCTGGAAGCTGACAATCCCTTTTGAAAAATCAGTCCTTTAAACTTTAGCAACAGACAACCCTAGCCCTTCTCCGTCAACTAAATGGAAGAGTCCCTAAATTTTTTCTTCTTCCACTTGGCGCTAGGTTATCTTCTCAATCTTGTTTATTTACAAAAGTCTTTAGGTGTCAACAATCACCCGCGTTCCAGCAGCTCTAATCACGAATTTCTAACAGCTCTAAGCGAAGAATGTTCTCCTCGAGTACTGATACCGTTGTGCCAAAAGTCGGAAATTCTACTCTATTTAAAACCAGTTCTCTTATTCTGCTCAGATAAGGAGGATTGGGAATAGTGAGTGTCAGCAACCCTTCAGCTTCTACTCCAGATACCAACAACGCCACTTACAACGTTATGATTGGATCAGTGCTGGTCACTGTCACTTCCCTCACCCTCCCGGAACTCCGTGCACAAGACATCTGCTGCCAGGTAGGTCCACTCAGGAGTGGCGTATCTTCTGCAGGGTATACGTACCCTCCTTGATCTTCTTGGACCCTCTGCTTCTTGATTCTGTGCACCTTCGTCCAGATCTGAGTCTTCGGATATAGGAGCAAGGGTTCTTTCTGGAGTTGACTTCAAGCTCAGCCTCTTCTTCCTTTCAGGCCAACTAGCTTCTCCACGCCTTGTTCTCCTATTTCTTGTCCTCACACTCGACTCTTGATCACTTGTGGCTTGATCAGTGTCTGATTCGTACTCACAGCAACTTTCTCCTACTGTGTCAACGTCAGTTTCACTGTCGTCCTGTCCTTCTTCTGCTTGATCTGACACGCTCCCAGCTTCCTCCGAAACCCCCACAGCTTGACTGGTCCCCTCTAATGATTCTTCGTCCACAGCTGGATTTTCATCCAAGAGAGGAGTTGTTTCTTCCAGGGGTGCTGGAACTCTTCGTGTATGGGAGGCGTGTATCCAGTTGGGCAGCCCTCCACATTTAACAGCAGTATTCGTGGTCAAGATTATCTGGTAGGGTCCGCGCCAACGCACGTCCAAGCAATTTTTCCTGACGTGCTTCTTCACCACGACCCAATCCCCAGGAAACAGGTCGTGGCACAGGTATTTGGACGATGGAATTTCAGCAGCCTGCACCTGAAGAGACACAGAATGAATGGCATCAGAAAGTCCCTTGCAATAATCCAGGATCAGGTCATCTGTAATATTCAACAAAGCTGCAGTTCGAACTGATGGCAGTCTCATTGCCCTCCCCATTAAAACTTCATGTGGAGAGAGACCTGTTCTCCTGTCTGGTGTGCTACGTATACTCATGAGTACTAATGTCAGTGCATCAGGCCAGCTTAAGGATGTCGATGAACACACTTTGGCAATTCGGGACTTTATCGTCCCATTGATCTGCTCCACAATTTCTGAAGCTTCTGGTCGATAGCTACAGTGCAACTTCTGATCAATATTCAATGCAGAGCAGAGCATCTTCACAACTTTGCTGTTGAAATGTGTTCCCCTATCTGATTCCAAAGAGGCCGGCACCCCGAAGCGTGGTACTAACTCTCTAAGCAACAACTTTGCTACTGTGAGTGTGTCACACATGCGTGTAGGATATGCCTCGACCCATCTGGAAAATATACAGACAACCACCAGGACATACCTGAGGCGGTTGCATCTTGGCATCTCAATAAAGTCTAGTTGCATCCGGTTGAAAGGGCCACCAGACCTCCCAATGTGACTCAATGTAACTGGTGTCTTTTTCCCTACATTCAATTGCTGACATGTTACACATCGCTGACACACAGCTTCTGCGGCTACTCTAAATTTGGGGTTATATCAAGTCTGCCTAAATACCCTCAGCATAGCATCTCTTCCTAGATGTACTGGGCCATGTATCTGTATTGCCATTGGACTCACTAATTCATTTGGTAACACTGCCCTTCCATCTGCTGAAACCCACAAATCCATTTCACCTTTTACACAACCTGCAGTTTCCCATGTCTTTTTCTCAAAGTCTGTTGCGTTCTCTTGTATGCCTTTTAAATCATCCCAAGTGTCTACAGTTTCTAGCATCATAGTTAACTCTGTCTTTTCCTGTGTCCCACCCACTTCCACTTCCGTGAAAGAGTATCCTTGCTCTGCACAGTAGCGTGCGACCTCGTCTGCGTATCTGTTTCCCTGGGACACAAAATCAGTATTTTTCGTATGGGCTACACATTTGACAACGGCAATTGCTGCCGGACCTTGTAATGCTTCCAACAACAGTCGTACAAATTCCCCATTTCGAATAGGTGAACCTGAGGAGGTCATGTAACCCCTCTGAGACCACAATTGCCCATAGTCATGAACTACCCCGAAACCAAATTGGCTATCGGTGTAAATGGTGACTCGAATTTTGCTACCTGCTAAACAGGCACGTGTCAATGCAATAATTTCAGCTACCTGAGCGGAGTGTACTCCTTCCAGGCAAGCGGCTTCCACAACTCTGGTAATGGTGCAAACAGCATAAGCTGCTCTCAACTGACCAATATTGTCTCTTACACATGAGCCATCAACAAAGAAAATTTCATCAGGGTCAGTCAACGGCTCATCCACAATATCTGGTCTCGGTTTGGTGCATAGTTCAGTCACATCAAGGCAATCATGATCTTCACATTCTTCATCGTCTATGTCATTAGGGAGTGGCATCAAAGTAGCAGGATTCAAAACAGAGCACCTCTTAAGGGTCACGTTCTCCGCAGCAAGAATAACTTGCTCGTAGCGCGTGAGCCTATTATTAGTCAAGTGCTGTGTCTTGGTCTTGGTCATTAACAATTCCACAGAATGAGGTACATACACCACTATATGGTGTCCCATTACTATGCTCTCACACCTCTCAATGCTGACACCCGTTGCAGCAACGGATTTGAGACATCCGGGCAACGCTGCGGCTACTGGGTCTAAGGTAGCCGAGAAGTACGCAACTGGTCTACGGGCGTTTCCATGGATTTGTGCTAGAACTGACAAAGCGCAACCTTCTCTTTCGCAACAGTAAAGTAAGAATGGTTTTTCGTAATCCGGCATTCCCAAAGCAGGAGCACGACACAAGTCCTCTCTCAGCTGTAGAAATGCCATCAAACAATCCTTGTCCCATGGTACCGGATCACTCACCTCCTTGTGCGTCAGTTTTTGTCAGGGTTTTGCTTTCAGGGAAAAGTTAGCTATCCACTGTCAGCCATAACCAACCATTCCTAGGAACATCCTGACCTCTCTTTGTGTCGTGGGCGAATTCATTTTCATGATTGCCTCTATCCTGTCTGGTGACACCTTCCGTTTTCCCTTTTCAATACGGTGACCCAAGTATTGTACTTCTGTCAGACAGTACTGTCATTTGCTCGGAGACACCTTGTGTCCATTCTCAGCTAAATGATTCAGCAAGGTGATGGTGTCTATTTTACAAGCTTCCTCTGTTTCTGACGCAACAAGTAGGTCGTCTATGTACTGAACTAGAACCGAGTTCTGTGGTAGTAGTAGACTTTCAAGATTTTTCTTCAGCAGCTGTTTAAAAATCGATGGGCTTTCTGTATACCCCTATGGGATACGACACCATGTTAATACGTGATTTTCCAGCTTAAATGCGAAAAGAAATTGGCTCTCCTCATCTAATGGAATTGAAAAGAAGGCCTGGCAAAGGTCTATCACTGTGAACCACTCAGCTTGGAATGGTATCTGAAACAATATCACTGATGGATTTGGTACCGCTGGACAACATGAAACAACTATGTTATTAATCTTTCGGAGGTCCTGAACTATTCTGAATTTCCCACTAGGTTTCTGCAAACCCATAATCGGGGATTTACATGGACTACCCACGATTTCCTTCAGTATTCCCTGCTTAATCATGGAGTTGATCACAGGCTTTATTCCTGCAATCGTCTCCGGAGTCAATTTGTATTGAGGCGTTCTTGGATATTCAATGTTTGGTTTTATCATGATTTTCACTGGTTCCACTCCTTTAATCAGTCCTATCTCTTCCCCAGTGAAATCCCACACTTCAGATGACACAGTATCCCTTAAGTCCCACGGGAGCTCTTCCACCGTCAAGGTAGGATACAGTTCTATGCATACTTTTGAATTTGCAACCTTAAAGGTGGCATCATCGTCGTTAGTCTGTACCTCCACTCCCTGAGGCGTGCAGTATATTGTGCAATTTAATTTGCACAATAAATCTCTTCCTAACAGACACACAGGACTAGAGTCACATACTACAAACTGATGTTCATCACTGTATTTCCCTATTCTCACTAGCACTGGTTCCGTCAAAGGGCTAGTCGTTCTCCTATTTGCGACTCCTACCACTTGAATGGTTTCCCCCGACATTGGTAGGTCCGGAACCACTGGTGATCTCAGAGTTGATCGAGTGGCCCCCGTATCCACCAAGAAGGTCGTAGGACACCCTGCCACTTCGGCCTCAACAAACGGTCCCCTTTGGTCCACCTCTAGAACTGCCCCGAGAGTACAGTCCTCCTCTCTACTCACACGCTGTCCAGTTAAAGGATCAACATAGTAACACTCTTCTCTTCCTACCCAAAGAGGCATCTGTCTATAGGTCTTTCCCCCGGTCGCAATCTTGGGTGGTTGAGGGAACTGGGCTCGAGGAGCCAAAGTCCCCCTTTGACCACCTTACCCTTCGGTACTGTCATTCCCTTTACTGGAATGGCCTGCACTTCTTCCTCTTCTATTTCCAGTTCTCCATTTTCGGGGTTATAGGGACACTCGTGTTTCCAATGTCCCACCTGGTGTCACTAGTGACACTTTGTCGTCTTTTTCAAGGTAGCCAGATCTACTCTAGGTCTCGGATTTTCCTTGTTGTCCCTATTCTGATTATTTGATCTCCTTCCCATGGTCCCTGTTCCCTGTTGCTGCTGACCACCCTTTCCAGCCGACTGCATCTGAACCAACATCAGCTTCTCCTTAAGTTTTTTTGCTTTCGAATCTATCTCATCACTGCAATATCTTGCGTATCTCAAAATCTCATCTAATGGTTTGTTTTGCCAGCAAATTAAATGTTGCTGAATCATCAAACAAATATCAGGTCTCAATCCCAAAACGAATTTTGACACAAACTGTCCTATGTCTTTGGGATCCATTACGTCTAGCCCACTGTATTGTTTGAACGTTTTCAGCAATCGCTCATAATATTCATGGACTGTCTCCTTGGGTTCGTGCCTAGTTCGATCTATTTTCACCCAATCTATGTCCTGCGGTGGCACCTTCTCTTTCAGCCATGTCATTACCCTTTCATATTTTTCCATTACTCTTTCTGACGGTCCATTGGTATGAGCATCTCTCTCTGGTTCTGATGTGGGCCATTCGACACTAACCTTGCATGCTGTCCACAAGTCTCCTGGGACTACAATATCAAATAGGGTGTTCAAATCAATCCACAGTACTTTAGAGATTTTTACAAACCTCTCTACTTAATTGTACCATTCCACGGGATTTCCCCTCAGCTTAGTAAAGGAATTGGTAAATGCCGCTAAATCCCCCCTACTCCAGGGCACATGCACATAGCTCCCATTCGCTATTTCTCGCAAAGGATATGCATCCATCCTCTGTAGCCCTCCCTCTGGGGACATCACAATTGTGCTCCGCCTGACAGTCCCTTTCTTGGACCACCTCTCTTCCCATTTATCCAGATCTCTCCATGTCCTTATTCCTGTGATCAGTTCCCTTATGTGTGTTTTTAATCCAATTGTCCTCCTCTCATCGAGGTCCTGGTCTGAATAATGCAACCTATGGTTACCCTGTAATGCCTTTGTTCTTGACAGGTCTACCATGTACTTGTCTGCCAATTCAGATAATTTCTCATGTACTGCTCTCGCCTTCCGAGTAATATCCTTTGCTATAAACAGCACCTCATCTTGCTCGTACATGTCAATCCTCTCCAAAGGCAGCGTACCATCTATTATCTCATCCAGATCAGATTTTAAACTGGTTACATCGAGCCTTCTTGCATTTATCTCAGCTTTCAGTGTATTATCTCTAGAGAGTCCATTGACATCTCTCCCATCCCAGCTCCGAGCCCTACGCCTGGGCTCAGGCGAGTTATGGGGAGTCCTCCCATGTTCCCATCTTTCTAGGTTCCACGCAGTTCCATCCCCTCTTGGTGTGTGGTGAAACAATGCTCTATTTCCCACAGTCCCGTTCTGCCCATTCTGCTTGGTTTCTCTAGACGCATGATAGGACTCTCCATTATTCCCCATGCTTTCGCAATTCCCTTGCAGTCTAGTATCACTCAACACATGATAGGACCCTTCGCAGCTCCCCATGTTCCCGCGATCCCAATGTTGTCTATTATCGCCAGGTGCATGGTGAGTGCACTTAAAGCTGTCCCTGTATTCTTGCGTCCTTTGGTCTCCCTCACTGTGTATGAGACGAGACGCCCTTCCACACTCTGTGCTCCTATCCTCTTGCTCCTGTCTAATCCCACTATGGAAATGACGTGTAGCTCCTCTACTCTTCTGGCTCTTGCCATTACACTCCTGACCGCTTTTACTAGCTCCACAGTGAGACAAGGTTCCGTCGCCTCGACTTCCCAATTTAGCTTCCGCTCCTGACCTGTTACTCTGAGTTCCTGTGTTAGCATCCCATTCTCTGAAGTCAGCCCTCAGCTCCTTAAAGGACTTTGGCCGTGGTCCCCTTAGATCCATCGGTCCTCTCTCTGCCCCTGATCTATTATGGGATCCACTGCTGAACTTAATGGGGTGCTCCGATCTCTTGGTCCTGGCAACTGCCTTCGGGCATTGGTCATATTGTTCCTTCTTTCCATTTCTGCTCTCTCTCTGTCTAGTCGTACCTGTTCCTCCTCTCATGCTTTCTCTGGGTCATAAATCGATACTATAGGACCTATGGTAACGGGTACTTGAAGAGCATCTGGCAATTGATAGGACTTAGCACGCTCCGTTTCTGGCACCTTTTGTACCACGAATCTTCCGACTACTCTCTGTACTGGACTAGGTTGAGGTGTTTCTTCACCTTTGGTGGGTTCCCAATCCGTTATAGGGAGTGGTCTATACTCCCCTATGCCAGCCCCATCCCCCCTTTGGAGCTCAGCACCTTCCATCCCTCTATTGTACGGAGGCGGTCTGTCTATCAACAACCTATTTATCAGACTATCCTCTGTCTCGCTCTCATCATCCTCCTCTGGTGGTCTTTTGTCTCCTGTAACTTCTATCACTGGGTACAATTTATCTACTTCAATAGTCTGCACTCTCCATTTTTTAGCTTCCTCGTCCCATTTGGCGTCTTGCACTGCTCTTACCGATCGTCTCACTCTTTCTTGACGCCTGTTCTGGTTCCTGTCGTGCGCCGCCCTAATCCACGCATTAAGGGCTTCAAACTGTGTTGGCCTGGGCAGAGGTCTCATTGAGGTCATAACTGCTTTTAACTGGTGCAACACTTCTAATCTAAACGTTCCGTATTTCGGAAAAGTCAGTTCCTCGTTCCCTTCAGTAATCTTACTCCAATTAGAAATCCACAGTATGGTATGCAACCCAACATTCGTGGCCATATAGTGAGCTGGTGTACCCTCTGGCGGGGCCTCTTCCCCGTCATAAGATTCTCTCCTATCTCTCTTAAAGATCGCTCTCAAGCATTTAAAACACTTCATGATCAAATCTACAATTTTCCTTAATTCCCTGTGTTTGTTTACTTCCTGATGACAATCCACCAATCCCAGCGCGGTTCTCACTGACCGGCCTATCACAGCGCGGTTCGCGTCAACCGGCCTATCACAGCGCGGCTTCACACCAACCGGCCTATCCCAGCGCGGCTCTCTCTGACCTCACTCAACTCCCTTTCGCAGCGGTTCCCCTCCCTTCTCAGCTCATCTCCCGGTCATGCATACGTCCCATTCATACTCTGAAAAATGATTACTTCCGACCAAGCGACCACTTTTCTTGACTGTACGCCCACAGTCTAACTATAATTGTCACCTTAACTGACGAGATGTCTTTCCGCGAACGTCCAGACAGTCGTCTTAACTGATAGGTTACTTACACACGGTAACTTCCGACCAGCGTCCGTTACCCATACACTCACTCGTGTGTTCCCCCTATCTCGGTCCTGCGGGCGATCAATGGTACCTCATGACCCCCTTTACAATGGTCGACAATTACTCTGGATGTCCGATACACCCGAACCACTTAAGCTCTTCTCTGAACTTAAGATTTTCACCAGGTTGCGCGCGCTCACAACCCTGCCTCAATCACACTACAGGCATTCAACTCCGCATGACATTACAACACAAATACAACACAAAACACCGCAATCTGACAACACAGGACCCTTATTATACTCACTCTCGACCGACTCTGCTGCTTTTCTCTCGCACCGTCAGCACCTTCTTCGGCAGGTGATTCTTCTTCTGGTCATCTCTCGATCTCTAGGGGCCTCGGGGTAATCTTAACCTAGTCTAGATCACCTTCCTCTAGAAGGCAACCATCCTAATTCTGCTACCAACTGATACGGCGGGATTTTTGATCTCTTATCTGATTACTCTAGAACTAAATCCCCACCTAGGTCGACTGAACCTTTGTTGCCTGTCATAGAGTAAAAAGCAATCCACTACCAGGTTAAACAATCCAATAATTTGCACAACTCTGAAGAACCACTTACCACGAATAAGTTTTAAAGTTTTATTATAAAGCCAAAGATAACTGGAGATACAAGCATCTCAATATAAGGTTCAAGAGATATACTGGCACCAATACAAACATGAATTCTCTAAACGATCTTAGGCGACAGAAAAATATCACCAAGACTAATTCAAAGATCAGCAGGTTTGCAAGAACATACACAAGTTGTAACTTGAGCGTCATTTACAAAAGGAAGAAAAATCCAGGTTAGACTGTCCCTACACTAGACTAAGTGACATCCCTACTTAGCTGAATCTTAACCTAAAAAGGTGTCAGCCGTGGTGACTTCCAAAGAAGTGCACTCACTTTCCCTTAGTCTCCGTTGTAAGTCTGTGCATCGCAGTTGTGTCCTCTCTGCCTACCCATCCGCTCTCTAAGGTTCCTCAGGCCATCTGCTCTAACTCCACCCCAGGGTGCTGTCCCTAATACAAAATCACAATTACAGTTGAAACGCCCCTCAGAGACGCCCCTCACGTACACCTCTCACGTGGTGTCGGTTCTGGCTTTTTCCATACTGATACTCCTCTGGGCGTCTTGTTAGCGTTGACCTTGCTTCCCAGGCTTCTTCTCGGCACGCCGGTACCCCCAGGAAATTCCTGAAGCCTCCTCCAGGCCTGTGCCTGTCTCCCAGAACAGAACTCTATTCATCACTCTCTTGATTGGAACCCCCTCACACCTGCAACAGACACCCATGAATTGGGCCCTAAATTCCGACCTCCAGCTTATCTTCCAAGTCGTAAAACTTCGAACATGGTCTGCAATTTATGCTTAACAAGACCCGATTTTAACTAGCATATGCAGATCAAAGAAACGACTTTATCTTTCCAGGCCTACTTAATTACTTGAAACAGGCCTGCACTCTGTGAACCTTTATTTCTTAGCCTAAAACAAAATTCTAACCTATTACACTCTGATTATATGAAACACTTCTACAAAACATAACTTTAACGTATGATCAATAACATTCTGAATAATAATAATCCATCTTATGTGAAACTGTAAAGGCACGTTTTTGTTCTTCATACATTTCCATGAGGCCTGCACATTTCTACGTTTGGCAGCCTTGCATTTTCTTCTGCAACAGCCACATAATGGAATCTAATAGCATTCTAACATTTCTAAACATTACTACATTAGTTTCACACTCTAAAATATGCATTCTATATTAATCAAACACTCGTGAGTATGTGCATTCTATATTCTCGACACTCTAATGTGCTTTAACTAAATTTGTGCATCTTACATGTAAATATTGTGCACTTCTACATTTTACTCAAATTGCGCTCTCTCAGGTGCAATGATGTGAGATTTATGGATAAATAAAATTGCAAGTCAAAAAGTACTCTCATCCGCGTCAAAGCCACCTTCCACTCTGCACTTGTACTGGCTTCTTGAATAATAGTGCACTTGTGAATCACCCCTCTAAGTGTGAATGAGTGGTCTGACATGCCTTTTCATATCTGCCCTTGTGATGTAACACACTTTTATGCCACATTGCACTTAGCTTGGTAAAAAATGTAATTAACTAATTACAGCGCATCTTCCTTAGGTTACTCAATGTGGCATAGAGGTAGAAAAAATGAAGCCCAGGTGGAGTCCGCTGCGTTACTCAGAGCTCTGCAATCAGAGAAGTGTGTTAGATAAATACAGTTTGTGATGATTTTCAGCGCCAGGTGTTTGTCCGCACTGTGCAATCATCGTGAACGGCACCTTGCACAGCGCAAGCAGACGCTGCTTTCTTTTTGCCACTTGAGTAGGTTTTTTATTCGAGTAGCAGCTTTCTCAACATAAGCAGAAGGTTTCTCAATGCGAGCTGTCGCGAGCATATGCGCTTCCTCACGAGAAATATGACCGCCCGCGGGGAGGTTGGATTTTCCATGCTTGCGCTCGCCAACTTGACATTGACAATCGCAATGAGAAAAGATCTCGCAGGGAGGTGAATTTTCCTTGCTCGCCAACTTGATGTTGACGAGCGCGACCAAGGAAAAAAACTCCGCTATGCAGAGCGGAGTTTGCTGGAACTCTGCGAGCTCTGCGTAATGTAGAGTGCAGACAACTCTGCGAGCGGGGCGCAGCTCTCCACCCAGACTTCGAAAAAATAAGGACTGGGGAGCCATTTGCTTTGCTTCTATTGTTAGCATGTAAATTATAGCTACACAGATGTGAAAATATTAACTGCACTAAAGGAAATGGAAATGCTATGTTTGTTTATTTATTAATATGCTTCTATAGCGCCAGAATCGAGCCCGAAAGGGTTATCTCCGCGCTTTGACAACAACAGGTAACGAAGGTACTGTATAGGCAGCAATCCTAAAATTATTCCTCCATAAACAGATTCGTTTTTAGCATTTTTCTAAAAGTGAGGTGATTGGAGATCTGTCTTAGGCTAAGGGGCAGGTTGTTCCACAAGGCCGGCCCCACTGATGAAAGGGCACGGCCGCCTTGTCTGGCTTTTTTAATGAAAGGTGGTTTGAGCAGAAGTAGGTTACTTGACCGTAATTCTCGTTCTGGTTTGTATGGCTGGAGTAATTTGGCTAGGTATTTGGGGCCATTTCCAAATAGGCACTTATGTACAGTGCAGCAAATTTTGAATTTAACCCGTTGGCGTATTGGGAGCCAGTGAAGTTTTTTCAACAGGGGTCCAGAAGGTGTTCTGGGGGGGGCATTCAGAATCAATCTCGCCGCCGTGTTCTGGACCACCTGCAGGCGGCTGATGGCATCCTCATTGGCCTGTATCAGAAGCCCATTGCAATAGTCAAGGCGACTTATTACAAGGGCTTGAACCAGAGTCTTTCTGTAGGTGTCAGGTAGCAGGGGGAAGACTCGCCTAAGTAATCCAATGGTGTGAAAGCAAGCACCTGCAATTACATTTGCATGTTCTTTAAGATTTAAGTTTTTGTCAAGTTTCACACCCAGATTTTTGATGGTAGATTTAGGAGAGGGTACAGGTCCTAAATCTTGGGGCCACCAGTCAGGGGACCAAAGCATGCTAGCTTTTCCGAAACACATTACTTCAGTCTTCCCGACATTGCACTGGAGGTAGTTAGCAGCCATCCAGTTGGAGATGGCCCTCATACCTTCCGCAAAGTTTTCCCTAACATTAGGGTCAGGGGCATGGAAAGGGTAGAGGAGTTGAGTGTCGTCGGCATACGACACTGGAGTGAATCCGTACTTCCTCACAATCTCAGCAAGGGGGGCCACATATACATTGAATAGTGTGGGGCTTAGACATGAGCCCTGTGGCACCCCCTTAGTTAGCGCCCTAAAGATGGAATGGTAAGGGCCCAGGCTGACAGATTGTGAGCGGCCGGAGAGAAAGCTCTCCAACCATGCAAGTGCCTGACCTCTGATGCCCACTCCTTGTAACCGGTTCAGCAAGATCTTATGAGAAACAGTATCGAAAGCAGCTGACAGGTCTAACAGCACCAGAATCATCGAGCCTCCTCTGTCCTGTGACATCTTGATGTTGTCGGTCAAGGAGAGGAGTGCAGATTCGGTGCTGTAGTTGGGCCTGAACCCGGATTGGGATTGGTCCAGGCCCCCTGTCGCTTCGATAAAGCTAGAGATCTGAGTGTTGACATGTTTCTCAGCCAGTTTGGTCAAGAGGGGCAAGAGAGAGATAGAGCGGAGGTTGGAGAGTTCAGTCCAGGGGCAGGTGGTATTTTTTCGTATCGGATTCACGGTTGCCTCTTTCCACTGTTGCGGGAGCTTACCTTCTTTAAAAGAAAGGTTAAGGATTTTAGTGATAGTAGGGCATAATAATCTGCTCAGGTTGTTGGTTAACCTAGCCGGGAGAAGATCACAAGGAGAGCCAGATTTCATGTTTCCCAGGAGTGTTTGAACTTCATTTTCTGTAACTTCTGGGATGATGTTAAAGGTCTCCGAGGAGATTTCTTGACATAAGGTAGTGGAGTCTTCCAGATTATTAGGGTGCTTGGCCAAGATTTTATTGTAAATGATGTCAATTTTGTCCTCAAAGAATTGGGAAATATTATTGCATAATTCTTGAGAGAAAGTATCCGGACTTTCGCATGCCAAGGGGTTAGTAAAGGTCTTGAGAATTTTGTATAGTTCTCTGGTGGAGTTAGCGGCTTCATCAAGCTGGGAGCGCAGGCTGGTTTTTCTAGCCTTTTTAATGTTATTATAGTAGGTGGATATGGCCTGCTGGTAGAGTGCTTTACTAGCAAGGGAGTGGTCCTTTCTCCATTGCTTTTCCAATTTCCTACATCTTTGTTTCTCTGTTTTTAATGAGTCGGAATACCATATTTCTTTTTTGGTGGTCGGGGGTTTTTTAACAGTCTTTTGCGGGGCTAGAGAGTTTATGGTCTCTAGAAGAGAGTTATTTAATTTGGATAAAGCCAAATCGATGTCATCAGAATGGGAAATAATAGGCTCTTTCCAGGTTTGTTCAAAAGAAGTAGGAGTGATTTTGTGCCATGCTCTTTTAATAATGCTCATAGTGGCCGGGGGAGCAGGGAGTTTATCTAGTCTCAGGAAGGAAAATTCCAATATGCTGTGATCAGACCAGCTGATGGATGTAGGAGGATGACAGTGTATTGAGGGGTGATTGGTAAAGATCAAGTCCAATGTATGGCCTTTCCTGTGAGTAGGGCAACGGTTTCTGAGGTGAAGACCTAAGAGAGCCAGATCGGCAAGGAGAAGCTTGGTGTCAGGATCATCAGCAATATCTGCATGGAAATTGAAATCTCCGAGAACAATAACATTTTCTTTAGCTCTTAAGTGTGGGGCTAGTATTTCAGTTAAGGCGAGTGAGAAGCCAGAATTGGGGCCCGGGGGTCGATATACTAGGGCGCCTTTCCAGTGATCTTTAGTTTTGGTGTGAATTTTAAAAATCATGATTTCCATAGTCGGTAAATTAATTTGTTCCACTACCGTAATATGGATGTTTTCTTTAAAAATGATGGCAATTCCTCCACCAATTTTTATAGGGCGGTCTTGTCTTAAAATTTTATATCCTTGAGGGATACCCAGAGTTATGGATGGGAGAGTGTGAGACTTCAGCCAGGTTTCCGTGAGGAAACATATTTCAGGCTTGTGACTATGAATAGTATCCCAAATCTCTACATGATGTCGGGGCAATGATCGAACATTCAGGAGAAAACTTTTCCAGCCTTTCGTTTTTACGGTGGTCTCATTGTCCCTAGCAGAACAGGTAATAATGCCGTTGGAAGTGGCTTGAAATCTGCATAGGGGACAAGAAAACGGGCCCTCGGGAAAAGGCCAATTTTCGCTGGCACACCTCTGTAATCCTGGAGGTGGGAGTGCTATCAAGGACTGCGAGGTGTAGCTAATGCGAGTGTCTTTAGTTGAGGCCATGGTGGAAAAGGCAAACAGGGTAAGGTGAGAAGCCCCTGGTCCCGTCCTGTCGCGGACGGGCGCAGACGGGCTTCTCTCTGGCGCATCTCAGGCGCTTCGCTGCGCGCTAGCTGTGACGGGGGGGCTAAGTACCCTCAGGTGCAGCAACTAGAGCGCTGACCACTCAGAGAAAGCGGAAGTTGCCTTGCTCTGCCTGACCCGCCCTCCGCTCAACGGCACTGGTTGCCGAGTCGGACCGGGGCGGGCAGGACGAGGAATCGAACCAAGGTATTTGCTATTGTTGTTGCTAATGTTGTATTATGTCCAACAAGGCGAGTGGCGCTATACAAGAGTCTGAAAAACTAAAGTTACAGCGCTATTAAAATGCGTGCAGAAACCATGTAATAATCACATGTTTACAATTAAAACTATCGCTGTCCAGATCAGTGTCTTGGTACCTGGCCGTCAGCGGGTTGAGGAGACGCTCTCACTGTCCCCCTTCCGCAAAGCGCCGCCTGCTCCTCGCTGCCTAAGTACCCTCAGGTGCAGCAACTAGAGCGCTGACCGCTCAGAGAAAGCGACAGGTAGGAAGAGTAGTTGGGTGTGCTTGCGTTTAAGGGTGCATGCGTCTTTGAGGGTGTGTGTTTGTGAGACAGAGAAAGAGAGGGCATGGTGTAGGGGAGGGGAAGCAAGGAAATAAGAGTGAAAAGACAGTGATGAAGAGGAAGGACATGACATATAAGATAAAGATTGTGGATTTTAGAATGATTTCAGGAAAAAAGGCATCTCACTAAGGAACATGACATGAAGGGGCGAGGAGGAGTGGTTCAGACTCTTGGAGGATGGCTACAACCTGAATATCCTTTACTATTTATTTCTCTGTTCCGATATTTCAGAATTGAATCATTATAAGGATGAAGGATTTCAGAGGGATGACAGGAAAAAAAGGGTGTAACTGAGGAATACGGCATGAAAGGGGGCCAGGAGGGAATCAAACACTTGGAGGACCGCTACCCCTTTCACACCCATTACTATTTAATTAACTGTCTCAGAATTTCAGAATGTATGTATTATAAATTTTCACAACAAAATCATTGTTGCTTTTTTGAGAAGTGGTTTATTATTTTGTAGTGATTGGTCTCCCCCACAAGGAATAAAGTCTCAATCTTGTTATGTTCAGACAATGGTTATAGTAATTTAAACCTTAGCTCAATACCTGGTTGCTATGGCACATAGCCGACCAGCTTAACTTAATGAACATGTGGAAAGCATTTAGGAGTAGAAGAACAGTTAAGACATTGAAAACACTACAAAAGGAAAACCTCATTCTAATTTATGAAAATAGGGTATGATGTAAAGAACAAAATGATACCAAAACAAGAACAATCCATTAAAGGGAATTGGAGATACGATTTGTTTTAAAGATTTAGAAAAAATTAGCACCAAGAGGTGCAAAGTGCCAATTGCGGTCAACAATTATAGCAGGTTGAGACCCTTGTGTGATTAAAAGTTGACTGTAAGGGAGCGTGGGTCAGATACTCCAAGTAGATTGGCTCTGAGGGCCTGGAAGTAGGAAAGTTCAACAAAGTGCTGTTACGCAGTCTTCTGAGGAAAGCTGTATGGGGTCAATCTCTCTAGAATTCGCCCGCCTGTGGGTGTGGAATACCCTAGACACTCCTAGTTTCTCTCTGGCCAAAGGTCCCAGGCCCAGCCTACCTATTTTTTATGTAGTTCCTGTTTGCTTCACTGCAAACAGGCTCAAAATGACATTGGTCAGGACATTTACAAGATGGAAAGTGTCTTCGGCCACACTAGGATCTGAGAGCTGAGTGTGTAGGGGAGGGTACTATGATAATCCAAGTGCCCTCCCACATCTAACACTAAAGTCCAGTTTGAAGCAGGTATTGTACACACAATAAAACCAAGAACTGAAGTCTGCTAGGGCAAAAGCTGGGTCCTTTAGCAGTCAGTCGACACATAAGAATTGTTATAGCATCTTGCTTGCTCCTTTCGAAGGTCAACCTTGTTTCCAGGATGTGTTCATATTTGTGTGCTATGTCCTGGTGCAATAACTGAAAACTCACAAAAAATCACCCATATACTGATCGTGATGTATTCTGTGTGAAGCACTGGATTTTAGTGCACATATTTTAAGCCACACCCTTATTGAATAGGCCTCTCTTGAAAAGGATATCTAGCTACACTTCTTTCACCATGCCTCTTTTTGAGAGCCTCTACCTTTTTCATTACAAGAGAATCACTGCTTATCACTATATATCTACATTCAGACATCCCTCTCCAATCAGAAACTAATTTCTCCACCTGCCCTGTAGGGTCATTCTCTCTTAAAAGTAGATCACTCACTCCTTCACTCAACTCCACAGTGTAGCCCTTACTTTGCAGGTTTGTTTTTGTTTTTCCGTTAGTACTCCCTTACGTGCTACAGACTGTGTTTTCTCTAAAATAAGCTCCATTATCAACTGTTGGTGGGATCAGTTTATGCAATATTCTGCACATTGCTGCTCACTTGCGTATATGGAGGTAGAATGTTCCTTTTATATACAAAGTCTGCAGAATAGCAGGATTTATTTTTGTTCAAGACCTTTTGTAAAAGTAACTAAACACTGTGAATATACACTGCCCATCACTATGTCTCCACAGCAAGATATCCCTCTCCATCCAGCAACTATTCGATTGCCCATCCACCCCTTTGACTCAATCTCGCACTCTCTCTGCATAAGTGGAACACTCACTCCTTCACTCCTCTCCACAGTGGCCCCTTCCCTCTGCAAGATTTTTTTATTTTGCTTTATGACTCCATTTTATGTTGCAGATTGGTCTTTAAATTGAGTTCTGGCTACAGTAGTCGATAGGATCAGTGCATGCACATATTCCTTGGATTGCTGTATTGTGTCCACAGACGTAGAATTTCCCTTTTACGGACAAAGTCTGCAAGATACAAAAAATGTTTTGGGTGGTAAGTCAATTATTAGTTGGTGTAGATGGTAGTCCATCACTTCTAATTATGTCACTACTTTTGTTTGGTCCAGTGGAGTTTCCAATAATTTCAATCTGAGCTCAAATCCTGGTAGCAATGCAACAGAGTAGACAGGCCTAACTTAGGAAAATGTGTTTTGAATTCAGAAGCACCAAACCAGTTAAAAATCAGAAAGAACATCACAATAAAAATCTGTAAGAAATTGGGTTGCTGGTAGAGGGAGGTAACACAAGAAAACTCCATATTAACCTGTGCTCAACCTCCTGGTAGATTGGCATAGCACAGCCAGGCTCAACTTAGAGGCAATGTGTATTTGAGCAACACTTCAAACAGCAAGACAGTGAAACCACACCACAAAGGGATCCCACACCATATTTTAAAAACTTAGTTAATCTTTAATAAATAAAACAAGACCACAATGACAAAACTCTTATCGGCATAACAGGAGATATGCAGTTTTAAAGATTGAGTGGAAATGAAGTCAAAAAGCACAATGTGCCAACTGTGGGTATGTGGTCACGCTAGACCTGGGCCAAGTCACAAGTTCAGACCGACTGTGCTGTAGTGTGGGCCGGCTACAGGGACCCACTTAGGCCTGGTGAACAAGAGTACCTCAAATCCTCGTTGCAGAGCATTGCGAGATCCTGAGCCGAGGATGTGACATGCATCCAAGATCATTTTTGGACCTGTCAACTTTTTGCATTCCTCCTGAATTTTTTCTGACCTCTTTTTGTTGGCTTTAGGACTCTGAGCACTTTACCACTGCTTTTCAGTGCTAAAGTGCATGTGTTATCTCCTTTAAACATGGTATGATTGGTCTACACCTATTTGACATATTGAAAATATTTGTAAGCCCCTTATAAAGTGGTATCCCATATACTATGAATTAAATGATACTAGTGGGCCTGCAGTGCTGCGTGTGCCACCCAAAGAAGTACTCTTTCATACTTGTCTCAGGCATCTGCCACTGCAGGGCCTTCATGCGCAGTTTACTGCCACAGTGCCACAGTGACTTGGCATTGAAAGTTATGTGCCAATTCTGAAGCTCCCCAGCAGTCTGAAGGACTATACTGGCATGGCTGGGAAACACGGGCGGTGTTATCCCTGTACGGGTGCCTATTTTTGCCAGTTTCAGCACAGTCCCTGTGGAGATGATATGCCGCTCTAGCATGGACCTCTTCCCCCTAAAAGGTGGACCCACGACAGCTGGCATGAGTACTAAGTGGGACATTTTCAGTCCGTCATTTCCCTGTAGCCGAGTCGCATGTGGTTCAGAAACTCCCCTTAACGCTGCCCCTCCTCTTGTATGGAACTGCCTGTCAGCCACCAAAGGTGCCTACATGGCAGCCCTGGCCCAAGGCGCCCCAGTGTGATTTCAGAGGCAGCCATGTCTTCACCGCATAGAGCAGAAGTGGTACTGGTGAGTCGTTGGTGCCTGTTTGGAGCATGGCAGCCACTCTTGAACCATTGACCTGAGCGGAATTGCCAGGTTAAAGCCCCATTGGTTTTGACAGCTGCACCACATGTCCGTGGGCAACTGTCTCTCATTCTTTGGAATGCAAGGGACCTAGTGAGGTCTCACCGCCAAATTGAACTGGGAATGTGAACCCGTGTTTGCCTCTACCTTTAGGGCACTGTCTACAATGTTGGTCGCCGCAAGGGGGGAGTCCTGGACAGAGGCCCGCCTGGGAACTTACTCAACTTACTCAACCAAAATCACTGTAATAAGTGCTGTAGGGGCGCAGATGCTCCTGTGCCCTATGTTTTAGGGTTATTAACAGTACCACACATAAAATGAGTATAGATGCACTGTGGATTGCGTGTTTTAGGACAAAAGTGGGTGATTCCTGTCTCTAACCTGACTGCTCCATTTTATGCACTGATGTAATGATATCTGTTGGTTTTGCCTTGTCTTGTCAGGATAACGAGCATTATTTCAGGATTCACATTTGTGTGTGCAGTGATGGTATTTTCATGACGTGTGTAACATATGTCTTTATATAACTGCACTAACTGTGATGTTATGACAGTTCCCTAGCTGGCAAAGTGATTATTGGTTTATTTGATTCGGTCTATGTTTATATACAATACAGAAACATATTTTTTTAAATATTGTATCTTTTGTGGTGTATTTATTGTGTTACAGGTACGTGTGTGTGTTGTTCAAACACTTTACACATTGCCTCAGGGACAAGCTGGGCTTCTCTGCTAAGCTACCAACGGGGTGAGCAGGAATTATCTTGGGTGTGCAACTCCCTTACCCTGAATAGAGTGGTGGGTTCTGCCTGGCTTATGTGCATAACTTATCCAACCGTAAACCCCACTTCCAACAACAATGCTGCAGTTCTGAGGAGCTACAAAGCTGCTATGCAAGGTCCTACGTCATCAATGATCCTGCTGATGAGGAAACTTGGGGTGCAAAGATCGACATCTAGGATGCCTCATGTAGCCGAGGCAATGTCTTGATTCCCAGGAGCTGTGAGGCTGCGATGCTAGAGCCTGCATCATCGTCATTGTCAAGGTTGCCATTGATGACAGGTTTGCCATGCAAGGGCCTGCTTTGGGGAAGTGTCATACATCAGCTCTTTTTAATGCAGGTTGAGAGGTTGATTCAGATTCATTGCACTGGCAGAATTCTTGTAGCAGAGGCAATCTTTTGATTCTGCTGTATCCACAGATGGGCTGGCAGAGCACCTTCAGACCCACTTCCAAGGTTCCAGGACTGGGGTGGCAACACTTTGTTGGGTAGGACTCCCAGATGGCAGAATACAGGTGCTGGGCCAAGGTTGTTGGAGCCTTCTGCCCCAGAGGCTCTAGTAAGGAGGGCAGCCAACTAGCCATTGGAGTCACTCTGGGATTCTGGGTTCAGCAGTTTAGTCCTTCTCACCCAGGCAAAAGGGAAGCATATGGCAGGTCAGCACAGCAGGGCAGCAGTCCAACAGAGTGGCAGCATTACTTCAGCACAGCAGTCCGTCTTCTTAGCAGAGTCCACAGTTCCAAAGGTGTGCTGAAGGCTTGGTGTCTGAGGTGCAATATTGATACAGGCCTTCCTTTCAAATGGGAGACGCTTATAGAGTTTTCCCATTAAAGTCCACAGACTACTTGCTTTCCTTGCCCTGGCTCCAGACTAACTACAGCGAGCAGGCTACAGCGTATTTAAATGTAAGTGTTGTGTTTCGCTTCACCTTAGCCATTTGTGCTGCCTGTTTAGTCCCCTGTCGGCCCAAATCCAGTCTACCTTCTTCTTCCATGTTATATTGACCCTCAAACCTCCCCATACTCCTGCTCCTGATGGACAGGGCTCCATGGTCCTAGACTGCCAAGGTCCTTTTAATTTTGCCTCCATCCTACAGCTGTTTCCTTTTTAATTTTCGCCTCTTTCCTACAGCCACTGGAAACCCTTCCTACTCAGATGCCCTTGTGGACTGGCTACCATCAAGTGTGCAGTCTTGTATAAAACATGTGCTCCGGCATGTGCCAACTTCTTGGCTTTCAGACTACCCAAGAAGAGATTCTGCTTGTCCCGAGGTCTTGTTTGTTTTTTCAAGGCTTGACACCACTTATCTAATCTTGCGGACTGGACTCTGTTGTGCCATCTACTTTCTGTCCTGACATCCTAAGTTAATATTTTCTGCTTAAGACAATCACCTGCAAGGAAAACAAAAGAGACAGTCATTACTTGCAAGGCAAGGCAAATTTTGGTAGGCTTGTGCTAGCAGGAACAAATAGCTCAGCAACTGAAAAGAGGCCTTTTTGACAATGGTATGTTCATATATTTTGTATGTATTTAGGTTAGAGCAGTAACCAAAGACATTCACAATGAAAAGACTACAACAATTATGCCAGAAGAGAAGAAGAGCACCCTAAAGGCAAGGTGCCACTCTGAACTTTAAGAACTGACAAACCACTGTGAAGAGCCCAGAAAAGAGTTAACTGAGAAAGCACAGTTGTATGGTAAGGTTTAACTAACTTTGAGGCTAATTCACTCCTTGTGTTTTTCTGTAATAACAAAACACTAGACCCTCACTTTGGAGGGAGATACATAATTATCAGTCATGTTACTTACTGACACACCGCTATAGAAGACATCATTAGGAACCCCAACACTCCATCCCTCATAGAGACACGGTACACAACTGGGAAGTGGGGAATGGGTGATATTTGGGGGCACAGGGTAACAGTTAGTGAGTATAACCTTTCCTCTACTTCCTTTTAACAGAAGGGATTCTCAGCTCCACTAACATTATGAGCTTGGTGATCAGTGACCCAGAAAGCCAGACAACACCCACCCAATTTGTAGAAGAAGGTGGACAACTCAATTCTTTTTCTCTTTCCCAACCCCCTTTCCCTTGGGGCTGCTCCATGTACAGTTATCGGTGCAGCTTGCATGGTGTCAGCCTTCAGTGGGATTTGTGGTATCGGCTTTGCTCCTGCAGGCTCCTGAAACAATTCAGGCGAGTGTTTTCCTGCTCCTGGCAGTAAGTAGGGTTGGGTTCAGCTCCGCCCTCCCATTCAACTAGTGATGGCGCATCCAGGCACACCTAAGCTTTTTGGCGTGTGTGTGGCTGTCTAGACTGAGACAGAATACACAAAGCCCATCTGCCAGCTACACCTAGTCATAAGACCCAGAGACAGGCTGCAGGCACTAAATGGCTAAGGCGGGAAAATGCCATAAAAGGGCCATTTTCAAAATTCTAATTTAAAATCCAATTTCACCATAAAAGAATATTTTTCATTGCAATTCCAAAGCCATCAAACATGAACTGGGTACCTATTTCCATTTGGAAGTTACAATTGCAATAGTGAAATATGAATTTAAGAGTTTGTCACTATAAGTACATGTAAATCTATTGAGGGCTACTCTAGGGGTGACATATGAATTAAAAATGAAAGTTTGGGTATGGCAAAAGGTGCATTTTGCCATGTTGAAGTGGCAGTTCAAAAGAGGGATGTTTAAGAGGCTACTTAAGTGGGTGGCACAATCAGTACTGCAGGGCCCCTAGTAGCATTTAATTTACAGGCCATGGGCACATGTAGTACCACTTTACTAGCGACTTACAAGTAAATTAAATGTGCTGATTGGGTGTAAGCAAATTCTACCATGTTTTAGGGAGCGAGCACAAGCACTTTAGCACTGGTTAGCAGTGGTAAGGTGCACAAACTCCTGAAGCCAGGAAAAATTAGATCAGAAAAAATAAGAAGGTGAAGGCAAAAGGTTTGGGCGGACCACCCTAAGGCTTGCAGGTCTAACAAAATCCCACCTTAATTTATAATACTAGATAATATCTTAATGAAAAAATGATTAAAAATCCAATAAAGAGAACAGTAGATAACAACATTTAAATTTGTTGATAAAAAGTCTAAGTCTTGCTAGACCAGAACATGGGTAAGGTTTAATGCTGACCATGGTGGAACGTGGTTCTAATGCAGAGACCAGGTTTGTTGCACTTGGAAGTTTTACTTTCATAGTTTCTGAAATGGAAGTCAAAAATCCTCAGCAGTGCTTGGCAGTAGGCTGTGGCCAAGATGGGTTCCAAGAAGTCACATAGCCGCCGGATGAAATCCTGTTGAAGCTGTTGACTTTTAGAAGAAAAACTTTCAGCAGAAAAAATCATAATTTGTGTCCAAAGTTGGCCCTCCTAGCTGGCTGGGTACTTTTGGTGCCTTCACCGGGTGACAATTCCTACCTTCAGAAATAGTCACTTTTTTGCAGCTCAGATTCCTTCAGCAGAGCAGGTCTGCAAGCTGTAGTTGTACAGGGCCCCACAAGGCTTAATGCTTTGACTGCAACATCCCATTGAAATGGATTTGCTGCTGTGGAAAAGATCAGAGAGGGAGCAACCTGAATCTTTGGTCCTGCAGCAATGCACCTTCATCGGATTGACTGGCAGGTTGGTCCCAGTCTTCTGTTGGTTCTCCATGCAAACATCCTAAGTTCCAGATTTTTTAGGTTAAGCACGAGAAGTATTCTCTGACACTATATCTAAGGCCCCAGAACCTTGGGAACACCAATGAGATGGCAGGACTGACTCCAGGAGAAGCTACCAGCAGGGTCTGGGGCAACGTCTGTTAGAACTGATTCTTGTAAATTGTAAATTGATACTTGTATAGCGAACTACTCACCCGCAAGGGTCTCAAGGCGCTTGTACGAATACCGCTGTGGAACACATCCTGGCTTTCCCTGTGAGGCGTCCACTCCTGGGTACCCCCAAGGTGGAGGCCAGGCATCCTTAGCGTGGTGGGGGCCGTAGGGGAGATTAAGCAAGCGATTGCCCAGAGTTGCAGAGTGGGACTCCATGATTGGAATAGGCACCGAGGCGAGAATTATCAGGTCCGTGGAATTTTTGAGCCCAAGACCGGCAGAGGCGGGGAATTGAGCCCTGGTCCCGGGCTAGACCTCTGCATCAGGGTCTGCCGCTCTAATCATTGAGCCATACTTCTCCACACTTCTCAAACCGATGAGTTGGGCTCTTCAATAAAGTGGGCTTCTTCTTGTTTTTGTGTCCCTGTGGCGTAATGTAAGGTCAGCCAACTGACCCTTGGAGTTGACGTCTTAGTCCTGGGCACAAGTGGGAACAGGTTGAGCCCTTGGGGGTTGTCACACATGTTAAAGGATCAGCTGCTGTCATCTACAGGTCTAGAGGTGTTCTGAAGAAGATACTGGGGGGCAAATTTATGCCCAGTTTCATCATGTTGAGGAGGGACTCCGGGTTACTCCCTATCCAATGCGTCAAAGTTCCCCGGGGATGACTCAGACACGTTTGCAGCACTTCCTGTGTGTTTAACTATAAAATATCCCACAGTGCCTGACAAGGGTAAGCTAAGCATGAGAATGGGTCTTTTAGTCTAAGATAGGAGGGAATTCCTAGTTTATAAAAGAACCATATCCTCAAAATGTAGGGGTAATACACCTAGGGTCAGTGGATGAGTGACAATGTAGCAATACAGGAGCATTAAATGAGAACAAATAGTGAGGAATACTGGTTATTATGTGTGGATGCAATGACACTTCATGAGATCTAGTAACATTGGTGTTAAATGTGTGAATGCCCATAGAAAGGGAAAATGCTTATGTTGCTACATTATGATACATGTAAAAGTATATATGGTATGCCTCTTTAAAGTGGAAGGATAATACACAATATGAATATATGTATTGTGTGTTTTACCTTGTGCAATGAGCATCCTTACACCCATGTATACCACTATGTAAAACACTTTTGTTCTGTCTTCTTTCTTACAATTTTTAATGTTCACAGTATTGTTTTTATGTTTACTTCCTGAAGAAGATGAGGTGCACTAGCAAATACCACTGATATGCAGGTCAACAGCTGATTAATCTGTCATTTTTAATTTCAATTGTAATTCGTTGAATTCTTAGTTCATATAAGGTTCATAATATTATTTTACTACGGAATGAGCTCATAGGACATTTATCAACTGTTTAAAATTTAAATTTAATGTGCACCATATGGATAAATTGCTGTGATTGCATGTAATTATGCCCAGAGAGATCTACAGTACCAGCAGCCTGTGACCGATATGAAACAATGACTGTTCCCATACTTTCAGAAAAAATTTGAATACTGATACATCCTTGCCCATTTAGGGCCCTAGAATAGTGGCATAGCTCTTGCTCTGAGGGAAACATTGAGAAACCATGCACCCCCTGCCCAGAGTTCAAGAATAGTGACATACTATTTTCCCAAAGCGTGAGAGCCCTGAAGCAGGGACATGAGTGGAGTGGTGTGGCTCACTGGTTAGAGGCGGCAGACCCGGAAGCAGAGGTCGACCCGGGACCAGGGTTCGATTCCCGACGCGGCAGGGACTTGGGCCATGGTCAGCGGACTCGATAATTTTCGCCTCGGTGCCTACTCTAACCATGGGTCGTACTCAGCAACTCTGGGCAATAGCTTGCTTAATCTCTACTAACGGCCCCATCAGCGCCGGGGATGCTTGTCTTCATCTTGGAGATGCCCAGGAGGGACCATCTCACAGGGAAAGCCAGGATGGGTTCCCCAGCGGTATACAGCGCTGGGACGCCCCTTTGCTGGGGCAGCTGTGCGCTTTACAAGTATACGACATTTAACATGATCACATGATCAGCATATAGTTATACCTCCTTCCCAGAGATTTGGGATACTAGCGCACTGCATGCTCCCAAGTGGATTGAATTCGAATATTGACACACCTCTTACCCAGAGACTTAAATCTAGAATATTGACACAGACAGGGAAACCTAAAATAGTGACCCCCCTGTCCAGAGAAAGTCCTAAAATATTGACACATTCCCTTGGGCGAGAAGATTTGCAATGCAATAATTCTTGCTAGAATCTCTACTTTGATGTTTGCCAGGATCTTGTAATTAAAAAGTCCTTAAATAATACATACAGTCATATTAATATATATTCATACAGATACATAGAGGGCAATCCCCATATAAGGCACTCCAGGAGTTTTCTGCATAAGCTCGCCGAGTACTTCCTTTTTCAACCACTGGCAGTTCCCAACTACTTTATTAACTGGATAATTTATGCTGACACTGCTTAGAAGGACAGATCTCCCTTTCATCACGACGCAGCGTCCACTTTCATAGTATCTTTTTGGATAGTTGTGAAAGTGGACGCTGGGTCGTGACAAAAGGGATTTCTGTACTTGACTCGATTGCCCAGTTACTAAAACTAGTTGAAGTGGTTGAAATAAGTAGTACTTGGAGAGTTTATGCAGAAAACTCTTTGAGTGCCTCATCTGGGGAATGTACCACCTTTTTTGCCTCATTTGAGAAAAAGAGAAAAACAAGAAAATATTGGAAGCGTAGTAATGATTGGTCATAGAGAGCTGAAAAATCAGCCTGAGGAACTCGTTATGTAAGAGGACAAAACATGTTGGCTGTGTGTTGTAAATAAAACAGCGATAATGTTAAGCATTCGCTGAAGACATGCTATCGTGTCTTCATCCTAGTTTTCCCGCTCATACTTAAACGTACGGCCGGACTCCATTTTGTTCTCCGGCGTCCATCTTGTAGGCTACACTTTGCCATGTGCTCACCACGAGGCAAGTCCTACCTCGCTGATTGTCACCCCTGGAGTTTGCCCAGCAACAGGCTATAAATAGTTCCAGCTTGCTTAGCGCATGCTCAGTACGTGTAACATCTGTTTCTGCTTAGAGTGGATTGGAATGTGCATTCGAGGGGTTCAATGAACCGTTAACTCCACCCATGCATCGATCATGTTTGAGAAATGTCCATATATGGCTGTAAATCATGCTTTCTGAGTTGTAACCACCCACTTATGAGCCCCTTCTTTCTGTGTAAAAGGGGACCGCGTGTTCGAGTTCTTTGTGCTACCTTGTACAATACTGTAGAGTGTTGTGTGGGCTGTAGTACCACCTTTAAAGGTTTATTAAACTTTGTTTTTTGTATTTCCAGTTTCCGTGCCAATTTCTTATGTAGTCTGAGGACTTTGCGTACAGAAGGGCGAACCCTTTTTGCACTCGCAGGCCTTGCTGAGGCCTGTACTCATCAATTGGCGCCCGTCACATGGGGCTCATCGACGACTTGGATGCTCGAAGGACTGGTCGTGACGAAGGATTGGAACCTTGCCGGGGACGTGATCACTGCCAGCGGTGCCTTTATTTATTTATTTATTTATTTATTTATTTATTTATTTATTTAAGAAGCTTATAAAGCGCACAGCTACCCCCAAAGGGGGTGTCCCGGCGCTACAGAGTACTTGTTAATCAGAGGGGGAAGGACCGAAGCAGGTAGGAAAAAGGGGGAGAGAGTTTAAGGGAGAGTGAACAGCCAGGTCTTAAGTTTACGACGGAACACTTGCTCTGAGTCGATAAACCTGAGGTCCAGTGGGAGGCAGTTCCAATATTTGGCAGCAGCCACTCCAAACGTTCTGCCACCTTTAGTCCTGGCATCCCGAGGTATTCTTCCTTCCCTTCCGATCTGACCATCTGGGTGGCGCCGGTCATCGACTGAGACCTCTTCTGTCGGTTTGCCGCGTAGTGGCCGTTTGGGTGAATTCGGAACTTGGCAGTTGGAATCTGGATGCTCTTGATTGGTAAGAATTGTTGTACGATCCTTGCTCCGAGCCTTTGATAGTCTTGTTTGGCAAGGCAGTTTTATACGCTTGCCCCGACTAATTTGATTGATTGTTTGGTAGTGACTAGTCATATTATTGATCCTGTGAGAGTTATATATGAGTTGCAACCCATATAGGCGGGCAAGGTGGAGATGTTTCTCCTGATCTGTGAATTTGAGCGTCGCAACGTCTTAAGTGCCATTTAATTATAATATTGCATATTCAGCATTATTTTTAAACATGCCTGTTTTTAGCGCATTCCGTAAGTGGTGCTGCTGTTTTGGAAATGACCGGTTGGTACTTGAAGAATCACAGCCGGCTCCCCCAGAGGGGACGCCGAATAGAGATATGTATGTCAAATTTGGTCTTTCCCCCATAATGTACAGCACGTTGTGGCGGAAATACACAAAGAAGGATCCTGAGTTGCGATGGCCTATGTATGGATCGTTTGATTTGAGGAAAATTGAGTATATGGAGCAATGTATGTGTAAGCGGCGAGTGAGGCAAGATATGTTTGAATGTATACGAATGTGGGTGAAAGAGGTGCGAGAGCGGGAGTAGCGTGAGCAAGCGCTGATTGAGAAAGAGCAATGAAAGAGTGAGCGTGAGAAGGCGCATTAGGTGAAAAAACGCGAAGCGAAAGAATTAGAAGAGAAGCAGGAGAAAGAACGTCGGTTGCAAATATCTGGCCAGTACCCTGTTCGTCAGCCTCTTTATCCTGTCCTTAATAAATCGGATGATGATTTTTCGTTACTAGATCGCTCACCACCCCCGTACGCTGGTCCGTCTGCCCCGAGTGGAGGAGATCAAGATTCTAGGCTGCCCGGACAGAAGGTGGATACGCGGTCTATGTTATCGCTCGACCGTATGACCGAGCTTCGTAAGATTGCTCATCGGGTTAATAAGGATTCTATTACTCTTGCTGATTTGTTGACACAGCTAGAGTCATGGGAAGAAAGGGAGAAATTATACTTTACTGATTATCTTTCTAATGAAGTAGTGTCAGCCTTTCGGAAATATTCTGATGTTCTCGAACCAGCGGATGTGATAGCTGATCCAAAGGATTTGCGTAAAGGTCTTTTTCTTTCTCCCCAGGTACCCGATGCCATCCGACGGTTATTTGCGTTACGGGATGAAACGTTTCGGCTACGGGACGACGCATGGAAACGGAAAGCTGGCGAAGAGCAGTTGAATCCGACTGGCAGCGGGAAGCAGTCATCCATCTTTTATTCAGATAAGATCGGTGCAGTGCATGCTAAACCAATGCGGGAGGTGGGGCCTTTATATGTTCCTCCTAAAGGAGCGGGTACTAGTTCGGATAGAGGGTCTACTGATGCTCAAGGGTATTTTATCTATAACTGGGTTTATACTCCTTGGAATAGGGCCGATGTTATGGCATTAAAGGCAGCATTACCTGATCCTCGAAAGAATCCCGCAGCCTTTTACGAGGAAGTTGAGGGGGCTTTGAATTCTTGTACCATGACTCTGGCCGATATTGACTTATTCTTTGGGCTTATATTACCGCAGACATGTGGAGATCAATACGAAAGAATGATGATCTTCAGGAATTCAAAGCTCGATGGAGGGATCTTGAGGATGAGCACAGGGAGAGAAAACCATCACAGAAGCCGCCCCAGTCGATTTTAGATCTTCCTGCCACTATTGTAATTAAATTAAAAATGCTTATCCCCCTAAAAAGATTGATTGGACTATGCTAGCGTCATGTAAGCAGAAGGTAGATGAATCGGTTTCAGACTTTTTTACGCGATTTGAGGAAACTTTTCATGATTTTAGCGGTCAGCTGCTTACGGACGACACGGGTCGATATCTTTTTGTTGATAAATATGTTTCGAATTTATTACCAAGTATAGCAGCTTGATTAAAGGCGAGCGAAAGTTCTTGAACGACTTCGACACCAGCATCCCTCCTGACGATGGCTCAGTATTACAAGCGTCAGGAATTAAAAGCAAAGGGTAGTGAGGAAAAGAAATCTAAAGATCTGAAAACGAAGGTTATGTTAGCGCAAGTATATGGGCCACCTCGTAGAGGTAATGATCGGGCGGCAGGAATTTTCCTAACTCTCCTTCGGGCCGTACTGATTTGGCCCGGGATCAATGTGCGTATTGTAGACAAAGAGGCCATTGGGCGAATGAGTGTCCGTTGTTGCGTGCTCAGCGACAGGAACGTGGGCAAGGGTCTATGAGGGGTAGAGAAAACTTTTCAGGCCCTAGAAACAACACGAATGACCGAGCTAGATTTGATTCTAATGTACGACCCCAGATGGGTCCAATGTTTTTGATCGACGGAATCAGTATCCAATGTCTGACTATGCACCTCCCGAGCAGCACGATTCACAGTATGCATAGGATTGCGTAGGATGGGGTAAGGAACCAGTTGAAGTGCCAGTAGATCAGAGGGGTCCTTATGTTACAGCACATGTTTTGGGCTCTACTGAAAGGTTCCTGGTTGATACAGGAGCTACTCGTAGCGCTTTGTCCCAAAAATTGGTTCCGAGGGCTCCCCTGTCTGGCTCAACAATTACGTCAATAGGGTTCGATGGAACGCCTTCTGTTAGCCCACTGTCACAACCTCTTGCACATTATGTAGATCAGTTTGCTGCACCATGTCCATTCCTACTCGCCCCAAAAACGCCTGATAATATCGTGGGCCTAGACATGCTCAAATATTTTCGGGCCACGATACGGTGCTCCCCTGAGGGAGTACGTGTTATTTTGAATGATAATTATCCACCAACAGAAAGGGTGTACATGATTACCGTAGAGGCTGCACTGGCCTCTTTGCCTGAATCTTTATGGGCCACGTCCGATACCGACGTGGGACAGATGATCATCCCTCCGGTGCACATCAGTGTAAAGGAGGGAGCTGTGCTGCCACGCCTACCTCAGTATCGGATATCACAGGAGGGGGAGGAGGCGCTCATACAGATAGGGCAGGACTTGATTAACGTAGGGGTGGTTGAAGAAGTCCCATACAACGTGTGCAACAGACCTATCCTACCGATTTTTAAGAAAGATACTGACACCAGGATTTATCGTTTCATTATCGATTTGAGGGAGGTTAACAAGATAGTGATACCTCAATACCCAGTGGTTTCCGATATTACGACACTCCTTACTTTGGTTACGCCAACTGCAACAACGTTCTCTGTTATAGACTTGAAGAACGCCTTCTTTTCGATCCCTATTCATCCTGACAGCCGATATCTTTTCGGTTTCACGTTGAATAATAGATCGTACAGATTCTGTAGGGTTCCTCAAGGCTATACTGAGAGCCCAAGTGTTTACAGTCAGGCATTAAAACAACAATTAGATTATTTTGTTTTACCTGACGGTGTGGCGCTTATACAATATGTCGATGACATCTTGTTGGCCGCCGACACCCCTGAGCAATGTGAAGAGTGCACTTTGTCCTTGCTTACCTTTTTGGCATCTCACAATCACAAAGTCTCAAAAAAGAAACTGCAATATTGTAGACCAAAGGTAACCTATTTAGGTCACCTTTTTGTCTAAGGAGGGGCGTGCACTTACACCAGATCGTATTCAAGCCATTTCAGACACACCAGTACCCTCCACGCAGAAAGAAGTTTGAGCTTTTCTGGGTCTCACCTCCTTTTGTAGACAGTGGATATTAGGGTTTTCATATATAGTTAGACCATTGTTAGGCTTGTTGACAAAGGATACCCCAGTTCCCCTTCCATGGACAGATGAATGTGAGAATGCTTTTCACCAATTACGTCAGGCCCTTTGTTCAGTACCAGTATTAGGCACCCCTGATTACACAAAGCCCCTTACATTGTATGTGCATGAGAGAGATGGATGCGCGTTATCAGTGTTAGTGCAGATGCACGGCGATAAGCAGCGCCCTTGTGCATACTTCTCGGCAGTACTTGAACCTGTTGCTCGAGCGTTGCCTGGGTGTTTTCGCTCAGTTGCGGCGACAGCTGTGTCAATACGCCAGAGTGAAGGGATAGTTTTATCTCATAAGCTGTTGGTTTTGGTCCCCCATGCTGTTGATGCCCTTTTGAATCAGAAAAAGACGCAGCACTTAACTAGTGCTCGTCTGACAGGATACGAGCTGACAATATTGGCTCCTCATATTACATTGAAGAGATGTGCAACATTGAATCCAGCTACGTTGTTGCCCTTCCCAGCGACTCAGCCTGAGGCGCAAGAGACGCATGACTGTGTCTTTGTGACCGAGGAACAGACAAAGGGTCATATTGATTTACAAGATACGCCCTTTACAGATGTGGATGGAGAGCTGTGGGTGGATGGGTCCTGTTTAAAGTTACCAGACGGAACCACTTCCGCAGCCTATGCAATTACCACATTACACACGATAGTGGAGACAGCACGCATACCACAGAAATCAGCTCAGGCATCAGAACTGATAGCGTTGACACGAGCTTGTGAGCTTAGTGCAGGATTATGTGTGAATGTCTACACAGACAGCTGCTATGCTTTCGGAGTAGCGCACGATTTTGGCCTGCTCTGGAAGGAAAGGGGCTTTTTGACATCACATGGAACCCAGATAATGTATTGAGAATTAGTACAAAACCTTTTGACTGCATTGACGCTCCCTAAGAAGATAGCTATAGTGAAATGTAGTGCACACAAGAAAGTGACAGACAAAGTGGGACAAGGAAATGCTTTTGTAGATCAAGTGGCACGTGAAACTGCGATGCAGCCTGGCTCTACTTTAATGTATGTCGTGAAGTCACAAGCTGAGCGGTGGCACAATGCTAGGGAAAAGGTATTAGTAATGCAAAAGACTGCTACTGAGAAAGAACGAGACCAATGGTCCAAAGATGGAGAGTTGGACGATGAGCTTTGTTGGAGGAATAAGCAGATGGATAAGTGGAAGTTACCCACAGCCTTCGTACAACCTATGGTTCAGATGGCACATGGGCTAGCACATGTTGGAGCTTCGGCAATTGTGAAATTGCTTACGCAAGTATGGGAGCATCCAGAGATTGCTAGCACAGCTAAGAGAGTGGTACAGGCCTGTATGATTTGCCTTAAATACAATCCGGGAAAAGGGACACAAACTCCAGCAGGAGGATTTGCAACACCCACTGCACCATTTGAAGTATTGCAAATGGATTATATTCAGCTGGAACGCTGTAATAATCTGAAGTACGCCCTAGTTGTGGTTTGTGCATTCAGTAAATGGATTGAGGCATACCCTACTAAGGACAATACTGCAATGACTACTGCTAAGGTGCTTCTGTAGGAATTCTTTCCTCGTTTTGGTGTTTGTAGATTGTTGTGGAGTGATAACGGGCCCCATTTTGTGGCAGCCGTTATTAAGTATGTCCTGAAGGGATTAGGCATTGTGGAAAAGTTCCACGCAGTATTCCACCCTCAATCAGCAGGGTTGGTAGAAAAGTATAATGGCACGCTCAAACTAAAAATCGCGAAAATACAGGCTTCTACTTCTCTGACTTGGCCAGATGCTTTGCCTTTGGCGTTGTTGTCTATCAGATCGGTACCACACTCTTGGACGGGCCTAACTCCCTATGAGATAGTTTTCGGGCGCCCCATGAATATATGGGGATGCCCAAACTGAGTTCAGTGTATGACGTACCTTGTGTTTTAATGAATGACTATTTGGCACAATTAACTGATAGTTTGGTTTCTATTCACCAACAGGTTCGAGAAGCACTCCCTTATCGGTCCACAGGAGAAGGTCACAATCTCTGGCCTGGTGATTTCGTCTTGGTTAATTCCTTTGAGAGGTCGAGTAGTTTGGAGCCGAGATGGTGTGGCCCTGAACAGGTCCTCCTAGCCACAAGAACAGCAGTACGAGTGACAAATCGCAGGAACTGGATACATTCCATCCACTGCCAGAACGTGCAACCTGATTTGGTGGAACCTGCTGTGCTGACTGATCATCTAGATATCCTGACTACGGAGAGAGGCGTGCTGTGGTACTTGACGATTCTGAGGAGTTCTTCCCGGACCAAACAACGCCTACATCGAGAAGATACAATCTGCATCCAAGGAAAGAATCTGCAATTGTATGAGAAGTTGACAGAACGGTCCCTAGGTTTGTGAAACGGAGAGCCAATGAGGCAAGGGGGGGGGATCAGCCATGCATTAGAGTAGTGACACCCGTCTTGGCCCGATGGTGAAGAAAACAACGGCTACCTACGGGGTAAGAGTTCTGACAACACTTTATTTTCAGGAAGATACTGTGTACATTTTGCTCGAGATGGATAAAAGAAAGATTTTTGGTTCTGTAGGGTTCATTTTCGTTATAGCAGTCATTGCTTTAGTTATGTGGTTTTTTGAGGAGAAAGCTCCTGCCCGTGAACTGTATGTTGCTTCTACTCCAGTCCCTGATGAGCACTTTTTCTATACACTCCCATATCAAGAGTTGAAACATCGACAGTCATATTTGAATAAAACCTTCATTCAGATGTTGCATCATACCCACGTTGCTACAAATGCCACAGACTGTTGGATATGTGGGATGATGCCAGCTCATCAAAAGAAAGGGGTACACCGTTCATACCACTTCCCTTTTCGCACAATGGCTCTTGTAGAGCGTGGTACACTTTGCTTTTTGCCACAAGGAAGCCTACTGTAGGACGATTGATTTTCAAACTAAACAAGGAATGTCATCACATAAAGATGGCTATCCACAAGCCAACGGAACTATATGGGAGTGGGAAGAATATCGACCGGACAATGAATCGACCCCTTATATCTTTACGAACACTAGAGATACTGTTGGACAAGAGAAGTTCATGATTTCAGTGGCCCAAGCACAAGCTGATTTATGTGTACAGAGTGTAGGCCACATTCCTGTAGGTGTTAGTGATTGTATTGTTGTATTGAACCTTGATGGTCTGAATACCAGTACTTTCTTTGCTTCACATAACACCTATTTTGTATGTGGGAGTAAGGGCTATTATCGATTACCAGCCGGATGGTCTCGAGTATGTTATGTATCGTTTCTATTGCCACCTGCATTCTTGGCACCTGCATCATACCATAAAGACTTGAAATTATTGAATAATGTAACTGTGAACAGATTCAAACGGACCTTATCCATAGATGATGTCAATCAGACGGACACTAGTCTGCAACAATATATAGACTTCAACTTAGGATTGTTTTTCTTTGTGGGAGCTGCTCTGAATAGCAGAAAGATACGGCGATTGACAAGGGTAGTAGAAGCTGTTACTAATCAAACTGCTGCAGCTCTTTGGAATCTTACTGAAGAGCTACAAATTACTAGGATTGTTGCGTTGCAGAACCGAATGGTTCTCGAGGTTATGTTAGCAGATAGAGGTGGAGCTTGTAGAATTATTGGAAGCAGCTGCTGTGTTTTCATACCTGACCATACTCCTTCTGTGTATAAAGCCATTAACAAATTACACAAGATTGCAGCTGATATACATCAAGAAAATGGGTCTTGGACTTTCTCTGGGTGGTTCTGGACCTTGATTTCTACATGGGGTTGGAAAGTCCTCACTGGATTATGTATAATTGTTGCTATACTATTCACCTGCTGTGTATGCATTCAATGTAGCCCTATGATATGCTCGTTGTGTGTTTCACTTTGTGTGCCTAATAAACAAGCTGTTGCGGATGCTGCCCATAAGAAGACTATAACTAGAGAGATAGCGGATATGATGAGCATCGATATAAACGATGAGTATTTAGATTATCCAAGAAAACCGAATGTCTTCAGCAAATGCTGAAAGGGTCGTCTGTTGTAAATAAAACAGCGATAATGTTAAGCATTCGCTGAAGACATGCTATCGTGTCTTCATCCTAGTTTTCCCGCTCATACTTGAGCGTACGGCCGGACTCCATTTTGTTCTCCGGCGTCCATCTTGTAGGCTACACTTCGCCATGTGCTCACCACGAGACAAGTCCCACCTCGCTGATTGTCATCCCTGGAGTTTGCCCAGCAACAGGCTATAAATAGTTCCAGCTTGTTTAGCGCATGCTCAGTACGTGTAACATCTGTTTCTGCTTAGAGGGGATTGGAATGTGCATTCGAGGGGTTCCATGAACCGTTAACTCAACCCATGTATCGATCATGTTTGAGAAATGTCCATATATGGCTGTAAATCATGCTTTCTGAGTTGTAACCGCCCATTTATGAGCCCCTTCTTTGTGTATAAAAGGGGACCGCGTGTTCGAGTTTTTTGTGCTACCTTGTACAATACTGTAGAGTGTTGTGTGGGCTGTAGTACCACCTTTAAAGGTTTATTAAACTTTGTTTTTTGTATTTCCAGTTTCTGTGCCAATTTCTTATGTAGTCTGAGGACTTTGCGTACAGAAGGGCGAACCCTTTTCGCACTCGCAGGCCTTGCTGAGGCCTGTACTCATCATGTGTTCATGCTACTCTTTCTGTGTATAAGGAAAGAAGGAATTAAAAAAATGGCATTTCATATAATAATATAATTTTTGTGATGGCCTTTATCTGTTAATGTGTTGTTACAACCTCCTTGTGTTGCACTTTTTATGACAGTATTACACACTGTATAAACCAAATTGTGTCTATCAGTTTGTGCTCCTCCTGTGCCTGTTTACAATTGATTATATTAAGGGCCTTGTGAAAGATTGGCTCTAGGAGAGAGCACTTTGTTATATAAGGGAACAACATTGAGTGCGGTGTAATTTTGCCACAATCCTTCAAGTTCTATTTTAGATGCATAGAGGACCTTGAGTCAGCTTTGTTCTGCTATTTTTCTGTCTGAGTGTTATTCACACTCTGTTTCCGTTATTGACAGCGAGCTGCATAAGGTAAGAGTTCAGTCCATATCAGTCATTGGCTCTCTTGATAACATTTTCTGATCAGTCAGTCCCTTATTCTTCAATTTTATCCTTTCGTTGGTCCCCTATAATTTATTTGCTTCTTCTTCTTTTAACTTGTTTCATAAGAAAATACTACAGCTCTCTAGGCAGTGATAACTGGGTGCTCACTTGCAGCTCATGTTATCTGCAGAATGCTGCATCCCAAGTGGCCATTTCCTCTAAAACTGTAGCCCATAATGGACATTATGGATTGCCATTGTTCATAGTGTATCATTGGTTTACAATTCCAAAATGATCAACACATTGGTTGTTAATGGGCCAGCCATGCTTAAACAAGAAGAACAGCCAATGCAAGACGGACAACTGCTGCTATGTTTAGTTTTGTTACTAGAAGCATATGGTCATCTTGTTTAGATTGCAGCAAGTTTCTTTTTTCTACATATATTACAATTTATCTTGCATTTGGTATTGAGTTGTATGTGGCTTTGTATGTGTGTTAATGAGGTGCAGTGCATGTATGTTAATGCATTGAGTGCAAAAACCCATCAATGACACAAGGCGCTTTCACTCATAAGCCAGACTTAATTGCATTGTCAATGTTTGTTTCAGTATATGGGTCGCACTTATTTTTAATGTCAATGCCTACTTGATGTCCCAGTGCGACACCGGGGGCACAACAGAACAAATCAGTGAAAACAGAATGTAGCACAACAACCTCAGAAAGCAGAACAAGATCACAATAGAATAAAGGAGCACAAACGCAAACAAAAAGTCACAGCATATTTCCACAGCAAGACTCAGCACAACGAATATGCACAAATATTGTTGTCAGACATTACCACCCCCAGACATCTGCTTTCCTAATGCAGTGGTAGAATGTATTTGCTCTAAGCACTGCCTTTATTGCCACCAAAGACACTAATAGCGCCAGTTAAAAATATTATGTGATCTGCACCACACGACCACTCCCCACCAAGGCAAAAAATGCATTTTCAGTTTCTCTTTTTAGTGAAAGAGTATGCAGTGAGCGTCCATCTTCACTGTCATTTAAAATACACATTAGGGTTGTGAAATAAATCACTTCTCCTCTACTTTAACAATTTTAAGTACATTTCATTGAATACTCTCATTTTATTTTTAATTAACTAAAATGTTTTCTATTTTTTTAATTTTGTATCCTTTTATGTTTTCTAATCTGTGTTTCGCCTTTACGTGCCCCCCTCCCCCTTAGCATCTTTTTGTGACCCTTGTACACTACGGAATGCTTTTTTCGGAAAAACTCATTATTTTTTAATGCGGGGCTATTTATTAATGTATTGTGTATATAACACAATATGCATTTCTTTGAATTGATGAATACATTTACATCCACTTGAGAATAAGAATTCCCTTAAGGGGCAATCTGATATTTCTCTGGCTGTGCTAACAAAAGCTTCTGCTGGGTTATTATTTTTGCTATTTTTTTTGGGGGGGGGGGGATAGAAGAATGAGAGGGAGAGGGCGTGAGTGCAACAGGGAGGGAGGGAGAGAGGGCAAGAGAAGAAGGAGAGCAGGAGGGGTGGGGAGGAAAGCCGGGAGCAGACAGGTTTGGTAGAGTATAGAGAGAGTGAGGCAGAGAGAGAGAGAGACGGAGGTAAAGGGACAAGGTTAGGGAGTGACAGGAAGGAAAAGAGAGGACAAGAGGAAAGGTGAAAGGGGTGGATTGAGAAAGCGTTAAAGATGAACGAGAATAGATGGTGTGGAAGGAGAAGTGGGAGAGATGGACGCGAAAGTGAACCCGAGTAGAAGACAGGGATCAAGAAAAAGAGTAATAAGAGACAGAGAAAGGACGGTAAACCAAGCAGAGAGAAAAAGAACAAGTATGTGCAGCTTTCGAGCCACCACAACTTAGCAATTGTGGGAATTGTTAATTGAAATTCACTTTATTTTTATAGATAAACACGCAATGTTAAATTTCGGGGTTATCTGCTCGCCGAGCGCAATTATATGTAAGTCTAGATTGTTCTGGCTTTTCTGTCAGCTGGAGAAGAAGCGCCATATTACTGCCTTGGTTATTAAGGTCATACATTTTTATTAGGAACTGTGTTGAGCACTAAAATGAACAGGACTCATCCGATCGGCGTCCCTCGTCCAAACGAGAAAAAACATTAAGAACAGGAAACAAAACAAAAAGAAAGCTCCAGGAGAACAAAACAGCCCTCAGTTGGGGAGGTGCAGAGGAGAAGATGAGGGAGGGGGCGATGGGGAAGCTCTGCTCACGCGCACAGCCATTGTGTGGAGGAAGAATCTGTGCAAATCATTCGTGGTTTTCAGCTGACGCTGCGGTCACAAAAGCCATTGATACCGAATGAAAGAGACAAACAGCTATGCATGGGATCCCGGGCAGCATCCTTTTGTACAAAACGTGCACGAGGGATGCATGGCCTGGAGCTTATTTACAAAAACAGGAAACACACGTTGTGTTCCCTGCAGCCCCAGCCACTGCTACACGAGAGTTGCAATTAGCATACAGAATGCTCCGACTGCAACATGATATGAAAGTTTTATTGGATCAGCAGTTTTATGACTGCACTGGATTAGCATACTGCTGGATTCACTGGTCTAGCATTTATTTCCGTTTCTGAATATGAAAGTGACTGATAATCAATTCCTTTTTGGCTTCCAGATTGATAGAGTAAGCAATCTAGAGTGGTAAGAAGAGAATTTTCAAATGTACATATATAATCTATATTTGAAAACTGCAGTATGTTTTAAAATATCAAAACAATCGAAATTGTAGATGCAGATGTTCATGAGCAGTCAATGCAGTAGACAATTTGCATGCAAACTCCTGGTTTATTTTCAAAAGGTTTACATGTTTGCCTTCTGCCCCAAAGAGCCGTGCAAGGTTTCAAAGTATCTGGAATATGCAAAACAAAAGAGTCCCTGTTATTAGAGGATGCAAATATGAAATTGACTCTGGCAATCTAATTTTCCTACTGCAGACCCAATCTAGTGCTATTTGATGTGATTTGCACATACAAACACAAAATACAAACTATCAATCTTGCTACATTATTCAATGTCAAATTTGAGTCCATAAGGCCACATAGCAATACAGCAAAGGGAAGCCAGGCTGTTTGAGGAAACAGAAACATGTATGACCAGGACTACAGGTGCTTATGATGGCCATAACATCAATGTTTAGTGGCACTACAGACCAGACACCACACATTTCAAGTCAGGTAGTGATATTTGCTGTCCCGTTTCCTGATTGGAGGCCAGAGACTGTGACAAAGGGCCTGAGTTAGCGATTGGCAGATGGGTTACTTAGTCACAAATGTGATGGATATCCAGTCCACCTTATTAGAAGTGCATTTCCTATTACAATAACACAGACAGGATATTCGTTCCTTTGGGATGGAGTAGCCCCCCCACAAAACTCCAAATCAGGCACTTAAGCTTGAAGAAGGGTTCCTCACATGCTTTGAGTTGTTCCATTGTCCTCTTGCAGCAAAAGGTGGTGCACCTGTACTAGAGGACCACAACCGTTTTATCTGTTTAGTCTGGTTCTGCTTGGGTCATGTGTGAGAGTGTATTCGTTTTTGGATCCTGCTGCTTATATTTTTCATTCTTCCTTGGTTTCCTTTTTGTGTGGCAGGTCTTCACATTGAGTTGATCAGCAGACCTTCCCAGGATAATGCAATGAAACATTTGAAAATATTTTGGTAGTAGATGAGTGTGTGTCTGAAATATTTAGTTTATTCATAACTATTTTCTGCCAGTGTGGGTTCTTAGATAACGCAATAGCTTTGGAGAATTCAAACGTATATAACCAAACTAGCTAATGCATTTTGTTTAGAGCCAGTAGATACGTCTATGGACACACAGACCAATAGGATCTTTTCATATTTGTTCAATGTTTGATATTCTGGTTGCTATTGTTGCTGTTTCTATTTCATTTAGGAAATGTTGAAGTCTTTTGAGTTTTATACTTGATGTAGTTTAGGGCCTGATTTAGATATTGGTGGTACTAATGCCACCTCGCCTCAGCAGCAGTCCGAAGTACTCCATCAAGCTGGTGGAGGTCTACCCTCACACACCAAACACAAATCCATCCTACATCATAGAGAGAAGTGCAGGCCAAATGTTGTTGACATCGGCCATGGCAAGATGACTTACTTACCATATGAAATGCCACCCAATGCAATGTCATCCCAATTGGAATTCATCCCACATATCCATACATTGAACAATTCCCCTTGTCCTGTGTGACTCCAGCACTGGTTCCAAGATATCATACTAACCACTTCAAATGGATCAGTATTCAGGGTGAAACAAACACAACTGTAGTCACACATCACAATGTATCCAATAACATCAAATAGGTAGAAAAGTAATGACAGGACAAATATGTTCTAAAAAAAACAAATGTTAAGTTTTCCAAACACATGAACATGTACTAAACCAAAGGCCAATGGCCAGTCAATTTTTATACAGAGTGGTCCAACACTCTGCTGTGCCACTAAACTTGCCCTTCATGACACTGCCAGGCAACCTCCTCACAAAGGGGCATCCATTGGCATGGCAGGCACCTCAGAGTTCTTACTTGGGAGAGTTGGGTTTGGTTTTGTGAATAGTTTTTGTTTTCTTAGTGGTTCAGCTGGTTATAGTGGTGGGGGATCAGGTTTTCAGGGATGGATTGGAATGTGGAAGGGATGGGTTGGGTGTGGATGAAGTCCTTTTGGCTTTGGAGGGTCGGGTTTGACAAGGCTATGGGCAAGGGCAAATTATACACTTTCACATGGAAAATGGGAAGGAACTGTTGGAGGGAGTAGGGGGTTGGGAGGAAGAGGAACTGTAAGTGTCAGGTGTGGGTGGGTGTATTGTTGGTGCATGTGTCTGTGTCTCTGATGTTTCTTGTTCATGTTTTTTAGGTGTCTGGTGTGTGGGTGAGTGCATTTGCATCTTTTGGAAGTTTGTGATGTACATGCACTGGGTATGCTAGGTGTAGTGGATGGGTCTGTGGGTGTAGGTGTGGTGTCTGTTGTAATGCTAGGTGTTGTGGATAAGTCTCGGTGCGGATGTGGTGTCTGTGGTAATGCTAGGTGGTGTGGATCAGTCTGTGGGTATGGTGTCTCAAGTTAGGTTGGTGGGAAGGGGTGAGGGGGTGAGTGTCATGTGAGTGGATGCAGTGGATGCCTGCTTGTGTGTTTTCTGGTGTTTATGTTTGTGCTTTCTGCTTGGGGATGTTGAACTGTGTGTGTGCATATGTGTGAGTATGCTGGGGACAGACATGAGAGTTAAGGATTTGGATGGGAAGCAGCAGGAGGTGGGGTGGAAGTTTGGGATGGGTCGAAGGCTGCTGTGGGGAAGGAGCCCAAAGAATGAAACAACCTCTTTAGGTCAGACATATCACTGTTGATGCCTTCCAGGTTGGCCACCATCTCTTGCATTTTCCAGCTTTGCACCAGGATGGCATTCAGTTTTGCTATCTGACCCACATAGATGTTTCTTAGGACGTCAATAGCCTTCTCACTTAGGGCCGCAGGACTAACAGGTGCAGAGGCTGAGGAGCCTGGAGCGAAGGAGATGGCTCCCATCTTAGGGGAGTGGGCCCAGCCAACTGGGTGTGGAGCAACAAGCGAGATGGAACTGGGGCTAGCGGATAAGCATGGTGTGAATACAGGTCCTGTGGGGCTGCCACCACTACTGAGTGTCCTTTGCAGGATGACTCTTCAGATGAAGAAGTCACGTTTCCATCCTCTGTGGCAATCTGCTCACCCTCTCTGTCACTTGGTCCCTCCATGTCTGTTGTGTCACGCCCGTAATCATTATGACCAGCTGCTTCCCAAATGATGTTGGCCCTGTCTCCTCTGGTCACCTGGGATGATGCTGAAATAAATAGAAAATAGGTTTATTGCATGTGCTAGAACACGCTTGACCAACTTCTTTGATCACAGAACATTAAAGTGTACAGACGACTTCAGCTACAAGGTCCACAATATTGATGCATACGGTCCATACAGGCTGGTACCATAGTATAGACTAATCCTACAACGTAGGTCACAATGACAGGTTGGCATGTGTCTCACTGACAGTTTATACTCTGGGGATGTGTGGACATGTTGACTACTTAATGGGATATCATACTATGTATAATAGAGATTGTGTGGTATGTACTGCCATCACAGGATACACATTTTTCCATATGTGGCACTGTTAGAGGTATGACATTCACCATACATTCAACATGTCTTGTTTGACTGGTTGGTTGTAACAAAGCTGGTGATTCACATATTGAAATCTCTTCAGGAGTAACCAGCTATCTGCACTGTTAATGTGTCTCATGAGCAATAGACCTGTATAACGCAAGCATTACTTTCCATTGACAATGTGGGTCAATGGAAAGAAGTATCAGGCAAGGGGATTAGCTCAGTCAACTTTCCAAATTTAGTCCATATAACACCAATAAGGGCTACTATTGGTTCAGAAAACTCATTTTGGGAACATCAAAGGATGAGTAGGTCCACAGGGAAATTATTCTGTGTATCAGTTGTATTGCCACAGTAACTCTGCCCCAGCCTGGGCCATGGCCCAGACTAGGTACAACGTAGTGTCAGGCCTTGTGCTCTGCAGGCTGAGCATACTGATCCCATATGAACATCACATTTATAACACTTAAAAACATAAATGTACATCTTTTGGCCATCCAATAAGTGACCGCAAAGATATGTGGCACTCTGAAGGGGTCTGTGAGGTATAGTTAGCTCCCAGACAGCAGTTTGGCGAGCCCTGATCTGGGTTGAATGATATATGGGACTGTGCACGTACCTAACATCATCCTCAACTGCTTCTTGCAGTATACATACAAAGGTCATGCTGTAAAGTCTACATATTTGTTGTCACATTTACCATGATCTGATTAGCAAATTTATCATAGGTACCATGAAAAGTATACTTGAATAGATATGTGCATGCAACACAAGTAGGATCTAGGGCTTAACACACAACACACAGATCACAATGGTGATGTTCAGTACACTAGATACAGAATCCATGACACGATTGTCCTATGTAGGGACCAAAAAATGTTACAACAGCAATCTGAATTCACTCTGGGACTCAGAGGCACAGTGTAGCCTGTGGGAATGGAAAGGATGTAGTTGAACAGAGTAAAATATATATGTGAGATAGTTACCAGCTCCTTTTGTAATCCATAGAGCTGCCCATAGAGGAGAAACACTTCTTCTACAGCTTCTCCAGCTCTCACATGATTGGCCTGGCGTGATTTCTCCCAGAGATGGGAAACTGCAGCTGAAATGGAGGAGGTGTTGAAAGCAGCAGTGCCAGGAGCCAAGGGAATTATTTTTCAAATGTCAGCATACATGTACGACACATATGCACTCATCAGAATAGACAGACACAGCCACTGGCCTGTAACTTTCACGATCACCATTGTTAGCCTATTGCTATATCTGCTGTGGATGGAACCATCCACCACATAGTAATTTTCCGCTGGTGGCGGGAGGTTCAGAATGTCTTACATGCGAGATCAAGCAGCTGCCATTTTAGCAGTTGGAACTACAGTATTTGTGACTGTTAAGTGTGTCACCACCACTACAAATCTGTTGTAACATGTTTCCATGATGTTTTACTCCATTGCTCTATAATTTGCTTTACACAAACATCAGTGTACTGCATTACTGTGCATAAACTCTATATTACTGCAGTCCTCTGTACACCAATGGTGACGGTAATTTGTCAGTGCAATTCAAAATGTACAATATTGGAGTGCTCATGATACATGTGTAGATGTATAATATGGACATTTCTGTAACAGCCACACATGAAGATCACAATGGGGAGTTTAGGTGGATGTTGGACAGTAGACAAATATTATGTAAATTATGTGTATTGCTATTTGAACCTGTCATATTTTGTCACATGATTTTCGGCTTCCTCCGCATATTTGTTACCCTGGACACTGTGATCAATATTCAACATTGTTTTAACTCCACACATAGGTACACTGGGAGAGGGAGAAGATGACAGTCTCCAATTCCAGACCATCAGGCCATGGAAGAATCCCACATGTATCCCACCAAGTGTGATTCTTATGTGAGTATAACATTTTCTGGCCACAGGCTCTTTCTAGTAAACTGTGGCTATATCAGGTGGTAAGTCACAACCAATGTTCTGTGGTGTACTACAAGACGTGCTTTCAGCAATGATGAAACCCATTGACGGCTACATCTAGTTCCCCAGACATGAGGATTTAGCCAATATGAAGGAGGATGTTGTGCATTTGGTCACACCCCATGCAGTTGGAGCCATTGATGGGGCCCATATTGCTTTAGTGCGACCGCACACCAGGGAACAAGTTTATCAAAGCAGGAAGTACTTCCATTCTATCAACGTGCAAGTTGTCTGCTTATCAGATTTGTATATCTTAAACATCTGTGCCTGGGTCCCAGGATCAGCCCATGATTCCTTCATACTACGGAAGAGCACCATACCCCAGCTGATGGCACAATTACTACTGGAGAGGGCCTGACTTGTTGCCATTTATGATCTGTCCTAACTTTGTGTGGGTGATGTTGGGTAATATAATCACAAAGCGTGTAACATTGTTTCACCTAGGTATGTCTTCCATTTAGGAGACTCAGAGCATCCCAACCATCCATGGTCTGTGGCACCACTGAGAAATTCAGGTACACCAGGAGAATTCTACTTCAATGAGTCCCATGGAAGAGCACAGAGGCCAGTGGAGTAGACTGTTGGGCTCCAGAAGGCCAGCTCTAAATGTACTGAGGGGGCCTGTTAGACCTGGCATCTTTGGCGTGGTTTTCCCCTATCTTTTTGCCTCTACCTCCTGTATTTTTGATGCTGTGCTGGATTTCGTTTTTGCTGGTTGAGATGCTTTGGAAACTCTGCCACTGCTGATCAGTGCCAGAGTTTAAGTGTTCCCTATGTAAATTGCTATTCTGATTGGATGTACATGTTTGGCCTATTTGTATCACCATGAAGTCCCTAGTAAAGTGCACCCGGTGTGCCAGGGCTGGTGATGACAAAGGCCACTAGTGGGCCTGCAGCACTGATTGTGCCACCCACAGGAGTAGCTCTAAAATGGTGTATTAAAAAATGAGCGACAGGTGATTATAAATAACCCTCAGCCTATAAAACAAACTATGGTAAAGGACGCCGATTTTGAGTGGAGTTGGTTACCCACTATTCTATCAAACAAATCTGGTTTTACATCTAGAATGAATTCCCATTTTTAACGCTGATTTAAAAATAATATCGTGGAATATTGCTGGACTATCACAGAGTCCAGAAAAGTTGTTATTTTTGCAATCTCTAGAGGCAGATGTGATCTGTTTGCAGGAAACCTGGTTGGTGGGGAAATTCCCGGTGGGAAAAGATTTTTATGTATTAGAGGGTAGTGCCACCCCTTCTACGAGAGGGAGTGCGAAGGGAGGACTTGCCTGTTTACTGTCCAATAAAATAATTGGAATTATTCCCATTATCTGGATCCGAATAAATTATTTCAGGCAATAACTTTAACGAATCTAGCTGTGGATGCCCCTCAGAACTCATTTGTGCTAATAAATGCCTACATGCCTCCAGATGTATGTCATAACGCCGGTATAAAGACGATTTGTTCTTTCATACAGAATCTTCAGGAATCTATGTCTCCCCCTCATATTCTATTATTGGGAGATTTAAATGGCAAAATATCCAATAGTGCCCTGGATCTATTTAGGAATAAATTAATGAAGGAAACACTCTGGATACCAAAATCCGTATTCCCAGAGAACATTAAAACTAATAAAAGAGGGAAACTAATCTTGGAGAGTTTATCCGAAGTAGATTATATTATAATTAATGGAAGGCTTCTTTCGGATAGTCCCGCTCATTGTACTCATAAATCAAGGAATGGTGGCTCGATCCTTGATTATATGATAGTAGATAGCTCTTTCTTTAGTTCTCTGATGGACCTGTCTGTACTTATCACTGATCTCAGTGATCATAATGTTTTGTCCGTCAAATTAAATGTAACACCATTTCAAAGGGATGCATGGAATATCGGGGATGACTTATTGAACTTCAATATTAAAAAAGGGAAATGTTATTGGAACCCAGGGGGTATTAAAAGTTTGGTCAGTATACTGGAACACACAGTGGAGAACGTACTCCTATGGGAAGGAAGTGAGATACTGTGTTTTGCTTCCTTCTTACATACCTTACAATCTAAAGTAAAAAAGTCTCCCCCTGGGAAGATGACTCCAAAAATCCCCTCTGGCCTCCGTTATTTAAACATAGAAAGAAATAAATTGGTTAGGGATCAGTACCTCTTCTTTATTCCTGAATGCAATCGAAGGATAGCTCTTTTAAGAAGAAGGAGAAATAGGATAAAGGCCAGATTAAAACTGGAGAAAGAAGATGCCCTATGGGTTAAACTCCGCGAGGCATCCAGAAGTGAGCAGGCTAAGACCTTCTGGTCATTAATCGGAGAAGGATGTGGGCTAAGATCTAGACCCTTACCGATATCTATTAACGAGCAGTCTTGGGTTGATTTCATTCAGCATTTATATAGTGGCAATGATGTGATGTTTGACTCCGGTAAGCTACAGGAGGATTTGTTACCCTATGGTCCTCCGTCCGAATTGGAAATTGTTTCTGCCATTAAGGGTCTGCGCACATCTGGTGCAATAGGCCCAGATGAAGTTCCTATTTCTGTGCTAAAATCTCATAGTACTTTATGGGGAACAATTTTATATCCAGTCTTTAAACTTTGCCTTACCAAAGGCATTGTCCCGCATTCCTGGAAAGGGAGTATATTGGTTCCTCTCTTTAAAAAGGGGGCAAGAGATTTACCACAAAATTATCGACAAATTGCCCTCCTAGATGCCATTGGTAAGGTCTTTGCTAAATGCTTACTTAATTCTCTAAATGACTGGGTATCTTCGACAGAAATATTACCGCTTGAGCAGACCGGCTTTAGGAAACAACATGGTACCCTAGACAATCTTACCGCTCTCCAGGTTTTTTTTTTTTCAGAACAAATTTTATTGTTATTTTGCTGACGAGTTACATATGGGACACTGTCCCTCAACACACCAAAGGACCAGTGAGCAAATAATGAGTCATCTCATACATTCTGTCCGATCAGCATTTGGTAATAGAAAACCCCCCCAACTCCCATCTCCCTACTCCCCCTTCCGGGTCCCCCCGCACCCCCACAAAGCGTTTACATAGTCCAATGGCATAAGTTATTGTTTCACTAACAGTGTGTGCTCCTTTTCACCCACGGTCCACTAGTAAATGTTCTGCTCCAACGTCTTGCGGCTCGGGAGGCTCCAGCCACAGCCCTCTATAGTCCGCCCATCGCTTCCATATCTTAAAGTGCTTCCGGGGGCAGCCCCTGGCCTCAAACACTGGACGCTCCAGCCCCATACAATAGTCTAAACCCCTCCTCCACACTTCCAACAAGGGGGCTCTGGGATCCTTCCAGGCCCGGGCTATATCGCGTTTGGCCACTATGAGGCCCAGGACTAATAGGTGACGTTTATAAATGTTGCCCCCAACTTGTTCCATGATATGTAGCAGGCCTACCTGCGGCGATCGGGGGAGGTCCCAGCCCAACACTTCAGACAAGCAATCCCAGACACCCATCCAAAACCTCGACAGCTTCTCGCACGACCATACTGTGTGGAGAAATGTACCCACCGCCCGTTCGCACCTCAAACACTCAGGGGAGGCAATCAAACCAGCCTTCCACAGTCGGTCTCTAATATAATAGGCCCTGTGCAAGTATTTAAATTGAATGAATCGTAATCTCATGGCTATCGCCGCACCCCTCTGGGCCTCCAGGGCCTCTCTCCAGTCTTCCTCCTCGAAAGCCCCAACATCCCCCTCCCACACAGAGTGCAGTTTGTCAAGGGAAGAGGAGCAGTGCGTGACCAGGGTCTGAAATTTTCCTTTCTTCCAATTCCCCCATAAACACCTTAGCCTCAATGGGACTAAACTCAGGCAATGACTCCAGACCTACCAGGGAGGGGGATAGGGCATGTCGCAGCTGCAGGTACTTGAAAAATTGGGTTTTGGGCATAGCATATTCCTCACTGAAAGCCTGGAACGACTTAAGGGTTGTGCCTTTCATGACGTGCCCCAGCGTGGAGATGCCGATGGCGTCCCAGCCCCGAAATCCCCGTAGGGACGCTAGTGCCGGTAGTCGCCCGTTCTGCCACAACGGAGTCTCTCTCGTTAGCTTATTCCACCACCCCATGCGGCGCAGGGCTCCACGCCACACCTGGAAGATCACTTGGGTGACCACGGGGAGCCTCTTCCTGACCGTTGCCGAATATAGAATGGTATGCAAAGTGTCCGGGTTCATCAGGTATCATTCAAGGGCGTAGGCCGGGTCATTGCGGCCTCCATACCACCATTCATTTAGCACCAGCATTTGGGACGCTTGGTAGTATGACAAGATGTCCGAGGTGGCCAGGCCCCCACAATAATTGGAAAGAAAGAAGGTGCGAAGAGCCACTCTCGCCACTCCTCCGGCCCAAAGAAACTGACTCAGCGCCGAGTTCACTTGGCGGAACCACTGCGGCGCTATGGGATACGGGTAGTTTTGCAGCTGATAGAGGAGGCGCGGAAGGGCCACCATTTTGAATATCGCCGAGCGGCCGTAAATATTCAGGGGCATCCTGGACCAGATTTTCATGTCTGATCGCACTCAGTCCCATACGGGCACCACATTTCGTGCCCAGGCCACACCTGAGACTTCAGTCAGAAAGACGCCCAGGTATTTAATTCTGCCAGCCGCCTCCTGTAACATAGACGCCCAGAGCCCCTGCCTTTCCCCCCCTCCCAGCACCCATAGCGTGGATTTCCGTACGTTTAAGTGTAGGCCCGATATCTCCCAGAATACGCGCATAATCTCCAATACCCTAGGCCCAGACCAATTTATGTCCATAAGAAAGAAGAGGACATCGTCGGCGTGGAGTGCAATGCGATCTGATGGGCCCATCTCCCATTCAAGTCCCCGCAGCTGTGCATCCATCCGCACCCACGCCGCCAGCGGCTCCATGGCCAACGCAAATAGATAGGGTGAGCGAGGGCAGCCTTGCCTGGTACCCCGTCCGATAGAAAAGGGGGCTGACACCATTCCCGCCACTCTCACAGACGCCGTCAGATCCGTATATAGCAGCCGTAGGTATGAGAGAAAGCGAGGCCCAAGATTGAGGCGGGACAGAAGTGCCTGGAGATAAACCCAACTGAGGGAATCAAACGCTCTATCAATGTCGGCTAACAGGAGCGCCGACGGTATCCCAGCAGCCCGGGCCGTTTCCACCACTACCTGCGCGCGGCAAATATTGTGTCTTGTCGCCCTATGGGGCATAAACCCAGCCTGGTCGGGGTGGACTAAATCAGTGATATAAGGAAGGAGGCGATTGGCCAGGGCCTTCGCTAAGATCTTCGCCTCAAAATTTAAAAGGGAAATCGGCCTATACGATGAGTGATGTTCGGGGGGTCTCCCGGGCTTGCAGAAGACAACAATTTCAGCGTGTCGCCAGTCCGCCGGGAGGCGACCTCGCTCCCTGGCCGCCTCTAATGCCAGTCTATACCGCACCTCCAGCTGGAGATGAAAGGTCTTCATGAATTCGCACGGGAACCCGTTAGGGCCAGGGGCCTTTCCAGTGTTCAACTCCCCAAGTGCCACACCCAGCTCCTCCAATATGAGGGGGAGCTCCAACTGATCGCGCCCCTCGTCCGAGAGCGCACGTGGAGGAAGGTCTGCCAAATATTTATCCATGTCCTCCGCAGGGAGGACCTCCTGGGGGGCATACAGGGCTGCATAGTACTGTGCGAAGCTGGCCGCTATGTCCTCCGAAGCCGACACGGGATTACCCCGCTCATCGCGAATACCCGGCAGAGTCTGAGTCTGGAAAGTGTGTTGGCAGAGTCTGTAGAGCATGGTACTGGATTTGTCCCCCCACTGATAGATTCTACTCTGCGTAGCCAGCCATAGCTGGCGCGCCTCGTTCAGCAACAGGGACGAATATGACTGCTGTGCTAATAGCAGCTGCCCGACCGCCTCAACCGTGTCGCTAGTGCTACAGTCCCTCTCTAAGTCCCCAACCCGCCTCACCGCTTCCTTTATATCCTTTTTACGGGTCCTGCGGGCTCCTGCACACCAGGCAATGTCAACATTGCTGATTACAGGTTTCAGAGCCTCCCACTGGGCCACGGCGTCCGTTTCAGGCCCGTCGTTTTCATTCTAATAGTGAGAAATGGCCTCCCGGATATGTGTCCGGTAGTGGTCTTGTTGTAAGTGCCATGCAGATAAGCACCACCGAAAGGGCTGTCGCCTCTTATCCAAGGAAAGATCTAGCGTCACCGGAGAGTGGTCCGAGACCCCACGAGGGAGCACAGACATGGAGGCAACTCTCGCTATCCAGGGAGACGGAATGAACAGGTAATCCAGCCTGGAGAAGGACCCGTGAACAGCCGAGACATAGGAGTATTCGCGGCTTTGGAAATGCTGGTATCGACACGCATCTATCCATCCCATTCCCTGAGCCAAGCCGCTAAGTCTTGTAGGGGCCTCTGCCTGGAGCCCCACACCGGGCCTATAGCGGTCCATCCGTCCATCCATCACATCATTCCAATCACCACCCACAATCGACAATACATTCGGAATATCGACCCACACCTCAAACAGCTTTTCAATGAGCACCTCTTGCAGCGGGGGTGGGGCATACACACTACCAAAAACCATCGGCTCATCCCCAATCGCACCCTTAACAAACACATATCTACCATGGGCATCGACCCATTGCGTCTCATGCACATAGGAGAGCCTGCGATGCACCAGAACTACCACCCCTCGGGACCCTCGTGCAAAGCCTGCTTGAAACACTTGCTGATAGCCGTACCGCTGTAGGCTGAGGGTTTTAGAGCCTTGGAGGTGCGTCTCCTGTAGGAGGAGAACGTCTGCCCGTTCCCTTTTCCCCAGCCTCAACACCGCCCCTCTTTTGATTTTGTCCAGCATCCCCCGGATGTTCCAACTCACCACCCGCAGCATCTCCTGTGGACAGCCCACTCCCTGGACGTCAGCCATTGTCAATGGGGAGAAAAAGCAATGACCCAGGCTTTCGGAGCCACACACACATACATCGTTGTTGCCAATTTCGCGCAGACAATGTGTCTATCCTAGCTACCCCCCCAACAACCTCCCCCCTCCTCCCCCCCACCCAACTCCCTCACAACACCCCCCTCCCGGTTCCCCCAGTCCCAACAACCCCCCAAACACCCCATCCTCCCCCCACCCTATACCTCAACAACATTGAAGTACCTGTCATGGTGTAGGCCATCGCCAGCCCCCAACGGGAGGTCCGGTGCTCCCTATCCCAATGGATCCCCAAAAAACTACCCACACAGTCCCAACCTACCCCCCACTAACAAACCCTTCTAAACTGAGGGGTCGAGTCCGCCCTCCTTATGTCATCCCCCCGCCCGGTTCCCAAACCACAAAGTTACTTGTTCAGCCGGCATCTCAAACTGCAGTCTGCAAACGCCGTCTACGTTGAGGAGTAGCGCAGTCACCACTCCGACTCCTGTTAGACAGTTTGCCAAAACCCTCGGAGCTTATGATGTTGGAGGTTGAGAGCCTGTTGTCCCATCGGCCCCGGCCGTTCCCGTTTCCGAGGGAGGATTTTTCTTGGTGCGAGATCTCCAGTTGCTCCTGCTCCGTGACCGTTGCGGGGTCCAAGGGGGCCCATTTGTAGAGGATGCATCCAAGTCTTGACCAGGGGGAGTGTGTACCCTGATCCGGACCGTCTCATCAGTCCAGGCAAAGACTTCTTCCGGGGTGTTGAAGAATTGGGTCTTGGATTGAAATACCACCCGCAGGCGAGCCGGATAGAGCAAAGCATACTGGATATTCAATCCCCGCAGTCGCGCATTGGCCTCCGCTAAGGACTGGCGTTGACGCTGAACCAGCCTTGTATAGTCCGGGAATATTAGAATTTTGTGGCTTTCGAACAGCAAAGGCTCCTTCATACGCGCTTGCCACAGGATCGTGCCGCGGTCGTGGTAGTTGAGCAGCCGGGCTATCACCGGTCTCGGGCGTTCCCCCACCGGTGGCTTCTGGGTCAGTGCTCGGTGCGCCCGTTCCACAATGAAACATCGCAAAAGGGATTCCGGAGGGAGCCATGCCTCCAACCAGCGGGTTAGGAAGGCCTCCATGTCGCCCTTCTCGCAGCCCTCCGGAAAACCCACAAAGCGTAGATTGTTTCTCCGAGCACCCCCTTCCGCGTCCTCAGCCCTCAGCGCCAGGCCCTTCTGAATCCCCTCCAGGTTGGCCACCCTCTTCTTCAGGGTCGAGACATCGTCCTCCACACCAGTGATTCTCGTCTCTGCTTCCGTTATGCGAGCACCTGCGTTGCGCAAATCCTGGCGCAGTAACGTGAATCAGCTCCAACCGCCCCAATTTTAGCGTCAAGCATGTCCTTGGATTGAGTTATCGCTGCCATTAGGGCGGCATTGTTTGGGATGGGTGATGGAGGGCCCCCCGCCGCTCCGGCACCCCCAGCCAGCCCAGTAAACTTGTCAATCGTTCCTTGCTTTGAGGTGTGACCACTGTTGCCACCCCGTGTCATGGCCGCCTGCTGATAGAGGCACCGGGGCAAGGACAGCACTGGAATTGCAATCCAGGTATGAGTGGCTGCCCTCAGTTGACTCCGCTGGCCTTACGCCTTTTCCTTGGTGCCTGTGGCCTCGCACCCCCCTTCTGGGCTAGGCAGGCTGGGGCAGCCGCAGCCACACAGAATTATAGGCCTCACTCCAGGGGCCCCACCACCATGCCTCCCCGCCGCTAGGCCCGGCCACAGGATAACGTCAATTGTAGGGTTTGGCCACCCCGGCCCGGGTGTTGGCTTAACGCCCCTCACTGATACCACCGCACTGCCTGTTGGTAAATCCCCAGCCCCCAGCCCCCAGAGGGCTCCACGCCTGCCTTACAGTGTCCGTGGCGCGGGGGGGGGGGAGGCCACAGTGTCCCGCATGGGAGGCGCTGTTTAAATTCTGCTGCCAGCCTCAGCCACTGTTCGTTGCCCCTCTCTAAGTGAATGCCGGGGGTGAATGTAGTCCCTGAGCAAGGCGGGGGGAGTCTCAGGGCGGGAGATGAAGTGCTGGCCTGCCGCGGCCCCCCGGTCTGATCCGACTGCCGAGCGGGGCCCGCCCGGCCGCTGCCGCACTCCTCACCTCTCCTGCACCGCGCCGTCAGTCCCGAGGCTGTCCCTCGCTGAGCCGCCGGGCACACCGCGTCCGCCCAAGCTCCGAGGGCGCGGGCCGGCCTCCACTCCTCTGCTTCGCCGGCTGCGCCGCGCCCCAGCCCGGCAGTGCCAAACTCGAGGTCCGGGCTCTATGCGCGGCAGCAGGCCGCGTCACCACGGGGCCTCCGCCTTTTCTCCGCAGACAGCCTCAACTCCCAAAACCCTGTCGGGGTACCTCCGTCCAGTCCGACTGCTGGGACCGTGGTTCAGGGCTTATTCCGGGCAGGGTAATTGAGGATATTCGGCGGATAATGAAACGGCGGGCCGGAGCTCGCTCAAGCCGCGTCTGCCATGATCGCCGCCTTGGCCACGCCCCCCGCTCTCCAGGTTTTGACAGAAAAATATGTCATCGTCCGTGGAGGAGGTGTATATGGTGCTTTTATTGACTTCTCATCGGCTTTTGATAAGGTGGACAGATCTTTGTTGTGGAGTAAGTTATTTGATCTAGGGATGCCCTCTAGTTTATTAAGGTTAGTTATTGCCCTGCATACAGACACTTGGTGCAGAGTATTAATGGGAGGTGAGAGAGGACTATCTAGGGTTATTCCCATGATTAACGGACTTAAACAGGGTTGCTTATTGGCTCCTCTGCTGTTCTCTTTATACATAGCTGACCTCCCCCAGGCTTTATTATTATCCAGTAATGGCATTGCTCCAGTTTTAGGGAGAACTCCAATAGTGTGCCTAATGTATGCGGATGACATTTTAATTTTGGACCTTTCCCCAAAAGGTTTGCATGGTTGTCTACACGCCCTGAAAACCTACGCTGAGGCCCATTTTCTAAAAATAAATATTTCAAAAAGCAAAACAATGTGTTTCCTGGGAAGGAAAAAATCCAAATATGACAATTTCTACTGGTCTGTTGGGGGCGAAAGACTAGAAGTAGTCAAATCTTATCCTTTCCTTGGAAAGATTGTCACGAGTAGTCTAAGTGACACAGCCCATATCGAGAACAATAGCAGGAAAGCTCTTGCTCAAGGGAGCCTTGTTTCTCTTTATAAGGTGACAGGTAGAAGGCACTTCTCTATATTGCTCGAGGTATTCCGAGCAAAAATCCCCACATCCCTTATGTATGGGTTAGAAACAGTAGATATGTCAAGTTGGAATTTTTTGGATTCCACTGAAGGAAAAATATTACGTAACCTCATCTCTCTAAATACTGCGAATTCCACGTCCTCTCTGAGACAGGAATTCGGTTTGCGTAGTTCCTGGGCTCAGGCAGTTGCGAGTGTGGTGCGTTGGGTTTTTAACATAGCTGAGGGAATGCCAGGTACGCTGAGGCATCTTATAAAAAATGAGCTGTTGGGTACTTTTAATGCTTATTCTTTAATTGTAAGAAATTTTCGACAGGCAGTTACATTATTACAGTTGGATGAATCAGGTCTTTTTTCACTATCCGCGGCCCAACTAAAGTCGGTTTTAAAGTCGGCTTCCTGGGAGCTGGGTTACAGAGTAGATAGAGGGGCAAGTAAATTGAAGAGAGGGATGTTACCTACCAGTAGTTTTTGTTAAATGAAAAAACCTCAGCCATACATATCCTGGAATCTCCCCCATGGAGTTCAGCGATTTACCCTTTTGCTAAGGCATAATTTACTCCCTTTGAATTGTCTTTTGTCCAAATGGTACGGCCCTTCCGACATTTGCGATTTTTGTAATTCCAATTCCCAGGATGTGTATCATGTCATTTTTGTCTGTCCGGCACTTATGGTATTTAGACGTAAATGGTTAAGACCTAGGTGTTTCCAAATGGGTATCCTTACAGCCTCCGATTTTATTGAAGCAATGCTTAACCCTCCAAATGAAATGTTTTGTTTTAAATTGTTTCATTATTTTAAATGTTTTCTGCCGTTATATTGATAGATTGATATCATGTATTTTTCTATGGTATTTTGAGCAAAATCTTTCTATTGTTTTTTACTGTTTGCTTGAATTATTATGTGGACCTCAATTGAGTTCCGTTATCATAAATAAATAAACTTGAAACTTGAAAATTGTGTCTCAGGCCTGCCACTGCAGTGCCTATGGGCAGTTTAGAAACTGGCATGTCCTCCTGGTCAGTGTCCCCACTGACCAGGCCTAACCCTTCCCTTTTCGTGCACATCAGTCACCCCTATGGTAGGCCCAAGGTACCCCCCTGGGCAGGGTGCAGTGTATGTGAAAGATAGAGCATGTACTAGTGTAGTTGACATGCTCTAGTAGTGAATTACAGCCATTTTCGTTTTTCACTATTGTAAGGCAATCATGCTCTATTGGTTATCATGGGGGATGCTGGCTACAGTGGCTTCCAGCATTTCTTCCCATAAGAACAAGATAGGACATAAGTATCTAGTATCCCTGAAATCAGAATTTTATAGCACATCTTTTAGGAAAGGTTGTTTTTAAATCCTGTGTTTGAGAACAGCACTTTTAGAAAGTTGCTGTTCTCTTGTCTGACTCTTCTGTGTGCCTTGGCCTGTTTGTGTATTGACTGTCTGGTTTGTGAGTGAGAGGGGCTGGGGACTCCCCAGGAGGCTGGCTGAGTCAGCCCTAGGCTGAATGACTGCATTTGCAACCTGAGTGGTGGGAGGAGTTAGCACCTGGGCCTGAATAGTGCTGTGCCTGCCTGCCACAATGCTGGCTCCACCTCCTGCTGGGCGACTGACGACCCTGCCCCTCACTCTGAAAGGAAAGAAGAAGCCAGCAAAACAAAGTACTCGGGATCCACCCAGAACTGGTTCAGACAGGGCTCAGGGCCCACATGCACTAAGAGAACAAAGACTTTAGGGGTATAAGTGCAGGACCCCTGACAACAGAAAATTAGATCATCCTGGAATCAAGAAGGAACCTCTGCCAAGGAGAAAGCTGAATCTGAAGAAGGAAGACTGTCCTGCTGTTGCTCTGCTGGACTGACCTGTTGCTTTGCTGCCAAGGAGGGGGGAAGGACTTTGCTGTGTGCTGTGTCCCCTGTCTTGAAGGAATCTCCAAGGCCCTGAGAAGAGATGGCTCCCAGGTCTGAAGTCCCAGGAACAAAAGGACTTCACCCCAGCTTCCCTGAACTCTGCTAAGAGAGTTCTGTCCTTCCTAGAGTGCTTGATCCAAGTGTGGGGCCTCTGGAAGTTGTACCTGTGCTGGGAAGCTTGAAACTAAGCTTGAGAGACTTTTGCAACTGAAAAGTGTTGCATCGCTCGCTTGCGGAGCGCATCCCCGACAGTGCGAGAAGTTTCCCACAGCTACGAAGGTCGAGATCGTCGCAGAGCCGTCGCATCCTTCGTTTGCGGGACGCACCAGACAGGTGCGGGAAAGTCGAACATCGCTGCGAGTGTCGTCGCAGAGCCTGTTTTTGCTGGGTGAGATCGTCGCACCGCTTGCTTGCTGACCGAATCACGTTGCTGCGAGCATCGTCGCAGAACCATCGCATCAAGGAGCTGCGAGAGAGAGGATCCCCGCTGGACCGCACATCGTCGCCCCGGAGATCGTCACAGCCCCAACGAGATCGTCGCATCGTGCCTTTGCGAGAACAAACTTCCTACGGAACCTACGCACCGGAATCCATACAAGTGGCCTTCCTCCCCATACAGACCGGATTCGTCGCAACACGCCTGCTGCTGCAGCGGGGCTGTCGCATCGCCTCCCCAGGGTCTCAGGAGCAACGCATCGCTTGTTTTCCACCGCACCAGCTTCTGCTTTTGGAACTTTGTCGTAACTAAAAGGTACTGTGAGTAAACGTGACGCAACTGTGAACTTTTCACGCATCTGTGGATTATTTTATCGCAACTTAAAGAACTTTGATTACAACCTTAAGAACTCTTTTGAAACCATATTCTTGAACTGTGTATGTTGGATTTTTGTCGTTTTGGTCTTGTGTAGTTTAGAATAAATACCTTTATTTTCCTAAACTGTTGTGGAATCAGTTTGTGGTGTTTTCACTGTGCTACTGTGAGTGTTGGTACAAATACTTTACGCATTGCCTCTGGTTAGCCTAGACTGCTCATGCCAAGCTACCTAGAGGGTGAGCAGGGGTTATCTCAGAGGGTTATCTCCTTGCCCTGACTAGAAGCAAGGGTCCGTATTTGGACAGTGGTACCTACCTCTGCCAACTAGAGACCCCCAGTTCTAACTGGGCCTTCCTCTAATCCGCTGGGAAGGTGTGTCAAATCACCAGTGTATGTTCTACAACATCGCCCTGCGACAGAACATCCCCCTGCTGCATGTTCAACAACATCGCCCTGAAACAGAAAATCCCTTATATCACAGAGAAGGGGGACCATGAAGTGTCACCGGGTGAGGATCCGGAAATGCCAAATGATTATAAGAATGGCGAAAAGGAAAGAGCAGACTTGCATCAAGATCTCATCGACAACTCCTCATGAATGTAAGTATGTTGTGAGATGTCATGACTCTGACTATTAAAGCAACTATTGTGATGATGTGAAGAGTTTGTTTCCTGAAAATATTAGGAAACAAAATCTGGTAAAAGCTTTTTGTTGGGGACATGCTAACTTTGTTGGTGTTGCTTTGTTTATGTTTTATAATCTCCAGAAGTTGACTTTGTGAATTGTGTCATATGTATGATTTCATAGCTGATCTCTTTTTTTTGGTCTGATTTAGGTACCTTCACTATGGCATCTTCATTTGAATATTTCAGAGTTGTGACATTAGAAGCTATATGATGCTGTTTCGGCATACAAAGTGGACTTGGACTGTTCCTGGGAATGACTGTCACAGACTTTGGGTGTACAAATGATGTACCGAGACAGCTTACATAGAGGTAGGATGGAAGAAAAGATGAATCCTTTGACTTAATCCGTGTCATGTGGTGGTCCTAATGCAATATGTGTGGCATCATGTGTTCCAACAAAATGTTGCTGTGGGGCCAAATCATGCTAGTCTCCCTTTATAATTGGTTAAATCCTCGTAGCATAGAAACTGTATGTGGCTATTATGTGGCTATTGATGTGTCCCCTCATTGTAGGCCAAGTGTTTGTGGCACATCATTGACATTTGTTTGTGGCATTCCACCAGATGGTGCAACATTGGAGTGGAATAACCCCGTGATCAGAAACTGGTGTACTGCTATGTGTCTGTTTATTGTTTTAAATGACGTTGGATTCCTTTTGTGAGGTAGATGATATGGCTTCAGCTGATGACATAAACAATTTAATTGTGCCTATTCATTAAGAAATTGTCTGATGTATCCTCCCCTTCCATGTTGTTAAGATCTGCTTCTGAAAATGTGAACACTGACACAGAATATTTGAGTCATGTATGATTTGCTATGTTTCTAACATCATGGCAGCCTATGATTGGAACAATGAAATAACAATGTTATAAGACAAATGCGCTTGAATGCATGTGTTGTTGTGTCATGGTTGTGATCCTGAGCTAAACATTGTGTACATGCAACATATCCATGCTTAAACAAGAAGCTTGTTTTAGTATTGTAAAGTTCACATGGTGGGGTGTATATGTAAATTTCTAGATGTAAGATATGCTACAGCAGCTAATGTGTTTCATGACTACTGTATTTATTGGACCGAACAAGGAGAAAATAAACATTATGCAAAACCAAACAAGGAAAACCAAAAGTGAAGAAGTCAGTCACAGCGAATGAAACTATAGTTGTAGATGCCAAATTGTTTGGAGTCCAAATTCTGAAGTACTACTCTCATCAGAAAGGATTAAGTGTATACAAAGTGAATGTGTTAAACACACAGGAGGAAATTACAGTTGGGTTTCTTACTGGCAGTTGTGGGTATCTTGCCATCTGCACCTTTTGGATTTTTGCATGGAAGTCCTCACTTGCGACTGATAGGGATATGCTGCCCCTGAGACAGGGGTGTCTGCAGACCTGTCTTCCTCTGACGCTGCCTCCCTTCTTGTGGCTGCCGCAGATGTTGATGGGTTGGATATAGTTGGACCACAGGAACAGGTAGGTGGTGATGGAAAAGCCCTGCAGAGGGAGGTATTGATGTCCTGCAGCAACCCAATGAGCAGGCCCATGTTGGTGTTGTGGGTTGCCAGCTCCTGGTGTATGTCCCTCTGCAGCTGCTTCATCTCCTGGATTTCCATCAATACCTGGCCCATCATGACTTGGGACTCCTGATAGGTTCCCAAGACTTGGTCAATAGTGGCCTGAGTGTCAATGGCCCCAGTGACCGCACTCAGAGGGCTCACAGTTACCCTCCTATTAACCCAACCCCCATGGGCCTGTGCTCTTGATCCAGGGCATACTATGCCACTGGTTCCTGGTTCTTCTGTGACTGGGTTGAAGATTGTCACCTCAGGATCCAAGACTGGGAGGCACAAGATTGTGTTTACTGTGCTAGGTACACCTGTTGGGGGACTGTGATTGGATGTGGTGTTGCAGCTGGGGTGTAAGGTGTTACTGTGTTCACAGTAAGACTCACTTCTGTCGTCTGCCCAGGCTGACCAGATGCGCCAGGACGGTCATCCACGTCCACATCTACAGGAGTGTTGTCATCACTGAGGGCTACATCCAGGTTTGGAGTGGGAGTCTAGTGGCCAAGCTCTGCCCAGGTGCTGTGCTAGATCAACCTAAAATAGAGAACATTTTATTAGTGGAAGTGTGATACCTACATCCAAATGTTTAGTGTCACAGTACGTAGACACCTGGTAAAAACAAAATAGGTAGATATTTCTATTGTGATATATGTCTCTTGGTATCGAACTTGTTAAGAATACATTTGGAGACATTCAATACATATACTAGAATTGAGCAGCTCATTAGTTTTACTGATAAGTTGCATCTTGGATTAAGGAATGAACATGACATCTCCCAAAAATTTAAGGTAACATCGTGCAGAGGTAACATGTGTAGTTGACCATTCCAAGGCCTAGTTGTCTACAATTCAGACGAACACACAACTTGGTTGTATATTTAACATTAGTCATCATGTGAGCAGTACAGAGTCAATGGTTCACCTACTACTTCTAATCATCTACCTTAATGATTTGCAAATATTTGAGGTACACACTTGGCATGGTGTCACTCATGCCATCAATACTTTCAGTTGAGGTGCGCAGGTCAACATAAGACAAAGTCGGAAGAAACATCTCTGAGTAGAGCATTGTACGTAGATTGCTCAATCCATGAGAAATGAACATCAGTTGTTACATGTCAGACAAATGAGAATGGGCAAACTCCCTATTGCATCTTGTATTCTGTTACAGAAAGAGGGCCTGGTGGTAGTTGTACTCATTTCAATCTTTACTTGCCAACACTTGATAAATGGTTAACTCCATGAGAAATGAACAGTAGTTGTAACATGGCAGACAAGTGAGAATGGGAAAAATCACAATCACAATTTTATCTAGTTTTCTGTTACAGAAACAGGGCCTCGTGGTAGTTGTAGTTATTTCGATCTCTATTTATCAGCACTTGACAAATGGTTAACTCCATGAGATATGGATATCAGCTGTAATATTGAGACAAGTGAGAATGAGCAAACTCACTATTGCATCTTGTTTAGATCTAGAGAAGCAGGGCTTCTTGTCAGTCAAAGTCATTTCAATCTCTACTTGGCAGCACTTGTCAAATGGTTAACTCCATGAGAAATGATAAGTAGTTGTAACATGTGAGACAAGTGAGAATGGGCAAACTCACTATTGCATCTTCTTTAGAGTTAGACAAATAGGATCTCATGGTAGTTGTAGTCATTTCAATCTCTAATTGCGAACACTTGACAAATGGTTAATGTTACATACCTGTTGCCAAAATTAAGTTGGGCTGGACCATACATTTACATATTGACACATATAATGGGTCTTGGGCTGATAATTTAATATTAATACAAGTACAGGCACCATTGCAAAATGTGGGATGTCATGGAGATTGATATATGTGATCTTATATGCAACAATAAACATTGAAACTGACAATCACACACCTCTGATACTTTGAGTACTGCATGCTAGGAAAGTAGATGGAGAACATAATAGCAAACATACAGGACATTGAAGTGCTGTGACAGTTAGTGAGGTGTAACTTACCAGACTCCACTCTCCCACCTATTCCTGTCAAGCACTCAGAATGAAAGGTGGCCAAGATCTTCTCCTCCCAAGGAAAGAGTTGCAGTGGGGGGCTGGGAGGACCACAGCCAGCCTCCTGGGCCTCGAAGTGTTTTGCTTGGAGGCCAGGGAACACACCTTCACCCTCAGGCCATGCCACCTCTTCTTAATTTCTTCCTTTGTGTGCAAGGTGGTACATACAGCATTCACTTGTTTGACTATACTGGACCACATTTTCATTTTCCTACTGAGAGACGTATGTTGGGCTTGGGCTCCAAACAATTGTGACTCTACTCTTATGATTGTAACCACCATGAGTGTCAAAAATGTGGATTTTTTTTCACATAACATACGAGAAAATTAAAGTGGGTGACAATGACTAACAAAAAACATCAAGGTATATTAGTAAAAAATGCCAAACAATGTGTGTGAAGTGTGTCAAATGGGATAGCGAAAAAAGGGAAGCCATATGTGACTGAAGTTGCTGCTCTGTCTTGCTGTGCTGAAGTGGAGAGGCAAAAGATCATGGTCTGGGATAGAGTGTGTTTCATAGTGTGATTTGCAGGTGTGTCCAGTTAGGCAATGGATATCAGCTGGGTTGTTTTTGTGTTCATCCAATGGGCACTGTTCTGATGCTGTACTGAGACCATACTACAGTGACATATTGCCATCGGCGAATGACCTCTAGAGGACTGCCAGTACAACTGTCTTTTCGTAATCAGCTCGGTTGAAACGCCAGACCTGATGGTATCAGAGTGTACATCGCTAACACTGCAGTCTGGCACAGCCCAGACGGGAAACACTCCGACGACAGCTGTCGGTGGTTCAGGCTACAAGCATTGTAATATGGCGGGCAGAAGACCACAAGGTCAGTGGTCTATTTGGGACCGCCAACGCGGCGGTATGGTGTTAAGACTGGCAAACTTGAAATCAAGTCCAAACTTCACTGAAGTTCATAAAATTGCATATATAATGAAACAACACAAAACAGACAAACGTCTGGTTAAAATAACAGCCATAATATATTGCTGACTTGATATTTGAACATTCTAGGGCACAATACGTGCCCAGAAATTGTAGTTAGCAAGCACAGTGAGTAAGCAAGACTTCTGCCAGGGGATTTTGCTTATATATTCAACTACTTTCATGGTGTGCCAAATGAGTAAAATCTGGGGCTCACCAGGAGTTGATTCCATATTTTTAAAATATACACTGGATACCCCCATATGTCAAAAGGTATCTCCATTGTGTCAAATCCTGCATTCTGTCATAGGTGCCCAACATGCCATGGGCGTCTCCAAAATGAATGTGCCAGGATGTTGCCATTTATGTTCTCCATATGCCTCAGGTGACCCTTATTTCGGAAATGACCCCTGTATGCCAGAGTCGGACTTCTGTCATGATTGCCCATATGTCAGATTGTCCTCCTTAGTCCAAAGAGTGACCTCCAAGGTGATGGTACCAGCATTTTGCCATAAGTGCCCCCATGACAAGGATTTCCTCAAGTATTCCAGCATTTCTACACAAGTGCTCATTGCAATAATCACCTCTATTATGCCATTCTCAGTATTTTATTGTGGGTGCCCATTAGCCAAAGCTTAGATCAGGAGGCAGTGGGGAGCCCACTTCAGCCACTGAAAAGTTATTCAGTCATTCATTTTAGCATGCCACAGTATTTTAGGAGACCATGGATGGTAGGCTGAAGCACTGCCCTTTGCTATGGGGACTGAAGCAAAATGTGTATGGCTGAATAACTGAGCAGTGGCTGAAGTAGATTCAGCTACGCGGGGTACACTTATTATATGAATGCCACAATAACTGACAGATGGCTTAAGTGTGCTCACCCATTTTCACAATGGCATAAGCTGTGCTGGCAGAAAGTTAAAAGTGAATGGCACAAGAACTGATCAGAACCTGGCGTGGGCAGTGGTAGGTGGAAGCAGAGAGGCACATAGTGCAAATGGCTGACTTCATTGTGTCTTTCGCAAAGAGCACATCTTCCAAAGAATTTTCTCCAGGCATCATGGACAAATGTAGAATAATGTGCTTTTTCGCGTGTGTTGCAATATAAACAACATTTCTTTGTCTTTTTCTCTTAGCTTTGTTGGAGAAGATTTTGGCAGCGGTGAATATTCAAGTACGTTTGTGTCAGCATTGGGTCTTTAAAGAAGTTCTCTTTGTCAGAAAAGTGTGAGTTTGAGACTGTTGTTATTGTGATCAAACTGTACTGCACTCTCACATCATTGCATTCATTCACTTCATAGCACTTCTTTTTGCCCCCCCACACAGCAGTAATTTTTACAAGTACCTCTGTATTCAACTCAGAGATGACATCTCATTGGATGACTGCTTCTGTGTGCAAGGTTTCTTACAGTTTTCAGGTGTTTGTGCTCTGACTTAAATGCTCTACAATAACAGCGCATGGGCATTAGACCATGTGTAAAAACACATACCACATCATCATTGCCCTTTAATTACTAATCTGGTATCTGATACACAATTACTTGGAAATTGTTTGTTCTGTATTTGGAACTTTCAAAGAAGCACTAGTTTTTCCTCTCCTTAGGTTAGGATCAATGACTTCCCCCATGATGGTTAAATGAGTGTGGGCTTTATTAAATACACCTACTATTCTTAGTAATATTAACTATCAGACCCAGCACAGTGGCAGTTGATTTTAAACTATTTCTGCCACTGAGGGGGGCAAACCCTTTTAATTCTTCAACAGGAAGAACCACCATATGGAAAATGCTCTTGAAGCATGTCTTACCGGTATTGCAATTTATGAGCATAAAGTGAGATCTTTTGGGAAGGTAAATTCTGGTAGCTTTCCTCACCCTATTTTCAACTAGAATTGAATGAATGGGTTCATGGTAAGTTGTCATGGGCAACTGTAGGGGTTAGAAATTCCAAAACAGGTTAAGATTTTTCAAATAAAATGCCAAGCCGTAGATACCATTATTGAACATCCTTAGGATTGAGCCCATTTCTCAGCCAAGAATGCCTTGGCATGAGTCACTTCAGTGCAGAAATTGCTTGAAATGCAGGTCTATAGGTGCCATAACTTATCTTTAAAGCTAGCACGGGGCTTCAATAGCATGTCTAGTAAGTTCCCCGGCCAATGTTCAAGGAAAGCAGTGGGCTTCAAGCTCAGACCCAATCTTGAACAATAGCAGAGATCTTCAATAGCAGGTCCATTGGTTCACTGGTCAATCTACAAAGCTAGCAGTATCAGGTTTGAAAAGTGATTCTCAATCAATGTCACACAGTGGAAACAGATACTGTGTGGGGGACTTCCCTCAAGCAGCAATTTGGCAGGGCAGTAATGTTTTTTCATCAAAGTACGCCGTAACTTCAATTTTCTTGTCATTTTCCTGGGGAGAGCTGAGTAAATGTCTGATATAGAGCATTGAAGAAGGGTACCCAGTCGCAAACATGAAGGATATCTAGTGCATTATATCCTATTACTTTTCATAAGGGGGACGGGATATCTGTCTTGTTTGTGATTGAGTATCAACTCACCAAACTCTAAATCAGGCCCTCAGTCATCAAAGATAACATCAGCAGAACTTTACCTGATATCACAAAGAGCAGCAGTGGATCTTCCATGTTCGCGACTATCGGCATCATCAGTCAGTGAGTAGCTTACACAGCACATTTTTATTTTCCAACATAGTAAACTGGAAGGCAGAAAACTGTCTCCTTGTGCTACTGTTGAAGAGGAAAGTAAAGCTTTCCTAGCATTGAGGCTGATTAGGAGCAACACTCCTAAAATCAATAGACTGGAGGTCTGATTTGCTACTCATTAACAGTAGGGGCAGGGGAATGCCCTAGAACCACATAACAGTGGGTGCTAGCAGGGGGAGGTAGGTCATGGCACGAACACTACTAAATGGAATAAAACAGATGTTTGATAAGAGTGTATAGCACAGGTACCAAGCTTGGGTGCTGAAAAATCAAAGTTGATCGGTTCAAATGAGCTGATTGATTCAAAGGAGATTCATACTCAACCAATGCCTTTTGACATCAATATACTCAGCACAACATGATATCTAAATGGTTAAGGATCAACAGGAGGAGCATGAGGAACTCAGACATGTCAACCTATCCGATTTGGGCAGGAGACTAGCAATTTCAAGATAGTCTCTTGTCTCCCGTTCCCCGACGCAGAATCCTAATTTGTAGTTTTGTCAAAACTTGTTTTTGCTTTTCTTACCGAAACCTGGCTCAAGGCTCACTCTGCATCTATTCTTGACCTGCTCTCCCCCCCATGGTACTCTATTCTCAGAAAAGACAGACTTGACAAAACAGGAGGGGGACTAGCCATAATCTACAAAGATGAACTCCAACTCTCACTCGTTCCAAATTCCAATCAAGCCACCTTCGAATACATCGAGCTGAACTTGAAGTTCAGAGCTCCACTCATTTTCGACTACATAATATCTACCATCCCCCTGGTGACCCTTTGCCCTTTGTGGAGGAATTTTCTGACATGCTTTCCCAAGCCTTGATTTCCTACTCCGAAAACCTCTTCCTCAGTGACTTTAAGGTTCACTGGAACAATAAGGATGAACCTTCGGTTAACATCCTCAATGACCTACTGGACGTTACTGACTTATATCAACTCTGCCATTTGCCAACTCATTCCAAAGGGGCTACGCTTGACGCTATCATTACTAGCAAAGACCTGGCTTCTCTTTCCCACATTGTCCCCATTGTCTGGTTGGACCATCACCTTATCCTTTTCACGATTAACTGTGCCGTACACCCCCGTCCCCTGTAAACAGCAAAAATAGGAAATTAACCAGAAATCTTCACCTTATTCCACCTGGCGAACTGGAGACTAAGAATGATGCAAAACTTCTACTAACTCCTCCCTCTCAAAATGCTAATGACCTTACCGAACACTACAACAAATTCATCATCGAGGACCTTGATCAGATTGCCCCAGCCAAATTAAAACTGCATAAAAACAATCCTGCCAAATTATGGTTTAATGCTGATCTAAAAAATGAGAGACTCCCACTAAGGCTGGTCGAACGCATGTGGAGGCATCACCTCTCCCCCCTAAATCTTGCCCTCCTCAGAACTGCAAGGGCTGACTACAAAAAGCACATCCTCAACAAAAAGGCCTCCTTCTTCCGCGCTCAACTTGACCAAGCTAAAAATCGACCCAGGGAACTATTCAGAATTATCAAAAATCAAACAGCTTCTGCTTCCCCCAAATTGTTGGCCTCAATCGAAAGATGCAATGAAATTGCTAACTTCTTTTCTGAAAAAATCACCAAAATCCTTTGCCTTATCCCTCCTTCCACACTGCTCTTCACCCCTCACTGACCTCCCATCCAAGTCTTCTTTTCCATCTTTGTCCCCGCCTGACCCTGTTCCTCTCCTTCCCGCTATCTCCGCTCCTGAACATGTCCTCTCCAGCCCTCTGTTAAAAAAAATAATGCATCTTGGCTTAACTACACCCCAGTTACTAGGAATGAAGTCCTCAACATCATCACCAAGCTTAAACCCTCCTCTCATACCCTGAACCCTCTCCCCGCTAACCTTGTTCAAGATGTAAGCAATATCATTGCTCCTTATGGACCACCATCATCAACTCCTCCTTGGTCACAGGGTGTGTCCCTGTATCCCTCCAGCTAGGCCAAATCACTCCAATCCTAAAATAAAATGCTACTGCAGACACCACCAACCTTAACAATCTGCGTCCTATCTCTAATCTTCCTCTTCTACCCAAGGCCCTCGAAAAATGAGCCTTGCTCCAACTGGACAAGCACATTTACTTTTTTGCCATTTGGACACATTACAGTCAGGCTTTAGAAAGGGCTGCTGTACAGAAACTACTGTGCTCAACATTGTTGATGACATCCATCACTCTCTCGACAAAGGGGAGGCCTCCCTTCTCATTCTTCTTGACCTCTGCGGCTTTCGATACCGTTAACCACTCTGCCTTACTCAACACCCTCAAAGTTCGTGTTGGCTTCAATGGTCTAGTACTTAAATGGATAACCTCCTACTTTCAGCACAGAACCCAACAAATTAAAATCAGCAATTGCCTCTCTAAAGTTATTCCTGTCTCCCTGGGTGCTCCCCGGGTTTCTATTCTCTCTCCCTCCCTATTTAACCTCTTCATGGAACCCCTCACCCTCATTCCCAAGCATGCAGTAATCAAATACCACCTCTATGCTGATGATACCCAGCTGTACTACAGGATCAAATCCCAAGATGACATTCTGCACCTCAATGATACCCTGACTAAGATTGAACACTGGTTCCCGCATAATCACCTTAAGCTCAACCCTAAAAAAAACAGAAGTCATTCTCTTTGCTCCTAAAAACAACCGGCTCCCCATCCATCTCTAGATCTCTGACCTTAAAGCTCTCAACTGTTCTCTGTCCACTTCTAATTCAGTTAATAAGCTTTGGTGGCAGCTTCTTGCTATGGCATAATTAGAGGACTTAGGCCAATACTTACATTTTTTGATGCCCCCACCAGACAGCTGGTGGTTCAGGCATCAGTGTTGTCCCGGCTGGACTATGCCAGCTCGCTCTTGGCGGGGATTAATCAGGCTGAACTCACCCGATTGCAGCAAGTGCAAAATGATGCAGCTAGAGTAATGGTAGGTTTGCCTAGGCGATGTTCGGTTTCTAAAACGCTGCACTCGCTTCATTGGCTTCCCGTAAATCAGAGGATTAAATTCAAGGTGCTCTGCCTTGCATTTAAAATCCTCAAGGGTTTGTCCCCACAAATTCTGGCGAACCTTCTAACACCTTATGTCCCTTCGCGATCCTTGAGATCTTTGGGCCAGAACTTGACGGTGGTTCCGCGTTTCAAGCTGAGTAGAAATGACGGCCGCTCCTTCCGAGTGTTAGCCGCGAAGTGGTGGAACTTCCTTCCTGCTGAGATTCGGGCAACTGATGACCTACTTCAGTTCAGACGTGCCATTAAAACTCTTCTGTGTGTTTAATTTCTGATCGCTTCTTCTCTTTTATTGATGTTGTGTTGTGTTTACCTTCTCAGAGCGCCAGGACGCCCCTTAGCTGGGGCAGCTGTGCGCTGTACAAATAAAAATAACATAACATAACTACAACCTCAGCCTTTCTCCCCACATAAAAAACGCGGCCAAAGGTGCTCTCTTCACTCTACACCACCTCAAGACAGTTAAACCCTTCATTCATGCCGATGACTTCAAATTAGTTGTTCAATCACTAGTACTTTCTAGATTGGACTATGTTAATGCCATTCTCTCTGGAACACCGAAAGCCTACTTAGCTCCAATCAAATCTGCCCTTAACCTTGCAGCAAGGCTTATTTCGGATTGCAAGCGGTTTGACCACATCTCCCCCATCCTCAAAGATATCAAATGGCTCCCCATTGAAGGCAGATCCACTTACAAGAATGCTTGCATTACACATAAAGCCTTGCATCATTACACCCCATTGTATCTATCAGACAAACGCCACAAAGCGGGCTGCACTAGAGATATGAGGAGCACAAATACACTTGTGCTAGTACCGCCCCTTGTTAAAAAAGAAAGCTACCCAGTCTCGCTCTTTCTCTGGAAGGGCTCCCACTATTTGGAACTCACTACCCAAAGATCTACGCTGCGATCCCTCCTACCTCAGCTTCAAAAAAGAGCTCAAGCAGCACCTTTTAAACAAATACTGTGGTGCGTAATCCTGACACCAAACAGGGGTTCACATCCTGCCAAAGATGGTGCCATGTTCTCACCACTTTAGACCTGACCTACTTCTCCTCCTCTTTTTCTCCTTACATCCACTTCCACCCTCCCCCTACTAATTCTCTTATATTCACTGCCTAACCCCACATGTTATCACCTCTCCCACCACACCCTCACCCCCCCTACCTCCACACTGTCCCCCCTCATCCTTGACCACCCACGCTAGCTTAACTACTAATTTACCGGTTTCGTCCTAAATGTTCACCTTATTTTCTTCTTCATGTAATTACGGTCCTTTGCATGTTGTTCTTATTGTCTTGCATATTACCTTTTCACACTAATGTTATTTTGCAATTTGTTCCTCTCTCAACCCTCGTAAAGCGCTCTGATACCTTTGGGTCTAGCCAGCACTATATAAAACTGTTTAAATAAATAAATAAATAAAACTGCCAAAAATAAAATATTGATGCCTAAAACGCACGCTTCAATCTCCCCTTCGGAGAATTACCTCTGACATTAAAGATTAATGCTTTGTTCTTAATTCTTGGAGAGGGAGATAAAAGTACTTGACAGGTTTCGCCATTTTATTTTTGGCAATTTTACATAGCGCAAACAAAAACAGAGTTTAGAACAAAAAAAGTGTTTTTTTGTGGTGTGTTATTAAACTCCCCCCAAAAAATTAAATCCGATTTGTCTGTCACCATACATACCAATAGACTAGATTCAAAAAGATTGCCTCTGCTTCAGTATGTCAGTGGGAAAAATACATTTTCCTGACTATTTTTTCTAAATCTCCCACTTTCCCGCTCTAAAATGTTGCCGCCAATGTGTGAAGCATTTTTACCATACATGAGCTGGGATTTGGAGCTACACTGGAAAGTGGTAAAGGATTGGGGAGGATCTTTAGAGAAAAGTCTGAGTGGCGTGTGATGCAAGTGTGGGAGAGAGACACAGAGCACATGTTCCCAGTTCTGGGGAGTGAGCCATGAAGTCTGTTAGGCTTAAAGTGCACATACATGAAATAACACAGGCAATACACTACATAAGTCAGAACATATAATGGCTCTGATACCCAAAACCATTTATGAGTATGACAAGTTGCACTATAAGAGTATTCTTTTATATGCACTTACATGTCTTTGTGAAGCAGCCCTAAAACTTCCAGCTTCCCATAGGTACGAGTGCAAGAGGGCACCGTCCTGTCTATTTGTACTAATCGTATATGAATATTCATTCTGTATTTTCATTTTAGGAGTTTTGGGGACAATTCCAAAAGGCATGTAAAGGGGTTATAAAAGAGTACAAGAGGAGTATTGGCAAACAACATGTAAATAACAGAAAGCAAAAGTGAAATTAATGAAGGGTGAGACGTGCATGGAGCTGTTTATTTGTGCCAGAGCAGCAGTCAAAAAAGGGGTTCGGTCTTTCTGTCCAGCCTTTCTGTATGCTAACATCAATGCTTCTTTACAACGTCAATGCTGCAGAAGAGGCAATTAAAGAGATAGTTTCCATATAATAATGATTCCCCCTTGCCTTGCCATAAAATTATTTGTGAATGGCCAGAAATGAACACAGGTTTGTGTTGTGCTTACAGATGTTGTGGAGGAAAACCTATCATTCTCCTGGTCAGAAAATGCCTCAAATGGAAAATGCCCACAGCAGACAGATTGTCTGCAAAAGTAAATCTGATCGGTGGGCTCAGGTGTCTGCTGATCTGAATTCTGTGAATCAGGATAATGGACTTTATGTTCGCGTATAACTTTTTGGCATATGTACGTGGTTGTCATTGTTACCTAATACAGTATTAAATTGTTAGTGAATGTAGCCCAAAGTAACGTACTATGGTCCTTAGCATGGCTAGACGAGTAATCCTGATTGGGTGAAAACTGAAGCCTGTACCCAGATCTGTATTTCAGCTTCAGCTCCAAATTGCTAAAAAAAAAATTCTCCAAGCAAATTTTGCCTGGCAATCCTAATTGGAACGTCCTGGTCTGCCCTACACGGAATTTGCTTGGGAAAACTGCAACATTCTAAATTTCATGTCTATGAACGAGAAAGCATGCAGTGTTTACAGCTTGGCCGAGCACCGTCATTAGGTTTCCACCACACCCAGTAAAAAACTGACTATTGCTCTTTACCGGATGCAGTGTTTCCATCTCAACTTTAGAGTTGCATGAGTGATGAAGGAATTCAATATATGTGTCAGTGATTCCCAGTGATATTTTGCTTTTATTTCAGAAATACAGAACATCAATATTTTTCATATAAAGCTGAGCTGAATTTCAAACCCAAAAGGTTATGTCCAGCAGAGTTAAAAGAAAAACCTGCTGCCAACAAATCTCAAATTGGAATTAATACATGGTATTTATTTATTTATGTTGTTAACCGCAATTTCCTCCATGAATTGAAGACATAATTCAAATAGAATCCTGGAAAATAAGGATGCTATTACAGTGTAGTGTCTTAGAAATGCGTGCGTATATTTAAATTCTTAAAGAAAAGAAATACAACACATTGAAGTTTGTTCAAGGTTCTAATAACACGAAATCATTTTCGACACTCCTCATCATCTTAATACTATATTAAAAATTGCACCGTTTTGCATGCCAATCTAAAGGTCCCTGATTTATGAAAAGAGCTGTACAGAAGCCTTGTACACAATGTGCAGTACACAAAATGCGTCTCGGCACAAATAATCCTTATTTCATCAATGGAAGTTGTTTCTCAGTTTTCATTGCTATGAATTTGGGGCTGGCACTGTCTGAATGTTAAATGAGGCTCGTGATTAGTGCAGCATTTCACTACAACAATAGCCATCCTACGGAAGCCTGATTGGCACAGCAGACCTTCACAAACTGACGGTCAAATGCATGGCATTAGCAGCTTCCACCACGCACATCCGAAGGGAGATATTTGAGAGAATTATAGTAATATTTTCATAAATAGTTCTTAATTTACCACTGAACGTTCCTTGAATTCGCCATTAAGCGTAAAAAAAATCGTCATTCCAGGGATACTGAATACAGTGAGAGATCAGATGGTAGAATCTTTTGGGAATATGTGAGTTTTCAAAGGGAGAATAATCTCCTAAGAGTATGGAAACATTGTCTTGTGTCAGAAGCTCCTTTACAAATTAGAGGATGATGCATCACGATATTAGAGAGAGGAGTATGAGAGTAGACACCTTACTTAAAACTGGGCTAGGACTACGTGGTAAATTCTGATGCAGATCAGGAGATTAACACTTAAAATAAACGTCAGAAAAGATAAAAGATCCTCATTATGAGTAGCCTGGACTTAAGGGCTAGTCGCTTTAAGTGGTGTTATTAATAGCACATGCATTCATAAAACCGGTTCTAGGTAATACTGGGAAACTAAAATGTACTGTATTTACAATATGGTGCAGAAAACAATGAGTTTTGTCATGCTGGAATTTTGACATTTATTTCCATATGGAAACCCAAAATTCCAGGCTTTTACTGGCTACATAGTTTTTCAGGTATGACCTGGAGGATGGGCTTGGTGGCTTGGGCTCAGAAGATGACGGACACATGAGCATGTTGATCCGCGCCGGCCGACTTTAATCCTTTTCCATCATGATGGCAGAGAGGCTGTGGATGGTCCCAGGGCAACCATTTGATTATGAACCCCCTGCTGGTGAGTGTTCAATGAGTTGTCCCCCTCGAGCACCGAGCCTGCGGCAACACACCTGTTGTTGGACACCATGATTGGGGACGCAGTGGTTGTGCTGTTTGCGGCAGGCAGTGGTGGGAGGGCTTGGGCCCAATGTCCTGTAGCTGAGGGAACAATGAAGACCTGAAGTGCCTCCTTGCCTGAACGGGTGGCTGTCGGGGAGAGTAAGTGCTCTGGGGCCTGGATTGGGGCCTGTGCCTCCTGGCGGAGGCAGTGTGAAGCCTGTGACAGGCATGCCCGTATGCCCCTTTGATGGAGGGATGCTGGCCCGCGATCATTGCTGGGCCTCAGTGACATACTACATAAGAGGCCAATAAATCGGTGGGCCAGAAGACATGACAGGAGGGTCTCATCCCCCCACCGATGCAGTGAGCCCGATGCTTCCCTAGAAGCTGGATGATGCTTTGGTAGTAGTGGGGATTGACTGCTGCCGCTGGGCTTGGACTTCACATATGTGAGTTGGACCTGATACCACAGGTCGGTGAGAGGGGCCCCTGCCACATATGTACTCCAAAGAGGTTGCCCCTACCTGCAGGGTGTCACAAGGGTTGAGGAGGCTGGGGCTGCGCAGAATATATCTGACACAGGGATGTGGACGACAAGTGTGGTCAATGCCAATATTGGGCCTGGTGTGTTCGGTGCATGAGATGTGCGGATTTGTCTGGGGCCAAGGGATTATGAGGAGCCATCAGTTTCCCTGGAGGCTGCCTTGTCAATGGAAGCTACTACTGTGGAGATGGCATCTTCCACCCTGTTGTAATGCAGGCATGGCCTGAGGACTAGCCATGGGCACTGTGCCAGGGCTATGTCAGATGTACCTCTTGGGGTAAAGAGGATGCTGATAATTGTCTACTACTATACTGTATCCCTGAATGGAGTAAGGAGCATCGAGGCCTGAAGGACTGAGACTACCTTGAACACAGTTGGCACTGGGGTGTTATTGGCATGCCATAGAGGTCAGGGCCTAGATGGGGGCCGAGTGAGTAGGTTGTGAGAGGTGGCACAAAGCTGGGTCCTGGATCAATAGGCTGTGAGTGATGACTGGCTAGTTGGGGGCAGGGAGTGCATGCCACCTGTGACAGCTGCCTGGTGAAGAGATTCATGACTGTTGCTCTTTAAAGTTGAAAGGGCCCAAGAACAGGGATGTGGGTGATTTGCCAACTGCAGGCAAAATTTCTCCTCTGCTGCGGGTGTTTTCCTGAGGATCGGCGGCCTGTTGACAGCCACAGAGCTGTGCTCCATCTGGCGACAACCACATGTCCTCACCTCTCCTCCTCTGTGCTGGGATCAGTGGCCCCAAGGAGCGTTGCATACTCAACTGGTAGCTGATCACCTCTAGAGCTTCCTAACCCATCAACCTTGTGGGTCCGTTGCGACTGGTCCCTCTCTCAGGCCCATTCTGTGACAGTTGATGCCATGGGGAAACCTAATACTAAAGAAGGGTCTGCACAACTGGATATGGGAGAGCCTTCACTTCCCCCCTCGGAGTCAAGGGAGGACAGATATTGCCACAGAAACCTTGATTCGCTTACACTTGGACAGGGTGCTAGCCACCATCGCTAATACCACAGCCATGCTCCAGAAGGATGCCTGGGTGGTGTCCATGGACATGGGCATTTCGCAGGCGGAGCACAACAAGCTTGCAGACTGCATTGAAAGAGTGGAACATTCAGTCAGTCAAATTCTCCCTAATTAACAGGCAATGGCTCACAAAATAAATAATTTCTCTGCTAGAGTGGTTACCCTTGAAAGACAGGCTGAAGACACAGAGGGCTGGAACCACTGAAACAACATTAGAGTGGTGGGACTCCCTGAGGGGGCTGGAGGAGCAAACATGGTGACTTTTCTGGAAAAGTGGCTAAGCACCGAGCTTGCAACTGATCCTTTCATGCAGTTCTTTGCTCTGGAGAGAGAGTATAGGGCGCCGGCCTGTCTGCTGCCACCGGGGAGGCCACCTCAGCCGGTGGTGGCATGACAGAGATCAAGGCATTATTTTTCAGAGGGCTTGCACCAATGGTCCTTTTGCGACAGACAATAATAAAGTGCTGGTAGTCCCTGATTTTACTGCTAAGGTTTAGGCACAACGCGCGTCATTTGTGATGAGCAAGACAGTTCTCAGTGAAGAAGGTATACAGTGTTCCCTGATGTTTCCTACCAAGCTTTAAATCATCCTCAATGGCAACACACATTTTTGTGACACTCCGGATGCAGTTTAGTCCTGGCTAGAAGTCTATAAGGTGGGTGCACCTCTTCTGAGCTCCCGGGCCGGGAGCATCTAGACAGACACCCAGGAAGTGGATTAAACAATTCTCTAAGAGGGCCTTATTGAGGGGACCTTCCTCTTCACAGACAGAGTGAAAGCGCAGAGCGGTGTAGCTTGCCTTAGCAGAATTAGTGTTGTAACACAAGATGGATGGAGGTACAGACACACCTTCAGATCATAAATCACTGGCTTCTGACTCAGGGATTTGGCCCTGGGTGGAAAGGACCTCCTAGTTGTGACCACACAATCTATTGAAGAATTAGTTTGGCAGCTCTACCACATAGCCTTCTTATTCCTGGTCCATGGCTGAGGGCGCTGGACTGAACAGTGTCATCCTGGGCCATTGAATGGTTCACTCTCTAGCAATAGGGAAAGGGTCAGTGTCCATAGATGTGATATGTACTGGAACCGTGGCCCTGGGGTTTGCTGAAGGCCCATAGTCTCCAGAAGGCATTATCTAGTTATTATACTTGGTTCTTGGCTGGTGCACACTTGGGCACTCAGTTCTACTCTGCCTCCCCTCTACTAGATTGCCCCTACTAGGTGACTGAAGGTGGTTTCTCTTAACAATGTTGTTTCTTATGGGTTTGGGTGGCTATCTGTTGCTGGGCTGCCCTTGGGTGAGGGAGTTTGTATTTGGGATCTTTTGTATATGTCCTGGGGGTTTTGGATTGATCTACTATAACCGGGGAGTGGTTGGGGGCGATGGACAATTACTGAGTGGGTGACTTGTTTACCTGATATTATTGGAAACCCTTGTTGTAACAGTATTGCTTTCTAGGAACATTAGGGGAATGGGTTCTGCCTCTAAGAGCCATAATGTTCATCGATATCTATTTTGGTGAGGAGCCCAAATCGCAATGTTACAAGAGGCTCATCTCACAGTGGCAGACGCTGCCCGTTTGTGGTGCAGGTGGTGGCACCAACTTTATGTGGCCTCCTACTCTGCCTGCTCCAGGTGGCTTTTCTGTGGAGCACATGCATTCCATTATTGATACAGAAGGTCATTATGTTTTGATCAAGAGTAGACTACTGGGCAAGGAGGTCACTCTGGGAAGTGTGTAATTGCTCCAATTCTAGATCAGGTCCCCTGTCTTGAGTCACTATCCCTTCCCCTTTTCCTCTTTTGTGGCAGATTATCTTATTCTCAGAGGCAATTTCAACTGTGTGGCTGATGTTAATCTGGATTGGTCCATGCCTACTGGGGGTGATGACATGCAATGTTTCAGAAGGCGTTCAGAACAGGTTGGGACATTGGGACTTATCAGATATCTGGAGAGTGCATCACAGTGACTACTTGTATTACTCCTACTCTCTGTAGGCTACATGCCAGACTTTATATGTTTGTTTGTTTGTCCTACCTTAGCACATACATGACTCACACTGAGTATTTAGGGCACACACTGTCAGATCATGGCCCATTGCTGTTGAATTTCTGTCCCATTACAGATTGCCCGGTGACACCTACCTGGAGACTTAATCATTCAGTGCTGGAAGACACCTGCTTTAGAGAGTCCCTGCAGATGGCCATCTCTGAATACATTCAGTTTTCGCAGGGTACTGCCACTAATCCCCTTGTTGAGTAGGAAGTTGTCATGGTGGTGTTGAGAGGTCACTGTATGGGGCAGTCTATTGGGGTTAAGAGGGAATGAAATAGGGAGCTCACCTCTCTTGAACATCACCAACATGAATTTGATAATCAGTTGGGCGCTGGTGACACTATCCAGACACTAATCACCGAGGTTAAGGGTCAATATAATGTCTCTGGTGCCATGACTTTAAAGACTATCCTGGTAGGATGAGGGTAGTGGATCAGGTAGGCTTCTGGCCTGGTTGGTCCGCCTGGAGCGAGGGAGCCAACAATTCCTCACATCTTATCAGACAAGGGCACTCTGCTCTATTCTCCTGGGGCTATTAATGCAACCTTCAGTGAATATTATGAAACTCTTTATGGGACCCAGAGACAGTTTTTCTGGATACCTTAGTTGAGTTCCTGGCCCCCGTGCCCTTGTGCACACTTGACCCAGCTCTTTGGGAGGAAGTGGGGGCCAGTGTGACAGTACAAGAGATTCCCTATGCCATAAAAAGGCATGAGCACTGGGAAAACCCCTGTCCCAGATCGGTCACTGGCAGAATTTTACACTACATTTGATCCCACGAGGCCCCTCAATTGGAGGCACTATAACCTGAATCGCTGCATCGCTGCATTTGGGTGCATTGTCTGATTCAACCAGGGATGCATTGGTGATCCCCCATCCCAAGACAAAGACATTGGGTGGGAGTACATCACAATTTCGCCCTCTGTCCATGTTGAACATGAACTTTAAGATGCTCAGCAAAGTGCTGGCATTGCAGTTGCTTCCTCACAAGCCCAGCCTCATCCATGATGACCAGAATGGGGTTTTCTCTGAATAGGTCCACCTCAAAAAATCTACATCAGTTATATCATATTCTGTATCATTAGGACATCAGTTCCTACTCCGATGTCCTTATCATGTGAAAAAAGCCTTTGATTCGATGCGGTGGGACTTCCTCCATGCAATTATGATTAAGGGTGGGCAGAGAACTCCGCTCCAACAGCGGAGTGTGTGGAGTTTCGCCTACTCCACACTCCGCTGGGAACACAGAGTTTAGGCGAAACTCTGACTCCGGAGCAGAGTTAGCCAGCTCCCCTACTAAAAATAGGCTCCCTACCTCTACCCCCAATTAAAAATATTTAAAAAAGAAAAAACCGACTTACCTCTACTGTGGCATCTCCGGGCTGCCCTCCTCATCCTCGCCATGGTATTTCTCCTGCAAACCCCCTACGTCGGACGTACGTCTTGAGAGAATTGCAGAGCTCTTCTGTCAGAAGGTTGTAGGTCATGGGTTGATTGTAGGGGGCAGGGAGACTATTATATGTTTATATGCTGAGGAACTGTTCTTGTATTTGGCAGACAGTCAACAAGGGATTGAGAACTAACTAATGCTACTTGGTGGCTTTTCGGTACTTGCCAGAAACACACTTGTGTCCCACAATAGAGGGGACAGTGCAGTTGCCTGGTATGACCCCAGGGCTCATTTGGTCACCATTGTCATTTCGATATTTGGGTATTCAGGTGTTTCATGCTTTAGATGAACTTCAAGTCAAGTCAAAACCACTTTATTCGATTAATTAAAATCATAAAAGTATACTAGCACAATGTTAGGTACATAATTAAAAACAGGATAAAATCAAATTAATACAATTAAATTCATGAAAGAAGTTTAAAAAACCAAATTTCTCTCCTTTTTTCCTCCTCTTAGGAGGACAACTACTGCAATATTCCCATTCCTCAGTGAAACTCACCAACATTAAATCATATACAAAGTACACTTTTAAAAAGGATGTTTTTACAGTATAGATGAACTTAAAGAGGGAAATCTAGGGCCTAGCGATACTTTCTCGTGGGTCTAGTGTTCAATTCTGGCAATCCTTGAAATTGCCAGTGATGGGTCACATCTCTGTATCCAAGATGATTTGGTTGCTTAAATTATTCTTTTTTTAACCTCCCCATTAGGATATGGTGCACCTGTGGTGGTGAGCCTCAGCAGGGCCTACCAGTGCAAGGGATTCGCCCTTCTCTGCACAGAGTCCTTAGACCAATAGGAAGAAGTTGGAAACTGGAATAGAAAAGACAACGTTTATTAAACCTCATGAGGTGGAACTACAATCACACAACACCCTTCGGTATTGTATGAGGTAGCACACTGACTGGAAGGAGATTGGTCCTTTTATACCCACACAGGGGCTCAAAAGAAGGCGGTACAAGGTATAGAATACTGGTTTCAATTACATACAAGGTCATACAGAGAGTGTGCTAGCAACAAGTGGGAAGGGCTGACAGTAAGCTAATTCTGGTGGACACATCCTGACAGTTACAAGTTAGGGACAGCTGTAAGCTTTACTGGGCATGTGCAAAGCAGAGGAGGATAAATATATCTCGTCTATAGGCAGATTTCAAGATCAGTTAACAAGAAGGTAGGACAGAGCACATGGTGAGCACATGGAAAACAAAATGGCTGCCAGAAATACAAAACTGATTCTGTAAAATGGACAAGATAGCCTCTAGATACAAGATATCTTCTGCTAATGCTTAATCTAATCGCTGCTAAATTACGACAGACAACCCTTTCAGCATTAGCTGAAGACATTCGTCTATCCAGGGTAATCTAGATCTGCATCCAATACATGTTATGTTATGTTATGTTAAATTAATTTATTAAGCGCACTAACACCATTAGGTTCCTTGGCGCTATACAGAGGGAGCAGGGAGGAGAGACAGAAAATAACATAACAGAGGATGACAACTAATTGTACGCTTCAGTGAAAAGGTGCGTTTTAAGGGAAGATCTGAATCTGGAGTAGGGGGAGGACAACCTAAGAGAAAGGGGTAAGGAGTTCCAAAAAGACGGGGCTAAGAATGAAAACCTAAGGCCACCGTGTTTCTTCCGCTTGAATCTAGGGACAGAAAGTAGAGCCATTTGAGATGACCGAAGGGTGCGGGAGGGAACATACTGATGAAGCAAAGAAGAGATGAAGGAGGGGCCGTGACCAGTGAGGGATTTGGAAATGATGCAACCAAGCTTAAATTTACAGCGGGCAGAAAATGGAAGCCAGTGGAGACTTTTTAGAAGAGGTTGAACATGTTGATCTCTGGGTTGATGGTATATCAGGCGGGCAGCCTGATTTTGGATCAACTGGAGTCTCCTGAGTTGGTATGCAGGAATGCCTACGTATAATGCATTTGCGTAGTCAAGCCTGGACATGACTAACGCAAGCAGGGCCAAAATAAGGGCATCGGTGGTAAGTAGGCGAGCGATTGTTCGTATTTTCCTGAGCTGGAAATGGCTGGAGGAAACTACAGCGCTGATCTGGGGTGTCATAGATAGATCGTTACTTATGACAACTCCCAGACATTTTGCTGAGTCGACGGGACAGGGGGGGCTGCCAAGACTGGCAGGCCAAAAGGAAGAGTGCCAGGGATTGGAGGGCCCCCCGACAAGCACCAACTCAGTCTTGTCGGGGTTAAGTTTCAGATGGTTTGTGCCCATCCTATCACTGATGAAACAAAGGGTGTTTTGGAAAGTGGAGATGGATTCATCACTCGAGTCAATAGTGAAGACCAGTTGAATGTCGTCCGCGTAGTTGAACGCGGAGACATTGAATCGACGGAGGGAGCGGATTAACGAGACCAGGTATAAATTAAAAAGGAGAGGGGATAAGGAAGAGCCTTGTGGGACACCACAGGTCAGCTCGACTTGAGAAGCAGAAAACTGGGACAGCCTGACAGCTTGATGGCGATGGATCAGGAAAGAGCGCACCCAGTCCAGGGCAGTACCCTGGATGCAAGCCTCTCTGACACGGTCGACCAAAATATCATGGTCGACCGTGTCAAAGGCGGCCGACAGGTCCAGAAGAACCAGAGCCTGACAGGTGTTAGAGTCGGCGCCCCTGCGTAGTTCGTCCATCACAGAGAGGATGACTGCTTCTGTGGAATGCGCAGGTCTAAACCCAGCCTGCTGGGGGTCCAAAACACAAGAGTCTTCTACAAAAGAGGTAAGGGTTTGAGTAACGTGGGACTCCAGGACTTTGCTAAGGAAGGGGAGGAGGGAGATAGGCGATAGTTGCTCATGATGGACGGATCAGCCGTAGGTTTTTTCAAAATGGCGACCACCTCTGCCCGTTTGAAGGATCCCGGGACTACCCCCGTGGTCAAAGAGTTGTTTAAAAGGGCTAGAGGGGGGTCCGGGCAGGAAGTGAAAGCTTCTCGCAGGGCCGAGGGGGGGCAACAGTCGCTGGGGGAGCCAGAAGAGACTTTGAGCAAGAGGGGGAGAAAATTATCTTTTGAAATGAGGGGGAGCTGGGTTAGGGTATGGGTGTTGTGGTGAAAGGGAGTACTGGGGGGGAAGGGGCAGATGAGGTGTGAGCAGAGATGCTGGTTTTGATTTTAACAATTTTGTCCACAAAGAATTGATTCAGGGAATCACACAGAGGCTGGGAGGGGAGCGGAGCAATGGTGACTCTCGCCGGGTTGGATAATTCCTCAACAATAGATAATTCCTAATACATTGATGTTCATCATCTCAGTAATTTCTTGGTTTAACATTTTCTGTGTTTTTATATCCTCAATATTTCTTTTGGCAGGTATACAAGCAGCGATACACATGAGCAAAGCATAGGACCGCATTGTCTACAAGTACAGCATGTAAATAGTATCACCAGTAGTATACATAGAATAGTCAGCAGTTTCCAGCCTCAAGTAACAAAGAGTGTCCATATCCAGCTCGAAAATGTCCATGCACCAGTCTCTGGGTGAATGTCTGCAGCAATCTTATGCAGTTTAGAGATTGCATCATAAACTGAAGGTGAGTGGTCAGGTATAAAGATGCAACAACTGCTACCGATGATGGGACATGTGCCTCCTTGATCAGCCAAAATCACGTCTAATACCATCCTGTTTTGGAGTGCTACAATCCTTGCAATTTGCAGTTCCTCTGTAATGTTCCCAAGTGCCATAGCTGTCTGATTGGTGACAGCTTCCTCAACACAAGTTAATCGCCTTATCTTTCTACTATTCAATGCAGCACCCTCAAAAAAGAAGAAACCCAAATTGAAATCGACATATTGGTGCAAAATGTTGTCTCTCTGGTCGACCTCATCTGTACTTATTGTTCGTTTGAATCTATTCTTAGAAATAGCATTGCACAACTTCAGGTCGAGGTGAAATGATGCAGGTGCTAAAAACACAGGGGGTAACAAAAATTATATGTAACATACCCCTGACCACCCAACAGGTAATTGATAATACCCTTTATTACCACATACAAAATAGGTGTTGTGCGACGATGTAAAACTACTGTTATTAGCACCTTCAATTTTTAGTGTAGAAGTACATTCACTTCGTCCTACGGGAATTCTCCCAACACTGCCAATACATAAATCTGCTTTAGCTCTTGTTACAGATATCACAAAGAGTCCATTAGTTTTGATAGTCCTCACATTTGTGAAGACATATGGTGTTGAAATATTGTCCGGTTGGTACTCTTCCCGTTCCCATTTAGTCCCTTTAGCTTGAGGATAACCTTCTTTATCTTGGTAGCATTCTTTAGTAAACCGAAAAATGAATCCACCTACTGAGGGCTTTCCGAAAGCAAACCAAAGGGCATACCAAGCTTGACATGAACCATTATACGAAAACCGTAGGGGAATAAAAGGCGACCTCCTTTCTTTTGGTGTGCAGGTATCATCCCACACACCCAACAATTGGTGGTATTCGTGGCATTGTGTGTATGATGCAACATCTGGATGAATGTGTTATTTAGGTAGGATTGTCGATGCTTCTGCTCATGATCGGGAAGCGTAAAATAGTTGTGTTCCACTGGAACTGGAGTAGTGGCAACAAAAAGCGGTCGAACAGGAGCCACTTTCTCAACAAACCAGGTGATTATCGCCATAACCACCAGAGCAACAACAAACCCTACAGCACAAATGATCCGGTTGTTGAGCATTTTAGCAACACTGATAATTTAATATTTCTGCAAACTCGTTGAAACAATCGTTGGAGCTCTTATCCCTTGGGCAGTCGCTGATTTCTTCACCGAATATCAAGACGGGTGTCACTACACTACGCAGGGCTGATTCCCCCCCCCCCCCTTGATATATCGGCATTCCGTTTCTGCTAACCCAGGGCGGTAGCTCAACCAGTCTTTTTCAAAACTGCAGATTCTTTCCTCGGTCTCAAGTGGTATCGCGATGCTCCAGGAATCTTGTGGTCCGGGAAGACTTCCGCAGATTCATCCGGTGAGATAGCTTCACCTTTCTCCGTCTCCAGTATCTCTCAATGGTCGGTCAACGCAGTAGGTTCCACCAAGGTAGGCGTGTTGTGCCGTGGACCCAGTTCTTTCTATTCGTCACTTGAACTGCTGTCCTCGTTGCTAGGAGGACTTGCTCTGGTCCTCGCCACCTTGCTCCAAGCTGTTTGATCGATCGAAGACCTTGACCATCACGTGGTCTCCAGGCCGGAGATCATGAGCCTCACCTGCAGATCTGTCAGGAAGAGCTTCTCGAACCTGTTGATGAATAGAGATTAAACTGTCGGTTAACTGGGCAAAATAATCATTCATCAGAACACAAGGTACATCATGTATGGAGCGTGTCTTAGGAACTCCCCAAATATTCATCGGTCTTCCAAATACCACCTCGTAAGGTATGAGCCCAAATCGTGAGTGTAGCACTGATCTTATAGACAGCAATGCCAGAGGTAACGCATCTGGCCACTTTAAGGATGTGGAAGCCAGAATTTTCGCTAACTTTAGTTTCAGAGTAGCATTGTACCTCTCCATTAATCCTGCTGATTGTGGGTGGAAGACTACATGGAACTTCTGTTTGATCCCTAATCCTTTCAGGACATGCTCAACAACTTGCCCAATAAAATGAGGTCCGTTATCACTCCACAAAAGTTTACAAACACCGTATCTTGGGAAAAACCCCTTTAAAAGCACGTTGGCTATAGTGAGCGCTGTATTATCCCTCGTCGGGTATGCCTCTATCCATTTAATAAAGGCACATACCACCACCAGGACATCCTTTAGATTGTTACAGCGTTCAAGTTGGATGTAATCCATCTGTAAAACTTAAAAAGGTGCAGTCCGTGTAGCAAATCCTCCTGTAGGAGTTTGTGTCCCTTTACCAGGATAATACTGCCAACGGATCAAACAGGACTGTACTACTCTCTTAGCTGTGCTGGCAATTTCAGGATGCTCCCAAACTTGTGTAAGTAGTTTTGTTATCGCTAGAGCTCCATAATGTGCCAGCCCATTTGCCATTTGTAAATAGGCTGCAGGTAATTTCCACGTATCCATGTCTTTGTTGCGGCAACACCCTCATCGTCCAATATTCCTTCTTTGGACCATTGCTCAAGTTCTGCTTAAGAAGCAGATCTCTGTACATCTAGTACTTCCTCTCTAACATCATGCCATCGCTCAGCTTGAGATTTCACTATGTACATGGAAGTAGTGCTTTGTTGCATTGCAGTTTCACGAGCTACGCGATCAGCAAAAGCATTGCCTTGCCCTATCTTATCAGTCACTTTCTTGTGTGCGCTACACTTCACAATCGCTACTTTTTTGGATATGTCAGTGCAATCGAAAGGTTATTTACTAGTTCTCCATGCATTATCTGCATCCCGTGGGATGTAAGTAAGCCTCTTTCCTTCCAGAGTAGGCCAAATTATGGGCCACTCCAAAAGCATAGGGGCTGTCTGTGTAAATGTTCACACACAAGTCAGGGCTAAGTTCACACAATCGTGTCAAAGCTATTAGTTCAGCTCCTTGAGACGACTTCTGAGGTATGCGAGCTGTTTCCACTACTGTCTCAAGCGTGGTGATTGCAGATGTGGCTGAGGTCGTGCCATCTGGAAACTTCAAACAAGACCTATCAACCCACAGTTCCCCATCTACATCTGGAAGGGGTGTATCTTGCAAATCGATGCAACCCTTTGTCTGTTCCTCAGTAAGGAATATACAATCATGAGGCTCCTTTGATTGAGACTGAGTCATAGGATATGGCAACAAAGTGGCTGGGTTTAGTGTGGCGCATCTCTTCAGGGTAATATGGGGTGCTAACAGTGTCAATTCATATCCTATCAAGCAAGCACTAGTTAGGGGTTGTGTTCTGGTCTGATTCAAAAGGGCATCTACTGCATGGGGTACTAGCACCAACAGTTTGTGTGACAAAACTATCCCTTCAATCTGACATATTGACACAGCAGTCACTGCAACTGAACGAAAATATCCAGACAAAGCACGAGCAACAGGATCAAGAACTGCAGAAAAATATGCACAGGAACGCTGCTTGTCACATTGTGTATCGGTACTAAAACCAACAATGCACATCCATCTTTCTCGTGTACATAGAGTGTAAAAGCTTTCGTGTAGTCTGGATTGCCTAACACTGGTGCAGAGCAAAGAGCTTGTCTTAACTGACGAAAAGCATTTTGGCATTCATCTGTCCATGGAAGGGGGATCGGAGTGTTCTTAGTCAAAAGCGCTAGCAGGGGTTTAACAATGTGTGAACAGCCCAATATCTATTGCCTACAAAACAAAGTCAAACCAGTAAATGCACGGACATCTTTCTGTGTGGAAGATACTGGTGTGTCTAAAATTGCTTGAATGCGATCTGATGTCAGTGCATGGCCCTCCTTAGACAGAAGGTGTCCTAAATAGGTCACCTTTGGTCTACAATATTGCAATTTCTTCCGTGATACTTTATGGTTGTGTGTAGCAAGGAAAGAAAGTAAAGACAAAGTACATTTTTCACACAGCTCAGGCGTATCGTCTGCCAACAATATGTCATCGACATATTGTATGAGAGCCACTCCTTCAGACAAAGTAAAGGAATCATGTTTTCGTTTTAAGGCTTGACTATAAATACTAGGACTCTCAGTATAGCCTTAAGGAACTCTACAAAATCTGTACGATCGATTATTCAAAGTGAAACCGAACAAATATCGGCTATCAGGATGAATAGGGATAGAAAAGAAAGAGTTCTTCAAGTCTATCACAGAGAATGAAGTCGCTGTTGGAAGAACCAAAGTAAGTAGTGTTGTTATGTCAGAAACCACAGGGTACTGCGGTACTACAATCTTGTTGACTTCTCTCAAATCTATGATAAATCTATAAATCCTAGTGTCAGTATCTTTTTTCAAAATGGGAAGAATCTGACTATTGCCAACATTGTAAGGAAATTCTTCCACAACCCCCACTTTAATCAAATAATGAACAATGCGTGTAAGTGCTTCTCCTTCTCGAATATTTTGTACTGAAGCAGTCTTGGCAATGAGGCACCCTCCTTGACACTAATATGTACTGGCGGAATAACCATTTGCCCTACATCGGTGTCTGAAAAAGCCCACAACGTACTAGGGAGTGAGGCTAGTGCAATGTCCTCTTTAACAATACAAGATCTCTCAATCACAGGGTAGTTGTCATTCAAAATAACCCGTACTCCTTCCGGAGAACATCGTATCGTAGCCCTGAAATATTTGAGCATATCAAGACCCACAATATTGTCTGGTGTGTTTGGAGAAAGCAAAAACGGACATGGAGCAGTAACCCTTATGATGTAATGGTTAAGCCAGGAAGGGGGGCTCTAAGAATCAAGGGCCCGATGTAGGTAGCCCTTTACCGATCAGAATCGGCCGAAAATACCGATTTTCGGCCGTTTCCGATCGGTAAAGGGCTATCGAGATGTAGGGGCACATTTTCGGTAATTTTACTGAATCGTTATCATTACCAAATCGGTAAATTTACCGAATCGGTAATATTTACCGATTCGGTAATGATAACGATTCGGTAAAATTACCGAAAATGCAATGTAGGTACCCAATGTTCCATCAGCACATGGCTTACAGAATCGGTATTTTACCATGGAATACAAATCCATGGTAAAAAACCGATTCCTTTGTACATGCACATCTGTGCATGTACACATGTGCCATGTGACAGACAGACGTTCCCTTAGGGCATGTCTGTGTGCCACATTGCACACATGCCCGTTTTGGGGGTGCTAGAGGGTGTCAAAGTGACACCCCCTGCACCCTTGCCAAATTCGGTATTTACCGATTCGGTAAATACTGATTCGGTATTTGACTTTAATCCTATGGACTTCAAAGGCCCATAGGATTCAATAGCAAATACCGATTCGGTATTTACCGAATCGGTAAATACCGAATTTGTAAGGAATCGGTAACGATTTCAGATGTTGGGAACTACATCCCATTTACCGATTTTGAAATACCGAATCGGTAAAATTCGGTATTTCAAATTCGGTAAATGGGATTTACCTACATCGGGCCCAATGTGTTTAGACAAGGCACTACGATTAGCTCCTGTATCAACCAGAAACTGATCATTAGAACCCAAAACATGTGTTGTAACTAAGGGACCCTTCTAATCTACTGGAACTTCAACTGATTCCTTACCCCATCCTAGGCAATCCTATGCATAAGCAGAATCTTGAACCTCAGATGGCACATAATTGGACATTTGATATTGGTTCTGTCTGTCAAAAGTATTAGACCCCTCCTGTCCACATGTATTAGCATCAAACCTAGCCCGATCATTTGTGTTTCCTCTAGGCCCTGAATTTCCAAAACGATTCCTCATTTGTCCCCAACCACGTGAACCCTGCTGAGCACGCAGTACTGGAAAGTCAGAAATCCAATGTCCAAACTGCCTGCAGTACGCACAATAGACAAATTTGTACGATCAAAATACAAAGCATAAGATCCAGGTCTACCTCTGTCATTACCTCTGTCATTTCCTCTAAAAGGCGGACCATAGGCCAAGGCCAACATAACCTTTGTTTTTAAATCTTTAGTCTTTTTATCCTCATTACCCTGTGCTTCTAACTCCTGGCGTTTGTAGTATTGAGCCATTGTCAAAAGAAAAACCAGAGAAGAAGTTGTCCATGAGCTCTCACTGGCCTTTAGGCGACTAGCTATTCCTGGCAACAAGTTGGCAACATATTTATCTACGAACAGATGTCTGCCTGTGTAATCCGTTAATGACTGGCCACTAAAATTGTGGAATGTTTCCTCAAAGCGCGTAAAGAAATCTGACACCCACTCATCTGCCTTTTGCTTGCATGACGCTAACACGGTCCGATCTATCTTTTTAGGGGGAATAATCATCTTTAATTTAACTAATATAGCAGCAGGGAGATCTAAAAATAATTTACACGGTTTCTGTGCAGGTTCCTGTTCTACATCCATTTGTTCTAACTCTGCCCATAACGCCCCAATTGTTGCAAGATCATCAAGCTTATGCACAGTTCTCCACATATCAGGGGGTAATATCATTCCGAAAAACAAATCAATATCTGGCAAAGTCATACTACAAGAGCTAATGGCGCCATCAACTTCATCATAAAAAGCTGCTGGATTTTTTCGCGGATCAGGCAATGCATTTTTAAGGGCCATGACATCTGCTCTATTCCAAGGAGTGTAAACCCAATTATAAATAAAGTACCCTTTCTCGTCGGTAGAAGTCTTATCATCAGTTGTACCCGCTCCCTTAGAAGGAACATATAAAGGTGCATGGGTTTCACATTAATTACAACATTCCTATCTGTTTCAGGAGTAGAAGTTCGTGCCATGCTGACGTGGGATGTTTGTGCAGCTGCGTCTGCTGCCTTTTTCTCCTGCCGCAAATTGACTGCTTCATCACGTAGTTTAACCAAGCGTCTGATCATGTCAATCACCAGGGAGAAGACAAAAGAACCTTCACGTAATTGCTTACAATCAGCTGCTATATCATCTGGCTTTACTTCCACCGAATATTTCCTAAATCGATCAAGAACCTCTGCAGCCAATATATTGGTAAAATATTTTTGTTGCCTTTCAGACCAATTCTTAATAGAATCTAGAAGTTCAGAAGCAGTGATAGTACTACGATCGGCTTTCCGCACTGCGGATCTAATCTCAGAGGAACGTTCGGTAGTTAACATTGAGCGAGTGTCTCGAGCTTTATCCTGATCTGTAGGAGAGTCCTCATCTGACTCAGAAGGAGCAGTAGGGAAAATATACGGAGGTGGAGAAGGATCTAATAACAAGAAATAATCTTGAGGTTTATTAAGGATAGGATAAAGGGGTTGCCTAATAGCGTATTGGCCAGTTACCTGTAAGTGGTGCTCTCTATCTTCTCTCTCTTTAATTTCTTTATTTTTCTTTTCCAATGCTTTCGCATGTATAGTCTTTCTTTGTTCTTTTTCAATCAAGGCTTGCTCATGCTTCATTAACTCGCGCACTTCTTTCTCCCACATTCGCACACAGTCAAACATCTCTTGCCTAGCCTTTCGCTTAAACATTCGTTGCTCCACATACTGAATGTTTCGCAAATCAAATGACCCATGCACAGGCCAACGCAACTCAGGATCTTTACAAGTATATTTATTCCATAACGTGCTCTACACTATGGAAGAAATACCATTCTTAATATACATGTCCCTATTAGGCGTCCCCTCCGGGGGCCGGTTGTGTTTCATCGAGTTTAAAACTGGTACCACTACAAAAGCAACACATCCTTCGGAGTGCGCTAAAAACAGGCATGCCAAAAATAGTGCAAAATATGCAATATTATAAACAAAGTAGCGCTTAAAGTACTCTGCGTACGTTGCACTGTTCAACTAATCAAAGTAGAGAAAAGTCTCCTCATTACCTGCCGATATGAATTGCAATGCATATATGTACTAAGACATCAATCATCAAAAGTTGGCCAACACATACTTAGATACCAAGCCACAGTAAGCAGTACTAAACTACCTTACCAGCCCAAGGCATCAACATAACCCAACAGCAAGTCAATCCTTTGGGTCCAGATTCCAACTGCCAAGTTCTCAAATCGACCAAATGGTCACTGCACGGCGAATCAACAGAAGAGATCTCAGTCGAGGACCGGCGCCACCTGGATGGTCAGATCAGAAAGAAAGGAAAAACGCCGTGGGTGCCAAGACTCGGGTCTCCTCCGGCAGTGATCACGTCCAAAGCGAGATTCCAATCCTTCGTCGCAACCAGTCCTTCGAGCATCTGAGTCGCCCACGAGCCCCACGGGGTCGCCAATTTGTGGTGGTGAGCGTCAGCAGGGCCTACCAGTGCAAGGGATTCGCCCTTCTCTGCACAGAGTCCTTAGACCAATAGGAAGAAGTTGGCACAGAAACTGGAATAGAAAAGACAAAGTTTATTAAACCTCATGAGGTGGAACTACATTCCACCTTCGGTAGTGTATGAGGTAGCACACTGACTGGAAGGAGCTTGGTCCTTTTATACCCACACAGGGGCTCAAAAGAAGGCGGTACAAGGTATAGAATACTGATTTCAAATACATACAAGGTCATACAGAGAGTGTGCTAGCAACAAGTGGGAAGGGCTGACAGTAAGATAATTCTGGTGGACACATCCTGGCAGTTACAAGTTAGGGACAGCTGTAAGCTTTACTGGGCATGTGCAAAGCAGAGGTGGAAAAACATATCTCGTCTCTAGGCAGATTTCAAGAGCAGTTAACAGGAAGGAGGTAGGACAGAGCACATGGTGAGCACATGGCAAACAAACTGGCTGCCAGAAATACAAAATGGATTCTGCAAAATGGACAAGATAGTCTCTAAATACAAGATGTCTTCTGCTAATGCTTAATCTAATCACTGCTAAATTACGACACACCTGATTTATCCACTGGGATACGCTTTTCCGAAAATGGATATGAGATGAAGGACGAAACAGAGTCTCCCTACAACAATAAATAATAAATAATTCCTATTTTTAAAGCACAAGCATATCACCCCCTTAAGGGGTTCAAGGAGCTGGGTGCTGTTGGAGATATTAAGGGAGCTATTTCCCAGAGTCACATAATGCTAAGCTGAGCTGCTGCTGGGTATCAAAGAGTGAGCCCCACATTCAGGAGTCAGTCCCTCTGGCTGCTGCACCACACCTCTCCTTAGCAATACTCTAGAGATCCCCTGGTGATGGAAGCCTGGGTGCCCCTGGGTTTGAATTATATTATTTGGCAGCTCAACTTTAGTGGATAGCCAGTTGGTTGGATGGTGAGGGTCTTAAAGGGTTAGGAACCATTAAGAACATGGAGAAGAGTATAGCTACCTTTAAATCTTTTTCATATATTATTCAACTTACCACCACTTAGTGAGGAGGTCTTTCAGAATTATAACCAAGAGATACCAGTAGGTCACAAGAAAATAAAGTAAACTGTTAAAGCATGTGTTGATTCGGGAACAGTCACCATTCCAATTTCAGATGGTAGGTGGTGGCCATCAAATGATTCCCATCAGATACCCGTCCTGTGCCGCCCTACATCATTTGGGATCCTTCACCAGAAAGAAAAGTTGTTTAACCACTGAGGATTAGGTGAACTGTAACCTAATCAAGTGGGAGAAACTCAAATGTGATAGTTTATGTGCATGGCATAAGGAGGGTAAAAAATATAATTATTGCAGTGCATAAATGTGTTAAAGTGATAACAGTGAGTGATTTAAGATTGGGTTGTAGAAATGGAAAAAACAATTTAATAGTATCCTATCCACACCCAACATTAAAAACAGTGCATGGTAGTATTAAACATATAAATACTCAGATATATTGAAGGTCAACATGTTTCTGCGGTAGTTGGAGTCTCGAGATCTCCTCCAGCTTCGTCAGGACCTTATGTCAATGCTACTGCATGATGTGAGTCAAAATGAAAAGTGAAAAATAATTGTCACCTGAAATTCGCCCAAAATGTGGGGAATGTACACTCCACCTCACCTGGCTACAGCTCAGATAAAACGGAGCACCGCTCTGTCCGTCGGTACTCCGGACGTCCGTCTGGGCTGTCCTGGAGGGAGGTCTTTCAGAATTGTCATCCATGTTCATTTGCTCAGGTAGCACCCTGAGATTATGATAATTTAATCAGAAATGCTATGTTAGAATTGGTAACTTGGCTTAGAGTAAACACATTACAAAATATTAAAGCATTGTGTAAACAATAATGTCCATTATCAAGGCTTAGATCAATTGATTCTCTGTGAAAACAACAATGTGGTTGTATTTATGCTTCTCTTTTGTAAACCAAGGCATGTATGCTGTCAGTGACAGTCTATCCTATCAAGTAGCTGCCCTTTTATGGGAAGAATGAGCACAGATAGCTATGAATGCTATTTTAAAAATTATTGTACTGTTTCAACTAAATTGTCCTTTGATAGACTGTCACTGGATTATCCAGACTGATTTTTCAAACTCCACGTTAGAGATCCTGGAAAACTTGCTAGATATTATGAAGCAAATTCTGTACATAAAAAGTGTTTGTTTGTGTCCATAGTGGCATCCCAACTCTTTCTATCCCTCATCACCAACTTTTGTTCTGTTATCATTGTACTGTATGTTACCAATGAAAGACTAAAGAATCACTCAAGAACTCTCCTGCATTTTATAGAATGACAGCTTGATCATTCAGACATATGTTGCTGCTATGATATTATCGTACTGTATGCCATTATTAAGTGAGAATGGAGGATCATCTAGGATTTCCTTATTTCTAAATGAAGCAAAAGGAGTTGTATATCTTTATTAATATTATTATTATATAAGAGCGCTCTAACTCTTTTTTGTGCAATTTAATATTTTTAAACTTTTGTCTAAATTGAATTGAAATGTTTTATTGTAGGGGGATATTTCTCCTCTCAGTAGTTTTATCATCTTTCTCCTATTTTGTCTGACATGTTTTTGTTGGCTTTAGGACTATGGGCACTTTACCGCTGCTAATCAGTGCTAAAGTGCATATGCTGTCTGTGTAAGTTGCAATGGCGATTGGTTTATTCATGAATTGCATATTTGATTTACTGGTAAGTCCATAGTAAAGTGCACTGTGTGCCCCATGGCCTGTAAATCAAATGTTACTAGTGGGCCTGCAGTGCTGATTGTACCACCCACATGAGTAGCCCTGCAAACATGTCTCAGATCTGCCACTATAGTGTCTACAAATGCAGTTTTGAACTGCCATGTTGACCTGGCAAGTGCACCCACTGGCCAGGCCTAAGCCTTTCCCTTTTCTAAATGTAAGGCACCCCAGAGGTAGGCCCAAGGTAGCCCCATGGGCAGGGTGTAGGGTATGTGAAACGTAGGACATGTACTGCCAATTTAGTTTTTCACTATTGCACGGGCCATCTCTCCCATAGGTTATCATTGGAACTGCCTTATAACATCTTACAAGTGTAACATTCAATTGGAAAAACATAAAGATTTTGAGTTTGTGCTCCCTGAGCTTAGAATTTAAAAATACATATTTTAGTAAAGTTGTTTTTTTTAAATTGTGTGCTTGAAAATGCAGTTTTCAGAAAGTGAGCATTTTCTTGCTTTACAACTCTGTCTCTTTGCCTACCTGTCTGGTTTAGACTGACAGCTGGGAAGTTTGAGCATTCACTCTAGACAGTCACACAAAGGGAGCTGAGGTGTGCTCTGCATATCCTGATGGCCCATCAACAGGCTGATGGGCCTTCCTGAGCTAGAGTGGAGGGAGGAGTTGTCACTGACACCTTAATAGGATTGTGCCTGGCCTCCCACAATGCTGTCTCCACCCCCCTGTAATGTGTCTGGAGCCATGGCAGGGCAGGATCTTAAGGACAACAAAGACTTCAAAGGCCAAAAGGGGTATAAGTACTGGAACTGTAACCCCACAGTTTTTGAACGCTTCTGAATCAAAAGGAGACTCTGCCAAGTGGATCAGCTGGAGAGCTGTTAGGAGGAGTACTGATCCTTTGCTGTATCACACTGCTGTGTTTGCCTGATGTTGCTGATTCTGTCGTGGAGAAACTAAGGCCTGGACTTTTGCTTTGGTATACTGCTTGAGAAGATTATCCAAGGGCTTGTGTGTGCTTGCCTCCTGTTAAGAAGTCCTAATACCATCAAAGACTTCATCTGCAGCCCCAAACTCCTCTTCTGGGAGTTCTCACCATCCAAGTGGTGCCATTTTCAGTTCTGGGCCCTTGGAGGTGGCGGGAAATGAACCACATTAGTCTCCATTCCGTAGTCTCAGACCTTTTTGTCTCGGAGGCCCTCTACCACACGTTCACAGACTGCGGTGTATATAATCTCCACTTAGTGTACCTCGGTGGACAGCGTCATCATTAGGTCTTGTCACTTGAGTGTCCCATTCTACAAGTGACATCAAATCCTTCACCAGGTGGGAAACAGTCTGGATGTTGACAGTGGTGAGTGGAATAAAAGTATCTTCTATCCTTTGGGTGAATCTTTATTCAGGGAAAATAGTAGAAGAGGGATAAGACTAAAAACAAAAGCGGTGTTCAGTGGGAGAGTCACTGATCCACAACACCGATTGGTCAGGTTGACATGTTTTGGCTTGGAACAGTCCCTATGGGTCTATTGCCTTTGTCAGGACCGAAGGAATATATATGGAGGCCATATACTTCAGGGTTTCCAGGATAGTGTGTTATTAGTGAGCGGTGCACTCACCCATATTCATCTTTGAGCACACTTTGCTCCAGATGGAATGTGGTTATAGGTAGAGTCTTTAGGCCTATATTTGTGAGGGAAACAAAGGAAAATTAAATGCATGATGAAACTAACCTTGACAATTTCCCAATTCACCAAGTGTGACACTGCAAAAACTGTGAGCAGCAATGTCGCTGGTGACGGCGTGGTTATCTTCTTATAGATATGCATTTAGTGAAAGAAAGATGCAGCCAGGGGGCAAGGGACACTGTCCTGCTTTCACTCTTGGAAAATGTGTATAGAGAACTGTGAGGTAGAGCATAGTGCGCTCTCTGTTAAATATTAATGATAGAGTATAGATACATCATCCCTGTGTTTAATATTGGCAAACATGCTGGCAGAATTAGGGGACAAAAATGTCTCTTGGTAAATTAAACAAGTAAAATGATAATACTAGACTGTTTGAAGAACGCAAAATGGGGGGGGGGGGGGGGGGATTTTTGTTTCAGAAAAAAAACCCTTCCTGACAGATAACCAGTACCTCTTGGAAGCTGAATGAACCTCTGCTTCTTCTTCCCTCCATTTCTTGGATCTGTACTCTTGGAGGTTGCTTCTACTACAAGAAGAGCTGAAAATCAACGCATCTCCCTACAGCGCCTTTTTGTCCTACCTCAAGCTTGCCATGCAGTTAAAAAACCAACACATCCCTGCAGGGCTGCAGAAATGATGGACGGAATGCTGACAATGCAAACATTCTCCCCCAGTCAAAAGATCTTGGTTAAATCCATTGTTCTTTTGCCCACTACGCCACCCCAGTTTGAACCCAGCCAAACTCTGGCGAAAAAACCCAACCACTGACAACCTGACCACCTTCAAGAACGCCACCCGCAAACACCACCAACTGATCCAATCCACCAAGAAATCAGCATTCAAGGATCGACTCGACAACAACTCCCACAACAGCAAAGAACTATTCAACATCGTCAAAGAGTTTACCAACCCCACCGCCGGCACCAACGACATCACTCCAACCCAAGACCTCTGCGACTCTCTAGCCTCGTTCTTCCACAACAAAATCGCTGACATACATAACAGCTTTGGAGACCAGCCCACCCCACCTACCTCCGAACTAAAACCCCCCTCCAACAACCTTTACGCCTGGAACCCAATCACCACTGAAGACACCATCCGCCTGATGAACACCATTCACTCAGGATCGCCAACCGACCCATGTCCCCACCACATTTTCAACAAAGCAGACTCCATTATCGCACCCCATCTCCGAGACGTCATCAACTGCTCCCTCAACTACGCCACCTTCCCAGAAAGCTGGAAACACGCCGAACTCAGCGCCCTCTTGAAGAAACCTACAGCAGACCCCACTGAACTTAAGAACTACCGCCCCATTTCGCTCCTCCCATTCCCTGCCAAATTCATTGAGAAAGCCGTCAACAGTCAACTCGTCGCCTTCCTCGAATCCAACAAATCCCTCGACCCTTCAAAGACCGGCTTTCGAGCCAAACACAGCACCGAGACTGCCCTAATCGCAGCAACAGACAACATTCGAACTCTACTGGACAACGGAGAAACTGCTGCTCTCATCCTACTCGACCGCTCCGCAGCCTTCGACACAGTCTGTCATAACACCCTTATGCAACGCCTCAGCAACGTCGGAATACAAGGAAAAGCATTGGACTGGATTATCTTGTTCCTCGCCAGAAGAACCCAGAGAGTCCGCTTCCCCCCTTTTAGATCAGAGGCCACCGAAGTCATCTGCGGCGTACCCCAAGGATCTTCACTCAGTCCCACCCTCTTCAATGTATACATGAGTCCCCTCGCATCCATTGCGCGCCAACACAACCTCAACATTATCTCCTACACAGACAACACTCAGCTGATCCTATCCCTCACCAAAGACCCAAACACCGCCAAAACCAACCTACATGAAGGGATGAAATAAGTAGACGAGTGGATGAAGAACAGCCGTTTAAAACTAAACTCAGACAAAACGGAAGTCCTCATCTTAGAATCATCCCCCTCCGCCTGGGATGACTCATGGTGGCCACCGGCCCTGGGAACCGCACCCATACCAATGGACCACGCACGTAACCTGGGCTTCATCCTGGACTCCTCCCTCTCGATGACCAGACAAGTCAACGCCATCTCATCATCATGCTTCAACATCCTACGTATGCTCATCAAAATCTTCTGTTGGATCCCCACCGAAATAAGAAAGACGATCACCCATGCACTGGTCACAAGCCGACTAGACTACAGAAACACCCATTATGCCGGAACCACAGCCAAACTACAGAAAAAACTCCAATGCATCCAAAACGCCTCAGCCAGACTCATCCTAGACATCCCCCGCCAAGCTCACATTTCCGGTCACCTGAAAGACCTCCACTGGCTCCCCGTCAACAAGAGAATAACGTTCCGCCTCCTCACCCACGCACACAAAGCCCTCTCCGACCTAGGACCCGAATACCTCAACAAGCGCCTGTCCTTCTACACCCCCACCCGCCAACTTCGATCGTCCAATCAAGCCCTCGCCGCAATTCCACGCATCCAAAGATCCACCATGGGAGGAAGATCCTTCTCCTACTTAGCGGCCAAGACCTGGAATTCCCTCCCCACCCACCTCCGCCTCACACAGAACCAGCCCTCTCGTTCAGAAAACAACTAAAAATTTGGATATTTGATAAGTAAAGCTCCCCCCCTCCCTCAAGCGCCTTGAGTCCCTCTGGGTGAGTAGTGCACTATACAAATTTAAACTTGACTTGAACTTGACTTAAAGACCAAACTGCCAGGCCAGGTTCTCCCTGGACTGGAAACAAGCATCCTGGGACCGGTTTCAGGATATGTCACCTTTCTTCAGACAGGCTAGCTTGAATCCAGTGGCACAGTGAGCAAGGGACCCACGTCGTGGCATACCCATTCCACTTAGGGCGAAAAGTGTTACAGCAAACAAATGATGCGACCACTGCGCCTCCAGCCTGGTCGCCCCCCTGCTCCTCACCTTGCCTGCCACTGCAGCCCAGCCTACCTGCCGACCCTCGCCGACGCCGCCAGCAGCGCCCCAGCCGCCGCTGGGCCGCCCGCTCTGCCGGTCCCGTTCCCGGGCCTCCTGCCTGTGGCCCCGCCCCCCGCCACACGATTGGTTAACCCCTTCCCGCCTCCCAGCGGACCCGCCCTCCCTGCTCCCCTCTTAAGGGGACCTCGCCTGCTTCCAGGGAGCGACCACTGCGCCTCCGGCCTGGTCGCCCCCCTGCTCCTCACCTTGCCTGCCACTGCAGCCCAGCCTACCTGCCGACCCTCGCCGACGCCGCCAGCAGCGCCCCAGCCGCCGCTGGGCCGCCCGCTCTGCCGGTCCCGTTCCCGCGCCTCCTGCCTGTGGCACCGCCCCCCCGCCACACGATTGGTTAACCCCTTCCCGCCTCCCAGCGGACCCGCCCTCCCTGCTCCCCTCTTATGACGCCCCCTCAGCGACCGCGCAGCGGACGCGCGCAGCAGGAGCACAGATTGAGCGCCGAAGGTGCGCCAAAGGTAAGCCCGTCTGCGCCCGTCCGTGCCTGGACCACGCCCAGTGCCAGGACCCCTGGCCCCCGCAGCTCCCAGCCCACCCGCCGGACGTACGACGCCGCCACCCTCATCGCACTCAACGACGGACGAGTCCCGGGATGCTACCGTGCCACCCCGAGACGCTCCCACGGACCCTTCTGCTGTACCGCCTGCAAGTTCACCTGCATCCGGACCTGCCTCACACCAGCACCCGCCAAGACGAACACCAGCAGCAACCACCTCAAGTGCATCCTGCTCAACACCCGCTCAGTCCACAGACACGCCATCGAACTCTGGAACCTCATCGACACCACTGCTCCTGACGTTGCCTTCCTCACGGAGACCTGGATGAACGCCTCCTCAGCACCTGACATCGCCATCGCCATCCCAGAGGGCTACAAGATCACCCGGAGGGACCGCACCGCCAACCAGATAGGAGGAGGCATCGCCATCATCCACAGGGACACCATCCGCATCACGACCTACACCGACGACATCCTGACCACCGCCGAACACCTACACTTCCAGATCCACACCGACCCCAAGACCACCCTCAGAGGCACCCTGATCTACCGTCCCCCGGGACCACGCACCCAATTCAGCGAGGACATAGCCGACTTCGTCAGCCCGCATGCCCTCCCCTCCGCTGACTACATCCTCCTGGGGGACCTCAACTTCCACCTGGAGAACAACAACGACCGCAACACCACCACCCTGCTCGACAACCTCGCCAACCTCGGACTCAAGCAACTGGTGACCACCCCCACTCACCTCGCCGGACACACACTCAACGCCGTCTTCTCATCCAGCAAAGACATCACCTTCAGCCACGCCACAGGACTCCACTGGACGGACCACAGCTGCGTCCACTTCACCTTCAGAAGAACGACGACCCACCACCACCAGCAACAGGTCGCCCGCAGAAGCTGGAGCAAGATCACAGCCGACCAGCTCGCCGCTTCCCTGAGCCAGCACCCTCCCGCCAGCTGAGCGAACCCCAGCCAGGCCGCCGACAACCTCACGAAGTGGATCAGCAACTGCGCGGACGAACTCGCCCCACTGAGGACCCCGCCCAGCAGACCCGGCAGCAAGAAGGCCCCGTGGTTCACCGACGAACTCAAGAGCTCCAAGAAGAACTGCCGAGCCCTCGAGAAAGCCTGGAGAAGGGAGCAAACACCGGACAAAATGACCACCCTCAAGCTTGCCACCCGGAAGCATCACCAACTGATCCGCGACACCAAGAAAACTGCATTCAAGGACCGGTTGGATAACAACGCACACAACAGCAAGGAACTCTTCAACATCGTGAAAGAGCTCTCCAACCCCAACGCCGGAAACAACGACATCACCCCATCGCAAGAACTCTGCAACTCCCTCGCCTCCTACTTCCACAACAAGATCGCGGACATACACAACAGCTTCAACACCCAACCGACGAATGCCACGTCCAACTCGACCGAACCACCGCCCCCCACCACCACCCTCCGCGCCTGGACTCCGATCTGCACCGAAGAAACCGTCCGCATGATGAACTCCATCCACTCCGGATCTCCGACCGACCCCTGCCCTCACCACGTCTTCAACAAGGCTGACGCCGTCATCGCACCCCACCTGCGGGACATCATCAACACCTCCTTCACCACCGCCACCTTCCCTGAGAGCTGGAAGCATGCCGAACTCAGCGCTCTACTCAAGAAACCAACAGCGGACCCCACCGAACTCAAGAATTACCGCCCCATCTCGCTGCTCCCGTTCCCAGCCAAAGTCATCGAGAAGACCATCAACAAGCAGCTGGCCGCCTTCCTCGAGACAAACGGATCCCTCGACCCCTCACAGTCTGGCTTCCGAGCCAACCACAGCACCGAGACCGCCCTCATCGCTGCCACAGATGACATCCGAACCCTGATGGACAACGGAGAAACAGCGGCCCTCATCCTACTAGACCTCTCCGCGGCCTTCGACACCGTCTGCCACCGCACCCTAGTGCAGCGCCTCAGCAACGTCGGAATCCAGGAGAAGGCGCTGGAATGGATCATCTCCTTCCTCGACGGAAGAACACAGAGAGTCCGTCTACCACCGTACAAGTCAGAGGCCACCAAAGTCATCTGCGGCATCCCTCAAGGATCCTCGCTGAGCCCAACCCTCTTCAATGTCTACATGAGCCCCCTCGCGGCCATCGCACACCAACACAACCTCAACATAATCTCCTATGCCGACGACACCCAGCTGATCCTCTCCCTGACCAACGACCCCGCCGCCGCCAGAGCCAACCTGCACGAAGGGATGAAAGAGGTAGCCGAGTGGATGTCGACCAGCCGGCTGAAGCTGAACTCGGACAAGACGGAAGTCCTCATCCTGGGATCCTCGCCCTCCGCCTGGGACGACTCCTGGTGGCCCCCCGCCCTGGGCACCGCACCCAAACCGACAGACCACGCACGCAACCTGGGCTTCATCCTGGACTCCTCCCTCTCCATGACCAAGCAAGTCAACGCCGTCTCCTCGTCATGCTTCAACACCCTGCGCATGCTACGGAAGATCTTCCGGTGGATCCCCACCGAGACCAGGAAGACGGTCACCCAGGCACTCGTCACCAGCCGTCTGGACTACGGCAACGCCCTCTACGCCGGAACCACCGCCATGCTCCAGAAGAGACTCCAACGGATCCAGAACGCCTCAGCCAGACTCATCCTCGACATCCCACGACACAGCCACATCTCCGGACACCTAAAAGACCTGCACTGGCTCCCGGTCAACAAGAGAATCACCTTCCGTCTCCTTACCCACGCACACTGTTCCCGGTATCTAGTTAATTTCTTTTTCTTTTCTGTGTGTTATGTTATAGCATCTGTCAAAGCGCCAGGACGCCCCTTTGCTGGGGCAGCTGTGCGCTATAAAAATACCAAATAACATAACATAACATAACACAAAGCTCTTCACGACCAAGGCCCGAGCTACCTCAACAACCGCATCAACTTCTACGCTCCCAAACGACACCTCCGATCAGCCAGTCACGCCCTCGCCGCCGTCCCCCGCATCCGAAGAACGACAACAGGAGGAAGGTCCTTCTCCTACCTGGCCGCCAAGACCTGGAACTCCCTCCCGACCGACCTGCGCCTGACCCAAGACCACCTCGCCTTCAGGAAGAAGCTCAAGACCTGGCTGTTCGGGTAGCAGCAGCCCACTCCCCCCCCTAGCGCCTTGAGGCCCTCCGGGTAAGTAGAGCGCTCTATAAATGCCTGTGATTGATTGATTGATTGATTGATGGATGGAATGCTGACAATGCAAACATTCTCCCCAAGTCAAAAGATCTGGGTTAAATCCATCGTCCCGAGCACTGTGTCTCCAAAGTTAGAGACTCTCTGCTCCACACAGGCCCTGCTGTTTGGCTGAAGGAATGAATGCAGCACCTGCTTGTGGCTAGAAAAATCGATGTATCAGCTGTTTCGCCACCTCATTTACTCCAGCGCGTCCATATTTTCCACTCATCGCATTTGAGCGCCAAGTCTACATCAACAGTTCAGTAAGGTACCGTGGACACGAGTCCGGAGAATCGACACATCACGCCCCTTGCAGAAGAAAACTGAGGCATCACTTCTTCTCTCAGTAAGGAACAGACGCATTTCCTTCCCTGCTTAGCAGTAAGGTACTGATGCATCACCTCCCCAAGAGCAAGGAACTGCCGTATAACCTTTCCTATGAGTAAGGAACTGGCGCATTGCTTTGCTTTCTGGCACCCCACCCCGTGCCTGTTTTTATCTTGTTTTTTGACGCACTCCAGGTACTTTGTATAAAACATGATTCATCTATAGTTTCATATGGACTGAACTGTAATTTTCTAAACGGGTGTGGTGTTCATTTGTAGTGTTATCACTGTGTTAATGTGTGTTTATGTACAAATGCTTCACACATTGCCTCTAAGATAAGCCTAAGTGCTGGTGCACAGCCACCAAGGGGTTGAGCAGGGGTTATCTTGGGTGTGTGATTCCCTTACTGTGACTAAAAGAAAGGGTCCCTACTTGCCATTGCCAACTAGAGATCCCCATTTCTAACAGACCACATGTACAACTGCTTTTAGCAGTCGCAAACAGAAAATCAGGCCATTTGCAACTGCTAAATAGCCTTTTCACATGTACTAGCCCTACTTTGCGAGTCAGTAAGCTATTACCAACTCGTATTTACGAGTCAGTATTAGGAATGGGCGGGTTAAGGGCGTCCCTTCCTAATAGCGAGTTGCAGGGGGTTGTATGAATGCTTTGTGTCCGGAGTGCGGTTGCAAAACATTCATTTCACCAACTCCGTGAAGTAGGTGGTAGCCCATTCAAAACCGAAGGGGCCCATAAGCGACCCCTTCCCCTTTGTGAATGTGGGTGCCAACATTTATTAAGAGCAGGCAGTGCTCCCATGGGCCACTGCCTACTCCTAGAAAGTGAAATGGAAACTTTTCCTTTTTCTTTGTTGAGTAAAATGGGATTCATTTACCCCCAAAAATTGCTTTATTAAAAAAGCAGTCACAGACATGGTGGTCGGCTGACCCCAGCAGGACACTATTGCTGTGATTACAGGCCATTCCCAATGATTTGCATATTGAGAACGACCTCATGAGGTTTGATGAGATAAGTCATTTGAGACCCCATTGGGAATCGCTAAATGTGTCTGGGACACATTTGTATATCAATTGTGAGTCCCTAATTGCGAGTCACAAAAATGTGCTATTAGAGGCTCACAAAATGAAATGGGCGTCCATGTGGCCCTAAATGATTTTGGAGTAAAACAATTACTTTTGAGAGTACACTACCAAGCTGCAAGAATGGATATTGTATTTTTAATTGTATTTAGCGTATTATGCACTGCATGTCAATTATCAATGTAAACATGTATGTTTTGTGGTACTCTCCATGTATATCTTCTTAATTGCGCTGTTATCAGTGAATATTCCACACTGTTCCACTCTTATACCTTCAGATTTATTATTTTAGGCAAACTGCAGTGATATATGTCCTGTTACCTATAGTATTGTGGTCTTTACTCTGTCCATCAGGGTGGTGGTGGACATTATGTCTGCCACATTGATGGGCAGAGGACTGCCATATTTAGAGATCACTGCCAGCCCAGTAAAGCTGTCCGTTCCGTTGGAGATACAACTATTATGGTTAATGAAACCTTATTCTTCTTTCAAACCAAACCTGGGTCTGTCAAAAGCAGCATAATTCTTATATGGTTTATAATAGCTTACTAATACAAAAGCATTGTAATGAAAACACTATTTTGTGTACTACTTGTACCACTGTTCAAATGGTAAACTGGTAATCATGTTGTCTGTATGGTGTCTTTGTTGTGTCCTATTTAAGGTTGTGCCTTTCTGTACAAAGTTCAGGCTAATTGCAATAATTAATTCAAAAATTTTAAAGAAAATGGTCATTCTTCTCAAAGAAAGTTAGAGAAATTGTCAAAAAATGGTGGATTTTATAATGCACATTGTCCCTGTAGGTACTATTTCTGTTCCATGTGAAGCACACTCCTTGTTGGATATTGCCCATCAGACACACATTCTATGTGTTATGGAGCTTGAAAGAATCACAAAGATATTTCAAGGCAGCAACCTTTTTTGGCAGTTCTTTACACCTGGTAGATGTAGGTCCACCATCTCCTATGGGAACTGCTCAAAGGGATGTACTAATAACCACTACTTTATTTTAAATTAGAATAGCATGTATTCCTGGCAGAGAAATTAACAGGAGGTAACATTGTCATGTGACTGGCCCTCAATTATTTAATTTCAGGAGAAAGGGAAGATGAATTGGGAATCAAACCCAAGACTTATCAGTCAAACATGCCCACATCAAGTTCTTTAACCCAATAAACTCAATAATCAAAGACCTGTGCATGTGTGCAGCCTTCAACAAGCAACTGTTGCAGTATTGCAATGAGCATTCTGAAATCCTACCTCGGGACAGCAGTCAAATGGGAGTATTTTTCTGAAGATGGAATTAAAGATATTTCATGAGCTCACTGCCATTTCACAAAAGGACATTTTGGAGAAATAGCAAACGGGACCATCATCATGTAACAATTTGGCAAAAGTGCTTTGTATTGAAATCTGTAGAAGCTGCTTTTTTACTAGTGGAATCACTCATTGCCCTTGTAAGAAATATTTCTATTAGCAGAGGGGTGGGGGGGATAGTGGGCAACAACCACAATCCTTGTCAGGGTGACCTACAAAAGTCACAAATTTAGCCTGTGCTGAACACTGTGGTAGCTTGGCACAAAGCAGTCATTCTTAACTTACAGGTAATGTGCAGACCTATGACCCCCCAGGGCGTATCTCAAAGGTCACTTATATCCATTAAAATTGAAGGTTTTTGGCCTGGCAAAAGGTTTATTATACCAGGGTGAAATGGCAGCCTAAAGCTGCCCTACAGACTGCAATAGCAGGCATGGGACATGTTTCAAAGTACTACTTAAGTGGGTGGCACAATGAGTGTTGCAAGCCCACTACCATTTACATTTCAGGCCCTGAGTAGATGTAGTACCATATATTAGACACTTAGAAGTAAGTTAAATGTGCCAATCAGGTGTCAACTACTCTTACCATGTTGAAGGGAGAGAGCCCAAGCACTTTAGCACTGGTTAACAGTGGTAAAATGCACAAAGTCCTAATGGCAACAAAAACAAATTCTAAAAACAGTAGGGATGAAGGCAAAAAGTTTGGGAGAAGACATCACCAAGGATGGGAGGTCTAACACAAATCATACTGTATGATGCATTGAATAACAGCCAAAGGAAATGATTTGTGATTTAGAAGATACATCCTATGTATAACTGCAATTTTAAAATGATGCGTGCTTTGAAAATGCCCAAAGAAGACAGCATTGATACCACTAACCTATGTGGTAAACACAACTGGATATCATTCAACACAGATGGAAGAGTGACACCGGTTTGCTGGGTAAAAAGTACACATAGGGCCAGATGTATGAAGCTCAAATGGGTTTGCAAACGCCGAGCAAAGGTTAAGTAAAATGGTATGTATGTAGCAAATTCCAGGCAAAATAAGGAATCGCAAATTTGCAATTCCTTATTTTGCGTTTGCATGTGAGGAATCGCAAAATTTGAGATTCCTTAAATGCAATGTATGATGCAAAAATAAATTGCTAATTGTCCCTAAGGAATCGCATATTACCACCAACTTCAAGTTGGTGGTGATTTGCAAATTTCTTTAAAAATGTCATTTTTTGCATTTTTCAAAGTGCCATGTGATGCACATACTTGCCCTTAGGGCATGTATGTGCACCACATGTGCACCCATGCTAATTTCAGGTGTGCAACAGGGTGTCCTTTGGACACCCTTGCACCCTTGAAATTATTCTCAATTTGCAATTAGCAAATTGCGAATCGCAAATTGAGAATAATTTCACATTCATTCCTACGGGCCTTCTGGCCCATAGAAATGAATGGGAAATTATTCCTTAATTGTGATTTGCAATTTGCTAATCGCAATTAAGGAATTTTAAGAAATCGCTAAAAAATAGCGAATTTCTACATACATACCATTTTGCAATTCTCTAATAGCGATTCCTTAAAAATTGCTATTTGAGAATCGCAAAAGTGTATCTTAAAACATCTGGCCCATAGTCTTTTATATAAACATTATGAGAATAGAAGAGATACCACACTTAATACAAGGAATTGCTCCTACTACTCCATCTACGCAATGCCGGTGGTGAGAGAATTTGAGACTGTGTTTGTGTTCGTGTTGTGCACAATGTAGATATTATTTGTTGTGCAGGTGTGCAAGTGGTGGCTTGTGTTTGAGGTGGTGCAGCTGTCTGGGTATAATTTCTTGCATGCTTTGACTGTGAATATTGGCGTTGGCATTTTTTGATGATTGCCTCTATAGTTTTCCTCTCCAAGGCATAAATGGTCTTGGTGCATCTTTTCTCTTAGAAAGTCATGCTAAACCGAGACAAGGGTAAGGCTTGAGGCCAACCGCGATGGAGTGCAGGTCAGATTTAAGGATGAATTGGTCCCAGTCATACGGATACCTTTGGACTTAAAACGTTTTTAACACAGTATAGTCCTTAGTTGGGCAGGACTATAGGCTGGATCCAAGGACAGGATCGACAAAAAAGGGTTGATGCAGGACAATAACTTAGTGAAGGTGTTAACAGAGGCAGGAAAATACTCTATCATATCCTCCATCATCATGATATTGGCCTCCACCCAGATGCTTTATTAATGTTGGTAGACCTGGAGAAGGCATTTGACTCTGAGAGATGGGACTTTCTCCATGCAGTCATGAAGCAGATGGGCTTAGGAGAGGGGAGCCTTAGATGTACTCCCTAATTAATTTGGGATGGGGTAGAATAGAGTCACCTTAGCAGTGCTGAGGAGGGCCCCAGAAAATAAGGGTTTGGAAGCACCTGATTTTGAGTTATACTACCTGGCTGCTCAGCTCCAGTGGTTTGCACAATAGATGGATGGTAGACACTTGGCCCTGTAGGTTTAGTGAACAACCAGAGACTGTTACTGGGGAAGCTCCTCCATCAAAAAGTGGTCATCCCAGCGCCGGAAGTCCTGTTGGGTGGCGCTGAAATACTGGCAGAGGTGCCTCTGGCATATGTGTGGAGCCCCTTGCTACGCATCGAATCTACCCTTGGTAGGGCCCCCACGTGATGATAGCCTCTCCCCAGTTTCGAAAGGTCCATTGTTTGAGTGGACGACAGCTGGCATCATCACAGTGCGCGACTGTTTTCAAAAAGGAGAACCCATCCTGCTGAATGATTTCCTACCTGAGTATGATCTGCCTCATGGCCAGTTTTTGAACTCTCCTGCTCTGGTGGGAACGTTTGGAGACTAAGACAGACAATAGCTGGAGACCCACTGAGTTCTCCAGGCACTGGTAACCCTAGGGTCAGCACACCATCTTGTGAAATGCCTTTATAGAGAACAACTAGGGATGATTATGAAGCCCCTGAGTAGAGAGTTGACAGATGTGGAATGGATGTGGAATGGAGTAGAGTAATGGGGAGCCCAAACCGTATCTCTAGGAATACCAAATTTAAGCTCATCCAACTCTATTATTTACATATGACCTGCATGACCGCATACAGACTGCAAGTTATGTAGGGGAGCGATGAACAGTATTGCCCTAGATGTGGGGAACTGGACGCAGGGTTAACGTAGTACAGGCTTGCTCGCTCCCCTGTATTGCAACGGTTTTTCTCTTGGGTCTGTTTCCTAGATCCAAGGCTAGCAAAGTAGGTTTCATGTTTGTAGACTTCGCTTTGGTCCTAGCAAGGTGATGTGTAGTAATGAAAGAGGTGGCTGAGACAGGACCGACTGTGTCAGCTTGGGAACTAGATGTCGATGTATGGACCAGAGCCATTGAGAGGGCACTGATGAGAAACAATGCCAGAGGGTTACGCAGTCACCCATTGGCAGGGCTCTCAGTACTGGTATTAGTACAAATGGGACACAATGAGATGAGCAGGCTGTGGTATCCCCCTGAGGCACACCACTTGCTGAATCGCAGTTTGTAGGAGAGAATAAATAAATATGGTGCCCCTAATCACCCCAAGGTTTCTCAAAATGAATAAAAGCATGAATCTTGGAATTGCCTCCTTTAGAAAAGTAAGGATCCTTATGACTTGCCTTAAAATTATACCCTCAGGACAGCACTGTTTTTCTTTTAATAGTTGTTTCCTTTGCATTGCTTGTTAATTGCTTAGCTAGTATATATATATAGCACAGATGTGACTATGACTCTTAGAGGTCCATATCGGTGCAGAGCAGTAGGGAAACTTATTGTAGGATGTTACCAAAAGGACTAATGGACAATGTCAAAAATGTTATTACATGCCACTAGAAACCTACTGTATACTGGGCTGAGACACACATGGGTAACTGTTGAAATTTGCTTTGGTGCTCAGATTATATCTACCCGATGTATATGGGTCTTTACTCTTCTTCCTCTAACGTTGGTATTGGAAAAGTATTGAGGAGAGGCCTGATGGCTGTATGTTGTACTACCTATTTCTCTCATAAACATGTTCATGTTCCTGTATGGAAATGACAATATTTTTTAAAACAGGCAGGAAAAGCTCATAGTGTGAAAAGTCTGACATTGCTCCTCATGAAGCTTTCTACCTTCTGACTTACACTCTTCTCTGGAAATCATATTTCCTCAGTTAGGCATGGCTACAGTCTGTAGCAGAAGAGGGTCCAACGTCATTGGATGCCAGTTAGGGTGGGCCCACTAAATCAGATTTGCTGCTGTAAAAGAGATAGTAGAGGGCACTACAGCAAAGTCAGGTCCACTGGCAATGCACCCTCAGCGGATCAGCTGACTGGTTGGTCCTTGTCTCATGACGGTTCTCTAGGTAAAATTCTAAGTCTCAAGTTATGTAATGTAATGTAATGTGTAATGTATGTATACTTGTAAAGCGCACTGTTACCCCGTTACGTGGCGTCCTGGCGCTGTATACCACTGGGGAACCCGTCCTGGCTTTCCCTGTGAGAGGGCACCCCCAAGGTGAAGCCAGGCATCCTCTGCGCTGCTAGGGCCGTTGTGGAGATTAAGCAAGCTATTGCCCAGATTTGCAGAGTGGGACCCATAGTTAGCGTAGGCACCTAGGCGAGAATTATCGAGTCCACGGACATTGACCCAAGACCCTGCCGCATAGGGAATTGAACCCTGGTCCCTGGCCGACCTCTGCTTCAGGGTCTGCCGCTTCTAACCAGTGAGCCACACTTCTCCACAAGTTACAGGGTTAGGAAAGAGGAGTTCACTCTAATACCAGCCAAGGGTTCCAGGACCTAAAGATCCATACTTGCGGTGAGGACTGACTCCAACAGAAGCCCTCAGCCGACTCCATGGCTGCTGGAAAAGTATTCTTCTTGCAGCTTTTCTGTCCCTGTAGATTAACAAGAGGTCAGCCAACGGACCCTTGGAGTCCACTTATGTGTCCTGGGTACAAGTAAGAGCATGTGCAGCCTCTGAATTCCCCTCACATATCTCAACAGCAGGTGCAGTCCTCCTTCTGTCTTCCAAGCGTCCAGTAGTGTTCTGCATAGGGTGCCCAGGCGTGTCATATTAATGCATGCCGATAGCCTATGGGTGGACGTTCATGTGTTCCCTACAGCAAAAAATCCTATAGTGCCTCTCTCTCCTTAAAAGTAAGATGGTAGAAACTTGCTTCCCTTGTGCAGAGTTACGCAGCTCTCCCTACAGCTGTGAATAGGGAAATGAGCAACCCCTTCTCTGTGGTCGCTCAAAACTCGCTCTTGGGTCAGCTCCTCTCCCATTGTTGTTGGTGCCTGGCTGTCCAATAATACAAAAGAATGGGCAGGCACATGTGTTATCTACATCTGACTGTGGCAGGGTAGACCTCTTTGAAGAGAATTACATTTCTGGGCACTGCCCAGATGGTCACCCTGTCAGATAAACAGAATGCCTCACCACACTCAAGACCTCTGTCTCAGCTCTGGGATCAAGTTCAGACAACATCAAAAACATATTTATTGCATGGGTGACAGTTGTAAGCTCATTCAAAAAAGCTCCTAGAGGTTTTTAATGTCAAAAGGTGAGTTTTTCAAAGCACCTTTCGTAAAATATTTAGTACAAAGTCGACTTTAACAATACATTGGATTATAACGTGGAGAAGCGTGGCTCAATGGTTAGAGCGGCAGACCTTGATGCAGAGGTCTGGCCTGGGACTAGGGTTCAATTGCCGCCTCGGCGGCTCTTGGACTCAATCTCCCTGGACCTGATAATTCTCGTCTCGGTGCCTAGTCTAATCATGGGTCCCACTCTGTGATTCTGGGCAATAGCTTGCTTGATCTCCACAACAGCCCCAGCAGCGCTTGTATGCCTGGCTTCACCTTGGGGGTGCCCAGGAGTGGACATCTCACAGGAAAGCCAGGAAGGGTTCCACAGCGGTATGAATACAGCACTACAAGACCTCTGGGTAGAAGGTGCTATATAAATACAAACACATTTACATAATAAATATTTTTAAAAGTCCAAGAATTAACTTTTTAGCTGATTCCTAGGTAGAGATAACACTATTTCTCTATAATATCAACTCCAAATGCTTTCATATGAAACATCTAATCCTGCTACTGGGAAAATAGCGTTTGGGGCCTCGTCACTGTAAGGACTTGTTTTACATTAAACTTTTGCAAGTCCTACTTTTAAAAATCATGCTCTTTGTGTTGCTGTGCATTAAGGATACTTAGGTGTGACATATTAATATTTAAAAGGAGGGTTTAGGACTATCAGAAGGGGATATTTGGCAGGCTGAATTTGCAGTTTAAACCTGCATAGCCCAGGTTACTGGAGGCACGTCTGCAGGCATGTTTTGCATTGTCACTTTAGTGGTGGCATAAATGTGCTGCAGTCTACTAATGACATTTAATTTACGGTCCCTCGGTACACTGCGCACAATATACTAGGGACTTATAGGAAGTAAAGGTGCCAATTAGGTGTACAGCCATTTTCTCAGGGTTTAAAGATCAGAGTATATGCACTGGGGCCTGGTTAGCAGAGTGCTAACCAAAGAGTCAAAAAAGAGCAGAATCGGCCCAGAAAATGGGGGTGATCTTATAAAAAATCTTTGCAACATTACCCAAGTCAATGGCCCTGGCTGTCAATCATCTGAAGGAGTTCTTTAAGTGAGTCTGCAATCTCACACAGAGTAGCCCTCATTGCATGAATATCTTGCTGCACCGCACTAAGTTCCTCGAAAAGCTGATCCTCTCAGTGGCTGGCATTACTACATGCTAATACCCCCACAAGCAAGGCCATCTCAAATGGCCAGCAGGTTGATCAGCACGGAAAGGTGTGGCACCCGGGAAGTTGTGGGGAGAAGATTCATGATTGGGGATACCTGCACCTTACAACGGGTGTGCTCTCCTTCAGATGATTAAGAGAAGACTGAAGATTGTCTATCACAGAAGGAGTGTTTAGGAGATTGTGCAGAAAGACCTGTGATGTGAGGGATTTGTGAAGGTGAGTGCTGCATAGGCAGACGTAGCATCCATAGCTGCTTGGATAATTGCTAGGGGTTGACAATTCTCAGAATGGATTTAGGAGGAACACTGCTGCCCAGTCATGAAGTGACTTCTTTATGGTTTTACATGTATGCACAATAATGTATTCCTCATCGTCCAGGCCCTTCCCCTACTCCTGAACCAGCTCCTTCTGTTTTTCCGCTTCTTGGTGAGCAGATCTGGCTGAAGATACATTTGCTTGGAAGAGGATCAGATGCTCTTTGCAGATTGCCCACCATACTTTGCTTGTAGATGCTTCTGCATCATCGTCCAGCTCAAGGACTCCCATACCTGAAAAACAAGATTTTATAGACAAAGACAATGAAATCTAGTTTTTATTTTTTAATTATGAACAAACTACTTCAATAAACATTGTTCTGCAAATAGAGAATATAGTTAGTACAATGTGAGACTAAGACAATGTATGCCACTAAGGTTGATCCATGAATGAGTTTAGTATAAATCAACAATGTAAACTCACCAGCTCCAGCCATGGAGATCACTGTGTTGGAGATCCCCTGTAAGGTCAGCTGCTGAACCTGTGTTCCAGTAGATGGTCCAGCAGCTATAGAAATGAGGGGTATATTCAAGGTGTTGTGTCATCCTTGCAACACCTAGTGTGATGCAAGTGTGGGCAAGCAGTAAATCATATTTTTAAAATGATGCATTTACACAAATACATTGTTTTTTAAGTATTGCGTGGGTTAAAAGCTGTGCTGCATCAAACTGCGTCACGCAGTAACTAATATATACAATGTAGTTGTTTTTTGTGCAGAATGCAATGCAACCATATCACAGTGGTATTTATTGGTATAGCACTTCGATGAGAACTCTATGACTGACAAGAATACGGGACTGAGGATTAAATCTTCCTTTCTCCCTCCAGCACATTCTGTACCACCACAAGTGGCGACCTTTGAAAGGCTGTTAAGGACGAAGTGGAGAAACTCTGGCCCAAGAGAAATGATACCTTCAGGAACGCTTCAAAACTTGAGGAAAAGGCTCTACAAGATCTAGCGAGAGATCCTCTGATTATTATCAAACCCGCTGACAAAAAGGGCTCGATTGTTATTCAGGACACTGATGTTGACATCTGAAATCAAATACATGGTCGATGAAGCCCTAAGTGAAGGATGGATCACTAACCAAGAGGCCCAGTTCCTGCAGACACAGAATCCCACTGTACCTTATTTCTACACTCTACCCAAGGTCCATAAAGTCCAGAGACCACCTCCTGGCAGACCTATAATATAAGGGCATGGTTCCCTTTTGGAGCCTTTGTCGGCATTTGTGGATTTCTTCCTTAGACCCTTGGTTCAGACAATGCCCACGTATCTCAAGGATACTAAGGACGTGTTACGAGTAATCCCAGAGATCGATTTCAATGAAGCAACAGACCACCTTGTTTCATTTGACGTCGAATCTCTCTATACCTCCATCCCCCAGGATGAGATTCTTGACACTGTCACATCTATCTTAGAGAGTACTGTTTTGGACTCCATCACGCCTGTTCCTTTCATCATGGCACTAGCTAGAATTTCCATGAAAGAGAACTTTTTTATGTTTGAGAACACCATCTATTTACAGACATCAGGTACCAGTATGGGGAGCATTTTCGCACCCAGCCTGGCGAACCTATATGTTCATTCTTTTGAACAAGAGTATGCCCTGACTTCTACCAACCCATTCTTTTCTAACATCCGGTGGTGGAAGCGGTACATAGATGATATCCTCGTGATATGGCGGGGGGACCTGAGATCCATTCAGGCTTTCCATCAATGGCTGAACTCCCAGAATGAGTTTTTGAAATTTACCGTGGAGAGTAGTAAAGAAAGAATCTCTTTTCTTGACTTATCAATTTATGTGACCCCGTCGGGTTTACAAACAGAATTGTTTAAGAAATCTATGGCAAGAAACTCTCTGCTTCTGTATGACAGTCAACATCCCAGATCCTTGAAGGATAACTTGCCCTACGGACAATTCCTTCGGGTTCGGAGGAATTGCTCCACATTAGAAACTTTCAACAAACATGCTGAGGGTCTTTCTCAGCAATTAAGAGCCAGACATTATCCGAAACAACTGATAAAACGTTCACTGAAAAGGGCGGTCAATAATCACCGGGATGCCTTCTTGGAAGAGGCCCCACCTAAGGCTCCCCTTGAACGACTTACTTTTGTAAGTACGTTTAACACTAAATCGAATCAGGTGCAATGAATTGTAAGGCGTCATTGGTGTGTACTGAATTGTACCAATAATAAAATAGAACCACCTCTTTTTGTCTTCAAAAGGCCGAGCAACCTTCACGATCGTCTAATACATACCCGTCCCCAAGATAAATCAAAGCGGGTTGTAGGCACCTTATGGGATTTGGCGGCAGTGACAGGCCATCATCCATGTGGTAATTGTTCCATGTGTCCACAGACTTCAAAATCTACACAGATAGACAGAGGGACGAAACGCCCATGGATTCCGAAGAACTTTTCTAACTGTAACAGCTCAGAAGTCATCTACCTACTAACATGCCCGTGTGCGAAGAAATACATAGGCATGACAACTAGGAAAGTCCGCACCAGGATGCTGGAGCACAAGAGCTCTTTTAGGTGCAAAAGAAGTGTTTCAAAATTAACTAAACACTTTATTGAATTGAACCATTTTGTAACAGATTTCACATGGACAGTACTAGAGAAACCGTTTGTACCTTCACATATCAGGGACGTGACCAGATATCTTTTCGCCAAAGAGCAAAGATGGATCTAAAAACTATCTACCGACACAGGTGGGCTCAATGATGATATTCCGTGGACCACGCTTTGAGAATATGATTTAATATCAGCATTAGCGTATAGCCCATCATCTAACTGCAAATGATAATTGTTTATAACTGACCGGGATTCTATCCCCCTGTCAAGACTATAAACTTCCATGTTTGGTGACTCTATACTATGATAATTCTGCAGTTACCTGTAAGGACTATGTAGGGTGACGCTGGCTATTATGAGAGCCTAGGAGTCATGGCGAGAGGTTAGGTCCCTGTAGATTTGTGTTGATTTGGGTGTCTATGTATACCCCTGATCGATTTTCTACATCACCTTAAAGAACAAACTAGGACATTAGCGCAGCATTAGATATCATTTTAGTGCGCTTTTGGACATAACAATATCCTGTTATTCTGTCCTGATGTCCCGTATACTCAATCCTTAGTACTATACTTGCTTCTCGGCATGCTTCTAACACCACATCAAACAACATGACTAAGTTAACTAAAAAACTACTGTGACGCCGTAGTTGACGTCACTTTGTAGTTTGACTGCATTTTCTGTCTAAGCCTCGCAACCCTCATGGTTAGACACATGAATTTTAAAAAACTACTGTGACGCCGTGGATGACGTCATTTTGTAGTTCGACGGGTTCCCCTGTCTAAGTGTCGCAGTCTATCGCGGGAACTCGCCAAAAACAAAGAATCAGGCTGAATGGAAAGACGGACATCGCCAGTTAACTAAACCATCCTCTCGAAGTAAGGTTTCCCATTGAGTTCATTTGGTTCTGACCTGTCTTAAACAGCTAATAGCTGAAGGTTTCATTTGGGCAATGCCCCGATTGGCTAAGGATTAGCCCCCTTTTTGGAGGAGTAGTTGTGTATATCCTTTATGGTTTTTCACTTCTTTTTCAGTTATAAGTTGTGTTTGTAAATTCAAATGTATCACATTTTGCAGTCGCAAGATCTATTTAGAACAGAGGCCCTGAAGAAAGCCTTAGGAGTTTATACCCATTTGGCAGAAACATGTCGGCCCCCCAGCAGCTATTTGTTTGAACTGCTATAATTGCGCTGTTCTTGGTTTTATTTCATTTTATTTTCACTCACTTCTTTTTGCACTGCACTAGTTCCCAATTTTTGATCAAACATATGGTCTTCGAGCAACTTTGGAGGGATATCCCTCATGGAGGGTTTGGACTGTGTCTCAATGATCTAGAGACTTACCATCCCTACCATTGGATGACCAAATGATAATATTGATCATTTACAAGACTTTGATGGGAATCCATCTTTATATTTTGGGATACACCTACAGTTGCTGTGTGTTGGCGTATGCATTTTTTGTTAATAGTTTACAGGGATTCTTCCTTTGCTACCTAGTACTGGGCACTTTCTTTTTCACTTGTTAGAACACATTTTAGTTCTTTTCAGACTCCCAGGCTTTTTCAGTATTTCATGTTAGTTAGGAGGGGACGTAGCCTGATTGAGTCTTTAAACTTCCCTGAGACCCTTTTACCCCGGTTGTTATATGATAGCACTGCATCAAGCATCATGGAGTAGAGCAATGCAACACTAGAAATGCGCCATATTTACTGTGCATCAGCAACCCAGGCATAGGAAATGATGCAGTAGCTGCAGTACAAATTCCTCACGATTACAATACACTGTGGCAAGCTTGATTATGCCATGGAGGTCATTATACTGCAAATGGGAGTAGCTAGGAGACAACCCCATAGGCAGCTAAGGAGGAAGTATCGTGTTTTCCATCAGCACATATCCCTCATTTACCTCAGGGAGGAGGAGTTCATACAGTTTTTCAAATTGGAGAGAGAGTCCTTAATGGAATTGCTGGAGAAGATAGCTCCAAGTCTCCAACCAGCAATAGCGAGGACCAATGCCATCCCACCACCTGTAAAAGTGATGGCCATGCTGCACATGTTGGCTTCAGGATGCTTCCAAAGAACATCGGCCAGATTGGCTGGCATTTCCCAAGGAGGATTTTTCTGCCTTCTTCCCATCTGTTTTGGATGCCATCATAAATCTTTCAAGCCAGTACCTTCTCTTTCCCAAAACTACCCAACAACAAATGGATACCAAGGAAGGCTTCTGTAACATTGCTGGTTTTCCACATGTGCTTGGTACCATATATTGCACACATGTCCAATTAATGCCCCTCTGCAGCAACATCACACCTGCACCGAAACTGCAAGCCCAACAACTTGTTAAATGGTCAGGCGATAGTGGTCCATTGTAGAAGTTCCTCAATGTCCTTGCAAAATTTCTACCAAGTGCACATGAGACATACATCTTCCACCACAGTACCATCAATGAGCAGTTTCAGAATGGCACATATGGGAATGACCTGCTCATTGGTACGAAAAGCAGAAATATACACTATACCAACCAAGAAGTTGTAACATATGACATAATAGTCATCTCTGTGTTTGTGCCCAGATCTTGTGTAATGTGCACATAGAGAGAGTAACTTACTCAAACATGTAGTCAATGAAGTCACATTGTGTGATTCCTTAACCTATCCTGTAATGGAAGTAAGAGAAATCCCACAGTGAAAAGAATAAAGCCATTTTTAAGTTCCTTCTCCATGCTTGTCCCTCGTTTTCATTGCTTTTCTACCTGGTTTTCCCTCATTGCAGCTCCCACCTGAGGCCAGTTTTTCCTGCCTCCCATCTAGACCCACTCACCATCTCCCAGCACCCCTCCCTTCTCCCAGGACCTGCTTACTGGGGGGCGCAGGCGACCCCATTGAGCAGGTCCCAGGCCCAGCTCTACACTGAGCTGCAGCATCACTCTTAGTCTTGTCTTCGCCTTTCTTTTTTCCCTGTGTTTTTGAGTTCTTTCTCCTTGCTTTCCACTCATTTGCACTGCTTTCTCATTGCTTTTCCCCCTGTTTTTGTCCAGCCTCCCCACGCAACTCCAGATCACCACCTCACTTCCAGAACTCCAAAATGCCTTAAATACCTGGCTGTTTGAGTGAGCCTTCGGTACCTGCATGTTCCTTGATGCCCTGCTGGGTGATTAGCCTTGCTTTACAAATCCTAATTGCTTGATTGATTGATTGATTGATTGATTGATTGATGTCACACTGTGTGAGTGGATAGAGCCACAATTTCTGCAGTGTTGAACAAGTCAACTGAAAAATCATGTGAGCTACAATGATATTCAATGTGAGTAGAAAGAATATATCTTTGCAAAATTTGAGAAGTGTGTATGTGCAATGGTGTGGCAAGCCTGGATTATTTGTCAATGTGCCATTAGAATATTGGTAGTTCAACAATCTATTTGTAGTCTGATCAAAGTATCAGGAACACAAATGGAAAAAGAACAACAAAATTCTATGTATAGCATGCACTGAAATCTTACGTAAATGTCAAATCTAGGTACACACATGATACCAAAAGTACAAAGTTCTCCTAATTTTCAGGCATTTCAACATTTTAGGTCCAAATATACACATAGATAATTAGCCACATTGCCATACCTCATCAATGTGATGGATGAACAATTTAGAGCCCCAAGTTGCCTACATTTCCTGCATCTCAGTCAATTAAGGTAGACGGACACAGTGAACAAATAGGCTGTGAAAGATGTCATACAGTAGGAAATAACATAGATGAAATGCAACCAAGGTAAACTATTATAGTGTACTCATAAGGTAAATCTGAGCTGTCACATGCTAAAGAAATTATGTAAGAATCAAGGCATATAAGTACAGAATCAACTTCAATGCAAAATCCCATATAGGCATGTAAATACAGAAAGTGTTATGTACAGGTCTGTAATATAAAGTCAATTATATCTACATCATGTTGTCCCATACAAAAAAAGGTCAACATTGCCATACATATGTGGCAATCTAAGTTCACTAAGACAACAATCCATACAAAAAACATTAGCTGATTTAATAATAAAACCAAATAAAAATATCCATGTAACATATTGAAAATGTATAACATTTAATAAGCAAATAGCCATGCGAAATTATGTAAACTAATCTAAGGCTGTGCATCTGTTATGTAGGCAAGCAAGGACTTCAAACGGGATAAAAGGACAAATCTATGTGTGATTGTCAAACATGTTGACGGTGTCACTACCTATATATGGCTAAATGAATGCAAGACAATCTGATCCTAAGTTTGATACTTCACATACATGTTGAGTGCAATTCTCATATAGCTGACAAACACATTCTAAATTACTTATTAAAGTAATCTTCTGGCTAAACATGAAAGTTAGCATGTTTATGTGGTGTATGTATTACACCAAGGACAATGTGCAATGACACATATATATCGAACATGTACACGTAAAGCAATGATCAACAGTACGTAAGACATATCTTCTAAAAGTAAAGAAACATATATGAATTTTCCTGCATACATAACACTCATAGTTAGTCGTGTCTAAGTAACAACTTACCATATCATTGACTGTTCGCATTTTCCACTCTTCCCCGTCCAAAATCTCCAAACGGAGGGCCAAAAAATGTATGACTCAGCTCGGTGCAAAACGAGAAATGTTGAGAGAGAATGTTTGGGGTCCTAAAGTGTTGTTTCCACTGACTGTACAAATCAGGTAGCAGGCTCCTGTAATTGCCTCTTATGGTCTGCGAGATAATCTTAGTGGGACCGATTCACAGAATGAACTTAAGACTCAATCCTAAACTTACTACTGTTTTGGTATTCACAGATTGCACTTACTACTTTTGGTATTCACAGAATGAACTTACTACTTTTGGAATTCACAGAATGCACTTACTACTTTTGGTATTCACAGAATGAACTTACTCATTTTGGTATTCACAGAAGTTAGGACTCCTAACTTTAGGACTCTTAAATGCCTTCTGTGAATACCGAAAGTCCTAAAATTAAGATTTTTCTCAATTTAGTAGTAGTAAAGTTAGGACTACTAATTTTAGGACTCCTAAATGCCTTCTGTGAATACCGAAAGTCCTAAAATTAGGATTTTTTTCAATTTAGTAGTAGTAAAGTTAGGAGTACTAACTTTAGGACTCCTAAATGTCTTCTGTGAATACCGAAAGTCTTAAAATTACGATTTTTCTCAATTTAGTAGTAGTAAAGTTAGGACTACTAACTTTAGGACTCCTAAATGCCTTCTGTGAATACCAAAAGTCTTAAAATTAAGATTTTTCTCAATTTAGTAGTAGTAAAGTTAGGACTCCTAACTTTACTACTACTAAATTGAGAAAAATCCTTTGGTGTTTGTATGTATGCCAAGGTACTAGTGTAACTCCCAGCATCCCAACTAGATGTAGGGCTCAACATCTATGAATCTAGATTTTGGAGCAGTTGCTAAACGTGGCATATCTCAAACTAAGAGTAAAACAATGAAGCAAGCCAATTTGATGCAGCGCACTATCTGAAAGGAGGAGGACATGATTGCCACGTTTCTACATAGATATGAGGCACTTCTGTCCTTCCTCTCTTAAGCAGTGAAGTGCTGCCCAGCAAACTGCCTTGCTGTGCTGCTGCTGTATGAGCTTGTGTAAAATATGTCCCTCAGTGTATGGTGGATCACAATTCTCCAAATAAGTTAAAGTGACCCAAAAATTTGTTTTTCTTTTTTCTTTCTCCCCGGTCACCCTTTTCTTTATCCTACCCCTCTCTTTGTTCTTACAGGTTTTATTTTGTATTCACTTGTTTCAATATTGATTTATGTGTCCAGGCAAACATTTTATTGTCCTGATGATGATCCCTTCTGTTTAGCGGATCGAAACATCATTGAATGAATCAATGTGACCCGTATGATTGTGCAAAATAGATTTTTGGATGCAGCAGTGTTGTTTATGACAGAAGTGTGGCATTGATTTTATGTAACTCTTGTTGTCACAAAACTTTCTTTGCCTGTGATTTTTTGTGATGCCTGTTCCGTTGCGCCCCTTAGAGGTACATACTCCTGCAAACCAATTTTATTTTCATATAATAATAAACTATTTCATAATAATTGATTGGGTATTTCCTGGGTATTTTTATTTTTGCACCCAGAATATTACTTATTCTTATCTAATGTTTAGGAACCCTTGTTCCTTATAGCCTTACCTACCCTGGGCCCCTAGATATCCTTCAATTTCCCTTGTTTGTCTGAAATATTACACCCTCTGGTGAATTGGCACAGAGCAGTTAGGTTTAACTTTAGAGACAATGTGTGAAGTATTTGCGCACTGTATCGCAGTCAGCTTGAACTTTGGATTCACCCCAGGCCAGCACAATCTCAAGTAACCCTTAAGCGCTATTTGCTTCTATGTACTACTTTTTGATGTATTCTTTAAAAATTCATAAATCTGATCTACTTATTGGGTTTTTGTTGGTATGGTCTTGTTGTACTCACAGAAATATATTCTATTTTACTAAATCCATGTAGAGTATTTAAGTTGAGTTCTTATTATATTACTGTGCATAAATGTGTTGCACAAATACTTTACGCATTGCCTCTTTAGATCAGTCTGACTGATCTGTGCCATGCTACCAGAGGGTGAGCACAGGTTATCTTCTAGTGTGTACCTAGCTTACCCTGACTAGAGTGGTGGTTTTTGAGTGTACATGGTTCCTACTGTAACAACCAGAAACCCCAGTTCTAACATTGGCGATCTGCAGTGAAGATTGGACTTGTGTTTGTGCAATACCATATAGTAACATATTGTTCACTGCAACTTTATACTAAAACCATTTAGAGTTTTTTTTTTTATTCTCCCTGATTAGCCTTTTGATTTTTCCTTCTAAATTATGTGTTACTCTGGAGAAGCAGCACCGGCACCGTCAGGAATTGATTTTGAGCTGGCCAGGTTAGAGGTCTACACTGTGCCTCAGCTGAGAGATTTCTGCAAGGATTTTCAAGTTTCTACAACAGGCTTCACCAGGAAGGTGGAGCTGCAGAAAGCCTTGAGAGCCTGGTTAGAGACCCATGATGCTGGGGATGACATCCCAGAGGAGGATCAGGAAATTACTGAGAAGGAGGATGACCTGATTCTACTGTCTGATATGGCTCTGGAACGGCCAGTAGAGGGGGCCAACAATGTGCTGGAAGCCATGGTGATCCCCAGAGCAGGGATCAGTGTCTCCTCAAAGAACAGGTCCGCAGAGGAGCTGGCAGACAGGAGGGAGGAAAGGAAATGAAAGCTGGAGCTTTGTAAATTGGAGCAGGCTCGAGATGAGAGGAGGCTGGTCATAAAGGAAAGGAAACTGACCCATTAGCTCAACCTCAAAGAGCTGGAAATTAGAGCCCTACAAGTGCGGTCCAGAAACAGCAATGATGGCAGCATACCTGCAGCGTCCACTGGAGAGTCCAGAGTCTGGATGCTCAAGGATTTGGTGCTCAGTTATGTGGTAGGGGAAAACATAGACAAATGGTTTGCAGCCTATGAAGTGGCTTTAGGAGTGCACAAGGTCCCAGAGGAGTAATGGGATGGTAGTTTATGGAGGTATATGCCCAAATTGGGAAGGGACACTATCCTTACTCCATAGGTTGCGCACTGGACATTCTAAACTGCTTTGAAAGCCATACTAGTCAGTACGTTTGGACTGACCCCTAAGAGATATAGGCTCAGATTCAGGGGCAGTCACAAGATCTCATCACAAGCTTGGGTGGATTTCCCGGATTCTGCCAGCAAGGCACTGAAGGGCTGGGTGAGGGGCTGCAAGGGTGATGATTATTCAGGGCTGTACTACTTTATTATAAAGGAGCACATGGTTGATATTTGTTTTCCAGAGCTGTGCCAACACTTGTTTGAGAGCAAGGTTACTGACCTCAGGAAGCTTGTAGATTTATTTATTTATTTATGTGTTTTATAGAGTGCAAACTTGACACGTTAGGGTATCAGAGCGCTTTACAGGAAAACATAGTCATGTACAGAGCAGGCATAGCATCATCCAGTTACGGATCGAATGAGGGAGGGCAGTGAGCAGGGTACAGGAGGGAGATAGGGCATGTATTTACAGATTAAATATCCAAATACTCAAGACGAGATATTTACAGATTACGTTAACCAATGTTCGCAACAAGGCCCCAGGTTTCTGATGGGGTGAGCTAGATAATCGCCGAACCGACCTCTGCGATCTGCCTCCCCTCGCCGGATGATTGTCCCGCGCTTCCGCCGAGTCCGTATAGGAGGCCAGTCACTTTCTGTTAAAGCTGCTGCTGCCTGGAATTTTCTCCCTATGGATATTTCTGCCCCTGCCCGCCCGCGCCAGGATACTCATGAGTATTAGTGTGCAATATAAATCCTCTATAACATAACATAACATAACATAAAATAACATATGATAGGAGATACTAGCAGTGCGTAGTACTTCGGTGCGCGGTTCCAGGTAAAGATTGAAGAGGGTGGGGGAAAGTGTAAATCCTTCAGGGACTCCAACTGTGATCGGGGATGGTGCCGATAGGTTGCCATTGACAAGGAATCTCTGGGATCGGTTTTGAAGGAAGGACCTGAACCACTCTAGAACAGTATCATCCAAACCCATCTTCAATTTGAGGCGTTCAAGTAGTTTTTTATGGTTGACCGTGTCGAAGGTCGAGGATAGGTCCAGGAGGATTAGGAGACAGGTTTTGCCTTGGTCAAGGGCTTGGAGAGCATCATCAACGATGTGGAGCATAGTGGTTTCGGTGCTCTGCCCTGGTCTAAATCCAGATTGGAAGTCATCGAGCAGGGAGAATTGTTGATATGTTGACCTCTGCACACATTTCTCCATTACTTTAGCTAAGAAGGGGATGTTGGAGATGGGACTGAAGTTGTCAGGGGAGGCTGGATCCAATGACAGCTTTTTCAGAATGGGGAGGACTTGGCTGGCTTTTAGAAAGTTGGGCATTGTTCCTTGCCTGAAAGAGGCGTTAATTATTGTAGTCCAGCTAGGAATAATGGATTGGGCGACGGCAGCTAGGCAGTCGGAAGGAAGCGGGTCATTAAAATGGTTATTAGGGTTTAGGGAAGATAGGATTTTGGACACTGAGTCATCGTCATAGAGTTTGAAGTCAGTCCAGTGAGCATGGTTTTTGGGTGAAGCCTGAGGCTGGAGGAGGCTTGTCGAGAGGTATTTGGGGGTATGTGAGGGAGTTGAGTTTATTTCGGAGGGCTGAGATTTTGGCAGCAAAGAAGGAAGAGAATTCCTCTGAGAATATAAGAGACTTGAAGGTTTGTTTTGATGTTTTGGCCTATTTGTTGGATTGGTGTTTGACCAATACGAAGAGCTTGTGGGGCCTGTGTTATGTTTGCTGTATCTCTAAGAATCTCCTAGCTGATTACATCATTGTTAGAATGATGACATTTCAATTACTGTGTGTGTATCTTGAAAGGAGAGAAGATATTCAGTGTTCTTGACCTTTCCTCTGCCTATCACCAAATTGTTTTACATAAGGATTCTAGGCATTTAACATCTTTTGTCACACCTTTGGGGGCTTATCATTTCCTAAGGATGCCTTTTGGTCTAGCTTCGGCTGCTGCGTGTTTTCAAAGAGTAATGAAAATGGTTCTTGGCAGCCTTTCCAACGTGATGTTTTTTCAAGACGATATTTTGGTTCATGGGATGGATGAGAGTCAGCATGATAAGGTGTTGAGATCAGTTTTGGATAAGTTAAATGCTAGTGGACTTACTGTCAAGAAAGAAAAGTGTCGCATTGGTTTGGTGTCAGTCACGTATTTGGGACATGTCATCTCTGGGAGCGGAATTCAACCCAAATTAGAATTGGCGGAGAGCATTGTTAATGCACCAACACCTGTTGACAAAGATCAAGTTAAATCTTTTCTAGGAATGGCAGTATTTTATTCCAAGTTTGTGAAGGGTTTTGCCAGTCTTGTTGAGCCCATAAGGTCTCTATTGAAGAAAGGTGTTCATTTTTTGTGGTCTGTTGACTGTGACAAAGCTTTCCAGTTGGTGAAGAAGGAAATTGGTAAAATGCCTACTCTAGGTCATTTTGACGTAAAACTTAAGACTATTTTGACAACTGATGCCAGTGTTAAAGCTTTGGGTGCTGTACTTTCCCAGGTTGTGAATGGAGAAGAAGTTGTTGTAGCTTTTGCCTCAAGAGCCTTAAGGGAAGCTGAGTTCAATTATTCATGTATCGAAAGAGAAGCGTTGGCAGTATTTTGGTCTGTACTTCACTTCAAATTTTATTTATGGGGGATACCGTTTGTTGTGAAATCTGATCATCGTCCTTTGGTTCAAATTTTCTCTTGTCATCAGAGTGATCATATGACTCCCAGGTTGAAGAAGAGTGAAGAGTGAAGGCTTGCAGGAGTATAACTTCAGGGTGCAGTACATTCCAAGACAGAATAATAAGCCTTCTGATTGTTTATCACGTCTTCCAATTCAAAGAGACTGTGTTGCTGATGGTGTCACCACATGTATAAATTGGATATTGGAGTCTAGCATATCCAAGGAGACATGGTTGCAGTGTATCGAGGATGACGTCATTTTTTGTTCTTTAAAGAATGTCATCAAGAATGGTTGGCCCAACTATGTTATGTTATGTTATGTTATGTTATGTTAAAATGGTTTTTGTAGAGCGCACGGCTACTCAAAAAGAGTGTCCCGGCGCTTTAGGGAAGGGAGGGCTGCAGTATACTAACATAACACATTAAAAGAGAGGATATCTCAGAAAAAAAGAACACAACAAGCAAAAAAGGCCTACTGGGTAAACAACCAGGTTTTGAGGTTTTTCCTAACAGCAAATAAGCTGGTGGCTCCCCGAAGTATAAGAGGCAGAGAGTTCCACAGCTGTGGCGCCAGAAGTCCAAAGGAGCGACCTCCCAGGCGCGCTCTCTTAACTCGTGGGACAGTCGCCAAGAACAGGGATTCTGACCTCAGAGAACGAGCCGGACGGTAGAAGGCAAGTCTCTTTTGGAGGTACTTTTCTCCCGTCACATGGAGGGCCTTGTATGTCAGGGTCAGGGCCTTAAAGGCAATCCGTTTGCGGATTGGGAGCCAATGCAGGGTCTGCAGCAGGCCCGCTGCACTAGCGCGTCTATTCAAGCCAAAAATCGCTCTCGCCGCAGCGTTCTGCACCACTTGGAGCCGCTGTAGCAGATACTCTGGCAGGCCCAGGTACAGAACGTTAGAATAATCTAACCTAGAGCCTATCAGGGCCTGCACAGTCAGCTTCCTGTGCTCCTCCGATAAGAGGGGAAGAAACCTCCGCAGCATCCTAAGGAGGCCGAAGCAGGTGCCCGACACCCCCAGGATCTGGGACTTCATAGTCAACCCCTTGTCCATCTTGACCCCCAAGTTCTTCGCCATTTGGGATGAACAAGTGGGAGGGAACATGTTAGTAGGCCACCAGGCCTGCCAGTCTGGCTCTGTGTCACACCCAAAGAAGAGTACCTCGGACTTATCGGAATTGCACTTGAGGCTGTTCAGATGGAACCATTGGAACACAGCCTCAAGGCAATCCCGGATACTCTCCCCATCAAAGTCTCCTCCTCTCTTACACGAGAAGAGGAGCTGGGTTTCGTCTGCGTAGGATACGATCCGGACCCCAAACGACTCCGCCAACGCCGCCAGAGGGGTCATGAAGATATTAAAGAGGGTCGGACTCAAAATGGAGCCCTGGGGGACCCCGACACCCAGAGGCGGCATCACGGCGGAATCTGGCGGGACCCAGACCGTTTGCCGGCGGCCGGCTAGAAAGGACGAAAACCAGTTGAGCACTATCCCCCATTGTCCAATCTCACTAAGTCTTGTGAGAAGGCCATCATGGGGGACGGTGTCGAAAGCCGCCGACAAATCCAGCATCACCAGCATGGCTTTGCCCCCAGTATCCAGAACCCTTTAATGGTTTCTGAGACCTCGAGGAGCGCAGTCTCCGTGCTGAGATTAGGGCGAAAGCCCGACTGGGTGGCATGCAAAATCTTATTCGTCTCTAGAAAATTGGACAGCACCGTCTGCACGTGCTTTTCTACAATTTTCGTGAGAGCTGGCAACAGAGAGATAGGCCGATAGTTGACTGGGGCCTTTGGATCCAGACCAGGCTTCTTGAGCAGCGGGATGACCATTGCCTGCTTCCAAGCCTGCGGAACCACTCCCTGGCTCAGCGAGAGATTCAATAGCGGGTTAGCCAAAGGGTTGATCACCTCGGCCAATTTCGCCAGAATTTTAGCAGGGCACGGGTCCAAGGGCGAGCCCGATTTCAAGTTGCCCATAAGTGCTAAAGAGGCGGGCGCAGATATAGGTGGAAACACGCCCAGCGTCAAGCCTGGCGAAGCCGGGTGCGATCGGTTGACCTCAGAATTACTCATCTCCGCGGGAGCAGCCGATGAAAAAGAATTCTGTATAAGTTGGATCTTGCTGGTGAAACAAACTAGCAAGATCAGAGGCCCAAGAGTCAGAGGGCCTCTCCTCAGAGATGTTAGACCGTGGAGATATAAATTCTCTAACTATGGAGAAAATCTCCTTACAGGAGTTGGAGGCAGCTTCTATCCTCCCTGCCAGGTAGGCTTTCTTACCCAGGAGAATGTCCCGGTGATAGCCCTTAACCGCACTCTTATAAGCCAGCTTAGCTTCCGGGTCATATTTTACCCGCCACGCTCTTTCGGCTACCTTGCACTGCTGCCGCCTAGCCAACAGTGCAGCGGTGAACCAAGGGGCGGAAACCCGTTTAAGAGAAAGATGGGGGGCCAGTTCCGGGGCAAGATCGTTAAGCCTGTCTGAGAGCCATACCTGCAAGGACTCCAGATCCTTCGACAGGTCGCCCGAGAGGGGGCAGGGATGTTCCAGGGCAGCCTGAGCCAGCATCTCAGGGGTCACTCGGTGGTAAGCCCTATGGGTTCGACCATGCTGCTGTGGAGCGGCAACAGCCGAATTAACTGTGCCTTTGATTGAAAATTTAGCAAGCAAGGGGTCTGACCATAGTACCGGGATAATCTCTAGCGCCTCAAGAGGGGATGTCGAGAACACCTGGTCCAGAGTGTGCCCCTTGTCATGCGTCGGCCCCTGCAGATAGGGGAGCAATCCCAGCGGTGCCATGGCCTCAGAGATTTTAATCGTGGCCGCGTCAGATGGATCGTCCAACCGAAAGTTGAAATCCCCGGCTACGATGCAGTGTTCCGCTTTCAGAGCCAGTCCCAGTAAGACGGAGTCATGGTCTTCAAAAAACGTTCCGGGTGGACCAGGCGGTCTATAGACCAATAATCCCTTGACTGATTGATGCGGAGCCAAAGCGATAGAAAAAGCAAGGGACTCCGAGCCACGAATGTCCTCCACTGGCAAGATAGTACAAGCCGTGCCTTTCTTCACCACCAGTGCCACTCCACCGCCCCTTCCCTTAGCTCTGTCCTTCCTGAAGATGTTATAATCAGGCGGAATTGCTATGGCCACGTCTGGATTCGAAAGTTCTCCCCACCAAGTCTCGGTGAGCATAAGACACAGTGGCTTAGCCATGTCAAGAAGCTCAAAGATATCTTGTGCATGTCTGCACGCCGATCTGGTGTTTAGTAGCATGCAGAGATAACCCACACTGGCGATGTTAGTGCCAGGGGGGCATGGCAGAGCACGAGTGGGGCACCAGCCGCAACCGGGGCAGATGGACTTACCACGGTGATGGCCAGGAAAGACAGTGCAGCAGCCACTGACCGCAGTGGAGAGAGCGCGAAGCTCCCCAGAAATATAACGCTGCATGAGTGCACTATGACTCTCTTGAGTGTGATTTGAAGCCTTATTGGACAGTAAAGGATGATTTGTCTATTTTTCAAGATAATTTAATGAGAGGTGACAGAATCGTGCCTCCAAATAGCCTAAGAGAAAAAGTTGTTAATCTTGCTCATGAAGGGCATTTAGGAAGGAATCTCACGAAGGCTCGGATTAGAGAAAGGTACTGGTGGCCTGGTATGGATCGAATGGTGGAATCTGTAGTCAAAGATTGTCATTTACGTGCTGTCAATGAGAAATCACGCACCTCCAGTCAAGCCCCGCTTTCTCCTGTTGAGGTTCCTGCTACTGTTTGGACAAAGTTGGGGTTAGATATTGCAGGTCCGTTTGATCTTATGCCTTCTCATGAGAGATTTGTTGTGTTGTTGGTGGACTACACTTCCAAATGGGTGGTTTCCAAATGTATGAGTGTTGTAAATTCCAGGACTGTTATTGAATTTTTGAAAGAAGTGTTTATGTCTGAAGGTGTGCCTAAATTCTTACTCACTGACAATGGCGTACAATTCACATCCAATGAGATGAGTTGTTTTTTGAGTAACCTGGGAATCATCCATCAAAAAACAGCTCTTTATTCTCCTCAGGCGAATGGTCTCACAGAAAGGATGAATAGAGTGGTGAAGAGTTGTGCACAGAGGGCTTTGGAGTCTAAAGTCTCTTTTGCCAGTGTTTTGAGGGAGACGTGGTGGGCACATCGAACGACTCCTAATGCTGTCATGCAGAGATCTCCTTTTGAGGCTTTGAGGGGGAGATTAGCTTGCTCTAAGCTGAATCCTACTTGGCTTCCGGAGAGAGTTTGTAGTGACAGTGTTGAAAAGGTAGTGAGAAGGAGAGAGGCTTTGACAAACTATCAGCAGAAATATAAACAACGTTATGATGCTAGGATGGTTGTCAAATCTAGGAAATGGAATGTGGGGGATTGTGTGCTTGTGAAAAAACCGAAATTTGGTCACAAGGGTGTTTCAAACTTCATTGGTCCTTTCACCATTGTTTCCATTAGGAAAAATGTTGTCACTTTGGATAACGGTTGCACTTGGAATATGTCTAAGCTTGCCAAGTGCAATGATGTCAAGGATCACTTCAAGAGTGGTTCCAGATGCTTCGATAATCCTAGTGCTGCTGCTCCTCCCAATGTTTCAAGTAATCCTAGTGCTGCTCCTTCTTCTGGTTTCCAAAGAGCTACTCCTAGGAGGACCTTAGAGCTTCCCAGGAAATTTAATGATTTTGTGATGCGTTAAGATTTTATTGCTTGTATTTCTCTTTTGTTACTCTACGCTGTTTTCAAGTTTTATTTTATTTCTTTTATGTAAAGGGGATGTGTTATGTTTGCTGTATCTTTAAGAATCTCCTAGCTGATTACATCATTGTTAGAATGATGACATTTCAATTACTGTGGATTCAGTTGCTGTTGCTGTGCTTGTTGATGGGTTGCATATTAAAGCTACTCTGCAACTACTCTTGGATTTTGAGTGCTTTTATCAGCCTGTTCTTGGCCTTCTCTAGTGCGGTTCTGAAGAAATCTTTTTGGACTTGAGTATGTTCCTGTTGTAGGCATTTCTGGCCTGGAGGAGGAGTTTCAGATGAGCGGCAGAGGAGTGCTGCCTCCAGGATCTTTAAGCTTGTCAGAGGACTCTCCTCTCGTTGTTAAGGATCCTGTGAACCAGGGGGTTCTGTCTTTGATTTGGGTTCTTTTCAGCTTTAGTGGGGCTAGATCATCCAGGATGTTTGAAATAGAAGTAGAATTGTGATCATTGAGGCCGCTGACTGTTGTGATATGCAAGGGGGAGGTCGGATTTGCAGCGAGCCTCGAGTTCTCTGCGGTCCAGGTCCTTAGTGCCTCTGATCCAGCATTTAGGAATCACCAGTTGTGATGCCCTTGTCTTGTGGGTGCCAGGTAGGAGAAAGGTGATGGCATGGTGGTCAGACCAGTTGCATGGGTCTTTAGAGATGAGCTTGACTATTGATTCTTTGGCGATAATCCAGTCAAGGGTGACCCCTTTTGAATGAGTTGGTAGTGAGCAGGCTTGCCTCAAGGCTTGATCGGCCAAAGGTCCTTGATGGCGTTGACATGTGAATCCTTTGGATCATTCCAGTGCCAGTTAAATTCCCCAAGGAAACTATTATTAGCAATATTGGGACTCTTAGCTGTGATGATTTCCGTGAGGTGGTCGGCGAAGGAGTCATTCATGCCTTGGGGGTGGTAAAAGATGTGCAAGTTGCACAGTAAGGTGGAGTCGCTGTGAATAGCGAGGGCGAGATATTCGCAGGATTCAGTGGTGTCCGCCAGACGTTCCGTGACCAGAATGTTAGAGCGGTAGATGCAGGCAATGGCTTCTCCTTTCATGCCAGATTGTCTGTCAAGCCTTTCGATGTTGTAGTTAGGAGGGACTAGGAGGTCCAGGTATGGAGATGAGGATTTGTTGAGCCATGATTCGGTAAGGATCGCTAAGTCGAGATTTTTTAAGAGGATGAGATCAGCAATATCTGCGGTGTGCTTAGCTGCTGACCGGCAATTAATTAAAAGACCAGACAGAGAGGAATTGGAAGGAGGTTCAGGAGTCTGGGCAGACAGGTGAACAGGTGCTAGATTACTCTTGACCACAATTCTGTTGGGGAGGGTAGCTAGTCTGTTGGGGTTCATAGTAACCGTTCAGATGTTCAGCACTTGCGTCTAAAGGATGAGTGATAGCTGGGGTAGAGTTGAAGTCTCGAAGGGTGGCAAGGATTTCCATTTCAGTGATATCTAGTTTACTTGGAGTGGCAAAAGTGGAGTTGTAGGACAGGGCAAGAGTACGGGTTTCATCCTCTGATAAGTGGCATGGGTGCTTGCGGGGGCGAAGATGTCTCAAGGATAGCGGAAAAGGTTGTTTAGTGAGCTTTGTCAAGTGTGGGGAGTTGGCGTCTGGTAGGGGCATGAGGTTGGCAAGGGAGAGTTCAGCGAGGTGGAGGAGGTTCATTAGCTCCAGATTGAAAATATGAATGCTCTGGGTAAGTTTTAAGGCTCTGACATGCAGAGAATCGATGTCCTGTAAGAAGGAGGTGCTGGAGGGCAGGGGGGCAATGGTTCGGGAGCAGTTCTGACAACATGAATAGGTGAAAGGGGGAAGGACTAGTATTACCTGTATTGTAAGCCATAGGATCTATGTTGGAGCCCCTTTGCGGGTTGGATTGAGGACAGGAAGGGCTAGCAGAACTTGTATTGTAAGTCTTAGGATGCGTAACAGTGACATAGTCTACTTGGGGAGCTAGTAGAGAGGGGATCCCAGGTCTAGGGGTGATTCTGTTGGCGAGGCCGGGAGATGTGCTGGATTGTTTTGGGTGGGCAATGATGGGAGACCTAAGGGGGGTTAGTGGGTGGCTGGCCATGCTGGGAGGGCTGGGTGAGGACTCAACAGTGCGGGAAAGGAAAGCACGACCTGTATCGTAGTTCAAGGAGGACGTACCAGTGACATGGTGTACTTAGCGAGCTAGTAGGGAGGGGACCAAATGTCTAGAAGTGATTCTGTTGATAAGACATGGAGACTTGCTAGAGAGGTTAGGGTGATCAGTGTTGGAAGATCTTAGAGAGGTTTGTGGGTGGTTAGCCACGTTGGGTGGGCTGGATGAGGGCTCATCAGGGCTGAAGGTAATTACCCTGCCAGAATTGAGCACGTGGTTTCTGAGGAGGGTAAAAAGGTCTACAAATTTATTCAGGTTTTTGAGCAAGGCTTGGATCAAAATGATGTTTTTATAGAGAGTGATGGTGAGATCAGCTTGCAGCATTGGGGAGGGTGCTATAGTTAGCTTAGTGCTGTACGGAATGTTCTTAGTAGCATGTACATTGAAGTGGTGAGCAAAGGTTTTGCGCCAGGCAGATGTTCTTCTAGAGTAGAAGATGAGGTCATTCCTGACTGTGCCCTTGTCTGCACTCTAACTTAGATCAGAGATCAGTGTCTTAGGGTATCTTTTCAGGGTGGAGTGGTTGAAGGATTTTGTGGCAGTTTTGGAGAGGTTTGGGGGGTAGAATAGTCTATAAGAATTTTCCCTCATAGCGGACAGGCCAGGCCTTGCCATTTTGGCTCAGGTGGACTGCTCAAGCACCAATAGGGACAGTTATGTAGCAAGATTAGCTGGCCACTGTATTGGAGCCAGAATTATACAGTGATAGTGCCACAGGGGAGCTCACTATTAGTATAGGAGCCTGGTTGGCAGCTCTAGAGAGAATAGCTGGTGAGGGTGCGGATAGGTGGTTGGCCGCTCTTGAGAGATAGTTGCTGAGGGTAAGGATAATCACGTTGTATTAGGAGCTTAGTCATTTCATGGTCAAGCAATGTAGGGTGATTGGAGTGTCTTCATACAATCGCCATTTTAGGGTCAGGCAAAATGCAGTCTGCTGGTGAAATGGCTACTGTGTAGGTAATTACAGAAGCTCGCAGCTCAGAAGGTTCATGAGGAGTCTGATTTCAAAGCGCTATCTTCATAGCTTATGTGATGTTCCCCTGACCCAACAAGAGAGAGCAATATACCCGAATTTACGGGGGGCCGCCATTTTAGGATCAGGCAGTCGCCTGTCCCTGCACTTATTCCTATTTAAAAGTATGCGTGGCTCGTAGCCTGGCACCTTCTTGTTTCTAAAGTTCAGAGGTGGGGCTCAATTAAATAGTGTAGCATGGATTTTCGGGACCAGATGGCACCATGGAGAGCACAAGAGAGGCCATGTGAGCACATGCAAAACAAAGGCTGATCTCCGGTCATGGGAACAGCGAAGGACCCAGGCAGCTCCTGGGATATGGGGCGATGGCACCAGGTCAGCCTCCGGGTTGGCTGGACCCCGAGACAATGACCACCGGGACACCAAACGATCCAACGGCAATGACGATACTCAGACCTTCATGGGAGAAGGCGTGTTCATGGCGCCCAAGTACGCAGTCGGAGCAGGCTAAAGCCCAGGTGCAGATCGCGAGGCCAAGGCAGCTCCCTAGATGAGGAATGGCAGCAGGGACTGCAGCAAGGATCCCACTACTGAGCTCACCAGAGTGTCCATGAAGACATCTGATGGGACTCCCAAAATGGTGGTCAGGGTTTGCACCTGAAGAAGAAAAGTGGAAATAAAAAAACAGAGTACTCTAAAGGCCCCAAAACAAATCACAAGGGAGAGGATCTGGTTCTAATCCCCAATCTGGCCGCCGGAAGAAAAACGACCCCAACAAAAGTCTCCAGCCCAAGGCTCCCAAGTGCTATGATTGCTTTGAGTATGGACACTACAAACAATCTAAAATGACCACCACCTCCCACTGGAGGAAACATTGCAGATGTGGCTAATGTAGTGCTGGGAGAGGTGTGTGTCCTAGTTAATGGGCAGGAATGTAGTGGGGTTACCCGAGTGTTCCTGGGTAAAAGTGAGATGGTTCCTAAGATCAATGTGCCCTCAAATATTCAAAGTGTAGACAATGGATCACCATCAATGGGTAAGCTGATGGATGCAGGTACCAGCATGACTATGGTAAGGAGCCAGCTGGTGTCCCCAGAGCAGGTGAATCCCCATGTATTCCACCAAGTTGTGGTGGCTGACAACAGAGAGGGTCACTACCCAGGGGCTCTTGCTCCATTTATCTGGTTTTCTTAAGGCTCATGTGGAACCCATCCATGGCTACCCAGGATGTGAATCAAAAAGGGCTGGATTCTGGATCAATGGCCCAGCCAGCAGCTCTGAAGGAGAAAGGCTGAGGTACCCCATCCCAGTGAAATGGATGGGGCACCTATAATGGCCACCCCAGAGTCCACTGAGGAGGGCATTGCTTCACTTGGTGACCCACCTACAATTGCTGGATGGCATGTAGAAGGTGGACCCACCAAGGAGTTTTATAGGGCACAGAGGGAGGGCCCAACCATTGTGGAACTGAGACAACAGGCCAAAATCCTAGCAGCAGATAATGCCTCTGGGAGTCATTACATTTACTGACAGTACAGCCTCCTTTACGGTGAGCCTAAAGCTCCTCTTCATGGGACAACAAGGGCCCTTGGGGTCCCCCAATGCTACAGAGCCTTCCTACTGGAGCTGGCTCACAAAGCTCCCCTGGCAGGACACCTGGGCTAAGGCAAGACCTTTGCAAGTCTTCTCCCCCAGTGTAATTGTCATAGGGTCCAGAATTAATCAGTTACATTCTGTAGGGCTTCTGTACCCTGCCAGACCAGTGGCAAGACAGGACAGAGGTTTAAAGTCCTGCTTAAATCTTTGCCTGTCATTCGCACACCCATTGAGCAGGTGGGCATCGACATTTTTGGGCCTATGTATCCCCAGACTGCATTTGGCAAAAGGTTTAAGCTGCTTCTGGTGGATCATGGCACTAGGTACACGGAGGCAATCCCTCTTAGGACCATGGCTGCACTCACAGTGGCAAAGGCCCTGATGGGGATTTTTACCCAAGTGGGTTTGCCTAGGGAAGTTGTGTCTCACAGGGACACAAACTTCATGTCTCCATATATGCAGTCAATGTGGAAGGAGAGTAGGATAACCTACTAGTTTTGCACCACATACCACCATCCACAACCAAATTGGCGCCTTGCGATATTTATCAACAAGACCTGAGGGGCATGATTAGAGACCTACCTGAGGGCCTGAGGAATAAGTGGGACATCCTCTTGCCATGCCTGTTGGACCTGTGGGCTTCAGTTCATTTGAGCTTCTATACAGGCACCCTGTTAGAGGACCTCTGAGTTTGGTGAAGGACGGGTGGGAGAATGCTCCCAGAAACATTCCCCAATGCAGTGAGGTATATGCTGGGCTTCAGAAGCCAAACAGCTAAGATGTGGAAGCAAGCTTATGAAAACTTCGAAGTCAGCCAGGAGGTCATGAAGACCAGAATTCTACCACCGTGGAATTGACTCCTGGACAGAAAGTGTGGCTGATGGATCCCCTGGAGCCCAGGGCCCTATGAGGTGATTGAGAGGAAGGGTAAGGCCATCTACCTGGTGGACCCCAAGACTCCAAAGCAACCCCTCAGGGCAGGGGTTGCTTTGGATGCTCCATATCAATCCCTTCAAATCCCACTTTGAGTGGTCGGTGCTCACAATGCTGTTAGTGACAGATGGAGCACAGAAGGAGGAGAGTGAACCTCTCCCTAGCCTCTTATGCTCCAAAGAGAAAGATGGGTCTGTGAAGGGAATAATCCTTTCCCCCAGTCTAACTCCTGAACAGCAGTGAGACTCCCACCAAGTGTTGGGACGATACTCCTCTCTGTTCTCCCTTATTCCTGGGACTACCCACCTGTATACCCATCATGTGACAGAGGGGGCACCTCCCTGTTAAGAATACATCTTTCAAGTTGTTGGAGAAGGTGATAGCTGGCCAGCATTAAGAGTCAAGTCTCTAAAATTTTGGAATTGGAGGTGATAGAACCCTCCTGAAGCCCCTGGTCCAGTCCTGTGGTTCTGGCACCAAACGCTGCCCCACCGAACACCACCTGAATTGAGGTTCTGTGTGGAATATAGAGGGCTAAACTCAGTGACCAAAAACAGATGCTCATCCCTTCCACCGGGCTAATGAGCTGAATCACAGGTTAGGGGCTGCCCAGTATTTAAGTACCTTTAATCTTACATTAGGGTACTGGCAGATCATCCCTAACAGAAGGTGCCAAGGAGAGGTCAGCCTTCTCCACGCCAGAGGGCCGCTGCCAAATATATGTGATGCCTTTGGACTCATTCTCCTGCCACCTTCCAGAGATTGGTGACCCAGGTCCTTGCTGGTATGAAGGCCTTCACATCTATCTTTCTGAATGACATAACTGTGTACAGTAGCAACTGGAAGGATCACCTCTTTCACTTCCATGAAGTGCTTAAGTCTATCCAACAGGCAGGTCTGACAATCAAGAGCAGTAAGTGCCAGATAAGGGTCTGTGGTATACTTAGGACACCTGGTGTGCATGGATAAGGTGCATCTCCTGCAGGCTAAGATAGAGACTATCATGGCCTGGGACTTCCCCGAAACCAGAACTGAGGTCAGAGCATTCTTGGGCCTCACTGGGTACTACAGGCTTGTCAAGGGACATGGCACTATTGTTGCCCCTTTAACAGAGCTGACTTCTAAGAAGCAGCCCAGAAATCTGATTTGGACAGAGGCATGCCAAAAAGCATTTGACTCCATTATGGAGGCCTTGTGCACAGCCCCTGTGCTCAGACCCCTGACTTCTCCCAGGAGTTTGTTGTGCAGAAAGGTGCCTCAGAACATGAGATAGGGGCAGTTGTATCACAGCTAAATGAAGAGGGCCTAGACCAACCTGTACACTTCATCTCCAGGAGGTTACTCCCCAGGGCACAAAGGAAGAGTACTATAGAAAGAAAAGCTTTTGCTATAGTCTGGGCACTGAGGAAGTTGAGGGCATACCTGTTGGGCACTCACTTCCTGATTCAGACTGAACACAGGCCCCTCAGGCAAATCAGGGGTGGGACTCCAAAGTTGTTGAGGGGGTGTATTTTCCTACAGGGTATGGACTTCGGGGGGAACACAGACCAGGGGTAGACCACGCCATTGCTGATGGTCTATCCAGATTTTTCTGCATTAGTGATGAGAACTCCATATAGGTTGGGTAGATCTCACTTTCAGTTGGGAGGTAAGTGTTTTCTTCCCCCAAACGTTTTGCCTGCTTACCTCCTCTTTTTTCTTTTTTTTTGTTGGTCTTAGGACTCTGAGCACTTCACTACTGCCAAACCGTGGTAAAGTGATTGTGCTTTTCCCTTAAACATGGTGACGTTGGTGTGTACCCAACATACATATTTCGTTTACTTGTAAGTCCCTTGTAAAGTATTATACCTTTTACCCTGGGTAAGTAACCTAAATGCTACTAGTGAAACTCCAACACTGATTGTGCCACCCACACAAGTAACCTTTCAAACCTGTCTAGACCTGTTATTGCAAGGCCTGCGTGTGTAGTTTACTGCCACTTCAACGTAGCATTTAAAACGACTTGCCAAGCATAAAACTCCCCTTTTATTACACAAAATTCACCCTTAAGGTAAGCCCTTGGTAGCCCTAAGGACAGGGTGCTGTGTAAGAAAAAGGTAGGACATGTCGTTTTAGTTTAACATGTCTTGGTAGTGAAAAACATCCAAATTCGTTTTTCATTCCTGTGAGGCATACTCCTCTCATAGGCGAGCATTAGAAATTCCTTAATACACTTTTAAACTGTAATTCCTGATTAGAAAGTAGTAGCTGCATCATGTTTCATATATTTGAAATGGTAATGATAAATCGTATTTACTGGTAAAATTGGATTTAACGTTACTATTTTAGAAATGCCACTTTTAGAAAGTGGACATTTCCCTCCTCTTACTGCTGTGTATGCCTTTCACCTTGTCTCCAATACATTTCTGGGGTGACAGATACACTTTGTATTTTCCTTCTAGACAGCCACAAACACAGGAAGGGTAGGTGTATCAGAGAACTCATCCGCATTCACCTTCATTCTGATAGCTCTTCCTGGGCAGGAAGGGAGGCAGGGGAGCTGACACTCACACCAGAATAGGCAGTGTCCTGTTTCCCACATAAAGGGCTGATTACTCCCAACTAATAGCCTGGAACAAAGACTGAGAAGTCATTCCCACTTCAAAGGCACAATTGGGTATAATTACTGGGGCTCTGACCCTACCAAAATAGTACACTACTGGACCTGTGAAGAAATATGCTGGGAGTAAAGACTGCTGTGCTACAAGGATTGCTATTCTGCTAGACTGCTATTTTGGAAGAACTGCCTTTCTGCTTTGCTGTGCCGCCCTGCTGCCTGCTGAACTCTGCCCTGCTGAGGACAAGCTCTGGGCCATCTCACTTGAACCCAGAATGACTCCAAGGCATGAAAGCTTGCCCCCTGTTCCGAAGTGTCAGGGCCATCAAATATTTCCTTCAACCCAACAATGGCACCTAGATTCTTCCATATGTGAGCCCTGCCCTGCAAAGTGGTGCCAAGTCAATACAGGGCCCTTAAAAAGGTGACTTCTGCTGTCAAGAATGATCAAAATCGACGCAGTAATGACTATGCAATGATCAGAACTCACGCATTGCCCTTCAACGCCGACAAAGGAGGTGATCAACGACATTGCTTCGATGGAATGCACAGATCGACAATGACAGACAGCATGGCTCGACGACGATGCAGCGCTTGTATCTTAAAGTAGTTTGTTGACAAAGACTTCATCTTCTGCTCAGATCCAAACTGAAGCAGCAAGTTTTCTACGTCAACGCTTGCTCCATCCAAGGTACTTTTTCTGCTGGAACTGCGGGAGTCCTGTAGCTAACCTGTCATCCATTGTGGTCAGCGTGAACTTTCGATTTATATCGATCCAGTGCGACCTCACGTAAACCCTAAAAGCTGTTTGTTTCTAAGCACTACTTTTTGATGTATTTTTTACTAATGTATAACTCCCGTTATATTTATTAGATTTCTTTATAATTTTTGGTCTTGTTTTGCTCATAAAATATAATCTATTTTTCTAACCCTATGTGGAGCATTTTTGTGGCGTTTTCATTGCGTTACTGTGTGTTTATTTCACAAATAGTTTGCACATTGGCTCTTTAAGTAAGCCTGGCTGCTTTGTGCCAAGCTGCCAGAGGGTGAGCACAGATTATCTTCTAGTGTGCATCTAGCTTACCCGGACTAGTGTGGTGGCTCCTGCTTGTACAGGGTGCATACTCTGACAACCAGAAACCCCCGTTCTAACATAAGGTAATCCTGACTTTGGAAGTTTTTCCCTACCATGACATGTAAAACTTAAAAGTACATGTCATGTTTTTTAAATACATTACACCCTGCCCTCTGTGTTGTCCAGTGCCTACCTTAGTGGTGACGTATATGAATATAAAGGAAGGTTTGGGCCTGACAAAAAGTTTATTTTGTCAGGTCAGCATGGCAGTGTAAACTGAACAAATGCGCTCTTCGGTGGCAGGCCTGAGACATGGTTATGGGGCTACTTAAGTGGGTTGCACAATCAGTGCTTCAGGTCCACTAATAGCATTTAATTTACAGGCCCTGAACACATGCAGTGCACTGTACTAAGGACTTATACGTCTATTAAATATCTCAGTGGGGTATGAAACACCATTGCCATGTTTAAAGGATAGAGCATATGCACTTTAGCACTGGTTAGCTGAGGTAAGGTGCTCAGAGTCCTAAGGCTAACAAAAACAAGGCCAGAAAATATGGGAAGGCTAAAGCTTTTTGGTGATCCTGAAGAGAGGGCCATTTTCCAACAGATATGTTTTTGGTAGGCTCTAGATTGCTGGCCATTCGCACTCACTCATTACAATGCACCCCTGCACTTACTGCTTCAATCACGCCCATTCCTCATTCTAACTCACCCAGGATCCACCTTCAAGCATTTACTCATACGTATAATGCACCCACTTACACAAGCTTACTCTAGACCCTCTCTCACAGCAACTCACTCAAACACACCCTAATCAATCTCCCACTCGAAGCACTCGAAACACTTACTCATAAAAGCATCTATGTATTCACTCACTGCCTCTTAAAAAACATTTTCGAATACATTCACAAAGGGGAAGGGTTTCCTTGGTCCCCTTCCCCTTTGTGAATGTATTCGAAAATATTTTCGAATACCGCGATTCGGTCGCAAAACATTCCTATATACCACTGCAAGTCGCTATTAGGAAGGGACGCACTTAACACGCCCCTTCCTAATACTGAATTGCTCATATATTTAGCGATTCTGTAATAGGTTACCGAATTGTAAAATAGAGTTGGTAAACGTAAAAAGACAAATTGCTGATTCTGTGATTTGGGCCATTTGCGACATCAAAAAACCTACATACATCTGGCCCCTAATTACTCGTCCTTGCAATCATGCATCTGCACATCTACCCATTGACTCATTCTTTCATTCACCCTCTTGCCCATAAATAACACCAGACATGCTGTGCGTGGCGTGAGAGAGGGGTATTGGATATTACTTTTCTCGCGACTGACCTCTGAATCAGACAGCACCACTATGTAAAAGAGAGTTCTTGAAACACTGATGTGCCAGGGTCAGACTGCTCTTGCACCCGATAGCCGTGCTGTGTAAGACAGAGAGAGTCAGAGTTATTGGGACAGCTGATCCACTCTGGACTGACTTCATCTGTAGCAGAGAACACGCTGACCCTTGCAGAGCATTATCTTTCAATAATGCAGCAGGTGCAGTGGCAAAGAAGCCCAGATGTCCGGAGGCCACTCTGAACCTCAATTATGGATGTATTTTTCTACCAAACGAGGGGAAGGAGGGGGCGTTCCCATTACCTATATGCATGCCCGTAGCACCTTCCTACTAACCTGGCTCTGTGTGAGAGGGAAAACTTGCACCAGATAATTCTTCTGTTTTACTAGAGACAGCTGCCAAGGACTGACTGCCTGTTCATCAGAGCACACAGCTGTGAGAGACAGCTGGGGAAACAGCTGCTATTCCAGGTACTGACTGTTGTTGAGCCAGAGAGCATGGCGATGTGAGTGGGAACCTTTGAGACAGCTGCTAATGTAAGGCCTGGACTGACTGCTGCTGTACCAAAGCACCGTGCTTTTTCAGAGACCACTGCTGGCGGAGAGGCCAGTGTGGGCAGCTCTCAGCGCAGCTGCCCCGGGTGACCCTGTCTGCAACTGTTCCAGAAGGTTCTGCTATTGAGGGGCTCAGATAATATCAGCCATACGGCTCTCTGTCAGACCTGGAGAAGGGATGTGGCGAGTTGCTCAGAGAGGTGGGGCTGTCTGAGAGATGCCCGTAGCACCGCATTCCAAGGCAGGAGTTCCCAGGCATGATGTGCTCCGCTCATTACTATGTATTGTGCGGGCTCGGGCATGGAGGTGAGCAGAAGGTGGCGGGGAAATTCTAACGGGAAGCCTGGTGTGCAGTGTCATCAACCAACATAGACATCTTCCCGCACATCATATCCCTAATGATAAAATGTTAGTAATGCTCTTCAAAACATAGTGTGTGTTGTTCCTAGAGACCGCACACTAATTTGGCCTCTCACTGTGAAACGTTTGACTCAATGAGCATTCTTGCCAGGTAAGCTGCGGAGAAATGTTGGACTTCAAATCTATCATCTTAATAACTACAGATCATCACAAGTCACACCTTTGCCGCATCCGCCACGCGGCCCAGGGTTACCTGTTTGGCGGTGGTGCCATCCTGTTGCTTCAACAGCTACAGCAGTTGGCAGTTTGAGGTGGACAGTTGGAGAAGATATTTAACAGTGCCACTGTCTCTGACAGAGTATTCCGGAGGCTAATTAACCCTGAAGAAGGTACATCACTGCTCTCAGCGCAGGGCGCAACGTTCAGGAGCACTATGCAGCCCAGTCCTAATAGGAGTACGCCATGGTAAGCTGCAGCAGCTGAGCACCAGTGTGTTCCACTTGGTCGCTGCAGGTAAGGCTCTGCTGGCGCACCACGGCTCTGGCGGTATGCTCTAGTTTTCTTACTATTTTTTCATTATTACTTGATGTAGCACCTAGGGATTGGGCAACCTTGGTGCCCTCATTCTGCAGTGCATACACTTTGCGGGGTTAAAACAGAGCAGGTACAGAAGTCGCAACTGGAGGGGTTGAGCAAAAGGAACACCTGGCAGGTAGTGCAGGGCCGGACTGGGAACCTCAACCGGCCCTGGCACAGTGCTCGGCCGCCCCCCCTACCCACTCGGGGGGGGGGAGGTGTTGGAGGTGCTGCTGAGCTGTTTGCCGAGCCCGGTTTTCAGCCGATTTTGGTACAGGGACGATTTTGCTGCTAAAACGGCCCTGTATCAAAAACGGCCCCTAGGGGCCCAAAACCGGCCCCCACCTGTGCAGCACACCGGGGATTGCTCGGTGCCCGCTATGGCCAGTACGGCCCTGAGGTGGTGAGGCATTGCAGATTGGTGGGTGGACAATGTTGAGCAGCCAGACACTTTGGCGCATATATATGAGACCCTTGCACCACCGGAGAATCACTTTTTGTGACTCTTCAGTGGTGCAAACCATGAAATCATATCTCAGAGGCTACGCAAAGCTACTTTGCATGGCTTTGAACGGCCTCATAGATATGGAGTACGGCAAGGCAGTGCAAATCTCTGTGTTGCCTTACTCTGAGCTCGGGAGGTGTCCCATGGGTGTTGCAGATGGTGTTCCCATGCAACATCTATGGATTTTGACACTTCCCAAGATTTACAAGACCATTTAAACCTGTGGATGCATGAAAACCTTATGCCTCCTAAGGTGAGCCATAAAGAGGAGAAATAATTGTATTTCTCCTTGTTCATTCCTTTTTCCATGTGTGCTGCATTTTGTAGCTCACATAGAAAGAAGAAAACGCCTGTCAGGCAGTGAGGGCCTGTGCACATAAGCATGATGGGATAAGGAATCTAAAAAAATGTAAACCACTTAACTTGCGCTCACTGCTTCGCCGATGCAGCGAGCGCAAGGTAAGTGGTTTTACTTATTTATTTATTTTAATTTACTTATCCTGTCGCTTGTCACTCTCACCACCGCTCCAACAGCCCCACCTCACTCACCTGCATGGACCGCCACTGTGCTCTGGATTACCCCTTCCTGCACAAAATCAATCCTGTTGACAACACAGGCCCCCTTGCACTATAGTGCAAGGGTCTCTGGTTTGGAGCAAAGCTGCCGAAACAGGACCAGCGCTTGGGGAAAGGAAAAGAATGTACCGTATTGGATAAATATGGTGCATTCCTGCCCTTTCACTTTGACATAGGTCATTGCAGCAAGGTGACTTGGTGCACTGCCCTATGTCAAAACCCCATCCCTGAGGCCCTTTGATTTTAACGTGAGTGCACGGCAGGACGGTCAAGAATGACTTTCCAGAGAGGTGATATGCCGTGGCCTGTTCTACGATATGACAGACAGCCAGTTGAGCCAATGTTCTAAGGTGGATTCGCTCCATAAGCAAATGGCTGCAGATGAGTGACTTTGTTGTATCTCACTTATGCCACCCCTCCCGTGCCCTGCGCTTGGTTCCTTCCCCTCCCCTGCGCGTGAGCTCCCCCTGTGCTCTGCACTCCCTGATTGGTTCCCCCACATTCCATTCCTCCCTGGTTCACCTCCTGTGACGTGTACTGTCATAACAGATGTTCCACTGACCCACGCACCACCACCGGTGTGGGGCTGTTTCTAATAAACCTAATCTGAGGAACTACGATTGGTTATTGACTGCTTTATAACAGTGGCGACGAGCGGAACTACAGCCTCACACCGTGGTACATCAAGGTACAGCTGACGTACTGGAAACTTAAAGGAAATTTAATATCAATCTAAAGATCGGAACAAATTCCTTCTACCTGGAAAGCTGTTTTGTGTTTGATTGGAGGCTGTGGAAGCGTATGCCTTGTGCCGAGATTTGAGTATCTCAGGACATCCGGTGCCTTGCAGTCCATATTCGTCTTGGACTTCGTCTTCGTGACGTGACAGCTGCAGCATCGCATGAAGGTACGGCCGCACGGCACTTTGGATTTTCTCTTCACGGGTGTCGTCTGAAATTGCCTGAGGTCGCCTCCGCTCAGAGGCAGACCAGCGTGGAGTATTCCTGTCAGCGATAGCCGTGCGCATCCACCAAAAGGAATTCCTGTCAGCTGTTCGCGCCTCAAATCAACCACATCTGCGCATGCTAGGCGACGCGTGACGTCACTGAAACGCAGCGTGGAGGCCATTTAAAAAAAAAAAAAAGTAATTGAAATTGATCGTGCTGCCTGAGTCTCTGTGTTCGAGCCTGACCAACGCTCTGTATTGGTGAACATTGCGAAATGTGAATAAAAAGGGGCCGATAATTTTACAAGAGCAACTGGATGAATACTAATCTGAGTAAAGTGACTATTTATGAACTGTGATGGTAACAACTTCTACACACACATTGAAAAAAGTAAAGTACAGCTTCAAGAACAATTCCAAAAGGGGTGCATAAAGTGAATTCACTAGTATATTTGTAACCTGAGCACAACTACTCATATAAAAAAAAGGGGAACAGGCAACAGTGAGAACTTGAGCAAGAAGGTTTCCCATCGCTATGTGTGCTCTTAGTTCCTTAAATCTTTCGCAACCTCAAGCGTTCCTACCTCTAAAAGGTGCACCATGCATGCCTTGGAAAGAGTGGAAAGAATACTTTATTAATTACATTGAGACAGTGGAAGATGACGATTTCACGGCTGTGAAGAAAAAAAAAGTACTGTTGTACTGTTTAGGTCCAGGCGGTGTTAAGACCTACAACAACATAGAGAAGAAAGTAAGAACGGGTGATGATGTATATCAGCATGCCTTGGATGATCTGGACGACCACTTCTTGCCTATTGTGTGTGTCGCTGTTGACCGGTACAAATTCTCAAGAAGAAAGCAAGGGAAAGAAGAGAGCATTGAAGATTATGTTGCGGCCTTGAACAACTTAGCCTTAACCTGCAGATTTGGAGCACTGCAAGAGGAATTTGTGCGTGATCAAATAATTATGCACGCGAGCAACCCCAATATCCAGGACAAACTTTGGGTTAATGGAGAGGCTTCTTTGAAGGAAGTTGTTGCTCTTGTCAAGAAAGCTGAACTTACAGGCAGATGCGCCAAAGCAGTTATGGATGAACCTGTGGAAGTTAAAGCTATAAGATCCTCTAATGCAACCAAACTAAAACACAAAGGAAATAAAAGAGAAGTGAGACATGAATATCACAAAAGAAGTGAACCAAGTAAACCAAAACAAAGCAGTGAAAGACGTGGTAGTACTAGAGACAATGAGTTTGCTGAACTTAGATGTTATCGTTGTGGGTCTCCATCCCATTTAGCTGATTCAAAAAAGTGTCCAGCTATACATCAAAAATGCTTGTCATGTGGAATGACTGGACACATCGCTAAAGCATGCAATAGGAAAGTTTATAAACAAAGCAGACAGGTCCGACAAATTCATGAACAGAGTGATTCCACAGACGAAGATTCTGAGTATTCTGACTCCGACAGCGTCAGTTATGTCTTCTCAATCGAATATGACGTGTTGAAACTCACGCCAACTAAGAAGAAAAAACCCATGTGTGATGTACAATTGGGTGGTGTGACAGTCAATCTGATGGCAGACTCTGGGTCTCCCTTCACGATTATCAACGAAAATGTGTGGAAGCAATTCACGGATAAAGTTGGCTCAACTCTTGAAAAATCAAAGGTCATCGCTAGAAGCTACACGGGAAACAACATAGAATTCTTAGGAACTTGTGATCTAGAATTTGAATTTAAAAACAGGAGAGCATTTTGCAGACTTTATGTTGCTAAGGAAGGCCCTTCTGTCCTTGGTTGGAGTGACCAAGCTGATCTTGGTATCATGCTCGATCCCAACAGTGCTGATCCGGTGTTGTCTATTAATGATTCTAGTAAACTGGCAATACTAAAAGACTTTCCAGAAATGTTCTCAGGTAAAGTTGGTCTTCTTAAAAGCTTCGAACATAAAATTGAACTAAAAGACTCAGCTGTTCCTTGCATTCACAAGGTAAGACATCTACCAGTGTCAGTGAGAGATGATGTTCAAGCAGAATTAAACAAACTTGTCAAGGATGGTATTATAGAAGAGGTGGAATCAGCGGAATGGGTTTCCCCCTTGGTAGTTGTGAAACGTCCCAATGGGAAAATTAGACTTTGCATCGATCTCAGGGACCTCAATAAGAACATTATTGTAGATCAATACCCCTTACCACGTATTTGTGAAATGTTTAGTGCCACCAATGATATGTGTGTATTTTCCATTTTAGACTTGAAATCCACGTACCACCAAATTCCACTACACGCTGACAGTAAAAAATTCACAACCTTTATCACACCCTTTGGTTGTTATCAGTTTACCAGGGTACCTTTTGGATTAGCCTCTGCTGCAGCACTGTTCGAAAGGGTCATGACATCCATTCTGGAAGGTGTTGATGGCATCAGGTTTTTCCAGGATGATATCCTGGTCATGGGCAGCAACCAATTGGAACATGACACACGCCTTAGGCAAGTTTTTAACAAATTGAAAATGCATGGTCTAACTGTAGAATTAGACAAATGTAAAATCTCACAAGACAGAGTGATTTACCTTGGCACACCATCAGCCATGAAGGCATTAAACCCAAACAAGGTTTAGTGGACGCAATCGTCAATGCTCCGTGTCCTTCAAGCAAAGAAGATGTAAGAGCTTTTCTTGGCTTGACGGAGTATTACTCTAAGTTCATTAGGAATTTCTCAGAAAAGACCTACAGTATAAGACAATTACTGAAAAATAAAACCAAGTTTGTCTGGTCACCTGACTGTCAGGTCACCTTTGATACCATCAAAAAGGAAATCAGCGAGGCACCTTTTCTCAAAGGTTTTGATCCCAAAGCAGAAATCTATCTAACCACCGATGCAAGCAACAAGGGAATTGGTGCTGTTCTAGCCCAGAAGGACACATCGAACCAAGAATGGGTTGTAGCCTTTGCCTCCAGGTCGCTCACCTCTGCAGAGGAAAAGTACTCTGTAATTGAGCGTGAAATGCTGGCTTGTTCATGGGCGCTCAATTACTTCAGAGCATATGTGTGGGGATACGAAATCCATCTTCGCACAGACCACAAACCATTGATCAAGATACTGTCTGCCTCGGGTCTACAAAATGCTTCACCAAGACTGAGCAAAATGTCAATCAAGCTGTTGGATTACAACTACACGGTGGAATATTGGCCTGGAGTGAAAAACAAAATTGCAGACTTCCTCAGCAGACTGCCTCTGCCTCACACTGAAAGCATGGCCACACAGGAAGATGAGGAGAAAGTGGCTCTGCTCTTCAACACTGACCTGGATGGAATATCTGCGGAAGAATGGAGTCAACACATGTCGCACGACTCAACGCTGCAAGAGGTATGCAAATTCGTCAACTCTGCATGGCCTGAAAAGCGCAACCTACATGACAATATCAAAGCGTGCTGGGAAACAAGAAATGAACTCAGTTGGGAAAACGGTGTGTTGTACAGAATCGGTAAAGCTATAGCCCCTGTCACACTCAGAGACAAAATTCTAAGATTGTGCCACATAGGCCACCTTGAGACAAAAAAGTATTTACCTATGCCTCCAAAATATGAGTTAAACCCAACTTGATTAAGGATAAACAATAGTTTATTAGTTTACCCTGACAATGATTTATGTCTTTGAATATATCTCAGTTAACGACAATTCTCTTCATTGTTTTTAAACAACGGACATAAGATCACCATCAACCTCATATCTAGCCATATACAATTCAAAAAATGATTGGTGCATATAAACAGTGCGTGAAGAAACAATCAAACACAATTAAGGAAAAATACATACTCTTTACATGGACAAGAATTATCATGTGCAAAATCAGAAAAGAACAGTTCATAGAAACAAATCACATTGAAGGAGCGAGCGAGAGAATACAGTTTTTTGTCAAAATTCACCCTCAACTCGTCAAACACAATCAATATGTACTCTTAAAGAGAAAAAGCCCATTTTATGCATCAGTCCTAATGACCCTTAGTGACAGGGAAAATGCCGACGCGTTTCAAATCCTGGAATTTATTTACAGGATTCTCATCAGGGCGCTGTGATTGTGGTCCATGGGAACTGTTTGTGAAAAAAAGGAAAAGAGGATTTTGTTCAAGTTTTATGACCTCTAGCCATTTGTGACGGTAAAAAACGCACGCATGGAAATGCGGGTTACCTTGTTAAATGATGCCACGAGGGGCTCCTACTTGAATGAAGGATCGTCTATGCCATGTGAAGTTTGGGCTGCAACAGAGCACACCTTGTAAGTATTGTGTGATGGGAAAGAGAGTAAGCTGGCCGCAAACTGTATGAATATTAGAATTAAAAGTTTACCTTAGATGCAAGCCGTCCTTCGGCAGGTGTGCCGGTGACGGAGTTTTAATTCTCCAAACTACGTTGGTTTATCTGAAAATGGAGAATTTAAGGCAGGGTTGAAAAAATCAACTTGGCTGAAGCCGAATGAAATGGAATTGGCATAACGCCGGGGAACTTACTTGTGTGCGGTGACGCATGGGCAGGCTCGCCGGTATTGGGAATTTCTTTTGTTTTCGATCTACGAAGCAAAGAGGAAGACGGGTGTAACTTGTCTGATTCATTTGAAAAAACCTTTTGTCCCAAGGCGGGTTGTGGAGGTTAGGTCTTACCGTCAATGGACGCGAGGAGCTCCGCTAGTCAAACTTGCTTGTGGTCGGCACACTCTGAAAGTGTTTGTGGCTATCCTGTGCTGAGCCAAGCCGGCTTCCTGAAACAGACATCATGTGATGCGCACTCGTCCAATCAGGGACAAGGCCATGTTTGATGCATTGTGGGACTTGGAGTCAGGATTCGGGTTTATGCCCGGTTTATTTCACTAAGGGAGTTAAGGCCCGTGTTGACACTGTCAAATTTTAAAATCAAATATGCCTCTTTGCGGAGTAGCATCGTTTCCACATCTGGATAGCGTTTGGGGTCTATCCAGACCAATGCTGTCCATTTAAAATCATTTTCAGTGTGGTTACTGTTTAGAAAGTGTTCCACCATTGGCGCGGATATGACTTTTCTCTTAATGCGAGAACGATGTTGGGTGATTCTCGCATTGATCGGTTGATTTGTTTTCCCGATGTAGACTCTGTTGCATGGACAAACCACTGCATAGACGATGTTTCGGGTCTTACAGTTTGTGAAGACCTCGTGTTTCCACTTGGTGCCGTGATTGATGAAAGTGTCACCCTCTAATGTGGTGGAGCATGATATACAATTTCCACATTTGTGGTGCCCACGAAGAGGTGTCAAATGCCACTGAGCTATTAGGTCACTTTTGGGTGGAGGAATATAGCTGTCAGCTTTGATAAGTTGTTGACCAATGCTCGCATTTTTTCGCATTGCAAAGATGGGTTTTGAAAGGGGGTACTCAAGGGATTCCAATAAGTGCCAATTCTTACGGATTATGTTTTTGAATTGGTTTGTGTGTTGACCAAATGTGGTAACACACACCAGTTTGTCCATTTCCTTCTTTTGTTTTATCTGTAGGAGTGTCTCTCTGGGGGTGTACTTAGCCCTGTTTTTGGAATGTTTGAGTAATTTTTTGGGGTACCCTCTTTCTGCCATCTCAAGCTTCAAACAACCGTGGCAAATGCGCACTCGCAACAAGAATTACAACAATTAAATTTGTCCACCATAATAAATCTTTCTGACAGAGAATTATCGAGAGATGAGGAAATGCTTCTAAACCTGGGCCTCAAATTTGTCCCCACTAAGAGAACCGATTTCACGAAATTGAAATTGGAGGCACTTGATTTCTGCCGCAAAGTCAGGCTGAAAACTTACTTCGCTGATGCCGAAATGACGTCAACACAAGAAGTAACTGGACTTAGAGTTAAATCCAGATTCACCCCAACAACAAATATCCCGAAACAAATCATTGCATTTGAACAGGCGGTTCTGTCTTCACTCACCAAACTTGAGAAGCAACACAGCTTTGTCAAAAATAACATCAGTAAAGGCATTCAGAAAGCAATTGGTGATCTTAAATCTGACACGTCAATTGTTATAAAGCAAGCAGATAAAGGTGGGGCGGTGGTTCTGTGGCCCCGTCCCATGTACCTCACTGAAGGCCAACTACACGTGAATAATCGGGAGTGGTACAGAGCATCCAAAGAAGATCCCGTCCACGCCATTCAGGATAAATTATCTAAAATCACGCAGACAGGCCTGGACGAAGGGTTCTTAGGGCCTAAAGAGTTTGAATTCTTGAACAAAAAGTCTCCAAGGACGCCAATCCTTTATTTCTTACCTAAGATTCACAAAAATGAGAAGGCACCACCGGGAAGACCCATAGTGTCCGGGTGCGATTCTGTGTTAGAACCTGTATCAAAATACATTGACTTCTTTTTGAAACCGTGCATAACACTAGTGAAATCGCACCTCAGGGATACCACAGACTTTATCACTCGCATTGAGGGGCGCACATTCAATGAACTTTCTGATTTGATGGTGACATTGGATGTCGCATCGCTATACACCCAGATACCGCAAGACGAGGCACTTGAGGTAATTGAGCTGTATCTAGAACAACGTGAAAGACCCCACTGAGTGCCTTCTTCATTCATTCTCGCATCGGCTGAAATCACTCTGCGGAGCAATTACTTCAAGTTCGAGAACAACTTTTTCATACAAATCAAAGGGACGGCCATGGGCTGTCCGTATGCGCCGGAGCTGGCGGTGTTGTATATGGCAAAATACGAAGAGAGATTTATTTACAGCAATAATCCCTTCTCAGGCCATATCATTCAATGGCTCAGATACATTGATGACGTCTGGCTCCTGTGGCAGGGGAGCCAGACCGACCTTGATCAATTTCATGTATGGCTCAACTCTAGGCACCCTGATATCCAATTTACATTGAACTCGAGTTCTAAACAAATGATTTTTCTTGACGTCACAGTAGGCACCAGTGAGTCTAAGTTGACAACCTCTTTGCATATGAAAAAAACGGACAGGAACACGATCCTTCATTATAACAGCTCGCATCCGCAAAGCCTAAAGGATAATCTGCCTTACGGCCAACTATTAAGGATCAGACGCAATTGTAGCGATCTTAAAGACTTTGATTCACACGCAACCAGATTTTGCAGTGAGATGGCAGAAAGAGGGTACCCCAAAAAATTACTCAAACATTCCAAAAACAGGGCTAAGTACACCCCCAGAGAGACACTCCTACAGATAAAACAAAAGAAGGAAATGGACAAACTGGTGTGTGTTACCACATTTGGTCAACACACAAACCAATTCAAAAACATAATCCGTAAGAATTGGCACTTATTGGAATCCCTTGAGTACCCCCTTTCAAAACCCATCTTTGCAATGCGAAAAAATGCGAGCATTGGTCAACAACTTATCAAAGCTGACAGCTATATTCCTCCACCCAAAAGTGACCTAATAGCTCAGTGGCATTTGACACCTCTTCGTGGGCACCACAAATGTGGAAATTGTATATCATGCTCCACCACATTAGAGGATGACACTTTCATCAATCACGGCACCAAGTGGAAACACGAGGTCTTCACAAACTGTAAGACCCGAAACATCGTCTATGCAGTGGTTTGTCCATGCAACAGAGTCTACATCGGGAAAACAAATCAACCGATCAATGCGAGAATCACCCAACATCGTTCTCGCATTAAGAGAAAAGTCATATCCGCGCCAATGGTGGAACACTTTCTAAACAGTAACCACACTGAAAATGATTTTAAATGGACAGCATTGGTCTGGATAGACCCCAAACGCTATCCAGATGTGGAAACGATGCAACTCCGCAAAGAGGCATATTTGATTTTAAAATTTGACAGTGTCAACACGGGCCTTAACTCCCTTAGTGAAATAAACCGGGCATAAACCCGAATCCTGACTCCAAGTCCCACAATGCATCAAACATGGCCTTGTCCCTGATTGGACGAGTGCGCATCACATGATGTCTGTTTCAGGAAGCCGGCTTGGCTCAGCACAGGATAGCCACAAACACTTTCAGAGTGTGCCGGCCACAAGTAAGTTTGACTAGCGGAGCTCCTCGCGTCCATTGACGGTAAGACCTAACCTCCACAACCCGCCTTGGGACAAAAGGTTTTTTCAAATGAATCAGACAAGTTACACCCGTCTTCCTCTTTGCTTCGTAGATCGAAAACAAAAAAAATTCCCAATACCGGCGAGCCTGCCCATGCGTCACCGCACACAAGTAAGTTCCCCGGCGTTATGCCAATTCCATTTCATTCGGCTTCAGCCAAGTTGATTTTTTCAACCCTGCCTTAAATTCTCCATTTTCAGATAAACCAACGTAGTTTGGAGAATTAAAACTCCGTCACCGGCACACCTGCCGAAGGACGGCTTGCATCTAAGGTAAACTTTTAATTCTAATATTCATACAGTTTGCGGCCAGCTTACTCTCTTTCCCATCACACAATACTTACAAGGTGTGCTCTGTTGCAGCCCAAACTTCACATGGCATAGACGATCCTTCATTCAAGTAGGAGCCCCTCGTGGCATCATTTAACAAGGTAACCCGCATTTCCATGCATGCGTTTTTTACCGTCACAAATGGCCAGAGGTCATAAAACTTGAACAAAATCCTCTTTTCCTTTTTTTCACAAACAGTTCCCATGGACCACAATCACAGCGCCCTGATGAGAATCCTGTAAATAAATTCCAGGATTTGAAACGCGTCGGCATTTTCCCTGTCACTAAGGGTCATTAGGACTGATGCATAAAATGGGCTTTTTCTCTTTAAGAGTACATATTGATTGTGTTTGACGAGTTGAGGGTGAATTTTGACAAAAAACTGTATTCTCTCGCTCGCTCCTTCAATGTGATTTGTTTCTATGAACTGTTCTTTTCTGATTTTGCACATGATAATTCTTGTCCATGTAAAGAGTATGTATTTTTCCTTAATTGTGTTTGATTGTTTCTTCACGCACTGTTTATATGCACCAATCATTTTTTGAATTGTATATGGCTAGATATGAGGTTGATGGTGATCTTATGTCTGTTGTTTAAAAACAATGAAGAGAATTGTCGTTAACTGAGATATATTCAAAGACATAAATCATTGTCAGGGTAAACTAATAAACTATTGTTTATCCTTAATCAAGTTGGGTTTAACTCATATTTTGGAGGCATAGGTAAATACTTTTTTGTCTCAATTTAGTGTGGCCCTACCTACCCTCCCTCCCATTGGGCCCAGCCACCCCTTTGTTTCTACATAGGCCATTGGCATCACCAAGACTAAGCAGAGAGTCAGGTCAAGTTATTGGTGGCCGGGTATTGACAAACAAATTGAGGTCCAGGTCAGGAACTGTGTAGAATGCTGTGACTCAGACAAAACCCTCAAAACGTCAAAAGTCAGTCTCTCTCCAATTCAACCCCCCCCTAATGGCATGGGAGAAATTGGGCTTAGACATAGTGGGGCCCATCGAAGGACATGACGGTGAAATCAAGTACATCCTAGTGGCGATAGATCATTTCTCCAAGTGGCCTGAAATAAAAATTGTCGATGAAATTGACAGCTCAAAATTCATTAATTTCTTGGACAAACTGTTTTTGAGTGAAGGATTACCTAAATCAGTACTCACAGATAATGGTCCACAATTCTGCTCAGAGGCATTCAAGTCGTTTCTAGCAAGGAACTGTATCACTCATCACACCACTTCAATTTACCATCCAGAAGGTAATGGTCTCACTGAACGTTTCAACCGTGTCTTGAAGGGACATATACAACTATCTAGAAACGCAAGCCAAAACTGGGAAGAAGAAATTTACAAACTCATCTGGGCATTCAGGATATCTCCGTGTGCCAGCACATGCACAGCACCATTTGTTCTCATGAGAAGCAGACAGCCTTTAAGCATCGACCTGGGGTGGATGTCCAAATCTAAGCAAATAGAATGGTCACCAGAAAACATCAGGATAACATTATCAAAGCCCAGAAATACTACAAGGAATGGTATGATTCGAAACACAGTGCTAAGGAACATGCATTTAAAGTCGGCGACCTTGTGAAAGTTTGTTTGGAAAAAAGAGTAAAGAAAGGAGAAAGCAGATTCACTGCCCCTCTTTACATTGATGAACTGTTTAACAATGCGGCAAGACTCAGTGATGGGAAAGTATGGCACATGAGCAGACTGGCAAAATATCATCCGGGAGGCAAGACTCACAATCAACAGCAACATGTTATGGTTAGCAATGATCTGTGGGTGGATGTTGATAGGTCTTGTGTTGAAGAGAGTAATATGTCTAGAAATGTCATCACACACGATCTCCAACCTGACACTGACTCAGATGATGGTCAATCAACAGATCGGTCTGTTGGTGTCAATCCTAGCACTTCGACATATAATCGGAGTTGTCACGATGACCCACATTCTGACTCTGAAGTTGCGTCTGACGGTCACAGGTTCAGTAGTAGGTTCGGCAGAACTAGCGATGATTCCCATTCGGACTCTGAATGTGCACCTGACTTGCCGTTGGTCTCTGGAAGGTTTGGCAGAATCATCCGAAGACCAAAACGCTTGGATGACTTTGTATGTGACTAGCTGTCTCCAGTTTATTTACCCCCATGTTAATGTTTACCTCTCCCCGTGGCACAGTTGTCAAAACTCTCAAGAGAGGAAGATGTGTTGTATCTCACTTATGCCACCCCTCCCGTGCCCTGCGCTTGGTTCCTTCCCCTCCCCTGCGCGTGAGCTCCCCCTGTGCTCTGCCCTCCCTGATTAGTTCCCCCACATTCCATTCCTCCCTGGTTCACCTCCTGTGACGTGGACTGTCATAACAGATGTTCCACTGACCCACGCACCACCACCGGTGTGGGGCTGTTTCTGATAAACCTAATCTGAGGAACTACGATTGGTTATTGACTGCTTTATAACAGACTTTGAGTCCCTTTCTGCATGAGCTGTTCTTGTTTGTTTGTATTGTGAGTTCAGTGATGACATGAGACCTGTAGTCTGGTAATGTGGCCTGCAATCAGATCTGCAAATGCTGTCTGAAAAGCAACTATTGAATCTTTACAGTTTTCTACTAGACTGTTGATGAAGCCACGTTTTTAAAGTGCTAACTTTAGTAAACGTTCCCCATCCATCTGACACAGCATATGACGGTACATAATCCTGTGTTCTATACAAGGCACGCTGCTATTCTCTGGGTCCACGCTCTATTAAACACCTCAATAAGATGAAAACAATAACCCTTACATTCCAAAACACCTTCGGAAGTTAGACATAAAGTTTCTGAACAGGTGACCGGTTTCAGCTTTTTCATGAATGACAATATTCATTCACAGTGTCAGATCCCAAACCTGCTTCACTCATTTGACAAAAATGAGGCCACCAGATTTTCTATACAACCTGAGGTAATAGCGCCCAGACAGATCATATTCGCATTTCAATAGAGATTCACTGAGTAGTTAAGACGTCCAAGGCATAGAAATTAAACTGAGTGAAGATTTAGAGCATGAGCTAAGAAATAAACAACAGTCTGAAGACTACAAAGTATCAAGCAGACCTAAGTCGCGGGCGCAATCCCACCTGATCCACTATTTATATACCGCATGTATAGCAGTTTGACAGTGTCTGCATTTATTGTCAAAACATTTTTAACTTGTTGTATCTTTTTTGAAGTGTGTACTTTTTGCATGATTAGCCTGGGCGTGTGGAATGAAGGAAGCGCAAGAGCAGCAAAATGTCATCACTCAAAATGCTTGAATAGTTTCTGACCATTTTTATGCTGACTGCTATGTTATTATTTACTGACAAGTAATCTCTGCAATGCGGAAAACAGAGCAATTGTAAAAGTTTATTGTGACATTTCAAGTTGCAATTGCATAAATCGCTCTCGGACTGCGGCCAATGGAATATGAAGTAGTCCAGAACATGCCCTGCCAAATACTTACATTCACAGGTTTCCAAAGAGTACATCTAAAAATGATTTTGATATTTCAAGCAGTGATAGAAAAAGCAGGGTTAGCCGTTGATTCATGTTTTAATGTGTATATCTTATCAGCAAAAGTTAGAATGGAACAGCACCAGGGCAGCGATTTACATTTGTGTCATTTTTTTGACTGTAAGGAAGTGAAGAAAGGAGAAAAAACACAAGCAAAAAGAGGAAATGTTTCCACTCCTTTCATTTGCAAATATCATGGAAAACGTTTGAACAAGCCATGGCATGGATTGTGACCGATTATGTGCTATTTATTTTACATGAAGTGCAAATTCGAGAAAAATACAACACACTAGGTTATTTTAAAGAAGAAAAAACACGACAAAAAAAGAGAAAATGAATATAAAAAATGCATAATTTGTGCTGCCATTTGGCCTGGAAGTGCATTCAAATAGTTTAGTTTTTATCCTTCGGTTAATTATATTACCATGCTCTTTTATGGCACTATACAGTGGGCACCAACAGCATGAATATTCCCAGGTACTACCTATTCTGCTTTGGACAATAAAAGAGTCCTTATTTCAGTGACCTTTAGTCTATTTTAATTTTATTTTGTTCATGGCCCTCCCAGTTACGGCATACTCTCAAATTAAAATTGTACTACATTCAGTGGCGGCTTAGCGGAGGAGCGTCGCCCCTCTGCTTTTTTGCAGTGAAACACAGAGAAAATAAAATGATAATAACTTGCATTATTATCATTTTATTTTCTCCTACTTCTGCCCACAGCTTTGTGTGAGGGGGCATGGGAGGAGTGGTAACACGCTCCTAAAGTGCGCAATGATAGCTTGGACGGCCCTCTCATGCCACCCAAAACATTTTTGCGTACTGCACATGTTTTACATACAGACTGCATTACAGCCTACATGGATAACATGCCCAGGCCTCCAGTCAGCGCCTGAGCCCTGATACACGGCACACCAATCACAATGCGGCTAAGGCGCAGAGGGAACGGGGCCCACATCTGAGTAGGTTCAAGACTGATTTGCATGTGTCTGGGTCCAAACTGTATTTGCATATGGTGAGCAAAATAACAATGGATTTATGCCTCGATCTCTGTACTGGGCGTGAGTGTTCAACATTGTTCAACATTCCGTCCATCATTTCTTGTTTTTGCATTTGTCGCCCTAAGTGGGACGGGTATGCCAAGACATTTGTCCTGTGCTCACCAAGCCACCGGAGTCAAGCTATCCTAGCTGATGGAATGTGATACCCCGAAACCGATCCTAGAATGCTTGTTTATGGTCTGGGGAGAACCTGGCCTGGCAGGTCAGGCTGGATTGTTCCCATGGGGGGCAGGGTCAAGGCTGATTTGCATTTGGCTGGGTACAAACTGGAATGGCATAAAGAGCAACAAAAACACAGATTTAGGCCCCGATCTCTGTACTGGGGTGAGTGTTTGACATTGTTCAGCATTCCGTCCATCATTTGTTCTTTTTGCATTTGTCACCCTAAGTGGCACGGGTATGCCCAGACGTTCCCCCCAAGCTCACCATCTCACCGGAGTCAAGCTATCCTGGCTGATGCGAGGTGATAAACTAAAACTGCTTCTTGGATGCTTGTTTTCGGTCTGGGGGGGACCTGGCCTGGTAGTTCGGGCTGGACTGTTCCCATGAGGGGCAGGGTGAAGGCTGATTTGCATATGGCTGGGTACAGACTGGAATTGCGTGGTGAGCAAAAAAACTATGGATTTAGGCCTAGATCTCTGTACTGGGGGTGAGCGTTCAACATTGTTTAGCATTCCATCCATCACTTTTTCTTTTTGCATTTGTTGCCCTAAGTGAGAGGGGTATGCCTAGGTATGGGTCCTGTGCTCACCATGCTACTTGAGTCAAGCTATCCTGGCTGATGAGGACGTGATACCCCGAAACCGGTCCCAGGATGCTTTATTTATGGTCGAGTGAGGACCTGACCTGGCGGTTCAGGCTGGACTGTTCCCATTGGGAGCAGTGTCAAGGCTGATTTGCATACGGCTGGGTCCAAACTGTATAGGAATATGGTGAGCAAAATAACTATGGATTTGTGCCTGGGGGCCATATGTATCAATATCCTGATTTGCGATTCTCAAATAGCGATTTTTTAGAAATCGCTATTTGAGAATAGCAAATAGGGATGTATGTGAAAAATCGCAATTTTTTTAGCGATTTCTTAATATTCCTTAATTGCGATTAGCAAATTGCGAATTGCAATTAAGTTATACTTTCCCATTCATTTCTATGGGCCAGGAGGCCCATGGGAATGAATGGGAAGTTATTCTCAATTTGCGATTCGCAATTTGAGAATCACAAATTGAGAATAATTTCAATGGTGCAGGGGTGCCAAAAGGACACCCTGATGCACCCCTGAAATAAGCTTAGAAAAATGCAAAAAAGTGAATTTTTCAAAGAAATCGCAAATTACCACCAACTTTTGTTGGTGGTAATTTGCGATTTCCGGTGGGAGTGGATTTCCGGTGGCGCTGTGGAGCAAATGAGCAAATGAGCAAACGAGCTGTGGGTGACGGCTGTGAGCGAGGCGACGGCGAGGAGACACCGACTGTGGCGCCTGGCCACACCGGATTCCTGACTGCCTGACTGCCCAAAGGTATCCCGGGCAGTGTGGACCTGTGCTATCCTGCGTCCCGGTCCCGGGCGCGGCTGTAGCGGCTGTAGCAGCTGGAGTGAAACGACTGCCGCGATCGGTGGGCAGGCTGCGGTTGGGACAGCGAGCACCTGCCGGACGCAGGCGATAGCCGCGGGTGACGTTCGGGGTGTGCCTGGAGCCCCTGCTCCTCCTCCTCGTGTTCTGGTGTGGCCAGAGCCGCGGACACTCCTGGGCGCGGCTGGAGCGAGATGTCTGCCGCGATAGGTGGGCAGGCGGCGGCCGGAACTGCGAGAGCCTGCTGGTCGCAGTGCGAGCGCCTGCTGGACGTCTTGGGGCACGGCTGGAACCCCTGCTTCTGCTGCTGGCAACCCCTGCAGGACGCGGCAAATGCCGCAAGTGGCGTACAGGGTGCGGCCGGAGCCGGTAGCGCCTCCTGGACGCGGCAACTGCCACGAGTGGCATTCTTAGGTGCGGCCGGAGCCACAAGCCTCTCCTGGACGCGACAGCTGCCGCGACCGACGTCCCAAGTGAGGCTGGAGCTTTAAAATCCTCCTGGACGCAACTACAACAGAGGTACTAAACCATAACAACTAACTAAAGAAAGACAGGCAATTAATGTTTAATGTGCATGAAAATGTTATAACCTTACAAGTAACTGAGCCAGGGAGCAGAAACAGGGTGCTAGTTCCTGGTGTTGCATGAGCGGCGCACCTGTGCACTGGCACTTTGGAACCTTACGTCCTTGGCTGTGTCAATTGGAATTCTGTAAGAGTCTTCATTTCAAAGCTGGGACTAAAGTAGTGGGCAACAAGAAACAGCATTCCAAGATCTACCAAGTAACACACAGCCGGTGCAAATAGCACGGCTAAAACTACAACTAAAACAAAACAAAGTGATTCACCACACTGTAATGGCCTATAAAAAACTAAGGTCAAGAACCATTTTTATGAAGAGGATGGGAACGGAAGAAGCAATTAGAAAGATTACGGGCAAGACGATAAGCGCCGGAAAGTCTGTAGTAATTCCCAGGATTAAAAAGTATTTTACAAAATTAAACCTAGAGGAACAGGAACAAGCACAAAAAGAACAGACAGTTAAAGAAAAAAAAGGGAATAAAGAGGTTAGAAACGATGAAATACATCAAACTCAAATCCAAAACCAAAGGACACCTGAAGCTCCTCAAAAAAGTATCTCCACCGAATCGGATGAGTTAATCCCGACCTCCACTACAGTTGGTTCAATAATACCGGAATCATCCAAATTACAACAATCTTTAGAATATAACATTACCTGTCCAGATATCAACATCAAAGATTTAATATATCACACGGGACCACAAAAGGAAACCCAGAACATACAGAGCAGTACTCCACAAAAATCATCAGACCAAGAGGGATTCCTCGAAAAATCACCAGATCTTTCTCTCTTGAAAAGTATTGATCTTCATAATGACCATAACCCAATATCCAAATCCTTGTTCACATTGCAAAGTATCCTGGAAGCAGTTCTCATTCATCTAGGGAACACACTGGAAAACTCTGACCAAACACTTGATACCCAACTAGGAATTCTCAAATTCCTAGTTGAGAAAAAAAGGAAGAACGAGCAAACAAAGTCAACAGCATCAACAGGAGTTTGTGGTAAATGTAATGGGGAATATTCTAATAACTCAAAAGTTGAAACAATAAAAACACCTTTTTCTCAAACAAAGGAAACTACAACCCAAACCGGAAAGAAACTAAATATGGAACCTAAGGGCAAACAGGATCCTAATCATACATACTCTCTTAGAAACCTTTTTAAGGAGGAAACCAAATCAGTATCTCCCCAGCAGCCTGTAGCTTACTATCCAATTTTCACTAAAAGAAAATCTAACTCCACCTTGACCAGTCCTGTAACATCTAACCTTAAATCAACTGTTGAGATTGTGCTATCTAATGATGACACACAGAGCCAAAAAAGCGCTAATGACAAAAGAAATCAAAAGTTGATCAAACTGAAAAGGAGAAAAGCGCAAAGAAGAATTAAGAAAAAGAAAGCTCGTAAAATAAGATTTCAGAACAATTCTCCTCTTTTACCTGAAATAGAAGAAAGCACAGAAATGCCCCAGACTATGAGAATAAAGGAGCAGAAATCGCCGACAAAAACTTCAAAGAGACAACGCAGACCAACTGAGTAAATTAAATCCTAAGGCAGCACATTTTCTACCATCAGGACACGGTCCAACAAGTCCGGCGTTAAGAGAGATCTCAAAAGGAACTCTCTCTACTCAGAAAAAGGATCTGCAAACAGAGGAGACTGGGTCCAATTTTCTGGAAATTACAGACCTATTCCCTTCTGACGAAGCACCACTCAACCGCAGCCGAATCATTAGTTTGCTACAAAAAATCCGGCTGTTACAATCTCTAGCGCGTAACAAAATAAAAGTAGTTATGTTTCCAGAAAAATCAAAAATGTCAAATGCGATTGTTGAATTTTAGTCTCCAGTGATACCAGGAATCATACTGCAGGAGAGTGACACTTCACAAAAATATGGTTATGACCTGGCCCCCGTATTAAAATACGAACCTCAAAAGAGATATATACCAGATGAATCTCCCAAAAAGCCTCGGTCTAACCAATCTCTTAACACCACCATCAATATCCTAGATCATGCTACAGAAAATATATTTGTGTCCATAAAGAATGGCGATAGAGAAATCTGGAGTAAGAAAACCCCCAGTGTTAAAATAACAAAGAGAGATCATTCCTGGTCCTGGATTTCGGAAACCTTGAACAGTAATAAAAAGACAAAGGATAACAAACTCTCTGTTTAGCAAAGGCTTGACGATTTCTTCATGGAACATAGCGGGGAAAACTAAAGAAAAATTGGCTGAAATAACAAAATATTCCCCAACAATAGTGGCCCTCCAAGAAACTTGGTCTACCCAAAAATTCAATTATGAGAAATATTTTGTATATGATATCCCTGCAGAACAGGTCGATCGGGGACACGCGAAAGGTGGGATAGTGATCCTATTAAATGAAGACTACAAATGGGCACAAGAAGTAATTCCAACTAACTCTAAGAATCACCAATGTATTAAAATCAAGTGCGAGACAAATCCTCCAGAAACCTTAAAAGATCTACTAATTTACAACATCTATATCCCCCCTGGAGTAAAAATGGATGCTCTTACTATAGAAATCCTAAAGGATATCGAACAAACAATAGAAAATCAGGGCTATCCATCGCTTTTTATCATGGGTGATTTTAACGGGAAAATATCTAATGAGTTATTATTGAAATGGGCAAATTGGCTCACAATCGAGGCCCTGGGAATCTCTATTCCACTTCTTCCTAAAGAAAATAAGGCGGATAAAAGAGGGAAGATTCTAATAGCATCACTGCCCATTTTAAATGGAACAATATTAAATGGCAATGTAGAAGGAGACATCCCTGCCTCAAATACTAGACAGGGAAACTGTAATTCCTCACTACTACTCTCGCCCATGGGGTGGTCCCCCCCAGTTGGAAAGGGGCGGTGGTTAAGGCTCTTTTGAAAAAGCCTAACCTCGATCCCGCCGATCTCGCCAACTTTCGGCCTATCTCCTTGCTGCCGGGTATCAGTAAGGTGGCTGAGAAGCTGGTGAATAGCCGCCTTTCCAACTTCTTGGAAGCCAACTCCCTCCTGGGCGACTCCCAAACGGGTTTTCGCCCCGGTCAGGGGACTGACACCGCCCTGCTGGCGGTCGTGGAGAATGCGAGGAGCATGCTGGATTCGGGAGGATCAGTGGCAGTGATCCTCCTGGACCTCAGCGCTGCTTTTGACACCGTGGACCATCAGGTGCTTCTCCAACGGCTGTCGGGGGTGGGGGTCACGGGCTTGGCCCTCAAATGGTTCGCCTCCTTTTTGGAAGGTCGTACATTTGAGGTGTGGGAAGGCCAGGAAAAATCATCCTCTACCCCTCTCCAGTGTGGTGTGCCACAGGGCTCCTCATTGAGCCCTACCTTATTCAACGTTTACATGGCCCCCCTGGAGAGAGTGGTACGGCCGCTGGGTATTAAAATCATCAGTTATGCTGATGATACTCAGCTGGTGGTAGGCCTTTCCCAGTCGGCGCACCATCCCGACAGGCTGCACTCGTGTCTTGAAAAGATCTACACGTGGATGTGCAGCTCAGCCCTAAAGTTAAATGGCTCCAAAACGGAACTGATGCAGCTGGGGAACTCCTCTCCATCTTTGTCCCCCAGCAGCTGGCCAGACTGTCTGGGACCGATGCCCCCCCCCAAGCAGGAGATCAAGAGCTTGGGGGTATGGCTGGAGCAGGACCTATCGTTTAAAACCCACGCCAAAAAGACTGCTGGCGTGTGCTTTGGCCTGCTCCGTTCAGCCCAGAAGATTCTGCCCTTGCTCCCTGTGGCCACTCGAAGGCTTCCCATCCAGGGACTTATTATCTCGCGGCTGGATTTCAGCAATGCGCTATTCCTGGGCGCACCCGAATCTACCCTGAACAGACTGCAGCAAGTGCAGAACGCGGCTGCCAGGCTTTTGACGGGTCTCCCTAGGCGTCAATCTGCCCGCCCGGCGTTGAGGGCACTGCACTGGCTCCCTGTGAGGGACAGGGTGAAATTCAAGTCACTCTGCATCGCCCACAAAGTTCTGCACGGGGTAGGTCCACCTATTCTGGAGGAGATGGTCCAGCCCTACAAGGCCTCTCGTTCTCTTCGCTCTGACCACCAACATCTCCTTCAGGTTGGCAGGGTGAAAAAGGCAAGAACTGGTGGCAGAAGGTTTTCAATAAATGTGGCCTCCTTGTGGAATTCATTGCCCCTACAACTGCGCTCGGAAGCCAGTCTTCTCAGGTTCCATAAACTTTTAAAAACTTTTTTGTTCTCCGTTTAATTCCTGCATTTTTTTTAGTAGTGTTATGTTCTGATAAGCGCTGGGATGCCTATTGGTAACCAGGCGCTATACAAAACTCAGAATAATAATAATAATAATAACTACTGGACTACATGATCTGTAGCTATGATCTGTTCAGATCAGTTTTACAACTCAAAATCAACTTTGCTGATGGTAGCGATCATGCGATACTACAGTTAAGTACAGAGTGGAAAGCACAACAGTCTCAATCAAATCAAATTATGCATAGCCATAGTACAGTCCTGGTAAACCCAACACAAAGACGGATTCATTGGAATTCAGCTACTCTTAACAAAATAATCTCCATAATTGACTCAACACAACTCTTGCAAAGAATACACTCAGCAAATCCGATAATAAATTTCGAAATTGTGATTAAAAAATGAACACAAAAATTACAGGAAAAGCTGATGCATCCTACAAAGAATCAAAACAAAAAACAAAAGTTAACTAGCAATACGACTTATCTAAACAAACTGATACGACAACAATTTTTAGAAAAATCACCAGCTAGACAGCTAGAAATTAAAAAATTGAAAAATCAATGCAGGAGAGAAAGAGAAAAAAGCAAAAGAACAACCCAAGATAAAAACTGGGTAGATTTGCAGATAGCAGTGAAACAAAATAATCAACGTGTGTATTGGAATATAATCGCTAAAGAAATAGGGACGAAACAAGTATTACAAACTATCCCGGTGCCTCCATCAGAATGGGAACTTTATCTGACCAATTTATATAAATTAAATACTACAGCAGAAATGAGCTACCACTCTGTTAGGAACTCAGAAATAAAATCTTCAGATTGTGGAGTTTCTAGCCCATTCTCTATTGAGCTACACATAAGAAAGGCAACATCGACAGGACCAACAGGTCCGGACCAAATACTGATTAAGGTCCTCCAATGCAACCCCAAAGAGTGGAGTAAGTTGTTATCTCCCCTTTTCAACTACATTTTCAGTACTGGAGATATACCCAAATCCTGGAAGGGGAGCATTATAATACCCATACACAAAAAGGGTACAAGGCTATATCCTGGTAATTATAGACAGATAGCCCTTTTGGACGCAACTGGAATTTTTTTTACAGTGACAGTATTAGATCATTTAAAAGATTGGGCCTTTTCATCTGGACTGATTCCCCTATACCAGGCTGGATTTAGACCAAAGCATTCAGTCACCGACAATATCGCTGTTCTGCAAACCATCTTAGATAAATATGTTACTATAAAATCTCTGGTTGTATATGCTGCTTTTATCGACTTTTCCACCGCATTCGATTGAGTAGACAGAGCGACACTATGGAGAAAACTCAGTAATATGGGTATCCCGGACAATCTACTACATATATTATCAGCATTACATACAGATACTTGGTGCCAAGTCCAAATGGGGAAGGAAAAAGGTCTTACTAATGCTATCCCGACCCTACATGGCCTTAGGCAAGGATGTCTCCTCGCTCCTTTCTTGTTTTCCCTTTATCTTAGCGATTTGCCTCAATGTTTTCAGCAGATAAGTAACTTTCCGCCAAAAATTGCTTCCCACAAAATACATACATTATTGTATGCAGATGATGTTATCATCCTAGATCTAACCTCATTTGGATTGCAAAGAAGCCTTCAGGCTCTCTATAACTATACAGAGGAATATTACCTAATACCGAACATCTCGAAAACAAAAATAGTACCGTTCTCTGGTAGAAAAAGGAGTACTAAATTTACCTGGTCCCTTGGGGGAAAAATGGTGGAAGTGGTAAATGAATACACCTACTAAGGAAGAATCTTCACCAAGTCCTTACAAAATAAGTCCAATACTTTGAATTTTACCCGGAAATCTGATGTTCATGTGGGAGCACTTTTACGGCTATACGCTGCATCTTGACAGAGACATTTTTCTGCAATGCTTAAGGTATATAGTGCCAAAGTTCCACCAGTTCTGTCGTACGCACTTGAACACATACCAATAAGTCAGTGGTCCTTTCTAGATTTAAAAGAAGGAAAGATCCTACGGAAACTAATGAAGTTATCCCAGTCGGTTCCAGTCCAAGCTCTCCGTCTTGAGTTTTCATTAACTAGCTCCTATGCCCGAGGAATCGCCAATATCATCAGGTGGGCGTATAATCTCCTCCATGCTGAAGAAGGAATGCTCCGATTCCTGTTAAAAATTGAGACATTTGAACGTGAATCATCGAACTATGTATTTTCAAGAAATGCCCGATCTGCTTTTAAGCTATCAGAGGTCAACATCAAGCTGTTACTTTCTTGGACTCCTGCCCAATTGAAACTTTTCTTAAAGCACTTTACTACAAGACTAAGTTTTGACCTTGACTCTCAACATTGTCTTAAACTGTCTTTATATAAAAATATTACTGAAACTATTGAGTATAAGAAACCTAGACAATATATTAATTTTAACCAGTACCATGGGGTTAGGAGATCGATTGTTCTGTTCCGATTCGGAATACTCCCTGTAAAAAACATTACATCTAGGTGGTATTTATAAGAAAACCCTATTTGTAATCTATGTAATGGTGAAGAGCAGGACTTGGAACATTTATTGTCTACTTGCACAAATGTGTCAGTGGTAAAGGCAAGGTAAAGATTTTTACAACCTGTTTATTCAAAATGCAGAATTAACTCAGTACAGGAATTGATTATTTTATGTAAAGTTCCGCCAAACGAATTTGTATGTCACAATTTTTACAAATTTTTAAAACCATTTTTAATCTTGTATTAGTATGAAAATTTTATCAAAACTGTTTACATTATTATATTGTGTATTTAATATTTGTGGTTCTCAGTGGAGAACCAAATCAAATACAATAAAACTTGAAAACTTGGTAATTTGCGATTCCTTATGGTCAAATTGCACTTTTTGGTGCTTCTTACATTGCATTTAAGGAATCGCAAAATTTGTGATTCCTTAAATGCAATCGCTAAATAAGGAATCGCAAATTTTGCGATTCCTTATTTTGCCTTAATACATACCATTTGGCAAAATTGCATTCGCAAATGAAATTTTGTTTGATACATATGGCCCTAGATCTCTGTACTGGGGTGAGTGTTTCACATTGAGCAGCATTCCGTCACTCATTAGTTCTTTTTGCACTATTTGGGCAGGTGTGCTGCAAGACTTGGAACTTAAGTCTGGTCTTTGCAACTTTTCAGGTGCAGCTACAGTCACAGCTTTCTAAGCACACTTGGAACGTGTCTCTAGTACTGATGTAGCAGGCATCTGCACATTTAGGGGTCGATTAGGATCGCGGACGGAAACGTGTTCCGTCCGCCGAGGAAGGTGGCAAGATACTCCGGACCTGTCCGCGGAAAAACCGCAATAGCGATTAGGATCAAATCTGATAGAAACGCCGATCGCGGCGGACGGAGCACAACAATCTCCGTCCGCGGCGGTCGAATTACACCTGAGGCCGCGGCAGGTGGACGGAACCTAAATAACACGACCGCCGCGTACGCACATGACCAGGAGAACAACAACCTCCCCCGCAATACCTGCGTAGTGTCCGTGTCCGCAATTAGGATAACTCCGCAAGTACCCCGGTAGCCACCGCGATCCACGTCCGCGGCGGTACCAATGCTACGAGAAACCGTGCACCACAGCGGAAGTCCAACATCCCTACAGTCAAACCAATGCCATACATTGCGACAGAATTCATCACCAAACACAGGAAAATGAACGAACACCCACCTGACACATCTAAACCAAACACAAGACACAATGACCCACCCCCAAGAACCGCATAAACCACACCTGCCAACACACCCACCTATCACCTGACTGCCAATCAACATTCACACAGGGCCAACACACAGACTATAAATTAACTCCCACCCACTCCAGAAATCCTCTGCATCACAGCATAGCTGCTAGCAGGAGACACCACTTAGCCAACAGCATAAAACAGATATCATACACATAACCCACACCCAAACACACCCTGTACACAAAGACCCACCACACCATCCCCAAACACCACACACCAGCACCTCCTAATTCACACAAACACACACCCGAGCACCATGGCACCCAAGAAAAACCCGAAATTCACCGACACCGAGCTAAGGGTTATGGTTGATGAGATCATTCGTGTCGAACCCCACCTATTTGGGGGCCTAGTGCAGCAGACCAGCATAGCTAGGAAGAACAGCCTGTGGGACCGGATCGTCACCAGGGTCAATGCCTCCGGGACCGTCCCGAGGACGAAGCAGGAAATACAGAGGCGGTGGCACGACCTCAAGACCCGGGTGAAATCCATCAGAGCCAAGAACTTTCTCCGGGCCAACCACACAGGCGGTGGAACCCCCCCGGAGCCCCTACCGTACACCGAGTGGGAGGAGAAGGTGCTGACCATCCTGCACCCTGAGACCCTTGATGGACTTGATGATGGAGAAGAGGCTGGTAAGTACCAACCAAGCACCTCAAACACAACAACACGGTGTGCCTCACACAACTCTGAAGACACATCTCCCAGACCCCAAGCCATGCATGCAGTCCACATACTCACCAACGTCTAAACCACTCCTACAGGCCCCATGTCCATAGAGAGGGTGGTGGTGGTGGGTGGGGTGTGTGAGGGGACGGAACTCCAACTCCCAACAGGCCCCCATGTCCATAGAGAGGGTGGTGGTGGTGGGTGGGGTGTGTGAGGGGACGGAACTCCAACTCCCAACAGGCCCCCATGTCCTAAGAGAGGGTGGTGGTGGTGGGTGGGGTGTGTGAGGGGACGGAACTCCAACTCCCAACAGGCCCCCATGTCCATAGAGAGGGTGGTGGTGGTGGGTGGGTGTGTGAGGGGACGGAACTCCAACTCCCAACAGGCCCCCATGTCCATAGAGAGGGTGGTGGTGGTGGGTGGGGTGTGTGAGGGGACGGAACTCCAACTCCCAACAGGCCCCCATGTCCATAGAGAGGGTGGTGGTGGTGGGTGGGGTGTGTGAGGGGACGGAACTCCAACTCCCAACAGGCCCCCTTGTCCATAGAGAGGGTGGTGGTGGTGGGTGGGGTGTGTGAGGGGACGGACCTCCAACTCCCAACAGGCCCCCATGTCCATAGAGAGGGTGGTGGTGGTGGGTGGGGTGTGTGAGGGGACGGAACTCCAACTCCCAACAGGCCCCCATGTCCATAGAGAGGGTGGTGGTGGTGGGTGGGGTGTGTGAGGGGACGGAACTCCAACTCCCAACAGGCCCCCATGTCCATAGAGAGGGTGGTGGTGGTGGGTGGGGTGTGTGAGGGGACGGAACTCCAACTCCCAACAGGCCCCCATGTCCATAGAGAGGGTGGTGGTGGTGGGTGGGGTGTGTGAGGGGACAGAACTACAACTCCCAACAGGCCCCCATGTCCATAGAGAGGGTGGTGGTGGTGGGTGGGGTGTGTGAGGGGACGGAACTCCAACTCCCAACAGGCCCCCATGTCCATAGAGAGGGTGGTGGTGGTGGGTGGGGTGTGTGAGGCGACGGAACTACAACTCACAACAGGCCCCCATGTCCTAAGAGAGGGTGGTGGTGGTGGGTGGGGTGTGTGCCATTGCCGACTGAATGTCAAATATAAATAAATGTACACGTAATGGCCACATGACTCATCCTCACATTTTTGGTTTGCAGGGGATCCTAATCTGACAGCTGCAATTAACACCAGGCCTCCAGCATCCCCACACTCAGAAGATTCAGGGGACGATTGGCCAGCCACCTCCGGGGCTGAGGACGGTGCCGGCTCAAGCAGCCAGCCAGGGACATCTGGCTCCCAGGTCACACCTGCACCAACAACTACTACGGCCTCTGGCATTACCACAACACCAGCTACTGTGACCTGCACAGCTACCTCCAGCACCACCTCCACCACCACTACTACCACCACTGCTGCCCCTGCCACCCTGCCCAACCCACCGCCCAACGCTGGGCCAGCCACATCCCAGCCACGCAGGGAGAGAGTGAGGAAAACCACAAATGCAAGGCCAGATCCTGCAGGCAGGAGCACAGCAGAAAGAAGGCATGATGAAACTACACCCAATGCCGTGCAACAGTGTCTAGAAGCACTAGTCAGGGTGGAGCAGAACTATCTACGTGGCCAGGCACAGGCAGACCGGGCCCACCAGGACTTTGTTGACAACACAGCGATGTTGGGGGCCATCGAGAGGTGGCTTGGCCAACTCGTGGACATTTTTAGCACGAGGATATCCGCCAACACCACCCACCCCACAGCCCCTCAAACAACGCCACCGCCAACAACACCGCCACCGCCACCTGCGCCCCTGGCGGCGGATGTGGCACCTGATCAGCCTGCGCCCCCAGCTGACTCCATCCCGACACAAAGACGGAGGGGCCGTCCGAGGCTGGAAGTGGGCGAGAGCAGTGTCGAAGCTCCTGCCACACGCTCCAAGAGGAGCCGACAATGACTCTTTTGAGTACCTGAGCCTGCCATTCACCCTGCCAACTATCCAGTCCCACCTGGCACAGGCCTGCTGCACTAGGCAGACACCACCCTATGTGGTGTCTGCACGGACATCTCATCTGCCATAACCTTTGACTCTCACTCCCCCACCCCTTCACTCATTTTTAAATATGCACCTACACCTATGCACAATCTGTAAATAAATAACACTTACTCACTCAATGATGTGTTGCCTCCATGTTTATTCACATGATTGCATCAGAAACAGACGTAACCAGGTTCAGGGATCCAACTGGTACAGAATCATGCCGCAAGGGAGTTACCTAGGGAAACATAGAAAACGCAAACACACGTTAGGAAACACCATCACACACATCCCAACGCACTGCAGTGCAACTTTCAACAAACCACACACATCACTACAGGAATGGATGAGACTAAACACATCATGGAGAAGTGCATGTCCTCATAAATGAAGAGACACACACACATGCATACATCACATAACAAAACAAATAGATGATGGCCAACACAATGACACAACAGCAGCAACCTTCACAGGGCATACACAAGCAGCACAAGAGGGGCACACTCACAATCAAGGGAAGTAGCGTTCAATGAGCTGGCGCCTCTGGTCCACACCTTCCTCCTCATCACTATCCTCATCAGTCGACATGGGTGGGTCGGGAGGGCGAGGAACCTGCTGTTCATCTGGGTCCAAGATCAGTTCAATGTTATTGCGCACAGCCAGGTTGTGGAGCATGCAGCAGGCAATCACAATCTTGCATACTTTGCCTGGTGCGTAAGGCAGGGCCCCTCCAGTCTTATCCAGGCACCGAAACCTAGACTTAAGCAGGCCAAATGTTCGTTCCACCACTCGACGTGTCCTACCATGGGCATCATTGTATCGCATTTCTCCCGCTGTAGTGGGATTGCGTATTGGACTTAGAAGCCAAGGCCTGTTTGGGTAAGCCGAGTCGCCTGTGTTTGTGGAAATGAGAGAGAGAGAGAAACATCACTACCTGAACATGTGGGCACACCAAGCCACACAGATATCACTCCTGTCACCACAGCATACTCACCAACAAGCCAGGCTTGTGCCGGACGCAGATTTGCCATTAGTTGTGGGACAATGCTGCTCCGCATGATGTGGGCGTCATGTGCAGAGCCAGGAAATCTTGCACACCCATGTGAGATTATGTTTTCAGCCTGGCACACCACCTGCACGTTTAGGGAGTGGAAGTGCTTCCGATTCCTAAACACCTGCTCACGTGCCCATGGTGGAATGATCGCAATATGCGTGCCATCAATGGAACCCACAACGTGTGATATGCGACCCAGTGCATAGAAGTCTGCTTTGACCGCTGCCAACTCTGCCGCCTGTGGAAAATGTATGTAGTCATTCTTGTACAGCATCATGGCTGTCAGTACATCCCGAAGTACCGTGCTGAACATGGCCTGTGACATTCCCCCGGCATGTCCAACATTGTACTGAAATGTGCCTGTTGCAAAAAAATGGAGTGCCGCCATCACCTTTTGGGTGGGTGAAATGGAGCCTGGATAGGAACTTCGCGGCTGCAGGTGAGGAGACAATTGGTTCACAAGCTCCAGCAATCGACGTCGATCAAGCCTGAATTTCCTGATCACCTCCTCGTCCACCATATCCTTAAGCACAGTGTATGGGCGATGGACATTTTGAGCCCTCCTGTGTGGGAGAAAATGGAATGGAAGTCAATTCACATACAACGCATGTCTGTGCAACTCACTCACATGTCATCGCACTCTATCCAACATGTAATAGGCAGTGTTCAATTAGCATATGTGTGACATCTCATATGTCACAACAACATGGATTGACGTAGCAACAATGTGCACCCACTAGCTACATGATGTGTTGCAACATGTGCAATGCACTTTGTCTCACCTCAACATTACTGCCAACATGACATGTGACATGACCCAAATGTGTAGGCGCAACATGACATACACACATGCAAGTGCATGCACACAAACGAAAATATACACACACCATTTCTTGATGCACCAATGGCAACACCAATAATGGTGACCAAACGGACATCACATGCATGGTGACCCAATAGGCAACACGCATGCACTGAACACAAGTGAACCCCCACCATAGTCAATATCACACATGTACCAGTCACAGACAACTGAATCACAATGTGGCAGTACATCCGGGATCTACTGTGTAGATGTGAGGTACGATAAACTTGTGTATGGAAATGACCGATGTCGACATGCACATGTGATGGACATTTGTGGCACACCGATGGCCATGGTATGAACACACATGGGATAGAGCATGAAGTGTGGAGTCACGCAATCACGCACACAACCGTCATCATGCAGCTGCAGACAATGAAACAAGGTGCATCGTCAGCTGACATGCAATCATTGACCCCGCCATGGCGGTGCACTGCTTCCGCTGTTTACGTCTGGCCATACGCGGCCCACGTTCAACATTCCCATTGTCTGCATGTGCACAGACCGTCACGCTCACACACCGGCAAGTGCATGTGCTAGACTCCGGAACGGATGCTTCACTTGCAACAATGTTCCAACAGTGGCGCCACCATGGCGGGGCACGTATTCGGCGGGGGAGGTGCAGGCCAACATATCCATAAGCTGATGTCCATGCACATGGCAGTTCATGACCCCCCTTACAGTGACATTGCATCAGCCAGCCTACACTGGCCGGCCCAGCCCTGCCCATGACCGCTGTGCCGGCCATGCCAACTACCGCCGTTTTAGGCCCCCTCCACTACCGCTGTGCCAGGCCCAGCCCATGACCGCCGTGCCGGCCATGCCAACTACCACCGTTTCAGGCCCCCTCCACTACCGCCGTTTCAGGCCCCCTCCACTACCGCCGTGCCAGGCCCAGCCCATGACCGCCGTGCCGGCCATGCCAACTACCGCCGTTTCAGGCCCCCTCCACTACTGCCGTGCCAGGCCCAGCCCATGACCGCCGTGCCGGCCATGCCAACTACCGCCGTTTCAGGCCCCCTCCCCTACCGCCGTTTCAGGCCCCCTCCACTACCGCCGTGCCAGGCCCAGCCCATGACCGCCGTGTCGGCCATGCCAACTACCGCCGTTTCAGGCCCCCTCCACTACCGCCGTGCCAGGCCCAGCCCATGACCGCCGTGCCGGCCATGCCAACTACCGCCGTTTCAGGCCCCCTCCACTACCGCCGTTTCAGGCCCCCTCCACTACCGCCGTGCCAGGCCCAGCCGATGACCGCCGTGCCGGCCATGCCAACTACCGCCGTTTCAGGCCCCCTCCACTACCGCCGTGCCAGGCCCAGCCCATGACCGCCGTGCCAGGCCCGCCAGGGCACGGCGGTAGTGGAGGGGGCCTGAAACGCCGGTTGTTGGCATGGCCGACACGGCAGTCATGGGCAGGGCCTGGCACGGCGGTAGTGGAGGGGGCCTGAAACTGCGGTAGTGGAGGGGGCCTGAAACGGCGGTAGTGGAGGGGGCCTGAAGCGGCGGTAGTGGAGGGGGCCTGAAACGCCGGTAGTTGGCATGGCCGACACGGCGGTCATGGGCAGGGCCTGGCACGGCGGTCATGGGCAGGGCTGGGCCGGCCGGTGTAGGCTGGCTGATGCAATGTCAGTGTAAGGGGGGGTCATGAACTGCCATGTGCATTGACATCAGCTTATGGATGTTTTGGCCTCCACCTCCCCCGCCGAATACGTGCCCGGCCATGGTGGCGCCACTGTTACAACTTTGTTGCAAATGATGCATCCGTCCCGGTGTCTAGCACATGCACTTGCCGGTGTGTGAGCGTGACGGTCTGTGCACGTGCACCCAATGGGAGGTGTGGACATGGGCATCCGTTGCCCAATAGCGAGTACCGTATGCTGTTCACCACAACACCAGGGCCAATCATTGGCCCAATTCCAAACACGCTTCCACGGCTGACCAATGGCTGGCGCCGTATGCCACTGACATGGCCACAGGGCCCTATATATGTGTGATGTGCAAATGCATACCTTCTACGATGACCACCGACTGCTGCCTGTGACCATCACCTCCACCTGCTGCTGCGGAGCTGACCACCGACTGCTGCCTGTGACCATCACCTCCACCTGCTGCTGCGGAGCTGACCACCGACTGCTGCCTGTGACCATCACCTCCACCTACTGCTGCGGAGCTGATCACCGACTGTTGCCTGTGACCATCACCTCCACCTGCTGCTGCGGAGCTGACCACCGACTGCTGCCTGTGACCATCACCTCCACCTGCTGCTGCGGAGCTGATCACCGACTGTTGCCTGTGACCATCACCTCCACCTGCTGCTGCGGAGCTGACCACCGACTGCTGCCTGTGACCATCACCTCCACCTGCTGCTGCTGAGCTGATCACCGACTGTTGCCTGTGACCATCACCTCCACCTGCTGCTGCGGAGCTGACCACCGACTGCTGCCTGTGACCATCACCTCCACCTGCTGCTGCGGAGCTGACCACCGACTGCCGCTCTAGTGCCATACTCCGTGACCTTGGCATGTCGAGACTCAAAGAGATCCGGTCTCGTCCCTTCACCGCCGCGGAGCTTGATGTCCTTGTGGACGCTGTGCTCCACAACTACGGACGCCTGTACGGCACACCCGGACAGGTGGTAAGTGCAGTGGGGGATAAGTTGTTGTGCATGAGGTGTCATATGACACCTGGGCTCTGGAAACTTGGCGGGGTGATGTGTGACCAACAAAAGATTCGAAATGTGCATGGCTGCAGAGAGAAATGTGTTGCTCCTATCTGTGTGACTGGCCAACTGTCCACTGACTTCCACCCTTTTGTCTCCCATCATGGTAGGTCAACCTGCACCTTCGCAAGGACTTGTGGAGGAGCATTGCACGTGAAGTACGAGCAGCGGGGGTGTCCAATAGACGACATACACACTGCCACAAACGCTGGGACGACATTTCCAGACTGAGCAAGAATGTAGCGGAAGTGACACTAGGGATGATTCCAAGGACGGCACGTCTGGCCTGATGCTCAATGACCCCTCTCATGCACCGTATCATAGCTGTGACGCATCCTGACCTGTCCGAGCGGTTGCGTGTGGATGAACAGCAACGTGGTGGTAAGCATACTGTCAGTGTATGTTGCTTGTGAGTGCAATGCATGTATAGTTGCCCACACACATTAGGGACTTCCGTTGATCGTGAGGCTCATTCCAATGGCATGTTGGTGACATTGCCGCAGTAAAATTTCACTTCCCGATGCGGCATGTTGAGACGCCACCCGCTAAGCGGTTCAGTTTTCATGCACATGCTGTAGTGCTCCGTCACCCCTTGGCAACACTTGTGTGCAGATGTAGTTCCTCATGCCCAGTGTGCATGCTGTACATGTATTACGGCCAACGCCACTTAATTCCTGTGAGGATGACTGGTGGGGTGGGCCGTGTGCAGGTTGGGTGATCGATGGACATTGTCATCATTGGCTTTAGGGATTCCGTAGCAGTACTGTACGTGAGTGTGCCCAAGACTTACACCAATTTCCTGTGCATTTCAGCTTTGGCAGAGGGCACTCAGCCACAGATGGCGGAGATGATAGAAGGCAATGCATCCGGATCAGACGTCGCGCACACGCAGACTGACACCGAAGGGGCCAGCGCCGGAGAGGGGGACAGGACCGTCCCGGAGGACTCGCATGTGGAGACAACATCGTCATCATCTTCCGACAGTGTTGGTGAGTCAGCACTGTTGTCACAGACTGGGAGTGGGCAATCAACACCTTCGGTCGGGACACAGCACACAGGGCCCACCCTGCCGCCAACTGCACCATGTACTGTTCGTGCACGCAGGAGTAGGGGGAGCAGAGTGGCGTTCGGTGTCGGCACCGCTGCCCCAGCCTCGGTGAGCCAAAATGCACTTTGTGCAGAGGCTGTTGATCTGCTGCGACAGCTGTGTGTGGGGCAGACCAATATAATAAATGCTTTCCAAGACCACGATAGGAAGTTGGGGCAGGTGGTGGCATTCATGGAAGGTATGCATGGTGATCTGGCTGGTGTACACAGGACACTGCAGTCATTGGCTAACAGTGTGTCGTCTGCCATTGTACAGTCGCATGGACTGGGTGGTACTTCTGTTCCAACATCTACAACTCTGGATGTGTCAGGGGGGAGTGAATTTTCTGACCAGGACTCTAATACAGGTTATTGCACTAGAAGCAGCGTCAGCCAGCACGTCAAGGCACAGAGGCCTCAGACCCCATCCCCTAGGTCAGGTAAATCTGTTCACAAGGACAACATCAGATATAGTGGAGTACACACACGTGAAGCTAAAGAGGGGTTGGGTGTAATGGCTACACATGCTGCACAGCCATCCCACACACAAGGTACTACCAAGCCAAGACTCACTCCCACTTCCATTGACACTACCTTGTACGAGGACATTGAGAAGACGAATAAATCTCTTGAGGGCTCGCATACTCCCAGTGAATCACTGACAGAATTTCGATTTCACAAAAATCGACCTACTATAACATCGAGTCTCAAACATCGATATCACTAATATCGACACCCTATACTTAACATGAAAAGTACAAAATTATCGATCACAAAATATCGAAGCACAAAAATATTGACTACACAAATATCGCTAACATTATTTTCGACTACCATAATATCGACACTCAATACTACATATAGCACACTACAAAAATATCGATAACTAAAATATCGATAGCACTATTGTCGTCTACATAAATATATCGATAGCTTAAAAATTCTCTTTTTTGATATATAACACCAATGCGTCTATTCTCTTAATAATACACATTTGAAAATACTTCACTAATTTATTTAAGTATTATTAAGTAACATTTACTTTTAATAAATTTATTTTTATCTCGCTAACGATATTTTTATATACACTCATTGTAAACATACATTTGTTTATAGATTATACTCATTATAAATATACTATAATTATTACAAAGTTGTTTTAAAACATAAATACATCATTTCTCTTCCTCCATATAAACAATATAATCAGATATATCATAATTTATTTACTTAAAAAAATTCAAACTAACCAATAGTAACTCGTCTTAACATATGTGACCAATCAGAAAGCAAACCTAATTACACATACCCTATATAAACCAGTCACAAACAAACATACAAGTTGCAGGGAATATTCTTAGTGACCACATACTGCCAATTTTGGGAGCAACATCTATATTCTTCTGTGCCAGAAATTTCGTCCTAATACTACAAGTAAGTAATAATATAGCTCTGTTAATAATTTCTAATGTTTTATTAACTATTACTTATATACCAAGATTTTTAAACTAAAATGTTGTTTCTCTATGTACTTTTCCTTAAAACAGAGTCTACAGCAAAATTTATTTCTACTTCTACTTCAAGATATTCGACACTTTGACTATAAAAAAGGTATCTACATATTTTAATTATTTACTTACAGTAATTAAACAAGTAACTTCCTAAAATCATGCTCTCTAATGTGTTTCTTGTGCTGTAACTCATAATACATATTGTGATCCCCAGTTTTTTAGGACGAAATAAGTTACAATGCTTTATTAAAAATTATCTATTCATGTTCTTAAATATGTTTCTTCTGCTTTAATTCATAATACATGTGTCATCCCAGGTTCTTTTCACCAAATAAGTAACAATGTTTTATAACAAGTGTCTATGCTTCATGCAACATATAAACTCTTTAGTAATTTTCTTAAACATTCTCTCTAAACAGACCTCAAAGCAACTGCAAACAGATAATTCACATCAAAGAACAAACATTCTGCTACAAGTCTAAATCTCTTGGTAAGTACAAAAATCAAACATAAGAAGTCTTTATAAACTCTATTGAATATACTGTAACAAAAATTGTCTCTTTTTATACTTCTGTTACTATTATTTTGCAAATGTTTCTTTTAAAATCCAAATAAAGTAAAGTATTTTTAGTAACGTTAGAAACTACCAAAACTGTAACGAAAGTACACATTTAAACATATCCTATAACATACTTCACTTTTTTTCAACAGACCGTGGCAATAGGACTACAACATCTGACTGAAACTACACCTACTTTCAATACATACAACTTTACTGCTGGTAAGTAAAATACTAGAAATAGTACCTGCTTAATTGATAATGTTTTTTAAATTACACATCTTCATAATATTTTTATATTAACTTTTCTAGATACCAGAACTCAAGAATGACTGATGATGCAAGATTTATTACATCTCAGAAAGGCAAATTTTTGTTATGCTATATGGGCTACACTTATACCCAGGAGAAACAAAAAGACCTTAAAGTGAATTGGAAATGTACGAAATATTACTCCAATAAATGCTATGGGCGAGCTACAACCAGAGAAACAAGTGTTATTAATACTACTGAACATAATCACCCACCTAACATTTCAGAAATCAAAGTGAGATCCACTGTGGAGAATATCAAACATTTAAGTAGCACATCAGACCTACCTAGCAGCATAATTTTGAAAGAATTACTACCTAAAGTTCCCAGAGAAGCAAGAACTCAGTTACCATCTATTGCTTCCATTAAAAGAACAATAGCAAGGACAAAAAAAGCAAATATACCCAATATACCAATTCCCCAAACTTTTGAGGAAGTCATAATTCCACCTGACCTTTTAATCACTCCTAATGACGAACCATTTATTTTTTATGATAATCATAGCAAAGACAAAAGAATAATCATGTTTGCAACAAATAACAACATTAAAAAATTGCAAGAAAGTGCTACTTGGATGATGGATGGAACTTTTTCTATATGCCCAAAACCTTTCTACCAATTATACACAATTCATGGGCAATATCATAATACCTGTATCCCATTCATATACTGTTTGTTACCAAATAAACAAGCCACAACTTATACAGAAATTTTGCAAAAGATAAAAGAACAAACTTCTGACTACTTCCCAATTAAAATAATCATAGACTTTGAACAAGCTATGATTAATTCTATTTTGAAAACTTACCCACACACATCCATTGAAGGATGTTATTTTCATTTCAATCAATGTCTATGGAGACATTTACAAAAATCTTCCCTTAGTGTTGAGTATGCAACAAATATAACTTTTGCATACCAAATTAAACATCTCATTGCTCTGGCATATGTACCAGTAACTGATGTGGCAGAACATTACAATCTATTAATTGAAAGTCCTTTCTACACCCAAAATGAGCAAAGACTTGCCCCACTTTTAGATTACTTTGAGGACAACTGGGTAGGGAGACTACATAGGTCAGGCCACAGACGCCAGCCAAAATGTTTAATTCCCTGGTGGAATGTATATCTTTCAACACTGAACCAAGAGGCTAAAACGAACAATGCTGTTGAAGGTTGGCACAATGCCGTCCTCTCTTCTACTGGACGTACAACACCCACATTACACAAGCTACTCACAAGTATACAAAAAGAGCAAAGCTTTCAGGAACTACGTATGGAGCAATCTGTCATACAACTAAAACCAAAACTCTCTAGACAAACTGCTCAAATGTATCTATATCTTCAACAGCAAGTGCAACTCTATCCTACAACAAGAGGACTGGAATATCTAAAAATGATAGCCAAAACATTAAACTAGTTGTAATAAGTATACTGTTTCCATCCAAATAAAATAATATAAATGAATAAGTTACCTTGAAATACAACATCATAAATATTAATCCTTTACCAACAATATACTGTCTAAATCGGAAAGACCTAATACAACAAATCATGAAATAATTTTCAATTAACTTTGCTAAAAGTATCCATCATCCAAATAAAACGACTCTTGAAATGCCATTGAAAATGACGACTATAATCTTAAACTGTGATAAAGATTTCAGAGAACTCAAAAAATTATGAGAGAATGTTATACATCTCCGTTCTAACAACTGAAACACACTTCCTTTCCCAAAAAAAAAACAGTAATCGGAAACGGAAATAGCAGTTTCAAATTACGAGAAAAAAAAATTCAAAACAATCCCACCGACATAACACTAACGAATATAGCATAATATATAAACATAACAAACCTATTATTTTAAGTTTTAATTAAATCATACAACAGACTCATTAACTCCAACTACTTTAAATGCTACAAAAACTCGATAACGGTAATACGTATTGAGTCCACTCCATTATATGTAAATAGTCATACTTTAATTACCAACCCCTAAATATCAAAGGACTACCTTTAATTTTTAGTTACAATACTTTAAAATGTTAAAACTAGAATCGTACCTACTCAAACGTGAAACTGCTTCCAACTTTCCCTTTCCCAAAATAACGCAAAAAGACAAAGAGTGGTTACAAAATAAAAGAACTAAATTATGTCTGACTGTGAAAAGTACTACTAAAAATATCCATTATAGTTATATATATGTTTAGAAATTATGTATAATGTACTAAAAATTGTATACTACATTGTGAGTTAAAAATAATGATTTTCTATATATTATTAATATTTTACATACTTTTAATATTTATTACATTAACTATAAATATGTTGAAATATTTAATGTAATATGTTTAAAATTATAATTTCGCTAAATGTGTAATATTGTATTTGTTTTTGTGATTAACTTTTTTACAATATGACTAATATGTGAAAATTATTATTATTAAAACTTATTTATTAATAATAATAATTATACATAACAATATTGTATTCTTAAAACAATCATTGATGATGATGTAAATGTTCTAATCAAGATCTTAATATTATATTATACTTTTAAAATTGTTCATATGTTAATATCATCATCTGTATAACACTATATTTTATTTCAATTAATGATTTATGTTTTTCATTACACATGTTTTATGTTTTATTAATAAACAATATTTTTATTATGTATGTATAGTATCATACATTGCATAATGCTAACTAACCATATTTTCTCTACAAATGAAAAGTACTTTTCAAGAAAACTACTCAAAAATGTGATTATTCAAAGAACATTGTCCTTCTATTTCTTCATAATGATACGAAATATAGCTTGATAAAATGTATATCTGATCGTATTTTTCAAATGTTGAATAAATAAAATTGTTTTTAAAAAAATTGTCTAATATTTTTATATAACCTATTACAAAATCATGTTTATGTATTTTTGCAAATGTAATATAAATGTAATGTTCTATCTATTTGTATATACCAAAAACAAAAAACTAACCCTGAACCTTAAAAATACCCCTTTACTCCAAAACTAAAAACTGACCCTGAACCCTAAAAATACCCCTTTACCCAAAAACTAAAAACTGACCCTGAACTCTAAAAATACCCCTTTACCCAAAAACTAAAAACTGACCCTGAACCCTAAAAATACCCCTTTACCCAAAAACTAAAAACTGACCCTGAACCCCAAAAATACCCCTTTACCCAAATACTAAAAACTGACCCTGAACCCCAGAAATACCCCTTTACCCAAAAACTAAAAACTGACCCTGAACCCTCAAAATACCCCTTTACCCAAAAACTAAAAACTGACCCTGAAACCTACAAATACACCTTTACCCAAAAACTAAAAACTGACCCTGAACCCTGAAAATATCCCTTTACCCAAAAACTGAAAACTGACCCTGAACCCAAAAAATACCCCTTTACCCAAAAACTAAAAACTGACCCTAAACCCTAAAAATACCCTTTTACCCAAAAACTAAAAACTGACCCTGAACCCTAAAAATACCCCTTTACCCAAAAACTAAAAACTGACCCTCAACCCCAGAAATACCCCTTTACCCAAAAACTAAAAACTGACCCTGAACCCTCAAAATACCCCTTTCCCCAAAAACTAAAAACTGACTCTGAAACCTACAAATACACCTTTACCCTTAAACTAAAAACTGACCCTGAAAATATCCCTTTACCCAAAAACTAAAAACTGACCCTGAACCCTAAAAATACCCTTTTACCTAAAAACTAAAAACTGACCCTGAACCCAAAAAATACCCCTTTACCCAAAAACTAAAAACTGACCCTGAACCCCAGAAATACCCCTTTACCCAAAAACAAAAAACTGACCCTGAACTCTCAAAATACCCCTTTACCCAAAAACTAAAAACTGACCCTGAACCCTCAAAATACCCCTTTACCCCAAAACTAAAAACTGACCCTGAAACCTAAAAATACCCCTTTACCCCAAACATATAACATTTACAATCTAATTATTTACTTAGCAATACTTACATTGTAATGGAATGCGTTGTAAAGGTACCTGCGTTGTTAAAAAATACGTAGTAAATACATTCATTGTAAAAGTTTTTGCATATTAAAAGTTGCGTTGTAATGGTAGTTACTTGTAAAAGTTGGGTTCTAAAGGTTGTATACCTTGCTGGACACAAAACCTATGTAATTTAATATTCGAACTCCAATAAAAATTTAATTAGGGTAAGTGCTGGACACAGAACATATTTAATTTACAATTCCAACTACAATCACCAATTAATTAGAGTAAGTGCTGGACACAGAACCTATTTAATGAACTATTCCAACTCGAATCACCATTTTATTACTGTAAGTGCTAAAGAGTCAACCTTAATAAATGAGTTTACCAACTGCACTCACCATTTAATGAAAGCATTAAACCATAATCCATGAATTGCTCTACTGTCACTAATTACTAATAATTCGTAGAAAAGAAGATTATTTGAAATTTAGATTTTAAATAGAATTATTTCAATCTATAATTACACTATACTTTTTTAAAACACTACGCACCCTTATCAACTATAAACTGTACATCCCGGTCCTAATATTAATATACATTTATTTATTAAAGATCTAAAAATAAATATAATAATAATAATTTTTACTACATACACTAAAGCACAAATAAATTAATAAACAATATAACATAATGTTCTCTAAAATTTCGCCTTTTACAAATATTTATTACAATTTTCGAAATTTAGAATTTTTAATTAAAAATCGAGATTTATTATTCTCTAATTACAGTATACTTTTTTAAAACACTACCCACCCTTATCCCCTATAAACTCTACATCCCGCTCCTAAAATTATTATACAATTATTTCAAAAATATTTAATAATAAATATATATTAACAATACTTTTCACTACATACACAAAAGCAAAGTACCAAAAATTTAACAATACTCCATAAATTTCTATAAAATTTCGCCTTTTACAAAAATGTATTTCAAATTTCCAAATTTTGAAATTTTAATTAAAATTCGAATTTAATATTCTCTAATAACACTATACTTTTTTAATACACTACCCACCCTTATCCCCTATAAACTCTACATCCCGCTCCTAAAATTATTGTACAATTATTTCAAATATATTTAATAAAAAATATATATTTACAATACTTTTTACTACATACACAAAAGCAAAGTACAAAAAAATTAACAATACTCGATACATTTCTATAACATTTCGCATTTTACAAATATTTCTTTCAATTTTCGAAATTTCGAAATTTTAATTAAAATTCGAAATTTATTATTCTCTAATTACACTATACTTTTTTAAAACACTACCCACCCTTATCCCCTATAAACTCTACATCCCGCTCCTACACTTATAACTAAAATTATTGAAATTATATGTATAAATTACCTTATATATAGACAACATTTTGCTATATCATTACTTAACATACTTTAAAATATCACTTTTAAATGTCGATATTTTTGAATGTCGATATTTTAAGCTTCGATATTACATATGTCGAAATTAATGTCTTCGATAATTTTGACACACACATAAATCGATATTTTGTACGACGAAATTTTGGTAGTCGATATTTCTTACCATCGACTTTTAGGACTCGATAATATGGTACATCGATATTATCAACTCGATATTTTGACTGTCAACCACTCCCAGTGCCAGGGAGACAAGGAAGGAAGGAGCCACTCCCAAGGGCAGGGAAACTAGGAAGGAAGGAGCCACTCCCAAGGGCAGGGAGACTAGGAAGGAAGGAGCCACTCCCAAGGGCAGGGAGACTAGGAAGGAAGGAGCCACTCCCAAGGGCAGGGAGACTAGGCAGGAAGGAGCCACTCCCAAGGGCAGGGACACTAGGCAGGAAGGAGCCACTCCCAAGGGCAGGGACACTAGGCAGGAAGGAGCCACTCCCAAGGGCAGGGACACTAGGAAGGAAGGAGCCACTCCCAAGGGCAGGGAAACTAGGAAGGAAGGAGCCACTCCCAAGGGCAGGGACAAGGACAGTCACAAGACAAATGCACCTAAGAAGAGCACGGACACTCCCAGGGGCAGGGACACACACGGGGAGAAGGTGTGTCCTGGGGATATGTACACCACACACGACAATTCTGCTGCCTGGAACAGGGCACCATCCAGGGAACAGGGAAAGTCTGCAGACAACAGTACTCCTACGGAAATGGAACATCCAAGGCCCAAGGCATCTCCCATGGACAGTGGCGCTGTCAGGGACAGGCATACATCACCCATTGTTGCACTGAGGCAGCTGTTTTCTGGGAAACGGAATACAGATGTCTCCGCAGTGGAGTCACCACTTACCTCCACTCCCATCAGGGCCCGTCAGGGACGGATGCAGGTGGACCCTGTACTAGCATCCCCCATGACACATGTTGCAGAGGCCACAAGGCAGCCACACAGCAAACGACAAGCAGGCTCCAGCACGTCCCCAGAGAGCATTCCCCCCCCAGCAGATGCACCTCCCATGGTGGGTGAAATTTCTTCACAGTCCGGCCCACTTTTCAGTCCTGTCCTGTCCAGGGCGCAGGCACATGTCCAAAAGAAACATAGACACACAGCATTGACACATGCACAATCCGATGTCGGACATTTGCAACTATCCCCCACTCCCAGAGCCACCCTGCCTCCTGGACCATACAGCCCTGTGGCTCATCATTTCAGTGGTACCAGTGGCGCTGGTGCAGTTGACTCGCATGTGTCTGTTAGTGGCAGAGTATCAGTCGAGACCTATCCTGTATCAGGTGCTGGCAGTGTATCTGGGTGTATGGGCCATGTGTCAGTCACTCGGTCTGTGGCTGTGTCTCACACTCCTGTATCAGGTGCTGGCAGTGTATCTGGGTCTATGGGCCATGTGTCAGTCACTCGGTCTGTGGCTGTGTCCCACACTCCTGTATCAGGTGCTGGCAGTGTATCTGGGTCTATGGGCCATGTGTCAGTCACTCGGTCTGTGGCTGTGTCTCACACTCCTGTATCAGGTGCTGGCAGTGTATCTGGGTCTATGGGCCATGTGTCAGTCACTCGGTCTGTGGCAGTGTCTCACACTCCTGTATCAGGTGCTGGCAGTGTATCTGGGTCTGTGGCTCACGTGTCAGTCACTACATCTGTGGCTGTGTGTCACACTCCGGTTTCTGGTGCTGGCAGTCTGTCCGATGCGGGTACTTCACGCAATCCACCTGATAGTGTGATGTAAGTTGCTGTAGTGTGCCCTCAGATGTACTGCCTCTGATGGACCTGTGCCTTGCCATGCACTGTTTGTGCACCTAGCCCCTCTCATGTACTGCCTCTGATGTACATGCTCTGGTGTTCACACTGCCCTGTTGCTATTCTCATACTGATGTACTGCCTCTGATGTACCTGGTCTGGTGTCCACACTGCCCTGTTGCTGCCCTGTTGCTGTTCTCATACTGCTGTACTGCCTCTGATGTACCTGCTCTGGTGTTCACACTGCCCTGTTGCTATTCTCATACTGATGTACTGCCTCTGATGTACCTGCTCTGGTGTCCACACTGCCCTGTTGCTGCCCTGTTGCTGTTCTCATACTGCTGTACTGCCTCTGATGTACATGCTCTGGTGTTCACACTGCCCTGTTGCTATTCTCATACTGATGTACTGCCTCTGATGAACCTGCTCTGGTGTCCACACTGCCCTGTTGCTGCCCTGTTGCTGTTCTCATACTGATGTACTGCCTCTGATGTACATGCTCTGGTGTCCACACTGCCCTGTTGCTGCCCTGTTGCTGTTCTCATACTGCTGTACTGCCTCTGATGTACCTGCTCTGGTGTTCACACTGCCCTGTTGCTATTCTCATACTGATGTACTGCCTCTGATGTACCTGCTCTGGTGTCCACACTGCCCTGTTGCTGCCCTGTTGCTGTTCTCATACTGATGTACTGCCTCTGATGTACCTGCTCTGGTGTCCACGCTGCCCTGTTGCTGCCCTGTTGCTGTTCTCATACTGCTGTACTGCCTCTGATGTACCTGCTCTGGTGTTCACACTGCCCTGTTGCTATTCTCATACTGATGTACTGCCTCTGATGTACCTGCTCTGGTGTTCACACTGCCCTGTTGCTATTCTCATACTGATGTACTGCCTCTGATGTACCTGCTCTGGTGTCCACACTGCCCTGTTGCTGCCCTGTTGCTGTTCTCATACTGATGTACTGCCTCTGATGTACCTGCTCTGGTGTCCACACTGCCCTGTTGCTGCCCTGTTGCTGTTCTCATACTGATGTACTGCCTGTGATGTACCTGCTCTGGTGTCCACTATGCCCTGTTGCTGTTCTGATACTGCATTGTGCCCTCTCATGTGCTGCCTCTGATGGACCTTTTCAGTGCAATGGACTGTTGGTGCACTTAGCCCCTCTCATGTGCTGCTTCTGATGGACCTGTGCCTTGCCATGGACTGTTGGTGCACTTAGCCCCTCTCATGTACTGCCTTTGATGTACCTGCTCTGGTGTCCACTATGCTCTGTTGCTGTTCTGATGCTGCATTGTGCCCTCTCATGTGCTGCCTCTGATGAACCTTTTCAGTGCAATGGACTGTTGGTACACTTAGCCCCTCTCATGTGCTGCTTCTGATGGACCTGTGCCTTGCCATGGACTGTTGGTGCACTTAGCCCCTCTCATGTACTGCCTGTGATGTACCTGCTCTGGTGTCCACTATGCCCTGTTGCTGTTCTGATACTGTATTGTGCCCTCTCATGTGCTGCCTCTGATGGTCCTTTTCAGTGCAATGGACTGTTGGTGCACTTAGCCCCTCTCATGTGCTGCTTCTGATGGACCTGTGCCTTGCCATGGACTGTTGGTGAACTTAGCCCCTCTCATGTACTGCCTCTGATGTACCTGCTCTGGTGTTCACACTGCCCTGTTGCTATTCTAATACTGATGTACTGCCTCTGATGTACCTGGTATGGTGTCCACACTGCCCTGTTGCTGCCCTGTTGCTGTTCTCATACTGATGTACTGCCTCTGATGTACCTGCTCTGGTGTCCACTATGCCCTGTTGCTGTTCTGATACTGCATTGTGCCCTCTCATGTGCTGCCTCTGATGGACCTTTTCAGTGCAATGGACTGTTGGTGCCCTTAGCCCCTCTCATGTGCTGCTTCTGATGGACCTGTGCCTTGCCATGGACTGTTGGTGCACTTAGCCCCTCTCATGTACTGCCTCTGATGTACCTGCTATGGTGTCCACACTATCCTGTTGCTATTCTCATACTGATGTATGCCCTCTGATGTACTGCCTGTGATGTGCCTGCTCTGGTGTCCACACTGCCCTGTTGCTATTCTCATACTGATGTACTGCCTCTGATGTAAATGCTCTGGTGTCCACACTGCCCATGCTCGATCCTAGACTGTGATGTTACTCCGATTCTGCGTAAATAAAATTGTGATTCATGTGTCGTGGGTTGTCGGATTCATTCTTGCGTGTGTGATGCTGGTGTGGATTTGTATTTTCATGAGGGCGGTGGGTTCAGATACATGTCACTCCCCCCTACCTGGGTCACGACCCTTGGAGGCATTGCCGTACACAAGAATATGTCGATTCCGGGACATGTCACTCCCCCCTCCCTACGTCACGGCCCTTGCAGGTACTCCTCTCCAGACAGCGAATGGTTTGTAGCCTACCTGCGTCGTCCTCGATGGTGGGCCAAGACTAGGACGTAGTGGATCGCGAAGAGTATCGGGTAAGCGTGTAGTGCAGGGTCCATGTCGGCGAGCGGCTCGTGGTGGGTATGGTCGCTGTGGGGCATCCGCAGTGTTCAGGCAGGTTGTTTTGCCGCAGCGCTTTAATGTGTTTTTTCCGCCATCTTGATTTGGAGGACGGTCCTAGACGTCAGTCCGTACGGCGGAGTCTCTGGATAGGTTACGTCCGCCGCGTGGTTGGGTGTGGTGGTGCGGCGGACCGTGTTCTACCGCCGCGGACGGATTTTGGCACGTATTTCGTATCCTGATTTGGCGGACAGAGTGTCCGCGACGGGCGCCCGGAAAATAGGCATGTTCCGCGTGCTCTGGGTCTGAGGAGGCACTTCCGTCCGCCATCCTAATGAGCCCCTTAATTCTTTATCATCCCATGTCTCTGCTGTCATAAACTACAGCTCTTAGGATGCATTGTACTGATGAAGCTGTACTCCCAAAGACATTTAGAGCGAGACTGAGGTATCACTCAATCTGACCTGTGACTGGAGAAGGCAAACCTATCAGGCTCATACTTTCGCTATAACATTCCACTCATTTATATCGGTGGCAGCTGCAATATACTGGGGGTGGATGGGCAGGGGGAGGAGGAGGGGGTTGTAAATGAAAAAAAATAAATAAATAACACTTATCTTCTGGCCGGCCTCTCGAAAAGCTGCCGCCTCTCAGTCCATTTGTCGCCACCTCTTGCTCCTTAGAAGCAGGAAGCAGGAACTAGCCAGCACCCAGGCTGAGGTCTCCCCTAGCCAATCACAACGCTGCAATGAAGCGTTGTAATTGGTCTGAGCGCCGAACCACGACACTGAGGTGGGGAATGGGGGCCTGGGCATGTTCTGCACCCAGGGTGTAATGCAACCTGGGTGCAGAACATGCTAAGTTCTTATGACTGTTTGGGCGGATCGAGTTATGCGCACATTAGAGTGGAGCAACCACTCCTTCTCCTGGCCCCTGCTCTTGAAGTCCCAACTCCGCCCTGCACGGCCACACCAGGCACAGGAAAACCGAAATGATAAAAACCAGGAAAAATAAAATGATAATAAAATTAGTTATTATCATTTTAGTTTTTTTTTCTACTGCTTGCAGAACAGTTGGGCAACGCACCTCCGCCTTAGCGGAGGAGCCACCACTAATTTATATGTGTGCATGGGTGAGTTTGTTTGAGTGCTTCAGTAATAGCTACAATGTTGATGATGAGGAGTTGGATTTGAGTGATAGCACATGCATTTCTTATTTTATGTAGCTAGTCTGTATATTGTAATATATATACAAGGTACTACCCGGACTCCATAGAATTGATAGCTGTAAATATGTATTTATTTTTAAAGAAGTTACTACAGATTTTACTATGGCTTTAAAAAGGTAACCTGAAATCGCGTTAATTTGCTAACTCGTTACCTTTGATTTTTTTTCTGCTTATGAAGCAGCAACTACCCTTCCCAACAGGTCATTTAAAAAAAAGAACCATGATTACAAAAAAATAAACAGTTGTTCAGTTGATTGGTAACGTCAACTTTGTTTCCAAAGTCCTATACCACCTTGTCACAGCACATATTTCTGAAACCGGGCATGCCGTTTTTTCTCATTTACTGTAGATTTTCCCATAGTAGCACGTTTTCACTTACTCCCGTGGTTCCATGCTGAGTTAGATTCAAACCATTCTTTAAAATGCAACTTATCTTGCACAATGACGACAGACACACCACCCCAAGCCACCACTAGACCACAATTTCTCCCTTCATGTAACCATCATCCACCAAGGCAAGCCAGCATTGACCCACCCACCTAAGCAATCAATTGTAGCAGTACTTTACTGTGCCAAGGATTGTATGTCAAAATATCGACACCAAAACTATCACTTCACTTAAGTATTTGGCCTGAACATGATTTACAGAGATGTTGCTCCAATGTGTGTAGTATGTTTGTAAACTGCATTTAGGATAGAACATTTATGTCAGACGATATTTAGACCACAATAGCCTGGTGCCGTACCATGAAAGGGAGCTTTCATTGCATGTTAAGGGTGACAAAACTAATTTGCTTTAACCAGATCTTTGAAATATAACTTATCTCCCACCAAGATCTGTTCATTAGGTCAGGGTCAGACTGGGGCAAAAAAATAGGCCCGGACACCAAAATAACAGTGGCCCTGAAAGTATCAGGTACATCAACAGTGAAAACCGGCCCACATGCCCACAAACCCGACCCACAACTGCTACACAAACGACCCACAGACTGCTGTGTCAGACCAGCCCATCAGGCACTGCCTGGTTGCCCCACAGGCCAGTCCAACCCTGCACTGGGGAGAGATAAGCAATAAACTGCCACTAAATAAATCCACTACTATAGTGCCACAGCTCCGTCTCCGTTTTACTATCCTAGGGGCGTATTACCAAGCAATAGCGATAATTATCGCTATTGCTTGGTTAGCGTGAAAAAATTATCGCCGAGCTGCGGCGATTTTTATCGCAGATAAACCTTGGTATTACCAAGGTTTATCGCAAATGCAATAAAAATCGTCCGCAATGCATGAATATCGCTGAAAAGTCAGCGATATTCATGCATTACCAAGCTAATGCTCTTAGCCATGTTATCCACCTCCCATTGGATAACATGGCTAAGAACTGCTCAGGGTAGGTGTTAGCTTTTGGAGATATTCGCGCTTAGCGCGAATATCTTCAAAAGTTGATAATAGGAGATAGCGATGTTAGCGACTGTTTCCAGTCGCTAACATCTTGGCACGCCCACTTTGCATGTCATTAGTGATAAATATCACTGACATGCAAAGTGGGACCCAAGATGGTCGCTATCCCCTACTAGCTGTCGCTAACTAGTGTTAGCGACAGCTAGGTAATAGGGAGATATTTTTATCTCCGCTTTCTTGGCTTTTAAAGCCAAAAAAGCGGAGATAAATCCCCTTGATAATATGCCCCCTGGTTTTTATTTTTGGACCTCGAGTCTTGCATTCTGTCCTTTCCATAACCTAAATCTCATCGAACGTTATTTTTTGTTTAAACTAATCTTATGTCAAAAAACAAATATTTCACTGCTTCCTACGTCGGACTCTGTGTATTTTTATCACTGTGATAAATTGCAATAGAACTGCACCACCATAATATTTGGGCATTAGATAATTACAGACAACAAAACAGTGAATTGGGAGTGAAAATATCAATTTTGTTTTGAGAAAATGTAATTTCCATTTGTAAACACATGTTGCCTACTGCAAGTAGGGTCTTACTTTGTGTAGTTATGTCATTGCAATGTGTTACAATAAAACATGTCAACATAATTTGACAGCAGTAGAAATTCTAGAAAATCAGACTGGCAGATATGTCAGCTTTAGAACACCAATCATTCTGAGTTGTTATAACGGAATAATGAATTCTTTTTCTTTGTTATTTATCATCAAAATCATTCCTGGAACTCTGGTATAACACTGTTATTTACAGTTGCAATTCCGCGAATTTGTTTCATCACTATTGTTCTCAATGACCAAAGGCAACATATTATCAATTGTATGTTATTCAATAGAAAAACGGACTATTTGAAACAGGCTCTGGAGAAACATATCCCATAAACCAAATGTTCATTTTCCCCCAAAATAAATGACATTCCTAGGATGCCAAGCTGTCCTAGTAAAAGCCCTTCAGGCTGCTAAAATTCGACAGAGTCATTTTTTAAAGATCACATAGATTCCTTCTTCTTTTCCTATTACGTATGGAAACCCCACACAATCCACCATTCTCCTTTTCGCCTACTGCCTTTTGTCCCCACCTCCCTCCCCTCTTTCCTGTTGTCCCTCTCTGTGCCCAACCCCCTTTCTTGCGCTTATACCTTACTGTGAATTTGTTCTTCACCTCTATTGCAATTCAAAGCTTCTTTGTGATTTTTTCCCATTCATTTCTCAGCTATAAAACGGAAGCCTTAAGTTATCACCACTGGTCTTTCCCCTTGCTACAGAGGCACAGTAGCTTGACATAGTTTTGCTATCAATTGTAATTTGAATCCTTTGCACATATGTAATTTGTTTTCAGATGTTCGTTTACTCGTGCATGTGTACTAACAACATACATAGGCCTTTTATTAAGATGACATCATAGGTATTTTGTTTTCATGTGTTACTTCCTCATGCCAATTTTCACGCACTTGTAATCTCCAAAAATAATCGCTGAACACGTTGAGGAGTAAGACCTGTCTTTTCACGTTTTTAGGTCTCACCTAGGTAACGCTTGTGCTGTCTCTTCGAGACATGCTGTATTGAGGATACGGGCTTAAAGCTCCAGCCACTTTCAGCCCACCTTTTTAATTGGCTCCTGTCCCTGTCTTTTGTAAATGGTGACTTATCATTGGTAAATAGGCTTTCTAGTCCCTCCTTAGTACCGTCTTGTCTCTTCTTGTAACCTCCAATAAGGACAACCCCTTTTACATGCGTTGTTACTCCCTAGGTTTTAATTACAGACTCAAGGCACTATTTTCTTAAAAGGCTTCAGGCAGGACACACTTCTGGTCCCAAGCTAGGCTGTCAGTGGTTACTTCACTCACTAGAACATCACACATTTATATGAGACCATCTATAAATTTCCCTTCATCAGCTCCACACAGAGTACTACCTAATCCAAAATAATGTAATAATTGTTTTGTCACATTTCAAAGCTACTATTTGTGTAGATGGACATAGCTATTTGAATGTACTCATAGTACTGTCTTGCATGCAATGCACTATGGGTAGGGTGGATTTACCATATCTTCTGCAGGGCGCAGGACAGTATGTGACCAAAAGAGGTCTCATTTTGGCAACATATGGTACGGAACCCTGCAACATGGCTAGGTAAAAAACATTGCCATTTATAATGCCAATAACTCCAACTTTGTAGACAAGCATTGCAGGTGCCTTGCTCACTGTTGACCTCTAGGAGCAGCTTGCGGTACTGCACCGAGACATGCAGTGCTGGTGCCTTGCTCCCTATGGACCTCTAGGCGCAGCTTGAGGTCCTGCACCGAGGCATGGAGTTCTGGTGCCTTGTTTACTAGGGACCTCTAGGAGCAGCTTGCGGTACTGCACCTTGACATATAATGCTGGTGCCTTGCTCACTAGGGAGCTCTAGGAGCAGCTTGCGGTACTGCACCGAGACATGCAGTAATGGTGGCTTGTTCACTAGGGACCTCTAAGAGCAGCTTGCGGTACTGCAATGAGACATACAATGGGGTTCTTGGCTGACTACGCAAGCATTTGCAATGCATTTGGTCTCGCAATACTGAAAGTATGAGCTATTGGCTAAGCATTATCATTTGCATCATTTTGTAATTTTGTGCTGTGTGTTGGCTCAATCTGTCTGTTACTGTGATTGAGACAAAACTCTAGTTTATTTAATGGCATAGTGAATCTACATACGCATACTGATTGTGACACATTTGTCTCAAGTGGGTGCACTAATTCTTTAGTGCTATTGATGTATGTAAAAATTGTGTCACTTCCATTTTCTTTACAGTGCAGTTTTTGGGTCGAGCATGGGCAGTTCATGCGTTCGGCCGGCCATGCTGTATTGGAGTATGGAATAGAAGCCCCACCCACTCTCCTCCTATAGTTGTCATTGGCTTGTGTCATTGTCCATCATAAATGCTGGCTTCTGATTAATTAATAGGCTTGTTAATCCCTCCTTAGTACTGCCTTGTCTTCATTCATAATCTCCCATGAGGACTGGCCCTTTTCACTTCAGTTGTTACATGATGAGTCTTTCTTAGTCTATAAGCACTATTATCTTTAAATAGTTTCTCCTGCTGCAGGCACAACATGCTTTCCTACAACATTCAGCGTGTCTGCGCTTTCACTTTCGGAGCTGCCCAGGACAATGGCGGCTGCTTCTTTGAATATTACTAGCATTCACAAGAGTTTGAGTGATTGGCATTGTACACGACAATGCCTTTTATATATGTGTTAATTATCAAAACATATAAATAAAAGGTCTTGTCATTTGCAATGGCAATAGCTTAAACTCTCACAAATGTGAGACCTATTGCATTGCAAATGCTTGTTTTCTATTGCGCAACAGTGCCACAGAACAAACCGCTTTAGTCAGCTAAGGACAGAATGAGATTGTTAAACTGGGTAGACTGTGAAATGAGCACTGCCCATGAATCATGGACTGCTGAGTATGTGCATGCTGCACTCTGAGCACACTGCACTCTGAATGTGCTGCACTCTGAGCATATGTAACAGGAGAAGATTGTGCAGCATGAATTTATCACTGTGGTAAATTGTATGGTAGGCTTTGTGAGACTATATTTCCACAATCTGCAAACCTCAGTAGCCCTTTTCAAAAACATAAAGTCTTTACATTTAATGAAGCATTCCATGCTTTTACTCTGGGGTACCTCACACATACAGGGGCATATTTACCATTAAATGGCGCAGCATAGTGCTGTAAGCAATTTTGCTGCGCTGAGCGACTTAATTTAAAAATGCAGGGATGCGCTGAATTCACAAGAATACGGCACAACCTTGTGCTCTCCCCTGCACCGCTGCACAAGAAGCAGTCATGTGCCAACACAGGCACCTTTGCACCATGGCACAAGGGTCCCTGCATTGCAGGGATGATTGAGGTTTTCCAGGAAGGGACACCTTCCTGCATAAAAACAAACATTAATGGGGTTTTGTTACGTCTGTGTGTGCAGCAGAATGCAGCACACATAGAATTTCTGTAGCACACATAGAAAGAGCAATAAATGAGTCCTTGTGAAACTGGGGCAGTGTCAAAAAGCCATGGGTGTTGCGTGGGAACACCCACAGCACGCAAGTACTGTGTGCAGGAGCGCCATATTTACAAGGCTGTGTAAAACCACACAAAAGGCTTTACGTGGCCTTGTAAATCTGGGACAGCACACAGCCTAAATAAAAGTGGCTCTCCGGTGGCACTAGGGGCTTCAAAACATGCCCCACAGTTTGCTGAAGCAAATCTACCTTTAGAGATGTTATACTGCTGATCCAAACACAGATGGTGATCCAAACACATATTCATGAGGTGCAAAAACTCACAAATAACAATATGGGGTTGATGGTTCTGTTAGCCTGGTATTCCCAATCTAAAAATCTAATCTTAACCTGACTGAAATAGTGCTTTCAAAGGATTACTTCATTATAGACATGTTTGGCAGAGTTACTAGATTGTCATGCAGTGCAGTGCAGCAGCAGCAAACACTGAACTGCGATGTGTGAGTAGGAGAGAGCAGGAGGGCATCATATTTATAGAAATATAGCTCTCTCCTCCCCTCTCGCTAACGCCAGTGGAGAAATATGCAGCTGTGCTCCACAGAAAAACCTTTGCATCATAGTGCAAGGGTGTCTCAGTGAGTCTAGCATGAGTTTTGTACTGGAAGGGAACCTTCCCAATACAAAATACCATGCTTAGGCTAACTTGAAACCTTTTGCATCTTTGTATGTGCGCTGTACAATGGAGCACATATACGAAATTTGAAAAGAAGGAGAAATAAAAGCATTTCTCCTTCATAGCACCTATTTGAAATGGGCGCTCTTTCCTCATGCTAAACCCTGTCTACTCTTTAAGTAAATAGGGCTTAGGGTCAGAAACCTTGGGTGGCTGCATGGGAACGCCCATGCGCAACCCATGGTACACCTCCTTGGCACTAAGTAATGCAAAGAAGAGCCATGCTCTGCTTTGCACAACTTTTGAGGGATTTGCTGGTAAGTGAATTAGTTAAAAAAGAGTTAACATCGATTTTCGGCACTTTTGTGAAGCAAACATGGTGCTAAAACTTAGTAAGTACACCCCTGTACTGTCTACATGTCTTCACTTTAGAAATAATGGCTCTTTGTATAACCTGTGGATCATGTAGAATGTTCGTATATAAATCAGAAATGCCAACAGTGTCAAGAGTAAAAACTGAAGAAGTGCTTTCTTCAAATAGCATGTTACCACGCATGCCAAACCCACGCGTGGCTTAACAACTCAGCCAGTACCACAATTGTGTCATTACCACAAGTTCCATTACAACACAAGCAATTACAATGACTTGCTTTAGGGAAAAACTGGATATTGGAATAGTTTAAACTGCTATTCCAACTCCAGTCAGTCAATCAGTAGGGAAGTCCAGCACTGCATTCTCTAAAGCAATGAACTCATGATAATGTCGCAGTCGTGGTACTGGCTGTGTTTAAAGGCACTTCGATGTAATGCCTGCATTGTAATAGATGTTTCCCATTTTCTTTATCAACCTTGATGGAGGCCTTTGGGGCCCGATCCCATAGGTCCAACACAATAGTGACAACCACCAGTCCGTTTAGCTGTCCAATGAGATGGTATTACACTGTCAAGCTTCTCTGCCTACTCATGAGTATCAGTTATCCCATTTCTGCAGTCATTATTCAGTATTATGTGCATGACAGAGCTCCACTTAGGAATAGTGTCAAAATAATTGCAAATAAACTGGGATGGGAGTAAATGGAGGGAATTGTACTTTTCCACAGGATTAACACCCACCGCAGTTTTGGTATCTGAAAGTGGGTCAGGCCTGGACTAAGCAGCCCGGCAATCAAATATTCCCTGTGTCCATGTGTCTTCCTAACACGATTTAATTGTAGCAGATAGTTTGTCTGGTTAAGCAGTTCAAAGACTGACGATGATGTAAATGAACAGGTATTTGCTTACAAAGAATCATGCAGTGCCACAAGCTGAAGCAGACATCAGTGTTAAATCTGCAGGAAAAGTCTCAATGATGAAGAAGGTTTTATTCACAGATATGACTGTCCTGGCCAGCGCCACATTATTTAGCAAAATAGGACCATGCCACTTACCACTAATGTAACCTTACTCAGTGTAGAAACTATTTGTCAATAATCGTTAGACCTATTTAAAAACATGGACCTCGCCGCACGATATGGATTTAAATTTCTTGGTAGGTAGCAGTGATTCTGGCAACAAAGTGGATTGTAGCTATCTGCTTCATTCACAAAGGTTGCCATGAATGCCTTCCATGGTCTAAGAAGATTGCATTGAAATGAAAAAGAATCAGTGAACATTCATGCTTCTTCTGCTGCTACTTCCAAGAGTGGTGTTGGGTATCTACTTCATTTCATTGCAGGTGAAGAACGTGCCAGCCAGTCGCCTGATTCATCAAGTTAGTGATCATGAAAAATAAAGATTATCATGACTATTAACATGGCTTGTATGTCTTCTTTCCCTGCTTCAGTGTACACTGAGCACACTACTTCTATTGGTCGAAGGAGTGTGCGACAAAAACAATAAAAACATGAATAAAATGCAAATTTAACAAGTTGAAATTCATTTGACAAATGAAGCAAGAGGGGACACATCTGTAAGTTAATGAGGAAATTAATTTAAAATTGATAACTATTATGACTAATGAGAAAGATAGATAAATAATTAGATATTCATGGGATGAATGCAATTCTACTTGATTAATTTAAATAAATACCCTAGTCAGTCTGCTGAATCTCCTAGTTAAAATGTTTACAAAACTTCAATGTAGAATTTGTTTGTTTGCATTTTCTTGTTTCTACTCCAGGGGGCCCATTTGGATGGCGGGCAGATTGCCCCCGCCAGGCTGGCGGTAGCCACCGCCTGCCTGGCGGGGGCAATCCGCCCGCCATCCTTGCTGCAAAGACCCCTGTCATATTAACATGGCTGGGGGGTCCGCAGCGGACGGAAAGAGCATCCGCCGCCTTTCCGCCCCAGTCGCCTTGCGACCGGGGCGGAAAAGGGTTTATATGTTGGCCAGCCATATTAGCATGGGCTTCTTTAGATGCCTTTCCATGGCGGCAATGCCGCCACGGAAAGGCATGCGGAGTCTACTTTGGGGGCCCGATGCGGGCCCCCATGGACTCCGGGCAGGTGCACATGGGGGGTACCTATGGTACTCCCCAGCACTTCCATGCACAGCATGGCAGGCACTGCACGGTGCCTGCCATGCTGTGCATGGAAGTGCACAGCATGCCTTCCTGCCATTGTGGCGGGCGGTGCTGAGTGGACCGCCCACCCTAATGGTAGGAATGCAGGATGTGCCCGCCACTATGGCAGGCACATCCGAATGCTGGCCACAGGACCCCTGCCCTTATGGCGGGCGGTCCCATTCACCGGTAGGATGTAATGGCACCCCAGGTGTGGACAAAGCTTTATTAGTTAGAAAAGAAGGGTTTTGTTTTAGTTAGACAGCAAGGCATGAGAAGATGGATCTTAGCTAGGAGAAAAGCAGTAACTAGCAAGGAGGCGAGTTCCCATTGAGGAAGAGAATGGCCAAGGACAAATGAGGTAGCAACTTATTTATGTGGGAAAAGTGGTACCTGTAACCAATTTGTGTTGGAATTGTGGAAAGTTATTGGAGATGAACACATGACTTACCTTGAGCATAACTAATGTCTTATGCTGTAATGGAGTGAGGGTCAAAAAGACATCTTAGGACTTCATGAGGTACATACCTCTCCTTCTGCTTTGTGTGGCTTTATGCTACAGAAAGTAGTTGGAGTTTCTTCTACTGGAGACTCAGACAGCTGACCACTTTCTATTATTCATACTTGTTAGATCTGCCTTTTACAGTGGGTTTATTCCCATATTTCCGTGCTTTATGGCCTTCTGTTTCTGACCTGTTTTTGTTGGTTTTATGACTCTGGGCACTTTACTACTGCTAATCAGTGCTAAATGGCATATGCTCTCCCTGTAAATTATATATATGGATTGGTGTTTCCATAATTTGCTGATTTAATTTACTAGTCAACCCCTAGTACAGTGCACTGTGAGTGCCCAGGGCCTGCAGCACTGATTGTGCCACTCACATAAGCAGGCTGTAAATGTAACTCAGGCCTGCCATTGCAGAGCCTGTGTCTGGTACTGCCATGTCGACTTGGCAAGTGCACACACTTGAATCCACAAAAGAACACTGCCCCTAGATTGTGTTACTAAAGGTAGCTACAGAGTCAGGGGGAGATGCGTTGCCAATGGGGGCATCTCATAAAAAGTTACGGACTGGCCTCACACACCGCCTGGTGTCGTGCTTCATCATCGGCTGTCCTCGCCCTCTAAAAACTTGGTTTGATAGAGGGCGGGCATTCACCTGGAGACAGGGATGCACTTCTAAATCTAAGTGATGGGCGTGGGGGGAGTAATAAAGTGTATTAAAACCATTACCCTTGTCCATATACTAAGTTTATTCAGGGATATAAAGTATGGTAGTTAAAAGAAGTGGTCAGCGATATGGGATATTAAACTCCCTTCTTCGTGTTATAAAGGATCGACATGTTTCTGCTAAAGTGTCCCCGAAGGGTATGCAGCATTCTTCAGGACCAAAGGGGAGGTTATTACCTAGAGGTCCACTTCCCGGCACCTAGTGTCAGAAAAATGGACCTGCTACTAATGTGTGAAGGGGCTGTGAGTTACAAGTACCCCTCTTGGTGTAGTAACCTAATGAGTGACTCTGTAGAAAAAGGAAACAAAAAAGAAAAGAAGCATACACACCAAAGTGTGAGTATGACTACAACAAGTACACTGTACCATCCATGCAGTGCCATACCTATTGCGCATGTGGTTCGGTCTATATGTGACACGTGACATGTACACGTGTATCCTTGCAACCAAAGAAAAGACTGTTTTTTTACCTTACCCTATAATCTAGCCTACTTGCTCCACGGGAGGGCAGAGGTGGAAGGACCTACTAAGACTTACTGAAAACAAGAAGTAAAAACACAATCATGCGTGGTTAAGATTCCAACATCCTGATTTAAAACCTGTTGGTTTTAAAAAGGACTCACAAAGTAGAACTACAAATATTGTGGCCTCCCAGCAGAGTGAAAACAACAATTGATGGACAGAATGCAGAACAATGTCATACATTCACCCCAGTACAGAGATCTGGGCCTAAATCCACATTTTTTTGCTCACCACACCACCCCAGTTCAGACATGGACATCTGAAAATCAGCCTTAACCCTGTGCCTCAAGGGAACAGTCCAGCCCGAACGGGCAAGCCATGTCTTCCCTGGATCGGAATCAAGCATACTAGGACCAGTTTCTGGCTATCAGCCGTCTTCAGCCAGGATAGCTTGACTCCAGTAGCGTGGAGAGCACGGGACTCACGTCTGAGCATGCCCATCCCACTCGGGGTGACAAATGCAAAAACAACAATTGATGGACAGAATGCAGAACAATGTCATACATTTACCCCAGTACAGAGATCTGGGCCTAAATCCATCGTTTTTTTGCTCACCACACCACCCCAGTTCAGACATGGCCATATGCAAATCAGCCTTGACCCTGTGCCTCATGGGAACGGTCCAGCCCGAACGGCCAAGCTATGTCTTCCCTGGACCGGAATCAAGCATCCTAGGACCAGTTTCTGGCTATCAGCCGTCTTCAGCCAGGATAGCTTGACTCCAGTGGCGTGGAGAGCACGGGACTTACGTCTGAGCATACCTGTCCCACCCGGGTTGACAAATGCAAAAACAACAAAAATTGATGGACAGAATGCAGAACAATGTCATACATTCACCCCAGTACAGAGATCTGGACCTAAATCCATCGTTTTTTTGCTCACCACACCACCCAAGTTCAGACATGGCCATAATCAAATCAGCCTTGACCCTGTGCCTCATGGGAACAGTCCAGCCGAATCGGCCAAGCCATGTCTTCCCTGGACCGGAATCAAGCATCCTAGGACCGGTTTCTGGCTATCAGCCGTCTTCAGCCAGGATAGCTTGACTCCAGTGGCATGGAGAGCACGGGACTGACATCTGAGGATAACCGTCCCACTCGGGGTGACAAATGCAAAAACAACAATTGATGGACAGAATGCAGAACAATGTCATACTTTCACCCCAGTCCAGAGATCTGGGCCTAAATCCATCGTTTTTTTGCTCACCGCACCACCCCAGTTCAGACATGGCCTATGCAAATCAGCCTTGACCCTGTGCCTCATGGGAACAGTCCAGCCCGAACAGCCAAGCCATGTCTTCCCTGGACCGGAATCAAGCATCCTAGGACCGGGTTCTGCTATAACCCGTCGTCAGCCATGATAGCTTGACTCCAGTCTGGTACAGACTTTTGGTATTTGTGCACCACTATAGTAGGTGCGCGTAGTTCCACTATTCTGTGCTGTTGAGTTTCATTATGATGATTAACTGTTTTGCTTTGCGTACTCTATCTATTTATTTGAGCGTTGATTGGATGATTTGCATTGAATGGCTTGCTTAAACTTTATTGAATCTTTTGATTCACATGGAGTAAAGATGTATATAGTTCTCCTAAAATATAGACAGTCTCAGGATGGCCGCTGTCTTTTCTCGCGCTGTTAAGTCATCTCGCCAATAGTTACTTTACTGTTGCTTCATTGTTACACTATTTAGTGGTGCATTGGTGGGACGTTTTTGTCCCCTTTGGATGGTTTAATACTATTTTAAATAAAGCATTTATAACCATATTTTTGTTCGATACTCTTAAAGAGATACCTGGCAGTCCATTCTAAGATGGCCGCCACCTTCTACAACGCGATTACGTCATCGCGTGTATAGCGTTTCGGTATTACTGAAACGCTGTCGGTTGGATAGAACCCTCGTACTCGACAGTCGGGCGTCCCTGGACCAAGCGTGGCTAGTTCCTTCCCTTCTCTACGAGCAAGTACAACCAGTGCCTGTCATGCTCGTTTTTAGTCATGGATTGATCATCTTTACCTGGCATTTTGTTGCTAATTGTGTGACACTTGTTACGTTACTTTGCAGGCGATTCCGTGGCTTGTTTTGACGTGAGTTACAATGTATTGTTTGTCACTTGGGTGCATTTACTGGTATTTTTTTTTGTTCGGTAGCTACATGCTAATTGTTGGGCACATGTTGCTTTTTAGATGACCTTTCTGGCTTGTCTCACACGTGAGTAGCGTTGTACTCTTTTATATAAACGGTTGGACTTACTTAGTAGGGGCTCCTCTTTTAGAGCATTTTTTAGCTTAACTCTGCTGTTGATTGTGTTGACTCACAGATTCTACAATGTCTGATTAACTAGACATGTAAGTACCATTGGCTACTTATTGGGTATCAGAAGGTGTTTCATAGATTTCTAGCACCTAATGATTTTTCTTTTTAGACATACTTTGAATATAATAAGTGATTGAGTGCCTCTATAAGTGGTTTAGTTTCTTGGCTCTAGTGGTCTGACACAGGCTTTTTTCTTTATTTTTCTTTATAATTCACACTATTACACACATGTGGTTTATGGTGTTGTTATATGGGCAACATGATATTTATAAGGTTTGGTTGACACTAGCGGTATCTGTGCACCTTTGTTTTCTTTTTGTTTTCTTTATGTGTTGAGCAGTCTATATATACCTCTTTGAGTCACAGGGATGATATGTATTATTATTGTTGTTTTTATTACATTAGATGTATATGTGCAACTCTTTTGTCCTGAAGATGGTCCCAAGGATCTGTTAGATCAACGGGGGACCAAAACGTTGACGCCCAGCACCGTTTCGCATATTTGTCGAATATATTGGATGTTAATATGACTATATGCTGTGTTTAATTCTCATTGATATGGTTTTTTGATTATCCATAATTCATGCGAAAGGTGTTTTCTATACTACTGCTAAATTATGTATGACTTTTTTGGTAGTATTTTTGTTGCCAGGCATCAACTTGTTGAGGATACTCCAAGTGGAATAAAAATATACCGTTTTGATATATTCAGGTATATATACATTTATTCCCTGTGGTCATTCAGATTAAATGTTCATGTAAGTGACCTTATCACAAATGATTAATATTCTTCAAATGTTTCCTCTAGGAACATTGTGCTTTTGTTATTGAATATGCCCAGTCCTAAGGGGATTATTGGGTGGCTCTTTTGATATCTGTGATTTGCATATGGCCATGTCTGAACTGGGTTAGTGTGGTGAGAAAAAAAACGATGGATTTAGGCCCAGATCTCTGTACTGGGGTGAATGTATGACATTGTTCTGCATTCTGTCCATCAACTGTTGTTTTTGCATTCGTCACCCCGAATGGGATGGGTATGCTCAGACGTGAGTCCCGTGCTCTCCACGCCACTGGAGTCAAGCTATCCTGGCTGAAGACGGCTGACAGCCAGAAACCGGTCCTAGGATGCTTGATTCCGGTCCAGGGAAGACATGGCTTGGAGGTTCGGGCTGGACTGTTCCCATGAGGCACAGGGTCAAGGCTGATTTGCATATGGCCATGTCTGAACTGGGGTGGTGTGGTGAGCAAAAAAACAATGGATTTAGGCCCAGATCTCTGTACTGGGCTGAATGTATGACATTGTTCTGCATTCTGTCCATCAACATTTGGTTTTGCATTTGTCACACCGAGTGTTATGGGTATGCTCAGACGTGAGTCCTGTGCTCTCCACGCCACTGGAGTCAAGTTATCCTGGCTGAAGACGGCTGATAGCCAGAACCCGGTTCTAGGATGCTTGATTCCGGTCCAGGGAAGACATGGCTTGGCAGTTCGGGCTGAACTGTTCCCTTGAGGCACAGGGTCAAGGCTGATTTGCATATGGCCATGTCTGAACTGGGGTGGTGTGGTGAGCAAAAAACCATGGATTTAGGCCCAGATCTCTGTACTGGGGTGAATGTATGACATTGTTCTGCATTCTGTCCATCAACTGTTGTTTTTGCATCCGTCACCCCAAATGGGACGGGTATGCTCAGACGTGAGTCCCGTGCTCTCCACGCCACTGAAGTCAAGCTATCCTGGCTGAAGACGGCTGACAGCCAGAAACCGGTCCTAGGATGCTTGATTCCGGTCCAGGTAAGACATGGCTTGGAGGTTCGGGCTGGGCTGTTCCCATGAGGCACAGGGTCAAGTCTGATTTGCATATGGCCATGTCTGAACTGGGGTGGTGTGGTGAGCAAAAAATCGATGGATTTATGCCCAGATCTCTGTACTGGGCTGAATGTATGACATTGTTCTGCATTCTGTCCATCAACCTTTGGTTTTGCATTTGTCACTCCAAGTGGGACGGGTATGCTCAGACGTGAGTCCTGTGCTCTCCACGCCACTGGAGTCAAGCTATCCTGGCTGAAGACGGCTGATAGCCAGAACCCGGTCCTAGGATGCTTGATTCCGGTCCAGGGAAGACATGGCTTGGTAGTTCGGGCTGGACTGTTCCCATGAGGCACAGGGTCAAGGCTGATTTGCATATGGCCATTTTCTGAACTGGGGTGGTGTGGCGAGCAAAAAAACGATGGATTTAGGCCCAGATCTCTGTACTGGGGTGAATGTATGACATTGTTCTGCATTCTGTCCATCAACTGTTGTTTTTGCATTTGTCACCCCGAGTGGGACGGGCATGCTCAGATGTAAGTCCTGTGCTCACCACGCCACTGGAGTCAAGCTATCCTGGCTGAAGACAGCTGATAGCCAGAAACCGGTCCTAGGATGCTTGATTCCAGCCCAGGGAAGACATGGCTTGGCAGTTCGGTCTGGACTGTTCCAATGAGAAACAGGGTGAAGGCTGATTTGCATATGGCCATGTCTGAACTGGGGTGGTGTGGTGAGCAATAAAACAATGGATTTAGGCCCAGATCTCTGTACTGGGGTGGATGTATGACATTGTTCGGCATTCTGTCCATCAACTGATGTTTTTGCATTTGTCACCCCGAGTGGGACGGGTATGCTCAGACGTGAGTCCCGTGCTCTCCACGCCACTGGAGTCAAGCAATCCTGGCTGAAGATAGCTGATAGCCAGAAACCGGTCCTAGGATTCTTGATTCCGGTCCAAGGAAGACATGGCTTGGCAGGTCGGGCTGGACTGTTCCCATGAGGCACAGGGTCAAGGCTGATTTGCATATGGCCATGTCTGAACTGGGGTGGTGTGGTGAGCAAAAGAATGATGGATTTACACCCAGCTCTCTGTACTGGGGTAAATGTATGACATTGTTCTGCATTCTGTCCATCAATTGTTGTTTTTGCATTTGCCACCCCAAGTGGGATGGGTATGCTCAGACATGAGTCCTGTGCTCTCCACGCCACTGGAGTCAAGCTATCCTGGCTGAAGACAGCAGAGTGTAGCACCCATAACACATATGGCACATACATCATCATGCATATTCTTACTGTCTATCTTCAGTGCTTCCAGCAGCTTTCCCTTAGGCGTCCTCTCGGTCTCCCTGACGATGGAATCTGATAGGAAGGCTGGGGTTATATATACTGAGTCCTTTTTAACAAACCAACAGGTTTTAAATCAGGATGTTGGAATCTTTACCACACATGATTGTGTTTTTATTTCTTGTTTTCAGAAAGTCTCAGTAGGTCCTTCCACCCCTGCCCTCCCATGGAGCAAGTGGGCTAGATTTTAGGGTAAGGTACAAAAACAGTCTTTTCTTTGGTTTGCAAGGATACACGTGTACATGTCACGTGTCTCATATAGACCGAACAACGTGCGCAATAGGTATGGCGCTGCATGGATGGTACGGTGTACTTGTTGTATTCATACTCACACTTTGGTGTGTATGCTTCTTTTCTTTTTTGTTTACTTTTTCTACAGAGTCACTCATTAGGTTACTACACCAAGAGGGGTACTTGTAATTCACAGCCCCTTCACACATTAGTAGCAGGTCCATTTTTCTGACACTAGGTGCCGGGAAGTGGACCTCCAGGTAATAACTTCCCATTTGGTCCTGAAGAATGCTGCGTACCCTTCGGGGACATTTTAGCAGAAACATGTCGACCCTTTATAACACAGTGAAGGGAGATTAATGTCCCATATCACCGAACACTTCTTTTAACTACCATACCTTTGATCCCTGAATAAACTTAGGATATGGACAAGGGTAATGGTTTTTAATACACTCCCCCCATGGCCATCACTTAGATTTAGAAGTGCATCCCTGTCTCCAGGTGTATGCCTGCCCTCTATCAAACCAAGTTTTTAGAGGGCGAGGACAGCTGATGATGAAGCATGACACCGGGCAATGTGTGAGGCCAGTCCGTAACATTTTATGAGATGCCCCCATTGGCAACGTATCTCCCCCTAACTCTGTAGATACCTTTAGGAACACAATCTAGGGGCAGTCTTCTTTTGTGGATTCATAGTGGAGTGGAGACTGGCTTGCCCCTGAGCCCCGAGCCTCTGGTTCCCACCCACGGCATCTGCTGAGGTTAGTGTGTATATAAGTGCACACACTTGCCAGTCCCTGACCTTTTCTTTTCATACATGTTAGTAACCCCAGAGGTAGGCCCAAGAGACCTCTGTGGGTAGGGTATGTGAAAGGTAGGACATGCCCTGATGTGTGTGGCATGTCCTGATAGTGAAATACAGACAATTTAGTTTTTCACTACTGTACGGCTATCTGTTCCCATTAGATAGATTGGGGTGTTTCCTTATATCATCTTATAAACATTACTACCCTTGGGAACAAGGTAGGAAAGTAAAGTTTAGTATGCCTGAACTCAGAATGTCAAAATGTATCTTTTAATGAGTGTGGTTTTTACATTCTGTGTTTGAAAATACCTCTTTTAGAAAGTAGGTATTTTCTTGCTTAGCCATCTTGTGTGCCTCTGCTAGGATGCATGTTGACTGTCTGGCTTTAGAGTGAAGGGGGATGGGGATGTGCAGTAGCTCCACAGAGTCTGGAAGAGTCAGTGCTAGGCTGAATAGGCCTGGTCTTCATTTGGAGTGGTAGGAGGAGTAACACCGGCACCTGAATTAGGCTATGCCTCCTTTCGACATTGGTGGCTCCGCCCTCTGTGGTGTGTCTGGAGCCAGTGCTCACACTAACAATGGAGGGAACTGGTTTGGGCTGGGGTTAGAGCCCTGGGCGATGATAGAACAAAGAGATTAACGGTATAAAAAGAGGGGCCCAGACCCCAGATGTTTAGATCACTTCTGGGAAATCATGAGGAAACTTTGCCAAGGAGAAAAGATGGAGAAACTGAGGAGTAATACTGCCCCAGTGCTGTTTGCTGGTCAGGGTTGACATGCAGTGGCTACTTTCTGGCTAGGAAATGGAAAAAGAACTTTGCTGTTTGCTGTGTCCCCTGCTTGAGGAAGATCTCTAAAGGCTTGAAGAAAAGCTTGCCTCCTATACCGAAGTTTCAGGGACAGAAAGACTTTACCCCCAGCTCCCCTGACTTCCTTGCTGGGAGTTCTGATTTGCCAAGAGGTGCCTGTAGCTGTTCTGGGCTTCTAGAGGTTGTTCTGTCTATTGGGAGCTGGAAAAGCAATACAACAACAAGAAGTGTGATGCATCCTCACCTGTTTCCGATGCATGGCCAAGAAATTGTCGCAGCGCCTGACTGTGGATCAAGAAATCGCCGTACACCGCATCGAGTGCACCAATCTCCAAAGTCCGAAATCACAGCACCGATTCCAACACAAGCCCTGCTGTGCGACTGCAAGAACCCATGCATCATCCCGGATCGTCGCATTGCATCGAGCCTCCAGGTCTGTTGCATCATTGGGGGAAGCAGTAAGAAACTGACGCATCACCTCCCCACGCAGTAGGAAACCAATGCATCACCACCTCTCAGGTAAGGAACCGACGCATCACCTCCTTTGTGCAGCAGAAAGGAACCAACGCAGTTCTTCCACCGGAGCAAGTAACAGACGCATGACCTTCCCTGCGGCCGTCATTGTTTGTGTGCAAGACGCATCCAAGTTACTTTGTGTGAAAAGTGTTGCATCTGCAATTTGCTTTGAACTCACCTATTTCTACAATTTGAAAGTCATATTTCTTTTACTGCATTGTGGATTTTTGTCGTTTGGTCTTGTTTGGTTTAGATAAAGATTACTTATTTTTCTAAAGTTGTGTGGTGTCCATTTGTAGTGTTTTCACTGTATTACTGTATATGATCACAAATACTTTACACACTGCCTCTGAGATAAGCCTGTCTGCTCGTGCCAAGCTACCAAGGGGGTCAACAGGGGTTATTTTCGAAGTGTATCCCCCTTACCCTGACTAGAAGCAAGGGTCCCTATTTGGACAAAAGTACCTTTCTCTGCCAACTCGAGGCCCCCATTTCTAACAATACTTACTCAATGTTTCTTAGTTTAGGGTTGTGCCTTTTAAGACACTTTAGGGAGAGATAGCGTACCTTTGAGTATCATTTGATATTCAACTTTTTCCTGATTACTTGTAGCATAATAACTGAATTACTCGTATGCTTCTTATTATGTAGGGTAAATCTCTTCAGGAGATTTGGATTCAGTCTGTTTCTTCTGTATTTCTATACTGTAATGTTGAGATTAATTTATATCAATCTAATTTTGAATTTATAATTAAACCTTAACAATCTCAGATTTGGTTGTCGAGTGAATTATTGTGTGACTAAATTTGGTTACACTGGGCCCGATCCACAGATTGAATTTAAGACTAAATCCTAAGCTTACTACTATTTTGGTATTCACTTGCTACTTTCAGGATTCACAGAATGAACTTACTACTTTCGGTATTCACAAAATAAACTTACGACTACTAACTTTACGTCCTCCGCCGGGCTGTAATTTCCGCCGCCGGAATTTACGGCTCTTCGGCGGATTTTACGATTCCAGCCCGCAATTTCCAAAATAGTGCTGTAATTTACGATTCCGGGCCAGAAATTCCGATTCCGGGCCAGAAGATACAAATTTTGGCAGTTGGTCATGTTAGCCAAGGGTAAACACTTGTTCAATTGCATACCATCCCCCACCATTGATCAGCTGACACACTGCAGCCAATCCCAACCCACCAACATGGATAAATCCAGAGCAGACACAAACAAACCTTTTCAGGATGTCACTGAATGTGTTCGTCGCACTGCCCCTTGCCATGCGGCAAAACTACTTGAGGAGGAGGAGGAGAGCAGAGAGGATTTTCAGGCAGAGGATCAACCTGTTTGGAGTGACCAGCCAAGATGTAAGGGCCAGGTACAGTTTCCCACCAGAAGTCATCTTGGATATGGTCTGTGAGTGGGAGCAGGAACTTAATTCTGTGACCTGCTGCTCACATGCAATACCAGCATATCTCAAGATCCTGTCTGCTCTACACTTCTTTGCCATTGGGTCATTCCAAAGGTTCACCAGTGACCTTGTGGGCATTCCCTAGGCGAGTCAGTCGCGGTGCCTGAATCAGGTACTGAGATACATCACTGCTAAGGCCCCCAACTACATACAAATGCCACATACACTGGCCATGAGACAAATGGCAGCAAGAGATTTTTATCTCCTTGCACAATTCCCACGTGTGCTGGGTGCAATTGACTGCACCCATGTGGCCCTTCAGCCACCCCGCCACATTGCACACATCTTCTGCAACAGACACAGATGGTATTCCATCAATGTGCAAGCTGTCTGTGATGCCAGTGGGAGGCTCATCGACGTGTATTCAGTGTTCCCAGGCAGTACGCAAGACAGCTTCATATTCCTCATGTCACCTCTTTCCCGGTATATGGCTGCAGGAGAATTTGGCAACATGTGGCTACTGGGTAAGTACCAAGCACTAAAAATTAGTGATATGTGCCATTGAAATGTCTGAATGCCCCCGATTATTAACCATTGTACAATGAGAATCATGGCCCAACAGACACTGCATGTACGAACCTATAGATCATGTTCTGTGCAAGTCAAAAAGGGGGAAATGTGAACAACTGCCCTTTCTTCCCTTCACACATACGGACTCGAGCCATCATAGAGCACACTTTTGGGCGGTTGAAGTCGCGATTCGGATGTCTCCACCGTACAGGGCGTGTGCTGCAGTACTCCCTTGAAGTTGTGTGCAAAATTAAATTAGCCTGTTGTGTTTTGCACAACATTGCTTTAACGCATGGCTTACACATGCCTCTGGAACCTCGGCTAGCTCTGAATCTGGGAAACCGGGACATTGCACATGACCGACGGCAGGGCGTGCAAGTCCGTGATCAGCTCGTTGCCACGTTTTTCACATGAGCAACCTGTAGTGTCATGGACAAAATGTGGTTTGCTGTCTGTTGTCAATGATGAAACGTGGGTAGACACGACAGTGTCAATAAATCCCACCCTAAGACGACTTTGCAAGCCACACTAACTGCATGCACATCACAGCCGCTGACAGTAGTCAAAAGGTGGAGTGTGCCTCAGGTCATGTGCCCATGTCAGCGATCAGTGTAGTGGACATCCCTAAAACCAAATATTCACGCTGATGACAAACAATTCATGTCCTGAGAGACATACCTTGACCACATAATGATGGGTCGCCAATTCACAAAAGGTTGCATACTTAGGCCTGTGACCTCAATAGATTTGATTCCACCACAAATGATGGGCCCTGAATGTGAGTGATGATGTCATGGGAGAATCAGGCACCATGGGCCAGATTTACAATAACTGGTGTATCCCAGCATATCAGCAGGTATGCCCCAGTTATTGTGCCTCACAGCAGACACCCCTAACGCCATCATGGATGCGCTGCATTTACAATGCGGCACGCCATGGGGCAAATATAGACAGAAGCGTGACGCATATGCTGCCATAAAGGGGAAGCACTGCTGGAGTTGCGTTACAAGCGCAACGCAGCTCCAGCAAGGCAAGTGGTGACCCTATGCCAAACATGCTGTGTCAATCCTTACGCCTTCAACAAGCAGGCAGAGGGTTCTGACGCAGCATGGCCAATAAAGTGACTGAGTGAAATCTTTTATATTTCACTTTGCCACTTTTAGGAGGCGTTCCTGTGCTGGAACCCCCCCCTGCGCAGGAACGCTCAACTGTGGCGCAGGGCCTTACAACATGACACATTTCCCAGATGCATCATGTTGAAAATAACCCACAGCATGGCGTTGGCTTTGCGCTGCCACTGTGTCACAAAAGTGACAGCAACTGTGGCGCAAATGTGGCATACAGGGCTCGTAAATCTGCCCCCATGTGTCTGTGACATATCCACACTGCTCCACACCGATGTTACGTAACACATCACACAACTCTGATACTGAGCACCTAATATGGACTACATGTCCCATAATGCAAAGTATGAGAAAATGAAACTGGGCTCTGATGTCATGTCAGCTCCCCCTGCCTGTGCAGAAATGTCATGAAATAATCTGTTCCCCCTTTAGATACATATTCATGATTCACACCTGCACTGTCATTTCACTTTTTACTACAACAGAACAACAGGATGGCAGTGGATTTGATTACTGATTGTGGATGGACCATGATGAATTCAAAATGGCTGCCAATTACTTCCTGTGATGTATTTCCTGTCTCCCACTTCCTGTATAAAATTTCCTGTCTGATATAATGTGGTCCAGGTCATTTTCGGAGGTTACGGCGCAAAATTGTAACTGTCGCGGCGTAATGCGCGTGTGAGTAAACGGCTCTCCGGATCCGGAAACTACGTTTCCGGGCCGCAAATTCCGAAAATAAACTAGAACACATCATTTCATACTGACAATCTTATACAGGAAATGGGAGACAGGAAATACATCACAGGAATTAGTTGGCAGCCGTATTGTGTTCATTCTGAGTCATCCTCTATCACTGATAAGATCCTCAGGCATCCTGCTGCTCTCATCAAACTTATTTCCCCATAATGGCTGAGGAGTATGAGGAGAGAGCACCCCCTTTCTCAGAAAGGGAATTGGACATCTTGGTGGAGGGGGTACTGGAGAAATTTCCTCAGCTATATGGGGACCCTGAGCACCAGCTGAGCACTGCAGCCCGTGCCAGGCTATGGGCCAACATCGCAGAGCGCTGTAGTACAGTGGGAGAGTCCACCAAGAGTGCTAGGGCGTGCCACAAGCGCTTGGAGGACCTAAAGCACTGGGCCCGTCACAAGGCTACGGAGCTGGCTTGCCTGTGTTCCCAGCACCATGTGCATCGTCCTCGCCTCTCCCCACTGTACAGGAGGGTCCTGCGAACAGCTTGGCCGACCCTCCATGCTCAGCTGAAGGAGCATGAGCAGCAGAGACCTAGTAAGTGCATCATATGCAATATGTGTCTGGGAGTATGATGTGAGTGAAATAGTGCTGTATCATTGTGTGTCCCATGCCTACATTTACCAATTCCGTGTCCAAGCAGCAGTCACCAAGATTAAAGAAGCACACTGTGGCATATGGACTGTACAGGGCAGAGTGCATTTTGGGAGTTGTAGGTACCTCAAGATAACTGGGTAAATGAGCCACGCTCATGCATTCATATTGAATTCTGCTCTGCTAGCACCACTACCATTGAACCAAGTAAATCATAACTGATGTGTGCATTGGATGAGCTATGGTACAGAGACTGTCCAGTGTGCGCATGGCAGGCCATAGGGTATTGGATGTTGTGATTTGCATTGCACCTGTAGAGTTGGGTTCCAATTGAGACAGATCATCATGTGCCATGGAGTCAAGACAGACTTTGAGATCCTTGCATCACTCTTAAGTATTCCTAAATTTGGAAGGTGTGTCCACTGACAGACGTCTCACCCTCAGTGGCCTGTATGACATTTTACATGTACAGGTAGCTGTCACAAACACCCACCACTGTTCACCGGTGTACTGCACTACCTTTTAAGTCAACAAAGCCAATATGTGGTACTGGATTGTCCGATGATGTGTGGGGACGGCAAAAGGCTAGACTCACAATGTAGCTAGATGAGTAGTCCAGACCCTAGTTGGATGTGTGACCCACATTCGTCTTGTCCCATACAATGCTCCAAAGCAGATGACACTTGTCCAGACGTTAAATAGCTGCAAATCCATATCAATGACAAGAATCTATTAAATCTGGACTCTTCATGTTCTCATTTGGTGGACTTGTTATTGAACATGCACATGTAGCAGTGACAGGACACACAGATCACAAGAATGCCAAGGTTGAGGTTTGGCCAATACAGTTGCATAAGCCACAAAAATACACATGAGATGTCCATGTCAAACTCAATTCATTATATGACAGTGAACATACATGTAATGTAAGTTCATAAACAGAATGGGGGTTAGGAGCACACTGCCTCACAGTCCCAGCACAGTTTGCCCCTTTGCATCCTGGCAAATGCAGTACACAGTTCAAACTTACTTCAAAATTATCTGAAGTCATGCACCAACGTTGGTGCACACATTGCTGTATATCTCTAGACACGTGTTTCTGTATTGAGCGCTTCATCTGTAGAGACCAGCAGTTTTAGAGAGCAAAGAAAAATCACCTGGGGTTGATGTGTGCCTGTGAGTGGTACTGTGACCTGAGAGGAACCTGGCAGCATTTCCAGCAACCACAGATGATTTTGAAGTAAGTTTGAACTGTGTACTGCATTTACCAGGATGCAAAGCGGCAAACAGTGCTGGGACTGTAAGGCAGTGTGCTCCCAACCCTCATTAAGTCCATAAAGACTGAGGGGCAGATTTACAAGGCACTTGCGCCTCTTTTACAAAGCCATTGGGTCACTTTTGTGACACAGTGGCAGAGCAAACAAAGCACCATGCTGCTGGGTAATTACAACATGACACATCCGGTGCAGGAACGCCTCCTAAAATTGGCTGAGTGAAATCTACAAGATTTCACTCAGTCACTTTTAGGGCCATGCTGCGTCAAAACTCTGTGCCTGCTTGAAGCAGGTGTAAGGATTGACGCAGCATGTTAGCAATCGTGCACCCCCGAGCCTTGCTGAAGTGGGGTCGCACTTGCCACGCCACTCCAGCAAAGCACTGCTATTCCACCGGGGATGCATCACGCATCTGCCCAACCAAGTGCCACGGTGTGCCGCATTGTAAATGCGGCGCATCAGGGATGGCGCACGGGTGGGCAGATGCGTCGCAACTCTTCTGGCACACGTCTGCTGATTAGCAGAGATGCACCAGAAGTTATAAATCGGCCCCTGACAACTGTAGAGTGTGATCAGAGGAGAACAAAATCTCACCTTGGCTCATCTATGAATATATGTATCGTCCTGCATGAAACAACCACCACATCAGGATTTTGCTTACACTTCTGCAGGCACGGTTGGTGAGACAGAAGATACACAGGAACAAGTCCGGAGCAGGAGGACATTAGTTTGCCAGCGGCTACACCCTCTTTCCACCAGCGAGGAAGAGGAGGAGGAGGGGCCCTCTACATCTGCAGGCCAGGGGGTTGCGCCTCCCGGGATGAGGAAGAACAAGACTCTGGTACTACGTCCCGGGTGAAGGCTGTGGACATTGTAGGGGGGGAGGACTGGACACCTCGGACCATGTTGTGGTGGAAAGCTACTCACCACCCACACACTCTTCACCAGTGGGTCGCAAAGAGGTGCTCCCAGGGGAGGCCAACATTCAATCTGGGCCTGCCACCTGCCCCTCCCTACCTCTAGAGTCCCCCATGCCATCGGGGGCTCCAGCTCGATCCCCTGAAACCTGTCCCCCTCCTCGTAGCCGCCAAGCCAAACAAATCAGCTCCGGACCAGAGGCACCACATCCCTTTTGTCCCCCCGACCCCTCCCGGTGTTGTTCCTCCTGTGGCTGTGCCAGGGGACTTGAGTTTGATGGTCGAGGGTCATCCTGACAGGTCCACTCGCATATTGCTACAAGTGTGTCTGGAGATACGCTCTATGCGAGCGGACCTTGTCCGATCAATGGACAACCTCGGCACCCACATGCAGTCCCTGAGCACAGCCATGTCATCTTTTGTCTCCCAAATCCCTTCCCATACCACCGTCAATGTGTTCCCCTGTCCGTTTCCCCACACAGTTTCCCCCTGTACTCCTCGTGTGTCACGTCTCCATGTGGTGCCTGTTCCTCCATAATCCAGCCGTGTGGATGTGTCAGACCCTGAGGATCTAGACATTGTGGTCAAAGAGGATGACCAGAAAGACACTTGACTTTTGGAATGAGACATTGTTCTGGACGAAGATTTCTTTTTCTCCTTGTAAATCGACTGGTTATCCGGACGCTCCCTGATGTATTATATTTGTTTTGCCCCACCCCAATCCAAGTTCCCTTCTCCTTCTGCATTAAGATCGTCATATGTTTTCCTTTCTCCCTTCCAAACAGATGGTCAGTTTTTGTTCCTCCATAAATAACTTTGAGTAATTCTACTTTGTTTAACTTGTTTGACTTCATTTTGAATGTCTGTTTCCAAAGATGGACACATATAAAGTGAGTCATATGCTATGCACATAATAAAGTGTTGCTATGATGTGTTACACTTGTAACTGTCTCTCACACACACACACACATGCCTACATCATTAGACAGGAGATGATACAAAACAGGATATTACTTTTGTAGATCTTTATTTTCACGATACACCTAAGGACCCCAAGACAAATTGCCCACGTGAATGTCACTGGCGATCGTGTTTGCGTTTCTGCAATAGTGGGGGTGGTGAACGCGGTGAGCGGTGAGGTTGAGCTTGTGGCCTTCGTGTATGTGGGTGTTGTACAGGGTGATCAAGAGGTGCAGGTGCAGCTGGTGTCTGCACATTTGGTGCCTGTACCTGGACAAGGGCTGGTTGTGCAGGTGGTGGAAGTGACTGTCCAGAGGTTGATGGTGTTTGTGCAGGTGGTGGGAGTGACTGTCCAGAAGTTGGTGGTGTTTGTGCAGGTGGTGGGGGTGGTGGGAGTGACTGTCCAGAGGCTGGTGGTTTTTGTGCAGGTGGTGGGGGTGATGGGAGTGACTGTCCAGAGGTTGGTGGTGTTTGTGCAGGTGGTGGGGTGGTGGGGGTGCCTGTTCAGGGTGCTGGTGTGTTTGTGTACCTTGGCTGTGGTGCTGTGCAGTTGATGTTACAGGTGTGTGGATGTGCTGTCCTACAGGCCGATATGATTGTTCCCCTCCCTGCATTGGCCATGAAGGTAGACTTTGGATCACTCTCACCATGCCCTCCATCATCTTCATGGTGAAGGCATGGCGTCTTGCACTCTCTTCCCTTTGAATGGATATCATGTCAGTCATATTCCTAGACATTTCCTGCCAAGTGCTATCCATCCTATCCAAAGTTTGACACACCCTGTCCACCCCCTGAGGACTTGGACCATGTCCTGCAGGGACCCTGACATGACTGATAGGGTAGCCCCTATGGCACGAATGTCCTGCCTCACATCTGCCTGCTGTTGGTAGAAGTCCCGCTTCCACTGGCCACCATCGCCATGTGCAGGCCCCCTCTGCAGGTGTCTGCCAGGGATGAGATGAGCAGGTCGAACAACAGGGGGGGGTGGCAGGTGGAAGATTGTGGACAGGACAAGGGTGCCCAGGGGATACCTGTATGACAACAGGGCTGGTACTTCCCACAGATGATGGAGAGGATGGCAGGGATACACTGCGTATGGAAGAACAGGTAGGGGAACCACCATGTCGGTCCCGGATGTGAGGGCTGTGAGGGAGTGATTTCTGTAATTGGATGTGTGTGAGCCGTGGCTGGTTTGATTTATGCTGAGTTTGTTTGAGAGGAGGCAGACGAGCATTGCTTGGCAGAGGATCTGATGCCATGACGTCAGTATCATCATCCCCGGAGTCAATGTATATGTGCCCATCATCCTCTTCAAAGTCAACGTCCTCATGATCTTGAGCCTCCTCTTGGGTATGAGTTGCTGTTGACATTACTGCCTGGAGGATAAGGGGATTCTTCCCACTGATTCCCCGTCGGCCAGCACTGGTTGTCAGTCTGTCAGCCTCTCCCTCAGCATCATCTGAAACACAGAGGTTGCAACTGTATTAGTGATTGGCCAGGTATTACATGTGCTGCAACACCAGGGTTGTATTAACTGTACTTTGCATCAGCAGATGAGGATCATGTGATCTGGTTAGGGTACCACCACAAATGACCGCTCACACCATAGCACTGAGGTGTTAAACAGTGATGTACATAATACTAGCAAACTCACCAGCTCCAGCCACAACTCTCTGTCACTTCGCGTTCCCCCCTGGTGTATCCTGCTGCACCTGTCTCCTCATAGTTGTTGTAGACATAGCTGTAGAGGGTTGAAACTACATTCTCAATGATCTGCATCACCAATTGACAGACAGGCATATGTGGCACTCCTGGTTTGTATTTCACTTTGTAAACAACAACTGTTGATTCCATTCAGAAGGGGATCTTGATCTCTGTCATGGCTTAGTAATCTAAGCTGGTGACACACCTCATGCCCGATTTACCTGAAGGACAGGTGTGCGACGGTTTTATAGCTGCAGCCAGGATGTCATGCTTCCCCGGGATGTTGTCCACTGCAGTGGTCTCATTCGGTCAGCACCTGTGATGAGAAATACATGTCCATATTTTATTACAACAGATTGTAGCTATGAGCCAACATGTCATTCTCATTTACCATTTGCGGATGATCAAGGACGATGTGCAGCATGTTTACCTCATTGACTTTACATGTGGGCACCTGCGCACAAGCAGCATTTGACAGCTGTTACATCCATGCAGCACTGACATCAATAAGATGACACATCAACTGACAAACTTGTATGAGAAGGTTACCGATATTGCTAGGAAGGGGATAAATGACCCTTACTCATCTGCATCACACTTATTTCACCTTTACCATTGAGACTAACTTTTATCATGGGTGTAATGTTGTCTGTTAACAAGTCAGAAAGGAGTTCATGTGTGAGATGTGCAGTTGTCAGGGACATGATGTTGCCCATTTGTGCTTCCCTACCCATGAGGTCACACAGCTCATTTTTGAATGAGAGTACACGGATTACTAATGTCCATCCTTTGAGTGTTCTCTGTTCCCATACTCCATTTCAAACATCATGGTACTACTTACATGAAAACGAATGGTGTCTTGTGCAGCAGATATCCAAACCTCATATGTCAAACACTCACCTATACATGTGTATAGGATAGAAGGGAGGCAAGCAGAAAAGAACATTTGGTTATGATCACACATTGCAGATGAAGTGAAAAGCTTTGAGGCTTCCCGCCTGCACCGGATTATCGTGTTGCTCTTCAGCCAATTCCTTTTGCAGGTGTAACTGCATGAAGAGTCACCTTAGCAGCCCCTACACCCATCTGAAAGGTACACTACCAGCACCAGTGTGTGCCTCAGCCATACCAATTTAATTTTGATTTAACCATGTACAGTTTGCTAGGGATTCATCCTATCATTGAATTGCAAGCCTGTTGTGTTTTGGTCAGTTCATATAACACATTGTTCTATTGTATGTCCATTCTGCACACACTTGGCACACATTTTGTGTCAGCCTCTCATTTGCCACCAGGGTCTGATCGGCCATGTGTACAAATGCCCATGTGAGCATATTGTGATGCAGGACAACAGTGTTGTACAACACTTACGGTGGTGGTGAAAGGCACAATTAATGAGCATTGAGCCAGGTTGACTTACCTTGGCCCAGCACCGGAGCAGTGTGTGGTCCCTGGACAAAAGTCAAGTCCAACCTAGTAGCAGAAGTCAGTGTGCGTCTTTGATTCTGGGAGGACCGCATTGTACCTACAATGATAAGTGTGTTTTGCAACTTTACATTCCTGCTGCCACATATGATGCATTCAATTTCTGGCACAGAGGACGAGCACAAGCAGTTGTGGGCACCACCGTTGCAGTAGTGTGTCACACATAATGTAAGGAGTGAACCCACATATCACTTAGAATGGGCCCACTACCTTGATGCTACCTATATCACAATGACATGCCTACGAATTCAGAGGTAAGGTCCACTATCGTGTTTTTTTGATGCCCAGAAAATTATCCATCCAATGTACGCAGTACATGACCAGCTGTGTGGACTGTGCAATTTAATGTATGTTGGAAAGATTTGAAGTTGGACAGTGTATGCATTGTCAATACTACAGAGACTGGTATCTCACTGTTTGTTTTTCATTTCCATATCTGTGAAAATAGACTTTCTTAATTAGGTCTACAGGCCCTATTACAATATAGTGGGTACACCCTTTTGACTAGTCGTGGCCCTCGATTACTGGATTGGTTTCCCCGGTCTGGGTCTGTTGGTGAAATACATGTTGTGTACCACAATTACAAAAGTATGATGGGCCAAGATATTTTATATTTTGTCTTTCGCTGTTCACAAATGTCATATGGTAAAGGTTAATGTCCTTTGACAACTCCAATTGTAATGAAGCAAATTTTGCATCACTGGTTGACTTACATAGCTGAGCACTATTTGTCCCTCTGTCGTCTCCTGACAATATATGCATTTGGCGATCTCCTGGACAGTTTGGCTTACCAGTTAGTGTGGTTGTCATGCCTTCCTCTGCACGTTGCTGATTCCTCCCATTAGATGTGGTGACCTCTGCTACTGCAGTTGTCTGTGCTCTGGCTGGATGTGTCAATGGGTGAGAATAGAGAAAAGTAAACAAATGGGTAATGTGCTTGCTGAACTTTTCGGGGATTTGCCCATATCTTCTGCGTGCTAACAGTGTTGTGAAGTACTGCCGCAGACTGGGCAGGTAGGAGCAGTGGTGTGTTGGGGATGTAATGGCGTGACAGAGTGGAAAATGGACAACAGAATATGTGTATGACATATTTACATCTGATGATACTCTCACCTTCTGCTTTGTGATTTAGGCTGGCACAGGGTGATGTACTTCTTGGAGAATTTGTGGCAGGTTTACAAGCCCCTTGAATACGATTTACACTGCTGTTGCATCACTTCTGTGACACAACAGTTGTGTACAACAGATGACACATTTAGAATTATTCGCAACGTGACGCTTCTATGGTGAAGCGTCATATTGTGAGGCACTGCGCAACATTGAACCTGCGTCAGCTTCAATGTAGCCAGGGTGGGCATTCCTTTGGGATATGCAGCGTACAAGTGATTCAGTGAAATCTACAAGTTTCACAGAGTCACTTTTCAGAGGCCACTGCGACGCATCCTTAGGCCTGCTTGAAGCAGACATAAGGAGTGGTGCAGCACGTTAGGTATGGGCAGTGCATGGACATTATTGGAGTTGCATCGCTTTTGTGACATGACTCCAGCAAAGCCCCCCCTACACACCATCAGATTCAACACACATCTGTCTATCCCTGCGCCACAGTGCACCACCATCTAAACACAATACATTCGTGTTTGCGCAAGGGTTAAATTGCATGTCACATTGGTACTGGCGCTTCCCTGCTAATAATTGTCAATAGCTACTTTATATTTTTAACTTTATTTAGCATTTCCATATAGCATTGCACATTTTCAGTCAATATGAGCAGTTATTGAATTTGCAGGGTTGTGTATGTACGGCTGCAATACTGTGCCCATGTTTTCAAAAGGGGGGGAGGGATTATCCATTTCTAATGCAAAGGATTCTGGGACTTGTGGTGCTACATACAGAGGGTGACACATGAGTCTCTGACTGACTATATATTTTTATACACTTTGGACAAGTTCCTCAGTACCAATGACAGTGTAACACAGACAATCTTTTCATGCACTTTTTCTTTTCATTCCACTTACCTGGTACCACGTAGCAGACGTCACTGACAGGCAGCCCATGGATCAAGTTGGGGTGTATTGTTGTGAGGATATCCTACTCCAGTGGGGTGAGCCAGATGCGGGGTCCAGGGCATGCAGCAGGGAGAATCCTGCTTAATTCAATCCTGGAGTATTTCTCCTTCACCCTCTGCCTTTTGACCTGCCACTTTTTTTTATGTCCTGTACTGTGCGCCTCTCCTCCCCCAAGGCTGAGACAGCAGTGGCTATCTGCTGCCTTAGCTTTACCTTCGTGCCCCACTGGTGCAGTAGGATGGGAGTCCATATAGGCGCTTGTGGTGCCTGACTATGAACTCCACAAGCATGGTGGTCTCCTCTGCTGTAAAGTTCCTTTTTCTCCTCATTTCCATTTTCTGTGGCACTGTGAGCGTTGTAGACACAAACTCTCTGTGGACAAACCTGTTCCTTTAATGTGTGCTGCTTTTATGTGTTTTCTAATGCTGGTCAATTATTGCTAATTGGCTTCAGCTAGAGCGTGGTGGGGGATGGTAGGCACTGGCAACATTCACCATGCCAAAATGGAGCTGTTGGCTGGGATTGGCGGCAGTGTATCAGCTGACCCATGGTGGGGGATGGTAGGCACTTGGACAGGTGTTTACCCTTGGCTAACATGACCAACTGCCAAAATTCGTATCTTCCGGCCCGGAATCGGAATTTCTGGCCCGGAATTGTAAATTACGGCACTATTCCGGAAATTGCGGGCCAGAATCGTAAATTCTGCCGAAGAGCCGTAAATTACGGCCCGGCGGCGGAAATTACGGCCCGGCGACGGACGTAAAGTTAGTAGTCGTAAGTTCATTCTGTGAATACCGAAAGTAGTAAGTTCATTCTGTGAATCCCGAAAGTAGTAAGTTCATTCCGTGAATGCCAAAAGTAGTAAGTGCATTCTGTAAATACCAAAATAGTAGTAAGTTTAGGATTTAGTCTTAAATTCATTCTGTGAATCGGGACCATGGTGTTTAAACTTAAATTTAAATTGTTTCTCCCTTCTTACCTCTCAAGTAGCTAAAAATACTATTTGGATGAGTGCCCCACTGGTGCAGTAGGATGGGAGTCCATATAGGCGCTTGTGGTGCCTGACTATGAACTCCACAAGCATGGTGGTCTCCTCTGCTGTAAAGTTCCTTTTTCTCCTCATTTCCATTTTCTGTGGCACTGTGAGCGTTGTAGACACAAACTCTCTGTGGACAAACCTGTTCCTTTAATGTGTGCTGCTTTTATGTGTTTTCTAATGCTGGTCAATTATTGCTAATTGGCTTCAGCTAGAGCGTGGTGGGGGATGGTAGGCACTGGCAACATTCACCATGCCAAAATGGAGCTGTTGGCTGGGATTGGCGGCAGTGTATCAGCTGACCCATGGTGGGGGATGGTAGGCACTTGGACAGGTGTTTACCCTTGGCCTACATGACCAACTGCCAAAATTCGTATCTTCCGGCCCGGAATCGGAATTTCCGGCCCGGAATTGTAAATTACGGCACTATTCCGGAAATTGCGGGCCAGAATCGTAAATTCTGCTGAAGAGCCGTAAATTACGGCCCGGCGGCGGAAATTACGGCCCGGCGACGGACGTAAAGTTAGTAGTCGTAAGTTCATTCTGTGAATACCGAAAGTAGTAAGTTCATTCTGTGAATCCCGAAAGTAGTAAGTTCATTCCGTGAATGCCAAAAGTAGTAAGTGCATTCTGTAAATACCAAAATAGTAGTAAGTTTAGGATTTAGTCTTAAATTCATTCTGTGAATCGGGACCATGGTGTTTAAACTTAAATTTAAATTGTTTCTCCCTTCTTACCTCTCAAGTAGCTAAAAATACTATTTGGATGAGTAAAGATGTTTAAGTGGGCCCAGCTCAGTATCTACAAGATCAGATGTCGTTTCAGGACCACCCTCATTTCATGACTTTGCCCAAGGCAATAATGAACCCACCCAGCACAGCAGCACGTCAGCATTTCCTGTGCAGGGTGCGCTGTTGTTGGGAATCCTGCTTCTGGGAATACTCAGAGAAATCATTGGTCACATCCAACACTCAGTGCACAGTTCAGGTATGGGGATAGGTGTGGGGAAGCAGTTAGTCGTACTCAGGACCATGTTTGGGGTAGACCCGTCGAACAGTGGATGGGAAGCAAGTAGTGGTGGCAACCAAGAGGGCTCAAATCATCACATTACTCCCAACAAAACACATGCCTCCCAACAAACAACACAAATAACATAACAAACAGAAACATATGCATACTGATAAAAAAGGGTTTTTTGACAGCCTAATTCGGCCAATGGTTACTGTGGTTCAGCAGGGTTTAGACACTGACTGAGAGGCTTGAACCGTAGCATTGAATATTAGACCACAACATTTCTCTGATGTGTAATGTTTACAAAAGTAGTCCACACTCACATTGTAAATAATTAAATAATGTATTTATTTATTTCTTTGAAGGGTGATTCCCGCTCCCTTACTGTGTGCTAAAGTATGGGCAGAAAATCCGTTCCGCTCACGGATTTTGCGGATTTTCGGTAAATTCGCAATCCGCGAGATTCGCGAATTTCCCGCAAAATCCACAAAACTGAAACTACTTACCAGGTTCAAAAGTTCAAGCTCATCATTAGTAGCCATTTCCTGTAGTGCTTCCTGAGGGGCCCCTCCAGAGTTCAGTTGCCTACTTGCAACTATTATGTGACCCTGCTCTGACCCTCAGAATAGTTACACATATGCCACAAAAGTCCTGAATTACAGCTAAGGGAGACAAGCAGGAGCCAGGCTGGAAGTTCAAATCCAGTGACACATTAATCAGCCCCTAATTCATTATTGTCAGTTGGGGCAGGGCAGGTGTTGTAACTAATTTTGCAACAATGAAAGCACTTAGCAAGTGCAAAAGATCACTAATCAGGAAGCACTAAGGAGGCAGGTGCCAGCTAAAAAAATATTCTGTGACACATTAATCAGCCCCAAATTAATTCAGGTCACTTGAGGCAGGGAAGGCGTGCTTTGCTTTGCCACAATAATGTACACTGGACAACCAGAGGGTGCTGTGATGAAACAGAGGGTGGCATGGGTGGGCCAGAGGGTGGCATGAGTATTCAGAGAGTGGCAGTGGTGACAGAGGGTGGCAGTGATGAAGAAAAGTGTCCCAAACAGGCTGGACACGTAGAAACAACAAGTTCGCAAAACTTGCGACCCGACAGGTAAGTTCGCGTTTGCAAAATTGTACAAAACCCTCGCGAACTGGCAGAAACCCGGGCGAACACAAAAAAAAAAAAATCGCAAATTCGCGAGAATTTGCGGATTTTGCGGATTGCGAGTTCGCAAATTCGCAAAATTCGCGAACGCGAGATTCGCAAAATTCGCCCATGCTTAGTGCTATCTGCTTCAATACACTCCTCCCACGACCCCAACCTTCTCTCCATTTATTTATTAATTGCTGTGCATGCATATGTATATGCACGCTTCTCACTGAATGCTTACTTATGTAAGCCGCATGCATGTGGTGTAAAGCACCTGTGCATATATATTTGATTTTACTTCACCATTACAACATGGCCGGTGGCCAGGTGGGAAAGATAAACTCAATGGGCCTGAATTATGTTTTTTTGCTGTGGGGCAGTGAAGCAGACCTTTCTGCTGTGCTGCCCTACGGCAAAAGAAAAGGGCAGGAATGCACTGTATCTATTAGAAACAACGCATTCCTGTACTTTTCCCCTGCACTGGCATACAATCGGCTGCTGTGCGCCAACGCAGGCACCTTTGCACCATGGTGCAAGGGTATTTGCGTTGCAAGGATGATTATTTTTATGCAGGAAGGGAAACCTTGCTGCACAAAAACAATCACAAGAGACTTATTCCTCTTTCTATGTGTGCTGCAGAATGCAGCATACATAGAAAGAGGGAAAAAAAGGAGAAATAAAGATATTTCTCCTTGTTGTGCCTCCCTGGGGAGGTGTACGTTTTTTGCACTGCCTCAGACTTACGATTTCTTGTAAATCTTGGGCAGTGTCAAAAATCCATGGATGTTGCTGGGAACGCCCCCAGCAACACCCATGGAACGCTCCTATCATGCAGTTTCCTGCGTCAAAGGGGCACATATTTATAAGGCCATGAAAAGCCACGTAACATGGCTTTATGTGACCTTATAAATATGCAAGTGGCACATGGCGCCACCGGAACGTTAAAAAAGAAACGTTCCAGTGGCGCAATAGTGCTGGTAGGCCGTCATCAATGAAGCCCAATATGCTTGCGAAGGATCAAAGCAAACAACATTTTGAAAGCCAGTAGATTGTCACTCGTCTTCTAACTGCTATATCTGTTGGCTTTCCTATCTTTTTTTAGATTTCTAATTCACAAGGTTTGAACTTTGTGAAACATGAGACATCTACAAAAGCATGAAGTCGTACATCTCCCACCTGTAAAAACTACACAAAACTCGTGGATCCACTGTTTACTAATGCGCTCATATATGTGTATGAAACTTCACATCCCTTCCAAGGAAAACAGGATTCAAGAAGTGATATTTCGAAGTTGATTGTTTTTGTTATTCTGCACCAACTGGGTCTTCAGTGTTGCAGGAATAGGGCTTTCTGCGTTTCCCATCTAATTAGTGCATTGATGTAAGAAGCAAATGTAGAAGGGGGATCCGCAGGTTAGCAGAGGGAAACTAGAGTAGAAAAGATTTGTGTGTGAGCTTGGCTGATGATTTCATGTCAAAGGGTGCATCAGGTTCCACTTCAGATGCATTTTGGGAGCTATAGTGTTGGCTCACTTCAATTGAACTAATTAACTCAAGTGCCACATTACAATGGTTTGTAAAATAAAAGCTGAGTACTAGAACATGATGTGCCTGGAGACATGGACTCATCTGGCAATCCCCTTTCTTGCTGCAGGCTGTGCACACTGTTAAAAAAAATTAAAAAAACAAATTGAAAATAAGTTTCCAACAAGGTTACAATGAGTGCTGACAATAATAAGAGGCTTCTCCAAACGTTCAATCTTACTTTCACTAAAACGCATTCTACAAAAAAAATAAACATGAAATCTGAATTGGAGTAAACCACTCATATTGAATGCAATTTCCTACTTTGGAGCTGTTGAAAAGCGGCTCCCATTACAAAGAACCCAAAAGTACAGAAATCAAACTGAAATTGTAGCACTGTTACCACCGTAAACATGAACCCCACTATATTTAAGTGAAAGGAAATTCACTCATGACAACCCTCTTTTCTTGTCTCTCACCAGCTCACACCAAGCATTTTCTCTTTACCATCCTGACAACAGAGTTATGTTGGAATTGCAATGCCATTTCTAATGAAAACGTCAATAGCGAATACATCAAGATGAATTTATTTTTGCTAAAAGTTATTTTGCTAAATGTTATCTGCTACAATGTTTTCCATTTTCTTTTTGACAGTCCCCACATAATGAGTAACTCCTCCAATCCATTACCCTCACAGGGTTTCATTTTTCTATTTCTGTTTTGGAGATAAACAAAAGACTTCTAGGGGCATATTTACAAGCCCCTATCGCCACCACAACATCCCTTTTTCAGATTTTGTAGTAGAGCTAGGGGATTCGCCTTATTTACATGGCAGCATTAAGCCCCTTAACGGGGCTTAACACTACCTTGTAAATAAGGCCCCCTTTAACACTACACTTAGCACCAAAGGTTTTGACGCTATCACCTATTTATAAGGGTGGTGTAAATTGGAGGCAGCACTAAAATTAGGACCAGAGAAAACCTGGTGTTAGACAGGCGAAATAACGAGAAATGCTTTGTTTCTCCTTGTTTTTGCATTTTCCATGTGTTCTACATTGAGCAGCACACGTAGAAACAGCAAAACACCATTGATTGTTTGTGTACAGGAAGGTGTCCCTTCCTGCACATAAACAATCATTGCAAAAAAATTACGTTTTGCAACTTCTTGTGTGCTGCATTAAACAGCACACACAGACGTTCAAAAGCACCATTACTGGTTGTTTATGTGCAGGAATGCACACCTTCCTGCACATAACCAATCATTCCCCTGCAAAGCAGGCACCCTTGACAATGGTGCAAGGGTGCATACGTTGGCGCTAGGCAGCTAAATCAGCACCCACGCCGGGGGGAAACTCAGGGCGACAGAGTATTCTTGTAAATACTGTGCAGACCTGCATTTCAGAAGTGGCAGAGCGTGGTTTTTAAGCCAAAGAGGTTAGCGCCATGCTTCCCCACTTCTTTAGTAAATATGCCCCAGTCCTTTATTACGAATGGCCCCAAAGGGTACGTACTGTTTATCACACGTGTTGAAATCCATCAGACAATATCTAACTGTGATCCCTGAACAAACAAATGTGAGCACAGGACTTGTATTTTAATGCAGACCTCTTACACAGGACCTTAGTGACATATTCCATTATTTAATGCTGTATGTACTAAGGGGCTTATTTATGAGAGAAGTGGCGGAGCGTGGCGTTAACCTCCTTTGCTTAACGCCACAGTCCGCCACTACTGAAATGCAGAATAGCACCATATTTATAAGAATACAGTGTGGCCCTGCATTTCCCCCTGCGCAGGTGCTAATTTAGCTGTCTAGCTCCAACATAGGAACTCTTGGCCCCGTAGTGTAAGGGTGCCTGCGTTGCAGGGGAATGATCTTTTATTTGCAGGAATGTGCCCCTTCCTGCACATAACTAATCAGTAAGGGTGTTTTGTAACTTTTGTGTGTGCTTCTTAATGCAGCACACATAGAATAGAATGATTGTTTATGTGCAGGAAGGGACACCTTCCTGCACATAAACAATCAATGGTGTTTTGTTGTTTCTATGTGTGCTGCACAACACAGCACACATTGAAACAGCAAAAACGAGAAGAAATAAAGCATTTCTCCTTGTTTCGCCTATTTACGACCAGGTGTTCCCCTGTCTTAATTTTGGTGCTGCCTCCTTTTTACACCACCCTTGTAAATAGAGGGCAGCATCAAAATCAATTGGTGTTGAGGTGAAACACCCAACGCAACATCCATTGCCCTCCCAAGGGAGCCTTATTTACAAGGCAGGGTTAAGACACGTTAAGTGGCTTAACGCTGCCTTGTAAATAAGGTGAAGCTCCTTTCGCCACCACGTCTGAAAAAGTGACATTGTGGTGCCAATAGGGGTATGTAAATATACCCCTAGGTGTCTGCTACCAAAACAGTTAGGGGCAAATGCTGCATTGCTGTTATTGGGATATCCTAAGTATTGATGGTGATCAATTACACTTTTTTAAAAATCATTTATGGTCTACCAATTTGGTGTTGGCACAAAAGCTTTATTGTATTCACATAATCCTTTAACTAATTCACTGTGCATTTCCTTACTTTCCATTTCCCTATATGCAAAACCACACACACATACACTTGTTACCATCCTTGTAGGGACTTTGAGTGAATACCTGCCTTGTGGGGACCAACCATTCCCAATGTTTTTAAAGGATACTAATAACAGACATTTTTTAAGAAAAAATGAATAATACAAGATCCTGCTTCAAATGTTCAAATATATTCTTATTTAATCGCACGCACTGTACCATCCTTCTGGGGACTTGAACATGTGCTACCATCCTTGTGCGGACCTACTCATAGTTAGCATTTGTGATTGAAAACAGGCAAAGGCACCTGGCTAAATATTTATTTTATTAACGATATGCACAAATAACATTACAATCTATTCATATATTAATTTCTGCACATATCTAAGAGGTATCTAAAATATGGATTATGCTAATAATGTGTCAGGAACACACACAAACACACACACCTATCCATGCACCCTCATGCTGGGGCATTTGTTTGATCCTCTGTGTAGCCTTCTATGAGCCCCCTCCCCCTTCACATTATACTTGACAAGTGCAGTAAAGCTCCACTTTTCTCGTGAGGTACTACTGGTAGTTCCCCAGTTGCCAGAAAGCAGCTCCCCTCTGTGCAGCCCAGCTTGCCAAATTAGAAGCTTTTTGCTTCCTTTAATTAATGATGGAAGCAAAAATAAAAAAACGTATTTTCGAGAAAAATGTATGCCTTTTCAGAACTTGTTAGCGGATCTTTGGAGAAACATTGCTGAATTTCCCAACTATATCTAAAGCCTGCAACTGGGGATAACTATTACTAAATTATTTCATTGCAGGTAAAGGTATTTCAGCTAAGCTGCCTGTGTCATTACACTTCTTTCAAACTCATAAAGCTTGTTTTGACATCACTGGTGGCCATCCTATTTCATGCACTGAAGTGATCACTGCTCGTAATCTTCCACAGCGTGGTCACCAATGTAAACCTATCCATAGTGGTCACTACTACAGAAGAGATATTAGTATGTAGCTCGGGAAGGTTGCAAATTGAAGATAAGTGGTTCTTAGTCCATGCAATGATTTAGAACCATGCTCTGCGACCTTCCACTAACTAAACACACAGCATTCTTCCAGCAACACTTCCCCTTACTCAGTAAACTCAGCCGTTCACCAGATGCCATTCATTGGTCCCACCTTTTTTATTAGCTTTTCGCTGTAGAATCTGTCTTTGTAGGGAGAATGCTGATTATAGGGTTTTATGAGTTCCAAATAGGCGTTTCTGGTGCCCCGATCAACTCATCCAGACACGCCCGGCGTTGACCTTAAGTCTGCATGCTAGTCTGAAAGGGACTTCATTTCTTTTGCAGGCAGAATAGCTGTGCAGACTGTCACGCTTTTCACACTGTCGTCCGCCAACCATGTTCTGCATCAATAGATATTCTGATACATATATGTTAAATCTTCACTTATGCATGTACGCATGAGCACTATCCAGCCTCCCTATGAATTCCCTTCTTTCCATTCCCGTCCTCAAGTCTGTTGTTTCCCATGCACTTTCTCATATACAATTCAATTACCAACAAATATGACCGTCCCTCTTAGAGACACGGTAGCAGGTCCCTGAACAAAACAAATAAGCATTTACAATGCAATGGTCTCAGCATTGTTAAAGTTAGAGCTATTGACATTGCTCATGACAATTTTTTTATTTATGTTTTGGTTTTTAAAACATATAAATAAATGGCATTTTCATTTACAATGCCAATAGCTTAATCGCTCACAAATGCGAGACCTATTGCATTTGCACCCATACAGAGCAACACACACAAAGCCACCCACACACCCATACAGAGCCACCCACACAGAGTCACCCACACAGTCATTCACATAGAGCCACCCACACACACACAGAGCCACCCACACAGAGCCACCTACACACACACAGAGCCACCCTCACACAGACAGAGCCACCCACACATAGAGCCACCTACAAAAAAAGCTACCCTCACAGAGCCACACACAGAGCCAAACAAACACATACACAGAGCCACACACACAGAGCCACACACACACAGAGCCACACACACACACACAGACACACACAGAGACACACACACACAAAGAGTCACACACACCCAGAGAGCCACACACATAGATAGCCACACACACACACACACAGAGCCACAGAGCCACACACACAGAGCCACATACACAGAGCTACACACAGAGAGCCACACGCACAGAGCCACACGCACAGAGCCACACACACAAAGCCACCCACACACACAGAGCCACACACATACACAGTGCCACAAACACACACACAGAGCCACACACACACACACACACCCACACACAGAGCCACAGAGACACCGGTCAGCCGGTGCGCTGGCGTCCATGCCCTGGGCAGCCACTGCCCCTCACCACACGCCCACCTCTGCCCAGTAACGCCCCGGGGACCAGAGGCAAGAAAAGCGATCACAACCAGGGAACAGAGGCAAGAAAAGCAAGCACAACTAGGGGGCAGAGGCAAGAAAAAATGATCACAACCAGGGAAGAGAGGCAAGAAAAAACGATCACAATCAAGGAAGAGAGGCAAGAAAAAACGATCACATCTAGGGAAGAGAGGCAAGAAAAAACAATCACAACCAGGGAACAGAGTTGCAACAGCGACACATGGATCTGCGTAGACAACATGATGGTTCATGAGGATCTGCAAGTGAAGGAGAACCCAGGTCGGTGCTCAGTGTGAACATTGGACGGCTCTTCTCTCGGTCAGGACAGACCTGGACTATTAACGCCGATTGTAATACTGGTGGCCACCACCAACAATCTCCGATGAAGCTCCTCACTGGGATTCAAGGAGCTGGCTGGGCTGATCTTCACTTTGTGCCAAGCGAAGATGGAAATTGAATAATAAAAGCATTTCTTTTTTCACATTTGGAGATGGGGACTGAAATGTATTATATGGATCCCTGTAGAACCAAATTAACTTTCTTTGTAATATCATTAATTGTGAATTTGGAACATAAATACCCTTATTTTGATGATCTGTGAGAGGCTTGGCTGAAGGGACTGATGCACCTTCCATCATTAGTGCATCGAAAGAGGACAGCGTGTTCTGGGTCTCACGCCTGGGACAAGAGTTACTCATGAGTAGAACCTTATCTTTTTGAAAAATTGGGGAGAGGTTGCTTCGTCTCAGCCATCCCTTCACTGACACTGCAAAGAACTGATGGAGTTCAGAGCCTCGGGTTCAAGAGCACTGATCAGACCACCCCCAGCAAGTCACAACACTTCCCTGGCGACCCTCAGTTTGAGTCATGGGGCACCCCAGCTCTGGTCCAGAGAGAGGGAGGCTCCCCCCGCTGCAGCTACGGATAGAGATATGTCTCTAGTTTGTATGTTACACATCCTTCCTGCAACCGAATCTATCCCGTAGATGCTGCTAAAGGGTAGCATTGTTGCACATGTGCTAATCCGCCTGAGAAAGCTAAGTAGGTTTATGCACCTGCTGCAGTCACCTAAGGCCCATGGAATCTTATCCCGAAACTTGGAACTCGATTTGTATCCTTATAAGGTAATACAACTTGCTATCTGCAACCAGAAGCAAAGTACGCTGTAATCAGCCTTCTGTAAACGTGAAGGTCTTGTAGCCCCATTGACAGTATGTATATGATTTGTTCTCTATCATTACTATTGTTTTCCGAGCCTCTATTCGTGTGAAGCTGGTGCTGGGCCCAGGTGAGGTGTCCAGGCGGCCCTGGCCCCTCGGCGGCCCCTCTGGCCTCCGCACTCTCTGCCGGGCCCCTTCCTTCTCAGTAACCCAAGCCGCGCTTCACAAGAACACCTGTCATTTGCAGAACCCTGAAATCCCAGCCTGGCAGCATACCAGCGCGCAGCCTGCCCCCCCGCCACAAAATGGGGGCGCCGGACCTCAAAATGGGGTAGGCGGGGCGAGCGCGGGGGCACACGTGCATGCGGAGTGGACACTCGTGGTATAAAGTGCGCACTCACTGGAGCATCGCAGCCACACACATTCTTACACACACCAGCATGCACAGCACACACATTGGTGCACACTGGGGTACATGTACACGCACACGGTTGCATGCGGGGGGCACACTCGTGGTATAAAGTGCGCACTCACTGCAGCATCGCAGCCACACACACTCTTACACACACCAGCATGCACAGCACACGCAAGGGTGCACACTGGGACATATGTACACGCACACACGTGCATGCGGAGGGCACACTTGTGGTATAAAGTGAGCACTCACTGGAACATGGCAGCCACACACACTCTTACACACACCAGCATGCACAGCACACACATTGGTGCACACTGGGGTACACGTACACGCACACAGTTGCATGCGGGGGGGCACACTTGTGGTATAAAGTGCGCACTCACTGCAGCATCGCTGCCACACACACACTTACACACACCAGCATGCACAGCACACGCAAGAATGCACACTGGGACATATGTACACGCACACACGTGCAGGCCAGGATGCAGACTCGTGGTAAAAAGTGCACACACACACGAACACTGGAGCATCGCAGCCACACACACACTTACACGCACCAGCATGCACAGCACACGCAAGGGTGCACACTGGGATGTATGCACACACGTAAACAGTCATGGGGTGTGCACACACAGGGTAGTGGGGGGCACGTCCGGTATGAACTAGGGTGAGCACCTGCATGCACACAACAGGGGGAATGAGCATATGCATGGGTGCACACCAGGATATATGTAAACACACACACGTGAACAGTCATGGGGCAAGTGCACACAGGGAAGTGGGGGGCATGTCCTGTAGAAACAAGGTTGTGTGCACCAGCACACACATAACACGGGGCACATGCACATTCACAATGGGGTGCACAAGCATGCACACAACAAAAGAACGGGCACATGTAGGGGCTTAGACTTAACGCCCCTTGAAATGTGAGGGGTGGGGGCAGGTGGAGAGGCAATCACCTTGCAGTCAGGCAGCACCCACAGTGTTGGTGAACTGAACGTATGCCCACATCTATACTGCCATGGAGCCAAACACACAGACCTGTTGGAACAGGAACACTGGCCACTGGAACTGCGCATCCCTGGGTGCACATGGGGGTTGTTTGACAGTGAATACACCCACTGCATAGACATGAGGGAATGCACAAGGGTGTATAACAGGTAGCATATGTACACAATTTGCTGTAGCGTAATTACGGGAGATTGCAAGGGGGTATACATAACCCAGCCTTCAGCACTATTCTCTGAGCACAAAATGCACCTTCACGTCTAAAGCAGACCCGAGGGTGCATTCTTCTAAAAGCAATAGAAGCGAACAACATCTGCTCACGTGTGCTAGTTTGTTTCTCCTGGACCCCTGTGAGAGGAGTTGTGTGCCAAAAATACTCATAATCACGGCAACTGGTGCAATAGCGTAATTTTGAGCCAAAAGAGTATCACGAAATTGCTTGGATTACTCCATCGTTTTTTTAATTTCGCCAGGCCCCTCCATGCAGAGCCAACAGAGGCCTAGAAAAAACGATTGTGCAAAAAACAGCCTGGTGGGGTGCGTGTGTGCCTCGTGTATGGCACATTCCAATGTAAATGTATATCACACAGGGGTACCATAACACAGAGCAGCCCTGCTCAGGCATGAAATGCACATAGAGGCAGGCATGAGACGGATGCCACTCAGACAAGCAGGCATGCATTCTGGTTATTTGTAGTCTTGGTTAGCCTTCCCTTAACTCCTTATGCCCACATGCCTGATGGTCGTGATTTGCAGATGAAAACTTCAGGACTTGAAACAATATCCGTGATGACATGGAGCAGGTGGTCCCCAAGCACAGAATAACATCAACTTCGTGGTTATAGTAGGGACTTCTGTGCACAAACACACCAGCTACTCAGCTAATGAAGAACAGAACATTTCTGAGGAGAGGACACCCACCTCCAGGAAGGCGGCAACAAAGAAGGAACACTGAGCTCCTGGAACCACCGGTGGAAGCCGGCAGCCTCCAAGACGCCATTTGTGAGCACTCGCCCCAAATATCTGCACACCCCATACACGAGGCATGCTCTCACATTACCGTCCGCAGTTATAGTGTTAAGAAACTCTGTAAGCTCAAGAGCAGAATTCTGATTTAGGGAGTTTAACGCTCGCTTCTAAAACATGCAGTGATCTGCAGGCCGCTTGCTTGAATCCTGTCAAAGTCGCTCAGACACCCATCCTTCCGTCCGGAGCTCAGAGAAGGGAGTACCTCTACATTGGGTGCTAAGAAGGCCAGTTACGAGCAACCCTTAGAAAGGATGAGGAGCATTAGATGAAAAGACCTTACTTCGTTTTATAGCTTTTCCGTTAAAGTCACTCAATTACCACGTTGTTTTTGCTTGCTGCATTCTCCAATGAGTAGATCAAACATGGAGGACGCACAGAATCACATCACCCGCGTGGTTATAGTGGGGACTTCTGCGCACAAACAAACCAGCTACTCAGCTAATGAAGAACAGAACATTTCTGAGGAGAGGAAACCCACCTCCAGGAAGGCGGCTTCAGAGAAAGACCACTGAGCTCCCGGAACCACCGCTGGAATCCAGCAGCCTCCAAGACGTCATTTGAGAGCCTTCGCCCCGAATATCTGCACACCCCATACACGAGGCATGCTCTCACGTGCACCGTCTGCAGTTATAGTGTTAGGAAACTCTGTGAGCTCAACAGCAGAAATCAGGCTCAGGGAGTTTAACGCTCGCTTCTAAAACACGCAGTGATCTGCAGGCCGCATGCTTGAATCCCGTCAGAGTCTCTCAGAAACCCATCCTTCCGCCCTGAGCTCAGAGAAGGGAGTACCTCTAAATTGAGTGCTAAGAATGCCAGTTACGAACAACCCTTAGAAAGGATGAGGAGCATTCGATGAAAAAACCTTACTTCGTTTTATAGCTATTCCGTTAAAATCCCTAAATTACCGCGTTGTTTTTGCTTGCTACATTCTCCAACGGATAGATCAAGTCAAGTCAAGTCAAAGAATTTATATAGCGCACTACATACCCAGAGGGTCTCAAGGCGCTTAGGGAGGGGAGGAGGATTACTTGTCAAATATCCACGTTTTAAGTTGCTTTCTGAATGCTAGGTGATTCTGGGTAAGGCGAAGGTAAGTGGGGAGTGAGTTCCATTTTTAGCTGCCAGGTATGAGAAGGATCTGCCTCCCATGGTGGTCTTGTTGATGCGAGGTACAGTGGCGAGGGCTTGGCTGGAAGAACGTAGTTGGCGGGAGGGGGTGTAGAAGGACAGTCGTGAGTTGAGGCATTCTGGTCCGATGTCGTAGAGTGATTTGTGTGCGTGGGTTAGCAGTCGGAAAGTGATCCTCTTATTGACGGGTAGCCAGTGGAGGTCTTTCAGGTGACCAGAGATGTGTTCGTTACGCGGGATGTCTAATATGATCCTGGCTGAGGCGTTTTGGATTCGTTGGAGTTTCTTTTGGAGTTTAGCGGTAGTACCTGCGTAGAGGGTGTTTCCGTAGTCCAGTCGGCTCGTGACCAGAGCATGGGTGACTGTTTTTCTGGTTTCGGTGGGGATCCAGCGAAATGTTTTTTTGAGCATGCGAAGAATGTTGAAGCAGGATGAGGATACGGCGTTGACTTGTCTGTTCATTGAAAGTGAAGAATCCAGGATAACGCCTAGGTAGATGTAGGATGAAGGGAGCAATGGGGAGATTCAAGACGGTAGACGCAGGCAACAATTGGGAGATTCAAGACGCAGGCAGCAATGGGAAGGCGGGGGCATGCTTGAGCTGAGCATATCGGACACACACGGGCACGGTACAGCATTTGCTGGCGCTATGTGTATGCCACGATAAAATGAAAATAGAAGAACCGCTGGCAGGTTGGGGTGTATGTAAGGATAGGCTACATTCCGATTCCGTGGTAAATGTAATTACAATAAAGCATGGAAACACCACCATGTTTCTCCGAGGCGAAGCAGAAATGCCTCGGAGAAACCACTGTCATTTTCGTGATTGAGGGGCGTGTTTTTCGTTCTCTCCTCTTCCCATTGGCTGGAATGTAAAATTCCAGCCAATGTGAAGAGGAGAGAAATAACCTAAAGAAACACGCCCCTCAATCCCAAAAACACGGGGCTTAAACGGACAGACGCCCCTCCCCTCCAATGGCTGGCCTCTGTTTAGGAAGAGGGGCGGGTTCAAGCCCCCTACTCTAAAACATAAGATCTCACCGGCGAGACTGCGCAAGCGCATCCAACGCAAGCCGAGACCTAAAAAACTGAACCAACATCACACTCTGTACCACTTTAGGAAACTACCATGTCTCCTCTTACAAACAGAGCTTCTGCTGTCAGATGTTTGACCCTCTGCATCATATCCTCATATTGTGCAGAGATATTTAATCTCTCCCCTTCTAGCGTCTCCACAGTTTTACACCCCCTTCTTTGATATTTTGACTTGTAATTTTATTCAAATGAAGCGCACTGACACCACTGGCTTCCTGGTGCTAAGAAAACAGAATCTAATAAACAAGGAAGTAGGGCAGGGAAAAGGTTGATCTTAATAGCATTTATGGAAGTTATGAGAACTGTCTTACATTAAACAACAGATGTTCCAAAGTTTAAATCCAAGTAATGTAAAGAAGGGGCCGCCCTTGATGTTATTCTCGCTACTTGGAGGAATACAAGATTATCAGATCGTAGTGAACGGCAAGGTGTATACGGTTTGATTAATTCAGTCAGGCACACGTTCGAAAGAGAATGAACCACCTTATGAAGAAGAGGCAGACATTTCAACTGGATTGCCTGGTCCACAGACAGCCACTAAGGTTCCCTCCATGCTTCAGATATGAGATCGGTATTTCCTGAACGGGAAGACAAGGTGAACAGATGCATTTAGAATTCCATGTGGTACCCCTTGGAGTTCAGAAAATAGATACGAATAAAGGATGTGACATTTGTATTGCTTAGAAGACACACAGGTAAAAATTATCTGAGAATGGAAAGAGTGAGGCCATTATCAAGCAGAACACTCGGTGATTTGCCTTTTACTGGGGTGGGAAGGACTCATGCCTGTAGGTAAGTGTGCCTCGTCTCAGCAACATTTGTGCTTTCCTAGAAGCACTTGTTCTGTTTTGCTAGAATTGTGTTATAAAAGGTTAAATGACACTCAATGACAATCTGAGAGTGTTGCAAGGGAGGAATTAAATTGCTGATTGAGGTGGACTCTGATCTGAATATCCTTGCATATGAGTAAACCTTGAACCCAAATGAAAGAATCATTTTCTTTGAACACTCTTTTGAATTCTGTGCCCGAATCAGCTAAACTCCCCAAAAATTTCAGACAATACAATGAGTGAAGTTCCCGCATTTCCAATTGAAGTATTGTTATTGTATAAAGCAGCAGTGGCTACAAAACACACATTTCTCTGGAATCATGTGATGCCGAGAACTATTTTTCAAAGTTCCCATGAATGACATTGTAAGAAATGGGGGTCCCTAGTTGGCAGAGGTAGGTACCTTTGTTCAAATAAGGGCCCTTGCTTCCAGTCAGGGTAAGGGGGATACACTTCTAAAATAACCCCTGCTCACCCCCTTGGTTGCTTGGCATGAGCAGACAGGCTTATCTCAGAGGCAGTGTGTAAAGCCTTTGTGTACACATACAGTAAAACAGTGAAAACACTACAAATGGACCCTACACCAGTTTAGAATAATAAGTAATATTTATCTAAACCAAAACAACACTAAACAGCAAAAATCCACAATACCATAATAAAAATATGACTTTCAGATGGTAGAAATAGTTCAGTTCAAAGAAAATTTTAGATTCAACACTTTTTCACACAAAGTACCTTGGAAGAGTCACTCAAACAAACAAAACGGGCCGCAGGGAAGGTGATGCTTTGGTTCCTTACACTCAGGGAAGGTGATGCGTTAGTTCCTTACTGCTGCGCAGGTGAGGTGGTGCGCCGGTTCCTTACCGGAAAAGAGGTGATGCGTCGGTTTCTTACCGTTGTTAGGCAGTGATGCATCAGTTTCCTACTGCGTCCCTCAAAGATGCGACAAACTTGGCACCTCAATGCGATGCGACAATCTGGGACGATGCATGGAGTCTTGCAGCCGCACAGCCGGGCTTGCTTTGGAATCAGTGCAATGATCTCAGACTTTGAAGATCGTTGCACTCAATGAGGTGTGCAGTGATTTCTAGAGTCACGGCAGGCACTGCGACTGTTTCTTCTGCGATGCGTCGGAAACAGATACGGATGTGTTACACTTATCAGTTTTGTGTCAATTTTTCCAGCTCCCAGCGAAAAACAGTCTCTAGAGGTCCAAAACAACAGCAGGCACCTCTTTGTAGGTCAGAACTCACAGCAAGGAAGTTCAGGGGAGTTGGTGGTGAAGTCCTTGTGTACCTGAGACTTCAGAACAGGAGGCAAGCTCAGTTTCAAGCCTTTGGAGATCTTCCTCAAGCAGGGGGACACAGCAAACAGCAAAGTCCTTTTCTCCATTCCTTGGCAGCAAGGAAGCACTGCAGGCCAATCCCACACAGCAAACAGCACAAGGTCAGTATTCTTCCTCAGCTTCTACGGCTCTCCTCCTTGGCAAAGGTTCCTCTTGATACCCAGAAATTATCTTAAGTTCTGGGATCTGGGCCACACTATTTATACTGCAAAATCCTTTGTTCTCTGGTGGCAGAAAAGCCCTGTGCTTGGTCAAAACTGGTTCTGTGCTCTCCGGTGCAGCTTCCTGACAGGAGGTAGAGACAGCATTGTGGAAGGCAGACCAGGCCCATTCCTTTTAACATTCTGAGTTCAGGCATACTTACCCTTAATTTCCTACCTTATTCCCAGGGGTAGTTATATTTATAAGAATGTTATAAACAAACTACCCATTCTGTCCTATGGGAGCAGGTAGCCTTGCGATAAACAAAATTGGACTCCTTTCTTATAGAGAAGGATGTTCTAAAAATCTATGGTCCATCCATGACAAAAAGTAACAAATATGATAGGGAAAAATGTGACTGAGCCAAATATGTTAATTGATAGACTGGGTATGGGCTTGGTCTACCTGTGCCTGTCACCAAAGAGACAGAGGGGCAGATTTATGTTAACTGGCGCATCCCCAGGGATGCGCCAGTTAACATGCGCCACAGTGCGCCACAGCTCCGCCAGCCATGGTGCGCCGCATTTATAATGCGGCGCACCATGGTGCAAAAACGGCACAGATGCGTGACGCATCTGTGCCGGAAATGTGTCGCATTGCTGGAGTTGCGTTGCAAGCGCGACGCAGCTCCAGCAAGGCCCGGGGGTGCCCCATTTTAACAATGCTGCGTCAAGACCTACGCCTGCTTCAAGCAGGCGCAGGCTTTTGACGCAGCATTGGCTTAAAAGTGACTGAGTGAAATCTCATAGATTTCACTCAGCCACTTTTGCGAGGCGCACCTGCCCCGGAACGCCCACCCTGCGCCGGAACGCCCACAAGAGGCGCAGGGCTTTACAACGTGACGCATCTACCTAGATGCGTCACGTTGTAAATCGTTCGTAGGGATGCGCCACGTTTACGCCGCCTTGCGTGACGCAACAGCGGCGTAAACGTGGCGCAAGGGCCTCATAAATCTGCCCCAGAGTGTCCTGCTAATAGGATTCAAGTTGCTGGCTGCTTTAACTCCTAAAACTCCACTTCAATGTCACTAGGCTCAAAGGATGAAATTGAAAAGGAACAATTTGCACAAAGTTCATGTTATCTGGACACCTTGGGCCGATTCACAGAACTAACTTAAGACAAAATCCTACACTTATGACTTCGGTATTTACAAAAGGCATTTAGTAGTATTAAAGTTAGGATTTTGTCTTAAGTTTGACTTAAGACAAACTTAAGACAGACTTAAGACAGACTTAAGACAAACTTAAGACATACTTAAGACAGGCTTAAGTAAGGATTTTGTCTTCAAACACTGTGAAACTCCTTTGGCAGCAGGACAGTCACTCTTCTGTAGCTTCCACCAGTTCAGGAGTGTCCTGAAGATGGCTCTGGTGGTTTCAAATGTATACCTGGTGCTAGTTTTTGGTTGATGTGACTCCCTGCCCTACCCCCAGATCCAGCTCTGGAATGTTCTTCCTCTTCCCCTGTCAAGTCTCCACACTGTCTGGGGTGACAAAATTCGGGGCAGGCCTAGTGTCAGATCCGTTTGTGTGTACAAGAGGCAAAGCCATTTGAAGTATAAGTAGGACTGCTTGCAGCACCTCCCTGTCATCCTGCCAGGATGGCCCATCCTGTCACCTCCGAAGTCCCCTTTGTGTTACTGTCGGGAAGAAATACACAAGCCCAATAGCAGAGCCATTCACAGTCAAGTGAGCAATGACACTAGTAGAAGGCAAAAATGGTTAAGACAAGAAAATGCCATCTTTCCATTCCCAGGATGCTTGTTTCTGGTCCAGGGAGGACCTAGCCTGGCAGTTCAGGCTGGGTTGTTTCCATTGGGGGCAGGGTCAAGACTGATTTGCATATGAATATGTTAACCAGAGATCAATCAACTGAAGATTTGCCGGGGATAACCCCTCTGAAATAACTCATTGCTCATCTATAGCTAACACAATACTAGATTATACAATTATTTATTTAACCCCATTTCATCAAATCTCTTCTTTTCAGCTGGGTGACAAAGCTGATAGTGACCATCGGCCTCAAGAAATCATGCTTAGAACAAACATGCCTATGTTCAATCGTCTCTGGCCCATCAAGGATCAGTATTTACAATACATTTTAGAAGAATTAAGTTTGAACAAGCTGAGGACAGTAGCCTGTTGGAAATGCAATACAGCACTTTGAGTCACAGGTTGGATCAAGTGAAGTTGGGAAATGGGGGACTTTTATTACAACAATGGCAGCTTATGCCACTTCGAACAGACCAATGATCCAACAGAGACACAGCAGTATGAAGCATATGTCAAAAACTGCCGAAAAGAAAATTAAGCTTAATAAAAACTAAATTTATCCTACGTTGAGAGATCTTCAATATATTGCAACTGACAAAACGCAACTAGCATTGTTATAAAAGCAAAAGGTGCTATTCAGGAAACAAAAATGGGGAAGTCAACAGATCCTTGGAGGATGAGCTCTGAGCGAAACATACACGCCAACACCAAACATAGTAACAGCGCAAGATTCTGGGGAACAATAAACCGGCTCATTCGTCCTTCACAAGAGGGAATTTCTTCCAATATCTCAGAAGAAGTTTGGGTAAATTACCTCACGATTCATGTCCTTCATGACATTGAATCTGTGACTTTGTAACCAAAAACTAAAATTGATTCAGGATGTGCGTCAACTGACACTGCCAGGGTGGCATGTAACTCTATAGACCTTGAAAACGCAGAGTGACACTTACCAACGGATGTACAGTTAAATAGAATATTCAGTGCCATTAAGCGGTAAATAGGGATGGAAAGGATAAGGGGGCCCCAGGCCCTAATGGAATTCCACTGGCTCTTTACCAGCAAGATGCAAACGTCTGGGCCTACGCTCGTGAACCACTTTTCACAGAAATAAGGTTACTGAACATTCTTCCAGGCTCCTAGAGAGGATCAATGATTTTTCCAATGTTTAAGTCAAGTGGCAAGTCTTTGCCAAAAAACTACCGGCTAGTGGCACCAGACTGGCTTTGCTAAAACAGTCAGAACAACTACAAACATCCTAGCCATGACAATGCTAATAGACAAGGCGGAATAAAAAAAATGCCCCTACACCTATGTTTTATCATCTATAAGGCCGATTTCGATCATGTAGATCGCAACAGCTTGTGGTACAAACTGAGAAGCTGGGGCATTCCACAGCCTCTGCTAAACCTGTTAATCAACCTGCATACTGATACATGGCATGGGTTCAGATAAAGCTGGGTATGGGTCACTCCTATCAAGGTGCATACCAACTGAAAAAGGGCTCAAACAGGGATGTGTCTTAGCACCCACACTGCTCAACTTGTTTTTAGCAGACCTCGTCCTGGTATTAAACATCTGTAATTCACATGCCCCAAGACTAAGAGGCTTAACACTGTATGCAAGAAAGAAGGGGGTACCCCCGACTATAGTTCCTAATTCGGGATATACAAATCAATTGAAAGAACAGGTAACTAGGAACAAAGATAATTGGTGGACATAAACTGACATCAGACAGTAATAACTAAATCTAAACAATGTGCATGGTACAAAAATATATGTTTATTTTATTTTATGTTATTCAGTTATGGTTTAAAAAGCAAACGTTTTTTGTCTCCTATATATATGTGATAGACAATCTACAAATATGGAATGATGTACAAATTTGTTCATTTCAATTTGCAGTACATTGCATTACAATTCATTGTACGGAGACTTTGTTTTGGATATTGATCCAACTAATCACTTCAATCTAAAAACATGGCTAAAGGTTACTACGCGCGTTTCGGCTGTGAGCCTTCATCAGGAAGCCATGAATTTTCCAAATGAACCTATGCAGACAAAAAATACATAAAAATACATATCAGTGTCAGTGTATTGTCCTAATCATATACGTTTCACAAAAACATGAGTGTTTCAATTTTTACAGAGTTGTGGTTAAAAACAAGAGCAAAATTGCCCTGAAGATACACAAAACTACCCTACTATATGCATATATATATATACAACTTTGTGCGCATCCTAACTGACTATTTACATGAGCTGGGGTTTGTTGCAGAGTGTAAGAGTTTCATGGAGATAAATAGATATACATCCTATCCTGACATGTTGAAGAAATTGTATGGAATGAAGACTCGGAAAACCCAAATTAAACCGGGGGCCTGAGGCTGGATAAAGGTAGGTAGTAGTGGTTAAAAAAAGAAGAAATTAAATGAAAGGAGGTTTGAAGGTACCTGAGGGGTGAGTCGTGAAATTGAGACTAGTCTTGTAAAGGATAATCCGTTGCTGTGTAATGTAGGCTGCAGAGGGAGATAACAATGGATTCCAATAGTAGCCAGTGATTAGGTTGGAATTCCAAAATGTAAAAGAACAGAATGTTATGGTTTATAGGAAACCCAAGTACCTTATTCTGTGAAATTCGGTGTCTCAGGAACCATAAGTATTGATGTTCCAAAAGCGATTGACTTGAGTATAATTCTGGGGAAGGAGAAAAAAGTTTGTTCGAAATATGGAACACACCGGGGTATGTGGTCATAGTTACTTTACTGAGCGGGGGACAGGGAGTCTGGGAAAAACCATGAAGGAATCAGTACCTGTTCACATGGTCCGCCGCGTTTTCCAATATTGGGATCTGTTTGACTGGTATTTAGATCTACGTTTTGAATGAGGTTGCAATTTCTGTAGCAGGGTTATCTGAGAGCAAAGTAGATATGCGAGCAGACATTAGGGATGTAATTGGGAAAAATGGTCGAAAAAGAAATACACCCGTGAATACAGGCATGGTTGCTATACAGAGCAGGGTTGGAAGTCTGGAGCGGAAGAAAAAGGGTGTAATACCTGCTAGAGCGGTCCGCCGGGTGTTTCTATAATGGGGTCTGTTGGTCGGGTTCTTCAATCTGCATCTGGTATTTAGATCTACGTTTTGAATGAGGTTGAAATTTCTTTAGCAGGGTTATCTGAGAGCAGAGTAGATATGCGAGCAGACATTAGGGATGTAATGGGGAAAATTAGTCGAAAAAGAAATATACCTGTGGATACAGGCATAGTTGCTATACAGAGCAGGGTTCGGAAGTCTGGAGCGGAAGAAAAAGGGTGTTCCTAATTGCCTGTTCTTTCAATTAAGAGGCTTAACACTACCATGCCAATTTTACATGGACAATATAGTCCTGATCAGCCACACACAAGTGAGCCTACAGCACCTCTTAAACACCGTGCGGAACTATTCCAAAGTCAACGGACTTACAATGAACCTTGAGAAAACAAAGACCATGGCGATCAGCAAAAACCAAAATAAACCTGCAGTTTGGTTCTGGGACCGTACCCACATTGAAGTTACATCGGAATACAAATATCTTGCTGTGACTATAGACAAAGGTGGCCATTTCACTGTCCAGAAAGACAGCATCTGGTGCACAGGCCCGCCTGGGCAGTCTCATTAAAAGACCTCAATTCCAAAATAAGCGGGCCGCCGATTCTGCCCCTTGCACAAGTGATCAGCGCCAAGCTCTTACCAACAATTGCCTATGGCAGCGAAGCACAGAGGGGAAGGGATACGAAGGTGCTTGATAACACATTAACAACAGTGCCTAGGGTTACTCTTGGTCTGCCCAAATATACCGCATCAGTGCAAATCAGACTAGAATTAAGTACACAGAAACAGTCTTTGGCAAGACAGGGGGCGATTATTATCACCTGGGACAAAGTCCAGAAATTGCACCAGGAACTCCTATCAATACCTGTGGAAAGAATTACAACAACAAGCCTCCTTACCCGCTTTTAAATACCTTAGAAGTAGCCTGACTAATATGGGGCTAAACCTGCTCTGAGACACTCCTACAACAGCATCATATTAAAAAAATTGGTTTGGAAAACGGTCAAGTATCTTTCATGGATTGAGGATAAGGTTTCTCTTTCAAAAAGGGCACATGGATGAATGACCTCGAATACCTATACAGCTCCAGCTGCTCAGAATTATTTTGGCCTTGGGTATGCCAAAGCCGCCAAAATTAAGTTCTTGAAGCACCAACTTGTTCTGCTACCCTGCATACAGCATTTCCTACACTGGATAAAAGAAGAAGCGGGTTATACCTGCCGCCTATGCGACTCAGCACCAAGAAACCTGCAGCCCTGCTATGTACACGTAAACACCAGTTGGAAGAACGTAAAACACTATTAAAACACCACTTCAATCAGCAAGGGATACACACTCGGAGGCAAGCAGTGCTGGCCTGTTTTGCACCTGGTGATCCACAGTTGATTTGCAGACTAGTGAAGTCCCTGAGTCTGGTGGGAAAAAATACCAGTACAAAAGACATTAACCTGACCTAGGGCATTCCCTTTGGAACAAGTTCATTTTAATTGCGCTTATCGGGCTTTCGGATGAGGGCAACTTCCACTTATCACATCAGTCCTGATGCAAGCCACCTACAACGAATACATTATACTGGGTTGAAATATGAGATCAGCACTTTATTAAAGACTTATGCACCTTTTACACTAAGAAGCACTTTGTTTAAGCCTGGCACCAGGCGTGATGAGAAGTAGCGGACTGGAACTGAGAACTTTGCTCCCTCAAAACATGCGCCATACCAAAAACAGACAGGTTACAATTAATTACTTCACAGTTGCTATAGTTTTAATAATATGAACTTGTTGTTTTATCTCATTGCAATGGTTTTTATTAACTATGCAAATAAACGAAACCTAGTAGAAGACATAAATGGTTAAGACAAGAAAATGGCAACTTTCCATTCCCAGGAAGATTGTTTCTGGTCGAGGGAGGATCTGGGGTGGCAGTTCAGGCTGGACTGTTAGCATTGGGGCAGGGTCAAGACTGATTTGCATATGACTGGGTCTAAACTGGTGTGACATGATGAGCAAAATAACAATGGATTAAACACAGATCTGTGACTGGGGGTGAGTGTTTGAGAAGTTTCAACACTGTATCATTCTATTTTGTGATGCAACTTTTTCAAGGGGGCATTTTCAGACTTGTGAATTAAAATCTGATTTTTACCATGAAGGGGGATTTTACATTATTATTAATTTGAGAGCAAACAGCATATTTCTACCTCCTACCGATTCTAAGTTATCACTTATTAAATGTAGTAAGGTAACCCAGTGTTAGTGAAAGACAGAGATGGGTCTTGCGACAGTAAAAAATGACTATTACTTTTCACTGCCTAGACATGTAAAATGTAAGCACGTATTGTCTACTTTCTGTACACAATGAACCCTGCTCTAGGAGCCTTTAAAGCTTATCTTAGGGGTAACTTATAAGTAACAAAAAGGAAGGTATAGGTCTGTCAAAATATTTATTTTGGATTTAGTTTGGAAGGCACTGGATGGTTGTTTGAAAGGAAGTGATGTGAGTGATTACAATGAGATATTAATTTGATTGCAAGAGTGCACATTTTCGGTAGTTGTTTTCAAGAGCTGCGCTAAAACTTGGTAGAAATAAAAATCACTGACCCTAGGGAGTTTGTCAAGGAGGCAAACTGCTAGCTCAGCACCAGGGTCCACAAGAAGATCTCTGGGGGGAATCACCAAAAGGGTGAACAAGGACCCCACCAGAAGAAGAATACCATAAACAGTAACTTTCAAGAGTATCCATTCAGTTCAGTTCAGTTCATAAATCTTTATACGAATTCCAAGAATTCATAAAAGCACATCACAATTTTACAATGATATCCTAAAATCCTTATAAAAAAAAACTTTGTTAAATCGTATTAAACATCAGACAATTGTAGGGATTACTATAAAAATGAAAAATCAAAGGTTATACATCATTTTACGAGCTCGGGTGGTTATTCTCAAGAAAGTGCGAGTGCGAAAGACTATTTCTTCATTGTCCAAAGAAAACAGCATCTGATAAGATTCCCCCAGAGAGAGGGGTCTGTGTTTTAAAAAAAAGGAGTTAAGAACCATTTTACATATTTTGAGTAATATTTACAAAAGAAGGATAAGTGCAAATCAGTTTGTGCGCTCACTCCATTGCAGGGACATGGTGTGTTTTCTAGATTTTTCCAATAACCTAAAGGAAAGCTCAACAAGAATCTTACGGTTCCCGCCCTTAATCGAAATAGGAGGCTTCTTTCCCAGTTTGCCATTGGTAGAGTGAGATATATTGGTAAGGGATACCTATACAGCTCCTTACCCTTGTAGGTAGAAACTGTAGATTTATTAGATTCCTTGATGATCCTGTCTAGGTTATAAAGTGCGTAGAGTGCTTTTTTCAAATCATTCTTGTGGAGTGAGTCGGCTCTGGTTGGGTCTAAAAAGAGGTTACCTTTATCAACACTACATCAGCTCTGATAGACCCCCGAGAGCCAAGGAATATCCATTCCTCTTGCGCACTTAAGGCAATCACTTATGATTTCTTGCGTCAGAGTGGCAGATTTATTCCTCCAAACTGCGAGCCAAAATAGCGCTGGTCGAGCGCTAATAAAATCACAGATAAAATGTAAATTGAGTTCCTTTTGGCAAATATACTCAGAGGTGGAGATCGGTACACCCAGTAGCTTTCTACAAAAATGATTTTCTTCGTGTTGGATGCACCGATTTTTTGCCAAACCCCATATCTCAGCCCCATACCTGGCCACTGGAACGCATTGCAACTTAAAAATCTTTAAAAGAGCTTCAATAGTGCCTGTTTGCTTCGGATGGGGAAGACTTAAAATTGAATTGAGGGCCTTTGAGAACTTGCTTGTGGAGTGGGCCATGTGCCCAGTTCACAAGACCATCCCCAGATATGGAAAGGTGTGGTGGAAATGTATCTGTCATTCCCCACTAGTATAGAATTGAGCTGGCGTTTCCCTGGTCCGCATGACATAATTAAAGATTTTTTGCAGTTCACACATAAGTCCAGACCGTCCAGGTACTTCAAATTTTTTTTAACAAGGATACGCAGAGAATTTGGTGTGCGGCCCATAAGGACCGCATCGTCCATGTAAAAGAGTACCGGTAGCCATTTGCCGTTAATTTTTGGGACATCTGGAGTTGACTGTTTCAGGGAACTGCTCAGCCCATTGATATAAATATTAAAGAGCAGGGGTGCTAAAACGCACCCCTGTCTGACTCCCCTTCCTACCCTAATTGCACCAGAAATCTCCCCACCCATGCCGATCCTGACTTGTGCTTTAAGATCAGTGTGTAAAAATGCCAGGAAATGTACCAGGGATTCCTCCAATCCATAGTGCAACAGAATAGACCAAAGTTTGGACCTATTGACTAAATCAAAAGCAGACAATAGATCCATAAATGCTAAATAAACAGGGGAAGATCAGGCGATATTATATTTACTGATAACCAAATTAAGGTTTAAACACTGTTCTATTGTGCCCACCTGACTTCTAAAACCCAATTGACATGGGTCTAACATATCGCTTTCCTCTGTCCAGTCAAGAACCCTATTGTATAATACTCGACCCAAGATCTTCAATGTATTATCGAGCAGGGAAATTGGTCTATAATTAATTGGAACTGATCTATCCCTGTTTTTATAAATTGGGACGATGATACTTGTGGCCCAGGTGTCAGGCATGGGGGCTTGGGGTAAACTGTTAAAAACATTCAAAAGGAGTGGGGCCCAGAGTTCTGGTTTCCACTTTATGATATCTATGGGTAACCCGTCGGGGCCGGGGGCCTTATTACCAAGGCTCTGTGCAATCGCCTCTTCTACCTCCGACAGCGTAATCTGTAGACAGCAAAGATGACCCTGCACATAGTAATCTGAGCCGTGTTGTGGTGTGGCATAGATTTTAGAGAAATGATTCTCCCATGAATTGCTGGAAATAGCGCAGCTAACTGGTGTTAGTAGTTGGCCCATATTGCGCAAATCCCTAACTGCGGACCAGAATAAATTACCATTCTTTCCCCCGGCTGAGTCCGCTAGCACTTCCCAACGTTCAACCAGGAGAATATCCTTCCGCTCTCTTATTGCAGTTTTTTACGTCTTGCTTGCTGTCCTTACGTCTGCGGGGCACCTAGGTTTAGAGGTTTGGGCCTTGCGTAGGTTCTTATTAGCCTCTGAGCAGTTAAGATCGAACCATCTCGGTTCTTTATCTACCTGAGGAAATGGCAATGACAGGAGGAATCTAATCGCAGAGCAAAGTTTAGTGAAATCCTCAATCACCCTTAGATGGTCACTTTTAGTTGATAGGCATGAGGTAATTAGGTGTGAATGCCCTCTTATCAGGAACTCAACTATTTTGCCGCAGTCAACCCCCCTCGCCTTCAATCTTAATTTGTCTGTTGAGGGGTGACGTCCCTAGCCCCATGAAAGATGGTATACACGGGGCGGGATGCTAGTCTTAGTACCACTGTCAAGGGGTTATGATAACCAAAATCTGTTGCATGAACCTCAGCAGTTATTAAACGATCAGCAAGGCAAGGGGAAACAAAAATAAAATCAATAGTTGACGAACAATCCCTTCCTCTAAATGTCGGTGCCTGCTGATTTATGGGAGGTTGGACCAAATCCATTACATTGGTAAGGATATGCTCACTAAGAAAAGTGTCTAGTTCCGATCCCCTTTGCACAGCTGGGTCTGCATGTAATATATCCATACCCTGAAGTTCCGTCGGGACTTTAGCATTAAAATCCCCCTGAAAGGATCCGAATACAATCGTCTGCACCTTGGTGTGTGTCTAAATTTGAGATAATTTTAAAAAGCTCAATAAAATTCCTATTTGGGACAGAATAGAAATCATTATTGTAAAAATTAATTAGGTAGAAAGGGACCCGTCTTTTGTATTCCAATATTTGTATATTGGGACTATTAGTTGGTATCTCCTTGATACTCCCTCCAGAGGCTGTACTGATCCCAATGAATAAACCCCCGGATGCGCGACCAAAGTCAGGCTTGGACGCTGTTAGACTAAAACAATGGAACCCTTCTATATGCAAATCATGTGTGGCCCATTTTTCCTGGAGCATTATGATGTCTTGGCCAGATATTATATGCAGCTAGCCTGGGCTCAAGGCCTGCAACATTCCAACTCAAAATATTGAGATCAGAATCGTTTTTACTTCTCTTGGGATTGTAGAGAGTCTTAGATGTTACAGCATTGGTATCTGACACAGGTTCTTTGCCACCCACTACCTGTATTTGGCAGTCAACTAAAGCAGCCAGGTGGGCAGTTATTGGTTCCTGTGCTTCTTGCGCCTTCGCTGTAATAGTTGATCGAAGAACTGATGTGTCCCTTGATTGGTTTCCCTTACATTCATTAGCACTAACCAACCTATCTAATTGTCAGTCCTGTGCGTCTAGGTCTGAAAAAGCCTGGTCAAAATGGTTATAGGTCGGGACATTATATTATACCCCCCCTGGGTGGGAAATGGCTGGATAGTTACGTCTGTGTGCAGGTAGGGTCAGGCGGTTACGGTAGAAAAAACCCAGGGGTAGAATGTGAATCCCTCCCTGCCCATTTGCCTGGTCCCTGCTCTTTCTAAGATTGTTTTTCTAGGTCGGGGGACCCAAAGTTCAAAACTATGCAGTCGCCCCTGCTAGTTTTGTTTGATTTCCCTATCCAGGGAACTCTGAGAATCATTTTGAACTCCTGGAAGAGGTATCTACCCAGCCCTGTTTTAGTGTCCAGCTGGTGAAGTGCCCTATTTCTTTAGGTAGTCCAATGTTCCTCAGAGTTAGGTGCTGTATGTGGTACATTTGAAAGCACAACGGTGTAAGGTGTGGACTCAGGAGGTAAGTTAAAGGTGTCCCTTACCATGTGCTGTGGCCAGGCCACCCCTGTTCAAACCCTTGTAGATTCCCCCAGGTGTTACTCCTTCCCCGGCAGGATTAGTTTGTACTGATTAAACATTGGCAGTGTTTAGTGTGCGGGCCTATGTACCTACATTAGTGATGACATCATTGGCTATCGGGGGCCAATTTAAATCACAAACCAGACGTGTTCCTAGATCACCCTGAACTATTGGGCCTCCATTCGGTAGTTGAGTAATTGAGGAAAGGAGTTTTTGCTCAATGCTACTTAAGCGGGTGTCAATGTCTACAAAATTGTTTGGCAAGGGCTTTAGCAACACCATTAACTTTCTCTCCAATTTGGCCAATATACCATCTTCCAAATCAAATTGGGAGTGTACAGTGGGACATTGGCTTCTGGAGGGCGCTTGGACTGATGAGGTTAAAAGCAGCTACCTCTTCTGAGGGGCCTTTCATACCGCGAACAGAACCTTTTGTTTTTGCCACTTTACTAGTTTGTTGCACGGTAAGAGGTACACCCCTGCCTTTCTTTTCCTTGCAGCAACCAGAACCGTGCCCCCCCTAACTTTTGACTGCGATTGACATGTCAATCGAGTCACAACCGTGGAGGTGATAGTGCTGTAGCAGTTGATTCTATAACTATCAAAGACGACTCTTCTGAGATTGCTATCAAAGGCTCAGGGACAAATATGGGCGTACTATCTGAGTTGTGTTCAACCGGACTAACTAAATTAAGAAGGGGCCCGCCTGTGTTGGCTTCCATGGAAACTCGGCGTGTGTACAGGGAAAGTCTTCTTTGCGTGAGTTCTATTTCGTGAATCAAAACCGACTCTGCCCTAATAAGGAAGGCATCGAGAGTACCCACAACCCCTTGGCCCCTGCCCCTTTGTGAGTGCCCTTACTCACACTCTTACTAAAAACAATTAGTACAATTGAGAACTAAAACAGTAGGGTGCACTCAGCGTAAATATAAAGTTCAAAGAGTCACTAACCAAGTTCATATGCTGAAAGGCGAGTGTTCCGATGTAAAGGGGGGTGGCCTTGCCCTGCCTCCTCCTGGCTTCGACGGGCTTGGATGGGCCTGCCCTTGGCCCGGGCTTTGACCGGGCAGCGCCCGCGCATGTCCCGTGCTGCGGGAGGCCCAAGGATGATTTAAGGGCCTCAGGGCGTTTTGGAGTGACGCAGGAAGTGCACGCCTCTCAGGGGTGCCTGGGAATTAAAGTCCCCTGTGTCCAGCAAGGACTCCTAGACCGCCGTCAATCGCGGCAAGAGTGAGGCCAAAGATTCCACCTCTTCGCACTCGTGACAGGTAAGTCAGCTCCCTGTTGGCGGCAGATTTGTGCAGCAATGGCTTTCAGAAACGTCCCGCGCTGCGGGAGGCAAAAGGATGATTTAAGCGCCTCCAGGCGCTTTGGAGTGACGCAGGAAGTGCGGGCCGCTCAGGGGTGCCTGGGAATTGAAGTCCCCTGTGCTTAGCAAGGACTCCTAGAACCGCAGTCAATCGCAGTAGGAGTGAGGCCAAAGATTCCACCTCTTCGCTCTTGTGACAGGCAAGTGAGCTCCCCGGTGGCAGCAGATTTGTGCAGCAATGGATTTCAAAAAACGTCCCTTAGGGGTAACCTATAAGTAACAAAAAGGAAGGTATAGGTCTGTCGAAATATTTATTTTGGATTAAGTTTGGAAGGCACTGGATGGTTGTTTGAAAGGAAGTGATCTGAGTGATTACAATGAGATGTCAATTTGATTGCGAGAGAGCACATGTTCAGTAGTTGTTTTCAAGAGCTGCGCTAACACTTGGTAGAAAGCAAAATCACTGTCCCTAGGGAGTTTGTCAAGGAGGCAAACTGCTAGCTCAACACCAGGGTCCAAGGGAAGATCTTTGGGGGGAATCACCAAAAGGGTGAACAAGGCCCCCGCCAGAAGAAGAATACCATAAACGGTAACTTTCAAGAGTATCCATTCAATAAGAGCCTCAGGAGAGGTCCAAACTGTTTAATATGAGATATATAAACATATTGCATAGTCAACAAGATAAAGTCTGTACAGGAAAACGCCAATGGATTTCTACTTGGTCACCTCATCCACTCTGTCATAGTGGTGGATCTAAGGATACGAAATATATCAGCTTAATCCATAGTCATCTACACAAGATTAACCGAAGAATTTGAAGAAAACAATTAACTATTCAAGGAGCAGGAACAGTGATGATGATGAAGGAGCAAAGGCCATGCAGTTGGGCACGTATTAGGTAAGACTCAAGCATGTACTGTGGGGAATCAGAAAAGGGTGCTGTCAGCGTAGGGTATTTAAGGCCTGTGAATGCTGGGTGTTTAGGTAAAGTGATAGATTGAACCTTTTTTTCATAAAAAAGTATAAGGTTGAACCTATGAAAGTATCATGGCTAAGTGTTATAAAAGTGTGATTCATGAAGAGTGATCTGTTACAACAGATTTACAATAAGGGAGGACCACAATTTGGCTTAGAAATGCATGAAGTTGATCTACTGTAGGTTGGTGTGCCCATCATGAAGCACTCCAAACGCACAGGTTGTTCTCTCGCAGTACACTGACAGGAATCAGTGCTATGCTCAGACTCATTGCATGCTAGTGGGGGGCAGAGTAGCAGAATGGCTTTGAAGAATGGGCGCAGTTTGCAAAAGAGAGGTGTAACTGCCCTTCAGAGTGTCTTTCAACTGTACTCCTGTCAGGTACACTGTAGTAGAGAGGCACTGTCCGTCATGACATGCCCTTCAGCCATCTCTTTCCTTTGCCTTTCCCAGAAGCAAACACATCCTCAACATGCCCCTTTCTGTTGCTCTTGATCTTTGCAGTCCTGTCCATGCGGATGGATGTGACATGTTTCTGTACCACAAGCTCTGTGGTAGCAGCTCAGATCCCTCCAGTGTTACCATTTCACTCTAGGCAATTAGTGCAGGAGTTTGAATCTCGATCTCTTCCATCACTCTGATACTACCTGTGATCTTGGACCATTTTAAAAATACATTTTGGGGGGTTTATTTTTATGTAGTTACGACTGTGACTAAATGTATCTGTCTTTAGATCATGTTTTGATCTATTGCTCCTTGACTACTGCTGAAGTCAGATATACGGACCAATTCACAATGTTTTTGCTGCGACTTACTCCTGGAGCAAGAAGCAAGCCAGGAGTAAACCAGTTGTAGTATTGGATTACTGCAAATTTTCAGTAGTAATCTTTGAATAATTTAAGAGAAGGTCACTCCTACCCCTATCAAAATCCTTGTGATTCAGGCCCATATTGTTTCTTCCTGGGTACTGGGTTGGATATAGCTGCCGGGCTCTACAATGTGTGTGGCTATAATATTTGCATTGAAAGGGTTCTTTAAAGTGAAACTAGAGCGTTATTTTTATGACACAATAAAATACACAATTTATTGTAACACTGAAGCTCAATGGATTGAGTGATGACACAGAGCTCAATTTATAATGTGAACATTAATGCTTGAATGCTAGTAGTGTGGCCAAGCCTTTCATCCTTCTGAACTTGCACAAATGAATATCATTACATAAATTAATAAGATTAATAATAAGGATTATTTACAATAAGAGACCTTATCGTATGTTGTGTGCATAGCATTTACATTTACTCTTTGAGATGTTTATGGGTTTAGATTTTTAATTTGCTCTCTGAGCAGTTTAGAAGTTAACTTTTAACAGGAAACGGTAGACAGCATATATGCAACCCCTTACTATGGAGGCCCTGCAAAAATGTGTCTTTTTAATGTTATGACATTCCTAGCATGTTGAAAGCAGTCAGATTGCAATTAGATAATAGTCAAGGAAAAAACCAACAGCTCTTGCATTTTTTTAAAGGCAAGCTGGCAGATGCATCAAACAAAATAGCTCCCGGTAAAGTAGCGATTTGGTAAAACAGGCCTTTACCGAACGCAAAACCTGAAAATCCAAGGCATCAACCCCAATTCCTAAAAAAATAAAGAATCGCAAAATAAGCACCGCAGTAACTTACCGAATCACAAATTAGCCAATCAGTAATACACAGAAAGAAATCAGCCCCCGTAAATACCGACTCGTTATTAAAAAATCGCAACGAAATGCATCAAAAGTCGCAAATACCGAAAATGCCCAAAATCGCTATTTTGTATGAGCAAAATAAGGGGAATCTCAAACTGGAGGTAAAGTTGTTGGAAGAAAGAAAAGAAAAAGAAAAAAAAAATTCAGGTGCAGACAATCAGAAACCCTTCAAATATGCCTCTGGAGACCTTGCATGTACCAAAATGGCAGCCCCCTACGTGCTTGCTAGGAGGAGGAGAATCAACGCTTTTGTACAGCGCAGGAGGATGATCCAGTACAGGGTATTCAGGGTGTGCATCACATTGCTGGGCCAGACAGAGGAACTGATCTACGACAAGTACAGACTGAACCGGGCTATGATCATGTGCCTCATTGCTGACCTGGAACCCCTACTGCAGCACCAGACCCATAGGACCAACGCCATCCCAGCCCATGTCCAGGTCCTATGCAGCCTGCACCTGCTGGCGTCTGGAAGCTTTCAGGGGGTCATAGCAGAAGCCGGAGGCGTGTCGCAAAGCGCACTCTCACACTTCTTCCAGAAATTCCTAGATGCCATGCTGACATTGATACATCACCACATCAACTTCCCCACAACCCCACAGCAGTTGAATCGCACAAAACAGGAGTTCTACCAGGTGGCACAATTTCCCCATGTGATAGGATGCGTTGACTGCACGCATGTCCCCATCTGTTCCCCTCAGCCAACGAATACATCTTCCACAACCGGAAGTCATATCATTCCATCAACGTGCAGGTCGTGTGCAATGCCAAGCACATCATAATGGACATTGTAGCCCAATTTCCAGGAAGCACACACAACGCATACATATTCCGACACAGTGGCATCCACAGGCGTCTGATCAACGGTGAATTTGGAGAGGGACACTTACTAGGTACATACTAATGCCTCATCATTAACTCCATCCTCACATATGTAATTGTATTCATGCTGCTAACCCTTTGCCCCCCACCCTGCAGGTGACAGCGCCTACGCCTTGTGGGAATATCTCCTCACTCCCTACCTCAACCCAGCAACACTTCAGGAGCAGCGCTACAACACAGCACACACCAGCACCAGGAATGTGGTAGAGCGAACCTTTGGCATCCTCAAGAGTCGCTTCAGGATACTACACAAGACAGGAGGTGCCTTGCAGTATGACCCAGTGACCTGCTGCCGGATAATAGCGGTCTGTGCCATGCTGCACAACATTGCCACAAGAAGGGGTATACCAATAGAGGTGGACAGAGAGGACAACTTACATGCACAGCAACCCCCCCACAACACCAAGAGGCACACATGCCTAACACAGCTGAAGGCCAAAGGAGGCTGACATACATCACACAACATCACTTCTGAGACAGGTATGAATGAGCCATCACAACACGATCTTGTTTGCAAATGTTTAATGCACATGAGCCCTTGTCAGGTGCATATAAATGAAACGCCAACATGACGCAGATTCAAAATAATAGGATGGCATACATGTCCGTTGTCATCACAGGAGTATCTTGTGCTAGTATAGGTGGCCCATGGTTACGTCACCATGGCCACCATGGCCAGGGAGCCAATTGAACATGGCTATTTGCGCTTCCCACGTACCCCCAGCCTCCTGTCACGTGACTCCTCCACATCACCGCAATGTGTGTCAGTGGCTGTGGAGCTGTGCTCACTGTGCCTCCTCTCGCTGGCCTCCGGCACAGAGACGCTGCTAATGCTTGAAGCAGCCTCACTCCCCTCCTCCACTCCCAAACTGCTGGCACTAAAAGTCCCAGACTGCAGATGCTCCACTGCAGTGGTCACTCTTTCTAAGGACTTTCCCACATCTCCAACAGTAATGGCCCAAGTCGACCTTGCAGGGACACAGATCTGCGTGATAGTACAGCTGTGCTGTTGCACAGCTTAGTGATGGCCCTAATGGAGGCATTGGAACGGAGCATGTTCTGCCGATGCCTCCAGCGCTCGGTCTGTTGCCCTGCTATGACAGCACGTGTGAGATCCTGCAGGCACAGTTTCATGTCTCTGTTATCATCAGCAACGACTGAGGTGATCTCACGCACTGCGTCAGTCATGGTTCCAATTTTGTTTGCCAATTTTGATATATTAATGTTTATGGCACCCATGTGTCTCCCCTGCAGGCGCTGGACACGCAGCATTATGTCTCAACCACACTGTAGCCATGTGTTGGATCCTCAGATCTCTCTGCAGCTCTTCCCAGGGGCCTGCCCCGCTGTCGGACTCGGAAACGTGCTGGTGTTGGAGCTGGCGGAGTGACGACTGACTACCATGGGCCATTTGTGGCTGCTGGCCTCTGCTCCGCCTCCATCACCAGCAGGGAGGGGACATTTGCCCTGCGGCTTGGTGTTGTAGTCCACGGTGGTGGTGGTGTTGGTGTTGTTATCCGCAGTGGTGGTGGTGGTGTTGTCCTGGGTGGTGGTGGGAGTTGTCCTCGGTGGTGATGGTGTTGGTGGTGTTGTGGTTTGAGGTCCCTGCGGAGTCTCAGCATCGGTCACTACTGGGGTTTCAGAGATGATGAGGCGTCCGCTGTCATCTGAATCCAGGGGTGATGCATCTCTGTGTGAAACAGTACATTGTAATTATTTTGTCAGGATGTATGTGTGTTGCATACTTTCATCTACATAAAGGACATATTTGGACTGACAATTTGCTCTGTGCTGCTGGTCTCATTTCATTAACATCAGGGATCAGACATGCCCACTTTCATGATATGACTACAACTACCATGATGCAACACTCTGGTGAGGGTATATGCTTTAGGCACGGCTACATGTGCACTGTGTTTGGCCTGGGGGAATGGACTAGGGTAGTCAACACGCTGTGTATCTGCACTGGCATGCATCTTACCTTGTCCTCCTGCTGCAGCACCAAAAGTGTCCAATTGGGTGACCCCCACAACAGCTTCAGGCTAAATGGTAGCCTCAACAAGGTCCTCGAGGGCTGTGTTTGGTGTGACATTGGATGTGCCCCCTCCTGTTCCAGCTGCATCCTTCGCCCTTTCTGCAATCCTCTCCTTTGCCCTTTTCCTGAGGTCATACCACCTCTTCTTCAGATCGTCTATGCTGTGGTGGGTGACTCCTACAGCATTTACCCTCTCCTTGATGCGCAGCCAGATTTTGCGCTTTTCTGCCTCAGGCACATTTAGGGACAGCTTGCCAAACACCCTGTCATGTTTGCTGCTAACCCCCTCGATGAGTATTTCAAGTTCTTTATCAGAAAACGTTTGCTTTCTCTTCCTGGGCGTGTCCTTGTCCTGGGGTGCATCCTTCTCCATCCTGCATGGCTGTGAATAGCTGGTTTGTGCTGGTTTGTGCTGTCACTGTCTCACTCCTCAGCTCCTGTGCTCTGCCTCCTCCTCCGAGCTCCTCAGGGCACCTAACGAAGCATGGGCTGTGTTACTTCGTGCTTGTGATGTCATCAACCTGCTTCTGATGCGACTTTATTTTTTTGCGAATTCCCTAATACCGAAATCGCAAATACCGATTCGGTATTTGCTAATTCGGTATTTGCTATTCTTTAATTTGGAGTCTCGCAATCGTGGTTTCCGATTTATTTAGCGATTTTTGGGGGTATTTATTACCGAATCTGTTAATGCATCGTGGTATGCAAGTCCTTATTAGCGAGTCCTTATTTTTCGCTAATAAGGACTCGTTTTACCGATTTTTGATGCATATGCCCAAAAATGCTTCAATATTCAGACGCAATTTTGGGTGAGAGGTTCTGTAAATTGTTGAGTTGGGAACTGGGAATATGAGTCAAAAGATAGATGTTTGGATGGGTGAGTGAGTGCATGGATGTATGAATGAATAACTGAGTGCATATACGAATGGGTGAGTGCATGCATGGGCAGATGTCTGAATAGATGAGCAAATGCAAGGATGAATGAGCGAGTGAGTAAATTAAGTATTAAGTGCATGGATGGGTACAGTCATATTGATGGCTTTTCTACATGACCAATGCAGTTCCTCTTATCCCAATGCCCTTATCCATTTGTGCATCCATTTGCCCAATGATGCAAACATTCACTCAATCTAGTAGCCAGCAATTCAGTGACACGTAAGAGCCTATACAAACATACAGAAACAAAAAGTATGAAAACTTTTCCAAAAAATCTCATAAGTGGATGGCAGCAAAATCTTGGCACGTTTACCGCAGCGCAGGGACACACTCGCCATAATGTAAGCATTACGCTTTATAAATACGCTTATTATTATTGTTATTATTATAAAATCCCCTCAACAAACAGGTTCAGTGTTCTCAACTACCCAATATTTGGGGTAATGAATCCTACTGGCAAGTTTACCTTTCTTAAGGACCCAGCAATGGTTGTCTATTCAACAACAGAGAGAGTGATGGAGAATTCAAATCCATTGATGCCACAAAAGCTTCGTTCGCCTACAGAAGAGGCTCTAACTATAAATACAGAGCTAAGACCAATTACAAGACATATAGCACCAATCCTCAACAACAGTCAACACTCAAAAGGAGCAGTTAACCAGAGTGGAGATTTAAAAGTAACAAACTCCGCAATAAATCCTGCAAAAAACAGCCATGTTCTACATGCTCAAGTACATTCCACAAACATAACTCATTCTACCCCATGAGGGCAGCACTCGAGAAGTAGTGTACCACAGGAAAAGTAAGTTGCATTTGGTGTCGAGTTTGGATAAAGCAAATGAAACAAATGATTTATGTCTTGAATCTATTTTTACTACAAACAATGTACATATAATACAAGTATCAGGAACTTCAATAAAAAATCCGGACACAAAATACCTCTTTAAGCCACTCAAAGATCGAATGCAAAAGGAAAAACAAGGAATAATTGAAATTTCAAGCCTATCAGAGCAAGCATTCAGTGATGATAACAATTTGTTCAAATAGTAAACGTTCATTTAATAAACTTGGCCAACATGTAGGATAGCGAGTACGTCCTGGGTAGTAGAACACCACCGAAAGTGATTAGAAGGAAAAATGAAGTAACTACCCCAACAACACAAAAGTAAAAGATTATAAAGCGGATATTTCAAAAATAAAAATGGAAGACTTTCTAAAAATACACACAGTACTGTTAAACTCTTTGCAAAGTACTGTCAATGCACCCAACATGCATTCGGACAAACTGGATATCTAGATTAATTTAATGGGCATAATTGCAGTCCATATAGCGGACATAAAGTCAAAGATTGAAATGCTAATGGACTTTATAATGCAGCAAGACAAAGTTGCCGTGAATATAACAGAGGGTTGTTGTGCATGTGGGCCAATAGTGGACAAACTAAGCACTGTACCAGCAGACCTAGTATGTTGAATGGAAACAAACTGACCAAAAGGTTGACTGCGGCATCTAGAATTCTGCAGCAGGAGATAACAAGAACCAGTAGAACAATGCCACAGGAAATGTATTAACAAATAAGCAGGAACCAAAGAGATTTACCTCATTAAATGATCCTAGTGAGATTGATCAGAAATCCTTAAAGTTACCAAATCATTCATCAACATCAAGTATCTTAGCCATTAGTAACATAGATTCAGCAGAGAAAAGGATAAAGCTACAAGATGACTCAGGAAAAATCCAAAATTTTCATCAGACTAAAAGGCAAAAAAAACGTGCTAGGAAAAATCTCGAATATGAAGGAATTTTGATACAACTGGCGAATATATTCTACCGAATATTTGCCCTAAAACCTAAGGTACACTCTGCAATTTGAACAACCAGTTAGTGAAATCAAGACTGAGAAAAAGGCATGCAAATCGCAAGATAATTCCTCAAGATTCACAATAAAGAGTAATTCAGTAGGAATTAAGACCGGTCCTGATCAAAGGAAGCAGATCCTTACAATGGCTGGGAATACTGAATATAGTAACCAATTTAGAACACATACAGGCTTATCTGAAATTAGACAAAACATAGTGCCCACAGTAGCTGAAGAAATTAAACAAAAAAATAAATTGGACGTAGTCCAAATCCATAAACTAAACAATACATTCTATGCAAAACAATGAGAAGTGGTATTAAAGAATGTACCCCAACCAAGCTGGAATCTAAAGGAACAGTTACTAATCAAAATAAATACATCTGATAGCACCACGATGCAACACTTACCAGGAAAACAACCAATGAAGACGGTCTTGACCCCACAACCATTAACTCAGTTAAAAAATCAGGAGCAAACACAGAATGTAAACAATCAGATTATATTAACCCCACAATATATATCACAAGTTCCTCAGGATTGTTTGAACAGATGTAACATCTTAAGTTTAATGACAGCCACACCGTCTCTTAGCCACCTCAATACGACTGATCTTCTTTCTATTGCGCATATTAACCAGGGAACTATGAACCAAAAAGAGCAAACTCTATCTACTTGTAAGTCATCCAAATTAGTCTCATTGATCTTAAAAGCAGATCAACAGTTCAAGGACTGGGGCATAACACATTTTAAACCTGCAAAGCGATGTTATCCTTTTCCTCTGCTATGTCCACCTAATAATCAGAGACATAGGCAAAGCATAATTCAGTTTATTCTGTACTAAAAAATGTAAAAGGCGACTTGAGATGCATTGAGTTACAAACACAGAGAAAATTTGATGTGGTAAATGACAGATCGAGAACGGCTAAACTAAGAGACTGACATTATAATGACAGCAGTCACGAATTCCAGCCGTTGTTAAAACCTCTATCGTGGAATATTGCAGGTGCATAACAAGAACTACAGCATAACGTGGCACCGGATGATTGGGACAATTTTGATCTAATTTCCCTTCAAGAAACCTGGCTTATCATGCCAGTACAGATAGCAGGCTACATCTTATATTATGTAGAGGCAACAAGAACTCAACGATGCAGCAGGCCAAAGGGTGGCCTTGCCGTTTACATCCCTGCAGCATTAAACATTGCATCTGTGCAGTTGACAGCAACAACATCTGATATGCAGTTGATCAGCATTAGGTTGGGGCACGGCAATGTAGCAGATACCATCGTCCTTATTAACTTGTATGCACATCCAAGCAGCAAGAGGAAGAAGGCACTATTTAACAAATTAGTTAATGTAATAACTGAAATAAGGTTCGAGAACCCCTCATGGGAAATAAACATAACAGGTGTCTTCAATTCTAACTTAATATTCACACCAGAGGAAGATGGTCACTTAAATGTGGAAAATGTAATCTGGGCAGTGAAAACACAAGCAGCATCATACCTTGAACAAAGCGACCGGCAATGGCAGAATTTAGTCACAAACTTAGAGTAATGAATGGAAGGACCCAGAGTGATACCCCTCCAAACTTTACATACTATGGGATGAAGGCATGGTCCACCATAGACTACACAGTACTCACCCTGCCACTGCTCGAGCTAGTAAAGGACTTTTCCATTAAATATACCATCAAAAGTGATCACTCACACACTCACATCGGCGCCTTGAACTACTAATCGCCCCACCAAGGTTTATGGAAGCCCTACAGTCCATGGGAGAAATATCAACAATTAATCTAAAGTGTATAAGATGGACGGCCAACACCCTCCCAGAGATAGCTGCTAAAGCACAGGAGCTGGTAACAGCGCACTATTCCAGGGAGGGGTCCTTGACAGCCCACTGGGAAATATTTCTAAGAAATCGGTGTGGCAGACACCTCTCAAAACGTATGGGGAACAACACTTGGAATACAAGGAAAGAACTGAGAGCACTGGTAAAATCTACAAAGGCAAAATCTGTCTCTAATAATACCTGGGGAAAAATAAAATCTCTTAAAAAACTGTAGAAAAAGGATATTTGGGAGGATACAAAGATGCAAACAGACAACTTCTGGTCCGAGCTGCTTTTCAGCACAAACCAATCAAATGCCAAAGCTTTCTGGGAACAGATCAACTGCCTAATGAGACCAAAAAAGATAATCAACACTCCATGTCTCTCAGAGCAAGTTTGGGTAGATCATTTGATAAACATCTTTGGGAAAACAGAAAACAAGAGAAATGAAGTTATAAACATCATTAAATATTTGCCAATTAAGCATGACAAAGCAACTTCAGAACTAGTAATAAAGGACACTATCTATCCAATTTCATATAGCCAACCAGATAGAATAATCCACCTTATAACACTGGTAAGACATTGGTAACATTTCAGAATGTAAAAGCAATCGCAAACAGCACAACTGAAGAGCCACTAATACAATATACATAAGATAATGTTTACAAAATAATAAGATCAGGCAGAATGGATGGTGCTCCAGGACCAAATGGCATCCCACAGGCAATTTTTAAATTGGACGCTGATTTTTGGGCCTCTCCTTTGTCACATTTATACAACGAGGTGAGCAGCTCTGGTATTTTACCTGAAAGCTAGAGAGGCACCATAATCAATCCTGTGTATGAAGGTGGCAATTTGGAGGAACCAGCAAATAATAGACTGATCTTGCTAATGGACTCAGAAGCTAAATATTATGCCTCCCTGGTTCTTAAAGACTTAGTACATTGGTCAGAAACTAATAACATAATTCCCATTAATCAGTCTGGATTTCGTAGGGGTTCAGGCACAATTAAGAATATCCTAGCATTAGGCTCAATGGTGGACAAGATCATGCAACAGAAGAAAAGCCTATATGTATGCTTTGCAGTTTTAAAAGTGCCATTTGACCGTGTAGACAGAGGTATTCTATGGAATAAATTAACGCATTTTGGGGTTCCAGCACATATCCTCCGAGCCATAATGCAGCTATACACAAATACCTGGATGCAAGTCAAAGTGGCAGATGATTCTAGACTTACAAAGAAAATACAAACAGAAAATGGCCTGAAACAAGGTTGCGTGTTAGCACCTCATCTATTTAACTTGTTTATTGCCGATCTTTCCCCTAAGTTGGACCAGGCGAATTTACACCCGCCACGCCTAGGCCCCTTACAACTAACACACTTATCCTATGCAGATGATATAGTTTTGTTGAGTCAAACGAAAGTGGGGCTTCAAAGAGGGATTAACATATTGAGGGATTTTACGAGGGACAACTTATTAGAAATAAATATAGCGAAAACAAAAGTCATGACAATAAGCCACCGCTTGAAGGTACTACAAAAATTTAAACTAGGCAGTGTGAATTTGGAGGGAGTCACAAATTCTTAATATTTCGGTTTAAATATCGACCTCGATTTAATTTTAGAACACATAATGATCGTTTAATCAAAAGCAAAGCTCTTGTCGACTCTAGCTTATGCTACTGAAGTTCAATATGGCAAGGAAACAGCAGTCCTTGAAAGAATGCAAATTAAGACATACAAAACAGTTTTTGGGTTAAGAATGTATGCGACTATAAAACTTTGATACAAAATCCGGTAAACCTGCAAGAACTCGCTAAATAGTGCCATCTGGGAAGCACAGAAGAATAATCCATGATCTGCCTATCATAAGTACTTGCAGCTATCAAGAAAGTTAACGAAGGTGTCGGATTTATGGAATCAGAACCTACCATTTACAACATTCGACAAATAATAAATAAAGCAGCAAAAAGACACTCATTAACAGAGGACAAAATTAAATTCAGTAAGCGCTCTCATGCCTGGTTGGCTCAACAATCTTATATGATCTTATGACCTGCGGCATACTTGAACGTAACGTACTTTATATATTTAAAAATAGAAACTTCTAGTAATACTTCTTGGGCCACTACCGTCTAATGCTGATGAACCACTATGGAAATATAGTGGCCCGACGTTATGCACCCTATGTGGTGCTCTGAAGCAGGATTTTGTTCATCTGATCTAAATATGTCCCGTTTTAAAATTAAATTGTCTTTTACTGTTAAAAAATCCTTTTAATGCCAGGAGCAATTGCACTTGTGGATCTGCCATACTAAGGTGTCTTGATCCAAATGACCCGCAACTTAACTGTAAATTGGAAACAAATTACTTTTATATGAGAAATAAACTTGAAATGTATTTTAAATGTCTTTTATGAAAGAGAGGAATATTCTTGATGCACTGTTTAATAACGTTTTATTTACTGGTAATTAGTTTTCTGGCGGATCATCAGCAAATCTAACATGTATATAACATTGCTGACAATACCGTCTTGATATGATTTTATCAAAAGCAATAAACACTATTAATGGCAATTAATGACTTTAATATGTATATTATATTTTTCTCTACGGATTGTTGAATTTTATCAAAATTGTTATGGTTTTAATTAACTTAAACAATAAAGAATTTTAGTTTCAGTTTCATACAGAATCACCCATCCACTATCTTGCACTTCTACTAATAAAAAACAGACCAAATGCCTTTACCAATCATTATTTACAATTGATCACAAACAGCCCATCACAAACAGATGATAGGTGACGGAGCCTATTATTCTAGGTAATAGATGGTATTAATGTGTTTTTAATTGTTTACGATTTTGAAACATTAGCAGTAAGCGTATAGAAAGTCGTTTTTGTTAAATGACTATACAATAAGTTTTTTCTTTTTAGTTTTTATTTTGTCAAAAGCACAAGTGTGATAGTCTTCTAATTGTTATGCCATCACGGATTAGATGCCCTCTGTAGCGGGCTTATTGTAAACTAGCTCAGCATGCCATATCTGACACTGGCAGGCTGAGTGGCTGGCTACTGTCCAGTAATTGCCAGGAATTTTAGAAACTCAAAGAATAGGGCAGCACCACTCCTTCGCTGCTCATGTCACTTAACACAACTAACCTCACAGAAATTGTAATGTGACAGAAATAGTCTCCGGCAGGAAGATAAATGACTGGATTAAATTCAACATTCACATTTTAGACATTTCTGTGCATAAGGCCATGGGAGCAACTGCAGATTTAAAGCCTTAAAATAGCACTCCTCCCTATTCTCGGAATATGATGCTCCTGCACAAAATAGACAGAGCCAGAGTTAGACCCGCTCAGAAACTAGACCATGAACAATCAGAATGTCTTGATGGTTGATTAGTCGTGGCGACCGTCCATGTTGATAAGGAGTGATCAGTGAGTGTGCTTGAAAAGTATTTGGCAATGGAACAGATCCTGAGAGCACTGTGACATTAATCACCAGAAGATTGCATTTTAATGCTCAATGATTATTGCAATGTGAGATTACTAAACGCTCAGTACACATATAAGTGCATGTAAGACGTCACACGTATCTAGCAACGTGTCACTCTGTTTTAAGTATTAATTGGCAAGTGGTTCTTTTGATGACTCAAACATTAACCTGAACTTATGTGCACATTTGTTGAGAAGCCACACGGCCTCCTTGGTAATTTAGAAGCAGCAAAGTAACATATTGCTGTGGGGTTGTGCTGTTTCCTCATACTTACACAGCTGTTTGAGTTTGTATATGTGCTCCCCTGCATCAGGGCCGGCTTTAGCACTGGTGGCGCCTAGCGCGGTAATATTTGTTAGCGCCCCCCACGGGTACCCTCACTGCCAACCTTTTATTTATTTATTTATTTATTTATGCGATTTTATAGAGCTCGAACTTTACCAGAAGGTGTCAGAGCGCTTTACATAAGAACCAGTTGAAAAACATAAGGACTTAGGATTTCATGCGTTACATAAAGGATACAAACAGAAAAAATTGCAAATGTACAAGATGTAAAGTCACACAAGGAGGAGGTACAAATGGATATACCCTAAGAGTCACATAGAAATGGTAGATAGTACAAAGGTCTACTGCATATACTAGTGATTAGAGTTATTTCTATATACATAGGGAAGGGATACACATGGATATACTCTAAGAGTCACATAGGAATGGTAGAGAGTACAAAGGTCTACTGCATATACTAGTGATTAGAGTTATCTCTATATACATATGAAAGGGATATGACTGGATATACTCTAAGAGTCACATAGGAATGGTAGATAGTACAAAGGTCTACTGCATATACTAGTGATTAGAGTTATCTCTATATACATAGGGAAGGGATATGACTGGATATACTCTAAGGGTCACATTGTGGAGAAGAGTGGCTCACTGGTTAGAGGAGGCAGACCTGTAAGCAGAGGTCAGCCTGGGACCAGGGTTCAATTCCCGGCTTGGTGTGTCTTGAGTCCGAAAATGTCCACGGACTTGACAATTCTCGCTCCGGTGCCTACTTGATTCATGGGTTCACACTCTGCGACTCTGGGCAATAGCTTGCTTAATCTCCACAATGGCCCCTCGCGGTGGGATGCCTGGCTTTCACCTTGTGGATACCCTGCTGGGGTGTCTCACAGGGGAATACCAGGACGGGTTCCCTAAGCAAGTGCTTAGATACCGGGTCGGTGATTTGCGCTATAGAAATACATGTACATTTACATTTACATTTGGAATGGTAGAGAGCACAGCGGTCTACTGCATATACTAGTGATTAGAGTTATCTCTATATATATACATACATAGTAGATTTCCTCAGGTAGAGTTCCATTAAACTGGCATATGCTGATTAGAGTTTGTTTGGGGGTGGTGGCAGCACCTCATTACAGCGCTCGAGAAGGCGAGCAGATTGCGAGGGCTCTCCTCTGCTCCTACCTGTTTCCCACTGATGCATCGAATCTCGTTTTTTTAACACTTCGAATTGATTTTAATAATTGCTGTGTTAATATTCTGTGTACCTTTTAAAACTCACCGCTTCAAAGCATTGCATTAATCAGGTCCCCCTGAGCCCCGTTCCACCGCAGATTCAAGTGTCGATTGTTGTGGAGGGCTAGGTCGGGCGCCATCTTGAGTTAGGGCCAGACCCTGCGGGACCCGAGTTAGCGGTCCAGCGGAGGGTGGGGCTTGGCCTACAAGTAGTCATGCACTCTGAGACGCGCAGCGGGCGCGCCGTCTACGCGCCGAAGGAGCGCCAAAGGAGGGCCCGTCTGTGCCCGTCCGTGTCCCGGACGTGGCTAGCGCCAGCCCCCCTGTTGGTGCCCCGCAAAAGCCCTATAGGACCATTACTCGCTATTCCCGTGAGTACCTCATGGCATTAAAAGCCCACTCCTGTCCATGCAGTGATAAATGGGAGGTAGCAGACATTCCCTCACTGGTGTGTCATGTTTGCAAATTCTGCTTTCAGCCCATCTTAAAGTATCCTGCTCTCAACCCTAATCATTCCTTGTGCATCCGAGCAGGCTTGAACAATGCTCGGTCACTGGTCAAGCACACTGCTGATATTTATGAACTACTGAGCGATAATCAGCTTGATCTCCTTTTTATTACGGAAACCTGGCTTAATGAGACATGCGGCCCAGCTGTCGCCCTCTAGGCAGAGGAGGCGGCATTGCTGCTATTTTCAGAGAACAATGGGCCTTCTCTCATGACCTCCAGGGCCCTCCAGCTGATGCAGAGATGTTTCATTTTTCATTAACACTTGGGGCTCATCTCACCTTAGGAGGCACTCTGGTCTACCGACCACCAGGCCATGCAGGTAACTTTCTGGGGGCTTTGGAGGATATTGTAGTCCCACAGGTTCTAAGATATTCCAGATATCTTCTCCTGGGGGATTTTATTATCCATGTGGATAATCCGGACTCCCCCGAGACGGTCCGCTTAAATGAAGCTCTTGCCATGGCCCAGCTGAAACAATGGGTCGAGGTGCCCACTCACTCAGGTGGACATGTCCTTGATCTGGTTTGTACTAATTTTAACATTGACATGGCCCGCCCTGAGATAGTGACATGGTCAGACCACATGTTGATCAGGTTTGCCTGGACTTTGACCCTCCCAGCCGAGAACAGCCCCCCAGCTGCTCATACACAGAAAATCAACCCTGATATCTTGTCTGACTGTTTAGCCACCTCCCGCCCAGTTCTTCCTCTCGAAATAGAGTCAGCTGTCAGCTCCTTCAATTCATGGATTGAACAGGGGACTGCGGCATCTATAAAAACAAGTCGGGTTTGCAGATTACGCTCTACCCCTTCCAAACCCTGGTTTACCCACTCCCTCCGTGACCTCAAATCAGGCTGTAAAAAACTTGAACGAATCTGGCGACAAGCATATCTACCTGCGGCTAAGAAGGAATTGAGGGTGGCACAAAAAAAGTACTATGCAGCTATTAGATCTGCCAAAAGCCACTACTATGCAGGGCGTATCACTAAAGCTAACAACAACAGCAAGGACATTTTTACTATTGTAAAAAGCTTTGTATCACCCTGTGCAGCTCAACCTATACTGGCCTCCTCGGAGAAATGTATATTGAGTCGCTACATATTGCAGATGTCCTCCCCCTGGCATGGACCAATCACCACGCCATTTTAAGTCATTTAGCTATCCCCGATGCCTCTAAGAGGAGGGCTGTTAACAATAGCCCCAAACAGGTGAGAGCATGGAAGGACATAAAGGCGGGGACATTGAACACATTCCTGGCTAGAACATCGCCATTGCTGTCAGATGACCCCACCGCTGCCATAAATCAGTTCAATACCTGGATCAATCAGGCCACACTTGAGCTAGCGCCCGTAAAATCTATCTCCCAGAATCGAGCCTCCCCCAGTGCTCCCTGGTTCTCGGATGAACTTAAAAAACAGAAACAATTAAATAAACAAAGAGAAAGACTTTGGCGGAAGCGCTATGACCCAGAAAGTAAATCATTATATAAAGACTCACTTGCCCGGTACAAACAGATGATCGCAGAGGCGAAAAGAGCCTATTATGCCGCACAAATTGAGACTGCCAAAAACTCGTGCAAAGAGTTATTCGACATCACTAAACGCTTGTCGGGTGGCACGCACGACCTCACACCACCTCCCTCACAACATCTTTGCGACGCCTTATCTGATTTTTTCTTCAAAAAAGTTAACGACATCTATCAGGCTTTTTCTCTAAACACGGACTCTACACCACTATCCTTGTCCTCCACCTCACGGGATAACACACTGACCTGCTTTGTCGAGCTCACTATGGATCAGACAAGGAGTATTATTTCAAGAATCAAATCAGGTTCTGCATTAGACCCGTGTCCGCTCAAAGTTCTTATGCCAGTTATGGACACGTTGATACCGGCTATAACTCATGTTTGCAACACTATGTTTAGCTCCGGAATTTTCCCGGCTTCTCTGAAACATACGTTGGTCAAACCCCTCTTAAAGAAAGCCAATTTGAATAAAGATGACCTGAAAAACTATCGTCTGATAGCCAGTCTTCCTTTCCTGGCTAAGGTAATAGAAAAAGCCATGAATCAGCAACTGTCGGAATTTGTGGAGCAGCACCAGTTGCTCGATAACACCCAGTTCGGATTCCGCAAATGTCATGGCACGGAAACTGCCCTTCTAAAGGCTGCGGATGACATCAGAGCCATACGAGACCAGGGGGGGACAGCACTCCTGGTACTGCTGGATCTTTCGGCGGCCTTCGACACGGTCGACCACAAGATCTTAGTCGACCGTGTCGAACGACTGGGGGTCCAGAAAACTGCTCTGGACCTGCTTGTATCGTTTCTGGCCAATAGATCACAAGCAGTATCTCTAGGACCCTACCAATCATCGAAGGTGTCTCTGCCATGTGGGGTCCCTCAAGGCTCATCCCTGAGTCCGACACTATTTAATATCTACGTGTCGGACCTTGCAAATGTCATCAAAGCATTTGGGATGAGCCTGACCTCCTACGCCGATGACACCCAATTGGTACTGGCTATCAAAGGGGACGGGGAGGAAGTGGCCAATCGATTCACGAGAGGAATGATGGCAATAGGTGACTGGATGGCCACGAATTGTCTGAAACTCAATTCAGAAAAAACTGAAGTGGTCATCTTCGGTCACCTCTCCCCGGGCTGGTCACCTGTCTGGTGGCCACCATCTTTCGGTCCCCCGCCGAGTCCAGCTAGCAAAGTGAGAAATCTAGGCGTCATCTTCGATGCTGGCCTCAATTTTATGGCACATTCGAATAAAACTGCGGCTTCAGCTCATATGAAATTGAGAATGATTAGGAAAATACTACCTTTCCTACCGAACACGGCCGGGAAAACACTGGTCAGCTCACTAGTCCTGTCCTCCTTGGACTATTGTAACGCTCTATTCTTAAATGCCCAAGTCCGAGTGACAAATAAGATGCAGTCAATCCAAAATGCAGCCGCACGAATGCTGGCTGGGATCCCCAAGTTCGCACCAGTTACAAACATCATTAGGGATCTCCTTTGGCTCCCGATACGCAGCCGTATCAAATTCAAATCGCTGTGTATTATTTACAAGTCACTCAATAATCAAGGTCCCCACTTTCTCAAACAGAATCTTCTCCATCATGTCCCAACCCGATCTCTTCGTTCCTCTATTCAGAACTTCTTGGCTGTGCCTTGCACTAGAACAGTCACCTGGGGCGACAGGCGTTTCCTGGTTGCCGCCCCTAGACTCTGGAACACCCTTCCTGCACATATCCGAGCAAGTCCCTCCCTGTTCACATTCCGCAAACAGCTAAAGACGTGGTTATTTGACCAATAGTCTTGTATATCTTCTTTACCCCAGTTGCTGATCCATCCCTTAACTAGCGCCGAGACGCCCACGGGTATTCGCCGCGCTCTACAAATGTCAATAAATAAAATAAATAAATAAACCTTCTGTGTTCTTTGTTGACAAAATCACCAAAATCCAGGATGATTTGCTCACTGTCTGCAAGAGTCTTCCATCTCCACTGGCCACCCCCTCCCTTATGTTGCCTGTCCACACTGAACAGTTTGTTAACTTTGCCCCGGTAGAAAATATGGACATCGTTACAATCCTTGCGGCCTTAAAATCTGGATCTCCCTCTGACCCCTGTCCTGCTAGAGTATTTGTGGGACTTGCAGGTACAGTTGGTAATGAGGTGACCCATATTATTAACCGCTCTTTTCTTACTGCAACTGTCCCGGCCTGCTGGAAACAAGCGAAATTGCTCCCACTCTTAAAAAAAATGGCCTAGATCCCGCTGTCCCTGCCAATTTCCGGCCTATATCACTACTGCCAGCGCTTGTTAAAATATGTGAAAAGGTTGCTTTTACACAACTGGATAAATTTGTCAAAACCTCTCAGGCACTCCATCCAGCGCAATCAGGTTTCAGAGCAGCCTACAGTACGGAGACTGCACTAGTTGAAATATCCGAGGCTATTCGGGAATGTTTGGACAGAGGTGGCAGAGCTGCTCTGATCTTATTGGACCTCTCTGCCGCCTTCGATACTGTCCCACATTCCCTCCTGCTCACCAGACTAGCGGCCATAGGCATCACAGGCCCTGCCCTCGACTGGTTGACATCATTTCTAGAAAACAGAACGCAACAAGTCTGGATGCCACCTTTTGCTTCCTCCCCTAAGAAACTTACAACTGGCGTCCCTCAGGGCTCTACCCTCAGCCCCCTGGTTTTTAATATTTACCTCACCCCTCTCATCTATCTTGCAGAACAGTTAGGAGCAAAAATTATGGCTTACGCCGGCGATACACAACTTCTGTTCACATGGCCAAAAAATAACTTGGATACGTCGGCAGCCCAATCTTGCCTATCAGCTGTCTTTCGTTGGCTTGCCCTCGCCCAACTAAAATGCAACAAAAGCAAATCAGAGATTCTGCTGTATGGTTCCTTTCCAAACAACTTTAGTGATCTTCTCATGCCTGCCGACCTGCCATGTCCTAAATCTATCGGCGGCCCTGCAAAAAATTTAGGAGTCTGGTTTAACAATGACCTCAAATTTGAGGATCATCTAAAAAAACTTACAGGGGTCTGCTTCTCCACACTCAAAACGCTACGCAGATTTTTTCCTCTTCTTCCGAGAGAGGCCAAAGAGACCGTCATTCGAGCCCTTATACTATCTAGACTAGATTATGCGAATGGCCTTTTCTGTGGCCTTCCGGCTTATCTGATACACCGCCTCCAGGTTATTCAAAATGCTGCTGTCCGACTTTTGTTTAACATACCCAAAAGTTCCAGTGTCCGCCACCCTCTTCGTGCCCTCCATTGGCTCCCAGTAGCACACAGGATTTTGTTTAAAATCCTTGTCCTCTCTTACCGCGCTGTCCATCAAACTCGTCCAGTTTATCTGAGAAAAAGATTTCTCTCTATGTTCCCAACCGACCACTTAGGTCGGCCAATTTGTGCCAAATGACGGTACCTAAATTCAAATACAGCAGACTTGGTGGCCAATCCATCTCAGTCAGAGCGGCGAGAGCCTGGAACACTCTTCCTCTCCACTTGAAAACAGCCCGACCATCACTGTCTTTAAGAAAGGACTGAAGACCCACCTGTTTAACATCATTGTGTAGGGCTCTCCTTCCTTTCTTTTCTTTGGAACCTTTCTGCTCTGCCCTCTCTCCCTTCCGCGCCAGGATACTATTTTCTTAGTAATTGAGCGCGCTACAAAAACCTTTCTAATAATAATAATAATAATAATAATAATCTCTATATACAGAAAAGCAGAGTTCCATTAAGTGGGGTTGGAGGGGGGATGCAGTCGGAGGGGGGATGCAGTCACAGCACCAGGGGAGGGACCGAGAAGGTCAGGAAAGTGAGAGAAATGAGAGAGGGAAGCAGATGGTAACGAGTAGGACAGCAAGGAGTGTCTCAGATGCAACAGGAGAGACAATAGAAAGGTTGTTAGGACAGAGAAGGGAGGTCAGAGAACGCTACATTGGCGGAGGAGAGAGGTAGCAGAAGAAGCGAGTCATAAAAAGAAAATGGCGGGGAGTGCAAAGGTCCAAGTCTGAAAGTCCAGGAAGAGAGCTGCCATAGCCAGCAAGTCCGGGGGGAGAAAGGCAGTCCGCAGCAAAGTCACAGCCTCATCGTCCATGAGGAGCTGGGGCTGAGGAGTTCGATCTGGAGACCAGGGGTCAGGGAAGGAAGACCTCAGGCGCCAAGGCAGCTGTTCGCAGAACGGGAGGCAGCAAAGGCAAAAACAAAGTATAAAGGGAAGGAGGAGGGGGGCTTCTCACCAGAGCGTGGGAAGAAAGTTGCCCCGGGTGGAAGGCTGTGCATCTTCCTTGGAGCATCATGTAGCAGCGCCTCCTCGCCCTCTACAGACGCAGGCGGCATCTCTGGGGTCAGAAGAGAGCAAGTCCCCTGTCTCGGGGGTTCCATGACTGCTGCTCTGAGCTCGGACCCCCGCCGGCCGGTGCCCCTGGTGCCGCCGGAGGGCACAGACGGGCCGCCTCGCGCCTTCTTGTAGACCCTCTTTAATATCCTGGACTGCTGGGCGCGGTGCACATCATGGAGATTGAGTCCCACTGGCAGGGGCGGACACCCTGGAGCTGCCCCGCGGGGTTGCTAGAGTGCTAAGGTTTCAGGAGTGCACGGGGCCTGCAGGTTGGGAAAGTTCAGGCTGCATAACAATAACCTGCATGTCGGCGGATTCCAGCAGTGCGCCTCGGTGTCCCACAGATCGCATCAGTTAAGGAAGACGCGGGGTGTTGTAGGCGCGAAAACTTGCAAGTAAGTATCCATAACCACTCTCTCTCTCAGATACATTTAATTAGTTTTATAGCACCCCTCATACCAGTGTAGAGTTTCAGAGCACTTCACATTACACACAATTGCACAGAGACAATCAATCATATGTGTGTAAATTGGTGTACAGGAAATGTTACATTAGACAGAGGAATGCAAGTTGTAGGAATCACATGTCATCCATACTGGTAGGCAGTATGGTTTAGAGTGCTTGGTCTGGAGAATAACAAACTCAGAATTTAAAACGTACCACCATGGTTGGAAGTTCTCGTTAATAATAAGAATTGATTTCTACCCAAACTATCCCTTTTTGCAACATTAGGATAATAAAAGACAACAGATCTTTGATGACAGCCAACAGCTTGCTGTTCTATGTTAGGATTGTAACTTATAAACTGCAAGTGACAAAAGGATCTCTCTGACAGAAGCCGTAACCCACTGATATATTTACATTATATGCACCCTGTGATCTGCATGGTACATATTCTTTAAAGCAGGCGTGCTTGTCAAAACTTTCACTAGACAAAACTCCAATCTCTGTCCAGGAAAATTATTAATCAATGGAGTTATATTGACATTTGTATTGCTGCCTGGAAATTGCTAAATGCAAGGAACATGGCAGCAGGTGCTTTTAAAACCATAACATACTTTAAATGAGGTGCCCCCACGCAAAGACAGCACCCGATGCAGTGGCACCAGTCGCATTGCCTTAGACATTGCTCTGCATTGTTGCGACCAATGCAGGGCTGCGCAATCTTCTGTGAAGATCTTGGTATTGTCCCCAGTCATTACCCTTTCTTGATTTTACCTGCAACAGGTTTATTTAATTAATTCATGTATTTATTTGTTAATTTTCTCAAGTGTTGACATGTGGTGTTTGGCCTATTTATAACCTTCAGGGTTATGGATGATTAAAGCAGATAGGGCCATATGAACAATATGGGAATTGCAATTTCTTAATTGCGATGCTTACCAAATCGAATCGCAAATAGGAAATCGCCATTTCTAATGTACAAAATATTATTTTCCTAAATAGCAATTCCTCATGGGTTTGCAAATCAACCTACATCATGAATATTAATGAAGAATATCACATTTTGACCCATTAGCAATCACAGTCATCACAGGTATGATGGCCTGCTGAGGTCACAACCTCAAAGCGGGAAGGGATGCCTAGGAGACCCCTTCACATTTGCGAATGGTTACAACCACCTTTAAGGTGTTAGTAAAAAATGACCATTTTCTATGCACTGCAAGTAACCGATTTAGCAGCCATTTAATAAGTTATAAAGAGGAGCCTGTAAGTTGAAAAGCAACAAATATTTTGTTTGCTAACCTCAATGGCTTGATCCATATCCAGCAACCAATCAACTGAACATTAAAAGGGAGAATATAGTGGATCAGGTGAAACTATAAAGTGATGCTGGGAAAAAAGTAAAGTGTAGGATGTATCACCATAATATCTTCAGCCATATAACAAGTAGCCTTTAGCCACATTACTTATTTCATGACTGAAAATACCATGGTCTAATATTAATGATGATGTGTAATAATTGTGTACTGTTTTAAGAGGTTATTATATAATACATGTGATGTTTGTAATGAACAATCTAATTATGTTATACGTGTTATTTCACAGCAGGGAATAATTTGATCTTTGTGTTTATTATCTTTTACTTATCAGTGTATTGCTGAATGTTAGACATAATGGGCTTAATTTACAAAGATAAACTTAGATCTGAAGTCTAAGGTTAGACCTAAAGTCTAACTTTAGACCTGAAGTCTAAGGTTAGACCTGAAGTTTACCTTTGTGAATCTGGGCCTTACAGCCATATTCATCAATCTCCCGTTTTGCGAGGCCCTAATAGCGAATTATAGCGATTCGCTATTAAGGACTCGCAAAACGGGATTCATGTAGGATTAGCAGAATTTATTGCGATTCCTACTGATTCCTTATTTGCGATTAGCAAATTGCTAATCGCTAATAAGGAAAATCTCCCCATTCATTCCTATAGGCCAAGGACATGTGTGTGTGTAACATGCAAAAGAAAAAAATGCACTAAAGTGCTTTTTACTCTTTTTTCGCAATTTACCACAAAGTCAGATTTTGTGGTAAATTGCGACCAAATATTGCGAATTCGCAATTTCAAATTGGGTGATGAATTGGATTTAAGGAATCTCTATTAGAGATTCCTTAAATCCAATTCCTGGCAAATATGCGATTTCGGTAATAGCGATTTTTGCATTTGGGATGATGAATCCCAAATGCAAAAATCGCACTCGCAAACGGCCAGATTCTCAGAATCTGGCCATTTGCGAGCGCAATTCATGTTGATGAATATGGCTGATAGACTTCAGGTCTAAACTTAGACTTCATGTCTAAGTTACTTTTACGAATCAGGCTCCCTGTATTGCAAAACATGTTTTTTTTCTTGAGGAAGCCTTTTGTTTTGGCTGGTTTTATTGGACCCTCTCCTCTTAGTTCTTGAGGATTAACTCCCTTGTTGTTAAATCTTAGTAGTTAGGTCCCTGATGTAAAAAAATCTAGAATTGATATTTTCTAGTTGCAATTCTTACTGAATCCCAATTAGGAAATCGCAATTCTTGATGTAAGAAAACTTACATCTTTGAGACCGCGCTTCCTAGAGGGTCGCAAAGTGACCCATCTCATGAGTATTAATGAAGCAGGTCAGAATTTGTGACATTTTAGGAATTGCAGCCATCACATGTATGATGGCTTGCTGAGGTCAGCAAATCACTATGTCTGTGATTGCTTATTAATAAAGCAATCTTTTTTTTTAGGTGTCCCCCATTTTACTTGAAGGAAAACAGGATGAGTTTATAAAGAAAAAATGAAACTTTGAAGTTTCATTTTTTAAGAGTAGGCAGTGGTAAGTGCAATCACTGCCTGCTCGAACAATATATATTTTTCCCATTCTCAAAGGGGAAGTCCCCATTTGCGAATGGGTTACCACCTCCTTCAATAAGTCAGCAAAACATTAATACTTTCCATTCAGATTCGGTACTTGGAAGGGAAGCCCTAAACATGCCCTTTTCAAATATCACATCGCAAACACAAATTGCGATTCAGTAAAATGCTACCAAATTGCCATTTGTGCTTTGTATATATGTAAAAGAATATTTGCAGTGGAAAACAGAATGATTCTGTGAATTGGCCCATTTCTGGTTGGGAAAATGCTTTTTACATATGGCACTTGGAAACCAACATTTCATCATTCACGATGGAGCAATTAAGTAATTTATATTCTTCACCTTATGTTATACAAGAGTTCTCTGATCAAGAAAATATACAGTTGAGAAAATGGAAGCCTGGAATTCAGGATACTGTTTTCTCCAGGTGGTCTGGCATCCTGGGAAAAAAGACTGGTAGAAATGCATTTCTCTAGCATGAGAACAGTTCTAGGGCCTGAGACTCAAATGGCACTGCACATCATTATAAGCACATCCAGAGACTGTGAACTGCCGACAACTCTGCTAAGGGTATCTACAACGACATTCCTCACTCCCTGAATTTTTGTTTTTGAGACTCGATGAGGATAAATCTCCTACCAGTGTATTAAATCCTTTGCCACTTGTACCATAGAGTGCTACTTCATATCTCCCTTGTCTACTCATGTAAGTCTTTGTCATAATGTTAGTAGTCCTGATGCTAAAGGGTCTTCTCTTTAGTGCACGGCCGAAGAGGGAAAGGCTCTAAAATTTTCAATATTTCCCTCCACCCAGTGCAGCAGACTACCTCTTGGGGTGACAACAGACCAGTAGATAAAATAAGGATGATGCTGTGGAGGGGTATCAATTTGAACATCAAGGGCAAATTTATGCACTTTTTGTGGGGTCTAAACTTCTACAGAATCTTAAGGACAAGCTAAATGATAGATAAGATACTTGTCTCCAATTTCTTCGGCAGAAGGGGGGGTGATATTTTTTATCTTTAAAAGCAATCAGGTACCTCTCTTGAAGATCTACATTTTCCCAGTACCTTTCGGCCACTAAGGGATCATTACTCCAGTATCTGGTAGAACAAAAACATATTCCAATTAGTATCTTTTTCATGCAATGACTGTCACCCACTCAGGCCTTAAATCTATTTTCCAGACTTGTACTTTGTGGCCTTCAAACAGACCTTTCTAATGGTCTACAGTGATTTAGAAGGGAATGTGAGGAAAGAAGAATAACAGTCAGAAGGAGGCTGTTTAAATGAGATAGACAATGTTAGAATTGGGGGTCTCTAGTTGACAGAGGTAGGTACCTTTGTCCAAATAGTGAACCTTGCTTCTAGTCAGGGTAAGGGGGATACACACTTTAGATAACCCCTGCTCACCCCCTTGGTAGTTTGGAACAAACGGAGAGGGTTATCCCAAAGGCAATGTGTAAATTATTTGTACAAACACTGACAATAACATAGTGAAAACAACACAAAAGGACAACACACCAGTTTAGAAAAATAAAATACCTATGTCTTAACTAAACAAGACCAAAATGACAACAATCCAACCTACAAAGTTAAAAATATGACTTTCAGAAGGTTTCGAGAGCTTGTACCAGTAGAAAACTATGTAGTATGACTTTAACACAAAGTACCTGAATATGCATCGAAATTCACAAGGTCAAACAGCCACAGAGAAAGGAAGTGTTGGAAAACACAGTGATGCATCAGTTCCGGAGTCCTTGAGGAGGTGAGGCAACAGTTATGCTGCACACAGAAGCAGTGATGCTTCAAATCCGGACTGTGGGGGGAAGTGAGGCGTAAAAATACAAGATGATTCTGGTCTCTGGGTGATGCGTGGAAAAACTAGGTACACAGGTACAATGTGTGGCACACTGGTGGTGATGTGTCACTTAGCGAGGCTTCACGCTTTCCGGCGTCAGTGCTGGTGAATTTACAGCGAGGCTTTGCGTCGCCCGGCGAGACTCAGCGAGGCTTCACGTTGTCCGGTGCCGGTTCAGAGAGAATTTGCACGGCTTTGCGATGCTTTGCGTCAGTTCTTGCAGAGATTAGCTGCAAAACCCACCTCCGAAGCACTGTAACTGGAAGGAGGCACCTCAGGTAAGGGTAGGACTCACAGATGACGGAATCCAACAGTGCCAGCAGATTTGCAGGAAGTCTTTTGTGTCACTGAGACTTCAGAACAGGAGCTCAGCCCACTTCAGACCCTTGGAGATCTCCTTCAAGCAGGGGACACAGCACACAGCAAAGTCTTCTCTTTTCCTTAGCAGAAACAGCAAATGAAGGCCAACCCCAGACACATAGCAAGGCCCGTACTTCTCAGTCTCTCCAGCTCTTCTCCTTGGCAAAGGTTCCTCTTGAATTCCAGGAATGATCTAAAGTCTGGGATTTTGGGTCTGATACTTATACGCCAAAATGTCTTTGTTCTCATTGTGCAAGTGAAGTAATCAGGGTTCCCAAGGCCTACATGCTCCGTAGATAACCCACTTACACTCAAGAACTGTTGGCACGGAAACTGTAAAAGTCAAAGAACAAGTTTATTAAGACCCCATGGGGTGGCGGTACACTCATACAGCACCCTTCGGTAATGCAAGAGGTATCACACCGAACATCGGTGTGACCCCGTCTTTTATACAGTTTTCAGGTAATAAAGATAGGCGGCACAAAGTTACAACACATTATGTACATATATGGTCATGTTTTGGAACACAGCCAGCTCATTGGAGGGGGTACAACTCCGCTGGTCAGTTTGGCGGCACATTCCTAAGGGGTGACTGGTCAGTGGGGACTGCGCATGTACGAGCTTGACCAGTACTAAAAATAGCCTGTTGCTGGGCAGACTGAAGTGGTCAATGGTACGGACGACGGACTAAAGGGCACGCTAGCCACGAGGCCGCTTATGATCTAAGATGGCCGCCGTAACATTCAAAATGGCGTTTTCATGTATAGCCAAGTTAACAGGAACACGTGTAGTTTCAGCTAATCGCTAACGCAGCCATGCCAAATACGACAGACGACCCTTTTAGCGTTTAGCTGAAGCTACCTCATAATGAACATAATCAGGATGTTCGTCCTCAATGTCTATTAACATTATTTGCGTCACTTCTTTATGAAGCATCATTTTGTCATGGGCAAGAGCTCGTCTTGATGGCACACAAGCTGATAAACACATAGAACACAGAGCCGGGCCACATTGGATACATAAGCACACAAAGAACAGTACCCCTACAATAATACATAGAATCGTTAACAGTTTCCAGCCCCAAGCAGTAAGTATTGACCAGAACCATCCTGAAAGTGTCCAAGTTCCATTGTCCGGGTGTATTTCGGCTGCTATTTTATGCAGCTTCGATATGGCATCATAAACAGATGGTGAATTGTCAGGTATGTACACACAGCAGCTACTTCCGATAATTCTACATGCCCCCCCACGGTCAGCTAGAACTACATCCAACACCATCCTGTTTTGGAGCGTAACAATCCTAGAAATCTGAAGTTCCTCAGTAATATTCCCAAGTGCAGTTGCAGTATCATTTGCTACAGCCTCAACAACACGTGTCAATCGTCTTATTTTCCGACTGTTCAGTGCAGCCCCCACAAAGGAAAACAGTCCCAAATTGAAGTCCACATACTGCTGTAAGGCAGTATCAGTCTGGTCGATGTCATCCAGAACAACAGTTCGCTTGACTCTATTCAGGACAAAGTCGTGATATAAGACATAGTCATTGTGATACATCGGCGGGGCAATGAACACAGGGGGTAATACAAACGATACATAACACGTGCCTAACCATCCCAATGGAAGCTGATGATAACCCTTCGTTCCACAAATGAAATACGTATTTCGAGATGCTACAAACGAGATGCCATTCGGGCTATCAAAGGTAAGTGTGGTATTGCATTCACTTTTCCCTACTGGAATCGAACCTTTATTTCTTATACACAAATCGGCTTTAGTAGCAATAACAGTGATAACATGTGAGCTTGATACATTAATATTTCGTTGATTGCTGTACACACGCGGGGCAGATATGTTATCGGGCCAGTACTCCTCCCATTCAAATCGAGTACCCGCAGCCCGTGGAAACCCATCCTTGTCATGGAAACATATTTTATTCAAACGGAAAAGCACCCCCCCCCCTTCGTTGGCCATCTCAGAGTAAAGAGGAGAGTGTACCAGGCATTGCAAGATCCATTATGTGAGAACGGGAGTGGAATAAGTGGGGTGCCCCCTTTCTTCTGGTGCCCTGGCAACATCCCACATACCCAGCAATTGGAAGTATTAGTCATATTATGCGTGTGGTGGAGAATGTGAATAAAACTGTTATTCAGATACGTTTGCCGATGCCGTTCTTCATGGTAGGGTAGGGTAAAGTGAAAATGTTCAGATGGAGCCGGGGTAGTCGGCAGCAAATGTTCACGTACAGGTACCACAAGTTCAACTACCCAGGCTATTACAGCTATCACCACAATAGTCAAGACAAAGAGAATGGCACCTAGTATTCGTTTGTCTCGTGAGGCAGATGACGCCATAGTCCAGAAGAGTTCTTACAAAGTCTCAAATAGTTCAAATTGTTCACAAAGTTTCAAATACACATGTGTGTATACCTAAAAAAAAGAAAAATACGGTGCTGAGCTCCGAGGTAGCCGTTGTTTTCTTCTCCGGGCCAAGACGGGTGTCGCTACACTGGACAGAACTGATCCCCCACCCTTGGAATTCCCGGTCTCCGTTTCACAAACCTGGAGCGGTAACCAACCAGTCATGGAAAAAACAAAAATCTTCTTATCGTGGCCGCAAATTGTAGCGCTCTCGTCCAGCAACGGCGTGGTCCGGGAAGGCTCCCTCTACTTCGGCCGACGTCACAGCTGGGCTCTTTTCTTTCTCCAGAATCTCTTTGTAGTCAGTCAACACAGCAGGATTCACCAGATTAGGAGAGACACGACGGCAGTGTGTCGAGTGCACCCACCGCTTCCTGTTGGTCACTCGTACAGCGGTCCGGGTCGCCAGGAGGACCTGCTCGGGGCCCTTCCACCTTGGCTCCAAACTGCTCGCTCTCTCAAACGACCGAATCATGACATGGTCGCCGGGGCGAAGATCATGGCCCTCTCCAGTAGAGTTGTCGGGGAGCGCTTCTCGAACCTGTTGATGAATAGAAAGCAAATCATTTGTTAATCGTGCCAAATAATCATTCATCATTATACAAGGCACATCATGTATCAATCGCGGCTTGGGCACCCCCCAGATATTCATAGGGCGACCAAACACCACCTCATATGGTGTGAGGCCAGTTCGTGAATGGGGTACTGATCTAAGAGAGAGCAGTGCTAACGGCAAAGCATCAGGCCACTTCAACGACGTGGATGCCACAATCTTGGCCAATTTGAGTTTTAACGTAGCATTGTACCGCTCAACCAGACCTGCCGACTGAGGGTGGAACACAGCGTGGAACTTCTGCTGAATCCCTAACCCCTTCAGTACATACTCCACAATATTCCCAACAAAATGAGGCCCATTATCGCTCCACAAAAATTTGCAAACTCCAAAGCGAGGAAAGAATTCCTTAAGCAACACCTTAGCCGTTGTTAGGGCTGTATTGTCTTTCGTGGGGAAGGCCTCAACCCATTTGCTAAAGGCACATACCACCACTAGGACGTACTTCAGGTTGTTGCAGCGCTCGAGTTGGATATAATCCATTTGGAGTACCTCAAATGGTGCCGAGGGTGGAACGAACCCTCCTTTCGGAGTATGGGTCCCCTTCCCAGGATTGTGTTGTAAACACACCAGGCAGGTCTGCACTACTCTCTTAGCAGTATTAGCAATCTCGGGATGTTCCCAAACTCGTGTTAACAGTCGAGTGATTGCAAGGGCTCCGACATGTGCCAATCCATGTGTCATCTGAACCATCGCCTGCAAGTAAGCTGCAGGCAATTTCCATTTTTCCATGTCCTTACTTCTCCAACAACCCTCATCATCCAGTACCCCATCTGCTGCCCATGCCGCAAGTTCTGATTCAGTGGCTGATTTCTGAATGTCCAAAATTTCTGCTCTAGCATCGCTCCATCGCTCAGCCTGTGATTGTGTCACGTACATGGAGGAGTCAGTCCGAGACATAGCCGTTTGTCTCGCTATACTGTCTGCGAAGGCATTTCCTTGGCCCACTTTATCAGTAATCTTTTTATGGGCGCTACATTTTATTATCGCTACTTTCTTTGGGCAAAGCAACGCGTTTAAGAGATCACGCACCAGTTCTCCATGCATGATATGTACTCCGTGAGAAGTTAAAAACCCACGCTCTCTCCAGAGTAGCCCGAAGTCATGTGCTACTCCGAAGGCGTACCGGCTGTCTGTGTATATGTTCACACATAGGCCAGCACTCAATTCGCAGGCTCTTGTTAAAGCTATCAGCTCTGCTGCCTGAGCCGATTTCTGTGGTATTCGTGCTGTTTCTACCACTGTCTTAAGTGTCGTGATCGCATAGGCTGCGGAAGTCGTACCATCTGGCAGCCTCAAACACGATCCATCAACCCACAGTTCCCCATCCACATCTGGAAGTGGCATATCCTGTAAGTCAACACGACCCTTTGTCTGTTCCTCGGTCAGGAAAACACAGTCATGATGTTTTTCTTCCTGACCCTCCTCGACCGGATAGGGCAATAAAGTGGCAGGGTTCAGGGTAGCGCATCTTTTCAGTGTAATATGTGGCGCCAAAAGTGTAAGCTCATATCCTGTTAGCCGTGCACTCGTAAGATATTGGGTCTTTGTTTGATTCAACAGAGCATCTACTGCATGGGGAACTAGGACCAACAGTATGTGTGATAACACAATTCCCTCACTCTGTCGTATGGCTACTGCTGTTGCTGCCACTGCTCGAAAACACCCAGGCAACCCTCGTGCTACAGGATCAAGAATGGCAGAAAAATACGCACATGGTCTCTACTTATCCCCGTGTACTTGCACTAACACTGACAATGCGCACCCATCATTCTCGTGCACGTATAATGTAAAAAGTTTTGTATAATCTGGTGTACCTAACACGGGTGCAGAACAAAGGGCCTGTCTCAATTGTTCGAAAGCATTCTGACATTCATCTGTCCATTCAAGGGGCATTGGTGTAGCTTTGGACAGCAACGCTAACAAAGGTTTTATAATGTGTGAAAACCCCATGATCCACTGTCTACAAAAGGACGTTAATCCTATAAAAGCACGTACATCTCTCTGTGTACGGGGGACTGGTGTGTCTAAAATCGCTTGAATTCGATCAGATGTTAATGCACGCCCCTCCTTAGACAAAAGATGACCGAGGTAGGTGACCTTGGGTCTACAGTATTGGAGCTTTTTCTTCGAAACTTTATGATTGTTCTGGGCCAGAAAAGAAAGCAACGCAATTGTACTTTCTTCACATTGTGCATAAGAGTCTGCAGCGAGCAGAAGGTCATCCACGTACTGGATGAGGACAACGCCAGTCTGTAACTCAAAGGAATCAAGCTGTCTTTTCAGAGCCTGGCTATATATACTCGGGCTCTCAGTGTAACCTTGGGGAACACGACAAAATCTATACGATTTATTATTTAACGTGAAGCCAAACAGATATCTGCTATCAGGATGGACAGGGATGGAAAAGAACGCGTTTTTCAAATCAATTACACTAAAGGTCGTGGCCGTTGGTGGCACCAATGTAAGGAAGGTCGTAATGTCGGACACCACCGGGTATTGGGGAATGACAATTTTGTTAATCTCTCTCAAGTCAATAATAAACCGATAGACTTTGTCGTCAGTATCTCTCTTAAGGATCGGAAGAATCGGACTGTTACAGACATTATAAGGAACCTCTTCCACTACTCCTGCAATGATCAAATCCTGAACAATATGTGTCAAGGCAATTTCACCTTCTCTCGAAATCTTATACTGTGGTACCCGTGGTAGAGAGGCCCCTTCCTTAACAGTAATGTGAATAGGTGGAATACGCATCTCTCCCACATCCGTATCTGAGGTCGCCCATAACGTGTGCGGTAGAGAGGCCAAGGCTGGAATGTCTAATATAGTGCAAAACCTATCTGAGTCAGGATAATTGTCATTGAGGATAACCCGCACTCCCTCAGGAGCGCACCGTATCGTTGCTCGAAAATATTTAAGCAAGTCAATGCCCAGGATATTATCTGGTGTATGGGGTGATAACAAAAATTGACCAAAACTGAAAAATTTGTCAGGACAAAGTGCAAGGGGTTTTGACAATGGGCTAGGGGAGGGTGTGCCATCGAACCCTACACATGTTATCATTTCGCCAGACAGGGGAGCCCTCGGAACCAAGTGTTTTGACAAAGCGCTACGAGTAGCTCCTGTGTCGACTAGAAATTGATCAGTAGAACCCAGAATACCCGCTGTTACATATGGCCCCTTCTGATCTACCGGCACTTCAATTGATTCCGTACCCCATCCTACGCAGTCCTATGCATGCACATAATCCTGGTGTTCCACATTCTCACCCTCCGATATCTGATATTGGTTTCGTCTATCAAACGTGTTTCGTTCGTCCTGGCCACGGCCCCTTTCCTCAACCCTTCCACGATCACCACCACCACCTCTCGCCCCCGCATAGCTGCCTCTCGACCTACCACCTCCTCGACCACGCTGGCTACGCTGTTCACGAAGTACCGGACAATCGTCAGCCCAATGCCCAAACTCCTTACAATAGGCACATTGATCCTCCGCTATATCCGTACGACCATACGACGCATTTCCTCCACCACGTCTACCTCTATCATACCCTCTGCCCTGTGTTCCCCGAACCTGTGCCAACATCACCTTCGTTTTCAATTCTTTCGCCTTCTTATCAACACTTTCTTTAGCCTCCAACTCCTGCCGCTCATAATACTGAGCCATAGTTAACAAAGACGCAGGGGTCGCCGTGGCCCAGGAACTTTCACTCGATTTCAATCGCTTTGCAATCTCCGGTAGGAGATTAGCCACATACTTATCTACAAACAAATGCCTACCCGTATCATCTGTTAAAGATTGACCACTATAATCATGAAACGCCTCCTCGAAGCGTGTAAAGAAATCAGAAACCGTCTCATCAGGCTTTTGTTTGCACGAAGCTAACATGGTCCAATCAATCTTTTTAGAAGGAACAAGCGTTTTTAGTTTAGTCAGGATAGCCGCCGGGAGGTCTAAAATCAAATCACATGGCTTACATGCAGGTTCCCTATCTAAATCTGCTTGGTTTATTTCTTTCCATGTCCCCCCCAGTATTGTTTCATCATTATTTTTACGAATCTGTCTCCACATATCAGGTGGAAGAATTAACCCAAAGAACAGATCTATATCGACAAGAGTCATCACACAAGACGAAATGGCCCCTTCCACCCCTTCATAAAATGCCGCCGGATTTTTCCGTAAATCAGGTAAAGAGTTTTTCAATGCCATAACATCTGCTCTATTCCACGGAGTATACACCCAGTTATATATAAAATATCCCTTCGCATCCTTAGATAATTTATCATCATCTGTACCTTGCCCTTTAGGAGGGATATACAAAGGTGCGGCTTCACGCATAGGCATAACATGCAACGCAGAACTCTTATCTGAACCCCGGAGAGAACACTCCATAGTCTGCACGTTAGACTCCGACCCGGACTCCTTTTGTCTCCTTCTCCGCTCCTCCCGCAATCTGGTGGTCTCATCTCGCAGCTGGACCAGTTGCTTGAAAAGGTCATCAACATCTGTAAGAGCAAATAAACCTTTATCCAGATTCTCACGATGAACTGACACAGCTTTAGATTCTAACGTATCTGAAAGTTGACGATACGCAGTAACAACTTCATCCGCCAAAGTAGACAGAAAATACAACAATTCCTGATCCGTCCAAGTACCCCTTTCCGCAATCACCTCAGACTGAGAAACACAGTTCTTATTCACTTTACGAGCCCAACTACGTAAATGTGCGGACCTCTCCGCAGTAAACCTGAGAGCAGATACACCCTTCTTTTCCAGCTTATCCTGTCCATCATCTTCCGAATCTGCGTCTGGAGCCGTAGGCGAAACATACGGAGGCGGTGACCGATCTAGTAATGAAAAATCATCAATTTCATTATTAAGGACAGGATAAAGCGGTCGACGGATAGGAAATTGACCAGTCGTTTGCAATTTGCGTTCCCGTTCCTCCCTCTCTTTCTTCTCCTGAGCCTCCTTTTCCTCAAGCTGTAAAGCCTTATCCCGAGCAGCCTTGCGCTGCTCTTTGTCCGCCAAGGCAACTTCACGCTTCATTCGTTCACGCACCGCTTTCTCCCACATTCGCACACAATCAAACATATTTTGTCTAGACCTGCGTTGGAACAAACACTGTTCCACAAACTGTACTTTACGTAAATCGAACGACCCATGTAGAGGCCATTGCAATTCAGGATCAGATTTAGAATATTTATGCCATAATTTGCTGTACATTATAGGGGGAAGACCAAATTTGATGTACATATCCCTTTTCGGTGTACCTTCTGGGGGAGCCGGCTGTGCTTCTGCTAACCTAATTGTGGTACCATTTCCAAAACAGCACTTCCCTCGGAGTGTGCTTAAAACAGGCATGTTCAAAAAGTATCACGAAAGCGTGACACCGTATAAAATGGCACTTACAGTACTTCACACAAATGTGCCGCTCAGAGGAAAAAAACGAGGTTAGAGAAACATCTCTACATGCCTGCCTATGTGAAGTGCACTACACATATAGATTCAAAGTTCACAAATTCACAAACGTTAGCTAACTCAAATCAAAATCATAGGTCATAGGACTCCGGCAAGCGTCCGAAGACTACCTTACCGAACACAAATCATAGAACTTCAGCAAGCGTCCGAAGACTACCTTGCCGAACACAAATCATAGAACTTCAGCAAGCGTCCGAAGACTACCTTGCCGAACACAAATCTTACCCAAAATCTCAAATGTCCAGATTCCAACTGCCAAGGTCTTGTGATCAAATCAGCCAAACGGCACTTTCCCAGCAACGCAGACGATCGAAAACTCAGTCGGAGACCGGCGCCACCTGGAAGGTCAGATCAGAAGGAAAGGAAGAAACACCGTGGGTGCCAAGACTCGGGTCACTCAGTGACAGCGCGCGTCCATGGCGAGTTTCCAAGCCTTCGTCACGACCTCTCCTTCGGGCATCCGAGTCGCCGATGAGTCCCTTCGTGGTCGCCAATTTGAAGTAATCAGGGTTCCCAAGGCCTACATGCTCCGTAGATAACCCACTTACACTCAAGAACTGTTGGCACGGAAACTGTAAAAGTCAAAGAACAAGTTTATTAAGACCCCATGGGGTGGTGGTACACTCATACAGCACCCTTCGGTAATGCAAGAGGTATCACACTGAACATCGGTGTGACCCCGTCTTTTATACAGTTTTCAGGTAATAAAGATAGGCGGCACAAAGTTACAACACATTATGTACATATATGGTCATGTTTTGGAACACAGCCAGCTCATTGGAGGGGGTACAACTCCGCTGGTCAGTTTGGCAGCACATTCCTAAGGGGTGACTGGTCAGTGGGGACTGCGCATGTACGAGCTTGACCAGTACTAAAAATAGCCTGTTGCTGGGCAGACTGAAGTGGTCAATGGTACGGACGACGGACTAAAGGGCACGCTAGCCACGAGGCCGCTTATGATCTAAGATGGCCGCCGTAACATTCAAAATGGCGTTTTCATGTATAGCCAAGTTAACAGGAACACGTGTAGTTTCAGCTAATCGCTAACGCAGCCATGCCAATTACGACACAAGGGGCTCTTAGCTCAGTTCAAACCAATTCTGGGGGGTACTCTGCAAGTGCACAACAACATCCATTGTCATTGTGAACCTTGGCTCCAGACACACCACAGGTGGGCGGAGCCAGCATTGTGGAAGGCAGGCACAGCCCTATTGAGGTACAGTTGTGACTCCTTCCACCACTCCAAATGCAGATCAGGCCATTCAGCCTAGTGCTGATTCATCCAGACTCTTGGAGCTTCTGCACCTCCCCAGCCCCTGTCACTCCAACGTAGACAGTCAATCCTCAAACAGGTAGAGGCACACAGGATGGTTGAACAAGAAAATAGCCACTTTCTAAAAGTGGTATTTTCAAACACACAATTTAAAAACCATCTTTACTAAAGATGTGTTATTAAATCATGAGTTCAGGGATATCAAACTCCATTTTTCCATCTAATCCCTATGGGAAAATATGCTTGTAAAATGTTACAAAGCATTCCCCATGCTGTCCAATGGGACAAGTTAGCCTGTCAATAGTGAAAAACAAAATTGGCAGTATTTCACTATTAGGACATGTTACACACTCAAGTACATGACCTACCTTTCACATACACAGCACCCTGCTCAGGGGGGGTACCATGGGCCTACCAAAGGGGTGCCCTATATGTAAGAAAAGGTAAGGTTAGTGCCTGGCAAGTTGTTGCACTTGCCAAGTCAACATGTCAGTTAACAAACTCTGCACACGCACCGCAGTGGCAGGCATGAGACATTTCTTGCATTCTATAACATATGGTCACTTGAACCCCACATTGACTAAAGACTTATTCTGTGTTCCTTATCAAAAGTCATAACCAACTGCAACTTTATCGACTTTATTTTTACTCAACTCCAGCCGCATCCATACCATACTGTTTATCTACTTGCAGTCTGCAATATTTCTTGTTTGTTACCAACACATTCGTGTCACATGTTTCTCCTTGCTTTAATACGTTTTTGTTTTGTTTATTGATATCACGTTGTTTAGCTTCAACACAACTTTATTATCTATGAATCGCTGCACATTTCCTCTTGAAGTCGTTATACTCCCATCACATGACATATGCATCACGCGTTTATCGCTTATCCATTGGCAGTCACTCCGGTCATGTGATCGGTTTGGTCCGTTTTTCATCACTTTTTATCTTGTGCGTAATTTCATTTCCTGAATACTATGGTTCACGAAAGGAGTGGAGACATGGCTTGTTCCAGTCCTATGTAAGTTATCGAAGCCAGCGTATCTGATTTTTCATGCCATTTTGGTATATAGCGCGTCACAGTTAGGTTGAGTCTGCCTAATCACACCCCAGCGCTCGCTTGCAAACCTTTGAACCCTGCATGTTTTTTATTTAACGCTTAAGAATTTGCATGTTGCTCACCGCACACCGTGCCTTCCCAGCAGATTTTTCGTGTTTATAGGCGATTCACCGAACCAGCAGAGTAAACCACCTCTGAATGTTTTCTCACTCTTTCTATGAGAAGATTCACTCCGTGTGCACTCTTTACAGTTTTGGCAGGTCCGTCACACAATTTTCTTTGGGCACGGGTACCGTATTATCTCACTGATTTTATTGTTATTTATGATTTAGTGGAGTACTTTATCCGGTCCGGTTTCATTTCTTTACTGACCCCTGATAAAGGATCCTCTTGTGTTGACCCGAAATGCATTGGGTATCTTCTAAAAACTGTGAACAACATTGATAATTGCACCATAAGATGATGATTATGTCTGCAAATTCCGCTGAATTTGAACGATGAATATTATCAAGAACCTTGAATGGATTACAAAGTTTTGAATTGAATAAAATTGAACTTTGTGAAGAAACCGGAGAGTTTCATGATATATTGTGTGCACATTTTGGTGGGCAGATGATCCTCCCCACACCAAGCTTTGATATTGTTCCAGTCCTATGTAAGTTATCGAAGCCAGCGTATCTGATTTTTCATGCCATTTTGGTATATAGCGCGTCACAGTTAGGTTGAGTCTGCCTAATCACACCCCAGCGCTCGCTTGCAAACCTTTGAACCCTGCATGTTTTTGATTTAACGCTTAAGAATTTGCATGTTGCTCACCGCACACCGTGCCTTCCCAGCAGATTTTTCGTGTTTATAGGCGATTCACCGAACCAGCAGAGTAAACCACCTCTGAATGTTTTCTCACTCTTTCTATGAGAAGATTCACTCCGTGTGCACTCTTTACAGTTTTGGCAGGTCCGTCACACAATTTTCTTTGGGCACGGGTACCGTATTATCTCACTGATTTTATTGTTATTTATGATTTAGTGGAGTACTTTATCCGGTCCTGTTTCATTTCTTTACTGACCCCTGATAAAGGATCCTCTTGTGTTGACCCGAAATGCATTGGGTATCTTCTAAAAACTGTGAACAACATTGATAATTGCACCATAAGATGATGATTATGTCTGCAAATTCCGCTGAATTTGAACGATGAATATTATCAAGAACCTTGAATGGATTACAAAGTTTTGAATTGAATAAAATTGAACTTTGTGAAGAAACCGGAGAGTTTCATGATATATTGTGTGCACATTTTGGTGGGCAGATGATCCTCCCCACACCAAGCTTTGATATTTAAAGGCACGGCTAGACGACGTGTGACTAATGAGGCGCCAACCCGAGCATATTTAACTATTCGAAATAACTTAGGAGCAAAACGAGTGCATGGGGATAACACAAATTTCTCAATATTTTAAAAGTGGCAGATAAGTGAAACAAAATTACTATAGAATTTCCACCCAGGTCAAGTCCAGGTTTAATAAAATCAATTTTTTTGTTAAGAGTGCTAACTCTGTACTGAAGCCAGCATGGAACCAGATTGTGAAAGATGCAAAATGTTAGTCTCCTCATTTTATCTGGTAATCTGTTGGTTGGCCAGAGTCTCTAGCCTCTTCCCAAAAACTGGGAGAAGAGAAATAGGTCTTTAGTTTACTGGGCATGACTGGTTCAGGTTGCTTTTTTTATAAGAAGAACAAGCACCTTTTCCATCATGATGGAACTGAGCCTGAGTCGAGTGAAAGATTAAAAATGGAGATGATCTGCAGGTTAATGGACTGAGCTGCCCATTTGAGATTATGCGGTGGGCAATTGTCCAAAGAGGAGACAGATTAGGTTATGTAAAGCAAGATTTCAGAGTTCTTCAGGGAGAACTTCACAAAAGAGATCAGTTGAGGGTGCTAAATCTGAAAATGAGAAGGATGTGTAGTGGGAACATCCTTTTCATTTATGAATGTGGGAAAGTTATTAAAAACTTTATCATGAAAAGATTCTGACAAATTGCTAACAAACTCCTGTGCCCACAGGACATATTGATTTGATGCCTAAGGATTTAAAAAGCAGTTAGCATTAAAAAAAAATATTCAATAGGCATTTTTTGCATCATCAATTTGTTTAGTGATCAGACCGGCTTTAGATGTTTTTCATATTTTTCATATTTGTTTAGGAGCAAGTTTATAAGAAAGTTTGCTGTTATTACATTGCCATTTTCTGTCTATTTTTTTACATTACAATATTTTCGCTTTCAGCGTGGTAGAGAACCATGGAGCTGAGATGGATGTCCTTTTGCAAATATATTTTTTTCAAGGGTGCTCTTTTATCAAGACTTACTTTGAGGTGAGAATTGAATGAAGAGACGTCCATATCAATGTCTACTAACTAGTTGACCATTACTTGTGAGTAAGCCATACTTAAAGTTATATTGGCGATAGAGTACCAAGAACGTATAAAGAGGCCTTCTTCATTTAGGGTCCTATGTGAGAGACTGCTATAGACGGAAAGGAACTAATATCTGACCAGGCTAAAAGAACGAATACCCAATTTCTAAAGAAGGTAAAAAGAAAATATGACATCTAGAATGTGGCCACCCTAATGCATGGGTCCTTCTACCCTTTGAACTATATTGAGATCAGAAAGGGCTTTAATTACTTGTTCCGCAGCTTTGGAGTTAGGGTTATCAACATGTAGGTTTTACAATTGCCCAGTACTTAGAAGAGAGAGAAATGGCATGGTGAGGATAAATGGCCTAAAGGAAAGGAATATTAACCTACTCTAGGAACACATACTAATATAAACAGTCAAATATTATGTTGCAGCTTGATGTTACATTTTCTCCTCCTCTCGTCCAATCACCCCTCAGGACTTTTCCTGGCAACAGGTTCACTACTCTCCTTCTCATGCGAATATAGAAATTCACAGACATTAATCTTCGAGTATACAACTTTATCATTTTTAGTATAAACTACACATGGCTTTTTAAATTCGAAAACATCCTTTCCCACAAATGGGACTACATCACTAACCTTCTAATATTGTGCCAAGTAGGAATCAAAACATATGAAGTAAAAAGAGAATATTATTTAAACAACTTCATCATTTAAAAATAAAAAAACTTTCTTAAAAGAGGTCAAAGTCAGTTTATGTGCTGCATTCTATTCGTGGTTATGTTTCATAATTCTACTGCATGATACATTTTAGACAAGCATTCAAAGCTTTCTTTGTATAAGTAGAAACATTTTGCAGAGGTATGTGAAACATTTATTTAATAAAAACATGATCATGGAAAAGTCAAGAATTAAACCTATTAGACATTCTTCAGCATATTTTAGTCAACCTAATGGCTAAGCAATGCTGCTTTTAACATTTTGAGGCCTAGTGCGAGTAAGTGTTGCTCCCTACTACAATTGAACACATTTGAAACGCATTTCATTAATTTAAGTCTGCTCTTTAATTTTGAGCATATTTTTTTAAATATATTGTTTGGTGTTTTGCTAAAAACGCCTCATCAATTCGCCATCTGGTGGTTAACTTAACAGTCCCATTTACACATGTGAATCCTTTAAAGCTCACTTTCATCTTCAGTTGAGTCTTCTCTTTTTCTTTTCAAACTTTTAAATTGTTTTGATTTCTGTATTCTTCATTTATGCAATCAATTAATGCTATTTCTATCTCTATTCTTTAACTCATTTCCCTACTCTTTCATTTGTTAATGCAATATCTATAACCTTTAAATCAAGCAAAAAAGGAAAATAAGCAAAACCCTATTATTAATATTTGCATAAAAATAGCTCTCAGAATTCATCCTCCTGCAGTGGCACACCAATTGTCAATTGCTTTAATTCTCTTTCCAAAGTTTTCAAAAATCTATGGCTCCTCTCCGAGGACAACCAGACTCATGGTGGCGCAGTGGTGGCATATCCAGCCAAACCCACACCGGTGGTCTGACCATCTGATTCCAACTCATACTCGTCCTGCCAGGGGACCTCCAGCTCCGCCGGGAAACACCATTCGCTGGCTTAGGAGCAGCTGTGGGAGGCTGCAATATGCTTGGCCGGACAAGCATATTTCAAGTGTCCTCTCCGCCATGCTTTTCATGACAGTTCCACTGCAATGAAAAGCCTGGCAGAGAGGAAACAAAGGGGGGCCTACCGGGCCCCCCTGTGCCTCAAACATATGTAGATGCACACAGGGGGGCACAACATGTTCCCCCTGTGCACATGCACATAGGTTACTGCACGGCATGGACTTACGAGTCCATGCCCTGCAGGAACCTCGTAGTGGGGTCCCATTGCAGTGCCTCTTTTAATGGCGGCACTGTCTTTACCAGAGGCACCACCATGGGACCGCCATGCCGCCCGCTCCTGCCTGACTGTGTAATAGGGCGGGTCGGTGGCACATGTTTCATCAGAGCAGTGGTGTGGCAGTTTGCACCACCACGCCACCACTCCGCCAAAAACTCATAATTGGGGCTATATGTCTCTGATTGTTCTAATTCAAATTTCAAAACAGAAATGTTCTTGGAAAATTCTTCTATTTTCTTACTTTTATCTAGAATATGTAAATAGCAATGCTGAACTGTATACATCTTGCAGACTCTGCCTTGCTCTCCGAGCAAAATATAGAATGCTCTGCCTTATTCTCTGAGCAAAATATATAATGCTAAGCGATTTTGCAAAACCATGGATCTAACAGCCACTAATTCTATGTTCACAACTAATAAAGCTCAAGAAGTGTTGGTTGCCAGCATGTCAACATCTGTTGAAAGTTTTCTAATCTTTTCTTCATTCATTAGTACTCCTACCTGTGGTATAATTGCACCAAAATTGTCTACCTATTTTGTCTCTTACCTCCTTTTAACTTTGTGTAAACCATTTTGTTTTTAAACTCATTTTCTTCTTACTTCCAAATTTGAAAAGAAATGTCCTCCCTTGTATTACTTTGTGAAATGTTAGTGTTTCTTCCCTCTAATGCCATAATGAATACTTACTCTAAAGGTCTCATTCAGCAGGTAACATTTTCTCATAAGCTTTAACACTATATATAGGCATGGTTGGTCATAATACCAAGCTGTGTCCATTTATTTTGCTTGTGGGTTTAAATTCATGCTTTGTTGCAACGAATTCTAGAAAGCATTGTTTCATAATTTGCAAAACAAATATTCAATATATTCTCACCTATATGCTAATGTGAGCAAAATACTATGTGGGGTTGCATATGGCAGTGGGATGTGGTGATGAGTAACTTCTTCTGGAGCTGATAAAGGTAAGTGGGTGCAGACATAACAGCCTTTTCTGTTCATAGCCTGTGTCTATTCTTGCACTAATCTAGAATAAAAAGTAGTTGTGCAATCCTCTAGCTTGTCATTTGCAAATGATGCTTTCAATTAACCCCGAAGTGGCAAAAAACCTCAGCCGCACTACGCGGAGCTCCGCAAGCAGCGGAGTTCCATAGAAAAATGCAGTTTGCGTTGATGGCACAGTGTCGGATGCTTGTCCGCACTATGTAATCACTTGCTGTAGCCAACTTGACGTTGACGAATGCGAGCAAGGAAAAAAACTTGAGAGCTTTGCGTAACGCGGAGTGCAGAAAACTCAGCAAACTCCGCGAGCGGAGCAGATTTCACTGCCCAGGGTTACATTTAATTGCACCTCATCCATTGTGTGTGTTGATGTCAAAGGTACAGGTGGAAATCTAATCTCCTTATCAGGTGTAAAATAGAGCTCTACTTATACTTTTGTAATTACAAATACTGTTACTAAAAAGACAATACATATAATAAGTTTGCATCTACAACTAAGGTAACACGTGTTTTTCTTCTTTCAGTTCCTTTTAAGCAAAAATATACAGCATAAAGTCAGCAGTTCAGTTCCAATTTTCTCAAAAAGTTTTCCTAAGCAGTTTCTTTTATACAGTTTCTTACTTTGCAGACATATTCGTATAGTCAACCTTAACTTCACTTTGTGTTCTTCTAAAATGTCATCCTTATTCTTCTACTGCAGCTTTGGGCCTAGGTAAAACTTCTTAAAACAAAAAAAGGTAATATTTTACGACAGTCTTTTGCACTTTTTTTAATCAAAAATAACTCAAAAGTCTTTCATACTATACTTTTCAGAAAACTTTTCAAACAGTTTTATCCAAATCTTCTGTTTTAGAGTGATGTCATGGAGGTTCTAACTCTCTTAATAACAATCGTGCTACAGTGAGATTGTTATTTCTCCTTTTTGGGTAGCTTTCCACCAATCTAGGAAAATGCACACTATAGCCAGGACATATCTCAAACTGTTTCAAACAGGCATCTCAATAAAGTCCTTTTACATCCTGTTGAGGGACCACCTTGCATCCCTTTGTGACTCGGTGTGGCAGGTGTTCTTTTCCTTACATTCATTTCTTGACATGTCACACAACAATGACAAATTCTTCTGCAAGCATCCTGAATCTGGGAATAAACCAATTTTATCACAAGAACCTCACCATGCATCCCTCCCTAGATGCGTGTGTCTATGGAAATGTCATGTCAGCTGACATTCAAATATCAATTGAATTTTTCTCACAGCCTACTTTAATCAAAACCCTGCATCTTTGCTTCCAAAACATCTTCCTGTGCTCTTTTGAGCTCTTTCCATCTGTCAGATACTGACATCAACATTGAATTGATGGTATCCACTTCAGATTCACCTGTGAAAACACAAGCTCCATTATATGTAAATATATTGCAAATTCATCAGCATATCCGTTTACGAATGCAATACAACCATCGCCATTTCCGTGAGCTGCACATTTAACAACAGCAACTTCTGTGGGCAACCGGAGAGCCTTGGGGAAGTTGTTCATGTGCTCAACGTTCCTTATTGACATTCCAGAACATGGCATGAAACCCTTTGTGACCATAACTGTCCAAAATATGGACCTCACCAAAGCCATACTGACTATCTTTAATTACAGTTACTTTCATGTAACCCATGAAGCTTCCCCAATACCGTTAACGGTGCAAACATTGTAAGCTTCTCTCGGGGTGCCTCCATTGTTTATCAGACATGAGCCATCGACAAAGGCTATGTAATCAAGCTCTTTCAGAGGTTCATCTTTAATGTCTGGCTTTGGCGCATAAATCTGTGACATTTACACAATCATATTCAACTTTGTCACAAATATTTTCATTTCCAGGTAACAGTGTTGAGGGGTTCAAATGTGACACGAAGTTTGTTCTCAACTCCGTGGAGCTCCACGTAGCCCTGCTATCCCCACTATGCCCAGTTAATCAATATGCTCTCACTTCTTTCAGTATTGACACCGACAGCTGCAACCACTTTAAGGCAGCCAGACAGTCCTGCGGTTGCAGGGTCAATGATAGTTGAGAAACAAGCAACAGGTAGTCGAGCATCTCACTGCCATATTACTGTAATCAGACATTCCTAGTGCTGGGGCATGACAGCGACTTTCTCTCAGCTCTAGAAACTTTAGCGTCCCTTGCCCCTGCTTCTGGACAGATCGCACCCACACCGCGTAGCTGCACCTGACTGCATCCATGCTCCAGCCCAGCTGCTGCAAGTTCAAAGGCCCACTTCCACCCACAGCTTACAACCTGCGCCTCATCCCTGGCAGCCAGTGGCAGGTTTGTTTTGGGTTTGTTTTTTCTGCCGCTTTCACTGTGCTTGTTGTGCTCTATTCTGCGCTTCTGCCCTTATTGACATTGTTTTGCTGTGCTTTTTTTTGCCCCTCTGCCTATTGTCATTATGTTATTGTGCTTGTTTCCACCTCTTGTTTTGTGCCTCTGCCAGTATTGACATTGTTTTGCTGTGACTATTTTCTGCCCTTCTGCCTGTTTGCATTTTGCTTATTGTGCTTGTCTCCACCTCTTTCTATGCCCGTTTTGCCTTCTGTTCCTTGCCGGTTCCTGCCACTGCGTCCCTGCGACCCGCCCCCCGCTCGCCCATTCATTGATCCCCTACCAGCTGCTCCTACCTCCCACCCCCCTTTCATATGGTGGACGCTCCTAAGGCAAGCCCGTCTGCGCCCATCCGTGCCTGGACTGTGCCCAGGGCCAGAACTCCTGGCCCCCAAGAACAACACAATGCCCAACTCCGCTACAATGCCAGTACCCTCAATGCACTCAACCCGGACGAGAACACACCTTCTACCGGCCACCCCAAAGCGCACCCAAGGACCCTTCACCTGCCAGAACTGCAGCTTCACCAGCACTCCGCCGCCAAACCACCAACCGAAGAACACAACTACCTCAGATGCATCCTCCTCAACACCCGCCCCACCCGCAAACATGCTGTGGAACTCTGGGACCTTCTCGACTCTACCTCCCCAGATGTCGCCTTCCTGACGGAGACCTGGCTGAACCCCACCTCAGCTCCTGACATCGCCATAGCCATCCCGGAAGGCTAAAAGATCACCAGCATGGACCATACTAACGGCATAGGAGGAGGAATCGCCATCATCCACAGGAATACCCTCAAAGTCTCAACCAACACCGACACCCTAAGCACCGCCGAACACATGCACTTTCAGATCCACACCGATCCCAACACCACCCTCAGAGGAACCTTCGTCTACAGACCCCCCGGACCCGACCACAGTTCAGCGACTGGATCGATAACTTCAACAGCACACACGCCCTCGCCTCCACTGACTTTATCCTCCTCAGGGACCTGAATTTCCACCTCAAGAACAACAAAAACATCAACTCCATCACCCTGATTGCCAACCTCACCAACCTCGGACTCCGATAGCTCATGACAACACCCACCCACGCCGCCGGCCGCAAGCTCAACCCCATCTTCTACGCAAGCCCCTACGTCTCCTTCAACCACACTACCGAACTCCACTGGACCGACCATCGCTGCAACCACTTCACCTTCAGGGAAGCCCATCACACACCACTGCACCCAACAGATGCCTCGAAGCTTCTGGAGCAAAGTCACCGAAGACCAGCTAACCACCACCCTCACCCAGAGCCCACCTGTCGACTCCACTGACCCTGACACCTCCACCCGCAACCTCAGACAATTGATCGACGACTGCCCCAAAACCCCCACCCCTCTCAAGACACCCTCCAACAGCCACACCAGCAAGAAAGCCACCTGGTACACCCAAGACCTCCAGGCCTCCAAATGAACATGCCGAAAACTGGAGAAGAACTGGCTCTGCGAACGAACAGCCGACAGCTACGCAGCCCACAAGAACGCCATCAGCAGACACCATCAACTCATCAGAACTGCCAAGAGGGCCTCATTCAAAGACCGCTTAGATAACAACGCACACAACAGCAAAGAGCTCTTCAACATTGTGAAGGAACTCTCCAACCCCAGCTCCAACACCAACGACATCCCGCCTTCACAAGACCTATGCGACTCGCTGGCCACCTTCTAACACCTCAAGATCGCCGACATCCATGACAGCTTCAACCCCATGACCACCCAACAACGACCGCCCCCACGACCACCACCTATACCAACCACCTGCTCTCCTGGAACAGCATCAACGACGAGGACACCAGCGAGATCAAGAACACCAACCACTCCGGATCTCCGTTAGACCCATGCCCTCCCCACATCTTCAACAAAGCCGGCACATCCATCGCACCCCATCTCTGGAAAGTAATAAATATCATCTTCAAGACAGCAACCTTCCCGGAAAGCTGGAAGCACACCAAGATCAACGCCTTCCTCAAGAAACCCAAGGCTGACCCCGAGGACCTCAAGAACTTCCGACCCATCTCCCTGCTCCCGTTCCTGGTGAAGGTTACAGAGAAAATCATCAACAAACAACTGACCTGCTTCCTTGAGGAGAACAGCATCCTGCACCCATCCCTGTCCGGGTTCAGCAGCAACCACAGCACCGAAACCTCTCTCATCGCCGCCACCGATGAAATCAGGACCCTGCTCGACAACGGAGAAACAGCGGCCCTCATCCTCCTGGACCTGTCAGCCGTCTTCGACACAGACAGCCACCACACACTACGAACACGCCTACACAACGCCGGGATCCAAGAGAAGGCCCTGGACTGGACCACATCCTTCCTCTCCGGCAGAACTCAGAGCATCCGCCTCCCCCCTTTCCATTCCAATGCCACCAAAATCATCTGCGGTGTACCCCAGGGCTCTTCCCTCAACCCGACGCTGTTCAACATCTACATGGCCCACGTCACCCGACAGCACGACCTCAACATCATCTCCTATGCTGACGACACCCAGTTGATCCTCTCCCTCGCCAAAGACCCTCACACTGCCAAAACCAACCTCCACGAAGGAATGAAGGCCATCACCGAATGGATGAGGAACAGCCGACTGAAGCTGAACTCGGACAAGACGGAGATCCTCATCCTCAGCTCCACCCCCTCAGCCTGGGATGACTCCTGGTGGCGGACAACACTAGGAACAGCCCGACGCCCACTGACCAGGCACGCAACCTAGGGGTCATCCTCAACTCCACCCTCTCCATGACTAGTCAACGCCGTCTCCTCATCCTGCTTCAACACCCTCCGAAAGCTCCACAGGATCCTCAAGTGGATCCCCACTGAGAAGAGAAAAACAGTCACCCAGGCCCTTGTCACCAGCAGGCTGGTCTACGGAAATGCCCTCTTCGCAGGAACGTCAGCCAAGCTCCTGAGACAAATGCAACGCATCCAGAACGCCTCGCCACGTCTGATCCTCGACATCCCCCGCTGCAGCCACATCACACCCCACCTGAGAGACCTGCACTGGCTTCCCGTCAACAAGACGATAACCTTCAAGCTCCTCATCCACGCACACATAGCTCTCCACAACACCAGCCCAGCATACCTCAACAGATGACTCAGCTTCTACACCCCCACTCGCCAGCCTCTCCCTCGCCACAGTCCCCCACATCTGAAGACCGACCGCCGACGGCATATCCTTCTCCCACCTCGCTGCCAAGACCTGGAACACCCTCCCCACCGACCTACAGCAGACCCAAGACCTACTGGCCTTCAGAAGACTCCTCAAGACCTGGCTCTTCGATCAGTAGCAGCAACCTCTCCACCAGCGCCTAGAGACCCTCACGGGTATGTAGTGTGCTTTACAAATGTCGTGATTGATTGATTGATTGATTGATTTCAAGCAATCATTGTACCATGGAAGCAGATCAGGCACATTTTTGTATGTCTCAGTGTGTGTGGTGGATTAATTTGCAGAATCACCTCTACCATCTCTGGTAGCACTTATGTCGAACCTTTCTCAATGGTATATCCCAAGTAATGAACTTCTTTTTGACAGTATTGCAATTTACCTGGAGACACTTTGGCTCTGATTACGATGTCGGTCAGATTTGCCTCAGACCAACATCGCTGAAGGTTGGCAACTGACCGACCTCAAGTCAGCGGTGCCAACAGCCCAATTGGGATATGAACGAACATGCTGCAGTCACAAACTTTCATTTTTCAATGGGAGCTTGTGCCGCAGGCCAAAATGACGTGCCTGCCACACGGTGCAGGGATGTGAAGGGGGCACCATAGATGACCCCAGGGCCACATGTTGAGAGTCAGGGGCAAGGACGCCCTGCCGAGGGCCCCCAAAAGACACTTTCCGACAGCAGTTCCTTTTCAGAAAGGCTGGCACGGAATTGCTGTCAGAAAGTGCCATCATAATCCTAATGGCAGAAACGCCATTCTTAAAGGATTATGAGGCCTTTCCGTCTGGCCGACAGGCTTTTTGAGCCCATCAGAACAGAGTTGGATTCCCCAGCTGGTTTAAATCCCAAACTTTGTCAATATAATACAGCAGTCGAGCTTTAAACCAACAATGTTGGTAGGAAAACCTTCTACCTGTGGTCAGGGGCTTTCCAACCTGCATTGGAATTAGGCCCTAAGTGTCTATTTTGGGCGAGGTGATTCAACAAAGCAATTGTATCCTGTTGTCTCTGATGCTACAAGTAGGTCATCAATGTACTGCACAAGAACTGAAATGCAGGGCATCTTTAGTGACTCCAAATTATTTTTCAAGATCTAGTTGAAAATACTCTTTGTATACCCTTGTGTGACTCAGCACCAGGCAAAAACTCTGTGTTGAAGCACAAAGGAAAATAAGAACGGTGAATCCTAAAGCAATGGCACTGAGAAAGGCTTGACAAAGGTCTACAACTGTGAACTATTCTTCAATGCACAGAATTTGAAAAAGTATGGTACTGTATTCCGTACCATGGTACAACATGGAACAACAATGCTGTTAATCTTTTGGAGATCCTTCACAATCGAATCTTTACTATTGGACTTCTGCAAACCCATGATCTGAGAGCTGCATGGACTTCCAACAAGTTTGTTTAGTATACTTTTACTCAGGATATCGTCAATTACGGTTGTTAATCCAGCAATAGTTTCTGGGTCAAATCATATGGTGGTGTTTTTGGATACAGCGCATTTTGTTCCTGTGGGACGTGGACAGGTTCTACACCGTCAATCTATTCAATATCTTTTCCTATTATATCCCATTCTTCTGGGTTCATCTGTTTTAAAGTGGAGGTAATCCTTCAATTGTTCTCACTGGAAACAGACCTATAGCTGTCTCTTTTCGAGACATTTTAAACTAAACGTCTTTATCATGTGTTCGAAATTCTATTCAATATGGAGTACAGTAACTTGAAATTTAACTTGCACAACAAATCTCTTGCTAACAGGTTTACTGGACTTAAATCACAAATAACAAATTGATGTTATTCCCTAAATAATCCAATTTTTGCAGGGACTTTCTCTGAGACTGAATTAATTGGCTGTTTATTTGAAACTCCTACAACTTGGATTTTCTTTCCCAGGAGACTTAGGTCAGGGACATCTGCTGCTCTAACAGGGGATCGAATAGCACTGATATCAGTAAGAAAGGACACTGGGTGTCCATTTACTACAAATGGTCCACTCTGGTCTACCTCCAAGCCGGCGCCAAGCACGCAAATCTCACTCCCTCCTCAGGCACAGTCAATAGGAATTGTCGGAGCCAAAACCATCATTTCCAAACAAAGGAAACTGTTGAAATGGGTTTTGTTTCTGGAATGTGTTTACATTTACTTTGGGAAACTTATTTAAATGAAATCTAGGATTTACCATATTCTGTGGCACCATCTGGGCTTGTGGGACTTGCGTCATTGAAAGCTGTTTCTGCTTTGGTACTTGCATTTGTAAACTGGCACATTTTCCATCTGCATTTAATTTCCTACTTGCATTTGTATGTACATTTCCATTTACTCTGCCTGAAAAGTCCCTCTTCCAATGTCCGATCCTGTTAAAAAGGTGAAAAGGAGTCATTCTTTTTAGTGTTGCAACATCCATACCCGTATTCAGATCAACGAGACACCTTTACCTCTAACAAAACCCCCTTGAGTACCTTGTACCCAGCTTGCAACACAACACTTTGCATACTCCCTGATTGGACACTTGCTGAAGACAGCTGTGACTATCTCATCAACTAGCAGTCTTGAAATGTGATGTCTGGAAGTGGAGCATGGGCGCTGATCAAGGAGGATGGGATGGGGGTGACAGCTAGAAAGGAGCAGATTCATAGCAATTGAATGAGCTGGAAACAGTGCAGGTCTAACACAGGGTCATCGACATGTGTGTACAGTGGAATATTATATAAGGTTTTTGTCATGTTTGCTTTTGTTGTGACACTTGTCATTAGCCCAGCAATAGACACAGAACTTTCACTTGAGGGATGTTTAGTTTTCTGAGTCTTCCTTTTGACGATTATCATAATGACCTTGCAAGCACTATGATCACCTGAGTCCACACACACACCAAAAATGTGCAACAAGATGCTCTCTCCACCAGCACATAATAAAAAGAGAGTGCTGGCCTTGCTTGCATCTTTCCATATGTTCTCACGAAGAAAGGCAGCATCAGTGTAACATGCTGTGCCTGGTGTTCATCTGCCATCAGATTTATGCCCACGTGTGGGACATTTTAAGTTTGGTTGCTTGCCTGATTTTCACTAATAAGTGGACCTGGCCACTGGTTCTAGCATCACACCTTATACCAGGGGCTCCATCGCTAATGACAGTGGAGCAGATTTCAGAGGCCTAGCTGATGTTGATGGGGAAGTGAAAATGACATAAGATATGTGCGGAATTAGGGACCCAAGTAACTGTCACGTCTCTGTTGCATATGACAAAACTAATGCCATTTTTACTTTGTCATTAGAAAGAAACTGGGCCACAATTGGGCATTTATCTGATAGGAATATAAGAAACCAAGAAGAGAAAAGGGAAACTACAAAATAGAATCAACATGCCTTTGCCCACCTCAAGGTCAAGATAAATGATTCCTCAACTAGCTACCAATCTTGAATGATACAGGAAAATCAGGATGGTTGATAGGAGGATGTATCCCTTGCCATCTCCCTTAGGAAAATGAGGATATATATATATAAAAAGATGAAACAAGGAACTTATTTCAGGTGCACCCTTTAGGTGTGGACTGAGACGTGGAAGAGGAATCAACTAATAATGCCCGAGGCCATTTATGGGGTTGACTAAACAACTCAACGTAGTTATAATATAAGTACCTATTTAAATGTTTTGAGAGATAATTGGAGATCCTTTTTATTTTTCACACATTTTTCTTTCACAAACCAAGTCTATCAAAAAAATAAATGTATTTTGAATCAATGTCTGCTTTGCTCCTTAGGCCCTTGAACTTCTGTAATATTGGAGACTGCTGAAGAAAATCACTATAAATTCCCATAGTCATTGTTAATAGTCAATTCCCACACTCTTTTGCTGAACCTGGAACCGGCGCTGCTGCAACTTACAAGGCTCTTGACCTCACGCCTCGCGGTACCCGCTCCGCGGGTCCTGCTTCGGATTCCACTTGCCTGTTGCTCCTGATTTTCCTGCCCCAGCTGTTCCTGTGGGGTTTGTGTGAGGCTGCAGGGCTGCGAGCGCGAACCGGGACTCGCCTTCCCAGGAGTCCCGGTGTCAGTGGCCGAGTCACCTGGCCCCGCTCTCCCTGACCGCCCCGCCCCACCTCCAACACCTGAAAAGGGGCAAGGATTTTTTCCTTCGTGGGACACTCTTTTGCTGAACCTGGAACCGGCGCTGCTGCAACTTACAAGGCTCTTGACCTCACGCCTCGCGGTACCCGCTCCGCGGGTCCCGCTTCGGATTCCACTTGCCTGTTGCTCCTGATTTTCCTGCCCCAGCTGTTCCTGTGGGGTTTGTGTGAGGCTGCAGGGCTGCGAGCGCGAACCGGGACTCGCCTTCCCAGGAGTCCCGGTGTCAGTGGCCGAGTCACCTGGCCCCGCTCTCCCTGATCGCCCCGCCCCACCTCCAACACCTGAAAAGGGGCAAGGATTTTTTCCTTCGTGGGACACTCTTTTGCTGAACCTGGAACCGGCGCTGCTGCAACTTACAAGGCTCTTGACCTCACGCCTCGCGGTAACCGCTCCGCGGGTCCCGCTTCGGATTCCACTTGCCTGTTGCTCCTGATTTTCCTGCCCCAGCTGTTCCTGTGGGGTTTGTGTGAGGCTGCAGGGCTGCGAGCGCGAACCGGGACTCGCCTTCCCAGGAGTCCCGGTGTCAGTGGCCGAGTCACCTGGCCCCGCTCTCCCTGACCGCCCCACCCCACCTCCAACACCTGAAAAGGGGCAAGGATTTTTTCCTTCGTGGGACACTCTTTTGCTGAACCTGGAACCGGCGCTGCTGCAACTTACAAGGCTCTTGACCTCACGCCTTGCGGTACCAGCTCCGCGGGTCCCGCTTCGGATTCCACTTGCCTGTTGCTCCTGATTTTCCTGCCCCAGCTGTTCCTGTGGGGTTTGTGTGAGGCTGCAGGGCTGCGAGCGCGAACCGGGACTCACCTTCCCGGGAGTCCCGGTGTCAGTGGCCGAGTCACCTGGCCCCGCTCTCCCTGACCGCCCCGCCCCACCTCCAACACCTCGGCCCATTTGCCTCAGGCCTACAATACAGGAGCCCTACGCTGCGCGGGAGCGCGCGGGAGCGTCCGGGGCTAAGACCGGGCAAATAGCGGGCCGTTTGAGGCCGTTCGAGGACATAGAGGACTGGCCTGGCCCACCCCCCTTGGTTCTTGTTATCTGACTTGTCCCTTCTCCTCCAGTAAGTACATTGTGGGTACTGCAATTCAAATATATCATGAGTACACGGGGCAGTCGCAGTAAAACTGCAATGGGGCTGAGTAAGCCCAGCGGGACACTGGATGATTTCCTTGTGAAGACTAATTTAGCAATTGATGCTGAAATTACTAAAATGCAGAAGAGGGTGTCACTTGAGCTTGACGCGGCACGTAGGCTTTCTCAGACCTTTGCCAATTCTAAAAAATCTTCCCTAGGAAAAATCGCGTCTGCTGCATCTCCACAGCATGCTTCTTGCCCTCCCCCACTGATAATCCATGCCGATGTTCACCATGCTTCCCCACCTCTTTCCCTTCCATTAGAGTCTATACCCACCTTAACCATTGTGCCCCCTAAAACTTTCGAGGGAATCGCGCCCACTGGACCTGGAACTGCCATTATCTTGCCGGTCAGTCCGGACCCCCCTGACCTTTCTCCCCCTGTAGAAAAAAATAAAAACAAAGATGGCCCAACTCTAAAAAAGAAGAACAATGCAAGATCTGCTTATGCCCGCAAAAAAGCAAAAATTGCAAGGTTGCAGTTCTTTAACAATAGGCGAACACTACCCACCACGGGGGAGACCATACAACCGCCAAACATGGATAACCACCTAACAGGGGGGACAGGGAACACAGTAATCTTAATGTGGTCCTTGACCCTATTCAAGGGCCTCTCCCTACATACGGTGAGAAATCCAAAGAGGGAGGGCAAAGTGAGCCAGGGAGGGATAGAGACAAGGGGGGAGATGACGAAGATTTTCTTAAGACAGTCTGGGTTACATTAAAACAATTACTGTCACCTTTGGAACTCAGACTTTCACGTATCGAGAACAATCTTCTCGAGATGGATAAGACCTTAGTCTCCCTGGCCACCCTTAGCCTAATACAACTGGAAGCAACTTATCCTCACATCGCTGAGGGTACTCCTCAGGATGATGACAATGGTATTCACCCGGCTCCAGAAACTAACGTTAGTCCCCTTGCCCCTGAAATGCTGCCCCCGGTCTTGCCCCTACCCCCACCAAAACCGACCCCAATACCCAAACCCCGATCTAAGCAAAACGTTCCCTTTCCCCTAATATCAAAACTCCCAATACCAGTGGCAAAAGGCCCCGAGAACCATACCTTACCCAACCGTATCCCTAAGGCTGCCCACAAGCCCAATAAGACTAATATCCCCCCTACTGCGCGCATAACCAACCAGTACCATGGTCGCCAGAACTTTCGTGGGGGCTACATTGATCTCCCTCCCGACGCCGGGCCCTATGTCGTCATACTGGCTGGTGTACCACCACTTGACCCGCATTCTATGGAGACCCAGTGGTCCCTAAAGAATAAGGTGATTCACTGGCTCAACATCAATAGACAGCTTCCCAATACTGTTAGGACTAGGGTTCTAATGGTTAGGAGAGTGCCATGGGTGGGTCGTACCCATAAATTCATCCCTGGAGACTGCATAGTGGTTTCATTTGCAGACCCCCACACAGCCCAACACATCACTATATGGGACTCACAGGATACTGACCAATCTATTGTCACCAGACCCCTCACTTTTTTCTATCCTCCAAAACAGACTGTTGAGCCACCTGGGGCTTGGTCAATAGCCCACAATCGTAGATGGAAAGGACATGGGGATGGCTGGCAACCCATAAATAACTGGTGGGAAGGAGCGCCCACTATGAACAGGTTTGAGTGCCTGGATCAGGTGGATTGACTGGGAATTAGTGTTGCTCCAATCCTTACCAATGCCCTAAATCCCCTAATGGAGACTGTCCCGAGTGAAAAATTAATGCCCATACCCCAAGTTCCAAGCCACATTGGGATAGTCTTAAACACACCTGAACAGCACGCTCTTACCGCACAGGTCAAACTACAGGCAGACCTTGCACACCCGCAAGTTCGGATAGGCACAATGGGGAATGCAGGGCATCATCCACAGGAAATTAGAAACCCAATGCACTCTCTCCTTTCTTGGAATGTAGCAGGCCTCGCTAGCAAGATCACCCACAAACCTTGGCTAGAGATTGTGCAGAAGTATGGCATCCTATGCCTACAAGAAACCTGGCTTATAGAGGAAGCGCACATGTTGGGTTACCAAACCTTCCATTCCCCAGCTGTGCCATCACCCCAGGGTCGCAACAAGGGGGGCTTGTGTATATATATCTCGAACGTAGGGGATGTAAAAGTTTGCGACTTCCAATCCAATCAGTACTTCCAAATCATACTACTTAAATGGGGCACTTCGCAAAAATGTGATTCTTGTGAATTTTTATAATAATTTGCCAATTAGTGAAATGGAATCAAATTTGAACATTATGATCCATTACATTCACAAACTGAGAGATCAAGGCTCGGGGGATCACATAATGTTGTGGGTGGGTGATTTCAATTGTTCCGTCTGTCCGTCTTCCGAGCTAGGTTTGTGCGGCCTGTCGGATCTCGGGGAGGACGGTCCTCTGCACTTCTCCCACACCAACATGGGGTCCCTTCTTAACAATGTTATATTTACCTTTGACCTCACTTTTATCAACCAGGCATGCTCCCCCCCGGTTCCCTTTGCCCCAACGTACAATGGAAGAGGTTGTAAATCCACAATCGATTTTGCCTTGATATCACCCACCTATCCTGACTTTATAACCTACTGGGAAACTGGGGATGACCCCATGAGCGATCATTATCCCGTCACCTTCGGGGTAAATCTCATGGAGGATAAAGTAAAGGAACCTAGTAGGGCTCTATATCCATTTGAGGTTACCCTAACTAAGACCAATGGGTATGTAATTAAATGGGAGAAAATGAACCCAACATCCTTCTTTCAAAACTTCCTATCCTCTTGCTCCACGGATATACTTGCTTGCTTAGAGGAAGATACTGATCCAAAGAGCATCATGGTTGCTTTTTCTAACATTCAGCGCCATATAAAAAATGCACTGACTAGGAACTGCAAAGACAATGGGAGGCATACTCGTGGGTGGTTTGACTCTAGATGCACATCTACACTGAAAATCTTAAAGAAAGCTTTGTCTGCCGACCCAAAAGATAGGGTTCAAATTCGCCAAGCGAGACACGATTATAAGCTGGCAATTAAACAGCGGAGGGCGAAATTGAAGCAGGAGGCCTGGGAAGCTTTGGGGGAAGCCGCCAGGAATAAGGACAGCAATGCCTTCTGGAAAGTCATAAGATCTGTTTATAACTCAAAAGATAGAGATAATTCTGTAGAAGTGGCCATAACGGCTGAGCTCTGGGTAGAACATTATGGTAATCTTTACTCCAACAACACACAGGGTAATGCCCCGAAACCCTGCAAGGTGACTTCACCCACAGATAGCATAATTCAGGATAACCACCTAACTGTCTCTCCAGCACCTCCTTACCCTATTGAACTGGCATTTACCACATTAGAAGTGGAAGATGCCCTTAGAGAAAGTCCTCTAGGTAAAGCCCCCGGCCCTGACCACACCCCAGTGGATCTATATAAATCAGAACCAGACTTTTGGGTTCCCTTGTTAACCAATGTATTAAATATGGGAAACAAATGCGGCTTCATTACCACATGGTCGGACGCAATCGTAGTCCCCATATTTAAAAAAGGGAATAGGGACGACCCGGCTTGCTACCGTCCAATATCGCTATTGGACGGACTCATGAAAGTTGCTGGCAGGATTGTCCTTAAGAGGATACAACATTGGGAAGAAGAGAAGAAGGTTATCTCGGAGTTCCAATATGGGTTCCGAAAGGGACTAGGGACATTGGAGCAATGTCTAAACTTGTCCCTATTAGTCTCTAAATACACGCAGGCCAAAAAAGGGGACCTATTTGTTACCTTTGTCGACCTTAGCTCCGCATTCGATTGCGTGGACCATGCGCTGGAAGACATCGGGGTGGACTCAACTATCCTCACATTTATTAAAGAACTATATAGAGAAGCAGGGGCCAGAGTAGAATTTGGGACCCAGGGGCAATGTTCACAAAAATTCGCCATAAACAGAGGGGTGAGGCAAGGCTGCATACTTGCGCCCTTGCTCTTCACATTTTACATAAACTCTATCGCTGAGAGATTAATAACTCTGTCATGCGATTATCCGGCTGTTAATGGTAGGCCTGTACCCATTCTTTTATATGCCGATGACGCGGCAATCATGTCTAGGACAAAAGTAGGTTTGCAGAGAGCAGTAAATGAATTTTCATCCTACATGGGTAAAAGAAACTTAAAGGTGAACACTTCCAAAACTTTCTCCATGCCCTGTTCCCAAATGAACAATAGACCATCATGCTCAATATATTTAGACCAGCAAAAGATTGCCATTACAGACACTTTTTGCTATTTGGGCATTGTGTTCGACAGGTGGGAAGGTGGAAACACGCAGTGTCAGCTAGGAAACTCGCCTTTACCCGTGCCATAGGTGCTTTAAGAACCTTTGCAGCCAAAATTGGCGGTAAACCCACTCAAGAAATGTTACAGATCTACCGGGCAAAGTGTATAGCTACGGCCACATATGGCGCAGGTCTCTGGGGTTTAGAGAATGTGTCCTCATTACAAACTTGCGAGAACATTTTCATTTGTTACTTACTAGGTGTGTCCAAAACCACGTCGACTTTTATGACTCACATTGAGACCGGCGTTAAATACCTTAGCGACATCATAAAAATATCACCCTGTTTGCTCTGGCATAAGATCTGGACCACAGAGGAGTGCAAATGGAATAGAAACCTCATAAAAGACTGCATGGCTTTGGACGGTGCAGCAAAAGTCAAGTGGCTGCGATACGTACAAACGATGTTTTCTAACATTGGACACTCTGAATTTTACGATGAACCAGAGACCCTACAAACCTTGACTAGACCGGCCCTTAAAAACTATTATCTATACACTTAGAGAGTGCTAGATGGGACACTGAGAAACTTAAAGGCACAACCCTGAGCTATCAGCAAATTACCCCTACTGAAGGCCTACAATTTTATCTTGGGATTGAAAAAGCACCCTATCCTCGCATGCTCTTAACTAGGCTGCGCCTAGGGATTTTCTACCGCTTGGTCACTTTGCCGAAACAGAATGACTGGGCCTCATTGAAATTAATATGTCCATACGTCGACCATTCAACACAAAGTAACATTCACATCATGTTCTTTTGTAATCTATATACCAGCCCGAGGAAATTATTTCTCCTACCCTTACTTAAACGCTGGGGGATAAGAACATGTAAACCTGCATATTTAAAATTATTGCTTTTAGAAGATGTGGATGTCATCTTTGCTGTTTCTCGCTTCTTAATGTCAGTGATGAAATTTAGAAACTCAGGGCCCGATTCACAGAATGAACTTACTACTTTTGGCATTCACAGAATGCACTTACTACTTTTGGTATTCACAGAATGAACTTACTCATTTCGGTATTCACAGAAGTTAGGACTACTAACTTTAGGACTCCTAAATGCCTTCTGTGAATACCGAAAGTCTTAAAATTAGGATTTTTCTCAATTTAGTAGTAGTAAAGTTAGGACTACTAACTTTAGGACGCCTAAATGCCTTCTGTGAAACCAAAAGTCTTAAAATAAGGATTTTTCTCAATTTAGTAGTAGTAAAGTTAGGCATCCTAAAGTTAGTAGTCCTAACTTTACTACTACTAAATTTAGAAAAATCCTAATTTTAAGCCTTTCAGCATTCACAGAAGTCATTTAGGCATCCTAAAGTTAGTAGTCCTAACTTTACTACTACTAAATTGAGAAAAATCCTAATTTTAAGACTTTCGGTATTCACAGAAGGGATTTAGGCGTCCTAAAGTTAGTAGTCCTAACTTTACTACTACTAAATTGAGAAAAATCCTAATTTTAAGGCTTTCGGTATTCACAGAAGGCATTTAGGAGTCCTAAAGTTAGTAGTCCTAACTTCTGTGAATACCGAAATGAGTAAGTTCATTCTGTGAATACCAAAAGTAGTAAGTGCATTCTGTGAATGCCAAAAGTAGTAAGTTCATTCTGTGAATCGGGCCCAAAATGAGTTAACTAACACATGTTAATATTTACTGATTAGTGTAAAACGAGGCCCTTCATCCATATGACTGCTGTACATTTTAACTTTTGGAGAAATGTTTTATCTATTTTTGTAACTTTCTTCATATGAAAACTGTTCTTAAATTGTCTCTATAAATTGTATTTGTATGCTTTTATGATTTATTGATAAATCGAATAAAGCTTATTTGATTTGATTTGATATGACATTTGAAAAAACATAAATACTATATATAAAGACAAAAGAAGAAATACGAGTGGACATAATCACTTTTAGTTTTAAAACTCTAGAAGAGTAATATTCCGAGGCAAAGATTCCCATAATAAATTTGAAATGTGAAATTATGACAAAATGTTCCTCAGTTAAAAAAAATAAAACTTACTTAGTAATACTTGGGAAAGCAACGTGAATATCCAATTATCAGCCAATATAATACAATTAATCTGCCGACCAAGTAAAACTATGAATTTAATAGAAGAAACACTGTTCAGAAAACAGATGTTTCATTGTCACTTCCTCATGAGGTAATAGGATGCGCCCAGCAACAGGCAATGTTACATGCTCTAATAATATGAGAAACTATAGACGATGCAATTTAGCTCCAAAACTTTGCCAGGGATGTCGTATATGTTTATTAGTACATATTTAAACCAAAGTGTCCTGCTCGGCGCTAGAAACTTAACATGAAAGCAAGTTGTAGTAGTGACTATATTTCGCTTGTGTCGAGTAATAATGTGCTCCTGTATAGTAAATACAATGAACGATAGATAAAGAACAAATATTATAATGCTGCAAAACATACGATCTAAATATCGTAAGTGAGACGAGACGTACTTGAGTATTTACTAAATTGTCATAATTAAATTAGTACAAGAAAACACATATGTCGCACTTACTAACAGGGAAATTGTACACAAATTGGTTGTTTAATCTCTCCGAATCACCCTATGAGGTATGGAGCGATTAGCAGAATAGTTTAGATTCAGTGTTAGAGAAGGAAAGGTAAACAGCACAGTGCAATACATTTAGGAACAGAGTACTTGAGTGTGTTGCATAGACCCATTTATTATTTAGTCAAGTGTTTTGTGTAGCGCAGCGTTGTAACAAGAAGCTGCGTCTTTAATTACAGCTTTTAAAGTCTTTTTAAGGGCCTGATTACTGGTGGCCCATTGTTTCGTGACCCTGTGCAAGGATCAGAATTATAAAAGGTGAAATGTTTATCGCACCCTGTAATTACAATGTAGACGAAGTTTGCAGCCTTAAATTAAATTTTGCAAACTGCTGGAATTTAAAAGGGCATGCAGATTTTTGTTCACGAAACACCAATATACATATCCTACACTCTCAAAAATTGGGAGGGGATACTTATTGCATCTGTTAAATTCCAAACACTTCAGTGTAATTATGGCATGGGTCAGGGGCCCTCTCGGAATCAGGCCCAAGGACCTGATTAAGAGGGGAGGAGAGTAGTTTGGATCCCTTTTTGAGTTCACAGTAGGAGTGCATTATAATCACAGGTAGTCTGCACTCATATATATTCTGTATGACTAATGTATGGGAAGAAGAAAGAGTAATACAAGATATTGAAGTATCCTCGTGAATTAATGCAAATCAGATGTGAACTTAGAAGTGTAACTGGCGGGATTGTGCATTAATACTTAGTCAAGGATAACAAACAAAAAGAGTTTGGAAATGTTATTTAATGTTACAGTCATGACACTAAAATATTACGATTTACCATTTATTACTGTTAAGGTATGTTTCAAAAGTATGGCTTATTTCTTTGTAGAACAGGCACATAATATAACCTGTGTGTTGGTAAATTAGCTTACCTATCGGCCTGAAATTATTTTTTTCTCAGCTAACGCTTGATTTCGTATTTTCCTTGCGCTCTGGAATGTTGCATGTATCTTGTATTCATACTGTAGGGGGACAAGGCTTCACTAGTTGAGAGAAACTGTTGTTCCTAGTAGGAAGAAGGGCCTGGGAAGAATAAATGCCATAACAAATGGGGGTCGAGTTCTTGTGGGAGCAGTAGACGGTATCAAGGACACATGAAATATTTCAGCATGTGACCATGGAGGCGGCGGAAGGAAGGTGGAGGATGCTGTAATGATGGAACAATACTAGTAGAGCTGTGGGAGGTGCCCTAATTTGGCAATTGCTTAAGTTATAACATAGTTAGGGACAGCTGACACTTCTGATTAGGATACCTGGAGGTACAGAGCTCTTCTTTGGGTTTAATAATATTATTAATAATAGTCACATTTGTAAAGCGCATGGTTACACTAGACTAGTGTGTCCCGCGCTGCGGTGCAAACTAAAACAAGCGTCTCCAGGGGGGAACTTACAAAACTGGCCATAAGCAAAGGGAGTCTTATCAGATGGAAGAGGTGAGTTTTCAGCTCTTTGCGGAAAATAGTCTCAGAGACATCCAAGCGGAGGCACTGAGGGAGTTTGTTCCACTGCTGCACTGCCAGATAGCTGTAGGTGCGACCGCCCATCCTTGCTCTCCTGATTGTAGGGATACTCACCTGCCCCATAGAGCATAGAGCCTTTAAACAGAACTCTCTCCCTGATCGCAGCCAGTGAAGAGAGGCTAAAGCCCTCTTAGAGGAGGCTCTCTGTGGAAGCATCAAGGCCAGACGTGCCTCTGCATTCTGGATACGTTGGAGTCTCTGAATGCATTTAACATTCGCTCCCAGGTGCAGTACGTTCCCATAATCGAGACGCGATGTAACCAGGTCATGCACCATGGTTTTCCTGGCTGCTGGTTTGTGAATGTATGCAACATGACCCCGGTTGAAGTTTCTTCTTTGGAAAGTTCTGAAGGCTGACACCCTTTTCTATCTTTCCTGAAACCTTGCGTTAAACTTAGAGTTTCTTTTTAGGATAATGTAGGGACAGTTAGGGATTAGTAGGGATTTCTGAATTGAGTTTTGATGTGGCACAATGCGCATTTTTTGTCTCCTGATAACCTATATGGTGAAATTAGAACTTTTTAATTTATTTTTGTTATGTAGGGTGAACCGATACTGGAGATTTAGTTTCATCCTATTTACTTTTATACAATTATGCTTAGACTGGTTTCAGAGTTTGCAATAAACAGAATAACTTGAGTTTAGTTGCTGACCTGAGTTCTTACAGCAGTTTGGATACTTCGTGATTTAGACATTGTGAAAGTAGTTTTTACCTCTCATGCTGCACAACAAGAACCACTGACAAGGCTATTGAGAAGGATGGGTTCTAGCTTCCTACAGTTGAGGTGTCAGTAAACGCACCTGAAAAATAATGATACAACGAGACGAGTTACTTTTGGGTGCGATAAATAACACAAATTATGAGTTTGTGGGAAATAACATGAGGATTTTGGTGTTTAAAACACCAAAATCTGCATGATACGATAAATACACTATGGTTTTCAATGAAGGCATTAAATACCTTCAAACTCGTAATTCCTACCTGTGAATAAGCAGGGTTTTAATAAGGACCAAAGTGTCTTGAAAAGGCACACTCAAGAAGGGATCCCATTTCCTATCTTCCACCCTATCCTAACTTGAATCCTATCTCACCCATCGTTCCGACTTCCATTTGCAAATGCCTCACTTCATCCAATGTGTCAGGTGGTGCTAGCGTCATGTTGAGTTCAGTCTTCTCTGTACTCTAGCCAGTATATTCCAAATTGAAAACACACGCATGGAGAGCACAGTAGTGTGCAACTTCATCAGCGTACCTATTTCCGTTGGTTACAAAGTAATTTCCCCTTCCATGGGCTGCGCATTTAAGGACAGCCACTTCTATTCGCAATTGTAAGGCTTCCAGAAGTTGTCTCATACTCCCCATTTCGTATCTGGGACCCAGATGACGTTAGGGACCTTTGCTGTGACCATAGCAGTCTAAAGTAATGAACTACACTGAAACCATACTGGCTTTCGATATAGATTCTGACTCTGTTTTGTTCAGAAACTAGGCATGCACAGGTCAAAGCAATGATTTCAGCCACTAGTGCGGAGTGTACTACCTGTAACAAAGCAGATTCCACAACTCCAGAGATGGTACAGACAGAGAACGCTGCTCTCAAATTACCTTCATTGTCTCTTAAGCATGAACCATCAACAAAAAAGACTTGATTGGGATCAGACAATGGCTCATCGACAATGTCAGGTCTTGGTTTCGTACAAAGCTCAGCAACATTCAGACAGTCATGGGTTTCACATTCTTCTCCATCTGCACTTGGAATAGGTAACAAGGTAGCAGGGTTTAACACAGAGCACTGCTTCAGAGTAGTGTTTTCATCTGCCAGAAGCACATGATCATACCTTGTGAGCCAATTATTGGTCAAATGCTGTGTTTTGGTTCTCGTCATCAAAAGCTCAACTGAGTGTGGTACATATACTGTAAGAGGATGACTTATCATAATGCTCTCACATCGTTCAATACTGACATCTGTTGCGACAATGGATGTAAGACATCCTGGCAATGCCGAAGCAACAGGATCTAGAGTATCTGAGAAATGGGGCACTGGTCTATGGGTACGACCATGTGTCTAGGTGAGTACAGATAGAGCACATCCCTCTCATTTGTGGCAGAATAGCAAAAATACTTTGCTGTATTCAGGCATTCTTAAAGCTTGAGCGCAACACAGACACTCTCTCAACTCCAGGAAGGCAAGCAGACAATCAATATCCCACAATACGGGATCACACACATTCTTGCAATTCAGCATCTGCAAAGGCTTTGCCATCAGAGAAAAATTGGGAATCCAACGTCAATAGTAACCAACCATTCCCTAGAACCTTCTGACCTCTTTTTGCATACCAGGCAGATTCATTTTCATGATTACTAACCACTCTCTTTGATGACACCTTTCTTTTGCCCTTTTTGATTCGATGGCCTAGTACTCTACTTCATTCAGACAGGACTGAAGCTTACTCAGACACACCTTATGCCCATTTTCAGCCAGATGGTTCAGTAAGGCAATAGTATCATCCCTGCAAGCATCTCGCGTTTCTGATGCAATGAGAAGGTCGTCAATGTACTGGAGCAACACAGAGTTCCAGAGCAGACTAAGACTATCAAGGTTTTTTCAAGACCTGGTTGAATATGGTCGGACTTTCAGTATAACCTTGAGAGACACAACTCCACGTTAATATATGATTCTCCAGATGGAAAGCAAATAAAATTGCCTCTCCTCATGCAATGGAATGAAAAAAAATGTTTGGCAGAGGTCAATCACCGTGAATCATTCAGCTTTGCAAAGAATCTGAAATAAGATTACAGATGGATTCGGTACCATGGGACAACATGGGCTCAGTACGCTATTGATCTTCCTAGTGTCCTGAACAATACGATATTTCCCACTTATCTCTGCTGCCCCATAAGAGGAGAACTACATGGACTTCCCATAATCTTCTTTAGGATGCCCTGCACAATCATGGATTCATCTCATACAGGTATAATCCCTGCCACTGTTTCTGGGGTCAGATTGTACTAGAGAGTTCTCTGAAACTCTGCATTTGGCATGACCTGTATGTGGACTGGCTTGACTCTTTGAATCAGTTTGATCTCCTCTTCTGAGAAGTCCCACACCACTGGAGAGACAGTGTCTCTAAGGTCCAGTGGCATTTCTTTCACTGTCAGTAAAGGAAACATGGCAGTACCTAGGTTCTGGTTACCCAATTTGAAAGCAATGTCCTCATCATTAGTCTGCAATTCGATTCCCTTTGGTTGGCAATAGATAGTACAATTCAATTTGTACAACAAGTCATGCCCTAGTAAACACACTGGACACAAATCACACACCACGAGCTGATGGGGATCCTGATAGGTTTCGATTATAAACAGCACCTCTTCTGTCAAAGGGTTTGACATTATTTTCTACAAGTTGGATCATTTTTCCTGAGAGGGGCAGGTTTGGGGATACTGCAGATCTCACAGTAGAATGGGAAGCGCCAGAATCAAACAAGAATGTAATGGGATGACCATCCACGTCTGTTTTTGCGTATGGTCCACTCTGGTCTACCTCTAAGGCTGCTCCAAGAGTACAGTCTTCCTCCCACCTCAGGCACCGTCATAAGGAAGGGTCCAAATCAATTCCATCTTGAGCTTCCATTAAGGGCATCTGATGATATGTTTGAGTGCCCTGTGAAATTCTTGAAGGCTGAGGCACTTGCACTAACTGGTTCTGTTTCCCTCCTGCATCAAAGGATTAAGCAACGCTAGAGCTTCCAAAGCTGATCTTATGACAAAAATGATAGGCAGAGGTCTTCTTCAGGGTCGGGACATCTATCCCTGTCTTCAGATCTATAGGAATACCTTTCCCTCTTCCCTGGCTCATTGCCCCTGCAATTAGTTGTACTTGTACATCTCCTGGGGCATTTTCCTGACTGTATGTGACAGGTCCCATCATTGCCTGCTGTCCTTTTTGGGCATTACGCATTTGGACCAACATTAATTTCCCCTTTATTCTCCTGTGTTTTGATTCCACCTCATCACTGCAATACCTGTCCAGTGTAAGTAAGTTTGATTAGTTAAAATCTTTACAGCAAAGTGAGCATACAATTGGCTAACCCTCCCCCCCCCGGCCATTTAAGTTCCATGACAGCTTGGACCCACTGTTCGCAGTTTGGTGTTAGTTTGTGCATGCCGGAGAAAGAGCGTGTTTAATGTTATATGACATTTCATTAAAAAATCCAAATAAATATGTATATTTTTCAAAACCCTAGAATGTTAAACTATAAAGAACTTGAAAAAAAATACATTGGTGGTCACAATTAGTGAAACTGACTCCCTGACCAAGTTATGGGCATGTTTCATAGCTGCGTAAATGTTCAGGTACAAGGAGCAAGTTTAACCCCTTCACTGGTAGGCCTTTTCCCCTCCTGTGCTAAGCCTTTTTTTGGCTTTTTGGGGTAGTGCGCGCTTAGGCCCCTGTAACTTTTGACCACATAAGGTATCCAAACCAATTTTGCGTCCTTTTCTTCCAACATCATGAAGATTCTAAAGGTACCCAAGGTTTCTGGATTCCCTTGGAGGGGTCCCAGAAATTAAGCAAAATACAGTAAAATATTAGTTTTTCTCAGACAAATGGGAAAAACCGGCTGCAAATGAAAGCCTCTGTGTTTTTCCCTGCAAAAGTTATCAAAAAAGGGTTTGTGGGTCTGAAATCACCATTTTCCCAGCTTTTAGGAAATGACAGTCTTTTGTCAGAGAACCAACATTTTTCACACAGTTTTGGCATTTTTCTGGGACATAGCCTATTTTTGCTATTTTTAGTGCTTTCAACCTCCTTCTAGTGAATGGTAAAAATGAGTTTGAAAGCAATAATAGATCCTGGAAAGCTATACATTTTAAAAACGTAATCAATTTTCTGAATTCACAAAGGGGTCATTTGTGTAGATCTATCAAGGTTTCTTTATGGAAACTAACAGTTAAATATTGGAAAAATTGAAAATATGTTGAAAAAACCAGCCTTTTGTGTCAACGTTTTCCCCTGTAACTTCTTGTAATTACGACAGCTCTCTGAAAGCAATAAACTGTTACATCTGCTGGACCTTCCTGGTTGTGGGGGTATATAGAAACTGTAGGTTCAGCAAGAACCAGACGAACCAAGAGCCAAAAACTGAGCAGCAACTTGCAATGGTATTTTATTATGTTCCGGTATAGAACAATTATTCTGGGTATGCATGGAAAAATTGGTATGAAAGACACCTATGTATTTCTGAAATGGGTACAAATTATAGAGTTTAGAAATAGTACATATTTGCACATTTTCAAAATTGAGAATACTCATACTAGCATGAGAATTATTGGTCATTTTTCAAAACGACTTATTTTTTACACAATGTCTTTCATTTGAAAGGCAGAAATGCATGAAAACTCAATAGTAATAACAGTTGCTTTACAAATCTGAATTTCCCTAAGTCTCCCGATAGAAATGGTACCTCACTTGTGTGGGTAGGCATAGTGTCCACGACCGGAAAGGGCTCAAAACCCAACGTGAACACACCGCATTTTCACAATGAAAATGTACCCTTTTTTTGCGAAGTGTGTAGCTGTCGTTTTTTAACCATAGCTCTGCTGGCACCTAGGGAAACCTAGCAAACCCATACATTTTTTAAACTAGACACCCAGGGAAAACCAGGATGGGGTGATTTGACTGCCTGCCACCATACTCAGAATCCCTTGCAAACCAAAAAAAGGTAAAAAAACGCCACATTTTCCCCACATTTCTGTGGTGGAAAGTTTTGGAATCTGCACGGATCCACACATTTCTACCCACCCTGCATTCCCCAAAGTCTTATGAGAAAAACTGTACCTCACTTGTGTGTGTCGGCCTAGTGCCCGCGACAGGAAACGGCACAAAACTCAACGTGATCACACCTCGATCTTGCAGTGAAAAATGATCCTTTTTTGGCAGAGTGCTTAGCTGTAGTTTTTGTACCCTAGCTCTGCCGGCACCTACGGAAACCTAGCAAACCTATACATTTTTTAAAAGTAGACACCCTGGTAAAACCAGGATGGGGTGACTTGACTCGTTCCCACTAGGTTCTGTTACCCAGAATCCCTTGCAAACCTAAACAACTGTAAAAAAAAACATATTTTTCCTACATTTCTGTGATGGAAAGTACTGGAATCTGCGGGGATCCACAAATTTCCTTCCACCTCCCGTTTCTCAAAGTCTTTCGAGACAAATGGTACCTCACTTGTGTGGGTCGACCTACTGCCTGCAACAGAAAACGGCGCAAAACGCAACGTGGTCGCTCCTCAATTTTGCAGTGAAAAATGACCCTTGTTTTGCAAAGTGCCTAGCTGTAGGTTTTGAACCTTAGCTCTGCCGGCACCTAGGGAAACCTAGAAAACCTATACATTTTTAAAAACTAGACACCAAGGGAAATCCACGATGGGGTCACTTGTCTGCCTTCCACCAGGTTCTGTTACCCAGAAACCCTTGCAAATCTAAAAAATTGACCAAAAAACAAATTTTTCCCACATTTCTGTGGTGGAAAGTTCTGGAATCTGCGTGGATCCACAAATTTCCACCCACCCTGCGTTCCCCAAAGTCTTCCAAGAAAAATGGTACCTCACTTGTGTGGGTCGGCCTAGTTCCTGTGACAGGAAACGGTGCAAAACGCAATGTGGTCATACCTCAATTTCACAGTGAAAAATTACCCTAATCTTGCAAAGTGCCTAGCTGCAGTTTGTGAACCTTAGCTCTGCCGGCACCTAGGGAAACCTGCCAAACCCACACATTTTTGGAAAGTAGATACCCGGGGGCTTCCAAGGAGGTGTGGCTTGCGCAGATCCTCCAAAGTTCCATTACCCAGAATCCCTTGCAAACCTCAGTTTTAGCTGAAAAAAGCTGTTTTTCACACATTTTCTGTGTGGGAAAGTTTGGCATCACCGGGCTCACACAAATTTCCTACCACCCAGTGTTCTCCCAAGTCTCCCGATAAAAATGGTGCCTCACTTGTGTGGGACGTCCAAGTACCCGCGACAGGCAAGGGCCCAAAACGTAGTGAGGCGATTTCAAAATTGCCTATGTCAAAACCACCTGCTTTTGCAAGGGGGGGGTCACCTGGGTTTTTGGCCCCGTGCTCGACGGCCATCTAGGGAAACCCACCAAACCCACACAATTCTGAAAAGTAGACACCCGGGGGCTTACAACGAGGGATGGCTTGTGTGGATCCCCCAACGTTCTATTCCTCAGAATCCCTTGGAAACCTCAATTTTAGCTGAAAAAAACTAACAGTTTTTTCACACATTTTTGTGTGGGAAAGTGTGGCATCACCGGGCTCACACAAATTTCCTACCACCCAGCGTTCCCCCAAGTCTCCCAATAAAAATGGTGCCTCACTTTGTGGAAGGCCCAAGTACCAGCGTCAGGCAAGGGCCCAAAACGTAGTGAGGTGCCTTCAAAATTGCCTATGTAAAAACCACCTGCTTTTGCAAGGGGTGTCACTTGGGTTTTTGGCCCTGTGCTCGACGGCCATCTAGGGAAACCCACCAAACCGACACATTTCTGAAAAGTAGACACCCAGGGGCTTCCAAGGAGGTATGGCTTTGTGTGGATCCCCCGCGACAGGCAAAGTCCCAAAATATTTTGAGGCAACATCAACATTGCTTATCAAAAAATGTTTTGGGCCTGTCGCAGGTACTTGGGCCTCCCTCACAAGTGAGGCAATAGCAGTGACAGAGTGCTTGATAAAAGTGTAAGGATACAGACTGCGGAATTGAAGATGTGAAAGACAAGTGAGCAGGTAGATACAAGACTGCAAGCATACTGTATAAGTGTTTGAAGCAGTCTGTGTCCTAAGGCCTACTTTGCAGCATAAGTACTGGGTACTGACTAAATCAATAGAATACTGTAAAGAGAGTGTCTGAGCGAATCTATAAGTGCTTCAGTTTTACTACAGTTAATGGATTAGTACATAGTGGAGAATGCTTTATTATTATTAAACAATACAATTATTCTTCAGACATCTCATATTTTAACACAGCTTCTAAAAGAAGTTCATCTGGTACTTCTTCCAGATCATACTGCTGGTTTGCCATTTCAGATTTTATAGCTTCCAGTAACTCTACGTCATTCAGTGCTTCCAAAAAATCAGCACTGAATGACCTTTTAGAGTTTTTTACTTGGCTGAATAACAGGAGTGAAGACATTCAATTCACTATGAACCACAGAAGGGAGGCTATTGATTTACTAGACCTCACCTTCAAGACTGATGATGGCCAATTATATTGCTATCTCTATCGCAAACCCATGGAATGTAACACGCTACCGATGTATGGATCTCATCACCCCAGAAACCTGAGAGATAACTTACCATACGGGCAATACCTGAGGATAAGAAGAAACTTCTCCAAGAGGAAAGACTTCTTCAAAGAAGCTGACAATTTGATGACACAATTGAAAGCCCGGGGTTACCCAACAGGACTTCTGAAGCGAGCCAAAAAACGAGCATGGTACCAACCAAGAGACCAACTGCTGGAGGTTAAAGAAAAAACAAATGAAATGGGTAACATTTTATGTGTAACCAGATGGGATGGACTGCACTAATTTGATCCCCCATTTCCTCCCTTTATCTCATATAGGAGACGCTCTGGAAGGAATTGTATGAGCTATCTACCCTTGCACTAGGGAAAATGAAGCCTAATTTGGGCACTGGGCTCTACTAGCATTTCTAATGGGCTATTATTGATATGCCCTTGTACATACATATATTTCAGGAATCCGGTCCCCGTTGGAAATTCGAGCAATTTGCACACTATTCAGCACAAGTCAAGTCTGGGTGCGACCCCTTTGGGTCCCCAGAGGTAAGTTCTGAATCACCAACCGCTAATTCCTGTTACCTAGAGATAATGCAAATCCAGACCTGATGCCTTTTAATTAACCCTACAGGCGACATCACCCCTCCAGCACCTCCCCGTCCTGATGAAGATCCGCTCTGACCCGTGAATGGGGCTGTACTAGGGTCGAAACGTCGACAAACCCTTGGACCAACAGAGAGTATTCCAGAGAACCTGCCAAACATTGTGACTCAAAGGAATTACTTCAATTGAACATTTTTTTGGCCAAGCATCCTACCCCCTTCCCTCGTTCTCTCACTTGTATATAAGTCACTGATCACAACTGCACGATTGATCACTGCACCCAACTTCACAATATCACCTTGCTTTGATGCGCCGTTATGTGATAATACAAAATTTGTAAAGTAGGTATTGAAATGGGGCACTTATGAATGCAACTTAAATTCATAAAATAGTTTATTTTTACCCCAACATTTGGTTTTGTTTCTCTCTTGGATTTGCATGAAGCCTATATAGAGTAATTAGCATTGTAACCTGCAATCATTCTGTGAATTCCTTAAGTTTGAATTACTCACTTTTACCCATTTTATATTGAAAAAGCTTTGCCCAGGTTCTGAGGGATACTGGGTTACCCCATAGTAAGTTACTCAAAAAAATCAGCTTCATTGCTTTCATTTTCAAAATCACAAGTAAAAACTGCAGTATTGATGTCCTCTGATTCAGTCTTGCTGCCTGTTATAGGTAGATTTTGTACTTCAATTAAACTGTTGGTCATTTTCAATATGTGTTCGGTAATATTCGCCTCTTCATCCATTACAAATCCGTTATGTTCTAGGTCCTTGCACAAAAACATAAATACTTCACTTTCTCAGTTTTATTAGTACATAATACAAAACAACACAACAATCCTTAAAAACCTATCCAGTACTCACCTTTAAACATTATTAGAAACTAGTAATAATTAAATAAGTCAAAAATACTCACAGCAACTTCTATAGAACGCCCCTTCAACACAAAGTATTATGAATGATGAGGACATATTTACAGAGAGAAGAAAAGCTACACACAGGAACTTTTTGTGTCCTTCTAAACATGAAAAAGGATTTGAAAACACACTCTGTGAAGTATTTTATGTTGACCAATTTGATCTCTTTTAATCCTGAAAGTCCCTGATCTCTACTAGCCAAGCATATCTTCATATTTAATACCATACAGGTGTGTTGGAGAGAGCTGTTCTCAAGCCATGTCCCATTTTACACATCTCTGTAATAAAACTCTCTGGCACTTTTTTAACATCTTTTCTAAGATAGTGGGTCCCCAGGGACACTTGATATGCATTTCAACTTTATGATATATCTTTAAAATAAACAAACCATCTTTGCACAGATATGTACTCTGTCCAACTCTTGTTTCTTCAGCTGTGTACAAGGACAACACATTGCCCATTTTGTATAGTTACTCATACTTACCTTAAAAATAATAAATAATAAAAAAAACTATCCATACTACTATTATAAAGAGAGAACTTGCACCTTTTGGCAAGGTAATCTCAGGAACCACAGCGCCAATCTACACACCCGATACATCTTTGAAAATGTCAGGGTGTGTAGATGGACATAGGATATATATAAAAAAAAAGCAAAACAAAAAAATTAATTTACAAAACAAAGTAGTCCCCTGAAAGTAGCGCCGGCCGGGACCTAGTGCTGGCTGGGACGCGGCGTGCGTCATGACGAAGGAGGAGCGGCGGCGGCATCATGGAGGAGCTACGGCGTCATGGAGGAGCTGCGGCGTCATGGAGGAGCGGCGGTGTCATGGAGGGAAGTAAATAGTCGGGGGCGGGAGGGAGTCGGGCGGTACTCGGGAGGCTGGAATTGGGGGGTCGGGAGGCTGGAGGCGGGGGGTCAGGAGGCTGGAGGTGGGGGGGGCGGGAGGCTGGAGGCGGGGGTTGGGAGGCTGGAGGTAGGGGAGGCGGGAGGCAGGAGGCTGGAGGCGGGGGGGGTGCGGGAGGGAGTCGGCGGGTGCACTGCTCGACAACATGCTGCCCCCAGCCACCTTCTGGCCCCGGCCTAAAAATGCAGCCCCCAGCCCCCTTCTGCCCCAGGCAACGCTGGGGCGGGCTGCTAGTATATTATAAAATAAGCATCTGTGGAAGACAAGAAAAAAAACCGTTACAATATATATTTTACAACACAAAATAATTTGCAAAACATTTCATTTGCCTTTTTTGCTGTTCTTAGAATATATTGAATTTCACTAGAAACAGTGGTTTAAATTGTACTCATCACATAACAGTGGGCAAAAAAAAACAATCAATAAGATTATCTTTAAAAAAACATTCAACATTCTCAATAACAATCTATAAAATAGAAATAAAACATATGTTAAATGTTTTTTTCTAAGAGCAATTTCTTACATAAATATGAAACAACTCAAACAATGATAAAAGAATAAAACATAATTATTAATTTTTGTACACTGTAAATAATGATCTTTAGAAATAAATGCTGACAAAATATACAACAAAAAGTCCTTAATTGTTTTAGATACTTTTCCTCAAGGCCAAATAATATGCTTCAAATCCTTTGTTTGGAAGTTGTCCAATAGTAATCCTGAAAGGCCAAATGTTGTTCCTAAAACTTTGGCTTTAGGAATATTAGGTACCAATTTGTTAATTCTTTAGGCAAACATTGTGTAAAAACCAATTGACTATCATTGCAATGTATCCAGCCTTTCTCACATTTTAAATAGGCAGTGTAATGTCCAGTTGTTGTAGAAGGACCATCATGAAAAATAATTGCTACAGCTACAAACGTTCTTTCTGATATTGATACTTGAGTAGCTACAACATTTTTAATTAAAGTTTCCAATTTTCTTCCATCAGCTGTACAATGTTGCATCCTTAAAATATATACTGTCCATAGCTTTGTATAAATAATCTTGATGACATTTCTGACTTACATTGGCTATACTCCATGTTTTGAGTTGCTCCTCTAACTAGGTTGTTAAAAGAAACTGATTTACAGTCTGGTAAAGTCAAATAAATGAATCTTTCAGTGTCTATGTTAGTGCTACATGTAAACAAACAATTTTCACAATAATGTTCCCATTTATAAGAAAGGCCAAAAAGATTTTCAATATCTATACCTTCATTTTCCAATACAACAAGCATATATATTAAAAATACTTGCCAATCATGCTGAATATTCTGTGTAAATTGAGCACAACCAGAACAAATGTACAATGGATTTCGAATATCAGAAACACTTTGTATTTCACTTTTATCACTACTACATTTCTCATAAACAGAATACAACAACAAACAAAATCTTTTTTCCCGATTTTCAACAATTTGCTGTTGCAAACTTTCAAGAAATAAACAACATTAACAACTACATTAGTATAGCAGTTGACACCAGAGCTATTTCCAAATTCATAACCAACAATCTCTTAAACAGTGTCTTTTTTTCTTGCAATCACAACTTTATCTTGTTTTTTTTCCTTTCTCTATACCTTCACTACAGATATTCTCATATCTTCTTTTTCGACCTACCACACGCTTTTCAAATACTGGATATTGACCTAAATTGGGAGCATATTCTCTTCTTAACCTATTATACTCTTTCACACAATTTGCATCTGCACTAATCTTTCTCTCATCAAAATCAATCAAGTGCAATCCAGATAAAGTTCTGACCCGAGACAAAGCAACATATGCCATACCTTCTTTAAACACGGTACTTCCAATATTCACCAAAGCACTATCTGCACTTAAACCTTGGGATTTATAAATGGTCACTGCATATGCCAAAGAAACAGGAAACTGTTTTCTGCGAACATATAAATCTTTTACAAGCAAAAACCGAGCTGAACAACGACTAAAATGTTGTACTTCTTCAATTTGATAAAATTTGATTTTCAAAAATTCAATACCATCTCTATTTGGATAATTAACGAAATCAACAACTTTACCCATTGCTCCATATACTAAACCTTTTTCCACATTCAAATTACGTCGTAAAATTACCCGACAGTTTATATATGCATATAGAATCATTTCTAAACCAGCAGTTTTAGATATCAATTTCTCTAAAGAATCCAATTTTGTCTTCAACTTTTCTGTCAAAATAATAGAGATTCCTTCATGCTTTATTTTATCAATAGCTTCCAATTTTATAATTTCTTCATTTTCCAACTTTAAAATTCCTTCATGAAATATCGAACATTCATGCAGTGTTGGTATTAAGCAGATTACAGATTTGTTTTCTGCAATTCTCATATATATTTTCTCAGGAACAATATTTTCATTTGGAAATAAATTGGAAAGTAAGCGTCTCTGTAAAGCTTGTTTGCCATGTTCAGTCACCTTTCCAATTCTTATATCTTGTAGAATAGTTCCATAATCAGCATCACTTGCCTGTCGCATATTTGTAATAGGTTCCTTATATTCAAAATATGACCAAATGTTAACAATTCTAATGCTACCCAAGCAATTTCTCGTATCTTCATGTGCTAAGTGTTTTAAATACTGATTGTCCTTTTACAGGAGTACGCTGTAGTAGATCTCCAAAAACGATGTTTTCCTCCAACTAACATGTCGTACTCTGTTTTAAGAATTTGCTGCATTCTTAAATGCACAAAGGAAAGCATTAAGTTTGATACCATGCTTACCTCATCAATAGAGAGAAGTTTCATTTTCTTTAAGACTCTTGAAACTTCACAACAAGCTTCTCCAGATAGCTTGTGGTATTCCAATTTGTTTTCATGCTCTACTGGTAGCATTAGTAAACAATGTAAAGTAATTCCTTTAATATTGTGAGCTGCCAACCCAGTTGGAGCAGTGACAACACAAGACAAATGCGACTCAGTTCTTTTCTGTAGAAAAGTTGTAATTACTTTAATTAAAAAACTTTTTCCTATTCCAGCTTGTCCAATCATGTACATTTTAATAGGTTAAAATGACGTGCATGAGCACTCTTTCTTTTTATGAAGTAATCCATGGTCAATCTGTTCTCTGACTTGTTCATATATTTGGTTTTGCTCAACATTTAGTTGTTCTTCCAAGTTTCCTAAGTTTGTTACATCTTCTTGAGCTTGATACATTGCCGTTTCCACCTCACCTATGGCAATTGCTGATTCATTTTGAACAATGGGTTCTCCTAGTGGATCCTGACTCAACAGATCAGAAGTTTGACTGTCTTGAGAACTGCCTCTAGCAATCTCAGCTGCAATTGTAGCTTCTTGCTCAATTTCGTCGTTCAACATTTTCACATAATTAGTTAAAACAGGACATTCTATAGTATCTTTAGTAGGGTTGAACGAATGTTCGTAACTCTGAAAATCTCCAAGTAATTCCAATTCTTAACGCCACGGCTTGAAGAGTTGCAAAAGAGCTAAATAGTAAAAATTCCCTTTAGTCAGGAGTATCGCAACTCAGTTTTCGAAGATTAGTCAAATGTCCTTTTCTTTGTTTCACCAAACATCCCTCAGAACCAATCACAGCACATATTCCATTACTGATTTATTTTTTCTGTAATATTCAGTTTAAAAGTATAGTTTTGCAGCACTTCATACAGACAAATGTTCTCATGTTGATTACTTCTATTTGGATAGTATGTATCCAACATATTTGTTTTCACAATATCTGTACTTTCTGGCTCTTTTTCAGCTAAATATTCAATTTCTTGTACAGATTTAAGTACTCGATTTCGAGTTGCAGCAAGACCTAGACTCACCCAAATGATTCTTCTAGATTTGGAGTATAGACTTGCAGATGATAAGCGATCTGAGCATCATACGTTCCGATTTCTCAATGACATAACATCTTCAAACTGTAACTGTATAATTTCTTACTTAGACTCTTCTCGTGGGAAATCTCTTCCCACATTTCCGTCAATTCCGTCTTTTTTGATTTTGTCATGTAGGATGTTACATATCGAGCAACAGCAATGGAATTGTCTGCAACATATTGAAAATCCATGTTAGCATTCCTCATGGACAGAATAACTGGATTATAATCATTTATGTATTTTGACTCTGCACTTCTCAAATTATATTTATTCTTTGGAGACTTTCTTCTGATGGAATGTCTCATAGCTGACATAAAACTGTTTACTCTTCCTTTGGATATTACAGGATTTGGAAAACCAAAACGACATTTGATATAAAACTTTTCCTTTGACTTAAACTTTCGATGACAGTATTTTCCACAACGATAGCTTTGGAATCGTAAGACTTGTTGTCTTAAGTTTTTTTCTTCTGTGCTTTTGGGTATAGCACTTGTAGCATATTCTTCAATAAAAGACAACACAGTATCATCCGAATCTCTTCCAAATTTGGGAGCATCTTTGATCCATATTAGCATATGTATGTGAGGAGCACCTCTTGCTTGATACTCCTTTTTCCAAAAGAAATCCACAACCTCTCCAAGAAGAGGATTTTTTTATTGGTGATAAAAGACATCATAGCTTCAAATCTATGATTGAAATATCTGCATACATTAACTGGATCCAAAGAGCACAATTCTCCAGTTGTCTTATATTCAATATTGACTATATTTGGATTTTCTTCTCGAAGAAATTCAAGTAAATCATCCCAAGCATATTCAGCACAGCTTAGAGTAAGGAACCATGTAGGAGTTCCTAAGTACCTTAGCATACATTTAAGTTCTCCATGACGACGGTACCAGTACTCATTAGTACCACACTGACATGCCATGAGATTAATCAGCTGAGATTCCAAAACATTATCTTTCTGGTGTACTTTATCCATAAATTCCTTTGCCGAAACATTTTGCAGATGTACACCTGTTTTCAATATATGGTTGACTGCATAAGAATGTCCAGACAAGTCACTTTCAAACAAAAGATGAAACAAATATGGAATATATTGTCAAAATCTTGGATCTTCTACATACAATCTTGATGTCCGGTATTCAGATGCAGGAATCTGCACAGGTCGTTCATCATATCGTCCTCCTTTTCCTGTTGGAAACAACTGAGGGAAACAACGAGCTTCCAAGCTTTCTTCCTATACACTCATGGGACTTCCTTTTGCTTCCTTCATTTGTAATAAATCAATAGTATTCCCCATCACTTCTTTGGAATGAAGTGGATGAACGCGGTAATGTTCATAGATTTCTTCAGTTCTGGACATATCCACTTTTTCAATTTGTCCAGTCGACGATTCAGTATCTTCTTCTAAAGTTACATCTTCTTCTCCCACATACACATTTTTATAGTACTGATTATTTTTCACTAGATACAATGTTGCCTTTTTCACTTTCCTAACATCCACCAATTCTTGCCAGATTTTCTTACTCTTAGTAGAAACGCCATTAACTAGAATGACTAGAGGTTTATCTTCAACATTTTCTACACCAATTGTTTCAATATTTTTCTTTAAATCTAGAGGCAAATATACACCTCTTCCCTTTAATCCTCTCTGTAAATCTGAAGGAGGCAATTTCCCTGTCTTAGGCTCCATACAAACAATAGCCTGAAAGGGATGCACACATTGAATAAGAATGGACTCATAGGTATTTAAATCTATCAGTTCAGAAGGAATTTAAACCAACTCAAAATTATTCTGCACAGCTCTAGCAGGCATTTTGTTCTCATCTAATTTCTTATAACAATGTTTACAAATATGTTGATCAGCACCCAAATCAAAACAATTCTCTACCAACAAACAAGTTGCAAATTCCTTCCACTCATTATTATTTTCTCTTTCACTTTTTTAAATAGAGATCAACAGTCCTGGTCTGATTTTTTTATAATGAGTTTGTCGACAACAAATACAAGAATATTTTGTCCTTTCATCTGAAATCACCTTAAACTTCATAATTTCTTGCTCAAATTCTTTTTTTTACTAAAATGTTGTACATTCTCTTCCACATTTCCTTCTATTAATGTATCAGTTTCTGCACTCAGGACCAAAGTAACTAACCTCAATTTCTTCACAAACATTCATTACAACTGATACAAATCCACGCAAAAGAGCACTGTTCAACTTTTTTAACATTAGTGCTGGACTTTTTGCATAATACAATGTTCTGACTAATTTCCTTATTTAAGTATGATGTACTGCTAACATCCTGAAATGGTGAAAAACACTTCGACATACTTTTTTAGAAAGACAAGCCAGAGAATGACCTTGCAAACCAGTATTTTCTCTCACTCTGCAAGGGTCCAGTCCTTGCAACATCTTAATCTTTTGTTTAACACTTTTCTTAGTATACTCACGTAAGAAATTGCGTAAAAAATCAATAGATTCCTGCCGTACACTACAAATACTACTGCAATTCCAAGTGTACACTGGAGCTTTAGGACATCTCCCTAAAACTTCACCAGCTAACACCTCTTCTGTATTTCTAGAAACAATTTTCTCTTTCTCAATAGGACAACCATTTCTGACCTCATTAGCTCGACCACCGGTGTCAACTGCATGCAACAAATCATTTCTCTGAAGATAACTCTCTTCATTAGAAAAAGGCTCAGGACTTGAACTGTGCTTCCATTCACCCAAAGAAACATCAGAAAAATTAGTTCTGTTAATTAGTCTTCTCCACTTACTTTTGGCCTTCATTAAATCGATTGGTTTATCTAGTGATCGAATTCTATTGATTACTAAAATAAATAATTTTTTCTTTAATTCAAAAGTCTTCTCAACAATACTTTCAATATGTTTCTTTTTCTTGTAAAATGCTGATTTTCTTTTACATTTCTTTGCATCCTTTAATAAGTTTAAGACAACTCTATTGTAAAATATTCTTTTTCTAATTTCCTGAAATTGATTCTTCCTCCTTTTACTATACATTGTTTCTTTAGAACATGATTTCCCATCATTTATGTTTTTCTCTTCTTTTTTGTTGCAGATACATTATTAATACTTTTCACATTCTCCACACTATTACTAGTGTTTGATAGCTTCTTTACAAAAACTTTAGTTCTCTTACCAGGAGATTTTTTTGTTTTTCACCACAGACTGTTGTTCAGGTAAATCTTGTGGATGACTTCTCTTGAAATAATAAGCTTTATTACGTGTTTTCCTCTTTTCACTTTTTCTAGGCATGAATAATTTCTATTAGTGTTGATAAATAGAGTCTGTTATAAAAAAATATATAATGTTATAAAAATAAATCTATAAAATATACTATTCTATTACTAAACAAATACAATCTACAATGACTAAGTTTAAAAAAACAAATGTGTAACTGATAACAGAAGTGAATACATGCTGCATATGAGTTTCAAGAACTACATCTGCAAGAAGAGTACCTGAATGAATTTATAAATGGTTGGATTTTGGAACTGTGAATGGATTAGTACATGGTACTCAATGCATTACTAGAACAATACAAGGTGACACACAGAGCATTTGTTGCAACATCATGGTAACTAACTGGGGAATTGAAGGTATGAAAGACAAATGTGCACGTGGATAGAAAAGTGCATGCATACAGCATACAGGTTTGAAGTAGTCCTTGTCCTGAGGCCTACTTCGCTACAAGAGTACTTGGGTACTGAATGAATAATTACAGTACTGTAAGGAGAGTGTCTGAGTGAATCTATAAGTGTTTGAGTTCTAGTGCACTGAATAATCAGTACCTACCGCTAAATGGGTCACTACAACAGTGCAAGAGCAATGACAGAACGTTTACTGGAAGTGTAAGGATAGAGACTGGGGAATTGAAGATGTAAAACACAAGTGTGCAGATAGATACACAACTGCAGGCATAGTGCATAAGGATTTAAAGCACGTCATGCCCTAAGGCCTACTTTGCTGCATGAGTACTTGGATACTGACTAAATGATTACAGTTCTGCAAGGAGAGTGCCTGACTAAATTTATAAGTGCTTAACTTTTAACACAGTGAATAGATAAGCACATACTGCTGAATGGGTCACTACAACAGTGCAACAGCATTGACAGAGTATTTGGTGAAAGTGTAAGGATACAGACTGGGGTATTGAAGGTATAAAAGACAAATTTGCAAGTGGATAGAAGACTGCATGCATAGGGATTTCAACCAGTCCATCCCCTAAGGTCTACTTTGCTGCATGAGTACTTGGATACTGACTGAATGATTACAGTTCTGCAAGGAGAGTGCCTGACTGAATTTATAAGTGCTTCAGGTTTAAGACAGTGAATGGACAGGCACATACTGCTGAATGGGTCAGTACAATAGTGCAACAGCTGTGACTGTCAGGTTTGTCTTTGTTGCTCCTCAGGATTGGATCGATGCTATAAGGGGGCCCACCTCTAGATCAACCCAAGTCTGACTGTAAATGTGGACAGACTGTTAAGGAGATCAAGCGGGGGAAAAAATGTGTCCGGAGGGGAACAGCTGGGCAACTGGAACCGTAACCTGTAATCACAGAAGCAAGGGATAAGTGCAATAGAACCCTAAGCTGGAAGAACTACAAATCAACAAAACACCTGTTACCTCACCTGTATATCCTACAGGTGTGCCTGCATGAAGGAAGGATCTAAAGAGCGGCTTCTAAATCCCCTGGTTGTGCTACTAGAAAATATAATACAGAGATCATTAGAAAACCCCCATGTTCCCTCCCCTCCTGTAATCTGAAGTTAGGACAGAGACGTTGTAAGAACACCTACCCAGATTTAGGGATAAAGATAACCTAATGGTGCCCAAAACAAAGTAATGAAACGATGATCACATTCCTGGTACACGGTAGTTCACAACAAAAGGTCTTTCTCCTCCGAGGAAATGCATGAAAGAATATTCCCAGGGTACTGCAGGTAGAGTCAACCCCAAGATATATCATACATTCCCTAGATTGTGTAAATCAAATAATTCAGGAAACTAAATCATATGCCCAGCTTAAAGTATGAATATAGCGTCTCTACAGATCCTTCTCTGTAAGCGCTCAAATGTGAGTAATGTGCACTGAATGGTAAGGCGGCACCTATGCCCAGGTGTCCTGCACGAACCGGAGCAAGACGCTCCCTGAAAGTCTGTATCAAAATACCAACAACAGGTTCTATCAAAGAGTTACAAATGCTAGAGCCCCACTCGATCCTGAAAAACCTGTTACTGCAATGATGTTGAATGGAACGGGCGCTTCCTAAGCCCCACCAGTAATCCAAAACTCGAGCGCCAGCTCGTGATGACCGCTTTGCTGTAGGCGCTTCCAAAGCCCCACCAGGATAATCCAAACGGACTCCAAAACCAAGGAACGCTGAACCCACGCGCAAGAAGCGGCGTGTCCTTTCAGCGCGAGCCGATACTAGCCACCGCCGACCTCCAAGTATCCTAAAGAGAAGAATCGAAGTACACGGCCCCAAACACAAGCAGGAATAATCGGCGGCGCGTTCACCATGAGACTTCCTAATAATCGCTAGTCTCACCGCGTCATAGGAGCGCGCCGCGCAAAGGATCATGGGATATGTAGTTTCCCATTCCGTTCAGCATGATAGAGCAGGCAGTGATTTACCAGCGGCCGGGGGAATCGTGACAGTACACCCCCTCTCACAACACTCACTGACTGCCACCAGGTTTACCGGGATGTGACCAATGGACCCTCCGCACCAGTTTAGGAGCATGAATAGCACCCACAGGTTCCCAAGAGTCCTCCTCAGGACCATAACCTTTCCAAGACACCAGGTACTGTAGTTTTCCTCTCACCCTACGAGCGTCCAAAATGCACCGCACCTCGTACTCCACATCCTGCTCCACCCTCACAGGCGCAGGAGCTGCAGGACCCGGACCCCGAGCGGGCTTGAGCAGCGAGACATGGAACACCGGGTGTATCCGGAAATGTGAGGGGAGCTTCAGTTTTACTGCTACGGGGTTGACTTGGCGAATCACCTGGTAAGGACCAATGAACCCAGGGTTGAAAATGCTGTACCTTTTGAAACGGATGTTCCGAGTGGACAGCCACACCCAATCCCCTTTCTTGAACCCAGGACAAGGCCTACGGTGTCTATCAGCCTGAGTTTTGTACCTGAGTTTAGCCTTTTCAAGATTCTGTCTGGCCTGCAAAACAGTCTTCCGCAACTGCACTAATCTGGACTGTAACTGCGGAATCGGTGCTTCAACACCCGGCACACTCAAGGGGGCAAATCTGGGATGAAACCCATACGTACAGAAAAATGGGGTACACAAAGTAGAGGAATGAACTGCGTCATTATACGCCACCTCAGCAGACCATAACCATTCCACCCATGCCTCTGTAGTGGTATCGACAAAACACCTCAGGTATTGTTTGAGGGTCTGGTTTAACCTTTCGGTCTGCCCATCCATTTGCGGATGAAAGCTGGTGGACAAAGAGGAGGCAATACCCAATCGATCACACCAGACCCTCCAAAAGTTTGCGGTGAATTGTGCCCCTCTATCGGAAACTATAACCTTGGGCAGGCCATGCAACCGAATGGCATGAATGAGCAGCAAATGGGCTAATTGACTAGCTGTGGGAACCCCTTTACAGGCAATGAAGTGGCCCATCTTGGTTAAGTAGTCCACGACTACTACAATAGCTGTCATCCCATGATCTTTAGGGAGACCCACCACAAAATCGACTGAAAAGCTCTCCCAAGGACTCACAGGCGTGGGCATCGTTTGTAACAGCCCTTGCACTGGTCGATGATCGCTTTTAGCCTGCGAACAGACGTCACATCGTTGAACCCAAGCAAACACATCCGGCCGGATAGTGGGCCACCAGTAGGTGCGTAGCAATTTTTCCAAAGTTTTCTTCCCTCCAGTGTGTCCCGCACATGGTAGATTGTGGCACCACTTAAAGACTTGTTGTCTCAATGCAAGTGTGGGGAGAAGCAACTGAGACCCCTTTCTTGGCAACCCTTGACGGATTCTCCATTCCGGGTGTAAACGAATCCATGTCTTCCAAGCAAAGGTCTGGATGCCTCTCTTGACCTTGTGGAGAAATTCTTCCATGTGGATCACCCCTATCACCTGTCGAGGTTCGATGATGCTGGTTTCGGGAGACTCCATCAATGCTGGGTGACTTTCTTGACGGGTGAGAGCATCAGCCTTCCGGTTGTCACATCCCGGACGGAAGGTAACCACAAAATGGAATTCAGAAAAGAAGAGCATCCATCTCAGTTGTCTGGGGGTGAGATGGCGTGCAGCTCGCAGAAACTGCAGATTACGGTGGTCGGTATAAACTGTGATTCGGTGCGAGGCACCCATCAGCCAATGCCTCCACTCCGTGAAGGCGTCTTTAATTGCTAGCAATTCCTTCTCCGCAATAGTATTGTTGCGTTCTGCAGGATTTAACTTGCGAGACATGTAGGCGATGGGATGTAGATGACCGGTATCCTCACTCCTTTGCGAGAGAACTGCTCCCACCGCTAGTTCTGACGCATCCGCCTCTACCACGAAGGGGAGATTTGGGTCAGCATGAACCAATATTGGAGTCGATGTGAACGCGGTTTTCAACCGATCAAATGCTGCTTGCTCATCGATTCCCCAGAAAAAAGGGGTGTTCTTCCGGGTTAATCGTGTGAGAGGTGTTACCAGATCTGAAAAGTGCGAGATAAACCTCCGATAGAAATTGGCAAAACCAAGGAGTTTCTGGATATCCTTAACAGTGTTGGGTCATGGCCACTCCACAATAGCCCGTACCTTCCTTTCGGCCATTATCTGCCCTGATGGAGTGAGCATGACTCCCAGGAATTCCACCGTCGTGACATGAAACTCACATTTCGTTAACTTACAGTACAGTTGGTTTTGCTTTAGAGCCTCAAGCACCTGCCTCACATGTTGTATATGTTCTGGTTCATCATTCGAGTATATTAAAATGTCATCTATGTAGACTACTACAAAGATATCCAAGTAGTCCCTCAACACCTCATTAAGGAAAAATTGGAATGAGGCCGGGGCATTGCATAGCCCAAAGGGCATCACAAGATACTCAAAGAGCCCATACCTTGTTTTAAAAGCGGTTTTCCATTCATCGCCTGATCGTATGCGTACTAAATGGTAGGCTCCTCTCAGATCCAGTTTCGTATAAATCCTGGCCGATCTCACTTGTTCCAGTAATACCGGTATCAAGGGAAGTGGGTATTGATTCTTGGTGGTTATGGCATTTAATGCCCTGTAGTCGATACAGCAGCGTAATTCCCAATTTGCCTTTGGAATAAAGAAAAGCGGGGAAGCTGCTGGGGACCTTGATGGTCGGATGAATCCCAAAGCAAGGAGGTTGTCCAAATATTCCCGTAGATGTTTTGTTTCGGGTTGTGACAACGCATAGATTCGGCCACATGGAACCACTGACCCTGGTGTTAAATCTATGCGGCAGTCGTATTCTCTATGCGGAGGAAGAACTTCCGCTTTTGCTTTACTAAAGACCTCTTCATACTCCTGGTAACACTGTGGTAATTCCACCTCTTTTTCAGTGGCTGTAGAGACTGTGTGAGTAACTGCCAGTACCCTTGAGGGCCGTGGATTCTCCTGGATGCATTGGTCTTGGCTATATGAGGAAGAGAATTCCAAAGTCTGCTCCTTCCATTTTATAGTGGGTTAAGGCTTTTTTAGCCAAGGGAGTCCCAATATTATTCCATAATTGGGGGCCTGGATGAGGTTAAACGACAGCTGCTCCTTATGATAACCCCCATACCACATCTCATACTCCGGGGTATGTTGGGTGATAGGACCGGATTCCAACACATGACCGTCTACTGCAAACACTTCTTCAAAGACAGTTTTATCCACCGGAGTTACTCCCAACTTCCGAGCTTCTGTCAAATCCATAAAGCAACCTGTTGCTCCGGAGTCTACCATGGCACGTACATGCTTAGGGTCTTGATCAATCCATAATTCAATGTCCACAAAGAACAGCTGGTTTCCCACTCGGTCCTCTTCTGTTATCGAAGGGATGAAATGTGCACTTGAGTCCCTCCCTTCCTTAGAACTCAAGCTTCGGAGTTTTCCGACCCCTTGTCAACTGTGGATACTACTCCTTGTCCTGCACGATAGCGTCCTCCTTTAGGTTTCACTGGACATTCTGGTAAAAAATGACCTTTCTTTCCACAGTAAAGACACAGCCCAAATTTGCGGCGATGTTCTCTTTCACTTGCTGTGAGGGATGCTCTCACCACTCCAATGTCCATGGGTTCTGATTTTCCTTCTGCTTTATCCCCGCTAGTTGGTTTCTCCCCGAACACCAAAGGTCTGTCTTTTCTTCCAGTCTCTCCTTTTCTCTCTCTCAATCTGTGATCCAAGCGTAAGGCCAAATCAATAAAGGCTGCACATGTGGTAGGCTGGGGTTCAACTTGTGCTATTACGTCTTTGAGATTGTCTGTGAGTCCTTGGTAAAACAGAACCATCTGTTTGGCTTCAGGCCAATCAGTTTCAGCGATCAATCTCCTAAAATGATTCAGGTATGTCACTATATCGGAATTGCCTTGCTTAAGAACAAGCAACTCCTTATCAGCGGAGAAAGTTTCTGCTCTCCTTTCAAAGGTTTTCTCAAATTCGGCACGAAACAGGTCCCAATCATACAGGATCCCATCATTATTCCTGACTATAGGGACAGCCCACTGAGCTGCCTCTCCACCTAAATAGGAGATCAGAAAGGAAACCCTTGATTGATTGGTCAAAAAACATTTAGGTTTACAGGTGAAGTGCATCATCACCTGGGTCATAAACACCTGCACTTTCTTTCTATCTCCCATAAACCTTTCCGGAGGAGCCAAAGGAACCGGGGAGGGCATTTCTACTACCAATGAGGTAGGCTGAGGGGCAGGGTTCCCTGCATCAAACGGGTTCCGCTGCATAGCATCCATCCGTGCTTGCAACGCAGCCGTTTCCTGGCGGGAGGCGGCCAACTCCGCCTGTACTAAGCCTAAGGCGGTCATTACCTCCTCTAAGGTGGCCATTCCTTGTATCGACCCAACCGGGAGGATCAAAACTCTTAGGCCGATTATTCTGTCAGGTTTGTCTTTGTTGCTCCTCAGGATTGGATCGATGCTATAAGGGGGCCCACCTCTAGATCAACCCAAGTCTGACTGTAAATGTGTACAGACTGTTAAGGAGATCAAGCGGGGGAAAAAATGTGTCCGGAGGGGAACAGCTGGGCAACTGGAACCGTAACCTGTAATCACAGAAGCAAGGGATAAGTGCAATAGAATCCTAAGCTGGAAGAACTACAAATCAACAAAACACCTGTTACCTCACCTGTATATCCTACAGGTGTGCCTGCATGAAGGAAGGATCTAAAGGGCGGCTTCTAAATCCCCTGGTTGTGCTACTAGAAAATATAATACAGAGATCATTAGAAAACCCCCATGTTCCCTCCCCTCCTGTAATCTGAAGTTAGGACAGAGACGTTGTAAGAACACCTACCCAGATTTATTGATAAAGATAACCTAATGGTGCCCAAACAAAGTAATGAAACGATGATCACATTCCTGGTACACGGTAGTTCACAACAAAAGGTCTTTCTCCTCCGAGGAAATGCATGAAAGAATATTCCCAGGGTACTGCAGGTAGAGTCAACCCCAAGATATATCATACATTCCCTAGATTGTGTAAATCAAATAATTCAGGAAACTAAATCATATGCCCAGCTTAAAGTATGAATATAGCGTCTCTACAGATCCTTCTCTGTAAGCGCTCAAATGTGAGTAATGTGCACTGAATGGTAAGGCGGCACCTATGCCCAGGTGTCCTGCACGAACCGGAGCAAGACGCTCCCCCAAAGTCTGTATCAAAATACCAACAACAGGTTCTATCAAAGAGTTACAAATGCTAGAGCCCCACTCGATCCTGAAAAACCTGTTACTGCAATGATGTTGAATGGAACGGGCGCTTCCTAAGCCCCACCAGGTTAATCCAAAACTCGAGCGCCAGCTCGTGAGGACCGCTTTGCTGTAGGCGCTTCCAAAGCCCCACCAGGATAATCCAAACTGACTCCAAAAACCAAGGAACGCTGAACCCACGCGCAAGAAGCGGCGTGTCCTTTCAGCGCGAGCCGATACTCGCCACCGCCGACCTCCAAGTATCCTAAAGAGAAGAATCGAAGTACACGGCCCCAAACACAAGCAGGAATAATCGGCGGCGCGTTCACCATGAGACTTCCTAATAATCGCTAGTCTCACCGCGTCATAGGAGCGCGCCGCGCAAAGGATCATGGGATATGTAGTTTCCCATTCCGTTCAGCATGATAGAGCAGGCAGTGATTTACCAGCGGCCGGGGGAATCGTGACAGTGACAGAGTGAATGGATAAGCACATACTGCTACATAGATCACTACAATAGTGTAACAGCAGTGACAGAGTATTTTGTGGAAGTGTAAATATACAGACTGGGGAACTGAAAATGTGAAACACAAGTGTGCAGGTAGATACAACACTGCATGCATAGTGCATAGCTATTTGAAGGAGTCCATGCCCTAAGACCTACTTTGTTACACAAGTACTTGAACACTGACTGAATGATTACAGTTCTGCAAGGAAAGAGCCTGACTGAATTTTTAAGTGCTTCAGTTTTAACACAGTGAATGGATAGGCACATACTGCTGAATGAGTCACTACAATAGTGCAACAGCTGTGACAGAGTGCTTGGTGAAAGGGTAAGGATACGGAGTGGAGAATTGAAGATGTGAAACACAAGTGTGCAGGTAGATACAAGACTGCATACATAGTGCATAGGGGTTTAAAACAGTCCATGCCCTAAGGCCTAGTATATATCTAACTACTGCATTTTACTGTATAATCCTAACTCATTTTGCAAATGCATTTTGCTGCACTATTTGCACAAATATTACATCAAAAAAGTGACACACTACAACCACAAAGAGGCGCAACGGGCTTGTAAATCTGCCCCAGACTGTCTGCAGCAGTGTATGTATACTGACTGGGGAATTGTAGATTTTAAACACAAGTCTCATTCTAGACAAGCAACACTATTAATTACTCTTGAAGGGCTAATATGACTGCACACATTCCAGAAATATAAATACAGCATTTTACTGTACACCATGAGTCATTTTCCAAATACAAAAGCAATAACTGGTTTCTAATTCTATCAAAACTAGAAAAAAAGGATAGATTTTTAAGCAGTTACGTGGCTGCAAACACAAAACATACAGAAATGCTTCTCTTAGAATAATTCATAAATACGCACATGACGCACAGTGTGATTCTAGACAAAAAATATGAAACTTTGCATTTTACCAAAACACATTTACTACTCTAGAAACTGTGGATTTATAATGCTACACCACACACATTTTCATCGCAAACATTCACATCGCCATCTTTCCATCGCACACACATTCACAAAGCATGCTGACACAACGCAACCCATTACTTCTCTCCACCATTAAATTGCATACAAAACAAAACCAGTACGCACACAAACACCCTGCATACTTTAATATCACATTTTTCCCCCGAAATAACACACACTAGCCCCAGCACGAGCACAACCCCTATGTCCGTGCCCCTAAAACTGTACTCAAAACTCAAACACAGCGTATTGAGTATAGGCACAGAAAAGCTAAAAGATCGCAGTATATATGATTATATGAATACTTAATTTTTCTTATAAACTGACAACGAGGAACTTATCCCGCACAGTGAAAATATTTCAATGTGCATTAAGATAGCCAATCAATCATCCCTACATCCATCTAATGCCTCATCTATACATCCATCCTTCATCCATCCACCCTTGCATCCTTCCATCCATCCTTCATCCATCCACCCTTTCATCCTTCAATCCATACATACATTCTTTATCCATCCACCCTTTCATCCATCCATCCATCTATAATTCATCCACCCACTCTTTCACACATCCATCCATTCTTCATCCATCCACCCTTTCATCCTTCCATCCATATATCCTTTATCCATCCTCCCTTTCATCCTTCCATGCATACATCCTTCATCCATCTACCCTTTTATCCATCCATGAAACTATCATTCATCCACCCACCCTATCCCACATCCATCCATCCATCCTTCGTCCATCCACCCTTTCATCCTTCCACCCATACATCGATACTTCATCCATACGCCCTTTCATCCTTCCATCCATCCATCCTTCATCAATCCACCCTTTCATCCTTCCATCCATACATCGATACTTCATCCATACACCCTTTCATCCTTCCTTCCATACAAACATCCTTCATCTATCCACCCTTTCATCCATCATTCATCCACCACCCTTTCACACATCCATCATCCTTCATCCATACACCCTTGCATCCTTCCAACCATCCATCCTTCATTCATCCACCCTTTCATCCTTACATACATCTTTCATCCATCCACCCTTTCATCCTTCCATCCATACATCTGTCCATCCATCCATCCATCCATCCATTATTCATCCACCTTTTCACACATTCATCCATCATTCAGCCACACTGCATCTTTCATCTGTAAAATTCCGTATTCAGCATCATCTATCATTCTCAAGCACTTACTGTCACGTGTTGTAATGGGGCTCCAAAGAAAGATATTTAGACACTGCTGAGGAGAGTAAAAGAAGAAGCTAGGCTGTGCTTCAACTGCCGCCAACCGGGCCACTTCACCACAGATCTGTAACAACATCAATTAAACACTATACCCAGCAAAGCACATGGGTGCATAGCCCAAAATACTTAGGAAATGTAACACTATACCCCTAACAAAAACCTTACGTCAAAGAAAACAAACCAGACTATTTAAACCAGATTCAGCTAGAAGATGCAGGGTGCTGAACGACACATCTAAGTTAGAAACACTCTGCCCAACATAGCACATGGGTGCATAGCCCAGCCAGAAGATGCAGGGTGCTGAATGACCCTTCAACAAGAAAAGTAACTGCACATATTCTACATTTTTTACTACTTCACTTTACTATACTAAGGTGACTTACCAAACACATTAACTTACCAAATGCTTTTATCACAATGGTTATCAAAATGCAGATAAACTCAGAATGTCATTCAACACAACTAAATTACTCCTTGCAATTTAGAACGATAAACACATTACTCATATTAAAAACAAAATGCACCTAATACATCCCATTACAAGTTAACAACTCACCTTTCAAAATGATTTGAAGATTAAGAAGAATGTCAGTCAGCAGATATTCTTATACAAAATCTCTATACTTCACTGTTCTTAAGAAAACCAACAAATGGCAAGATTTCCCTCTCATACTACTCACATATACATGTAAATAACAAATGACATTTCTTTCCACATTAATTCAAAAGCAAACACACATTTATATTGGTTAAACTTTGAATCCTATCCAACTGAGATAACTTTGAACCCTACCCCATTCTGCCTTCTGCCTGTTACTATAGAAAGACTTAACTGAGCACACAGGTCAAAAGTTCATCACACAATGTTACTAATCAAAACAGCAAGTATGCTTGACTTTTTAACATACCAGCTTATTTTATGTAATGTACCTTTCAATCAGTTTTTGCTAACCAATAAGAAACATGCTTTTAAAAAACAGAAACATGCACCCTAATTTTCACTGTAGAATGTTCTCAAACAACCAATAATTTCCTATCTTATTTCAAAACTGCATCTTATCCACCATTTTAGAAAAATCTTAGTTTTCAAGCTGCCATTTCATTTTCAGAGAACATCTGAGTGCATCCAGACCTCTCTTCAACATGCTTACAGTGTGTATTTTCTAGAGCCAAAGGTACGCAGAACAGAAAGGAATTCACAAAGACCTAGGTTTACCAAATGTAGACATTAAATGGATAGGACAGAGAGGGTTAAAATTGCAGAAATTAATGACATTTCGATAAATCCTTTTAACATCTCCAACACCCTGACCTCATAATTGTGCACTGTGGTGGCAATGACCTAGGCACTTTGACTGGGGTAGGTCTGGAAAGGCTTATGAAGGACACCTTTGGAGAATTAATGGCACTTTTCACCCAAACTGCCTTTGTCTATTCAATATGCGTTTCAATATGCATGGTATCCATAGGAGAGATGGTATACATTTTACAGATGAAGGGAACAGCGTCTTCCTCTTGAACTTTAGACTCTGCATCGGTACTTACTCTCTACTCTCTACTAAAATCTCTCAATAAATACAAGGGCTCTTTTTAGAGCCACCCAACTTCTAAACACATAAACTTGATAAAAATCTGAAAAATATTTTTCTCTTTGTTGCTTCCATACGTGTACGGAACGCCTTGTAAACCAGGTAGCATACGGGGTACAGTACGCATACCCAACGCATACACACCAGAGTTTCCCAGGGCCACCAGAAACCTCCAGGAGTGGGGGTCGCACGGCCCCCCTCCCAACATTTAAAAGCCACGAGGGGTAGTCTGGGGGGTCATTCACGGACTACCCAATTTAATAATTTAGTACCCCGGGGGTGGCGGTCCCCGGGGCTGGGGGGCCCCTCTAAGCCCCCCATTATTATAAAAAAAAGAAGCCTCAGGGGTGGCAGAAATATGTCATGTCTACCATATTTTATGTGTGCTACTATAAATGAATATACAGTCAGTGATACCACATACCTTCCATGTTGGCCAAGTTGTAGAACTTTACAGATATAGTGACACATTTACTTTTAAGACCCGGGTGACCTCAGCACTACAAAACAGACACCTGAATCACATGATTTTTCATGTAGCTCATGATGGGATCACGCCCATAGCTCCGTAATCATGCTTCAGAGCCTTACGCAGTACTAGTGTATGTCAGGCCAGCCCACTCCAATTACACTACCAGGAAAACATGACAACACTACATGTCCCTGATTTCCATTGTAGTGATTTCTTAGTTCCAGGTATAGTTGTCAGAATGGCACACACACTCCCTCATGGCTGGTATACACCGACACCACACCCATCCAGCACATGCGTCACAACACATGTGACCCTACCTATAAAAAAGACGAGGCGCACGTGCTGTACACCATTGTAGAGTTGCTCTCATCCGCACCGCTGTGAGGGTCCTTCCTAGTGGTTCGGACGCCTCATGCAGGCCCGAACTACCGAACAAAGCACCGAAGCACTGAGCGGGTAAACAACCTGCGATGATGATCATGGGAGCACGAGTATGTCGTTAGCCATACTGATATCAAGACTCTGCACCATATGTCAGATTTCTTGGTGGCAGATTGGGACTACTTGATGTAGAAGGTGTCCTGTTCACGAAAAGGTGAGTAGTGAGGCCTGGGAGTCGAAGGGATGTAGCAGCCTGAATACAAAAAAGCGACGCAGCGATTTAGAGGAATGCAGTCCTATATAGTGTATCAAATTACATGTATATATATTTTTTTTTCAATAGCAGGAACGTTTTTATAATCGCTCAAACGTCCGGAAAATAGACTATACAAATAGTTATTTTAAATGTGAGAAGCAACGTGTGTGAAAGGGCAATGTTATGAAACTCCACATTAAGATAGTTACAATTACCAATCATAACATCTTTCTTTTACTATCTTTCAGATATAGAGCTTCAGGGTGCATTATGTCCCGACACGTAGTGAAAAACACACTGGTGACAAAAGGTTGAGCTACGAATATTCTTTTGAAAAACACACTGGTGACAAAAGGTTGAGCTACGAGTATTCTTTTGAGTCAATCTCTCACTTCTTCTCTCCTTTGATTAAAAAATTACACACAATGTTAACTTCCTTTTTATCTTACAGGTTGTGTTTCACAAATTGGCGTCACCCCCCAAAAAAACCTACAAAGCTCTATGTTCTAGTATTCTGCGATGATGCGTGGCCATTGTAACAACGTCTGAAAAGACTGCTTCGAAATGTAGTGCATCCTCTTTGAATCAAGCCAATAGCACAAGGTGAGCAAAGACTGTCGAGCATCTAATTGCAGCCGCAGCCGAGTACTTAACAGGTCTTTAAAAGACTATTTACTTGTAAATGAGGCTTTTGTTGTATGTTCACTCCTTCTTACAGCCACTGTGTCCATGATTGCAAAAATTTGCCCCCCTCCTAAATATTTTGCAGCCCCCATTGAAATTTGGCTCTAGTTGCCCGCCTGGTGTGCAGCAGCTTCACTGCGTAGAAATATACAATTACCTCCGGACAGTGAGAATAGATAGGTTACAGCAGTCTGAGGAACAGATCTACAAGCTTCATGCGCCACTTTTTTGTCACTTTTAACATGGGAAAAGTGGTGCAAGGAGCTTGTAAATCTGCCTCTGACTTCTCAAGAAAAACACTCACCTCCAGACTCTGCGAGCCAATGGGGTGCAACAGTCTAGGTATGCAATATTGAAAACTTGTCGCTATGCAGTGGGAGTGAATGGGATATACTACTTTGGAAGAAAAACAGCAACAGACACCTCCTTACAGTGGAACTTGATAAAATATATTTACCTGAGTGTAAAAAAAATAAAGCAAAATTATACGTGTGCAGTTGTATGTACTAACTCTATATACTAGCTTTCAGATCACTAAACTTAAGGGTGTACAACAAACCAGCACGTTTGGAACCCAACGGAGACATAAGGTGAGCTACGAAGATTTTCTCCACTATTAACGGTTCCACCTATAACTTTCTCTCTCCCACATTTTAATGTTGTTTTTTATCTCTTTCTCACACTCTCTCACATTGTTTCTCTTTCTCTTTTAAAGTTATAGAAGCTGCTGTCCACTCTGCCATGTACAACCTTAGCTGAGTTCAAGTGGTGAGCTCGATTGGCCATAGTGAAGCCTGCTTCAACACATAGTGCACCCTCCTTGAATCACGCCAATGGCACTAGGTGAGCAAAGAAACTTCTTTCCGAAACAACAACAAGTTATCTGTGAAAGGGGAGAGTGGGTAGTGTGCAGCAGCTTGACTGCGTAGAAATATACAATTACCTCTCAGGAGTGAGAATAGATAGGTTACAACAGTCTGAGGAACAGATCTAGAAGCTCCTTGCACCACTTTTGTGTCACTTTTAACATGGGAAAAGTGGCACAAGGAGCTTGTAAATCTGCCTCTGACTTCTCAAGAAAAGCACTCACCACAGATTCTGTGACTCAATGGGGTGCAACAGTCTAGGTACGTAATATTGAGAACTCACCGCTATACACTGGGAGTACATGGGATATACTACATTGGAAGAAAAACAGCGGACAGACACCTCCTTACAGTGGAACTTGTAGTAATATAGTATCCTGATTGTACAAAAAAATAAAGAAAAAAAACACACAGTTGTATGGACTATACTATTACTAACTTTTTATACTATCTTTCAGATCACTAAACTGGAGGGTGCACTCTGAAGCAGCACATGCTTGGACACACAAAGGAGGCTAAAAGGTGAGCTATGAGAATTTACTCCACTATTAAGAGAATACTTCCTCTTGAGAGTCGTCTCACCACTAATTACTTAGGCTTCAGAAAGAAGCTCAAAACGCTACTTTTCTAACTTTGTTACCCATCCCAACAGTTGTCCTCAGCGCGGAGATACCCCATTCGGGGTGATCAGGCGCTTATAAATGACGTAAATAAAAAAATATTAACTGCTCCATCTATAACTTTCTCTCTCCCAAGGAGAGACTCTGTACCCCAAGTGGAATTAAAATATGACAATAATACAAACAAGGATTCTTTTCTGTGCACCTTTAAAAATGGAGATATGCAGAGCGATTTGTTGGTGTTCTGCCAGCCAAAGCTAGTTAATTGAGTGTATTTTGGCCACTTGAAAATGAAACAGTCTGTTGGGCTGTTTTTTGCACTCTTTTGGATTAATATTTAGAAGCTCTTCTTGTAAATATGACTTACAACTAGTATTTACAAATGGTTTGGTTTAAGCATAGTCTGTGTGCTGTCCTTTGTTTCTGTCTTGAGTGTTGATCTGTGGGTTAAATTTGTGTTTAAATGTCTATGTGGTTCGTGGTTTTCCTATTAATGATACTTCTGTGAGTAAATAGTGATTGCGCTATTTGTGAAATAATGGCTAGCCTTAAGCACGTTGTATCATGTGTTCTGAGTGTATAACCCCTTCTGTATATGTCTGGAATGAGCTCAATGCGTTTGTTTGTGTTGTCCTGCTGTCATCAGTCTGTTATGCAAAATGTCATTTGATTAATATTAAATAAAAATTTTAAAAAATCCAGAAATGAACCATATGATATTCCCAATAACTGCATGTCACTATTAAATTTATAGAGCAAGCAACTATGCACATGTACAAACTGCTAATGCTTAAAAGATAAAATTAGAATTTACATTGAGTAGGAATAAAATAGGCCTCAAAAACGAAATTGTGTGTTTTGCAATAAATAAACAATTATAAAATGTTACAACATTTTCCTTAGATACATTGTGTTAGATATAAACAGGCAAACACATCATCTGAGTAAGTTGGATGTTGCTGAACTAAACACATATTATAGAACATGCATTGAAATGCCTCAGTTTAAATAGCCACCATGCTTACATTCCCACACTAAAAACAGCTGTGTTTTAACTGCCCCTGAGCAGCAGCTGTTGTTTTGTTTGTAGGCCACAGAGAGACCGGAATGTTGACTCAGCTAGGATTTTGTCAGTACAAAACATGGTGTAAAATCCTGCATTTCAGACTACTGTTTTAAAAAAGTTGCAAAAATGAGGTTCATTATTTTAGATAACAGGAAAACATTTAAGGTAGGGATTTCCTTTCTTAAGGGTTTTTTACATAAACATATTCTTGGTTCTGATGTTAAATAATGATTGTCCTTTTTAAAAAAGTGGTGCAAAACTTTTCATGCTTCAAGTTAGGTTTCTGTGCTTAGGCTTATGAATGAATGTGTCTAAATATGATAGGCAAGGAATGAAGCTTGCTTTTTCTATGTGGAATTATCAAAATGATTGGTTTTATAATTTTTTTTATTAATTATGAAAAAAATGATTACAAAAATAAACGCTTTTAAATTCGTTTTTAAATATTTATAAAGCTTAATACTCATACTGTGACCTCCTAGCATTAAAATTAAATGTAAGTTGTGTTGTACCACAAAATGAGGATATTTGCATATGAAATCACTATGCGCAGGCGTAATAAACTCATTTTTATAAGGGTATATATGATGTCTTTCTGATTTCTCACTCCTGGGCTATCTAGAGAGCATTCTGACTATTATGCAAAAAAATGATAGGATATTCATTTTGAAGTGCCCCAAATATCAAAGTCGAAAATGGGCAAAATTCACTAACTTGAAAACAAATTCTGCATTTAGAGCAGCTTTTAAAGTGCCTTGGGCTTCAGTAGATGCATACATTTAGGTATAATACAAATAGCTGACCTCTATATTGTTAGACACATCTATTGCACGCTGCTTATAATTGAAAATATGTATATAAAACCAGCAGAAGTTATTCTCTTAAACTCTACACTGACAAATAGGGGGAGGAGTGCTTTCCAGCTCTGTCTCTAGGGTGACTTCGAATTGGGACAGCTGCATGGAACCCCTTTGCACACAGAATAGGACAGCTGGGAAGGGTTAAATGTCAGTTCTATATTTAGAAACCTGGCTGGGCTCTTAGAGCAAGGTCTGCTTTGACTTTTTAACCTCTCAAACTTTTACAGGGGAGAGAAGGAGAAGTTTTACTTTTTTTGGCAAAAGCAAGCACTTTATGTACTCATATGATCGAAAAATATATAATGTATATGTGAACTTTGATTAACAGATAAACTTTGCCACCTATATACAGTACTAATGCTTTTAGTCTGAGGATTCAAAAGCTGAGGCAATGAAATTTAGTTTGAATTAATTGGCCCTCATGTTACATTTGTACATTTACTAATAGGATTGGGGTTTGGGTATTCATGTTTTTTTAGCTCTCTCAAAAGTGCTATGTACCTCCTATAACTTTGTTTTTGCCCAGTTGCTACAAATAGGGGTTGATAGTGTTGACAAACGTGAAACCTGTTTCAGGTTTCCTACTGTCAAAATGGGGGAAGGAGGCTAGCTCCTCTGCAAATTAAGGCTAGGTAAAATGTATGTTGCTCTCTCTTTTTCTCAATTTCTTTTTAGCCTGTCTAAGCTGTCTGTGAAATAACAATGAAACATTTAATTAGCTATTCAGTAATACTGTTTTAAACATTGTTAGCATTAATAAAATGAATACAAATATATGTTATGTTACTGCCCATCCTGTTTGATGAAATTATGACAGGATCAGTAGTCTAGATTGTTGTTCCCTTATTTGGACCTTTAAGGGGAACTAGATGTGGGTAGTTTTTGTTCTAAAAGTCTTAAGGTGATAACACCATTACTGTATGTTATTCTCATGCTACATAGTTTTACAAGGGCATTGCTAGTTTTGTATTAGCCAGTCTGTGTAAATAAACTGATAGTCCTTATTAGAGCTGATGTTGCATAGTTTGGATCATGAAAAGTAGAACGCAGGGAAGATGCCCATGTGATCCTTAGCAAAAAAAATTTGGGAAGGAAATGTTGTTTTATAGATAAGAACCCCTGTTAAATTAGCAGTTTTAGATTGTCCTGTTGCTCCTATAACATGAGAGCATGGTCCTAAGCGTACAATGTAGGTGCTTTTATTGAGAAGAATCGTTTTAGAAGTGTCTGCAGTCCTATACAAGAAATGTAAAGTTTATGAGTAAAAGTGTAGAACATTTCTTTTTTTTGAGGGTTTTCAGATTAGTACACAGGAATACACCAATGTAAGGATTTAGGGTATGTCTGTGTTGTTTTTCTCTTTTCCTCTGAATTTAGTAAATGAACACACACTTCCTTGGCTGCTTGGGATTGGGTGATGTATTACTCTTGTCAGTTCACCATAGAGCTCCTTTTATACTTGCCAATAGGTCCAGGCTGTTGTTTTGTTTTACTCTCTCATAGATAGATGAAAGTGGTTCTTGGGTGACTTGCTAATATATGGGGCATCCCAAGACTAGGAAATATTCTGAGACTATCCTCTCTGTTGATAGACTGTTTCTGTGCCTTGTCTAAAGACCTTTTGTTCTGTCCACCAATAGATATTTGCTGCCTTACAACCAGTGCCAGAGGGGCCTGGACATCAGATTCAGCTTGGGGAATCAGCACCAGTCCAGCTTGAAGCCAAAGTGAAGGTAACCAGCACAGGCATTGCTGGCAACTAGGACCTCAGTGAAGGTGGAAGCCCTGTGATCAAGTGTGTACCCCTGCCAGAGTCTTGGGTGAAAGACAGGGTCACAAATTAGAAAGGAGAAATTGTGGATCAAGTTTTAATGCCAAGCTGAGAGTCACAGATCGACCAGAATGGCGAGGAGGCTTTGCTTGAGGTAATCCCTTTTGAAACAAAGGTTGCTTCAGATATCCTAACATCAGGCCTCTGAATCCTGGTCCCAAAGTGAATGCAAGTTTGCTCCTTTGTTTGTTGGTCAAGCGATACCTGGATACACTGGATGCAATGTGTGGCCCCAACGAATGAGCAGTGCGCTAGCAGAGCAATACAGGAGTTAGGGAAGGACTTGAGTTTAGGGTACAGGTGCTGTGTCTCTGGTGCCTGTTAGATTGAAGTGAAGAAAACTGGTGCACTGCCTGAGACACTGGACAGGATTGCTAAGAGCATTTGCCCTGATGGGTGAGTGCCCTATCCTGAAAGAAGAGATTTTTTCCTTGAAAGTGGGCTGTGATTCTTGAGTTGCGAGTTGTGCAGCTCCACCCTGGAAACAACAAGAGCCTGCCTGTGAGGCTCAAACGGACACAGGGAGAAGACTCCCCTCTGGTTGGTTGTACAGCGGCTTCAATTTTCCCAAGGACTTCTTCTTCCTTTTTTTCAATAATGTACCCCTTTAGTTGTTCCGTTTTTTTGAGGAGTAGCCCTTTGCAGCTCTTCGTTCTAATTCTATAGCCCTGTCTGGTCCTCCTGGACCCAAATAATTGATGTTCTAGCCCTCATAAAAGGAAAATGGACAAGTAGCCCTGAAAATGTTTTTACTAAACGGTTTTAGGATTTACTTTTGCTTAGGACTAGAAAAATGATGATTCTTTTAGTAATAGTGGTCATTACTCTCTCCTGCTATCTGTATGTTAATTATGACCCAATGCTTTGTTCCCTTTGTACTCTTGCTTATACCTCATATGTACCCGCTTAATGAAATGTTTAGAATGGACAATTTTCAGTACCAACAAGAGAGAAAGGGCATGAGTAGGCACTCCTGGACCCCAATCAATTGTAGATTAACAACAAAGGAGTGACTGTGACAAAAAGTGCTATCAAACTTAGATAGTGAGGTGTGATGTTACTTCGCTCTGTGCTGCAAATGTGATCAATACTCACACACGTGCATGTACAGAGCGAAATCCATCTTTCTCCCTATGAACGCCCCACAGGTCTTCCTCTAAGGATGAAACCTAATGGGCTTAATGGTCACCCAGTGTTGAAAAGGGAAAAATAACCTTGCTTATTAGAAGGACCCTCACTCACCACTAGTTGGTGACATGCTTCATCATTGGGTCCCCGCTGGGGTGACCGAATGTCCCCCCAGCGTGCATCAACACCTGATTACAGCGGAGCAGGATGTGGTGAGTGTAACAGTGCCCAACTTAGGAGGTGACTGTACGTGAATGTGTAAGTGTATTAAAAAATGCGAGAGTTGTGCCCCTACAAAAATCTTTAATAATGGACAACCTGCATTGGATAAAAACAAAGTGGACGGACTACTCAAGGTTCTGAGTTATGGAACCGGAGTCCTAGTAAGAAAAAAAATTGGTCAACATGTTTCTGCTGTAAAATTGCGTTTTGCTCAGCATTCGTCAGGACCTACACAAAAGTCCTCCAGTGGTGTGCGCGCGCTAAGGCGTACCCTCCCGAGAGGCTCGAAATGTGAAAAATATATAAATAGTGATAAAGTATCAGAGACTTTCCGTAGTTACCCACTACAATATTTAGTAGGGATACACCAAAAACCTGTAGGGAGAAAATAGACAAACAAAACACACATGAGGGAACTTAAATGATTCCGTTCTTCAGTCAAATGCGTTAGTTTTCATTGGACTTTAGCAATGTGGGTTATGGCGAAATGCATGATTCACATCCCACCAACCATAAGGTGCTCGCCCAGGCTATGGGGTAGTTTACACCTAAATCAACCTGATAAGCCGGCCTTAAAAAAGGACCGGCCTCAGGTAATTGCTCAACTATTTAAATCAATTCATTGTAAGATTTGGCGAGCAATATGCTAATTGGTTCGCAGTTCTTTAACGTTTAATTTATGCAGTGTTTGCAAAACATCATCATACATGTATGGTTAGGATCAAGACAAGGAACTAACAGGGAAACTCCCCTCTTAGTGCAGGAGAAAGTTTAAGCAACAGTCAGGAAGGCCTGTAAACTCACTTCCTTTGAGGCATGGTCACGCCCCTTCGGTAAAGACAGCGCAGGACTCCTTCAAGCGGTGTCTATCTATTGATAGAAAAAAGCACAAGGAGTAAGCACACGAAAATGAATCTAAAGATTGTGCTGAAGGGGGAAAGAGGGAGGAGGGCAGGAAGGACTTACTTTGGCACCCGCGACTCCCCACTGAATACCTGCTCTCTCGGCTGCTGTCTTCCGGGAATATCGGAAAGCGTGAGGGATCAGTATAAGTAATGGGATGGAGTGATTGGCCTGACCAGCCCACATGGGTGGGTGACGTCACACGGTCTCCGACGTGCCCAACGTCTTAAAGCTGTATGCGCCAGCAAAAATGATTGAAAGGTATGGGTTCGAAACCCGATATAATAAACATCCAAAAAGGGGTTGGTCCAGGGAAAATATCAGACCAGGAGTAGTAACCCTACTTGGGGAGTAGAAGTGATTTAATTAATTTAGAACCCTGTCTGAGTGCGATCTTTAAGAAATGACTGGCAGCCTGTGGTTGCTCACGCATAAAGCGTGTGACATGCATACGGGGAAGAATAGACCATCCACAACAGTCGGAGGAGAAGGGCAAGGTGTAACTTATACCATAGTCTGCCCACAGCTGACAACAAATTCCAAGTCAGTGGATGGACAGGCGGTTCAAAACATCCACGAATGGGTACTCAAGTGTAGGGTCCATATCAACCACTCTAACAGAGACTGTCTATCTATGCACGGGGAAGTGAACAGAAGTACTCAGAAGTAGAGGGTTTAGCAACAGATAAATAGGTGGCAAAGAAAGAAAGAATGTTAAGGAGATATCTTCTGAGCACACTGCCCTACAGTATATCATCATTGAGGCTAGTTTTGTTGGTGCCAAGGCGATACACCCAGCGTTGTTCTTTCTTGAACAATGAGGATTCAGAACAGCTTTCCAAGTGCTCCAGAATTGTCCATTTCAGATCATTCGGTGTGTGATTAAGTTGTAGGAAATGGGATGTCAGTTTAGTTGTTGATTTCTTACAACGTATATTGCTACGGTGTTCGCATAACCTGATTTTAATGCGTCTAGATGTCATCCCCACATACTGTAGACCACATCTGCAAGTTATCAAATACACAACATTCGAGGTGTTACAATTTGTGTAGCTGCGTTGTTCCCAATGTGTGCCGTCTATCAGATCCAGAAATTTACTATGTGAGGTAAGATGACAAATGTTACAATTCCCACATGGGTGGTGGCCTGTGACTGGTGGTAAACCCCAAGCGTTAAGAACACTTTGTGCTTGATTGTTGATTCTCTCTTCCCTAGGTCGCGTATGGACCAGGGCGTCTTTAAGACTTGTAGCCCTTTTATAAGAAAAAAGAGGCTTCTGCCAGTGTGTCTTATTGCTGGTGATGATTCTCCAATTTTTGGAGATACATTTGCTCAATGCATTTGATAGCGGATTGAAAGTTGTCATACACGTTACGGGGATCTCGCCACTGTCTGTAGGGCAATTTTCTTCCAGAAGAACATCCCTTTGTTGGTTTCTAGCCCTCTTCTGGCTCTTGTTTAAAATCCCCTTCGGGTACCCTCTATTTTCCAGTTTGACGGTCAATGCATTAGCTTGCTGTTTGTACTTGGACTGATTGCTGCAATTTCGCCGTATCCTGAGGTATTGCCCATACGGTAGGTTCTCCCGTAGGGCCCGGGGGTGGTAACTGGTGAAATGTAGTAGGTTGTTTTTTGCTGTGGCTTTGTAAAAAGTCACGCTCTCCAGCCGGTTGCCTTCCCTCCTAATGCTGACATCCAGAAAAGTTAGTTCTTCACAAGAGTGTTCATGGGTGAATCTCAGATGGTCATTGCAAGTGTTAACCCACGCAAAAAAGTCAAGTAATGTGGACTCATCACCTTGCCAAATCATAAACACATCGTCTATGTAGCGTCGCCATACGGCGATGTTGTTGCCGTATGGTTTCGTGGGACTTAGGATATGTTTAGACTCAAAATCAAACACATAGAGACCCGCCACTGATGGGGCAAACGTGCTGCCCATCGAAGTCCCTGTTGCTTGCAAATAGATCTTTCCATCGTATTCGAAAAAATTGCGCTTCAAGGCAAGGGTGGTGCAGTCAACTACGAAAGCACGGGTGGTGTTGAAATTCCAAACTGCTCGATCCAGTGCTTCCTTGACCACCTTAATGGTCTCATCCTGCGGAATGCAGGTATACAAGCTCTCGATGTCCATCGAGACAAGGAAACAAGGATCATTGGGTAAGGTGATTGTGCTGAGCAAGAAAAGGAAACTCTTTGTGTCCTTGAGATAGGTACTGGTGGATTGTACAATAGGTCTTAGGAAAAAGTCACAATATTTGGAGAGGGGCTCAAGGAGTGAGCCCAATCTGGAGACAATCGGTCTCCCGGGGGGAGGTAACACATTCTTATGTGTTTTCGGTAGTACGTAAAAGTACGGAACTCGTCCCTCCGAAGTTGTCAAAAAGTCTGCCTCCTTCTTTGTGATCCAACCATCTCTTTCTGCAGTTGACACCAGTTCACAGATTTCATCTCTCAGGTCGTCTGTTGGGTCCACTTCTAGGGGGATATAATTGACGACATTGCTCAAAAGTCGTCGACATTCAGTATCATAATCTATTTTGTTGAGAATCACGATGCCTCCCCCTTTATCCGCACTCTTTATGATAATATCCGGTTCTTTTTTAAGGATTGCATGGCCTTAAATTCATCTGCGGTTAGATTCTTAAAAGGGGTGGGTTCTTGCAACTGTTCCACTTCCTTGAACACAGCCTGTTCAAAGGCCAAAATTTACGGTGTGACTGTGAGTGGGGGGGGGGTGAAAGTCGATTTGAGTTTGAAATCGGTGTTGCTTTCTGTCCCTTCTATTTGGTCATTCTCAGTGAATTCAAAGAAATTCTTCAAGCGAAGTTTCCTGAAGAATTGGCTCAACTCACAATGGAGTTTAAAGCGATCAAGCCAGGGTGTAGGGATAAAACCTAATCCTTTTTCCAAAACCTCTGTTTCTGGTTGAGAAAGGCTATGGGAGGATAAATTGACAACTAGGGTTTCACATTGCTGGGGCCCGGTCTTTGGTCCCCTGTTGAAGTGTTGATGAGATCCCCTGTTCCCTCTTGTATGTCCCAGTGTACTTGGTTGGTTTCTTTCTGCCTCCCCCGGTTGCCCCGCCTGCCTCTGTCCTGAAAAGGATGCGGGTATCCTTGGGGGTTGAAATGTGGGTATGGCATAAAATGTGGGTTCCAACCCATCATAGAAGGGTATGGTGCCTGGTAAAGATTAGGATGATATGGACCCATCACTTGTTGGGGGAATGGTGCTCTCCAATTTGGAGTGTGATACTCATTGAAAAATGGTTGTTGACTCCGTCCTCGCCGTTTACCTCTGCCCCTTCCTCTAGTTCTTCTCCCGGTGCTCTCAGTACTAGAACCACTGGTGTTGGAATCTGCTGAGCTGTCGGAATTATATCCTGCACTCGTAGAGGGGGTGAAATCAGGAGTAGAGTAGGGATAAACTTTAGCGTAAAACCATCTCTTCAGGTCTTTCTGTAGCTTCTGCAATTTAGATTGGGCCAGATTCTCTTTGAACTCGTTCTGCTCTTTGTTGAGCTCATCGAGTCTCTTATTGTACCCCGTAATGGTGGTTTTAAAATGGGCTTCTGTGGTCTGTATTTCCACCATAAGGGCATCAGAAAGGCGTAGTGCGGTCTTAATAATTAGAATGCCCCAATCCCGCGTGCAGTGCCACGCAATCTGCGCCCACTCCTTGCGAAAAACTGCATCCTAAAGAAATATTCTTGTGCATTCGTAACTAGCAACCCCTTCGGTGCTGCATTGTTATTCAAGTATTCTTTGATCATGGTTCCATGTAATATGGCCCTGATCCTCCTGCGTTTGAGTTCACCCAACTTTTCCCAGTCCCCAGTCTGTGAGATGGCGTGCGCTAGTAGTGGGTCAGAAAAGAGGGAATCATCCCCTAGTATTGCATCTGCTTCCTCCCTAGTGAAGGAGAGACCTTTATCCTCCATGTTATGATGAACATACTCAACAACTACGACAAATTAAAGTTTTGCAAAGAAAGCTAGAAAATACTCTCACAGCTGTGCGCTGCTCAATAATATTCAGTGAAACCCTAGTTGTCAATTTATCCTCCCATAGCCTTTCTCAACCAGAAACAGAGGTTTTGGAAAAAGGATTAGGTTTTATCCCTACCCCCCGGCTTGATCGCTTTAAACTCCATTGTGAGTTGAGCCAATTCTTCAGGAAACTTCGCTTGAAGAATTTCTTTGAATCCACAGAGAATGACCAAATAGAAGGGACAGAAAGTGACACCGATTTCAAACTCAAATCGACTTTCACCCCCCCCACACACAGTCACACCGGAAATTTTGGCCTTTGAACAGGCTGTGTTCAAGGAAGTGGAACAGTTGCAAGAACCCACCCCTTTTAAGAATCTAACCGCAGATGTATTTAAGGCCATTCAATCTTAAAAAAGAACACGGATATTATCATAAAGAGTGCGGATAAAGGGGGAGGCATCGTGATTCTCAACAAAATAGATTATGATACTGAATGTCGACGACTTTTGAGCAATGTCGTCAATTATATCCCCCTAGAAGTGGACCCAACAGACGACCTGAGAGATGAAATCTGTGAACTGGTGTCAACGGCAGAAAGAGATGGTTGGATCACAAAGAAGGAGGCAGACTTTTTGACAACTTCGGAGGGACGAGTTCCGTACTTTTACGTACTACCGAAAACACATAAGAATGTGTTACCTCCACCCGGGAGACCGATTGTCTCCGGATTGGCCTCACTCCTTGAGTCCCTCTCCAAATATTGTGACTTTTTCCTAAGACCTATTGAACAATCCACCAGTACCTATCTCAAGGACACAAAGAGTTTCCTTTTCTTGCTCAGCACAATCACCTTACCCAATGATCCTTGTTTCCTTGTCTCGATGGACATCGAGAGCTTCTACACCTGCATTGCGCAGGATGAGACCATTAAGGTGGTCAAGGAAGCACTGGATCAAGCAGTTTGGAATTTCAACACCACCCGTGCTTTCATAGTTGACTGCGTCACCTTTGCCTTGAAACGCAATTTTTTCGAATACGATGGAAAGATCTATTTGCAAGCAACAGGGACTTCGATGGGCAGCACGTTTGCCCCATCAGTGGCGGGTCTCTATGTGTTTGATTTTGAGTCTAAACATATCCTAAGTCCCACAAATCCATACGGCAACAACATCGCCGTATGACGACGCTACATAGACGACATGTTTATGAATTGGCAAGGTGATGAGTCCACATTACTTGACTTTTTTGCGTGGGTTAACACTTGCAATGACCATCTGAGATTCACCCATGAACACTCTTGTGAAGAACTAACTTTTCTGGATGTCAGCATTAGGAGGGAAGGCAACCGTCTGGAGACCATGACTTTTTACAAACCCACCGCAAAAAACAACCTACTACATTTCACCAGTTACCACCCCCGGGCCCTACGGGAGAACCTACCGTATGGGCAATACCTCAGGATACGGCGAAATTGCAGCAATCTGTCCAAGTACAAACAGCAAGCTAATGCATTGACCGTCAAACTGGAAAATAGAGGGTACCCGAAGGGGATTTCAAACAAGAGCCATAAGAGGGCTAGAAACCAACAAAGGGATGTTCTTCTGGAAGAAAATTGCCCTACAGACAGTGATGAGATCCCCTTAACGTGTGTGACAACTTTTAATCCGCTATCAAATGCAGTGAGCAAATGTATCTCCAAAAATTGGAGAATCATCACCAGCAATAAGACACACTGGCAGAAGCCTCTTTTTTCTTATAAAAGGGCTACAAGTCTTAAAGACGCCCTGGTCCATACGCGACCTAGGGTAGAGAGAATCAACAATCAAGCACCAAGTGTTCTTAACGCTCGGGGGTTACTACCAGTCACAGGCCACCACCCATGTGGGAATTGTAACATTTGTCATCTTACCTCACATAGTAAATTTCTGGATCTGATAGACGGCACACGTTGGGAACAACGCAGCCACACAAATTGTAACACCTCGAATGTTGTGTATTTGATAACTTGTAGATGCGGTCTACAGTATGTGGGGATGACATCTAGATGCATTAAAATCAGGTTATGCGAACACCGTAGCAATATACGTTGTAAGAAATCAACAACTAAACTGACATCCCATTTCCTACAACTTAATCACACACCGAATGATCTGAAATGGACAATTCTGGAGCACTTGGAAAGCTGTTCTGAATCCTCATTGTTCGAGAAAGAACAACGCTGGGTGTATCGCCTTGGCACCAACAAAACTGGCCTCAATGATGATATACCGTGGGGCAGTGTGCTCAGAAGATAGCTCCTTAGCATTCTTTCTTTCTTTGCCACCTACTGACCTGTTGCTAAACCCTCTACTTCTGAGTACTTCTGTTCACTTCCCCGTGCATAGATAGACAGTCTCTGTTAGAGTGGTTGATATGGACCCTACACTTGAGTACCCATTCGCGGATGTTTTGAACCGCCTGTCCATCCACTGACTTGGAATTTGTTGTCAGCTGTGGGCAAACTATGGTATAAGTTACACCTTGCCCTTCTCCTCCGACTGTTGTGGATGGTCTATTCTTCCCCGTATGCATGCCACACGCTTTATGCGTGAGCAACCACAGGCTGCCCGTCATTTCTTAAAGATCGCACTCCGACAGGGTTCTAAATTAATTAAATCACTTCTACTCCCCAAGTAGGGTTACTACTCATGGTCTGATATTTTCCCTGGACCAACCCCTTTTTGGATTTTTATTGTATCGGGTTTCGAACCCATACCTTTCAATCATTTTTGCTGGCGCATACAGCTTTAAGACGTTGGGCACGTCGGAGACCGTGTGAGGCCACCCACCAATGTGGGCTGGTCAGGCCAATCACTCCATCCCATTACTTATACTGATCCCTCGCGCTTTCCGGTATTCCCAGAAGACAGCAGCCGAGAGACCAGTTATTCAGCGGGGAGTCGCGGGTGCCGAAGTAAGTCCTTCCTTCCCTCCTCCCTCTTTCCCTCTTCAGCACGATCTTTAGATTCATTTTCGTGTGCTTACTCCTTGTGCTTTTTTCTATCAATAGATAGACCCCGCGTGAAGGAGTCCCGCGCTGTCTTTAACGAAGGGGCGTGACCATGCCTCAAAGGAAGTGAGTTTACAGGCCTTCCCGACTGTTGCTTAAACTTTCTCCTGCACTAAGAGGGGAGTTTCCGTGTTAGTTCCTTGTCTTGATCCTAACCATACATGTATGATGATGTTTTGCAAACACTGCATAAATTAAACTGCGAACCGATTAGCATATTGCTCGCCAAATCTTACAATGAATTGATTTGAATAGCTGAGCAATTACCTGAGGCCGGTCCTTTTTTAAGGCTGGTTTATCAGGTTGATTTAGGTGTAAACTACCCCATAGCCTGGAGGAGCACCTTATGGTTGGTGGGATGTGAATCATGCATTTCGCCATAACCCACATTGCTAAAGTCCAATGAAAACTAACGCATTTGACTGAAGAACGGAATCATTTAAGTTCCCTCATGTGTGTTTTTGTTTGTCTCTATTCTCCCTACAGGTTTTTGGTGTATCCCTACTAAATATTGTAGTGGGTAACTACGGAAAGTATCCTGTACTTTATCACTATTTATATATTTTTCACATTTCGAGCCTCTCGGGAGGGTACGCCTTAGCGCGCGCACACCACCGGAGGACTTTTGTGTAGGTCCTGACGAATGCTGAGCAAAACGCAATTTTACAGCAGAAACATGTTGACCAATTTTTTTTCTTACTAGGACTCCGGTTCCATAACTCAGAACCTTGAGTAGTCCATCCACTTTGTTTTTATCCATTGCAGGTTGGCCATTATTAAAGATTTTTGTAGGGGCACTACTCTCGCATTTTTTAATACACTTACACATTCACGTATAGTCACCTCCTAATGTGGGCACTGTTACACTCACCACATGCTGCTCCGCTGTAATCAGGCGTTGAAGCACGCTGGGGGGACATTCGGTCACCCCAGCGGGGACCCAATGATGAAGCATGTCACCAACTAGTGGTGAGTGAGGGTCCTTCTAATAAGCAAGGTTCTTTTCCCCTTTTCAACACTGGGTGACCATTAAGCCCATTATGTTTCATCCTTAGAGGAGAACCTGTGGGGCGTTCAAATCGAGAAAGATGGATTTCGCTCTGTACATGCACGTGTGTGAGTATTGATCACATTTGCAGCACAGAGCGAAGTAAGATCACACCTCACTATCTAAGTTTGATAGCACTTTTTGTCACAGTCACTCCTTTGTTGTTAATCTAGAATGGAAAATGGCCACTTAGCAATGAATTAGGATATTGATAAATTTATGAAAATGAATGTGCAAATATTTTCTGTGTTTTTACTGGATCATAGGAATGTCTTTAGCTCATGCTAAAAGGACCATCTGTTAAAGGTTGGAGGGATTTGTTATCATGAGCTGAAAGCCATGTTGTATTTCTGGCAGCCATCTTGTTTGCCATGTGCTGCCACGTGCTCGCCATGTGCTCTGTCGTCCCTCAGTGTTGACTGCTCTTGTAATCTGCCTAGAAACGAACTATATTTAGCATCTTCCACCTTCGCACATGCTCAGTTGAGCTTGCAGCTGTCCTTGCAGCTGTTCATAGTCTGTAAATGTCAGGATGTGTTCACCAGAATGAGCAACTGTTAGCTCCTCCCACTTTGTTGAGCAAGCAGATCTTGTATGCCCATATTAGTCATTTTGCATGCTTACATGAGCCAGGACTGCCCCTTGATCTTCTGCTGACTATGTAACCCTAAGCATATATACGGCCTCCGTTTTCTGTACTCCTTGGACTGCCTCATTTAGTTGCTAAGGCTTCTGTGTGATGTAGTCTCCCTCATCTGAGGTGAATAAATGCATTCTTTTTATATTTCAGCTTCTGTGCCAATTTCTTCTTTGTTGGTTTAAAAGGACCAAGTATCAGTGAGACCCCTGAGAAGGTTTCTATGTTCTTCATGAGGAACAACAAGATTAATCAAAGACCAGGGGACGATCTGTGACAGGCCGTCCCTGGTCATAGAGACTTACTTAGTGTCCTTGGGTTTGTTGGTTAGACCTTAATTGAAGAAGAAAAACAAGCAAGAGTAAGTGATAAAGTAAAAAGGTTTTATTTTACAGTGGCTGGGAGAGTGATATACCCTAGTAGGATTGCCACCCAACTCTCAAATTGTCTGCAACAGGTAATTATTTATATAGTGTATTTTTGCTGAATCATACATACTAATCAAGTAACCGACAATGGACATATATGCCATATTTGATCAACATTACACAATAAAAGCCAGCCTCCCACCCTCCTACATTAATTGGTGCAATCACTCCCAACCTCCTAACTACATGCTCTCTGTGCTATCTGACTACGTGTTATTTGGTTCTACGTTTGGTTCTGGTTTGCAATCTACGTGTCCCAAAATCTCAGCACAATCAAAACGCGGGATCTGTGTTATTTGATTTGTGCAACCTGACTACATGTCTATTTCCACAACCTCAGCATAAACAGAGTGCGTGATCTTGCTCTTGTTGAAATGTATTGAGATCATCCCAGTGTCCTAACTTTTCCTACTAAATTGCCCTCAAAGCTGATTGGTTTCCTTGCATCACTCCCCTGTAGCACCTCCTTGCATGATCATTCCCTGAGGAACTGTCAATACTGGTTTCTTTGATGTACCAGAGACTTCTTGATTTATTTGTTTTATTGATTTCTAGCTAATATCAGTATGTATCAAAGGTTGCCGCTGTTCCCTTTCTTAGCTCGTCCACTGTAATTCATTCTTTGATGCATTGGGCACATACTGCTGTCTAATCATGTGCATTTCTATACTGGTGCAGGTGAGGGTTTTAAGTGGCATCTTCTCTGGGTCCCCCTCCATAATGTCTATACCAATACTTTCCATAAGATTTCAGCCTTTATTTGATTCTTCAACTATCTAGGAGTTTGTCATATCTTCATTTATCTTGAACCTAAAACTGTCTGTTAACATACATTTCTTTTCCCAATTTTGTTACTGTGTTTTACAGCAATGTAATATTAATTGGAAGATACAACAGATAACTAGCAGCTCCACTATTGTTGGAAGTAAGGGTTTACATTGTTTGGATACCCAATTTGGAAGCCAACTAAACCAGTTTGAAGACCATTCATCTGGGGCACCTCCTTCTTCATGCATGGTCTGTTGTAAGCTATTTAAAATCGGTATGCCTTTAGTTAGAGAGCAATTTCAGCATAATTTCTTGGTATAAATGTACAGCATGCAGCTCCTATTGTTGCACAAAATTCACAGTCGATAGCCATGAGAAAATCCAATGCATATCTGTTTTGTGTTATCATCATTCTCATGGATCTTAGTTTCTCTTTTATTGAATTGAAGCAGTCTTTAGTATTGTTCACCATTTCTAAAAGTTCCCACCTTGTGATCTGCAACAGCCTTGCATTTGCTTTAATATGCAAGGTGAAGAATGGTAATAAAAGTCCTGCATTCTCTCAAATTTCACTAAAAAGTTGGAAGTCGTGTGGGATATTTTTGTATATGTTCCATCCGAAATATTCTGTTTCTCTTCTTGTTCTTTTCTGGTGAAGAAGGGCAATCTTTTTGCTCAGTGGGTGTTTGATCAATGCTGAAATATCCTCCCCTAGAATTATTAGCACAGGGGCACGCAGAGTCACCAGGGAACAGACGCTGTGCCATCCGGGTGGCAGTGGGGCATAGACGTTTTCTCCACACTGCCAGTAGTAATCCATTCGTCCAGAGGTGTCTTGTTGTAAACTTGCTAGATTATTAGTGGTGCTGCAGTTATGGTTGATCCCCCCTGGAACTGTACCATTGCCTTAAGACATAAAACAAATGTATTATTTAATCACTTTTATATTTTTAGGAGTAGAGCTAACAGGGATGTAGCTAGAGACATATGTATTTGAAATTGGCTTACACCCTTTAGTGTGTGTACAGTTGAGCCCCTCCTCCCACAGAAATGTTACTTGGCAAGAAATTAAGGGAATTTGACTCCACCCCTCCTGTGATTAAATGGATCCATTTATTAGCATCGGTGGCCTTATTTCACACCCATCTTAGGGAGTCTCATCAATGTTTGTGTAAATATTGCATCTAGTCGTCTCGCTGACGCAAAACTCGGGATGCTCAGACAACCTTTCAGCTTGCCTCTCGGAAATTTTCTCCTGGATGACCAACTCCAAGCTTAAATTAAACGGAGCAAAAACCGAGATTTTAATGCTGGGTCACCAACTCTCCTCTCTACCTACCACATCTTGGCCCCCGTGTATGGGAGAGGTGCCCTCACCAAAAGACAAAATCAAGAGCTTGGGGGTATGGTTTGAGCCCGAACTAACTTTCAGGGCACATACCCAGAAAGTGGCAGGCACATGTTTCGGCTTGCTCCGAACTGTGCGGAAAGTCCTGCCACTACTACCCTTCCAATCCAGAAAACTATTAATTCAGGGACTGATCTTGTCCAGACTGGACTATAGTAATGCTTTGCTCCTGGCAGCCCCGGAAGCCACTATCAACACGCTACAACGAGTACAAAATGCTGCTGCCAGGATGCTTTTGGGTGCCCCAAGAAGAGCATCAGCAAAACCATTGCTGAAAACCTTGCACTGGCTCCCAGTGCGTGAACGCATCTCTTTCAAATCATTATGTATCGTCCACAAAACCCTTCAAGGTAAAGGTCCCCAAGCCCTGAGCAGCCTGATACGCCCATACAAACCCTCACGAGCCTTGAGATCGGACCTTGAAAACCTGGTCATAGTCCCCAGAGTCAGAAAAGCTCGCTCGGGAGGCCGTCGCTTCTCGGCAAATGCAGCAAAGACCTGGAACGCCCTCCCTAGACACATTCGCACGGAACCGTCCCTTAGCAAATTCCGCAAATGTCTTAAATTCTTTCTTTTTCCCAAAGCCTCTTAAAATTCCCTTGCCCCTCCTCAGAGCCTCTTAATTTCGCATGGTAGCGCTGGGAACCTTACGGGCAGCCATGCGCTTTATAAATCCAATTTCATTTCATTTATAAATCCAATTTCATCTAAGATTGGGATTGTATACTGCTAGCTTTCCCTGCTGTATCATATATTCTTTCAGGAATTCATGTCTTTTATAACATCCTAAAATCTATCCTCTTCTTTCCATTTCTTGTGGTTCTTTGCGTATCATGGATCTGTCAGTTATGATTTTGTTTAAATTGTTCTTTCTTTCATAGGCAGAGGCGTTCACAAATCTGTTTGTTGCTTAGAATTACTAGGGCTGTATTTGACTCTACAGCAAGCAAATGTATCAAGTAGAAGGTGATGTATGGGTCTTCCTCTTTTGTTAAGTATAAAATTGGGGTAGATATTAATGAACACACGTAACATGATGTATTTGTGGTCTGTTCACCAATGTTTTTCATATGTGCATACCATGTGTACGCTATCAGTTTCTCTAGTATCCTCATGTGTGTATTTGTTTACCCCATCACTGTCACTATTGCTATTATTACCTCTATCATTGTTGCCCATTAATTCTTTAGGTGAATGAACATGATATATATATATACATACACAAACCAGCCGTGCATAACAGAAAAATTCACAAAATACATTGGTCTTTGTGGTGAAACAAAGTCCAAATGCGACATTGAAGGGGAGGATGTCTCTGGTTGCTTCTCCTTTCTTCAGACTCCCCTATTTTATTTCCTTTACATCTACTATTATTCAGCTTTGTTTGTCAGTTGTATATGACTGGTGGATCCATGGTGTTCTGTCTTTCACTTTAAGCGCTGTATCTGTTGAGTCAATGACTGTGTAAGGTCCTTCAAACTTAGGGTTGTTCCACTTCCTGATGACCTTCTTGATGGACACTGTGTCTCCTGGTTGTGGGACTGGGTCTGCTTCTGAAAGATCCTTGGAGCTCTTTTGTTGGTACCGTAAAACCTGTTTAGAAAACCAATCTGTTGCCTCTGTTAGTAGAGACAAATAGCCATACATTTCTTTTCCTCACTACTTGCTTTATTATCAGTTTTTTGGCTGGATGGAGGATGTTGCATTTCAGTAGTCCTTGCTGTCACAATCTGATCGGGTGTGAGGTGATGATCAGCACTTGATCTGATTTTGTAAGGATAATAATGCAATGGGAAAGCAGTGTAACCCTTTCTTGTTTAAGGTTGCTGATATTTAGCTAATTTCGTTTTTCAGAAGGCATTCTGCAATTCCATTAATTTGTGGGTGATAAGTTGAAATCGATTTATGCTCTATTCCTAACATTTCTCTGATATGCTTGAAGATATCATTTGAGAAATGAGTACCGTTATCTGATGTTATTGCTTCTGGGACTCCCCACCTCAATAAACCTCTCTTACGAGGAAATTAGCAGCTCATTTTGCATCACTAAGTACACATGGTCCTGCCTCTATCCATCTTAAGAATAGACAGACTACAACTAACAGATACCTGTAGTTGTTGCACTTATCTAACATATCTATAATGTCAATGTGCAAAGCTCAGAAAGGACCCTGTGGCATGGTATTGTTGAAGTGATCACTTTTAGAGTTGGTTTTAGGGAATACTTATGACAGGTTTGGCACTCACTTGAATGTATAGTCACCATCTCATGTAAAGCTGGTATAAAGCATTCAGATTGCATCTCATTGCACATAGGAGTAATGACAGTGTACGCATGGTGATGTTTTTGATTTGATTTTAATTGATCTCAGTTTCAGGGACCGAGTAAACACAGTGGCCTCTGCTACATCCTATGCTCTCAGGTGCTGTAAGAAAATCATGCCTCTTTTACCTAAAGACTGTCAACATACGGTCATTACAGCTTTCAAAATGGCTAGGCTTGACTATTGTAATAGTCTTTATTTTAATATCCAGGAAGTACTCATGCATAAATTGCAACTCTTGCAGAACGCTGCGACCAGACTGTTGTCTGGTATTCCAAAATACACTCCAATCTCCAATGAGATTCGGAAGCTTCACTGGCTGCCAGTTAGGAAGTGGACCCAGTTCAAAGCCATGTGTCTGGCCCTTAAAGCCCTTTATGGGGCGGGTCTAGCTTATCTAAAAGAGCCGCTGTATTGGTATATACCAAACAGATCATTGCGCTCTTCTGATGCTAAATTGGTACATGTGCCCTTTGTAAAAAAGGCCAACTGGGGTGGCCGAAGCTTTGTAGTTGGTGCAGAGAAAGCATGGAATGATCTTCCACCCCTCCTGAGAGGCACAACCAAATTGTTGGCTTTCAGAAAGGCATTAAAAACCTGGCTGTTCACAAGATAACGGACCACTCCCTGCTCTGAGCTTTGGGTAAGACTTCAGACAGCACCAGGACACCTTCGGGAACAGATAGCGCTTAAAACATGTTTATAACATAACATATAACATAACATAAAACAATGATCAATAGCTGTTGGGGCATCACTGGTTTACCTGAAGTACTTTGTCTCAATATCTTGTCAATGTAAGATTATTGACATCCCCTCTGTTCCCAGAGATCTTTTTAGGTGCTGCCTCTTGCAGTTCTCTGAGATGTAGCTGGGAAGTCTCAACATAGGGTGCTGTTGTGGATATATTTATCTAATCTGTCTTATTTTCTTCATTTTCCTCTTTTGGTCCTGCATAGAGATTTTGGTGTGTTAGTTGTGTGCCTCTAGCTGCTTCTGTAGTTGCTTGGTCTGCTGACTCATTTCCTTTGCACACAAAGTCATGTGCTGCTGTGTGTGATGAACATTTCACTAACACCACTCTAGTAGGTAATTCTAGTGCTCCAATGATAAGTTCTGAAATGTCTCAATGTGCTACTGATGTACCATCACTTTTTAGGAATCCGCTTCTTTTCCACCTAGAGATACTATAATGCACTGTGGTGGTGACATAAGCTGAATCTGAATACACTGTAATATTATCTCCCTTCCCATGTTCCAGAGCAGCCAACCGAGCAATGAGCTCCACTGCCTGTGTCAAATAACAGGAGGGCAGTGTTATTTGCTCTATTTTCCAGAACATATCATTATGCATTTAATCCTTCCACTAGTGCTCCACCAGTTTGTCATATTCCTGTTTCTTGGTCAATTAAGGATGAGCCATCAGCAAAGTATATCTCCTTCCTGTATTGGGTGTGCCATGAATGTGGCGGGATTTACGGTGTGACATCTCACTATTCTCAATGAAGGTAAGAATAATCTTATTTTGTATCCTGAAAATCATTGTGTGGTTAATGTGCCTTTGCAAACACTGCATATTCCACATACAAAGTTAGAGAAGAGCTTATCACAATAGGTGTGCTTTGTTCAACAGCAAAGGCAGTGGTTGCAAGTGCTTGTTTGCATGGAAAGTGTCCTTTCATTATTGGATCTAATAATGCACTACAGTAGGTGATTGGTTTATGGCCCAAAGGATATGTGTGTGTTAGTATTGCTGTCATGATTGTACCATTACTATGGCAGAACAGGTAGAATTCCTTATTGTTCTCTTCTGTACCAAGCACAGGAGTGACACTTATCTGTTTTTTTAGTTTCTTGAACATGGCTGTCATTTTCTACGTCCAGTGTACTTTTTCTTTTGTTTGTTTTGCTTCTTTCATTAACTGCCATAATGGTGCTATCAGTGAGCTGTAATCAAACACCCACCGGGGGACAAACTTTTCAGTGGGGGTTACCTTGTGGAGCAGCAACTCTTGAATTTTCCGTGTCCCGCCTGTCTCCCTTCCGCCGCCGCTCCTTCAATCTCGAGCGGCCGCTGTGTGGAGGGAGGCCAGGAACTACACCCCCAGACTACCTAGCGGCGGAAGACGCCGCCGACCTCAAATCGCGCGCCAGGAGGCGCATAAATCCCTGCATAGATGCCACGTCGCGGGATCGCGTGCGGGTCTGCACCGGGCTAAGTCCGGGCAAAGGGCGGGCCCTCTGTGGCCCTCAGAGGCCTAAGGAGGATGGGACGGGGCTACCATCCCTTGGTTCTTTGTTAAGAGAAGGTAACAAAAGACATCTGCTTCCTTTTTGGCTTTCCGCTTACTGACTTTGCCCTTCTCCAAGGACATTTTTCCTTCCGACGCGTACGATTTGTCGATAACTAATTTGTTACATCCAAATGACACCATGACTCGCAAGGGGGATAATATTAATAGTACAACATTTTCCATTACTAGAGAAGTCGTTAAAAGCATATCCCCCCAGCCCATACAAACAGCAGACACAGAGCACGCTTTTGCATGGTTAGATGACTTGAACAGCCTGTGTAAAACTATACACGTTTTAGTGGAATCACTGCTTCCCGCCAAAAGCTCCTGTCTATTACCTGATTCTGTTAGCCCCCTGCAACTCCTCCCATCATCCAAAAATGCCAACATTGAAAACACCCAAAGGATCGCATCTCCCCAGTTCTTATCTGCTAAAAGGAAATGTACTGGGGCTAATCACATTGGGAACCAACCAAAATTCTAAAAATTGTGCTCAAGCCCCACAGTCCCAGTCAGTAATTCTTCCACGACTCCTGAGGCTGCAGAGAAGTTAGTCGTCCTAGCATCTCCTACACAGCTGGATCTATTATCCCTTATTGAACAACTGGTCAGCTCTATTATATCACCACTAATAGAAAACATAAACACACTAGGGGACAGGCTGACTGGAATGGAGGAAACCATCAAGTCGAACCTGCTATCCAATTAATGCCTTATAACACCTAATTGTTCCCACCCATCAACTACTCCCAAAGACCCCAAGCCAATTACGCAAGACAAAAGGGCTCCAAACCAATCAATAGTCGCTAATGCACCCACCCCAATAGCCCGCAAAACTTCTTCTAAAGCCGTCTTGCTGCAGCTAACTGCTCCTAGAGCACAGTATAATAAAGTTACCCCTATCCAACTCCCACCGGAGGCAGCTCCTTTTGTATGTGTCCTCGCGGGAGTACCATCACTTACACCGGGGAAAACCGGGAGACCACATGATCTGTTGAACAAGGTTAAATTTTGGCTGTCAAAACATAGACCCCTGCCACCTAACCTCGAGGGTACAAACCTGAGTGTCAGAAGGATGGGTTGGCTGGGTTCCCTCCCAAAAGACATCGATGGTGACCTAGTACTCGTTAGATTTCAGCAGAGGCACATTGTCCCATACCTGCGTACCTGTGCACCCCAAGTGGGAAACGGCCCAATCTCCGTCTGGGATTTGCATGATTTTTACTCTAGAATGCCGTGCATCCCCACATCTAGCCTAAAGGTAGGCTGCAACATGTCAATGGGCAGACGACTCCTTGTACCAAGCAGCCGTAGCTTTCCCAGCTATACCAGACAGGAATCATTGCTTTATAGTCCTAACTATTGGAATCCCTATTAATTACTGTTTGATTTAAGCTCAACCTGCGAAAAATTTGTTATAATTAAGATATTTATCCCCAAAGGTCGGGAATACGTTTTTTAACTTCAGATATTATGCGTTATTGTGTGTATGTTTTTATCTATTTTAATTGTACGCTTTTATGATTTCAAACCAAAATCGAATAAAGCTATACTGACTGACTGAACACCCACTGTCTGACATAGTTACAGAGGCCTAAAAATTGTCGCATCTCACTGTTTTAGACTCTGTCTTTTCCCTGATACACTGTGCTCTTTCTGGTGTAACACTTCGTCCTGAGGCGGATAATATTTGTTCCCAAATAATGCACTTCAGGAACTGTGTATTGTACTTTATCCTTTTCAACTCTGTATCCTCTTTGCAATAAGATGATTAACAAATTAGAGGTATCTTGTCCGCACTGCTCTTCTGACCTGTTACTTAGGATATCAGCCACACATTGCAGCAGCACACTGTTACACTATAGTTTTGAGAGGTCATTTTTACTACCCTGTTAAATATAATAGGGAACTCACAGTAGCCCTGTGGCAGACGAGTATACAGATTCCAGGTTCCTCTGTAGGAAAATGATGTTAGGTGTTGACATTCAGGGTGCAGAGGGACACTATAGAAATAATTTTTCAAATCAGTTACTGAGAAATGTGTCGCATCAGCTGGGATGTTTGTCAATATCATTGATGGATCAGAGACCACTGGGAACCACTATATTATTGAGTGGGCAAAAATCCTGTACCATTCTCCAAGTTCACCCCTTTGATTTTGGTAAAGGGTATATAGGAGTAGTACAGGGTGAAACTCCTGGATATAGTACTCCCTGCTGCACCAATGCTGCAATAGTAGGTGCTATCCCCTCATCTGCCTCTTTTGACAAAGTATACTGCTTAACTCTTGGTAATAGTGCTCCTGCCCTTATGGTTATTTTTACTGGCGCTGCTTTCTGTATCAAACCTTCATCATATGGTCCTGTTGTCCAGAATTGTGGTGGTACTTTTGCTAAACCTTGATCTTTCATAGAGTTGGGACATGGCTTGGGTTTGGAAGATCCTATCTCTGATTCTACCTGAATCATAACTGTATGTCTAATACCACAGTGGAAGTTGCTAGTTTACTATCTTCAAACAGTTGTTTATCAAGTAGGTTTCATAATCTTAATCTGGGGTTCATGTATATTACAAATGCCCATGTTGTATGGTGCTTGTCAGTCGCCAATTTTGTACGATGTGTGGGAGTTATTTCAATTTCATCTATGATTATCAAGAGTGGTGTATCCTTTAACTGCTATGATGTCCTGCAACTGCTGTGATTGGGGTGTTCCTTGGCAGCTGAACACAAATTCTGTTGGTACTTCGACTAATCTGCCCTTCAGTTGGGGTGCATTTGCTATTATAGCATATCCTGCCTTTAGAAACCTTCTTTCATCAGTGGGCCTGGCTAAGTATTGGTTTCCTATCTCTGCTCTCATAAGTAACATCATTGCTCTTTTTTAAAAAATGCCTGGAGTTGTGCAGACCATTGTGCCATCTGGGCGAAATGTATTGTCATATTTAATTTGGAAATCAAATCCCTTCCTTAGAGATTGGCTGGAAATGATGGTAAGTATAACAGTTTTCGATCTACTAAAGTTCCTCCTATATATCTCCCTTTCAACTGTTTCTGTAAATGGAACCCTATTTACTGCCCCAGAGAATCCCTGTGTGCCCATAGCTGTATTTGATATTAGGTTTTTTCCTTCTTTGATACATTATTTTGTTGCCCCGTATCTACCAGGAAGGTATATGGAATTTTGTTTATGACAACTATCACAGTGGGTGCCTCATCCGATCTATGCATTAGCGATAAAACTGGAAACATTGGAATGCTCTGTGAGCTTCTTCATTGTATGTATTGTTGTTGTTGTTGGCCATTGTCTACCATATATCCATAGAATGGATTTGTTCCTGCCATCAACACAATTCCTCCTTCTCTTTGCTGTTTTAAGGGATTGCTATGTTGCTGCTGGATTTGTGGACCTCGATTCTGATAACCTTGGAAGTTATTTTGCTGGGGTGGGCTCAGAATGTGTTGTCCTTGTATCAAATTATTTGGCTGGGTTGTGTTCTGTATCTGTTGTCCCTGCCCTGTATCTGCATTGCTTTTGTCTGCATGTCTTCTTTCTTGTATCTGCACTCTCTTGCCTTGTTGCCCATTTTATAACAGTAGAAGCAATCTATTGCCTTTTGGTTGCCCATATTTCTTATAAAACTTTCTCTTCCCCTTCCACCACTTGACTGGTTCCCTCTTTAATATTGCTGCTGTGGTTGGGATGTTACATTTTGCGCTGCCGCTGCAGCCAATACTGCCCTTTCCGTTGCTGCCTTTCTAATATATGTTGTACTAGTCTGGCAGCTGCTCTTTCATTTTCCATCTTTTTTTTCTCCTTTTCCACCATATTTTTGTAAACGTGTACAATATGCAGCAGGATTCCATCCAGGACTTTCTTTTGAACCCCACTGTATTCTCTAAATTGGCCTGTACACCTGTTGGTAACCCCCTTTTTATTATGTTATAAAAGAATACAGTGTTGTTTCCTTCATTCTCCCAGGCTTTGCCTGTTTCTTTCCTCTCCCTCTCTTTCATTCTGTTTACATAATCAGTTATTGCATCCTATATCTGGTTAATTGGGATAGTTTTTTCTTCAGTGCTTTCCATATTTCTGTTCTGTAATTGTTAAATTAAGATTCATCAAACCTCTGTAAGTGTTACTCCTGGAATTCTAGCTGTTTTGAAAATGTTGTCAGTTTGTCTCCCAATGAACCTGCTTACATTGACTTTTTATATCTCCAATAGTTAAGGCCATCCCAGCAGTATGTCCCTCAAAGCTACTGATTCACTTATCCGCCCAGTCTGACAGGGGTGGTAAATTATTTTTAAGTCCTTGTTTGTCCATTTGTGGTCATGGGATATATTTAACAGGCCTGCTCCTTTCTGATTTAGTGGTAACTGCATTATTCTACTATTAATTGCATGGGTGTCAATATCATTATATTGGTTCCTGCCATGAATTCTTTGTTGAATTTGGCTTCTTGATTGTCGTATTGAATACTTTTCTTAAACTGTTAGACATTTTTGCATATAATCCTAATCCAAGTCTGGGTCCCCCTCCTTACTCCTGATGCATCGTTATGCTATTGCCATGGCATTTGGGTCAAATGGTCTCCTCTGTGGGGTTGTCCTTCTGTCCACCCGGCTAAATAATCACAGAAAGAGGTTGCATATACATCTCCTTCTTTTTCAGATGTTATCTGTTTTAGTATGAGATCTCTACTTCTTACTCTATCTTTTTTTCTCACAATCAATGCAGCATCGGCAGTTACGTTCATACTTCTAATAGTCATTCCTGGTCTTTTTACCTGCTCTACTAAATGTGCCAATAACCGGTCTGCTATTGTTTTGAATTCTGCAGTTGTCTTCCTTGGTGATGTATTGTCTCTGTTTTCTCTCCTACTGTACCCGTATGTGATATTTGTACTGGTGGTAGTGGTAGCATATTATTTTTATGTATATTCCCTGACATGAGTGTGTGTGCAGATGAGGGCAGAGAGGAATATTGTAGTTGGTATTGTATTAGGTCTCCTAGTTCTTCCTCTTCTTCCTCTGTGTCTCATTCTGCTTCTGAGGCATCATCTGTTTGTTCCTTATACTGGACCCAATTATGTGCTGCATCTTTTATTTTGTAATGTCCTTTTTTATTTATTCTAAAGGAAAGGTGCCCTTTTCTCTACCTTCCAATTTTAGTTCCAGTCCCCACATTTACTTGAGCTAACCCTGTCCCTTTTGCCTGTACCCCGTTTTGGCTTTAATTGTTGTAGGATTGTGTACCTTTGGTGGGTTTCCATATCCTGCTGCTGGGGGCAAAATATGTGGGTAAAATCCTACATATGCAGAGGGAGTGGGGTGTTGCCCTGTGCTCTGTCTCTGTGTCTTTATTCCTATCTTCAAGGGGGATCTTAATTGACAGCTCCTTTTTATTTCCAGAGCAGTTTTTAAATATAGACCATAAGCTAAGAATGTACTCTCTTTTATTTAATTTCTGTCTTTTATATTTAGCCCTGATAAATGTTAATGTGTACACTACAAGTTGTTCATCAAATGAACCTTCCTTTGGCCATGCATGTGAATTTTGTGTTGTATTCTTGTACCATTTTTGGCTTTACTTGTTTACTTGTGAACCCTTTTTCACCTCTGAATGTATACAGTTTTTAATAGAATTGCAGGAATCATTAATTTTTCTATTCATTTTTCATACCTGTAAAATGTGTAACATTCTACCTGTAGTGTGTTTAAGATGTTTTTATCTTGTATTTGGTAGATGAGCCTTTATTTATGCATTTCAATATACTTGCTTATTTATTCTATACTACATTTGATATGACCCATATCTGCATAGTGGTATCATGAGTTTTCTGGTCCTCAATCAACTCACTCTTTTAGATTTACATTCTCTTCAGATCTTTCAGACCTGATCTGGGGTTGACTCTCTAACCCTAGAATGAGGTTTTGGTTTACACTTTTAGGCCCAATTATTCTCTAAGACCTGCTTTGCCCACCGGCCTGAGATGTGCAGCTCACTTATGCATTCCCTAGATGCCTTGTGCATGTTTACAATAACATAATTTTTTTTTCCTTTATCACAACTATACTTACATTTTTATAATTCAAGAAGTCAGCAATAGCATCACCTTATGGTAGCCGCCACCACAGGTGGGGAATTACCCATGAGAAGAGACAGACTTTTTATCAAACAGGCGTCTCAATACCTTCCTACAGACCTCTGTGACTTCTCCTGGCTGGCTCGACAGAATGTTGGTTAGACCTTAATTGAAGTAGAAAAACACGCAAGAGTAAGTGATAAAGCTTAAATGCATTATTTTACAGCGGCTTGGAGAGTAATGAGCCCATGAAGAATTGCCGACCAACTCCCATTTTGGTTACAGTAGGTAGCTCTTTATTTAGTGTATTTTAGCTGTATCATACATACTAATCATGTGACCGACAATGGACATATATGGCATATTTGAGCAACATTACACAACTAAAGCCAAGCCTCCCACCCTCCTATGTTCATTAGTTCAATTACTCCCACTCTCCTGACTACATGTTCTATGTGCTATCTGCCTATATGTTATTTGGCTTGTGGAATTTATGTGTCCCAAAACCTCGGCTCAAGCAGAACGCATGATCTGACTGCGTGTTATTTGATTTATGCAATATGACTACGTGTCTAATTTCTACAACCTCATCATTGACAGAGTGCTTGATCTTGTTCTTGTTGCAACTTATTTTGATCAGTGCTGTGTCTTATTTTTCCCTACTGAATTGACCTCAAAGCTGATTGGTTTACTTGCATCACTCCCCTGTACCACCACCTCGCACGATCATTCTCCGGAGAAACTGTCAATACTGGTTTGTTTGATGTACAAGAGACTTCTTGATTTGTTTATTTTATTGATTTCCAGCTACCATCAGTATGTATCATAGGTTGCAGCTGTTCTCTCTCTGAGCTCGTCCAATGTAATTCATTATCTTGAAGCATTGGGCACGTACTGAAGTCTAATCATGTACATTACTGTACTGGTGCAGATGAGATTTTAGTGCCATTTTCTCTGGCTCCCCCTCATCAATGTCTATACTAATACTTCCTATACTAACAGGTTCCTCAGAATCAAGATGCCAGCCAAGTTGGTGAACAGCCATCCTGTGCGCAATCTATCAACAACATGCAGATGCGCACTTTTCGAGAAGACTCTGACAGAAGAGGGACAAGGTCAAATGATCAGCTCAGTGATAGTGGTGGCCATCTCAAAGTGTGTAAACATGCTGAATGACAAACAAATGGCAGAATAGTGGCATGCAGAAAGAATGCCGGTGGAAGTTCAGTTAGACAGACACCGCACTGTCAATATATTTTGAATGGAAACATGGTGGTACTTTGCCACGAGAAGCTGGAAGTGAAATGCCAAAGGTACATGTACAATAGTGAAAAATAATTGTTGAACGACAATTACATAATACATAGTTGAAGAAAGGCTATGTAGGTTCACTTTTCAACATTTTGCAAAAAGCAAAAGAGTAAATTACAGAATGTTGACACAATACAGTCATATTCTTTTCAACAAATGTCCTGTAATTAGGAAATTATATTGTCCCCACATACAATACAAAAGCTTATGGATCCAAACAAGCCAATCCTCATATCACTGTTGGACAGAGCAAAACAATGACAGCAAAAGAGTGGAGGTTTGCACAGATAGGTGCTTTCGAATGTGAGATCTAGTACTTAAAGGTAATCATGTAAACTAGTGTGAACCAATGGGAAAGCCACCCTTGCCACAGTGAAAAAAGACTTTAGAGGTTTTTCACTGCTAGGGCATATAAAACATAAAATATATTCTACTTTTTAAACAACATGGACCCTGCCCTATGGGCTTTTAAGGCATTTCTTAAGAATGACTTATGAGTATTGAAAAGGTAAATTTCAGCATGAGAAATTTTTTTTTGTCAGGAGTAAATGGCAGTTTTTTTTACAACCGCACACCCAGGCTGCAATGGCAGGCCTCAAGACATGCTTCACAGTGCTACTTTAGTGGGTGGCATAATACATGCTGCACCCCACTAATAGCATTTAAGTTATAGGCACTGGGTGCATGTCATGCCACTCACCTATAAGTAAATTAAATGTGCCAATTAGGGACATGCCAATTCTAAAATGTTTAGAGAGGTGAATATAATCACTTTAAGCTGGTTAGCAATAATAAAGTGCCCAGAGTCCTACGGCAGCAAAAACACGCTCTGCAAAAGGAGGCAAAAATCTGGGGGTATACTACTTAAAAGATGCTCAACTTCAACAATGGTCAACTTTAATACACAAGAACTAACAATATTTTAGCTTATCACTTTTTTGTGAGAATACAGATCATTCCAGATGTTTGATTGCTAAATCACTATTAGATATAGAATGTATTCCCAAATAACATTTCTAGGCATGATCTTGGTGTTTTATTCCAATCTTTTATATTACTCTGTAGTATGCTAACCATTGAGTTCTTTTTATTATTTTTTGTTGAGGTGCTCTGAATTCTTCTCTTGTATTTATCCCTAGTGATGACCACTATTATGCAATTCTCAGTGTGTAGATTTACTGTGGTGTTGTTATTTGCTTCAAGTCCTTTTACTGTCATTCTCTGTGAATAGGTAAGGTTCTTATCCATGTAGTCTACCCAAGGTACATAATCAATTATTTTACATTTCAGATATGTTTTTACATGGTTCAGCTATAGGTGAGGTTCTAATCTGAATTCTGCCTTGTGCTAAGCTTCTCAGTCATAAACTATCTTCTATGAAGTACCTTCCAGGTCACAAGCAATGCTGATTCAAGAAAAAAATCTTAGTATAAGAAAATATTCTGTTCATGCAAAATTATCTGAGGGATATGTATCTCTTGTAGTTCTCTATTGATAAGAGGGGCATTTATTGGATGGAGTAGAATATTAGACCATTGAAAAATGCAAACAGTTTAGAGGTGGTCAATTAGTACCAGCAGTGGATAATCACTAATAGGTGATATCAAATGCGGTCTGATGTTGGGTTCTCCATGCTGATACTAAATTTACATTTTATTAGACTAATAAATGATATTTATATTGTTCATGCCTGCCACTGGTGTGTCCTTAATTAGGTCCAGTTTACATTTTTGTTTACCTAGCGTAATTCCGTTAACTTTGCATTTCTCATGTTATACTAAATTCTACTATTACACCACATTGTGCAATTAACTGGAATTCCTGTAAACAAATTACTGAACATGCTGCAATCACGGTCAAAATTCATAGTGAATGCCTGAGAATAATGTGAACAACAGAATGTGAGCAGCTGTTGCCCGCAGTTCCATCATTTTTTGCACTATTTTTCTTACTGTGAAGAGCATCCTCATGTTTAATGTGAGGATGTATTTTTTGAAAAAAATATGGGTCCAAATGTTTGTTTTCATTTTGCACCATTAGGCATCGTTTTGTGTGAGTTTATTGAAATGTTATTTAACTATGCAAAAGCAAAATATGCAAATTTGTGCGCAACCATAGTTTTTCCTGAGACCTGCTCTTGAATTGTTGAAAGATTCTTGACTGTCTCCCATCTTCATAATTGCTTAATCGGCACTGTCTATGTGGTACTCTCAGATATGGATGGTGACAAATCCCTGTTCCACAGTCTGCCAGAGTCTACACTGGTTCCCCTTATGAGTTCACTACCTGATGCAGTATGCTTCATCAAGGGCTTCTAGGAGTGTGAACACATCAACTCCACCCAGATGGCATGGTACTGGCTCCACTTGATTGCTGCATCATGTTCAAAACCAGCTGCATCATGTACAAATACATCATAACCAACATCCCTGCTTATCTGACTGATAATCTAACTATCTCCAATGGCGTTCAGCACACTTTTAGAAAAGACATTTTAGAGTGGGTATGAAGATGTTTAAGACACCAAAACTAAGCCAATAGTCCTCTTTCATCTATACACCAGGGACCTAGTACTGCTCTCTGCTACCTTTCAGGTCCATTTGCACTGTACAAATACTGCATACATGATTACATACTTTGGGCCTGAGTAGCAAACTGGACTTTGTAGTACATTTTGTAGTGCTAAAGTAGTACTACAACAAAGTGCTATTAACAACCTGGACTTTTGTAGTAACTTATAATTTTGATTAAGTTTACTACCTTTAGGTGTTCACAAACTGCACTTTTGAAGTAACTTGTAGTTTTCTAGTAATTTACACTTTTGTAATATGCCCTTACTAACATTATTTTCTATGGCAAGGTGTTGCAGTCCCAATGGTTGGCCATAGGTTGGACTTATTACAAAAGTGTAAGGTACTACAAAAGTGGATTTAGAGAAAATGATTTAGCACATTTTAAGGATGGTTTGTGGATTTAGCAGGAATGCAGATATAAAACCACTGTTTACAGACTGTGTGGGAAAGTCTGGGTGCTTAGTCATGTGCAGCTTAAAATACTTTTAAAGTACTAAAAATAATTAATGAAAGAGATCCCTACCTATTTTCAGCATTTCCACTCCTCATCTGTTTCCTAAGACTATCCATCCTGCCTGTCACTTAATGCAGTCTTCACTTTTAAATAGTAAAATTTTAGTAGAAATAGATTTTTTTTAAATGTTCTATTAATATGCAGAGCAGCATATTTTTTAGAGATGGAATACGCTATTTTATGTCTTGTCTACTATTTAAAATGCATAGATTTCTGGTCTTCTCTGTAGTGAATACCTTCATTTGAGATGCTGTTTGGGACTTTCAGTTTTCCCTTTCACTTTGTCTGCTTCCTTTTGTGCTTGGTTGCATATCTATGCATAAATGTGCACTGGCATCAAAATAAATTGTATTGACAGTCAAATGTAAGGGAATAATAAAACACATTTGAAAGCCTTTATTTACAGCCTATACTCACTTCAAAGGTAATTAATTAAATCATATTTTATAATAACTAAATTATATTTCGGAATAATAATCAAATTGGTCATGCACTTACCAATGTGCGCAGACTGGGAACCTTAAAAAGTAAATTGGTTTAAAATACAGTGAAAAATGTCATGGTCTACACAATGCTCACAGACACGAAACACTTTAAATATTTCATACAAACACACGGAAAATAGTTTTTTCTGAGACATTTATGCCAGGAATTTTCAGAGAGGAGAATAGTTTTTATGGACATTTCAGCTTTTAGCACAGGAAATTGAATGATTTTAAATGTATTAACCAACAGAATGTTGTCTAGTGCAGCCATATTCTGCAAATTGGGAGATCACCATAGATTTTATTAAAATTCTGGTTTTTGTGAGCATCTGTTAGGGTAGGAAGGTGTGATATGTGTAGGAAATTGGGTTATTAGTTGGGGGGGGGGGAGTGCCCACCTCAAGTAATAGTCCAGTCCTTGTCAGGGTGAACAAATTGGGTAACTAAATAGACCTGCACTCAACCTGGCTCCAGGAACAATGGCACAGAGCAGGCAGGCTTACCTCAGAGGAAACATTTAAAGTATTCATGCAGTTCCAAAACAGTAATAAAAGTAAAATGCAACACAATAAAAATCCCAAAACAAAGTACAAAAACAGACTGACACCAAATGACACCAAAATGAGAAATAAACAGCGCAACCTGACATACGAGTTTTTTAAAGTTTTGAGTAGAAATGCTACTGGTGGGACTGCGGTACAAAAGGGGGTGGTGATGGACGGAGCATCTGAATCAATCAAACACTCACACCCAGTCAAAGGATCTGGGTTTAATCCATCACCGTTCTTTAGCCCACTCTGCCACCCCAGTTCAGACATGGCTATATGCAAATCAGTCTGACCATGTGCCTCATGGCAACAGTCCAGCCCGAACTGCCAAGCCATGTCTTCCCTGGACCGGAAACAAGCTTCCGAGGACCGGTTTCTGGCATTCCAGCCGTCTTCATCCCGGCTTGCTTGAATCCAGTGGCAAAGTGAGCAAGGGACTCACGTTTGGATGCTGCTTCGTTAATCTTATTTTCGAAGAAACTGGTTTGAGCTTTTTTTATGTTAATTTTATAGATTTTTAAAGACGCCCGGTATTCAATTTTGTTGATGTGTGAATAGTCAAGGCGCCATTTCCGTTCCAGTCTTTTACATTCTCTCTTAAGAGTGCGCAGGTCCTGAGAGAACCAAGGGGCATTTTTAGGTCTCTGTTTGGATTTGATGTCCTTAAGTGGAATAGTGGAGTCTAGAGAGGTGGTAATCCATTTATTAAAATTGTCGTTGCTGATGATTGGATCAGGGTTATTTTCCCGGACAGAAGCTTCCAGTGCGGAAGTCCACAGGTTGGTATTGAGTTGTGACCATTTGCGGTTTCTGCTTGGGGCGGGGGGTGGAGTGGGGTGAGATTCTGCTGGTGCCCAGGAGAATGGGATCATGAAATCGTCCGTCCATGGGAGGGTGATGGGTGAATTAACTGTAAAATGAGTACAGTTACTAAAGATTGGGTCCAAGAGGTGACCTTTTTCATGGGTGGGTTGCAGTACTAGCTGGGGGAGATCTAGTGCTAGTAGATTATTTCGTAGTTCGGCAGCTGCCGGATCCAAGGGGTCGTCCAGGTGCACATTTAGATCGCCTAATATAGTGTAATTAGGAGATGAGCAGATACCACTGGCTATCTCTGGGGCAAGTTGGTTTATAAAGTTAGTTGGAGTGCCGGGTGGTCGGTAGATGAGAGTCCCTGAAAAGGTACAGGTAGGGGAAAAGTCCAGTGAGTGAGTGAGGTGTTCCCAGTTGGATAGATAAGTTGGAGAGGAGCGGCAGGTGTAACAGTTTTTATATATTATATGATAGCTATGCCCCCACCTTTCCCAGTAGAGCGATCTGCTCGAAGAATTTGGTATTCTGCAGGGAGTGATTGAATGACATCGAGGTCATTTTGGAGCCAAGTTTCCGTGAGGAAAATGGCATTGGGGTCTTTGTCCGAGATCAGCAGGGATATTTCTGTGGCATGTTTAGGGAGGGATCTGCAGTTGAGTAGGACCATGCGGAACGAGGGGGGGGGTTTGGTGGGGTGGCTTTGAAACTTACAGTGTGAACAGTTGAAGTGTTTTGTAGTGGGGTCCCATGATGCAAGGCAAAGATTATTAGTGTGTCCACGTAGGAGATGTAGTTTGTTGGAGGAGTACTGTATGGGACAAATTTTGCCAGCAATCGTGGCCCCTGGTCCCGGTCGGTCGCGGACGGGCGCAGACTGGCTTGCCTTTGGCGCACCTTCGGCGCCCCTCCGGTGCCACCGCTGCGCCCGTCAGCTGCGCCTCCTGGGTAGGGAAATAATTTTGTAGGGCTAGGGCCTCGGGGTGGGAGGGGCCTAGCAGGGTGATCGGGTTCCTCACCTAAGATGGTGGGCCAGAAAGTTGAAAATGCGTCAGGGAAGCCGAAGGCTTTGTCGGTTTCACGAGGGGGGGCAGGATGCGCTATCACTCAGTGTCGGCCTAAATGGTAAGTGCCAGAATACAAGATGTGATTTTTAAAATGTGCAATTAATACAACGTTCGATTTTCAAAGTGCGCGTTAAAAACAATTTAAGGCTTTTTCAGTCAAGCTGTCCCGGCTTCCGCCTCAGGACCAAGCAATACACACCACACTCACTCGTAGTCAGGAGTTTTTCCAGGAGTTAGTGCTCAATCAGTTGCGTGGTGTACCTGGTGTGCCCTGGGGGCTGTCACTGTGTGTATTCAGGGCCTCTTCGTCCTCTTGTAGTGTGCTATCTCTCAGTGCCTGCACTATCATTTCCCACGCTGCCGCTGTGTCCATTGCTCTTATGTCCGGCTTTCTACAGGCTGCTTGGTATCGGATCGTACTTTCACAAGCTGCCCATTTCAGTAATTCGTTCACCCATCTTCTGTGTGTAGGACCCACCTTCGCCTTCCATACTCTATTAATTTCTCTCTTGCAGAGAATTAATCCCATATCTATAAATTTACTAGTGGTTTCATTCTTAGGTGTATGTGGGACCCAGTGTAGTATGCATGTCGCCAAATCAAACTTCACTGTTCTGTCTGTGACCTCGTTAAGCGTCTCACCAATTGCCTGCCAGTAGTCATGTAGTTCTGGGCAGGACCATAACATGTGGTCCAGCTCGCTCCCTCTAGGGTGCATCGTGGTCATCCCGCCTCGGTTACCCCAAAGTATTCCTTAATTTTGCCCGGTGTCATGTAGGCTCTATGTAATATGTAAAAGTGAATCTGTTGGAATCTTGCGTTTCTCGTGCGCTTGCGAGCCCGTCGCACTATTTGGGCCCAGGTGGTGTCTGGGATATCCTTGCTGAGATCTACTTCCTACTTGGTTTTTAGCACCGTGAGCGGTGGTAGGTTCTCCCGCATCACTCTGGAGTATAGGCACGTTACTGCCTTATAAGTCCCTGCCACCATCATTGTATATTGGCACGCCAAGGTGGTGGTCGGTTCCATCAAGCCCCCCTTCCAATGTGCCCGAATGGCCCTCGTCACTGCTGCATGTAATAAATAACCTCCTCGCGGAAGGTCATATCGCTCCTGAAGATCCCGGTAGGGTATCAGAGCCCCTTCCTCATATAAGTCGCCAATCACTTGTAACCCTGCATCCTCCCACTGCTGTAGCTGTGACCAATCTCCCCCATGTGGGAGCACAGTCACCATCCCCAGCGGGATTTCTAGGGCATACGGGTGTTGTGTACCAGCTCGGCATTGCGATCGGTTCCAACACAGACGGAATGTCTGTTCTTCAAGAATTAGGTCTTTCAGGGCAATCTTCTTTTGCAGAGTTATGTACGCTAGTACATGACGTGGCGTTCCCCTATCTCTTTCCTCTTCCGGGCCACGGTACACTCTTGCCACTTCTTGTGTGAAGAGCTGCAGCTGAGCTGCGAGGTAGTAGAGCTCAAAGTCCGGTACTGCTAATCTGCCCTCGTCCTTCGGACGGATGAGCGTCGTCAGTGCCACTCTACATCTTCCCGAGTTCCATATATAGGAAGTGAGCTGCGACCGTAATCTACGGAATACAGAGCTGGGCACCCAGACGGGCAACGTGCGAAAGCTGTAGAGCAGTCGCGGCAGGGTGATCATTTTTAGTAAGGAAATGCGGCCTGTCGGCGATAGCGGTAGCGTGGCCCAGAACTCCATGTTTCCCCTTAATGTTCTTATGCATCTTCCCACATTACCCTCCAGCAAGTCTGCTGCCTTATGGTATACATAGACACCCAGATACTTCAAACAGGTGGGTGCCCATTGCAGCTGTAGTCGGCAATTTGGTTGTGGTGTACCTTGGCGCAGCGGGAATAAGCACGTCTTGGACCAATTAACCTTCAATCCTGATATCCCACCAAATCTTGCTAGTAATCTCTCCGCTCCCTCCAGTGCTCCTTTCGCGTTCTCTTGAAATAACAACAAATCATCCGCATTAAGCGAGAATTGCTGTAGGCCCCTGCTGCTGTCTAGGCCTCTGAAATGGCTCCCTGTCCTCGCCTTCGCTGCTAGGGGTTCGATCGACAGTACCCGTTCCACCGGGTATTGCTGTGATATAATGGGGCCCACTCGCACTCTAGCCACTGCTGCAGTGTACAACACCCTAGTCCATCTGATGTATCCCTCTCCTAGACCAAATTTTTCCATAGTTTTGTATAGGTATTCCCATTCCAGGATATCAAATGCTTTTTCTATGTCTATGGATAGCACTAGAGGTGTCTGGGCATTCGTGTATGTGTCTTCCAACAGCCGTGTAAGTCTTCTAATGTTTATGGTCGTGTTGCGTGCCGGTATAAACCCAGATTGATCCGGGTGAATCAAGGTTGGCATATGCTGCAACAGTCTAGTTGCGAGTATGGCACTCTGGATTTTATAGTCTGTAGTCAGCATGGAGAGCGGTCTATAGGAGGCTGGATTACTGCTCTCCGTTCCCTGTTTCAATAATGGGATCACTAGCGCTTCCCGCATAGACTGCGGTAGGCAGCCAGAGGTTTTGACCTCGTTGTACACCGCTTGGAGGCGGGGTGCAAGGATGTCTGAGTACTTGCTGTAGAATTCAATGGGTAATCCATCGAGCCCTGGTGTTTTGTCACGGGCCATATGTTTAATCGCTGCCTTGATTTTGCTAACCTCTATGTTCCTGCTCAGATCTTCTGCCTGTTCCTGTTCCAGTTAAGGCAATTGTAGGTCCTTGAGAAACCTATCAATGTCATTGCCACGCCCCACTAGTGTACTCTTATAAAGGGCCCCGTAGAAATTTTGAAAAACCTCTAGTATCTCAGAGTGGGTGTATATCATTTGTCCGTCCTCCCCTTCTACGGCTAGTATCGGTGAACTCCGTTTAGTGGGGTTGGCCAGCCACGCTAGTAGCATCCCTGATTTATCTCCTTCCATGTGTGCTCTCAGCAGATAAGCCTTGTGGTAGAAGCTTCGGAGGCACTCCACCTCCACCGCCACCGCCTCTCTAGCTAGGTTACCCTCCACCTGCTTCTCAGGGTGACCTGGTCTTGCTATTTCGACCTTCCTCAAAGTATCATCAGCTTTGGTCAGATCATCCTGCAAAACTCTGTGCATGCCCGCGTGCTTTCCGATGCATTGGCCTCTCATTGTCGCCTTGAAGGCATTCGATTCCATCGCTCTAGAGGCCATTGATCCCTCGTTCTCTACAAAATAGTGCGTCATCCCTTCCTTCAGTGTCTTGTGAAACAGCGGATCGTCCAGTGTCTCCGGGCGCAGCTGCCATGTGGGGACACATGGAGTCTCTGTCATCCAATTTAAGGAAGACAACAAAGGATTGTGATCCGATAGTGTTCTGGTGAGATACTCAGTCCTCGCTACAAATGGCATCACTAGCGGAGAGCATAAGATTGCATCAATCCGCACATGCAGGGCATATAGTCCCGAAAAATATGAGTAATCTCTTTCCGTTGGGTGTTGCGTACGCCAGGCATCTAACAGTCCCCATCGTCTCTGCCAGTCCAATCTACCCTTCGTAAGGCGGTGCACAGGGGAGTCTTGGAGGGGTGGGTGTGATCTATCGAGGGCGACGTCCGTTATCGAGTTAAAATCTCCCCCAAGTAGAACAGGGCCCGCCAAGTAATGCACTAGCGTACCAGTGAGGCGCGTCAGGAAGAGTAGCTGCTCAATGTTCGGAGCATATACGCTACATAGCATTATGTCCCTACCCCTGAGCCTTCCCTCTACTGCTACATATATGCCCTCAGTGTCAATCACATGCTTCGTAGCTTGAAAAGGGACCCCCGCTCTTATCCAGATTAAGACACCCCTAGCATATGCTGAATAAATTGTATCATATATCTGCCCCCTCCATCTCCTCTGCAATGCTATACCCTCTTGTTTTGTGAGATGCGTTTCCTGGAGAAAAGCGATGTGTATCCCCCTGCGAATCAGGTAAGCATGTATTTTGTGTCTCCTTGTCATCGAGTGTAACCCCCGGACATTCCAGGTAATGCACCGCAACCCACCCGCGTTAGCCATTGTCCCAAATGAGGTGCCTTAACATGTCACAGTGTTCCGTTCCTACTTTGGTGGTGGATTTCTCCCAACAGTCCCCAAAAACTCTACAACTCGCACTTCTACAGTGCGCAAAATTAGCCTGTAGCCAACTGACAATCACCCCTACAACTCCCAAAACCTTCCTCCCCAGAACAGGCACCAATATCAAGCTATCAGTACCCATCCAAACTCAGGTGAATCCCTGTACTCCCCAACTACTCCACAGTCGTGACCGTGGATGCCTTAAGAGCTAGTGAGGTGTGACTCAGGCTAGACGGCGGCTACGCTCGCCCCCACGCCCTCTGATCCCCCAATGTCAGTGCCTGTGCAACAGCCCTATGACCGCCCCCCCGCACCAGCTCTGATCTCTCGGGACCCCTCTTACTCAGATAATGTCCATCGCCTGCCGCCTTCATGTCATTGGTTCAGGATCTCTTCCAAAGTCTGCGGTGTCACCAGCGGGCCATTGACGTTGAGTATGTTCGATTCGTCCGTTTCCGTGCCTGAGACATGGCCTTCTGATTCTGTGTCCTGCTTAGGGGAGGAGGCTTCGCCCCTCGACAGTGATTCCACCGCTTTCAGCGCTGCTTTTCTCTCCTCGTCCGTTTGGGATGCAGTGGGTTTGCGCGATCCCTGCCGTCTTCCGAGTATCCTCTGCGAATTCAGCACCTGTGTCGACGCTCTCTCTCTCTCCTCCGGGATTCTAGCCCCGTTCGTGCCCGCTTTATATGTGTCCCACCATGACCACGCGTCAGCCGATGTGGAGAAAAAGATTGACTTATCATCTACTACCACTCGAAGCTTCGCCGGGAAGAGCAGGGAATTTTGAATGCCCTCTGTTCTCAATTCTCGCTTGATGAACAAGAAGGAGGCTCGCATTCTCTGCGTCTCAAACGTGTAGTCGGGGAACAATGTCACCTTGCTGTTCGCTACTTGAAACGGCCCCGCATCGCGAGCCCGCTGGAGGAGCACATCCCTGTCCCTATAGTGTAACAATTTGGTGATAATCGGTCTCGGTGATAGTCCCGGCTTAGGTGGCCTGGACGGGACACGGTGGGCTCGTTCCAATGTGAAGAAAGGGGAGAGGCCTTCAGGGGCCACCTCTGTTTTAAGCTAGGTGTCCAGGTATTCAATCATATCTCCCCTTCTGATTTTTCCGAAATACCCACTATTCGGATGTTACTGCGTCTACTTCTATTTTCCGCGTCCTCAGCTCTTCTTTCTAGCGCTTGTATGCGGTCTAGGGCTTCCGCTAACCGCCCCTCCATTGATTTGTGGGCTGGAGCCAGATCCTGCAGGGTGGACTCCACGTTTTTCACTCTGTCTTTGGGTTTGTCGTGTTCTTCGTGGAAAAGGTCCAAGCCTGTGGCCACCTGCGCGATGTCCTGTTGTAAGGCGTCCCTGGTCGCCGCGATGGCCTCTAGTATCCGGTCCTGTAGCTGCTGTAGGTCCGCTGGACGCGTCGAGCTCCCATCTGAGGTCTTCGATGGTGTTGCCCCCTCTGTTTTCCTATTAGGCTTCCCCATGGTTACCACTAGGTCCTGTGCCGGCTTCACTTGCGTGTGATTATGGCTCTGCTGGCGCCACTGTTTATTTATAGAGATATTGGTCTCCGGCCAACACGAGCCTCACTTGGGCCTCAGGTGCGTAGGCCCGTCCCGGGATCAGGTTATGTTCACTAGCGGAGGGGTGAGCAGCGGGGCTCCCCCCCCCGGGTCCCCTGCACCCACGTCACCGGAATTTCAAACGCGGCTCTTGGGGTTCCCAGGCCCCTGGGCTGTCCTCAGGGATTTTGTCCGCCTACAGGCCTCTAGACCAGTAGTACTGCTGCAGTGCGTGCCACACTGCCCTTCACCGTCGGTGCTCTTCCAATACTCTGCCCTGAGCGCACCGCTCGCGGACAGGGCCTACCAGCTGCCTCTCGAGATTGTCCTCGTGGCTCCTCCGCATAGGCTCCAGCCTCCAGATGTGCAAAGGTTTAGCCTCAGGTGGGCCCCGTGCCTCTGTTCTCACTCCTCGCAGCTCCCCACTTCCTCCTCCGTCGCTGGCCCTGTGGAAGTCCGCCGCCACCGTACCTCTTAGTCCCACAGGGGTCCGGGGGTCATCGGTCGACTCTGTCGCCCAGGAGCTCCGTCTGTAGTGGCCGCTAGTGACAGTGCCTCTTCCCTGCCACCTCTCCTCTTGCACTCGGCAGCCACCATCCCGTCAGGAAAGCACGCGGACCCCTCCTACCTTCACCAACCAAGCAGGGCGGCTTCGTTGCTTTCGTCGAGCCCCCAGTTGCAGCCTCGGTCCTGCTGCAACTCCTCACAGTGGGTTCGGCACGTCGGCTCTTCGGTTGCGCTGACCCGCAGACCGGTCCCCTTTGTGACCTCAATCCCGACCAGGGTCAGTGCTCGGCGAACACTGCACCGCCATTGTGTAAGCGGTCCTTCCGGCAGGTCGAGTCCCAGCGTGATCGGGACTGTTGAGTCGGGCAACGGAACTGCCGCCGATGAGCCCGTTTTCTCCACTGAGGGTCTTCTCACAGTGTGCGGCCGGCGCCCCTAATCAGCAGTCCTTCGTGCAGTACGGCTTCCAGTTCTTCGCGGTCTCAGCCGCGTCTGCCATCTTGGGAGCTCGCTCACTTCAAACGCCGATCGGCGTTCGCGGGTGTCTCCCGCTCGGCTGGCTCTGTGCGTGGGCTCAGGGGAATCCCCCCGCGCTTAGTCTATACGCTGCTTGTCGGGGAGAGCGGCCACGGGCACCCCAATGCTCGGTTTCAGGATTAATTCGGGGGATCGGGCGCGGAGCTCCGAGCTCACGCAGCCATTTCCCTCAGCGTCCAAGCCACGCCCCTCTTGGGACTTTTTTATGATTAGCAAAGAGGGGGACACATTGCAGTATGCAGCACCTGCAGCACAAGTGTTTGTCAAGGTAAGCCCGGTACAAATTATGGTACTGTTGGCCAACCTATGCATATGAAAAAACACCACACAATCAATTGGAGGAACACCTTAAAAAAACTGCTGAACGTGGTTGTCGTGGTGAGAGCTGAGGAATCAGCTACAAATCCAATTATGGTGGAAGGTGATGATGAGGAAGTAGAGGGTGACATCTTCACACAAAGTAGACCTGTCCCCAGCACTGCATAAGCATCTTCACCCACCTCTGTGACTTCACAATGGCACAAGATTCGGCATACAGAGACTGCCCCACCATTAGGTACATTGAGTCTACCACCACCATCTACTTCTAAAAAGACGCCTGTGTCAGTGGCCCCAGAAAATAAGAAAATCCAGGCTACTCTTACGGGCATGTTTAGGCAGGAGAGGCCCTATGAGCGAAACCACCCAACGCACGTTTGTACAATGGGAAGGTGGCAAAAATGTTAGCGTTGGACTGCCTCCCTTTTTCTTATGTGGAAGGAGTGGGATTCTTAGAATTTGTGGTAGCCATCATGAGGAAACGGAAGGTATCAATTCATACCTATTATGGCAGAGTTGCTGTTCCAGTGCTGCATCACGTTGTGCTGCAGTTGGTTGGAAAAGTTTTGTCGCAAAGTGTTGTTCACACCATCCACCTGACAATAGACATGTGGACCAGTTGTCAAGTGACTGATTACATGTGCATCACTGCACAATGGATCTCTATTGCGGGGGTAAAGCAAACAAATACTGTAGGTTTTTCCCTGAAAAGAGTTTTAAGAGGGTTTGGCAACATGCAACAGCTGGCATATTCACCATGGAGAAGCCAGATACAGCTGTAATCATCTCAGAGGAATTTAACAGTAAGGTGTATGAATGGCTGTGACCCAGAGGACTCAGAATCAGATTTCTTACCAGAGACAATGGCAGTGAGATAGTCAAGACCGTGCCACACGCACGCTATTTCAGGGTCCTGTGTTTGACTCATTGCATCAACTTGGTGGTGCAAGACTTCCTTAAAAAAGAAGACATAGTCAGCAACCTACTGACCACCTGCAGAAAAATCTGCACTCATTTCAGCCATTCTTTTAAAGCCTGAAAGCAGTTGCAGATTATTCAGCGTAATACAAGAGCACCAGTTAAAGCCCTGATACAGGAGATTCCAGCACGTTGGAACTCGACCTTTTACATGCTGCAACGTATGTTTGAGCAGTACAAACAGATCAATTACTTTGTCAAAGAGGAGAGGAAGCAGATGGGAAACGAATGACTATGGATGTGGACTAATGGGGCCTAGTAAAATGCCTAACACATATGCTACTCGATTTTGAGGTTTTTAGACGTGACGTTAGCAAGGAGGACAGAATGATGGGCCAAGCTATCCTGTTGGTGCTTCTCCTACAGACCTACTTGACTGCCCACTAAACACGAGCACCCAGCCCGGCGCTGTGCATTTTTTATTGCATTGGTGGTTGGGGGGGTCGCTACCCTTTAGATCCATGTCTTGTGAGTTGCTAGTAGGAGTCCACCTGGCAAACATGTGGTTTGGTACACTCTCCAGGTAGATTTGAGTCCCAGTGCCCTGATGAAATTGCCATAAACGGTTCCACATTGAAACAGGTCAGCTGTTCAGGTTAAAATGGTGTAAACATTCCATCATTTTTTAACTGAGTGTGAACATCATTTAAAATGCAAGAACTAGGGGACGATTTCGATCTCGGTCTGTAGGGCACCGAATCGGGTTCGGCATTAGTGGATGCGATTCTGAGGGTGAATTTCTGTCCGAGTCATACACGGGTCCGGACATCGAAGTACGAAGCGAACAAGCGCAAAATGTATCTCCAAATCGTTTTTGGGTCCGAACCGCTCCAACGACTCAGTCACAGGCAAACCGTGGAGACGTTTCACGACCGAGCTAGTACGATGCTCTATTCGGACAGCCCGATCGAGTCGGAGCGTCCAGCTCACAATAGCTCCCGGATTTGGACTTTGGGGGTTTGCATCGGACCCCCTGTTACCCGCAGCCTTACTACTCGGACACAGGGGAGACCCATGGGTCTACCCAACACAGGCATGTACGGTGCAGATGGCACCAATGCATTCCCACTGTAGGGGGCACACTTGTTCGTGACATACCCATTCAGTCAATGAGAGCCCATGTACGGGTCGTACGACCCGCTCCCATTGACTTCTATGGGACTGCAGGAGTCAGATCCGGCTCGGTCAGAGTGCTTTCCGAACCAGATCAAAATCGGCCCCTAAGTGTGATAGGTGTTTGCAACTCAATTTTAAATCAAGGGGAGTTTAGTTTACCTCCTTTATACTACGGGGCTTAGATGATAGATATATATCACTTGCATTGATGTACCTCAATCTTTTTTTTGTGTTAGTTCACATTCTTTTCTGTCAGGAAAGTGATGATGATGACAGAGTAAGCCAACTGGTGAGTACCAACCAGTAGCTGCATGGATGTTGCTTATGTGAGGCACTTTTGACCCACCTCACATTTTTTATATTCTGATAGCCCCTCCTAAGACTCTAGGCTAGTGGACTCTTGGCTTGACTTGGGTGGTTGATGATTTTTTTATTAATCTGAATAACACATATGGGTGGGCATGACCAGATAGCCAGTGTTGCCTTTTTTTCTCCCCCTTTTTTTTATTCGGCCCTACATCTCTGAGAAGGTCTCTAGCCTCCTCATAAATGTCCAGGCAGTGTTAAATCTTTTATTGGCAGCTACTCCCTTAGCGTATGATTCTTCAAATTTCTTAGTACAAATTAATTTATTCAACCATTCCGAATACGTAGGTATTTTTTGACAACTCCAGTTCTGAAATATCAGCGAATGTGCCACGAGGGAGGCAATTGCTACAAATGTCTCCTCCCCTCTCGACATTTTGAGGTTTCGTCTCTGACTTGCAAGACCAAAAAGTGCAATCTCAGCATCAGGATCCAATTTTTTATGGCCTCCCCAGCTTAAAGCCATGTAGATCCTCTCCCAGAATGGTCCAAGCTTTGGGCAGTTAAAAGAAGGTATGGAGCGTACCTATCTCACCCAACATCTGGCAGCAAAAGCATGTGTTCTTTAATTCTGGGCACATCTTGTGAAGAGCTTGGGGGGTATAGTACACCATCCAGCGTGACAGAAAAGTCATTCTTTCAAAATTAGCCATTCTGAGGGCCTTGCTGCTGACCTGTGCGATGACTTGTCAATCCCGATTTGAGGACCTACATTCAGTCTCCAATGACACGTTTTCTAAATGATTATTAACCATAATAGGTTCCCCTTGAGACAGTGTACAATGATATATTTTGCCCACTCCTCTCAACTTTGCTCTAAATAAAGCTGTCACAAGTGGAGTTGGGCCGGGAGCGGATAAAGGACTTCACTTTTTTATTAGTTGTGAAATCTGAGTGTACTCAAATAAGAGAGGCTTACTCAGGCACCATACCTCACTTGACTTCTTGTCAGGGTAACTAGACATATTATCGAAAAAAAAATATCGAATGGACAAAATATCGAAGTCAAAATATAGAATGGACAAAATATTGAATGGATATAATATAGTGGGTAAAAATATCGAAATGCAGGTAAGTAATATCGACTGTCAAAATATCGAAGTACATGTGTACATTATATTTGTAATGTATGTTTAATTTTTTTTAAGTAATGAATTTTACGTTATTTAATTTTTGCATAATTTAATGCCGTAGTGTGTTGTGGGTTTATAGGGGAATAGGGAGGGAAGCAACTTAATTATAGTAAATTAAATATTAATTTTTAAGATTTATTAAGTATTTTTAATTTAATTTTGCGTTTTATTGGCGGTGAGTGTATGCACTTTTTACCCTTTATTTTATTTGTTATGATCTTCTATTAAACTGTGTGTGTGATTACTGTTGGTTTTACTAACTGCTAATTGCTCCTACCGGGGCTCGAACTCCATGAAATCGTCCCACCGGTCCCAACATCTTAAGTCAGGCAGACAAGCTGGGCGAGCAGTCTAGTGCTCCGCCCCGTCCACCACAGCCTGCATAAATTCTCCAGCTAAACTGCATCCCCGCTGATTGCGAGTG